>NC_140994.1:40127000-41467831 GCF_052327205.1 Somniosus microcephalus | reverse complement strand
GTTAACACTTCAGGTTGACTTTTCATTAGAACTGGTAAAGGTTAGAGATGTAACCGGTTTTAAGCAAGTACAGAGGCAGGGACTTCCCTGTTATTAAACCTCCATGCATCCTCTGAATTGCTGTGAGCAGCAGCATGGGACATTTTGCTAGTAATATAAATTCAGTACAGCTCGCAAGCGCATCAATCACATTTTAAGTGTCAAACTTCAAAATAAAATATAAGGTAACATAGGCAATGTACAGAGAAGTTCTTCAAATAGAAAATACCAGCGGTACCAAATTATTGCAGCTTCTTAATTGATCTTGGCAATCACATTTTTTAATAAGAGACAGTCACCTCACATGTCCAGAATCACACTTCTGTGTCACAATTATAAGCAAATTATTTTAGGTAAATTTCTTCCAGTTGATTGGCTTGAATGTAAATTCCAACAAATATTTTTCTATTAAAAAAAAAGAAAACTGGTATTTGGAATGTAGAGAAACTCCCCCACTAACAAAAAATGCCTCAGCACAGAGTCCGAATGCCTGTAGTTTATGACCTTAGTAATCACACGACTCCACAGAATAATACACTGGTATAACATTTCTGTCCTAACAACATAACCATTGCTGTGAGCAACGCTATTAGATGGATATATGTAACAAAGTTATCGGCATTTTCTAATAACTGAAGGAAATAACGTCAAAATGCTGAGTGTCATTTTGTATTTATCGCATGTTCTCTCTCTCTGTAGGTATGTTTACAGGCAGACTGACTACCTCCACCAACTCGCATCGGAAAAGTGTCTTCATGGCTTAAGAGCAAGATTGTGTCAAGCCACTTATCAACTGAGGTTGACTTTTTTTTCAATGCTGGGGTGACAAAAGAAATGAGTCCAGGACATCAACTGAAGATGTAGTTATTTAATACACAATTGCTGTGTACTTTTGCTTTACTATTACAAGGTACATGACCGAGTAAAATGCATTCAGGGACTGATCGTACAGAAAATAAATTTGCTTCGTTTACTTTCAACAAAGACTTTCAAAAACCGCCTCGACTATTTTATGAAGCTGAGCAGCAGCCAATGAATTTACTTGCAACACTGGAGGTCAAAGCAGAGCGCAGGTTTGGGTGGAGTGGACATATTTTTGCTTGGAAAGCAAAACTGGGCACCCTGTTTTTGGGAGTAATAATACTATGCCTAGTAATGGCATCTTATATTTTAACTAGAGACCAACAGAGATTACTGCTGACTCCATCCCCATTCCAGTACAGTACAACCACAAATAATGAAGAATTTCCAGAGTTGGACTCTGCAGAAATTGAGGGCGACACTGATGGGCTTTCGTCGCCACTTAATTGGTTAGAAAGAACCAATTATTTAACATCTGAACTTATTATTGAAACTAGTGATTCCAAACTTCAGCTCATGCCAAGAAGACTGCCACAGTGGGATGATCTTGTAAAACAAGAGGCACATGTGAGTTGGAATTCTATAATGTATCTGCTATGTTTTCCATGAAGTCTTCAGCACAAATTACTTGAGTATTTTTGCAACTTTTTGACGGATTATTTTTAAATTAAAAGTATATCGTTCAGAACGATTTTCCACTTAGCATGTTCATTAGTAATTAAGTTATACTATTTTAATGGCATCACTCATGTAATTTAAGAATCTTGCTCTCAGGGCTGTAGTCTAGACTAATACCATACATGCCAGGTTTACAAGTTGCCTTGTGTAGCTAACAAGTTAGAACCACTTTAATAGAATACAGTTGGTGCTAATGGTCATCTGTTCCAGACATTGAAAAGCATCTTTCAGTGGTGTGCCAACCAACTACCATTAAATACTGAAGTGCAGTACATTTACCTTGCGTCGAACCTAATATTGGCAGTGATGTTTGTTTTCAACACTACTCATTAGCACTGAAGAGGGTGATTAATTTAGTTAGGGGATGATTACTGCCATCTCTTCTTGCACAGGTTGAAGTATTAGATTTTGAGTATTAATGTGGTTATTAGTTGGCTACCCTGACACTTCACTGCTGTATGGGGTGGTATTAAGACATAAAGGAAGATGCCAAGTTCAATCTTCGACGTATGCTGCATGAGTTAATCTTAGCCAGTGCAGCAGTAGGATTTCTGCAGTGTCCTGAAAGGATAAGAAAGCTATGCAAAGTCTTTCTCACTTTACAAAACCACCTAGAAATGCATGAAATGAGAAAATCTGTCTGGCCCATAATCGTGCTGCTTTCACACATTTTGTCCAGTCTTCCATTTTATGGTTCCACCCCCACCTATTTAACCACTCCAAAGTCAAGTTGTACATAAATACAACATGACCCCCCCCCCCCCCCCCCCCAATAATGAGCAAAGCTTCAGAACATCCATCAATCACGACATCTGCACTATTCAATCCTGGCCATTGTCCTCTACAACATCCCAGCCCAACAACACACAACGGTATCCTATGGAGTATTTGTTTACCTAAGTCTATTCTTATTGCTGTAACCTTCAATGAGGATTATGGAATTTATATACACCGAATTTGAATACCATTCTTTCAGTTTACATATTATGTATCTTGAGATTTATAAAACTAAATATGCTTTAAACTGGGAAGATGCAAAATCTTAGTTTTCACATCAATCCATTGAGAATATCCCCAAATACTAAGCATTTAGCTATATATATTATGTGAATCAGTTGCCAAGAGATGCCATACCTTCTCTAGAAGTTTCAGCAGAACCATAGATGGATTCATGGAGGTCTACAAAGAATTTATGGGGAGGGTTATAGAATTTTTCTTTTAAACGAAGAGTTCCCATTTATACAGTGACTTCTCACATCTCCCAGAAATGTCTCAAAGCACTTCACATTGAATTAATTATTTTGTGCAGTTGCTGCTGCGATGTGGGTACATTTGGCTGTATTTTACATACAGCAAAGTCCCACAAATGGCATTGAGACAAATAACCAATTCATCTGGGGGTTTTTTTGTGTCGTATTGTTTGATGGAGGAACATTGGCCAGGACACTGGATGTATTCCCTGTTCTTCAATTAGTTCCTTGAGATCCTTAACGTTGACCTAAAAGCAAAACAAATGAATTGGGTTATTACATTTTGAACTGAAATTTGGACCCATAAATATTGTGGCTTGTGGGTGAGAGTGCTGCCACCGAGCCACTCTGATGCTTGAAAGGGACTTGGGATAGAAATTGGTTACGGCCTGTTTTCTGGCACATCACAAATGGCGTGCGCACACAGCGCGTGCCCAAGCTGGGAGACTCGAGGCTCACCCGAAATTGGGCCTCGGCTCTCATTTCAATAGTTTGGGTGAGCTGTTGGCACATGTCATGCCCCCTGAACCAGCGCACCCAGCTAATGGGGTTAGTTTTGAAGGTGCGAAAGCGTAAAACGGATGATAGCGAATCGACAGCCCCTTTTACATCTCCCCGATTTTTATTTCCATTGAAGCGTTTGTCTGCAGCCTGAAGGTTAGGCTGCTGCAAAGAGATTGAGTATAGAATTTTGAGTTCTGATAGGGTTCAGATGGAGGTTAGTTGTGCTGTGAGTGGATTGTTCTTTGATGGCGGTGGAAGTTTTGTTTTGAAAATTCTCAAACATTTGTAGCTGTCTAAATTGTATTGATTAAAGAAAAGCCGGAATTTGCATTCTCTTCATTTTAACCAAGGTTTGTGCACAGGACGCTCTGCTTATTCATGCTTCCTACAATCCAGTGCATGTGATGTTAAAAGATACAAAAAACCTTTTGAAAGTGGGCAGAAAGAACAATGTCAAATTCTTTATAATTTACGTTTGTAGCTGCAAAGATCACACTGAACAGAGTATTGGGTACTAGCTCTAAGTTTTTTGTTGACAAATGTTTTCCAAGGTTTCAAGATGACAGTCTGTGCCATATGACGTTAAATCACATGGTCAATTCAGCCATTCCGTAAAAAAAATTGTGTAATTAAATATCTTGCAATGTGGGGGTCAAAATGATTTTAGAATGAAAACTAGGTGTTGGCTCCCTTCAATATTTTGTTATTTTTACATTACAGATATTTTCTGTCATTCCAAGAAAGTTTCTTCAAAATGTGAAGAACCATTGTTGGTATACAAGATACACAGGGACTGCATCCACGGACCCTTACAAGAATAATGCATATTTTTTACTCACAAAGCATTTCCAAACTATATTTGATTACTTGAGAAAGGTCATTTGGAAATATTTGCAACGCCGTGGTGACGAGCACTACCGCCTCCGCTGTCTTCCTTATTTCTACATTATAGGACAGCCAAAGTGTGGGACTACAGATCTGTATAACAGACTCAGACTGCATCCTGAAGTGAGCTTTTCCATAGTCAAAGAACCTCACTGGTGGACGCGAAAAAGGTTTGGTAAGTGGCAAGAGTTGTTGCTTAACCCCCATTCTAGAGCTAAGAAGCTACGAACAAAGGTAACAGTAATGGAAGCTACCTTGTCAAAGTTGGCATCGCCATTTTGATTACAAGCATACGAGCAGCTGTCAGGACTAATACGGCCCACAGTTTTGTGAATGAAAGGAAACGGTTACTGTAGAAATATTTAACACTGGGCAAGGCGTGGTGTAGTTGAGTAATGAAAGACAAGAGTTCATTTCCAGTTTTAGGAGTATATGTCACATTTCACAAAGTAGTTTCTGAACTGTCAAATATAACACAAGCGCTGTCAAATTATTTGCAATATTGCTGAATGGTGTGCAAGATAATATGACACAGAAAACTTTCAGACTGGGCAGTTAAGTGGCAAATGAACTTTAACATAGATAAATGTTCAAGTGACGCACTTTGGTAGGAAACATAGAACCATCATCTACAGCTTAGAAAATAAAAAACTGACTGGGGTAGAAGTGAAAACGGGATCTAGGGATACAAATGTTATGTTAAACTTGTATAGGACGGACACAGTTCTGGTCTCCAAAAGACATAGAAGCACTGGAGAAAGTGAATAAAAAGATTTACGAGGATAGTACCAGAGCTGAGAGATTACAGCTTTTGGGAAAAATTGAACAGGTTGGGTTTTTTTTTCTTCTATGTTAGAGGTGACCTGATAGTGGTCTTTAAAATTATGAATGGGTTGGACAGGGTAGATGTGGAGAAAATGTTTCCACTTGTGGGAGAATCCAAAACTAGGGGCCATAAATACAAGGGCCTGGAGTTTCCGCTCGATTGCGGGGTTTCCTTTTGGTGCGATTCGACCGAAACCGGTGTAAAAGATTACAGAATTTTTAGCGCAATTTGCACTCAGTGCAATTCGAGTTTCTGCAATCTTTTGCACTAGTTTTAAAAACATCGCGCTGAAAGCAGGCTTTGTCCACGAAACCGGCCATGCCCCCAGGTTAGCAGGCCTTCAAGGAGGCGTCAGAAATTAAGCTGGTTCTTTTGGGCGCAAGGACACGGAAATGTATGTTTCAAAAGCTTTTAAAGGTGATTTTTGTTTTAATTTACTGAGAAACTGACTACTGTACCCCAATATAATTGAAAATAATTTTATATCGTTTTTAAAAGTGAATTTCAGTAATCGGGTTACCCAGAGTTGGTGGATTGACATTGTGATTAAACATGCTTATTTTTTGTAATAAACCTATTTTTAGCTGTTTTAATCAAACTTCCCCGAGTTACCACTTCTAAATATATGAAGGAAATTTTTTTTAAAGCAAAATTTAAAACTGTTATACCTTTCTACCAGTCACAAGATAATACCTTTCTACCAGTCACAAGATCAGAGTATCATTTGTTTGTTTACCTCATAATGGTTTTTGCAATGTTGTGATTGTTACTTCAAAAAGTCAACTGACAGTCCACAACTTCCACATATTGAAGAACCCAAGGAAAGTGCAGTAGTCTTGCAGCACCAGTGCGTGGCTCCACAGCAGGTTAGTTTTCCATCTCAGGCACTCTACGATAAAGAAGTACTGAATGATGGCCCAGCCAGGAGGAGGGTTTTCCCCAGACATTTTGTACATGGTGGTCAACTCAAAGCAATATTGGAAGAGACCCGGGAGTGGGTTGACCACAAGGATTGTTGGCCATTCAGGGGTCTGGAATGAAGGTGGGGGAGGGGGGGCGAAGAAACAAAAAATATATATATCTCCTCCATGAGCCATTTGAAGAGCTTGGCATGATCTGAGTCTTTTGCATTATTGCCTTATTACAGATTTCAACCTATCCATTATTCTATATTTGCATTTTAAATATGGGTGTACAAGTTGTGGGATGTTATATTCCATGGTCTCTAATTTGGGTAATTTAGTCATCTGCTGGAACTGGCAATACTTTGCTGCCCCTCCCACAATTACCGCAACAACTACATTCAAAGCTCCAAAAAAGAATATCTTAATTTGCCACAAGGGTTTGTTTAAAATTTTAGTTCTGAGAGTCTGTAAATATTAAATTCTATAAATACTTTTTAAAATTATATTCCTATGCTTGTGCTGGTAAGCGGAATGTGCTGCATACTTCATGTTCACATTCAGCAGCTACATGGAATGTAACTAAATGTGGAACTGGAGTAGTTATATTTAACTGATATTTAATGGTGAGGCCACAAATTGTTAACCATCCCAATGAGTTGCAGAGCTGGAAATGTAAAATGGCTCCTAGTCATATTATTAAGTGTTTTATAAATTGTATTGGCTCTTAATTTCTAAATTCAGTCACTTTGTGGAGAATTTCTAACAACATAGGCAAATACCCATGAACAGAGATTCCTGGCACAGGCACGATGGGCCGATGGCCTCTTTCTGTGCTGTATCATTCTATGATTCTAATAGCCTATGTCAGCTGTGGCTCCATGGGTAGCACCCTCGCCTCTGAGTCAGAAGGTTCACTCCAGGGACTTGAACACATAAAGCTAGGCTGACAATCCCGTGCCGTGCTGAGGGAGTGCTGCACTGTGGGAGATGTTGTCTTTTGGATGAGACGTTAAACCGAGGGCCCGTCTGCGTTCTCAGGTGGACGTAAAAGATCCCATGGCACTATTTCGAAGAAGAGCAGGGGAGTTATCCCCGGTGCCCTGGCCAATATTTATCCCTCAATCAACATCACACAAAAAACAGATTAGCTGGTCATTATCACATTGCTGTTTGTGGGAGTTTGCTGTATGCAAATTGGCTGCCGTGTTTCCTACATTACAACAGTGACGATGCTTCAGAAGTACTTCATTGGCTGTAAAGCACTTTGGTATATCCTTAGAACATGAAAGGTGCTAGTTTTTTTTGCTTTTAGCACCTTGCACAAAGTCATGGAGAATAATGAGGGCCTCTGTAATGACAATAGTTCTCTTTTTTTAAATGCAGTTTTTACAAGTTTAGGTCTGCTGTAGATATCTCCTCTGGTTCAATGGTGTCAGTCACTCTCATAAGTGGCCTGGCAAGAGGTAGGAGCCATGGACTGGAGGGGGAAGGAGAGGGGAGGAACTAGGAGTAGTACTGAGGAGGGGAGAGGAGAAGAGTTCCAGTATTAACTGAGGAGGTAGATGAGAATGAGTAGAGCACCAGCATGAACTGGTGGCACTGGAGGGAAAGCAGAATCTCACTGAATGGGAGGATAGAAGAGTGCCAGCTTGAATTGAAGGGGAGGAGGAGAGTGCCAACATAAACTAGCGAGGGAGATTGGCAGAGGAGATGAGCCCCTGCCTGAGTGGGGGTGATGGAGAAGAACTGTGAGAGAGGAAGATGGGTTGGAATGCCAGGCTCAGTTGAGGAGCGGGGAGGGAGAAGAGTGCCTCCAACTAAAGGGAAAGTTAACGTTTTTGTGACCTGAGTGGAGAGAAATTTGAAGGGAGTACAATGTTGCTGTGAACTAGGGGCCTGAAGTGTTTGTGAACTGTAGGAGGTTGGAAGGAGAGAGCCCCTCTGTGAAGGGGGGAAGCTTCATCCAATTGGTCTGTTGAAAATCTAAAATGAGAGTTTATTTTTCCTACTACTTTGATTACAAATCTAGCAATTGAGCAGAATTTCAAATTAACCAGAATGCTCTCTTTTTAATTTAAACAGTCAAATGTCCCAGGAAAGCATACCACAGACCTTCCAACAGTAATAGATTAGAGTAAGAGAAGCTTAAAAGAAAATACTCACTCTCAAATGGCAAATAGAGCACTTTACAATAAAATTGAGCAAATGACTCTACCTTTATAAATGAAAAAATTACAATGCCAATCTTGATTAGAAAATCCACTAAAGAAAGTAACATAAATCAGATCTCTCTAGAAAATGCATCTTGTGCTTTCAACATTGTGTCTCCCTTCAAACTTAGATGTACTTTTTTTCCTCCAAAAGAAGTGAAGGAATATCATGTATTCCTCCATATTAAAATATATGCTTGTGTCCCACTGCATTTCCAGTCTAATGGCTTCTTATATGTCATGGCTTCATATTTAGGGTTGTTTGTAAATTCAATTTTTTTTTGAAACTGTAGATCAGTTTTAAATAGTTTTCTAGGTCGCCAACAGTTACACCATTTGTGATGGAGGAGTGCATTTTCACTCCATCTTGAATGTAATCACTGTAGGAGAGGTGGTCTGCATGGTAGAGTTGTGCCTCCATGGTGTCACCTGATGCGACAGCCTGACAGCTAATGTCATGCTTTGAGGAATTCTGGCAGACTGATACTGCTTCAGAGAAAGTTAAGTCTGTTTTTGATTTTTTTTTAAAGTTTTTTTTCTGGTCCTCCTGTTGAACACTTGAAAATTGGATACAATGGCATATTGTACATTTAGGTGGAAAAATACTTTATTATTTTTGACATTTTGTGTTTCAGCCAGATTTGGATGTATGCCCTAATTCCTGAGAGGCTAAAAGGGCATAAATGTTTGGCAGGCAAGTATAGACACAGCATTGTGTCTGAAAATAACTGACAGCAATTCAGTTAGGATATAATCTGTTTATCATGGTATGATTTCACTACCGTCTGATGGGATAAATTCAGCAGCACACTCCAGTTTATCTACACCTATTTGACTGCAATATTATTATTGGATGCATTTGTGTTCCAACTTTTCTTTAATTAATCTGTTAAAAGATTAGAGTCTTGCCGTAGGAGATTTTCTCAGGTACAGCAGTGCCTGTAACTCCCATGAGCGGTCTATGCATCTTAAAGGTGTGCCCATACTCCCAATATCTAACTATAGGATAGTGCAAAAATAGTAACCTCTTGTGATCTGAACTGTATATTTCTGTCTTTTGCACAAGTGCTTTTTTGATCTCTTTTAAGGTGGACATACAAAACACTTGGTACAATAAGGCTAAATATGAATCGTTAAGCTGCTTTATTTCAGAGCAACTGAGCATACAAAGCAAACATCACTAACTAACTCCTCAATGGATCAGATTATCTCCTTCCAACAGCTTGCAGACAAATTTTGGGCCTTCCAACAGGACCAATATTATTATCTCTTAAATACCTGGCCACCCTGCAAAGTTCCAATTTGAACAGCTGATCCTGCCCCTTCTCCCTGCACCCCCCCCCCCACATCAGAACTGCAGCTCCACTCCTGAACAGATCTCCACAAAGACATCTCCACTCTTTGCTCCATGTTTACCTCCAGATCAAAAGACAATGCAGAGCCTGAAAGGAGTCTTGGAATGAGACATAGGCCATCAGATAGAATAGGAATGGAGACAGGTATAGATCTTCAAGATGGCTACCTGCAGCAGAGCACTTGACAGATTTGGTTTTTTTTGGGGCAGTTTTGTGTCTGACACATGCAGAAAACTGTCACTATTTCCAAGAGTCTTGAAGCTGTATTTATTTAATATTTGATCTCAAGATGTGGGCAAAGCTGGCAAGGCTGCAGCATTTATTGCCCATCTCAAGTTACCCTGAGAAGTTGATGATGGGCCTTTGTGAGTGGTGATGTCCTTATGCTGAAGATGCTCCCACAATGGTAGGGAATTCTAGGATCTTGATCCAATGACAATAAAGGAATGGTGCCACATAAAAGGTTGCAAGATAAGGGCTCATGGGGTTGGGGGTAATATATTAGCATGGATAGAGGATTGGTTAATGGACAGAAAACAGAGAGTAGGGATAAACGGATCATTTTCCAGTTGTCCTCTTATAGCCACATTATTGATGTGGCTGCTCCAGATAAGCTTCTGGCCCATGGTGAACCCCAGGATGTTGATGGGTTCTCCCATGATGGTGGTGCCATTGAAGGCCAGGGAGATGTGGTTGGGCCTTTTATTGTTATAGATGGTCATTACCTGGAACTTATGTGGTGCAAACCTTGCCTGCCACTTGACAGTCCAAGCCTGGATGTTGTTCAAGTCCTGCTATAGGCTGCCATGGGTTGCTTTATTACAAATGTTTTTAATGGAGCTGATCACAGTAGAATCATCAGCAAACAGCCCACTCCTGATCTTATATTGGAGGGAAGGCCATTGATGTAGTAGCTGAAGATAGTTGAGCCAAGGACGCTGCCCTGAGGAACTCCGGCAGCAATGTCCTGGGGTTGCAGTGATTGGCCACAGACAACCATGACCATCTTTCTTTTGTGTCAGGTATGAGTCCAGCAGCTGGAGGGTTTTCTCCATGACCCCCATTGACCTCAAGTTTGCTAGGGTTTCTTGGTGCCATACTCTGTTGAATACGGCATTAATGTTGAAAGCGATAACTCTCCCCTCTCCTGTGGCATTTAGCTTTTGCTGAATGCTTTAATACCATGACAAGATCTGGAACTGAATGGTTCTGTGGAGTCCGAACTGAGCATCAGCGAGCAGGTTATCAATGGGTGGTTCCTTCCATTATTTTGCTGATGATTGGGATGAGGTTGATGGGGCAATAATTGGTTGGGTTAGATTTATCCTGCTTTCTGTGGGTAGGACATCACTGGGCAATTTTTCATCTTGTTGTGAAGATGCAAGTGCCATATCTGCACTGAAATAGCTTGGCTAGAGGTGCAGCTAGTTCTAATGAGCAGGTCTTCAACAATATGACCAGGATACTGTGAGGGCCCATCGCCTTCTCTGTGTCTAGCTCACTCAACCACTTCTTAATGTCATGTTATTTGAATCAAATTGCTTGGACATTGGCACCTATGATGATGTGGTATTGTTAGCTCAGCACATTTGGTAGAAGGTATTAGGAAACACTTAAAAACAAAAGAAAGAATATCCTCAACATTATCTCTTGGGTTCAGGAGTAAAGAAGTCTTACTCCACTTATATAGGGCCTTGGTGAGACCACACCTGGAGTACTGTGTACAATTTTGGTCTCCTTGACTAAGGGAGGATATACTTGCCATAGAGGAAGTGCAACAAAGGTTCATTAGATTGATTCCTGGGATGGCGGGACTGCCGTATGAGAAGAGATTGAGTAAACTAGGCCTGTATTCTCTTGAATTCAGAAGAATGAGAGGGGATCTCATTGAAGCATACAAAATTATTACAGGGCTTGATAGGATAGATGCTGGGAGAATGTTTCCTTTGGCTGGGGAGTCTAGAACCAGGGGCCACAGCCTCAGGATAAAGGGTAGGCCATTCAGGACTGAGATGAGAAGAAATTCCTTCACACAGAGGGTGGTGAAACTTTGGTATTCTCTACCCCAGAGGGCTGTGGAGGCTCAGTCATTGGGTATATTCAAAACAGAATTCGATAGATTTGTTCTAAGGTAGACCTAGTGCTGCTCTTCTGCCCTCCCATTTGCACCAAGGTTGGTCCTTCGCTTGATAGTGATGGAGCCATGAGGTTAGAGATTGTGGTAGTATACAATGCTGTTGCTGAAGGGCCAAACTGCCTAATGGATGTCCAGTTTTAGGCTGCTAGATTTGTCCTTAGTTTGTCCCACTTAGCACAGTGATAGTGCCATACTACATGACAGAATGTGTCCTTGCTGTGAAGGTGAGACTGTCTTCTCATGGACTGTGTAGTGGTCACTCCTAGCGATGCTATTATGGACAGAAATGTCTGAGATAGATAGGTTGGTAAGGAGGCGGTCAAGTAGATTGTTCCCTTGTGCAGGCCCACTTTGGCAGCTATGTGCTTTAGGACTTGCCCAGTTTAGTTAGTGGTGGTACTACTGAGCTATGCATGGTGGTGAACATTGAAATCCTATATTCAGATGACCTTTTGTGCCCTTGCTTCCCTCCATGCTTCCTCTTAAGTGGTGTTTAACATGTGACAGCATTGGTTCATGGGGGTGGTATGTGGTAATCAGTAGATTTTCCTGATCTTGTTTGACCTGAAGCCATGAGACTTCATGGGAAGTCCATGTTGAGGACTTGCAGGGCCAAACCCATCCAACTATAGAATACTGTGCTGCGACCTCTCGTGGGTCTAACCTGCTGGTGAGACAGAATATATCCAGGAATGGTGTTGGAGTCCAAGATGTTGGCTAGTAGATATGATTCTGTGAGAATGACTATGTCAGGCTGGACGACAGTCCCTAGTGAGGAGAACTTTACAGGTTGACTAAGGTGGGATTGTCTGAGCATTGTCCTGATATAATGCCTGGGTCCTTGGTCCATTCAGTATTTTACTTATGATTGTGTCTTGCAGTGATTGTTCACAACTGAACAGCCTGGTAGGCCACTTTGGAAGGTATTACAGGTCAATCACAAATTGTGGTACTGAAGTCACTTGCAGGCCAGACCAGGTAGGCATAGCAGGTTCACTTCCCTGAAGGACATTAGTGAACCAGTTGGGTTTTTACAACCGAACGGCAGCTTTGATAATGGCCCAGAAATTCGGGTCGGGGGCTTCCCGCGGGTGTAAGCCCCTGACTTGCACTTACCTTGCACGCCGGCAGTTGAGCTGTAGGGCCCCGTGGAATTCCACTCCGGGGCCTGGCCCAGCTGCCGGCGCGCTGTGCTTGCGTGTCCCAGGGGCGTAGTTAGTGCGATGCGTCACCTGGGATCACGTGAGCCATGGGCAGCCAATCGGAGGAGGGAAAAGCCCATTCATAAGGAAGACCTGTCAAAACTTATAAATACTACGGGCCCCAAAATAGCAGTAAACCTTCAAATAAATTTTTTTAAAAACACACTTTTTAAATAAACTATAAATTACATTAAATAACTATTTTAAACAATTTAAATTTTTGAAAAAAATAATTTTATATTCTAACGGGGCTAAAAATAAACTTACCTTGCTTTAAAGTATTTAAAAATAATAAACCTGTGGAAAAAATGTTTTAATTTTAATTAATTGACCACTTACCTTGCAAAAAGCAGGCCTTACGCCTGCTTTTTAAATGTGTAAATCCTGCAGGCTTACCCTCCCGGGAAGACCTGTATAAATAAAAAAAAAAAAACCTAAGTTCAAAGCGTACGCGCAGCCCCTCCTGCGCGCGCGTTCGACCTCTGAACCCCTTCGTTCAGAGGATCGGAAGTGCCGGTTTCCCGCGCATGCGCAGTGCATGCAGAAAACTGGCACTTCCATTCGGCCTACGGGTGAGTACCCTGTGCGTACTCACCCGTGGAGACCCAAATTTCTGGGCCAATGTTTTATGGCGCTAGCCCATCAATTACCCAGCTCAGTTGAATTAAATTTCACAACTTGCTATGGTGGGGTTTGAGCTCTCAAACTCTGGGTTGCTAGTCTAGTATCATATGTCGCCACTATGGAGTATAAGCAATTCTAAGTCAGTCATGCAGAAAGGTGAAGCAGTAGCAACTCCTAGTGCTTAAAAAATGCAATTCCTCCCATTGGTTTTCTCTACAACACTAAAACACAATTCAGGACACTTGACAGAATTTTGAGTGAGTAACCTTGAAATTTAACATTATATTAAGGAGTAGGGAACCAGTTTAATAGACGAGAAGATCAGTTTAAAATTGTGTGGTGTTATGATTTCTGTACTGAAACATGCTTTTGTTTGCAGGGATTATTAAGCCCTGGAATGGGTTCCATGAACGATATCTAGTTGAAGATTATCTGGATCTGTTTGATCTGGCAGCACATCAGATTCAGAGTCAGATAGTCAATTCATCTGCTGAACAACAAATTAACAGCAACATGGTCATTGGTGAGATACTTTATGCACCTACACTGTATTAAAATGATTACTTGAGCCCCCCAAAATGGAGTCTTTCTCTAAATCACAGGTTGAGCATGTTATGTACTTGTCATAGTGTGGTTGTCATCAGTTAATGAGCACCTCATTTATGGAAATGTTTTTCTAAACTGATCATTTATTCAGACACCGTTTCAATGATGGAAAGTCTGATAATTTGTCGGAACAGCGCAGTCTTGGTTTGTAGTGTGAAAGCCCTGATTCTGCTGCAACTGATCTTTTACTGGATTACCACATGAAAGTAATTCTCAATAAAAGCAGCTGTCAAAATTTCATTTGTCTGTACTTGATTTTTTTAAAGTGCATTTTGTTCCCTTTCCCCTCTTTTGTCTCCCTGACTTTGCATTAAACCCAACCTAAGAGAGCAGGGAGCTGATTCATTGTCAGGCCTCTGGCTATGCTTACTTTCATGGCAGAGGTGAAGTTTAATGGAGAATTGTGTACATGAACTGCATCCTAACATTCTGGCGCAGTAAGAGCTGTGGTGTGATGTGCTCCTGCTCAAAACCTGCAAATGCTAGAATTCTTTATAAACAATGATTTGTGTTTTCTTCAATTAGAGCTCAATGTCAGGTGCTAGAATGTCTAGGAACCCATATTATATTGGTATGCCCCTGAAGTGTTTTAAATGTTAATCTGACCAGACCCTTTTTTATTTTTGCTCCTCCTACCCAATGTTCCTCAGTATTAGACTGTGCCTCACCTTTCCACTTTTGGTATCGTAGTCAGTTCCAGAGAATGTTCAGATGCAGCTACTGTCTATCCCAATCTCCATGTGCACCGAGCCTGGTATGTTACCTAAGAGTTGAGCTCCTAAGCCTTTCTATTTATAAAAAAAAAAAAAAAAATTTGCATTCATGTGGAATCCTTATGAACTTCAACCAATTGTAATAGAAATGATTCTAGCACAGGATACACAACATTTGGGCAGCTTATGAGTGAAGCCTTTCAAGCATTGTTAAATGTTCTAATCTTGGTTTTAATTTTAGTAAAGAAATGCTACAGCAAACGTTTATTTAATGGGTAAGGTGAACACACAACTATAACTAGTCTACTTCTCTGAACAAAAAGAACCCACTGCTCTTGTAGTTGATTAATTGTCCTAACTGCCATGTCAGAAAGAACATTTACAAGATTATTTTGACATGATTTCAGATAAGGAGATAGATTTTTATTGTTGAACTTATGAGTCAACAAGTGGTATGGAAGGGAAGTCCCTGATCGAATAAGCACATGTGGGCTCTGGATGGCCCAAATGGCCTTTTCCTGCTCTGGATTTTCTGTGTTTTATCCTTCCAAAAGAGACTCGCATGTCTCACCCGCAAAATCTACTATTTGGATATTATGGTCTATTGGACGTGTAAATAAATTGCGTGCTGTTGAGCACTCAGTCAGTGGGAATAGACGTGCAGTTATGTTGCCTGAGGCGCTGTGGATTTGGGGCCCTATATCATTAACCACACGTCCAGTGCTCGCAGCGTTCAACAAAACGGCTGGCCAGCGTAAAATGTGCGCACGGTTTATAAAGGCCCCAAAATAAAATGTACATTAGGCGGTACTCTCCATAATGCAGCCAGACTGTCCAAGCAGTGTTCAGCTGCTGAGCACCCGTTTCCAGATTATCATGCAATGGCAGCTTATTTTGGCATGACCGGCATCCAGTGTGCTACCACCACTCTGCTGGGACTGCATAATCAGCCACATGGAGTCACTACATACAAGTTGAAAAACAATTTTTTGGTTTAAAAAAAAAAATCAGTACAGCTCCCATAATGGGCTCTTTTATCCATAGTGACAGGAATCAGTAGTCCAATTTAATACATTTTTCATATGCTAACAAATAAGATGCAGGCAAATCTAGCTCTTAATTATGTACAAAGCCAGCCTGCAGCCAAAATGTGAAAACCAGCCACGAGCAAACAGTTTGGCTAATGCTTTTTCATTTTGAAGTTGTATAGGCATCACAAGTGCATGTGTATAAAAAGGGAGGGGGGAGGGAAATAGGGGTTTTTAATTACCTAAATACGTGCATGAAAATAGCAAAAATGTATCTTGCTTATGTAACCAGTCAAGTATTTTCACCAGAGCTTTTCAATTTGTGATTTCCTCTTTTTGCTTCTCATCATTCACGGGGAAGCAAATCTCACTTGCTTCCGTGCTTTATTAAATAAAACATTTTGTTTTATCTCTCTATAGGTGAGGCAAGTGCTTCCACAATGTGGGATAACAATGCTTGGCAGAATTTCTATGGTCGCACCGCTAATAACGAACCACCATATTTAATTCAGGACTTCCTTCATGCAGTTCTGCCAGCTGCTAAACTTATTGTTATGCTGAGGGACCCTGTTGAGAGGTTAGTCTGTAGCCTTTGTTCATTGTGCAGTGTTTTTATTGCCAAACTGTAGGGAAACTTGAGTTCTTGCAAAGAGTGGCACTTGTGCATTAATGACTGTTGTAAACTCTGATTACTGAATTTCCACACTGTATAATGTTTCTGTTGCTCTGACATTTTTATTTCAAATAAATGTATGATTCAACTTTCCTGTGACTGAGAATTTGGCTTAAATAATTGGAAAAAATGAATAGTAGAAATTTTTTATCTGATATAGATTCTCAGTAATAAAACTTTTTTTTTTTAGTTACAGTCTACTGTTATTATCAAAGTTCAAATTTTTTTAGAGCTAAATTTGCACTTTTATATTATGTACATTGCTTAATTCAAATGACTGGATAATTCCAAAAATAAATGATTGATTTATCAGGAGTAGACTGTAGAAAAGTCTATGATAAACAGTAATGTTATTTTTGGTTTTAGTCTGTTGTTGCTTAAACTGCAAGTGCCGGGATTCGGAAGGTTTCGTGGATAAATGCAGCATCTGGGTGTGGTACTGAACCCTACAGCCCAGAAAGGCCCCAAAGTCTGATTCCTGTTCTATGCTAAGCTAACTGATCTCAGCCAGGGCCGTTTTGGGGCCATTATAGTGAACCTCAACAGTTTGAGGGTGGGGAAGGGAAATTCAACCAGAGTTGATGCATCTTATTGCAGTCCAGTGAACCCTGCTAGCTGTGTGGATGTTGCATGAGGGCTGTTACTGAGCTCTGTTATTAAGCTCCCCAGTCTATTGACCCCAGTTGTTCAGGTTCCCACATAAAGAATGGCCACTCGGGCGAGGTATCTGTGGAATTCTACCCGAGTAAAAGCCGGGGCATATGAAGAAATAGCATCACTGTCAGTGGCTTGAAACAGTTAACAAGCCTAAACATTTTGGGTGGTTATGGCAATTATTGCTGAAGTACTTTAGATGTAATAGCCTGTTATGGATTCTGCACTGAATTGATGCCAGTATTGTGGTAGGAATTTGGCATGGAATTGATGGTGTGTAACCACTAAATCTGAAATTGGCACACCTGTGCCAGTTGCCTCTGAGATTCATCCAAGTTGGTGGCTTGGCACTAAAATAATGCTGTGCCAGCACTAGTATTTCAGCTACAGCCAACGTGGCAGCCAAAAGCTTGATGTATTGTTGTGATGTGCAATGGCACTGCAGGTTTCAGAGGAAACTGGAGCCACTGTTTGTGGGCAGTACAATCTGGCCAAAGGGTATAATGCACCTCTCCCGTCCCAAAGAAGCAACTCTGCTGAAAATTCAATAGCCCTCATACAGATACCTTGAGTATCCATTTCAAGCCGGTACTATCAGTATTCAAAACTATTGACAGGAATAGGCACAGTCACAAAAGTACAAGAATGTGCATTCTAATTCTTTGCAGTTATTTGATTTCTAAAGTGGGCTATCATGGTGAGACTTTCACTAAAAAATAAATAATTTATTAACTTGTATTGCTTCATTTCATTTTCAAAAAGAAACATAATTGCTCCATCTATAATCGTAAGTCCAATATTTCCGGAGTGGTATTGTTGTAATTTATAATGCTCTGAAAGTTCCTCACACACAATCTTTTACATCACTAGTTAGAAAATGTCTTCTAAATTTACATTATTCTGCTCTTGTGGCTCATAAGAGCGCAATGGGCACTAATTTAAAATTGTGCAAGGCTTTTCTTCAGTTTTATCACATGTACTTTAATGGTATTAACTTTAAATGTTTTGGTGAATGTTTGTGCTCACCAAGGTGAAGATATCAGTACCAGCTCTTTGAATACTTTTTCTACTTTGGCCACCAATTGTAAGCATCACGAGCTGCCAGGTCAGATATGGTGTGGCTAAATGCAAAATTACTTCTGCTCAGCTTCAACATTGTGCCTTAACCTTTACTTCAGAAGAGTGCTCCTGTTGCACAACATGTGCAATTTTCCATTTCCCACCACAGTCATCGTTATTGCTATTTTTGAAGTTGAGCAGAGATAATTGGTGCAGAATTGTAGGGCTGCGCTTGCTAGGAACTGGGTAAAAATCTGTTGATGTTTCAAAACAGAGGCAGACATCTTTCTGAGCTAGATATGAGCCCATGTCCCAGAGAAGTCCAAATGCTAATGCAGTCCCACAAAACAGTGCTTTTGAAGACATTGATCGGAGAGGACAAAAAAATGTTAAAAATTATTTTGGAAACTGAGTCGTCAGTTATATTGACAATGAAGAACTGGTGAGCTACTGGCTTGATTAGGTCATTTTGTGATGTGAGTTGGGAGCAGGTAATGGAGATAGCCCACCGGGGATAGCTCGAATGTTGTGGATTTGGACTGGATTCATGGGATATATCCCCTGGTCCCGATGACACCCTGGAAGGTTACATGGTTTGTCTTTATTGAACCTCCTTGAGTCTTGCTGCATTCGGAGGTCATGGATTGAATGTATTACAGCAGATAACTGAAGTAGAAGTGCCCAGGGATCTGCTGTAGGTCATTGGGCTTGCCCTTTATTGGGTAGGAGAAGGACACAATCACAAACTGATCCACGTATGTTGGTAATGGCCAGGCAGTTTGGGACAGAGTAGATCCCTTCAGTTCCAATGCTACCTATGCCTCCTCTAGCAAATTTTGACCATGCAGCACATTCTTTTTTTCTCTCCACCACAGGTTTCTTTCTTAATTTATGGTTCTCCTTCCTTTGACTATTTCACATCCCACTCTTGCAGGGTAATCCTATGTTTTCTCTCCCACTGTTTTATTTCCTTCTGCTGTTTTCTTCCTCTTATAATGTTCTGAACTAACTGAGGCCTGTTTTATTCATGACTGCTCTTCTGTCACCTGATGTCTGAGGGTCAACCAATTTTCATTATAAATGGATATGCTCTCCTGATGTAATGGGCGTAATGATGTGATCCCCCCCACCCCCCGCCAACTGAGTGCTTGCACACACACATTAGTATACAACTGTCAATGTTGTGTGGATGTAATGAGAATTTCCTACTACTTGTGTATGCCGTTTGATTTCTTTGCTTTATATGTTTACTTGCTAAAAGTGTCGAGTTTAAAACTCTTGAGTAGGCAAGGGAACATAAGGGCAAAACTATTAAAATCAGTCAAACAGTTATAAAGGATTATGACATTAAAATCCTTTTTCATTATTTCTTTTTATTAATCTTTTCCCTTAAACTTCTTGTTTAAAGCGAGGAGTGCTGATGATGTCAGTGAGCCGAGTCTGAAACTGTGATGGCTTGGAGTTGAGATTCATTAAAATACAGTCATTTAATGGTTCAGTTCCCTCATGCTACCAGAATCAACACCCCTCCACAATAAGTTCCTCTCAAATTTTCAGCACATCCTGTTCTGTTATTTGAGTTCTTTTAAGCAACCAGCAGAAATAGAAAAAAAACGCTGATTATAGTTGTTTGTAATATAATTTTAAAGCGTATACTAATAGTGAAACTTCACATTTGTTTCTCATATTCTGAGCCCACAAAGTGCAACCAGAGCTTAAATGAGATGTCTGTGAAGCACAGTGACAATGTCAAATGTAGGCAATAACTAACTTTCCTTATGCTTTTAAATCAGGGGTATTATTTGAATATCTAGGAAGTTTACCATTCCATTCCTGAGACCACTAAACTGATTATTGTGACTGTAGAAGCAATTAGTGTTCCAAAAAAAGTTACCATATGAAGGAAAGGCAGTAACACAGAAAAAGAAGGCTAGGTTTTGTAAAATGGCGTGTTTTGGTATTCTGCTAAGTCACTCAATTTATGCCCTTGTATGACACTAATATATTCACACTTTTTTTTAGGCTGTATTCTGATTACTTGTACTTCATAAGCGCTAACAAATCTGTGGAGGATTTTCATGAAAAGGTAAAAGATTCACTGCAAATATTCGACGGCTGCTTGATGCACTCTTCCCTTAGATCCTGTGTGTACAACTGCACTGTGAACTCTGCCATGCCCGTAAGTACCTTTTTAGTGACAGCCATTTAAAGAGCAAGTTCCCCTGTATATTATACTGGATGTGAATTAATAAAACAATATTATTTCTGACAGTAACCTAGCAGTAATGCCATTGAATATCTCACTCTATGGTGCTGTGCTGAGGCCACGTCGCTGCATGTCAATTACATTCATTCATTGTCATAGTTGGGAGGGACTTTGCAATTCTGAGCTTGTTGGTTAGAGGTTAGAGCAACTTATGCTGTTATTGCGTTTGGCAGCATTAAAGATCCCACCACACAAGCTGAAAGAAGCTTTGAGTAGGGAGGTAACTTCGAAGAAAATAGGAGATAATGTTTATGGTATATTATAAGTAATGAGTGATTAACTAGATTACCATGGCATTATCATTATTCCTAATAGTTTTAATATCACGGCGTGTAAAAATTTACTAGCAAACATGTGATATTCGTTCAAATTACCTCAGTGCCATTTTTCTCCATTTTCATTTTTGAGGTTCCATACTCGGGAAGGAAACTGGCATTTCAAATTTCTATGTAAGACCGTTTTCTCCTTGGTCTACAGATTTATGTATCAGCAACTAAACTAAATACACTGGTGTGAATACCTCAAATTTGGCCTTGCATCCCGGTCCCCTTCCTGGATATCTCCGTGGCACTTACTGTCCCCTGTGGCATCCCAGTGGCCCCATAAAAGGGACATCAGTCGGTACAAGCAACACAATGGAAATGAACAGTCCCCTGGCCCCAAGTCCCACAGAAAATAAGGGGAGAAAAGCACAGTGTAGGATGACCACCTACCCTCTCTGCAGAACCACAGCTAATGACATGCTCTGAGCCTCTGGCACACAGTGCTGCCCAGCCATGTACAGTTTTGCCAATGCACTTAATGCATATCTGTAAGATATCAATGCCAAAACTACCATGTGAACATAATCTAAGCTGAATGGATCTGATTTACAAATGCTTGTTGACATTTTAGAAAAAGGGGTAAATTTAGGACTTAAATATTTAGCAGGCAAACCTGTACTTGATGCCAAAAAGACTCAATTTCTCTTTTTATGCCATTATTCATGAATCCAATTTCACATTGGCAAAGAATCAAATAGCACAAATTAAATTTAACAATTTTAATTCTAGGAGTTGTACATTATAATTTTTTTTTTCAAAACTTGGGTGTGCACTGCAGACCATGTGTCTCTAAGGGGTCGCCCATTTAAAATGGAGATGAAGAGGAATTTCTTCTGAGGGTCGTGAATCTTTGGAATTCTCTACCCCAGAGAGCTGTGGAGGCAGAGCCATTGAGTATATTCAAGGCAGAGATAGACAGATTTTTGAACTATAGGGGAGTCCAGGGTTATGGGGAGCGGGCGGGAAAGTGGAGTTGAGGCCAAGATCAGATCAACCATGATCTTATTGAATGGCGGAGCAGGCTCGAGGGGCCAAATGGCCTACTCCTGCTCCTATTTCTTATGTTCTTATTAAGGTGAGGAATGTCCACTGTTGCACTTTTGGTGCCAGTTATCAACATCATGCACTCGTAGCTCAGTGAATGACGAGATGCAAAGTAAATCTCCCTCCATTGTGTTCCAGCCTCTGCGGAGACTCTCTTACTCCACCCGTGTGACAACTCTGTTTGCCACAGCAGTCATCCTTTGTCCTCACTGAGTGTAACTATCGATTTAGTGTCAAGGAATATATTATTTGCAGTTTTGTGCTATAGACACATACCCATTAGGAACTGGGTTGACACTACAGAAAGTCACTTCACATAGGAGCCTAATATGTATTACTGGGAGGAAGTATCATCCCATCCGTCTTGGGTGGCTAAAAACCCATCATCCAGAAATGTGCTAAGCCATAATGTGCCATCCAGTCCTTTAGTCCCTTAATCTTTTGAGGTGCTTTATTTTATAATTCAGGGATAACCAGGTTAGGGGGCAATGCAGGATTTGCCAAGCCATTAGTTGATTCTTAGCCATTTGTGCTGATCTCTAATAATATTTCTTTTCCTTTACAAATATTCTTTAGCAGGTATGTATGGTGACAAGAGAATAATAACCAGCTGAAACAGTTTAAAGAGTTTTAGAAGATGTAGTGACACAGTGCGTTAGAATACACTTTCCACCTCTAGGACACGTATTATAATCCAGCCCAGACAGAGTAAGTCTTCTCTGATGGCTATTAAGGATCCTAAATAAAACGCATGTGGCCGCGTAAAATTCTTCTGACAAAACAAAGGGTTTTCATATCTTCACTGGAATTTTAAAATAATACTTTGAAATTTTGCATATATTAAAATAAAAAGGCCGTGTTGGCATGACTGTTTTTCTGGCATTAAAACACTTGGGCTGTATTACCTGCATCTTAAACCTTTACTACTAGCAGATATTAGTTTGTGTCTCCACTCATGCTATTTCCTGCTGGCCAATTGAAGTAGCCTCAAACTTACTGCTGGCAGAAATTGGTTTTTATACTCTTGAACTTATTCACCTCACTGGTGAAGTTAAGGCCAGTTACTGAGCCTGATTTAACAAGTTTGGGCTTGACTAACTGTGAGAACATTTTTGTTTGGAGCCGTCCTCCCAAGAGGAGACACTTCCATTTTCTGTTGCTCCTGATCACTATCGAGTGTCTCCTGCAGTAAAATGCGCACTTGCGGATGTTGGTTGAATATGAGCTCAAACTTGTGATATCCTCCACATTCTAACTACTTGCCCACCATTAAGGCTCACCGATGGATTGGCAGTGAAAACAAGCTGGTTCTAATTTGGCTCAACAGTATTCCGAAACTAACTGCAGAAAATTGGGAGTGCGTTGGAATTGTCAGCACCCACTCCTAATTTACATAATACGTTCCTGGAAGCATGAAGTGCCTCTATTGGGTTAATAAGATCATCGGCATCCCAAATAAGGGGCCTTTAAAACTACTGGGTGGTTTACAGCATCTGCAGTGACCAGTTCAAGTTCTGCCTTTACCAGTACTTGAATTCTTGTCCACACACACTGCAATTGATGCACAGAATTCTCTATTTTCCCCTCAATTTTTGTTAGTTTACTTTTTTCTCCCTGTGCAATGTTGGCAACTATACATCATTTAAATACTATGAGTAAGTTGTGTGAATTTGCTTCTATGTGCCCACAAATGAGCTGTATGTCCTCACCTTACATGTGTTAATTTTAATCTTTTTCAAAATTTGTATAAATAATTAAAATTCCTAATCAAGTTTACCCAGCATCCCTCTAGGTCATCCAGAGTAAAACAAAATGTAGCAACCCTGGTATCTCCATCATTACACCACAGGCTACCTGGAGACATTAGGATTAAGGTGTAGGTGGGTGGGAATAAATGGCTGTAATCTACTGACTCGCTCCAGTTGCAAAATGGTGGTCTTGCTGAGGTAATAGGAATGCTACTCTGCCTTAAGTTTTCAAACAAAATATCTTTATCTAAATTACTTAAACCTATCTGTTATACCATATAAAATTGATGTACAAACACAACATGTTTGTATAAAATTACTCTGTTCGCTATTTGGACCACAAAATAAAATTACTACCTGAAAAATCACTCCTTAGTAACCACTATTTTTCTGTAATACACTATCGGTATGCATTTTATTTTGATTCTTACTTTCTTTCCTCCCACCCCTTCCAAATGGTGTCTGTTATACCATGGACATTTCATACAGTTGGCGTGTAATTAGGTTCTAACTATAGGATTTTGTAACATGACCATTGCAAGCTTATTGAGTGACAATCTGCATTTGATTACCAGAGAATAAATAGCCTGGGAACATTATTATTTGGCAATATTACTGTTTTGACCACAAGTAATGCCAAAATAAAACAAACTGCATCTTCAAATGTATCCGGTTCCATTGCTGCAATTTATTATCTCCATATTGTTGGAGGAAACGGTTGCCTAGTTTCTCTTTAATGTGGATTAATTTTATTTCCCCTTCCAGAGAGACTGGGAGTTAGTGTTTGGAAAAAAATCTGTATATGTGTGGAATTTGTAGCCACACTGTGTGAAATCTATAGTTATTTTCCCTTCAATGCCTCTCAATCCTCTATAAAAGTCCAACAGATTACTGGTCCCATATTTGCGTAGGTTCTACAAGCACCTCTCTCACACTCTTGGACAGGATTCAAGATAGGCCAATAAGCAATCCTTTTCTCACTTCTAGCTACCAACCTCTCTCTCATTCCTTGTTGCAAGCTTTCTCTTGTATCCATACCGCAATCGTAATTTCTCCACTAAACTTTCTTGTATCTCCAAAGTCAGAAATGAGTCATTCTACAAGATTTTCCTCTTTCCATCTTAATTGTGTTAAAATCAAAACTCATTGTACTGTCTCCAACTCTCATTCTTTGCTAGGACTTGGGAACTCTGAAATGTCTTACCTGCCCTCAATCCTCCCTCCCTGCTTGGTGTCACCTACCTATTATTTCTTGATTTGTCTTATCTTGGCTCTTCACCTAGGTTTCTGGGGTCAAATGAGGAATGAGCTGCCGCTCAGTACATTTGTGATTTTAAAAAAAAGAAAGCAATTAAGAACATGGAGTCATGTGTCTTGTGTTTTCTTTTACAGTGCCTGATATTGAAACTTGATGGTAACTGCAACATTCCCCAACCGAGCAGACAGTTGGTCATTTCTTTCTTGGTCTCTTGTCGATCAATTGGAAAGAAATAATGACAACAGTTTTTAGGGTGGCGGCGTGGGATTTCTGTGGGGAATTTTCCCGACCTCTTGCCGTAACTTCAGCAGAAGATCGCTGGAACCCTGGAGAAATGGTGTAAACAGCTAAGTGTGGCTATTTCCACCATTTCTCTAGGATTTCTGTTAAAGTTACAGATGGAGATCGGGAAAACCCCATGGAAATTCTTCCCTCGGTGTCTTTTTCTTGCCTCTGTTTGGTGTTTTCTCCATTGGGAACTCCTAGAGTGAGGAGTTACAGAGGGAAGGCCCTACATTCACCTGTAGTGCTGTGTGTCAGTGCACCAGTGCATTGTTCCACTGATCTTACAAAATGCTTGGCTTATAATCTAACGGGGAGAAGCTGATCTGACTCCTTTTAAAATATTCAGTACTATGGGCCAAATATTTTGCATAAAGTGATTGGCCACAAAAGAAACAGGAGATGGACGAGAATAGGATTGCCAAAAGATACGTCATCTTTTTTTTTCTTTTTAGGTGAGATTGCAAATCGGGTTGTATGCAGTCTTTGTGTGGGACTGGTATGCAGTTTTTAACCGGAACCAATTCCTCATTCTCCGACTGGAGGAACATGCCGCTGATTTGAAGAACAGTATGCACAGGGTCTTCGAATTCTTGAACTTGGGTATGATTTCACCTTGAGTTGCATTTCTGATAAAAGCATCGGTTAATAAAGTATCAATCTAGAGTACATTAGTGAATATGCTTCACAAAGTAAACTGGTGAGAACTCTAGGGGGGGAAAATTCAGTTCGTTGCGCCACCCGTTAGCGCTTTAAGAGGGCACTAAGTGGGGCGCAAACCAACTAGCGCCCGGGCGCGGCACTGCCCATGCCTCCCGCCAAATTCAGCGGGAGGTTAGTGGTGGTGCTAACCGGTAGTGCTGCGCTGCTGGTGATGACGTCATTGGTGTGCGCAGCGCCCCGCTCACGCCCCGGCCGCGATCTTCGGGAGTGCCCCCTGATTTACCGCCGGACGCTATGTCCGACAGGGTCAGGGTGGCGTACCTGTGGCCGGGAAGGCACAGTTTAAAGGCGAGGTGTGGGGTGGCCATTTTTGTTGCTGGCCACCTGCCAGCACCTGCCTGCGCTCCCATCCCCGGCCTCCTGAACTCCACCCCCGCGGAGTGCCGGCTGCGCTCCAAGAGCCCGGCACTTCTCTTGGGTGCCGGGCTCTTTTACCTGCACTCCTGATCCCCGGGGGCTCAGCTGGGCCCCAGGTCGCGCTGCACAAGGCCCCTCCCCTTTAAGAAGGGGAGGAAGGCCTGCAATACCGCAGCGCGACACACTGCGGCACGTAGCGCCACGATATTCACTCACAGCACCCCAAGAGGGATATGGGGCGCTTCCAGTAGCACCCCGCTTCCCTCTTGGGGCGCAACCACTCAATTTCCATCGCGGGAGCGCTAATTTTTCTGGGGCGCTACTTTTAACACCCTGGTGAAGTTAGCGCCTCAATTGGGGCGCTACTCAATTTTTAGCCCCAGGGATCAGCTAATTTAACACAACCAATTAATTCAGCAAATACTCAATTTGAAGTCGGTTTGGACACAATGGGCCAAGTTTCAACTGTAGGATTAAGTCACTTCTAAATGGTTTAGAACTCGTGCTAATCTCACTTGAATGGTAAAGTGCAAATAACACTCAAGGTACCCTTAATATTTATTTGCCTTTTAAAGACCCTCCTGCCTGAACGTTGTTCATCACCCCACCCCCTCCAAGACACCCTTTCCCATATCCTTTTGCATATTGTAATGAATCTCTTGCTTTACATAAGAACATAAGAAATAGGAGCAGGAGTAGGCCATTTGGCCCTTCGAGCCTGCTCCGCCATTCAATAGATCATGGCTGATTTTCTGCCTCAACTCCACTTCCATGCACTATCCTCATATCCCTTGATTCCCTTAATATTCAAAAATCTATCGATCTCTATCTTGAATATACTCAACGACTGAGCCTCCACAGCCCTCTGGGGTAGAGAATTCCAAAGATTCACCACCTTCTGAGTGAAGAAATTTCTTCTCATCTCAGTCCTAAATGGTCGACCCCTTATTCTGAGACTGTGACCCCTGGTTCTAGACTCCCCAGCCAGGGGAAACATCCTCCCTGCATCTACCCTGTCAAGCCCTGTAAGAATGCTGTATGTTTCAATGAGATCACCTCTCATTCTGCTAAACTCTAGAGAATATAGGCCTAGTCTACTCAATCTGTCCTCATAGGACAATCCCCACATCCCAGGAATCAGCTTGGTGAACCTTTGTTGCACTCCCTCTATGGCAAGTATATCCTTCCTTAGGTAAGGAGACCAAAACTCTACACAATACTCCAGATGTGGTCTCACCAGGGTCCTATATAATTGCAGTAAGACGTCTTTACTCTTGCTTTGGACAGTAGCTTCAAAAGTCCAGTCCTGTAGGGTTGCCAATCCTTCTGGATTTTCCGGAAATTTCCAGGAATGGAAGACTGATCTCCCGACCACTGCTGCTAGCAACCCAGGCAAAAAGTCCTTTGCATTCACGGTATGCGCTTGTTTAGCTTTACTTCTCGTATGACAGCTGCTTGTGTGAAACCTTTCCCATGGCCTGCCCCCACCATCATACCCACCTCTCTGGCACCTGAGGCTCCACAGTTACAGTTGTCTGCCTTGCTTTGACCGGTTCTCAGCCATTCTCTGCCCCCCATTTCAAGAAATGGCCTGGAATTTTCTGATAGCTGGTTCTGTTTAACGGCAGTTGGTAGGGAGTTACTGGAATCTATCGTTTGGGCAGAGTGACTGCGCATTGGAACAAATATGAATCAAAGAGAGTCAGCATGGATTTGTGAAGTATAGGTCATGTCTGACAAATCTGGTTAAATTTTTTGAGGCGAGTGGTGGACAGGAGAATGTTTATGGATGATGTCTATTTGGATTTCCGTAAGGCATTTGTTAAGGTTCTGCACAAAAGATTAGCAAAAGTGAAAGCGCATGGAATTGGAGGTAACCTTGTGACATGGGTTAGTAATAGATTGGGAGGAGACAAGCGAGTAAGGATAAAGGAAATGGACTCTAATTGGCTGCTGTGACAAGTGAGGTTCCCCAGGGATCTGTTGTGGGGGCCTGAGCTTTTTATCATGTATATTAATAACTTGGATGAAGGAATAGAGGGCTAGATTTTCAGTTGCTTGCGCCAGCAGTTAGCGCCTTAAGAGAAGTGATTTTCGGGCGCTATTCGTGTAGCGCCCAAGCGCAGCGCAGTTTGCGCCCCGCCCCAAATTAAGTAGCCCGTTAGCGCCGTCGCAAAGTTTAGCGGCCGCCCGGATGCGCGCGCAGAAAATGACGTCACATCCTCGTGCAACGCCCTTTGGCCGCCCCGAATCCAAACTTCCGTCAGACCGCCCCATTGTGCGGCTGGCGTCCAAAGCGTTTGTAAAATGGAACGCAACACACCCTGGGGAGCGCAAATTAAAGGGCACTCCTTCTGCACTATAAACGGCAGTCTGCATGTGTTGTGTGGAAGGATCCAGTGTGTTGTTGTGAACGGTGTATTTATGTTTCCGACCACCACCACCACCTCCTCCTCCTCCTCCTCCTCCTAAAAAAACACATGCACCCTTCCCCTTTAAGAGCTCACTGGCACCAGAGTGTCTGCCGTGTGCTGCGCCCGAGCTCGGGCGCTGCGCTCTGCACCGCCGGCTTAGCGCCTAAAGATAGTAGTGGAACGCCTCTTTTAGCGCTCCACCAACCTCTTAGGGCGAAGCCACTGAATTTCCGGCAACGGGGCGCTACTTTGGGGCGGGCGCTAACTTCGGGCGGGCGCTAAGGTTAGCGCCCCAAAACTGTCTATACTGAAAATCTAGCCCAGAGAGTTGCATATCCAAGTTTACAGATGACACTAAGTTAGGAAGCAGAGTAAATTGTGTAGAAAGGAACAGGAAGTTACAAACGGACATAGACATGTTAAGTGAATGGGCAAAACTGTGGCAGATTGAGTTCCGTGTAGGATGAGTTCATCCACTTTGCATCCAAGAAAGACAAATTGGAGTATTTTCTTAATGGCAAAAGACTAGAAACTGTGGAGGAACAAAATGATTTGAGTGTTCCAGGTACACACATCACTAAAAGCTAGGTACAAAAAATAATCAAAAAGGCTAATGTGATGTTGACCTTTATCTCAAAGGGGTTGGAATAGAAAAGGGAGAAGTTATGCTTCAGCTGTACAGATCCTTGATCAGGCCCCTTCCGGAGCAGTGTTTAGTTTTGGGCACCGCACCTTAGGAAGGATATATTGGCCTTGGAGGGGGTGCAGTGCAGATTCACCAGAAAGATACCAGGGCTTAAAGGGTTAAATTATGAAGCCAGGTTGCATAAGCTCTCGAGTTTCGGAGGTTGAGAGGTGATCTAATTGAGGTGCTTAAAATGAAATGAAATGGGGTCGGGGGGGAAGAGACAGAGAAACTATTTCCTCTGGCGGGGGGATCAAGAACGAGGGGACATAATCTTAAAATTAGAACCAGACCATTTAAGAGTGAAATCGGGAAGCATTTTTTCACACAAAGGGTAGTGGAAATGTGGAATGCTTTCCCCCAAAAGGCTGTGTTGAAATTGAAATTTTCAAGATTGAGATTGACAGATTTTTATTGGGTGTGGGTATCAAGGGATATGGATCAAAGTTGGGTAAATGGAGTTAAGTGACAGATCAACCACGGTCAAATTGAATGGCGGAACAAGCTCGAGGGGCTGAATGGTCGTCTACTGTTCCTATGTTCCTAGTACTGAGGCACTCGGCTAAGGTAAAGTCAATAAGATTTGCAAACAGAGGGCAATCGTCGCGTGATGAAAAGTGCAATTCAGACAAACCATATACTAAAATTGGCCCCTATGCATTTGTATATTCCAGTCCAGCTTCAAATCTTTCAAATGAAATGTGTCCTGCCATAAAATTTCTGTTTATTTGGTAGTTTAGGAAGTGAGCATCTACAACCATAGCAAATACAATTGTGACTTAAAAACTACTTATAAAGCAAATGTCTCTTAAATAGTCAAATGGGAGTCCAGTCCAGTCTCTAGCAGACTTCTGAGGATGCTATGGAGTAAAGGAAGAGGACGGCATTAAATTCTGAGATGTCCTAGCAGAACAATCATTTAGTGTCTTTTTATTTTTATTCTTATTTATGGTAGTGTAATCAGGGAGCCTGATCCTTGTTGGCCTAATAGTGGGTATGCATTCATCGTGGGACGAAGTCATAGCAATATCGCTGATTCTGTGGCAATTAAAAAAAAATGCATTTATGGGATCTGGGTGTCGCTGGCAAGGCCAGCATTTATTGCCCATCCCTAGTTGCCCTTGAGAAGGTGGTGGTGAGTCGCCTTCTTGAACCGCTGCAGTCTGTGTGGTGATGGTATTCCCACAGTGAAATTTAATGGCAAGCATATGCCAATATTTCCTGGTGATTTGGGAGAGTAATAGATTTCTAAATTTCATGATGACTTGGCATGGTTTGTACCCGTCTATGGTTATCGGAACTGCGTTTTTCATCAGCTTTGTAAATACCTACATTTGAGAGCCTTGGTGTTAAAGTGCTTCACCTCCTGAAATCCAGACAAGCGGAAAGTTTCTGCTTAATTAATGCTAGACATTGATGGCCAGCAGAATTCTGAATGTTGATTTGATTGGATTACCTGAGTTTACAGGTGGTTCAAGTAATAATTTAGCCTCGATAACACAGTTAATAGTATTGGCCTGTTTACATGTTTCCTGACACTCACATTCACAATAAATTCTCAGACAATGGTGCACATTTTTCTGATATACAATTTTAGCTCCAGTTAAAACTTTTATTGGCTCCAGGAATAAGAACAAGGTTTGCTAAACTGGCTCACAGAAATACCAGCCTTTCAGCCAACCTGCTTTTCAGTTTGATGTTGAAGCTGTGCAGTGGCTTTGTGGTAAACTCCCGAACACGTCTTTCCTGCTATTCAGGTTAACCAAGATATTGGAAAAGTTTCTAGTACAAATAATAGGGGTGAGTACAAACCTGAGTTGGTAACCAAATGACCTCAGTTAGGGCATTTAAAAAAAAAAAGAATACTTGATTAAACACTGGCAGTCTATGCTTCAAATTAATGATAGCTTATGATAACTGGCATATGTTTTAAATCATTGGTAGTTTAGGTCTCTGAACCTTAATGAATATCTAGGTATTTGTTTTAGAAATGACTCTAGTAACTGCACTAAGCCATGGTATTTAAACTCTAAAGAAAATCTTTTCTTTCCTTCGGTCACTTTCGGCCACAATCTTCTGTCACAAAAACCAACGCAATATATTTTGTCTCTTACTTTAAATCATGGTGGGATAAGGAGCAAAAATAAAAGATGACTCGCTGAGAGAGGAAAGAAAAGGGTGGCCAGATTCAGAAGGAAAGGTGTAGAATTGCTGAGACAATATTAGATTTTTTTTTCCCTAAAGCTCTACCGTTACTTTTCAACAGGAACCTTAACAGAGCAGCAGGAGGCAGCCATCATAAACAATCCCGCGTCAAATACCAGACGTCCCAAAGACAAAAGCCTTGGGCCTATGTTGCCAGAAACCAGGAGGATTCTAGAGGATTTCTACGGGCCATTTAATGAAAAGCTGGCTTTGCTACTTAATGATGATTCTTTCTTATGGGAGAAATAAATACAGACCAAATTCACAGAACTGTAATATATCAAATGTTTTATATAATGCTTTCTTCACTGTCCTGGAATGTTGAACAATACATTGATGTTCAAGTTCCAAAATTATTTTTTTAAGTTTATTTTTAAACTCTTACCTGAAGACCTGTCCAAAATTCAACAAAAGGCTCATTTGAAGTTTAACCCTGATTATAAAGAAGAACATTATCCACATAACCTCATTTAACTATCCCATGGAATATGTAGGCTCATAATACTTGACACTGTGAATATCATAATAAATCAGAAACCCTAAGTTTGTGTAAATAATTTTAAAAAGTAATTCTCCATATGGTTGTTTTAAATATTTTGTAGGATTTTCAATTATACTTAAGTATTTGGTAAAAATGAAATCTTTACAGAACGTGTTTAAACATTGCTGCCAAACATACAATAATAAGAGATTTCAATATTAGTGCCTATTTTAGTCTTCCAATAATTCATATACCATAATTATGGTTTGGTCATGGATACAAGTGCTAGTATTTCTAACTTATTTTTTATTGCTTCCCTCCCTGTTGGTTTATATGTTGGAGCTAAAGGTTGTGAAGGAATATCTCTGACAATTGTACTCATACAGTTAATCAAAACCCATTACCTTCATTTGCCATCAGTCAAGAATATTTGCCAACTTTTATTTCCTGTCCTATTCTTTACACGTTCTCAATCAAATAATCAAGCTGTCTTAATTTGCTTGCTTCTAGACAGAACTGTAACTGGTGAAATGCTAATTATTACATCCATGGGATCGAGTTGGACTAAATTCACTGTGTTTTCAGGGTCCATGTGCACAGCAAACCTATTTTTGTGTGTAACACTCAGTTACTGTTATAAACAGAAGCTTACACTGCATACTATATGATGAATCTATGACTTGTTTTTACCAGGAATTGCTTTTCTGTCCACAGTCACACCATCTGCGTTTATCAAGAACTATGTTGGAAAAGATTGTGTAGCAGTGCCCCCTATTGTCAAGTGGTTCATAATTAGAAAGTTCATACAGTTTAACTCTTAACATATGCTGGCTCAAAGAATCTCAGATGTTTGTGGTAATAGATGTAAATTTGTAATGAAACATCAAACTTCACCAGAAAGAAGGTTTTCCAAAGTCTGGCTGTGTGAGCTTCATCGGGAAGAATATGGTTTAACTGGTTGAAACTCATGGGCACTTTTAGCAATGAGGACCATTAACCCGTCAAATAGTGAAAGGGCTTTATATATTTAAGAATACTAATATTTTTCTAAATGAATTTTTATGCTCAACAAGGCGAGAGTACAGGGTAATGGAACAATTTTGACCTTTGTCACCCAGTCAGTTACTTCCAGGTCAGGTATCATCCAGTCATTTACAGAGTAAAGCAGGTTTTCTCAGTAGCTCTACAATATGCCTCAACCTTAAGGATCGTTAAAGTCAGTTTTTTAATGCCAATTTAATATCCAGTTTTTTCACTTTTTAGTTCTAGTGTGTGGGGAAAAAAAAATAAGAAAATGAGTGGAGAGGAATTGAACCGAAAAGAGTCTGGGTAAATTCAGAGAAAATCAGTTTAAAAAAAATGTTTAAAAAGTTTTTATTTTGAATATCTCGGTAACTCAAGAAAAATGGGGAGTTAAAATAGTATAAACAAGCTAAATATCAACCTACAATAATTTACACAGGTCATGGACAGTCTGGGTCTCACCATCAGATTCTCACTTAACGTCTAGATAATTTTTTTAGAATTAAAAGTAAAATGTGTATTGTCGCTCCAATCACTTACCTACCATTATGATGATGGAATAATAAAAAAAATGGAAAATTATGCACAGAGGAACAGTTGTGATCTTGCTTTCAGCAAACAGTGCCTTTGTGTGTGCGTGATTTGAGTCAGCCTTTGATGACTTCAGTCTTCAGGGGACTCTGGTAACTTGTCTGAGTGCATTGTTGTCATTGCCCCTACCGGCCCCTAAAGGAAACACTGACACATACTGCCGTACAAAGAATATAATTCCCACGGCTCTACCTAAAGAAGGTCCAGACCATCTTTAAGAAATCCAAAATACACAACCTTTGTTTCTTTTCCAGCCAGATATTGGGCCCAGAGATATGGGTACATCCCATCTGTGATACCAACATTACTGCACACAAAATGTGCATGCTTATGTCACGGATTCAATGAATCTATGCCGAGTTTTTTTGTTTGAAATAAATGGAAAGTGTGGGATCGGAGCGCACATTTGGGAGGAAGTTGGGTTTTACCAATTCTTCCCTCCCAAAATAATCTGCGAATTTATCAGTGGAAATTGGTTTTAAAAAAAGATTTTAATAATCCCTACTTAACCTTAACTTCTGAAATTTACTCTGTACTACAGAGTTAAAATGTTTCCATTTCACCCACCAGCCAGTCTTGTGGTTTGTCTGAGTGAGACTGACCATTTAGTGGCTATTTGTGCTACATTATAGACAGTTTTTGTGCTGTGAATTCATACGCACTCTGTACTTGGAAACTGCATACATTCACGTACGGTCCTTGCAACTGGCAGAGAGTGAAGATTAATCCATTAGTCTGGTTTGGATTTGAATGCAAGTCCCACAGCTAAAAACACAGTAGGGGAGATTTTCTGATCAGTTACACTTGATTATTGGGGGCAAAGTGGGCGTAACTGATTTTTACCCATTTTGCCCCCCATCCAAATGAGGGTTTTGTACTGGCCAGAGTCATCTGCCAGTTTCCAATGAATCATATGACAATAAGTCTCCAGTTAACTCATTTAGATGTCCATGCAATGTCCTGGTGTAGCACTCAATCATTTCCCGACCGTAAAAATGGGAATCCACGGCTACTAGGGTGCGCTGTTTACAAAAGTACATTTTAAAGAACACTATACAGGAAACTCTCTGGTATCCGGCACCAACGGGACCAGGATGGTGCCGGTTGATTTAAAAATTCCAGATGACGGAGAGGGTTATCTACCGAGGCTATTTTTAACAAACAAAGAGTCAGACTCCTGTTATTGAGGTGTTCGGACTTCTGACAGTGCCAAGAAGCCGAGTAGTGGCAGTTTGGAGAACTACCCCCACTGACTAACTCGGCCACCACGGGAGACTCGGATTCTGACTCGGCAACATTTCCGGTTATTGAGGTGTTTTCGGAGTATGAATTTTGCCGGTTAATAGAGAATTCCAGATATTTAGGTGCCGTTTAAACGAGAGTTTCCTGTAGTAAGATTAGTCGCAGCATTTGAGGCTGTTCCTGAATCCTCTCTCTTTTGTTTCCCATTTCCATTTAGTTGGGCAGGTGCCCTTGTGCCCGATGTTCTGGCAGTGCTAGATTGTTTGGCATGTCCATGTTATTGGGCAGTGGGAGCCACCTGTTACTTATGTTTTTATTTGGAGGAAGAAAGGGAGTCATAGATATGCCAAAGACTGGCACACTGGTAGCCTCTCATCCTCATTTACGGTCAGAGGAATTTCTGCCTAGCAATGACTATGCCGAACTGGCTACACAGGCTCTGGGTCAGTCGACAGCTACTCTGCACAACTCTGCAATCTGCTGCACGAATCCCTGCGGCTAACATGGACTGGTGATGCCACTGACAATAACGGTCAGCTGTGCCCTCTAGGACCACTCTCCTTGCTACCATCTCATTCTGTGCCACCATCACTTCACCAGCCATTTAAAAGGGGGTCACAATGTCGCACCACTTGACCACAGATTCTGTTTCCCGCCTTTGTGCTTTACTGTGGCAGCCACTGAGTTTTAACCAGGCATTTTTAGTACTGACACAACCTTTACAAAGCCTAAGATGTGCATTAAGAATATTAGCCTTTGTAAAGGCTACCACCATTTTTATCCCTTTTTAAGGATTGTTCACAGTTAATTTCCCACCCTCCTTGTGAATTCCTAGTATCATTCCCAATATGAGCTGACCCACATTTTGAGGGAGGCTGACCAGTTATCTTCAGCAGTGAAGCACTAATAGAGGTACTAAGTATTCTATTTTCTATATTTGAATTACTTTTCAGGTTTAAAATCTAAAAGCTGAAAAGTGGAGATAATTGTTCAGAACCATTGGGTGACATTCTGCAGTGTTACAACTATGCAAGCATGCGATGTATAACCACAATCGCCACCTCACAAAAATGTGTTTACTGCATTCAGAGTAAAACCACTTTTTAGCAATGCACTTCTTGAATAATTTCAAAACACCAAGCCATTTCCTATTCATTTCTATGTAATTTACCATGTTTTCTGTCATCATAGATTTTATTAATTGTACTGCATATTTTTCTACAATAAACACAATTAATCTGAATCTAATGCGCTAACACGAAAATATTTTCATAGGGCATTCCACGCCTGCATTCTGTATTATTGCTCCCATGAAAATAAGGATGAACTACAAGTTTGCCTTTCAATCTCTTTGTTCCTGTTTTCCACATCTCTGCAAACCCTCTTTGTCATGCTGTTATTTTAGCTCATTATAATAATCTCCCTTCATTCTCTTTTCTGATCCTTCTACCCTTTCAGTTTCTACAATCTTGCTTAATCATCCACTTGAACATAACTATAGTTCTAAAATAAGGTACTGAGACTCCATGGCACTTTGGGGAAAGAAAATGGTGTAACTTTAATATATAAATGCAAGTTGTATGTTTTGTCATTGCACGGAAATTCTGCTGCCTTCATTGAAGGGTTAACTGGTACAAACAGAAAATAACACCGAGATGATGATTGTGCCAATTACTAGAATTCAGTTCAATTCAAGATAGTGGGTGTTTACTGAAAATGCAAGCCAAGTATATAATGAGAACTGTCCAGTCAGATTTCCTTATCAACTATGGGGCTGGAAATCCATTCATTCTTGCTGTAAGTCCAGGCAGGAGCGCAGCAGAAGGGCTGCAAATTAGGCTGTAAGTTGAATATTTGGGGTCCCAGGCTTCCCCTATAGTTTTAGCAGTCCTGTTTGAGGTGGGGTTTGCCCCAAACATGGCCCCATGCACCAGACAGGGCGTGGCCAGGAGAGGGGACTCCTAGGCCAGGTGTTTTCTCGTCCCCGGCCTGGCAATCTGCCAGTGGCCTGATGCAGCAAGTAAAGGCAGACGTGGGAGCCACCTGGAGGTCCAGGCTGGGTCGTGGCCTGGTCCCCTCTACCAGGAAATCCAGCCTCCCCTAACTGGCAGGTATGAGAGATGCACCCCTAATGGTGAGAGCGCCTGCTATTATAATGACATGAGCTCCCCCTGACCCTGCATATGTTGACAGGGTCAGCGCCAAAGGTCACTAGCAAGAACATACTAGCACTGACACCTGCGATGGGTGACCCATGGATTTTCAAGGCCTATGTTTTCCTCAGAACTTGTAAACAATTCCAGCAGTTTTGAGAACAAATTATATTTGATCATGTAGAATAAATGAACAAATTCAATGTTTACCTCAGTGATGGTGTCCACATGATTAAACAACATTTTGTAAAGTTTTGTAAAACTGATTGTACAGTGCAGCCTTACCAAAACAAGTTAGAAAGATTTGTTTTATTATTTTGAATTAAGATTGGATAAGCGTTACTGTAGTTCTTTTTTCGCAGCCAGATGTTCGATATACATGGAAACCAAATTACTATGACATCCACACATATAATGCTTCTGTTTGATAAAGTACCATTAGGGACACCCCTCCCTCCCCACTTATTGTGTAGATTGGGCCTATACTCACAAGTTTCAAAGAATTAGAGGTGATCTCATTGAAACATACAAGATTCTGAAGGGGATTGACAGGGTGGATGCTGAGAGGTTGATTCCCCTGGCTGGAGTGTCTAGAACTAGGGGGCATAGTTTCAGGAGAAGAGGTAGGCCATTGAAGACTAAGATGAGGAGCAATTTCTTCACTCGAGGGTTGTAAATCTTTGGAATTCTCTGCCCCAGAGGGCTGTGAATGCTGAGTCTTTGGGGTCGATTTTCATTCAGCAGTCGGGAAGGAGGCGGGACTACAACTTTTGGGTTTTAGTCCCGCCTACATCGACGTCCGGCCAATCCACATAATTTTCCCTTGATTGACCTTGTTGAGCCCACCCAGCGGGCTCAGCAGGCCAATTAAGGGCCACCCGGCAACAGGTGATGTCACAGACTGAAATTTCATCTGTCAAGAGGTCTTGACAGATGAAATATCAGTGTTTCACAGCTGTTTGAAGCTGTCAAACACTGACAGTCTGACTTCTAACCTGAGTCCTTCTACGCAGACTCAGTTAGAACTCTCACCGGCAATGAAAGCTGAAGGCTGTCACTTTGACAGCTTGCAGCCATTCAGCTTTCAGTGTCGGCTGAGTGATGGACTCCCGAAACCTAGAGGAAGAAAGGATGTTAAGGTAAGTACAGGTAATTTAAACTTCTTTACACACTTTAGACACACCAAACACACTTACCTTTGCACTCATGCACCCATCACTCACCTGAACACTGACATCGCGACCCCTCCAAGTCCTTCAACCCGACGGCCTGCCTGCTCTAACCTGGCGTGGTTTGGAGCCGTCGGGAATCCCACACGACACCCCTCAAAATAGGGATTAGGCTAAAAACTACCTGTTAATTGGCACTAATCCCTTCCCGCCTCGGGTCGGTGGGTCCCAGTGCGGGGCGGGTACCCGCCTCCTGTGAAACTTACGTGGAGGCGGGTTTTGGGCGGGATGGTGTCAGGACCCCCGAATTCGGGATTTTTGCCCCCCCGCACGCCTAAAAGCCTGCCTCACGGCACACTGAAAATCAACCCCTTTGAGTATATTCAAGGCTGAGATAGATAGATTTTTGGACTTTAGGGGACTCGAGGGATATGGGGATCGGGCGGGAATGTGGAGTTGAGGTCGATGATCAGCTATGATCTTATTAAATGGCGGAGCATGCTCAAGGGGCCATATGGCCTACTCCTGCTCTTACTTCTTATGTTCTTATGTTTAACTAAGTCCAGAGAGCTTAGTCACAATTTGGCAGAGCCAAGTCTTAAGGACTCCTAATTGTGTGCTTACTAATACAGGGTGCTGGTAAGCTTCCTGCTGCTTGTCCAGCTAGGATCACCCTACCTATTGGAGAATTCGCTTGCAAGAATAACTGGAGCCAAGTAAGAAAAATCCCAGCCCCAGTGGCAAATCTTCCCCTCCAGGCTCCATTAGTGAGCCAGAGTGGCTGGTCAGTCAACAGCAGTGCCCTGGGCTACTGAAAAACTGCCTGGTTCAGGTATCGGGTTACAGAATCTGCCACAGAGGGTTAACTTGTCCCCAAATTTCTGACAGGAGCATTCTCTTGGAACCATTTTAATGCTAAAAAGACCCCACTTACCTCATCTCCCAAGGAGTGTAGTCACTAGTTGGGTTAAGCAAGCAGCAGGTATCAAAGAACACCTCATGAGCAACATATAAGATTCTGATGGGGATTGACAGGGTAGGTACTGAAAGATTGCTTCCCCTGGCTGGAGAGTCTAGAACTAGGGATCTGATGCGCCATCAATTACTCAAAAGACTGAGGTTAAGCGAGTAACAACCAGGCTTTTATTAACTAAAGAATGAAGGTCTAGTCTCGAGTGGTCGACCCGTCCAGAATACTAAGGGACTGGGAGGTAGTCACTTATATACCTGGAATAGTGGGAGGAGTCAGCCGAGGCATGTCCAGACCTGTACCTAGTGGAATACACATACACATACACATACAGACAGGTATAACAGTGGTTTACCACATTCACCCCTTGTTTAAAAATGAGTCCGGCGGGGTGAAGTGTATTGGAGTCTCTCCGGAGGTCTTGTCTGCCACTGTGATCGACGTGGCGACGGCAGGGGTAGTGGAGCTTCCGGCGTCGCGTCCCGTGTAGGCTGGGGCACTGGAGTGTAGTCCTCGTGGGTGACGGTCCAAGGCGAGCTGGCTGCTGGGGTTGGATATCGGGTCGTGGGGCGGGGTGGTAATGGGTAGTGGGTTACAGCGGTCCCCGAGGGTGTCGTGGGGGGGGGGGGTGGTAATAGGTAGTGGGTTACAGCGGTCCCCGAGGGTGCGAGGTCTCGTATGGAGACTGTGTCCTCCCGCCCGTCCGGGTACGCAATGTAAGCGTACTGGGGGTTGGCGTGGAGGAGGTCAACCCTCTCGACCAGGGGGTCCATTTTATTGGTCCTCACGTATCTTCTCAGTAGTACCGGCCCTGGGGACGTCAGCCATGGCGGTAACGCTGTCCCCGATGTGGACTTCCTTGGGAAGACAAACATTTTCTCGTGAGGGGTGGCATTGGTGGCAGTGCAGAGCAGTGACCGAATCGAGTGGAGCGCAGCGGGGAGCACCTCCTGCCAGCGGGAGGTCGGAAGGCCCCTAGACTTTAAGGCTAGTAGGGCGGCCTTCCAAACTGTTGCATTCTCTCTTTCCACCTGTCCGTTCCCCCGGGGGTTGTAACTGGTGGTCCTGCTTGTGGCTATACCCCTAGCGAGCAGGTACTGGCGGAGTTCGTCGCTCATAAACGATGAGCCCCGGTCGCTATGGATATAGCTGGGGAAACCGAACAGGGTGAAGAGGCTGTTCAGGCATTTAATGACCGTGGCACTGGTCATGTCCGGGCAGGGGATAGCGAACGGGAAACGGGAGTACTCGTCAATGATGTTGAGGAAGTACACATTGCGGTCGGAGGAGGGGAGAGGCCCTTTAAAATCGACGCTCAGGCGTTCGAAAGGGCGAGTGGCTTTTATCAGGTGGGCTCTGTCTGGTCTATAAAAGTGCGGTTTGCACTCAGCGCAGACTTGGCAGTTCTTGGTCATGGTCCTGACCTCCTCAATGGAGTAAGGCAGGTTGCGGGCCTTGATGAAGTGGAAGAACCTGATGACCCCCGGGTGGCAGAGGTCATTGTGGAGGGCCCTCAGCCTGTCGATCTGCGTGCTGGCGCAGGTGCCACGCGATAGGGCATCTGGGGGTTCATTGAGCTTCCCAGGCCGGTACAAGATCTCGTAATTGTAGGTGGAAAGTTCGATTCTCCACCTCAAGATCTTGTCATTTTTGATTTTGCCCCTCTGCTTGCTGTTGAACATAAAAGCAACTGAACGCTGGTCAGCGAGCAGGGTAAATCGTTTTCCGGCCAGGTAGTGCCTCCAATGACGCACAGCCTCCACAATAGCCTGGGCCTCCTTCTCGACCGCGGAGTGTCTGGTCTCCGGGCCCTGGAGGGTTCGTGAGAAGAATGCCACAGGCCTCCCCACCTGATTAAGGGTGGCGGCCAGAGCGAAGTCGGACGCATCGCTTTCCACCTGGAAGGGGATGGATTCATCCACTGCGTGCATGGTGGCTTTGGCAATGTCCTCCTTGATACGGTGGAAGGCCGAGCGGGCCTCTGCCATCAGGGGAAAAGAGGTGGATTTGATCAGCGGACGGGCTTTGTCTGCATAGTAGGGGACCCACTGGGCGTAGTAGGAAAAAAACCCTAGGCACCTCTTCAGAGCTTTTAGGCAGTGGGGCAGTGGGAGTTCCATAAGTGGACGCATCCGGTCCGGATCGGGACCGATGACCCCGTGTTCCACAACACAGCCAAGGATGGCGAGGCGGTCTGTGCGGAATATGCACTTCTCCTTGTTATATGTCAGGTTCAGGAGTTGGGCGCTGCGGAGGAATTTCTCGAGGTTTGCGTCATGGTCCTGCAAGTCATGGCCGCAGATGGTCACATTGTCTAGGTAAGGGAAAGTGGCCTGCAGCGCGTTTTGATCGACCATCCGGTCCATCTCCCTTTGGAAGACGGAGACCCCGTTGGTAACGCCAAAGGGAACCCTAAGGAAGTGATAGAGGCGGCCGTTTGCCTCAAAAGCAGTATACTGGCGGTCTTCGGGGCGGATGGGGAGCTGGTGGTACGTTGATTTCAAGTCAATGGTCGAAAAGACGCGGTACTGCGCGATCTGGTTGGCCATGTCAGCTATGCGGGGGAGTGGGTAGGCGTCCAGCAGGGTGTAGCGGTTTATTGTTTGGCTGTAGTCGATGACCAGGCGTTGTTTCTCGCCGGTCTTAACGACCACAACCTGGGCTCGCCAGGGGCTGGAGCTGCCCTCAATAATCCCCTCCTTCAGGAGCCGCTCCACTTCGGTTTTGATGAAAACCCTGTCCCCGGCACTGTATCGCCTGCTCTTTGTGGCGATGGGCTTACAGTCGGGGGTGAGGTTAGCAAACAGTGGGGGGAGTGGGACTCTGAGTGTGGAGAGGTTGCATCTGGTGCGCGGCGGGCAATTTGGAGGCTGCTGGCTGCGGACTGTGAGTGGGGGGAGGGGGCCACCGTACGCCATCTTAACGCTTTTGAGGTGGCACTGGAAATCCAACCCCAGTAGAACGGCAGCGCAAAGTTGGGGCAGGACCAGGAGTTTAAAATTATTGAACACAGTCCCGTCTACTACTAGTGTCACCACGCAGTAGCCGCCAATGTCCGCTGACTGGGACTCGGCGGCCATAGAAATCCGCTGGTGCGCAGGCAGGACTGGGCGAGAGCAACGCCGCACCGTGTCGGGGTGGATGAAGCTCTCTGTGCTCCCGGAGTCAAAAAGGCAGTTTATTGCATGGCCGTTTACCTTAACGTCCATTTTGGACCGAGCTAGTTGGTGCGGTCTCGTTTGGTCCAGCGTAACAGAGGCCAGTGTAGGGGTCGGTGTGTCGCTGCGGGTATCAGATGGGGGGGGGTTGGCGGCCTGCTGCGTCCCGGCTGGTGTCCAAGATGGCGGCGTCCATGATTCCCATGTGGCTGGAGTCGTCCAAGATGGCTGCTGCTGCGGTGGTTCGCACATGGCTGGGGAGGCCCAAGATGGCGGCCCGCACGCGGCGCTGTTGGGGGCCCAAGATGGCGGCTCGCACGGCCCACACACAGTGCTGCTGGCGTTCGGGGTGGCTTTGGCCTTGCAGACGCTAGTGTAGTGTCCCTTTTTCCCGCAGCCCGAGCAGGTCGCATTCTTCGCCGGGCAGCGCGCTCTGGGGTGTTTGGCCTGGCCACAGAAGTAGCATTTCTGGCCTTGGGACACTGCTGCGGTGGTTGGGCCGTTGTTGGGCTGTGGCTGGGGTGGCACGGTGCTATGGGGCTGTCCTACCGTGTCCCAGGTTGTCGTTCCCCGCGGCGTCCACGGTGCAGAGGAGTAGGCATCCATGCCCCGGTAGGCTGCGTCCAGCGTTAGTGCGATTTCGGAGGCTTTGTCGAGGGTGAGGTCACTCTGCTCCAGCAGTCGCTGTCGGGTGTAGTTGGACCTGTGGCCCGCTACGAAGGCATCCCGGATCAGTTCCTCCGTGTACTTAGTGGACGTTACCGCCTTACACCCACAGGCCCGGCCAAGCACGGACAGTGCTTGGAGGTATTCCTCAGTCGATTCCCCAGGTTGTTGCTTGCGACTCCCCAGGAGGTGCCTGGCGTAAACTTCGTTCACAGGGCGCGTGTACTGGGTCTTGAGGAGCTGGAGGGCAGCTGTGTACGAGGTCGCGGCCCGGATGACTGAGTACACTCGTTGGTTCACCTTGGAGATCAGGACAGACAGTTTGTTCGCATCCGTTACGACCGCAGTGGAGGCAGTCAGGAATGCCTCGAAGCACATGAGCCAGTGAGCAAACTTGGTGGAAGCGTCCGCTTCCCGACTGTCCAGGTCCAGGCATGCTGGTGTGAGGATCTTCTCCATTATAAAAAATTTAGTTAATAAAATTGATGCGCCATCAATTACTCAAAAGACTGAGGTTGAGCGAGTAACAACCAGGCTTTTATTAACTAAAGAATGAAGGTCTAGTCTCGAGTGGTCGACCCGTCCAGAATACTAAGGGACTGGGAGGTAGTCACTTATATACCTGGAATAGTGGGAGGAGTCAGCTGAGGCATGTCCAGACCTGTACCTAGTGGAATACACATACACATACAGACAGGTATAACAGTGGTTTACCACAGGATCATAGTCTCAAGATAAGGGATCGGCCATTTAAGACTGAGATGAGGAGGAATTTCTTCACTCAGAGGGTTGTGAATCTTTGGAATTCTCTACCTGAAAGGGCTGTGGATGCTGAGTCGTTGAGTATATTTAAGGTTGCGATAGATAGATTTTTGGACTCTAGGGGAATCAAGGGATATGGAGATTGGGTGGGAAAGTGGAGTTGAGGTTTAAGATCAGCCATGATCTTACTGAATGGTGGAGCAGGCTCGAGGGGCTGTATGGATGACTCCTGCTCTTAATTCTTATGTTCTTCTGGTGAGAAAAACAATTCATTATAAAATGAAAGTGCAGTGCCACCAGTCTGATCACAACATAAGCACGAATCATATACTCCATTGAACAATGGTTCAAACTGATTGAAGGTAAGTTGTTTCAGCAGCAGCCGATTGCATTTCTGCAGGCCAGTTATGCTAAGCATCATGCCAGGATATACAAGCTTGTGTTCTCCTATTAGGACTCCAGATAACTTTTTCCAGCAACTGTAGTCCCAAGTCTAGTTTCCCCATCACCTCTACAATGGGCATCTGCCTTCAGGGTGGTGAAAGGACCCACACAGCGCAGCTCGCGTTCCACCAGCCACCTTGATGATCCAAGTCCTGTGCCACGTGCCAAGATAGTTCAGGTCCTCATGTGAGGGGTTTGCCAACAAGTTGTGCCCACTGCGAGGCTGACTTTCCACTCTAGAGTGCTCAGTGATAGGTGAATGAAGGCCCAGGCAACAGTTCTCCCTCCTTTTCTTGCCACAGATCCACCTCACAGCTTTATCCTAGAGTTTGCGTTGGATGCCGAGATGTAATGAACTATGAAGGAAACTGGACACATGTCTTATACACCACAAGCTGAACCTGTCATTGAAGAAAGACCAAAGTGCACTTGTCAGGTGGGTCCTGAAGGACTGTGCTAATTCTTTATCAAATTCCATTGATAATAAAGGGGGATATTAAGAAGTAACTTTTCTGGCTGATTAATGCATAACACATAAATAAAATGGAGATGGAGGGGCTATCTTCAGTAAGCATTGGATACAATTGTGTTGTGTTATCTGATCTCAGGGTAGCACTTGATACCACTACAAATAGCCTCAGTTGCAACCAATCTAGGGAGGGTAGGGGGAGGGTGGAGGAGGTCAATATGGGTGTCCACTCTTGACTGCTATTCAGTGATCCCTACTGAAAAGTGCATGTGTAGATGTCCAGTGAGAACATGATCTGGTCTGGCTGTAATGCCCTTCATAGGTTCAGTAGCCTGTCAGCACTTGGGTAGACTTTATTGGAATTCTTCTGCTCTCCATGGATTTGGTGGAAACCCAGTGTAAGCAGCTAATAATGTCATTTCTCTGCCATTTCCACTGAAGTTACAATGAGAGATCAGAAGAACAGCTGTAGAAATTCTACCTCCGAGTTTGTAGATGGAGCCACTTAGATGAAGTGCTGGAAGGCTGCTATTGGCCCTGTGGAACTGTAGCCAAGAAAGAGCCAGGATAGCAAATTAGGGAGGAGGAGCCAATGAAATCCTGAATAGTGCTAAACATTGAAGTGAATTGCTTCATACAGGCTTTGTTAAAGGACGTTTTTTTTAATAGATTAAAGGGCTGATTGCCCAAGCGAGTGGTCCTGGTGAGGATAAGCACTCCTAGGAACAGGAGTAGGCCATTTCAGCCCTTTGAGCCTATTCTGCCATTCAATGAAATCATGATTGATCTGTATCCTGACTCCATCCACCTGCCTTGGCTCCATATAACTTAATACCCTTGGCTAGCAAAAATCTATCAAGCTCAGATTTAGCTTATGCCAAGTGTTGGTCAGTGAATCGCTGGGCTGGAGCCCCTGATTTTCTTCCCCTTATTGATTTAAATTTATAAAAGTCCTGTAGGGGGTGGTGGGTGTGGTGCGTGCACCCAGTCAGTTATGCCCCTGACTGTTTGTGAGCGGTTCGAATCGCTCCCACGCCCCTGGGTTCTAGACACCGGACTTAGGTACAGGCAGCGATATAGAAAACTCGGGTAGACAGGTGGTTTGGATGCAAACAAAACCAAGATTTTATTGAACAAGAAAAACTTAATACAGTCTTGACAGAAATTACCACTACAACATTATAGGCACATCGAGGGGAAAAACAACAGTCTTAACCATCCTCTTATCCTTATCCCACCCCTATACCTAACTAGGTTAAGCTATGAGGGGCCAGAATTTATGCTCACCAATTCAAGTTCAAAGTCAACTGTTGGAAAAGAAAACGGGTTTTGAGGTTTTGCTCTCTGCCCTCTTAGGTACCCCGTCGCCACGTGGTCTTCAGAAGCGCGGTACTGGAGCTGCTGCCGTGATACACCCTCTTCTCCTCAGCTATCGTCGTCGCCTCGCCCCGATGGGTTCTCCTCTTCTTCTCCCTCGGGCGGTCGTCAGCGGTAACGTTATATTTATCGGACAGTCACCAGTCATTACCGTTTAGGCCTTATTGGCCATGCACCGAACGCCTGTGTATTCGTTGTGGCATGGAGACCTGCGTCAACACTTTGTTCAAGATGCTTGCTGTTATCCTCCTCGGGGATTTCTCCCTCCCCTCAGGCGTCAGCTTATAACTAGGCACTTGGGGGTTTAAATTACCGATACAGTTCTCGCTGCTCTGCTCTGCCCTTATCGAGGTATTATCGTCTTCTTCATCTCGTCTCATCTGTCTGACTACACTACAAGTCCTGGGCTACCTGCTCGACTTCGTCTCGCCCCTTTTCGCGGCCTGGGCATCCTGGATGACTGTGGACTTGGGCCTTGCTCCCCTTCCCAGCAGTTGGTATGGTGTTTCTGGCTACTGAAAATCTGCTCCGGGGAGAGAGAGCCCACCACGAGGCCAGGACACAAGTACGAGCGGCAGCCCAAGAGGCCGGAGCCACGAGAGCAGGGTCAAAGGCGAGAGCGAGAGCGCCAACCACCGACTGCTACCCGGGGCCTTCGGTTATACTTTTTCGAAAACCCTTATCTTCGCGCCAAATCTGGTTAGTTCTTTGTCTTAATTTTGGCGGGCTAGTTTTCAATAATGGTAGCAATCCATGTTAACTGATTTTAGATGGCCGGTAATTGCATTTACCAGCCTGATAATTGACTTGTATTGTTCTGAAAGTTCTTGATGGGCTTGTCCAGCCTCGATGGCTGTGTTTAATCTGTTTCCGATTATGTATGCAGACTGTTTGATGGTTTTAACTATGGGCCTCACTAATTTTAGATCTGACTCCAATTCGGCCTGATACATTATTCAAAGTTCTGTCTGGCAAAGTTCTCTTAACAGAAAGCCTGCAGCCTTAGTTTCGATTACTCCCAAGCTGTCTGCTCTGCCATCTTGGGTACCCTTTAATTTAAAATGTCCATTGCGGGGTCCCTTTTTTATTAATAATAACCTTCTGGGAGATGTAGAAATGTTGCAATCTTACAGTCCAGGGCCATGGCCCATGATTTCCCAGCCAATGTTCTCTGTCTGCACGGCATCTCACTGGGAATACCCAATCGGGGATCAGCCCTTTTGTTTCCAATAATACCCACCATCACCCAGTGAATTTGTTGTTAATTGACCAGGTAAAATAATACTACCTTTACTTGGTCATACTCTCACCTCTAATTCAGAAGGTTACGGGTTCAAGCCCCACTGCGAGACTTGCATGCCTAATCTAGGCTCTCACTTCAGTGAAGTACTTAGGGGCTTCTGTATTGTGCTTCGGATGAGATACTAAATTGAGCTCCCACCTGTCTGCTTTGGTGGCTATTAAACTTCCCATGGCGCTATTTAAAGAGTAGGGAGTTGGCCTGGTCTCCTTGTCAATTGGGCTAAAATCTTTATTCCACATTTATGCATTATTGGCCACGATTTTCCCTATCTGGGCAGGTGATGGCTCCGCTGCTGGCTTCATCCCAACCTTCAACATGACTTTCTCCTGATTGGACTTCTTAAGCCCACCCAGCGCATTTCATGGCCAATTGAGGGAAGCGGGTCTGATGAAGTCACTTGATGACACGTCATCAGCCTGTTTCCTTAAAGGGACCATGCGCAAATTGATTTTGACAGTTGTGCTGTCAGTGTTCTACAGCATTGAGGTGCTGCAAACACTGACAAGCACTGCACAGAGGAGCATGGTTGCACCCAGGCTCTCCCATGACTCCCTCCATATGCTTATGGAGGGAGTCACAACACGCAGCGAGGTTCTTTTCCCTTCCCAGGGTGATAGACACCTCCCCAGGAGACCAACGCAGCCTGGTTGCACATTGCACAGGAGGACACAAGCAGGGATATCGTCAGGAGGACCAGGCTGCAGTGGCGCAAACCTTTCAATGATCTCAGTAGATCACGAAACGTTAGTACAAAGCCATACTCAACCTCATCCTGCTGTGCCACTCATCACATCCCCATCACTCTGCCTTCCCTACCCTACTCCTGCACATCCTTACTCACACCATCTTACCTTGCACCCCCACCCATCCCTCTATCTACATTATCACTTCCCCATCTCACTAGCCACCCCTCACACTCACCCTCATCCTAATGCAATCATACCAACTAACACACAGGGTAGGCACTTGTGTGTTTTAGCCAATGTTCATGTGAAGCTTCTGTTAACATGCTGTCAAACATTGAAATCTTTATTTTCAACACTTTGCATTCTTGGACAGATTTGTGTGCACCTTTGGAAGTGGCTTAGTGAGTTGCAGTGAATGGTGAGACATAACGGTACCCCGCGCCCGCAATGGTGATGAATGCGAAAGGAATGGCTTGGGCATTGTAGGGATGCTTTATGTTGTGGGGTGGTGCCAACCTGGTGCATCATGTGGCAGCCAGGCTGTGCAGCGTCAAGTGAAGTAAATGTGGCCATGGTGAGGCCATCCCTGGTGTCCTGGACAGCGATGTGGTCGGGTGCTGCTGCCCTGTGTCCTGTGCAGCATCCCGTGATTGTGGAGAAGGTTGGTGTTGCTGCTGTGCCTGCTGATGCTGGTGTTGCACCTGATCATGCTCAGATTCTGAGGACCAAGGTGAGAGAGTATAAACTGTACTCATGCTAATGGAATAGATGACAGGTGAACTTGAGATGACAGAAGCGATCTGTCAATGGTGAGAGAGGTTGTTCCAATGAGGTGACACTGGATAGAGAGTTTGCTCCAAACACATACAACCTGCATAAAGCTCAATCTGTCTTCCAAATGCAGTAAGCAACAGTGTCTGAGCTTGGAAAATGAACAGCTGTGAGATGGGAGCCTTTATCGCACATTTGCAGTTGTCAAGTAATGAGATGATTCCATGGCCATTCAACTCCCGCCCAGCTTAACAGACGTGATCCCCGAGCAGCGTGGACCCTGTGGGCGAGCTGGTAAATTCTAAAGGTGAGCTCAAAATTGTTGCTAATCCTCTTAAAAGGTCATAATGATCTGAATTGCCTCCCACGCCGCTGCGTGTCGGGTCTGCTCAGCGCTGACAGGCCTGACATTTGGTAAAGGTGTGTGGTGGCGGGTTGAGAGCGGGGTCCCGAACCGATGTAAAAAAAAAGCACTTTCCCACCCGACCCGCCACCGATCCCGCACGCTGGCCCTCCGGAAAAATCCCCCCATTGTTTCTGACTCATTTGTCAGCCACTTCTGCCATTAATTCCAGTGGTTTTCGATTGGAAACATAAACCAGTGAGTGTAAGTCACTAATATATAAAGAAAAATGTGGGGATCTTTTTCTTCCCCTTGCAGAACCATTCTCTACTCCCCTCCTGAAGGCATTAACTACTTGCTGGGGTATGAATCCATAGGCATTAATTGCTCCCCAGTACTCCATCTCATCAATATTCATGAAGAAGATGTGGCAGTGAGTGTCAGCATGTTATTCGACTGTCCTCGCCCGATGTCCACACATACACAATCAGCAGGGATTACTGGATAGTGATCAAGAGCAGGAAACAACCTGATTTTGTTTACCCTCCTTCTCTTATGAAGGGGCACCAAGGCCAATTGTAGTATCCCAACCGCTGACCTGGCAGAGATCAGCTAACAGCCCATATGCTGAGGAGTGAACCTGGGCACTCCCTGATCTGTATGGCTCAGCTAGGGCAGCCTGGTCCAATAGTGGTGTCTCTTTTGGTATATTTTTTGAATATCTGGAATTTCAATTTGGCCCTTGTAGCAGAATTAGTATGGTTCCTTTATCTTGCAACATACAGTCTTGAAATCTTTAAAAAATCTGTTCTTGGGAGGTTTGGGATAGGGGACCTATTTGTGTTTCCATGTTATGTGCCTGAACATGGTAGTTTTACCTGAAGAAAACCAGATGCAAGATTAGGAGTTTTAAAAGTGAGATCTTTACATTACAGTTTGTATATGTGTTCTTAAATTCACAAACCATAGGTATTACACAGGGTGCCATGGTCTGTATCTTTTGTAATGCACAGTTTATTGGATTTGGACAATACAAGATCATATTTAATTACTGCGTACAAGGAACAATTCTATTTTAGCACCTAATATACTGGTAACATATGATGTCAAAAAAAATACTGCTCAGTATCAAATTAATATATAACATCTATCTTAATATTCATTTACAACAATGTTAATATTTTCTGTAAGTGTATCACCCATCTTATTACTTCCGATCAACCTTTTCCTGTTACCCCATAGCCTCTAATATATTACCACTTTCCCGACTAACTTGGCTTTTCCATAGTTGATGGTATTTGTAACTTCACTTCTGTACCAAATTCTTATGGTTGCCACTTCGAGTGTTTGAAGCAGTTACAATAATTGTGTGGCCTTCAAATCCTGCCTGTGGGCTGTTGTGCAGCCTAAAGTTTTTATTCAGTTCCTTGGTGAAGACACTCTTTGAAAATTTTCCTCAGGTGCAGGCATATGGTGCGTAGTTGTTCCTAACGGATATGTTGGCAGTCTTACAAAACTTAACAAACCTTAGAAAATTAACAACAGATGCTCCACCTGCACCTGGGGTGCCTGAATTCTTGTTCTGCATCATATTAAACAGCATTGCTTACGTATTTCAGAATATTATATCTCATATTTGATACAAACTTGTCATCTTGCACAAACTAATAATTCAATTGAATTATCATTTTTTCAAATTATTCTGTTCCCTTTGTGGCAGATGCCTAATACATTTGTGTGAGCATAGCTAAACTCAATTTATGTGCTTCACACAGTTTAATTGTAAAACCTTTTCTGAGAAAATTAATATTTGCCTTTAAAAAAGGTTGACAAAAATCTACTGTGTATCGAAAATCCCATATGTACAACATTGTAGCAATGAGTTGAGATTAACATGGTTGATTAAATATTGGCTGATTTACTGATGGTGGTATTATAAAAACATCTGCTATGAAGACAAACACCTGGGTGTCATTTCAGTTAATATCATTTTCTAAATTGCGATCTGATAATAAAATTAGAGTTTTTTTTAAAAGGCAGACTGGCATGTGAGAAGCAGTGAATTAAATACTGCTCTTTCACCTTTGGCACCTGTGTACGAATCCAGCCCCAACTGATGATATTAAAGTTCCCGCCGTCAAATTTTCGGAAGGCTTCTCCTGATCTCCCACCCTAACTTTGGCGGAAGATCGGTGGAAACCCTGCAGTAATGGCGTAAACAGCTATATATATTATTTGTCTAGGGCTTCCACCTATCTTCCACCAAAGTTACGGCGGGAGATTGGGAGAGTCCAATGGGAATTCTAGCTGTAATATTAAATGAGTTTGAACAGTCTGAATCCAATTTTTGTTAGTCACAGATCCACAGCATAAAACTACCCTTAATTTAGCACTGATTAACGACACATTGTTGGGGAAGAGTAGAGGCAGCTTTACGCTACACATAACCAGGCCATACCGTACCTGAGAGTGCTCAGTGCTGACACTTGGTACTATTCCACTCACCAACACTAATATTTACCCTGAGCACAGAAAATGCATAGATGTTCCTTTTCTTTAATAACAGATTTATTGGACTAAAGAACCCTTTTTAAAGCATATTTGGAGTATGTGGAGTTGATTTATGTTTCAGCATTTAAGTGCTGACCAAATTTTACTGAGCAAGGTGCATGATTCTTGTATTTGTAAATCACATTTCCAATAAACAGTGAAAATCTGATGCCGTGTATTATCTACAATAAAACATTATCCATTTGTTTTCACAATGTCTTGTTATTGTTGCTTTTAAATGACTAATGCACACCAGAATACTGGGAGCATACAAAACTAGTACAACTGGATTGACCAATGCCTCATACGGAAAGTCAATTTTTAAATTTAGGGTACTAATGAAGCCAAATCTCAAGACCAACCCCAAACCTGCAGTCCCGAGAGCAAGCTTTCCTAGATCAGATCACCATGGATGCATTCTTTCTCCTTGCCCCACGCCCACCAATAAAAATCTCTGAAATCATTCATGAGGTAGTTAAACTGAACATTTCTATATAAGGAAGAGTTGGATGGGCCAAATGAGCTCCTTCATCTATACTTATTGTGGAATGCAAAGCAGGCTGGTCGACATTTACAAAAGAAAGTCAGGTTAATTTCTCTACCAGGGCCCTTCATACTTAACAAAAAAAAAGCAGTTTATTTTATTGTTATCTGTGGTTGCTTGCCCAGCGTAGTGTGCAATTGCGTGTAAATTAACTGCCACGTTTCCCTACATTACAACAGTGAATACACTTCAAAAGTACTTCATGAGCTATAAAGTGCTTTGGGAAATCCTGAGGTCGTGAAAGGTGCTATATAAATGCAAGCTCTTTTTTGTTCGAATAACCCTCTGCTTAAAAAAAATCTCTAACCTCTCCCTTTGTTCTTTTGGTGACTTATCCTAAATTTATGGCCTCTCGTTACTGAATCACTGCCCAATCGAAAAATTATTTCTGATTTAACTCATCAAAAACCCTTCTCATTTTAAACACCACTACCTCTCTTAACATGCCTTGTTCCAATGAAGAGTCACAGTTTCTCTAGTCTCAATTCCCTTCTCATAACTAAAGCTTTTTGGCCTAGAAATTCATTGTAGCCACTTTTGGGGCGTTAAAGTCGGGCGGCCGCTAAAGTTTGCGCCCGCCGCCAAATCGAGGCCACTTCTGCGATATTCATTAGCTTCGCCCTAAGAGTTTGCTCGAGCGCTAAAACTGGTGCTGGACGCCTCTCTTTAGGCACTAAGCCGGAGGTGCTGAGCGAGAGCGCCCAGGCCGGGCGCAGCGCAGGTGCGGCCATCTCGTGATTGACAGCAGACACCCTGGCGCCGGCCAGCTCTTAAGGGGGAAGGGTCGACTTTGTCTGCTGCCATGCCCTGGATAGTGGAGCCCTCCAGCTAGGCCTGAACACTGCTGCTGGACCCAAATAGTGCCTGAAGCCATGCAGGGGGCCCGTGAATGAGCGCAGCGCTTCTCAGAGCGTGATCTGAGTGTGCTGGTTGGTGGTGTGAAGAAGAGGCGCCATATTTTGTACCCGGACAATGACAGGAAGGCGCCGGTCCGCGCCTACCGGAGAGCTTGGAGGCATGTCGCCAGCAAGGTGTCAGCCAACAGCGAGGTCCCCAGGACCGGTGTCCAATGCCGCAAAAAGTTTAATGACCTCACGCGGATTGTCAGGGTGAGTACCCTTTCCAGTGACCTCCTCATCCTTGCATGTGCACCTCACATTATGGGCAAAGGGACCTGAAAGCCCTAATGGCCAGCCCTCATCCAGCAGCTATGGAACAGACATGAACATCAATTGCACATTCTGCACTTAACACACTGGCCAAGCTATTCCACCATGGGAAGCAGTGCACACAAGATCAGGGCGACACACTGGCCAGGCTCTTCCACCATGGGAGGCAGTGCACACAAGATCAGGGCGACACACTGGCCAGGCTCTTCCACCATGGGAGGCAGTGCACACAAGATCAGGGCGACACACTGTACTTAGAGGCCGTCCTTTCTCTTGCAGGCCAAGCTGGCTAATAATCGGAAGAGCCGGACTGCGACTGGGGGAGGCCGACCCCAGATCCAGCCGCTCACCGAGCTTCAACATCGCGTGGAGCGCATCATGAGTGCCCGGGTGATTGGCCCCGTTGCATGTGGCGATGCCGACCCTGTTCTGGGCACCAATGGTAAGGACATCCACGTTTGGACCTCTCTCGTCCCACTTGCGCATCAGATCTACATCCTTTGCCACTGTCCGACCAATGCGCTGAATGCCACCACTCATGCATCCCTCGCTGACGCCCTCTCCTCACTCTAAAGCTACTCTTGTGCCTTCCTGGTTTCAGATGGTGAGGAGGAGGTCCCTGAACTTGCCAGTGACAGCCCCTCAGAGGAGGAGGAGGAGGAGGAGCAAGAGGAAGGCGGCCCATCAGGGGAACCCTCAGCCGTGGCAACCCATGCCAATGTAGGGGACACGTCTTCCCTGGAGGGGAGGGGAGCTCATGGGACCTGCGGCCTGCAGAAATGCAGGAGGGGGGTGCCAGCTTGGCGGCCTTCTCCCCAGAGGGGGGAAGGGTCGGAGGAGAGTCCAATTGCTGGGCCCAGCGGCCTCCAGCAACGCAGGAAGGGTCGGACAGCTCGGCGGCCTTCTCCCCAGAGGGAGAGTCCGGCCTCCAGTCCGGAGATGGTCTTCACCGAGGAGATGGAACGCCTCGAGGACTTGTCCACGGACTCGGAGCGCCGGCACACGGAGCTCATGGGGGTAGTGGCACGGTTGCCTGAGGCCATCGAGTCCCTCTCTCAGAGTGTCACCGACGTCGGGGCCTCACAGGCCATCAGTTTGGCGGAATTCGGGGCAGAGCAGGCAGCGAGTCGGGCGGCATTCGGGGCAGATCAGGCAGCGAGTCGTGCGGCATTCGGGGCAGCTCAGGCAGCGAGTGGGCAGCTGATCAGTGGTGCCGTGCAGTCACTGGGTGCTCTGATGAGGTCACTGAACAGGTCAACACGGGCACTCACTGCTGCCACACTCGCTGTGTCAGCCAGGCATCGCCAGGGCACCCGGCGCGCTGCAGCAGCACAGCGGTCTGTCCCTCGGCAGATTGGTGCGCATGCTGCAGTGCTGGCCCGGGCGAGTGCCAGTGTCTCAGGCGACCAGCGAGCGCCTGCCATCCGCCAGCTTGCCCCCATTCCTCCAGCCGCCACTGCCACTCCCCCAGTGGAGCTGCCAGGAGCTGCTGCAGCGACTGATGCTGGCCAGCCACAGCTGCAGCATTCAACAGCCGCCCGCTCGACGGCCAGACCTCGACTAGGCCGACCCCCAAGGGCATCTGCCGTCACGACATGTGCCCCTCTGGAGCCTGCCCCCAGCCTTGCAGCAGCCAATGGCCTTACTTTGAAGAGGAGCAGCAGGGCGGGCAGGGGCCACACAATGATGGCCAAGGCATCGACCTAGCGGGCCAAAAAGTCGAATGTGTGGCCAGTTGTGTTTGTTTTTTGAGGCCGAGATTTGGATGTTTGTTTTTTGAGGCCGAGAATTGGATGTTTGTTTTTTGAAGGCCGAGGATGTGATGTTTGTATTTTACGAAGTCCGAGGATGACGGCCATTTTAGTTGCACTGTTTTGTTAATCCTCTCCAGGTTGTGGGAGCGAGTAATGTGTTTGAGTGTTTTTTGGGGGTTTCGTCTGTTTTTGGTTTTCATGTGGGAAGGGCCCTGAGTTTGTACAATAAAGCATTTTATTTATTAACATTGTCCATGTTTGATCTTTGAAGTGTTTGTTGCCTTAACCGCCTGAGGGCTTGCGGAGCGGCTGCAATCATGTTCTTTCATTGGCACAAGCCATTCCCTGACAGGGGGCCTAGAAGTGACGTTCAATAAGCCGCCGACGGGCGGCCCTTGGACCTTGTGCCTCCCTCCTGGGCTGGTACTCCTCGTCCTCCTCCTCCTGAGGTGGGGGTCCAACGTGAGGTGGCAGTGCCTGAGTCCTGCGGATAGCCAGGTTGTGCAGCATGCAGCAAACGATGATGAATTGGGAGACTCGGTCCTGCGAATACTGGAGGGCTCCCCCGGAGCGATCGAGACAGCGGAACCATTGCTTGAGGACGCCGATTGTTTGTTCTATGATGTTCCTAGTCGCTTGATGGCTCTCGTTGTATGCCTCTTCAGCAGGGGTCGTGGGCGCGCGGAGCGGGGTCATGAGCCAGGTACACAAAGGATAGCCTTTGTCCCCGATAAGCCATCCTCTTGGGGGAGGCTGTGCCTGGAACATGTCAGCCACAGTTGTCTGTCGCAGGATAAAGGCATCGTGGCTGCTGCCTGGAAAGCGGGCATTGACAGCTAGGATGCGCTGCCTGTGGTCACACACCAGCTGTACGTTGAGGGAATGGTAGCCCTTCCGGTTGCAGTAATCCTCGGCATGCTCCAGAGGTGCCCGCAAAGTCACATGCGTGCAGTCAATGGCGCCCTGCACCATGGGGAAGCCCGCTATTCTTACAAATCCCACTGCACGCTGCTGCTGCTTGTCCAGGGTCATGGGGAAGGAGATGAATTGATGTCTCCTTGTGAAAAGGGCTTCGGTCACCTGGCGGATGCAGCAATGCACGGCGAACTGGGAGATGTTAGCGATGTCCCCAGCAGCGGATTGGAAGGAGCCGGTGGCATAGAAGTTGAGAGCCACCGTCACCTTCACTGCCACCGACAGAGACGTCCTGCGCATCAGCTGTGGCTGCAGATCTCTCTGAAGCAGCTGGCAGATGTCTGCAACCACCTCCCTTCTGAATCGCAGCCTCCTTACACACATCGCGGCAGACATGGTCAGATAGGAGGACTGCTGGCGGTATACCCTGGGTGGGTAAGGCCTCAGTTGGCGACGCCTGTTGCCCCCTCTGCGTCTAGCCAGGGCTGCCACTCTCTCACGGCGTCTGTAAGCCCTTCTGGCATAAGGCTGAAAGTCAGCGTTGGCACCCAATGCAGCCCCCATTATATGCTGGCAAACAATGAGCTCTCAATGAAGGCAAAGATAATTGCTAAGCTCTGGCCTGAGCCAAAAATACCTGTCCTAGTGTTGGTCCAAACCAGTAAGCTCTCCTCCTTGGTCTCTCTCCAAAAAACCGTTGCACAAGAGTGAATGCTGCAAAATGGCTGCCCTTTATAGTGCAGGGTAAGTGCCCTTTAATTAGCGCTCCCCGCGGCCCGCCTCGGCTGTGTACCGTTCCACTTCACAGTCGTTCGGGCCGCCCGGCGCACAATGGGGCGGCGCGAGTGAAGTTCCGGTTCGGGGCGCACAAAGGGCGTTGCACTAGTAAATGACGTCATGATCTGCGCGCGCAGCAGGGCGCGCGCTAAGACTTTGCGCCGGTGCTAAATGTGTACTGAAGTTGGGGCGAGGCGCAGATCGCGCTGCGCCCGGGCGCTAAGCGCCTAGCGCTCGAGATCTACTCCTCCTAAGGCGCTAACGGCTGGCGCGCTGAACTGAATTTCTAGGCCTTTAAGTTTTAATGCAAAATGTTCTAATTTGAATTAGAATAATGTGTGAATTTAGTTTAGGTTTCATTCTTAGCAGAAATTGTACTAATAAATGTTAGTGAATAGGTTAAAAACAATAATTGGATGGTTGACAAAATTTACAAACAACCCAATATATGGACAAGTTGCTATAAATCATGAATGCTCCATCGTGAGATAGCTCCATCAAGAAAACAACCTTCAGCTCTGCTCTTAAATTCAGCCCTTCCTTTCAACAAAAAGTACAACTGTAGTTTAAAATACAGAGGAAAAATTGCAGTGAATGATTTCGGCTCACCCGGAGACACAGATATGAATGACAGTATTATCAATTTGTGCCCTGATTTGGGCTTCAAGTGTGCTCAGCAAAGTTCAAACTGCAATTGAATTCTGCTACAGAATGCCCATAACAGTGACAGATCCTCATATTTTATTTCACAGAATGTTACAGCAAAGAAGGAGGCCATTCGGCCCATTGTGCCCGTGCTGGTCTTTGAAAAACCGATCCAATTAGTCACACTGCCTCGTTCTTTCCCTGTAGCCCTGTTAATTTTTCCCCTTCAAGTATTTATCCAATTCCGTTTTGAAAGTTATTATTGAATCTGCTTCCAGCACCCTTTTTGGCAGTGCATTCCAGATCGTAACAGCTGCGTAAACGTTTTTCCCCTCATGTCGCCTCTGATTATTTTGATCCTTGGGCCATCAAGTTTAAACTTGCTGGACATTTTATGACCCTTAGGTTATCTGATGTTCTAGACGGTAATGCTCCATTTATGAGGATCCTTGACTGATTTATTGTTGAAATTGACTGAAGGTGTGAGGCTTAACCTGTTCAACACCAAATTGCCCGCCAGGTTCTTGCTAATTTCTAGCATTAAAAAATATATAATTTTCAGAAGTTTGCATCAGTTTACATAGTGGTTCTATTCTACACTTCTGTATTACTGTAGTTTGTTGGTGGTGGCCAAGGGGGGAAGGCAGCTGAACAGGAGCATAGGGAGCTATCTACCTTGTCTAACAATTTCATCGGCTTGCGATTATATAGCTCTTAATTTATACTACCCACACAGACTAGTTTAATTATTTCACTAGCATAAATCAGCATCTATAGCCTTTATTTCTTTTTATTGTTTTTTGGGCAGGAATTGTTTTATCAATAGGGTATATTATATGACAATACTATGTTGTACCAAATATTCTTTCTGTCATCAATATTAATGTAAAAGTAATTTGCTGCATTTGTTGCATTGCAAATGTAAAACAAGAAAATTGGTAAACGATAAACAGTTGGGTTTTTATGACTACCTGACAGCTTTGATAATTATTATGATTAGTGCATAAATTACTAAATCTATTGAATTCAATTTCACAACTTGGTATGGTAGGATTTGCACTCATGACCTCTGAGTTGCTTGTCCTGTACCATGACCATTAAACTACACAATCATACAAATGCTTAATGTTTTTGCATTCCTTTCCTCTGCCAGTTATTTTAATGCAGGCTGTAACCTGCTTCTTTAAAATGGGCTGAAGTCTCCACTAAAATAACAGACAAGTAATGTCATGAATCACATTAGCCTAGAAATTCGACCACGCCCAAAATATGGTTGCAGAGAATAATACCCGCCTGAGTGGATAGGCCCCGAGGTGCACAATATTGGACCTTGGGCCGTATCATCATTGCAACAGCGAGCTGCAGAAACCTAATGGGCGTTCCCAGGCGGCTCGCCAGAGAAGAAGACTCAAAGATCAGGCCACTGCGATGCCAGCAGCATCCCTCAGGTAAGCTGTTAAAGGGAACTGGAAATAGTGGTGGCAAAGAAGTGGGGCTTTAGGGAGGGAGGGAAATCGGGAAGGATGGCAGAGGTGGAAGGGAGGACAATTGGGAGGGAGGGTAGTGGTGGCTGGGAAGGAGGGAGAGTGATCAGGAGGGAGATTAGTGGCGGACAGGAGGGAAGGTAGCGTTGATTGGGATCAGAAATGGTTGAATAGTGGCGATCAGGGAAAGTAGAGGCCTGGTTTGGGATGGTAGCAGTGGCAATCAGAGAGGGTAGAGGTCGGGATGGGGGGGTGGGGGGCAGCGGGCATGTTGGCCGGCTGCATTCAGAGCGACCTACTGTTGAAGAAGAGGCTTCAAACAAGTGTTCAGCCCTTTACTTGAATATGCAGATGAAGGCCCTGGATGCTGATTTTCATGCCTACACCAATATGGCAGGTGGCACACTTCCGGCTCGTAATGAGCATGCGCTTCCTGCCTGCCATATTGGATGCTTAGGAGGCTGTTGGTCGCACAAAAAATGAGCGCTAGGTGGTCAAATTTCTAGGCCATAAAGCGTTCGCCCACTAATATTATTAATAGCATTTCTGGGCTAGTGAGTTTAAGTTTCTTCATCCAAAGTGAATATTTACAGGGGGTATATTGAATTAGCTTCGCTTACAGAACTATATATTTTGGTTCAATATTACCATCGATTGATTTATATTTCCAACTAAGAACACAAGCAAATATAAACACTACCAAATCATAATTGTCACTGAATTTGCCTGATTTGCTTTCTTAACAATTGCTTTGTACCACACTGGGGCAGCATTGTACAACACATTTTTTCCTATGTTGTTAAGTTATAGACGGAACATTTTTTTTAGGATTAGATCTGCATCCTCAATATAAGTTTGTTTCAGCTTATATTTATAAAATACAACCCGTGTTTACTAAGTGCTCAGAGTTACCGATGAATTTAACAGATGTCATAATATATAAAACGGTTAAGATTTTCAGAGATAAAAAGCAAGGTGGTGAATGGTGGAAATTTAAAATAAAATAGGAGGTGCTGAAAATACATAGTAAGTTGTGGTAAACCACTTTTATTGTTCACTATCGTTACACTATAGTTATCACTGTTATATCGTTACTCTATGGTTATCACTGTTCACACTGTTGTATCACTATACGAGGTCGCCTCTTGTCACGCTGTTATACCTGGGCTGACCACTGCTGACTCCGCCCACGGCTCCACCTACCTGCCCAGGTATAAAGGTGGTCGACTGGCTGGTATTCCTCCTTGTTGGATCCGATCACCCACGAGGGTGAGCTCTGTTATTTAGCCAATAAAAACCTATAGTTACTTTCTTAACTCGTCGCTTTTCATTGGATAAATTGATAGGTATATCAATTTTATTGGCTAAATTTTAAAATGTCGTTACTTGAGCAGCCAAACGAGCAGCCAGACGAGCAGCCAAACGACCAGCCAGACGCCCAGCTACAACAGCCACAGCAGCCGGCTTGGCTGCGAGCCCTCCGACCACCGTACCTGGATCTAAACCCACAGGCAGCAAACTCAGCCCTCGACTTCGAACACTGGCTGAGCTGTTTCGAGTCCTACCTGGGAGAATCCGGCGTGCCTCAGAAATCCAAGCTAAGAGTTCTGACCGCCCAAGTGAGCCCTAAAGTATTCGCACTCATCCGGGACCTTAAAACATACGAGGACGCCATCAACCGGCTGAAACGACAGTACCAGAGCCCGGTAAATTCCATGTATGCCAGACACCTCCTAAGATCCCGCCCGCAACAGCCAGGAGAGTCTGTAGATGAATTTTTACAGGCGCTACAAGCACTCGGCAGGGACTGTAACTTTAAAGCGGTAACGGCGGCAGAAAATACTGAAGACAATGTCCGCGATGCCTTCGTGAAAGGCCTGCGGTCCGACTACTCACGGCAAAGACTGCTTGAAGCAAAGGACCTCGACCTGGACGAAGCTGCAGCCCTCGCTCGCTCCCTAGAAGTGGCCCATCGGGACCTCGAGGCATATTCCAGGTACTGTAATTTGCGACCCTGGGACTCGGGACCGACCCCGACCGCAATACCCCCCGCAGCACCCCCCCTGGGACCTACCTCAGCGTTGGCGTCCCGGACCCGATCGGGACCGCCACCCCCGGTACCGGCTGCGACATCGGACCCCCGCGATCGGGCCACCGGCTGCTTCTTCTGCGGCCAGGCGAAACACCTGAGGGCGCGCTGCCCAGCCAGAAACACGACCTGCTCGAGCTGCCTGAAGAAAGGCCACTTTGCAAAGGCCTGCAGAGGGAGATCAACAGAGGCCAGCAGTGCCTCATGCGAGCTGTGGGGGCGGCCATCTTCCATCAAGGCCACAGAGGCCAGCATCCCCACATGTGAGTCATGGGGGCGGCCATCTTTGATCCAGGCAACCGACACCAGCAGTGCCTCATGTGAGTTGTGGGGGCAGCCATCTTCTCCGCCATTTTGTCCAACCTCGTGGGCGCCGCCATTTTACCCACCACGCTCGACCGCCACCGTGCCTCCAGACCCGACCACCGCCTCACCCGCAGACGACAGCAACTCGCTCAGCTATACACTAGCCTCCGTCACACTGGACCAAGCCCGCCCGCACCACCTGTCCAAGTCCATGATGGACATCAAAGTAAACAGCCACGCCACGACCTGCCTGTTCGACAGCGGAAGCACGGAGAGTTTCATCCACCCAGACACGGTGAGCCACTACTCCCTCACTGTCCGGCCAACGCGCAACCGGATCTCGATGGCATCGAGGTCCCACGCCACAGACATCAGCGGCTACTGTGTTGTGACCCTGTCGGTTAAGGGCACGGAGTATAAAAATTTTAAACTCCTCGTCCTGCCCCAGCTATGCGCTGCCATCCTACTAGGTCTAGACTTCCAATCCCACCTCCAAAGCATCACGCTAGCATACGGCGGACCCCTCCCCCCACTCACAGTCGACAACCAACAGATTTTAAACCGCCCACCGCGTAACACCTGCGGCCTATCCACCCTCAAGGTCCCGCCACCTTCCCTGTTCGCTAACCTCACCCCCGACTGCAAACCCGTCGCTACCAAGAGCAGGCGGTACAGCGCCGGGGACAGAGCTTTCATTAGCTCCGAGGTGCAGCGTCTCCTGAAGGAGGGCATCATCGAGGGGAGCACCAGCCCCTGGCGTGCCCAGGTCGTGGTCGTTAAGACCGGCAATAAAAACCGCCTGGTCATCGACTACAGCCAGACCATAAACAGGTACACCCAGCTGGACGCATACCCCCTTCCCCGCATATCTGATATGGTCAATCAGATCGCACAATACCGAGTATTCTCGACCATCGACCTTAAGTCGGCCTACCACCAACTCCCTATCCGCCCTGAGGACTGCCAGTATACCGCCTTCGAGGCGAATGGCCGCCTCTACCACTTCCTTAGGGTTCCCTTCGGCGTCACCAACGGGGTTTCGGTCTTCCAAAGGGAGATGGACCGGATGGTTGACCAGAACGGGCTGCACGCCACGTTCCCCTACCTAGATAACGTCACCATCTGCGGCTGCGACCGGCAGGACCATGATGTTAATCTGGAGAGATTCCTCCATACGGCCCGACGGCTGAACCTCACCTACAATAAGGAGAAATGTGTGTTTAACACCTCGCGCCTTGCCATCCTCGGCTGTGTAGTAGAGAACGGAGTCATCGGCCCCGACCCCGAAAGAATGCGCCCCCTCATGGAGCTACCCCTCCCCCACTGTCCAAAGGCACTAAAGAGAACCCTGGGGCTCTTCGCCTACTATGCCCAATGGGTGCCCAATTATGCGGACAAAGCCAGACCCCTCATGAAGTCCACATCCTTCCCCCTTACGGAGGAAGCGTGCGCAGCCTTCTCCCTCATTAAGGGAGACATTGCCAAGGCCACAATGCACGCAGTGGATGAGTCCATCCCCTTCCAAGTGGAGAGCGATGCATCCGACTTCGCCCTAGCCGCTACCCTTAACCAGGAGGGGAGACCGGTGGCCTTCTTCTCAAGGACCCTACAGGGCCCTGAGATCCGACACTCGTCGGTCGAGAAGGAGGCCCAGGCGATTGTGGAGGCGGTACGACGCTGGAGGCATTACCTGGCAGGCAAACGATTTACCCTCCTCACCGACCAGCGTTCGGTCGCTTTTATGTTTAATAACAAGCTGAGGGGCAAAATCAAGAATGACAAGATCTTGAGGTGGAGAATCGAGCTCTCCACCTATGATTATGATATCTTGTACCGGCCAGGTAAGCTGAACGAACCCCCTGATGCTCTTTCACGAATTACATGCGCCAGCGCGCAAAGTGATAGACTTCAGACCCTCCACAACGACCTCTGCCACCCCGGAGTCACCAGACTTTACCACTTCATTAAGGCCCGCAACCTGCCCTACTCCATCGAGGAGGTCAGGACCATGACCAGGAACTGCCAGACCTGTGCCGAGTGCAAACCGCACTTCTTTAGGCCGGACAGAGCAAGCCTGATCAAGGCCACCCGCCCCTTCGAGCGCCTGAGCATCGACTTTAAGGGGCCCCTCCCGTCCTCTGACCGCAATGTGTACTTCCTCAACATTGTTGATGAGTACTCCCGTTTCCCCTTTGCCTTCCCCTGCCCAGACAGGACCAGTACCACGGTCATTAAATGCCTGAACGACCTCTTCGCCTTGTTCGGGTTCCCAAACTATATACATAGTGACCGGGGCTCCTCCTTCATGAGCGAGGAACTCCGTCAGTTCCTACTAGCGAGAGGTATCGCTGCAAGCAGGACCACCAGCTACAACCCCCGAGGGAACGGGCAGGTGGAAAGAGAGAACGCGACGGTATGGAAGGCCGTCCTCTTAGCCTTAAAGTCTAAGGGCCTCCCAACTTCCCGCTGGCAGGAAGTCCTCCCGGCAGTGCTGCATTCCATCCGGTCACCACTGTGCACTGCCATTAACGCCACCCCCCATGAACGAATGTTTGTTTTCCCCAGGAAGTCGACTACAGGAACCACGCTACCAACCTGGCTGACCTCCCAGGGGCCCGTCCTGCTGCGAAAGCACGTGAGGGCCCATAAAACGGACTCCCTGGTTGAGAGGGTGAACCTCCTGCACGCCAACCCCCAGTACGCCTATGTGGCATACCCAGACGGGCGGGAGGACACAGTCTCCTTACGAGACCTCGCACCCTCGGGCACTCCTGAGACACCACCGTTACCCCCCCCCCCACCACCCCCCCAATGCCACCCGAGGTAGACGGCATGCCGGAACCCCACGAGCCTTCGCCGACCACGCAGACACCAGCATTAACACCGGATAATGCAACACCGCCGCTGCGACGATCAGAAAGGCTTACGAGGCCTCCGGACAGACTGACATACCAGAACTGGTAGTACACTTCACCCCGCCGGACTCAAATCTAAACAAGGGGTGAATGTGGTAAACCACTTTTATCGTTCACTATCGTTACACTATAGTTATCACTGTTATATCGTTACTCTATGGTTATCACTGTTCACACTGTTGTATCACTATACGAGGTCGCCTCGTCACGCTGTTATACCTGGGCTGACCACTGCTGACTCCGCCCACGGCTCCACCTACCTGCCCAGGTATAAAGGTGGTCGACTGGCTGGTATTCCTCCTTGTTGGATCCGATCACCCACGAGGGTGGGCTCTGTTATTTAGCCAATAAAAACCTATAGTTACTTTCTTAACTCGTCGCTTTTCATTGGATAAATTGATAGGTATATCATAAGTCAAAGAAAATAGTCGATTCATGTTTTCGGTGTAACCAGTTTTGCTAAAGGTTTCTACCCGCCGCATTTATCGATTTTTCGCTTTCACATGCTGATTAAATTGTTGTCCTTTCCAATGTTTTCACTTTTGTGAGGCATCAACATTTTACCAAATAAGATAAAAAGATAAGTGTTACCTTCCAATGTACACACTAACAACCTGCTTCTGTTCACGCATTTTGGAAAGAGGTAGTGGAAAGAACTGTGGATTAACTGCAAGTTACCATGGAAACCAAGTGCTGCATGTGTTTTGGAAGCCTCCATCTGCTTTTTGCCTTCAGGTTCAGATTTATGGGTTCTCACTGGATTGCTCATAGCTAAAATAATAACTTCCAAATATTGAAAACCAGCCAGAAAAATTTTTCAGATTGCAATGGAAATGATTTCTAGGACATCTATCACTCTTGGCGGGGGTGGGTAGAAAGATCAGTTGAAATAGGCCTCGTTTATGCTTGCATGTAGGAAATCCCTTTGACAGAGGTAGCCTTGTGAATGGGCAGGCAATGAGTTTCCTGACCTGGTTAGCTAAAATTCCTTTACTAATACAATGCTCTATTTACTCAACAACGGCATTCAGATTTCTTCCTAATTCAAAGCTGTTTCTAATTAAAAGATGCCTTCTAAACAGTTTAAATTTGTCTTTCAATATCGCTTTGAGTAAATGCCACCCACCTCCTGGTGCCAGTTTTAAGTCAGTTGTGAAACAAATTGATTAGAACCAGGCTTGTGTAAATCATTTCATTCAATTTCTACCATATTGACAGCCCTGTTACACAACTCAGCATACATGGCCTCGCCCCCTCCCTATCTCTGTAACCTCATACAGCTGTCCAAGAACTCTGCGTTCCTCCATTTCTGGTCTCTTGTGTATGCCCTACTTACTTTGCCTCATCATTGGCAGCTGTGCCTTCAGCTGTCTATGCCCTAAACTCTGGAATCGCCTCCCTAAATCTCTCTACCTCTCTCCTCCTTTAAAACATTACTTAAAACCCACCTATCCTAATAGCTCCTTCTTTGGCTCGGTGTCAATTTCTTCTTTCTCATTACGCTCCTGTGAAGCGCCTTGCAATGTGTTATTACCTTAAAGGTGTTATATAAATACAGGTTGTCGTTGTACATGTAGGATGTGCTGGACGATAAGGGAGAAGAAAGGAAGTGCTGTATAAATGCTACTGTGAATGGCTTTAAGCTGATATTAATTTCAAATATAGTTTATTAATACACTACTTAGTATTTCACTGTACACATTAACCTCCATTCCCCCCCTGAGCACAACCAGGGAGTAGAGTAGTTTCAGTGATTCCTCCCACATGGATTATAAATTTGACAAGTCTTCAGCCAATTGACTTACCAGTAGCCACAATTTGCATCAGAAAGAAAGACTTTCATGACCTCAGGATGTCCCAAGACACTTCACAGCCAATGGAATACTTTTGAAGTGTAGTCGCTGTTGTAATGTCGGAAACGTGCATGCTGAAGGTCCTGGTATTTGATAACTATGACATTACTTACTCTAACATCTACATTGGAGAAGGCTCTTTTTCTATGTCTTTATTTAAATCTTTAAGATCAAGGCATATTCTCGCTTGTTCACTGTATGACTTGACTACTGTCATCATACTATTGGCCCTCTGGTTTGGTTCTTTGAATTTATTACACCACGTTTCTCCATTCTTTCGTTTTTGGCAGAAAAATGGGGTTGGAGACATTCCTGTTGGTTTACCACCCAAAATTGGTTTGCCCCGAGTTCTCCAACATGGTTTGGCCCTTCTCATGATCTACCTGCTGGATCCCAAGCCAGCTTATTATAAGATATGGCAATGAGGGCCAGAGGCACCGCAGCCCCAAATTTCCTGATTATACACTTGCAATGCACTGGGGATACAGGAAACTTTCGATTTACCGGCACCTAAATAACCAGAAATCTCGGTTAACCGGCAAAATTCAGGAGTAGGTTCAGGTAAGTTTTACTTCATATTCTACTTGCCTTCCTCGATCTGTTGCTGTGCAAGGGTGTGGCTGCAGCTGTTGCTAAGCTACAGAGAGGCTTGGAACTTGTGGCCATTGTTCTAAACCTGTTGCTAAGCAACAGGGTTTGTTGCTTTATACGGAGCTCTCAGCTCCTGTATCTTTTACTATAGCTTTCGGTTATCCGGAATTTTTGATGAACCGGCACGTCGGTCCCTTCGGTGCCGGATAAAAAAAAGTTTCCTGTAGTTAGAATGAGAGTTTGGGCCTCGGGCCTGAGGGTAGGGGCAGAGAGAGATATGGCCTTGAGATAGGGGGTGGGGGAGAGATCGCTAGATCGGGCCTCGGACCAGGGGAGCAATCGGTGGCCGGGTCAGACTCCACTGCAGCATCCTCAGCCACTCTCCACTCATCTGGTTCCCTAATGCTCCGTGAATTACCTGGAGCCACATCGTCACTAACACTATCCAATTCGCCCAGGTGAAAATATCTGAGCTAGTGTGTGGGAGCGAAAAAGCAGGGGATGAGATTGGGGAAGTTGTGGCTGAGGGAAATAGGACAGGATGTTAGTGCAGGGATTCATGGGTGGGAGTGAGCTTGGCTTCCTTCTTCTCTTCGTCATCAACCTCCTTTTCTTCAACATCCTCATAGATCCAGCTCTCCATCATTATCATCATCTTCCTCCTCCTGTGCCCCCCTCCCTTTGTTGTGGTGGAAATGCAGGAAAGGAACATAGAAGCTATGACTCGGCAAGCATTACACCCATCGAATTAAGGAGACAGAGAATGGGGCGGAAGCTTGTGTCTGTGTACTGCTTCACAGAGATCTCAGGGCGACAGTGTGAATGTTCAGCCCCTAAACTGACACTGGGACTATGCCCTCAAACTCACCATCTCACATGGCAAAAGCATGGGAACGGTAGCGTAGCGGTAATGTTACTGGACTAGTAATCCAGAGGCCTGGACTAATGATCCAGAGATGTGAGTTCAAATCCCACCACAGCAGCTGGGGAATTTAAATTCAATTAATTTAATAAATCAGTAATGGTAACCATGAAACTATTGGATTGTCATGAAAACCCATCTGGTTCACCAATGTCCTTTAGGGAAGGAAATCTGCTGTCCTATATGTGGTTGACTCTTAACTGCCCTTTGAAATGGCCTTGCAAGCCACTCAGTTGTATACAACCGCTATGAAAAACAATAATAAGAATGAAACTGGATGGACCCCTCGGCACCGGCATCGGACACAGCAACGGCACACCCAGCCCAGTCGACCCTGCAAAGTCCTCCTCACTAACATCTGGGGACTTGTGCCAAAATTGGGAGAGCTGTCTCACAGACTCGTCAAGCAACAGCCTGACATAGTTATACTCACAGAATTATACCTTTCAGCCAATGTCCCAAACTCCTCCATCACCATCCCTGGATATGTCCTGTCCCACCGGCAGGACAGACCCATCAGGGGTGGCGGTACAGTCGGGAAGGAGTGGCCCTGGGAGTCCTCAACATTGACTCCGAACCCCATGAAGTCTCATGGCTTCAGGTCAATCATGGGCAAGGAAACCTTCTACTGCCCTCCCTCAGCTGATGAATCAGTCCTCCAAGCTGAACACCATTTGGAAGAAGCACTGAGAGTACTCTGGGTGGGGGACTTCAATGTCCATCAGAACCAAGAGTGGCTGGGTAGCACCACAGCTGGCCAAGTCCTGAAGGACATAACTTGCCAGTCTGGGCCTGTGACAGGTGGCGAGTGAACCAACAAGAGGGAAAAACCTACTTGACCTCGTCCTCACTAATCTACCTGTTGCAGATGCATCTGTCCATGACAGTATTGGTAGCAGTGATCACCGCGCAGTCATTGTGGAGATAAAGTCCCATCTTCACACTGAGGACACCCTCCATCATGTTGCGTGGCACTACCACCGTGCTAAATGGGATAGATTCAGAACAGATCTAGCAGCTCAAAACTGGGCATCCATGAGGTACTATGGGCCATCAGCAGCAACAGAATTGTATTCCATCACAATCTATAGCCTCATGGCCTAGCATATCCCTCACTCTACCATTACCATCAAGCCAGGGGACCAACCCTGGTTCAATAAGGAGTGTAGAAGAGCATGCCAGGAGCAGCACCAGGCATACCTAAAAATGAGGTGCCAGCCTGGGGAAGCTGCCACACAGAACTACATGCATGCTATAGACGGGGCTAAGAGATCCCACAATCAACAGATCAGATCAAAGCTCTGCAGTCCTGCCACATCCACTTGTGAATGGTGGTGGACCATTAAACAAGTAATGGGAGGAGGAGGCTCCATGAATATCCCCATCCTCAATGATGGTGGAGCCCAGCACATGAGTGCAAAAGACAAGGCTGAAGCGTTTGCAACCATCTTCAGCCAGAAGTGCCGAGTGGATGATCCATATCGGCCTACTCCTGAGGTTCCCACCATTACAGAAGCCAGTCTTCAGCCAATTCGATTCACTCCAGGTGATATCAAGAAACGGCTGAGCACACTGGATACAGCAAAGTCTATGGGCCCCGACAACACCCCGGCTGTCGTGCTGAAGACTTGTGCTCCAGAACTAGCCATGCCTCTAGCCAAGCTGTTCCAGTACAGCTACAACACTGACATCCATCTGACAATGTGGAAAACTGCCCAGGTATGTCCTGTCCACAAAAAGCAGGACAAATCCAATCCGGCCAATTACCACCCCATTAGTCCACTCTCAATCATCAGCAAAGTGACGGAAGGTGTCATCGACAGTGCTATCAAGCAGCACTTACTCACCAAAAACCTGCTCACTGAGGCCCAGTTTGGGTTCTGCCAAGACCATTTGGCTCCCGAACTCATTAGAGCCTTGGTCCAAACATGGACAAAGGAGCTGAATTCCAGAGGTGAGGTGAGAGTAACTGCCCTTGACATCAAGGCAGCATTTGACCGAGTGTAGCATCAAGGAGCCCTAGTAAAACTGAAGTTAATGGGAATCAGGGGGAAAACTCTCCACTGGCTGGATTCATATCTAGCACAAAGGAAGATGGTTGTGGTGATTGAAGGTCAATCATCACAGCCCCAGGACATTGCTGCAGGAGTTCCTCAGGGCAGTGTCCTAGGCCCAACCATCTTCAGCTGCTTCATCAATGACCTTCCCTCCAACATAGGTCAGAAATGGGGATGTTTGCTGATGATGCACAGTGTTCAGTGCCATTCACAACTCCTCAGATAATGACGCAGTCCATGCCCACATGCAACAAGACCTGGATGACGTTCAGGCTTGGGCTGATAAGTGGCAGGTAACATTCACGCCACCACAGAAGTGCCAGGCAATGACTATCTCCAACAAGCGAGAGTCTAACCACCACACTTGACATTCAATGGCATTACCATCGCCGAAACCCCCGCCATCAATATTCTGGGGGTCACCATTGACCAGAAACTCAACTGGACCAGCCACATAAATGCTGTTGCAAGAAGAGCAGGTCAGAGGCTAGGTATTCTGTGGCGAGTGTCTCATTTCCTGACGCCCCAAAGCCTTTCCACCATCTACAAAGCACAAGTAAGGAGTGTGATGGAATACTCTCCACATGCCTGGGTGAGTGCAGCTCCAACAACACTCACGAAGCTCGACACCATCCAGGACAAAGTAGCCCACTTGATTGGCACCCCAGCCATCACCCTAAACATTCAGTCCTTCCACCACCAGCGTACTGTGACTGCAGTGTGTAGCATCTTCACGACGCACTGCAGCAACTCGCCAAGGCTTCTTCGGCAGCACTTCCCAAACCCGCGACCTCTTCCACCTAGAAGGACAAGGGCAGCAGGCGCATGGGAACACCACCACCTTCAAGTTCCCCTCCAAGTCACACACCATCCTGACTTAGAACTATATCACCGTTCCTTCATCGTCACGGGGTCAAAGTCCTGGAACTCCCTCCCTAACAGCACTGTGGGAGTACCTTCACCACACGGACTGCAGCGGTTCAAGAAGGCAGCTCACCACCACCTTCTCAAGGGCAATTAGCGATGGGCAATAAATGCTGGCCCTGCCAGCGACGCCTACATCCCATAAGCTAATAAAAAAACAAATATGCAAATTGGGGTCCTATGTCGGTTGTAGGAGTCGAATTGCAGTTTTCAGTGGAGCATTCGCTGTGCGTGCTCTACCCGTTCGTACCAGGCATTGAGCCAACGGTTTCTGAAGGATCTCTCAAAAGTTGGCCCAGGAAACTTGTAATTTTTTTATTGGTCGGCCTAGGAGGATCAGGAGTGTTCGTCCTGGAACTACAAAAAAGCTCTATCCTGCTGCAGGCCCATTCGAGGACCTCCTCAAAATGGCCTTCCACCCCCCCCCCCCAACTTGACCTGCTGGCTGGCTCAGTGTGGGAACAAGGCAATTTCTTGCCCTCCCTCCTGGTGAGCTGCATCAAGGTGCCCGCAGCTCTCTGGCGACATGTTAATCTGGCCCGGGCCTCAAAATGGCTCAGGCTGACATCAATAGATGGTGGCAGTTAATGCAAGCATGAACTGCAGACTGGCTGATGTTACAGATATCCCTGTGACAGGCTGGAAGGAGCCGAAGGCAAAGAGGTCGAAGGCTGCAGTGACCTTGACTGCAACAGGCAATGCTGTGCTACCCATGGCAGTTGGTTGAAGATCTTACGGCAGGAGGTGTTAGAATTCTGCCACAGCCTCCCTAGAGAAGCACAGTCTCCTTACACATAGAATTATATCGAATTTACAGCACAGAAACAGGCCATTCAGCCGAGCAGGTCTATGTTGGTGTTTATGCTCCACACGAGCCTCCTCCCACTCTACTTCATCTAACCGTATCAGCATATCCTTCTATTCCTTTCTCCCTCATGTACTTATTTAGCTTCCCCTTAAATGCATCTATGCTATTCACCTCAACTACTCCTTGTGGTGACGAGTTCCACATTATAACCACTCTCTGGGTAAAGAAGTTTCCCCTGAATTCCCTATTGCTCCTCAGAGAAGTGCAGACATGCTGCCCTGGACCTATAAACTCTGTTGGGAGGGTAAGGATTCCTGCAAGCATGCGCAGTGTGCTACCTCCTCCTGATCCTCCTCCTCTCCTTCTTGCTCGAATGGAATTGCCAGAAGGACCACCATGATGAAAAATGTGTATTGTCAGAAACCCCTTAAGAGCTCAGCATGTTCTACAGGCACTAGGACAAACAAATTTAAAATAAGTGCTGCATCTGTCAGTGGCCTCTAGAGGGCGATACACACACGCTTCCTGGGTCTGTTGACTTGCAGTGCCATTGGTGCAGGCATTGGTGTAAAACCATTGTATGCAGCTGAACTGCTTGGAAACTTCCGTGCAGCCTTTACTCTTCAACAGCAAACTGGGGGACAAGCTGACATTAAAGGAACAGTGGGTGGCTCTTTCATGTCACTCTGTAATAACTTCACTGCGTTTCTCAGCAATATTTTTATCACACTTGCACAGAATTAAGGCCACTCAAGCACCAGAGGGCAGCAGGACACAGCACCAAGCTAGAGAAGAAGAACACACAGCTTCACTCACTCAGCCCTCCCAAACATCTTGCAGAGCTTTAAGAGCAGGCCGAACGGACTCCTGGATGCCACCAAGTCACCCAGAATTATCACTTGTGTCTTACCCCCAGACCTACAGAACAGTGCTGCAAAGAATTTCACATCCTCAGCAGGGCAGGCAAGTAAACAGAACAATAGCAAAATACTGCAGATGTTGGAAATCCAAAATAACAACAGAAAATGCTGGAAAAACTCAGCAGGTCAGGCAACATCCGTGGAGAGAAATTTGAGTTGACGTTTCGGGTCGAACCCTTCTTCAAAACTGGAAAGAAAAGAAACTAGATCGAAGGCAGGGCTGCGATCGGACAAAAGAATAAAAGAAACAAAAGAAGTAAAAGAGATTAGAAGCTAGACGAGATGGTAATAGGCTGAGATTAGGTGTAAAGTGTACTGGCAGGGCAAGAGATAGCTGCCAGGTGTGAGAGAGAAACAAAAGGAAAGGGGGGGGGGGGAAAGGAGTGGAAAAATTACAAGAAAAAATGAAATAGGGGCCGAGCTTATGATCTGAAATTGTTGAACACCTCTCCATTGTCTTCCTTGCCCATCCTTGACACCAGCACACTCCACCCTCTTAAAGCAACACTTGCACAACTAACCATTCACAATGCTCACTGGTTAGGGGGGATGCAACTCAGCCTCTTGCACTATCCTTCCCTCACAGCGACTACTTACATGCTCAACCCTCAAACCCTTTCCTTCACCTTAACAGCCTCAAACCTCTTACTTCACCGCTCCTATGCCACTTGATGTACACTCCTCAACTGCTAGCCTTACCCAATCTGCTTGCAAATTTGCAGAGAATGCCCGCCAAAGGCAGGCTACCAGAGGGACATCCCCACCTTTAATCCCCTCACCCCAGGTTACTGACTGAACACCTACACTGTCACCCTGGCATCCCTGAGAAGCACTACACAAACACAACCTTTTACCCCATTCTCTGTCTCCCTCATGCCAAGGGAGTGATGCTCATTCATCCTTAGCTTCTACCCTCCTTTCCTGCAGACCCGCCACAGCAACTGCCGACACAGGAGGGAGGGAGATGATGGTGGGGCTAAAAAGGATAATGAGGACCTAGCCAATCAGGAGTTGCTGCTGCATGGTCCTGATGTCTCGTAGGACCACAGCACATTCCAGGCCTCCAGCCATCCCCTTAATAGCACGACACCAGTAGAACATGGGAGGTGACACCAAGGAGCAAGCTGATATGAGACGAGGACAAGCTGCAGCAGTGTGAGGAAACTCGGGATAGCTGTTTAAAGGTGAAAGTTGGGTGGAAATGGCTTTCACCTGACTTTCCTTGTAAAAAAAAAAGTTTCCTATGCTGACCCAGCATGGTAAGTACACCGGAACTGGCAAGGAAATTCAGCCGCTAAGTATCTACAAGGCAGATGATAGAAATCAAAGACAATGTGCCAGAATTTGCTGTTGGAGGTGTACCTCCAGAGTACGCCTCCGACCCGAAAAAAAATCCGAGCCTACCTGCTGGCTCCCGGGCTTCAGGTCCTGGGCCTCCAGGTGTATGCCTGTGTAAAGGCCCACAGATCCCAGGAACGCAGGTGGTTCAGAGGCGTCCCTGGGATCACGTGGGCCAGGTCCTCCTATCAGAAAGGAGATTTCCATTTACGGAATCCCTATTAGCATATGAGGAATCCTCAAATAATTAAATAATTTGCACAACTGGAATAAACATAAATGTTCCCATTCTCTCATTTAATTAAAAGTCCCTTTAACGTAGCATTTACAATAAAAATTTAATTTTTTGAAAAATCATTTAAAATATTTTAATCCAGGCCAAAATTTACATAAACTAATTTTAATTGTTTGTGCATGATTTTTTATTTTAACATTTTTAATTTAACATTTATATTAACCCTTACGCTGGTGAAAGTCGGCCCTACGCCTGCTTTTACCAGGCGTAAGGGTTTCGTGGGCATTTGCTGGGCAGTAGTTCTGTGCGATTTTTGAGTCAGCTCGTATGATCTGTTGAGGCGGATCTTGTCAGATTGCAAGTTCCGGGTTTTCGTGCATGCGCAGCGCATGTGGAAACCCAGAACTTGCAGGGCCTTTTACAAGGCTTACGATGGCGCACGCTGTCATCGGCCCCACAAAAATCTGGGCCAGTATTAATACGAAGGCCCAAAAATTCCACATGGGCGGCATGGGAGCAGATCCCGCAATCAGTCATGCTTAGCTGCTGATCCTGCCCCAAATTGCAGGGATGTGGTCATTTATCTGGTCAGGGCAGGCCACTGGCGCCGGCGACATTGTCTGTTCTGATCCACCCTCGTATGTTGGATAGGCCAACAGTCGTTCCGCCTGGGCTGCCCTTTCTTGACTGAAGAAAAAAAAAAAAAATTACCATCACAAGTCTTCGGCTCCAAATGGAGCCATTTTGCCTCCAGACAGAAGGCAGCCAATCCCCTATAGGATCAATTACTTTAGTCTATACCAGGTTTGGAGCCTTTCAATAGGGAAGCCCGGGAGCCAGCAGGTAGGCTCGGATTTTTTTTCGGGTCGGAGGCATACTCCGGAGGTACACCTCCAACTGCAGCTTGCCTCGTCTCATATCAGCTTGCTCCTTGGTGTCACCTCCCATGTTCTACTGGTGTCGTGCTATTAAGGGGATGGCTGGAGGCCTGGAATGTGGGTAAGGGGCAGGATTCCCGGGGTAGTTCAGGAGCTCCCCCAACATGCTGCATTGATGTGGGGAGGGGGTTGGAGGAAGATTTGCCCATTGTTCCCCCCACCGTCATTGGAAAATGGCAAGTAAAGAAATGCAGAAGAATCCAGGCAGAACTGGGATCCACCCAATTTTCCTTCTTGGCCCGGACTAGGGATGGCTGGACTGAATGTGTAATGGGCTTTAATCTCATTTAGCTGAAGGTTTCCCTTAGGAGGTCTGCCTGCAGCTGGAAAAGGATCCCCCTGTACATGCTGTTCCTCAATCAAGGCCTTGGCTGCCTGCTGCCCTGTCGGTCTTTGTAACCTTCGTCTTCATCCTCTGGGACATTAACCACCAGCCCTTTGCTGATGGCAAAATTATGCAACATATGGCAGACCACATAAGTGCAAGACACCTTAGCAGGACTTTACTGCGGCACTCCCTCAGACCTATCCAATCATCTGAAAGATGCCTTCAGAATTCCTATGGTATATTCAATGACAGTTCTGGTGGCAATGATCCTTGCACTGGTGTTTGTGGGGAACTGGTGACATCAGGAACTGCTGCAGGAAGCCTTGGTCATTAACCAGCCATCCAGACACCTGCTTTGACTAGTGAACAATGTGGGGAATGTGGGTTTGTCTTAAGCTGAAGGAATCCTGGTAGCTCCTTGGATAGCTTGCATTCACATGCATAAGGAGGTTCTTCATACATTTAAGACCTGTTGCTCATTGAGAGAATCATGCCCTTTCCTATTGAGAAAGTTGATAACATTTTCAAAAGGGGCATGTATGCAATTAAGGTTCAATCATTGGAACTTTGCTCTTGAGGAAGCTGTAAAAATGGACAACCCTTTCATGTTGATGAACAAGGTCCACAGGGAAGGAGATGAGCTGGGCTGCTCACACCTGATTGGCTGCTGTTGGAAATGCACCCCGATACCACTTGAAAAGAGCCAGTGGCATAGAAGTTGGGAGTGCCCAGATAAGATTTATTACCGCTGGCAATGCTGAGCTTCTGGTGGAAATGTGCTCCAGGTCCAGGCAAGCAGGTGGCAGAAATCCTCTATCACCTCATGAGAGAAGCACAGCCTTCTGATGTGTTGTCTATTGAAGAGGTTGAGATATGACTGTCTGGGTCTGTAAATACAGCAGCTTGGGTATTTGTTAATGGGTACGAGGAATCTATAATCGTGCCTGTAAAGTCTGTGGGTTGTATAGCGAAGTAATACACAGACTACAAGAGTAACTTAAACAGGACTTTACTATTCGAAGGTCAGGGCGAATCTGCCCAATAAATTCTGCCACAGCACTTATATACCGGTGTGGTCACCGTCGGTATTACAGTATACAGCAGCCAGGATAAAGTAGTGCCACACCTAAAATAGTTCTCTTAAAGGTGGACGGTTACATACAATAGTTCTCTTAAAGGTAGAACAGTTACATACACTACAATCCTCCCTTTTTAGCTTACAACATACTTATTCCCCATTAACATAACATCATAACATATCCAACTTCATGTTACAACAGTTCACAGAGGTAGTCTCTGCGGAAACAGTTCACAGATTCAGTCTCTGCGGGAAACAGTTCACAGATTCAGTCTCTGATCTTCTTGACTCTGTCCGGACCACGCCTCCGTGGTGTAGTCGGGTCACCTTGCTAGAGGGACTCATCCCATAGTCCTTCCCTAGACTTAACAGCTTTACTTCCATCACTTCTGAACCAGCATTGCTGACTTTTTTTAAACAAACAAAAAAAACAGTTGGATTGCCTTGGGAAATTTTCCTACTTTCCAACTGATTTGGCTCCGTTCGGGGGACCACGTGTGTGATTGGGTAGAGGTAATAATGGTTCAGATGGTTATCATCTTCTGCTTCGTCTTTTCCTTTTTTGCTTCTTGGAGACTCTCGGGGCTCCATTGTCAGCTGCCAGCTGTAACGCCACCATCTCCCTATGTTCCTTAGACTTTAAGTGATTCATCCTGATTTCGGCACTTTGGGAGTTCTCAGCACAAGCTGGGCAGACCAGGTCCTCGTAATATTCAGTGTCACTCAACAGATCATGGTAATATTCGGTGTCGTCCTGAGCTAGGCCAGCGAGAGGGTCTTTTATTTCCTCCTTACCCAGCTGGACGTTAGCCGACTTTTGTTCCAAATCCCGACATCTGTCCTGAAGAGACTTCATCATGCGTTCAGATTCATCCCGCTTTTTCTGGGCTTCCTGCAAGTCTTTTACTAATGACCTCATTTGTGATTTCAATACTTCAACTTCATTCGGAGATTGATTGATCGGACTATTCAATCCCTCTACTGAAGTAGCTGTTTCAGTATTCTGTTGTTCTACATTGCCGTGCGTCAGCGTACTTTTGGCATCCAAGGGCTGTTCTGCTGCAGACTTCTCAGTCTGGGTTGCCACCTCAGCTCTTCCAATGACTTTTGAGAGCTCCCTTCCCTTTGAAGATTGAGGCTCGTATTTAAGTTTTTCCCATTTTAGAGTTTTATCCCTCAGCATATGAATGAGTTGGCTGACTGTTAACTCTTCTGCCATCATCCCTTTTCCATTAACTACAGGGCTGTTTATAACCTTGCCCTGGAGGAGTTGGCTGACTGTTAACTCTTCTGTCCTCATCCCTTTTCCATTAGCTGCAGGGCTGTTTAGAACCTTGTCCTGGGGCTCCTTTGCTGCTTCTACTTCGCCATCATCCGCAGCCCCCATCATTCGAATTTCCACAAATGAATCGTCCGGTGATGCTGCACCCAACTTCAGTAGGAGCTCGGAAGTCATGTCGACCAACTCAGCTTTTTCTGCCTGCAACCTGCTAACCAGCGCCTTCAGTTGCGGCACATCTTGTTCCACCGGATTGGAGCATGCCCCTTCAGAAGCCGAATCAGCTTTGATTCGTTTGGCCTCCTCGTGCAGACGGTTTGTGTGCTCCTGCTCCCTTTTCTTCCCCAGCTGCTTCTGTTGTCTTTCCAGATTCTCCCATTCGGTATCATAGAACTTTTTCATTGCTTTCATCTCTTGCTCGAGACGGCAATTCAATTGTTCTAATTGCTGTCGTAATCTGAAATAAGTTTGCGTTCGAGCTCGATGTTCCTCAGTAATATATATGTCTGTAACTTGAACAGACTCAGAATTCTCTGTCAAGCTATATTGTTGTTGTTCAGAGGAATTCTGTTCTGAAGCTTTGTTCTCCTCTGGAGCATAAGCCTTTATGCCCACATTCGTTCTACCAACCTTAGTCAGCAAGTTCATTTTAGACTTGTCTTTCATGCTTGGGCTGGTCTTATCGTCATCCGTTTCAGAGTCTGAGCTGATTGTCTGCCCCGAGTCCTCACTCGTTATTGCTTTGAGGTAGTGCCATTCCATGTCTATTTTCTTGATCCACTCCCGTCCTAGAAGTGGTGGTCCTCCCTCAGGTAGTACGTATAAGTCCATTCCGGGGTGTTCTTTGCCCCTGTCTCTCACCTTGACTCTTATCTTTCCCATGGGGTATACTTTATGCCCCGTGTATGTCTGCAATACGAACTTGGTATCTCTCAAGGGTATATGTGAGAATAGCCAGTTGTAATCCCTTCGATTTATGACTGATAGGGCTGATCCAGTGTCCAATTCCATTCTCACTTGGACTCCGGCTATTTTTAGCATGACCCAGATAGTTTGTAGGTCAGCTTCCTTACTCACATTATGAATTCTCAGACTACCCAGTTCCTGGCCGCTTGGGTCTGAATCCAAATTCTGTTCATCTGAACTCGTCTCAACCACCTTGTGTACTTTGTTGTACTTTCCCTGTGATGGCTTTTTTTTTTGGTTGTTGGTCTTCTTCCCTGACCGGCATACTTTGGCTATGTGACCCAGTTTGCCACATTTCCTACAGTCCTGGTTTTTAAACCAGCATTGGTTCTGGTCGTGTGTTGTCTTCCCACAACGATAACATTTCGTTGCACCCGAAGTAATTTGATCCACACTGAGGACCGCTGCCTTCAGCTGCATTTCCGCAGTTCCTTTCGCTGCGGCTTCGTGTGATGCTGCAATAAGGACAGCCCTATCCAGTGTAAGGTCGTTCTCTTCGAGCAGTCGCTTTTGCGTTCCTTCCTTCGACAACCCGCACACGAACTTGTCTCGCAATGCCTCTGTCAGATTTCCTCCAAACTGGCAGTATTTCGCTAGCCTACGCAGTTCGACCAAGTATTCCGCGTTGCTTTCCTCTTTCCGTTGCGTTCTCGCATAAAATTTGAATCGTTCCGCCAACATCAGCGGTGTGGGGTTCAAGTGATCCTTCAGAACAGCAACAATATTATCGAAGGTTTGATCCGCCGGTTTAACTGGTGCTAGAAGATGCTTCAATAGCCCGTATGTCTTCGCCCCCATTGAGTTTAGCAAGGTTATAGCTTTATCATCATCCTCTATTTTATTGGCCTCACAATATATCTCAATGCGTTCTACATACGTGGCCCAATCTTCTACCTCGGAATCGAAATCGTTGATGTTACCACGCTTAGGCATCTTCACCTCCCTGATAAACAACAACGAAATATTTCTTTAACTCTTTTTTTAAATTTTTTTATTTTTTTTTCCCACGATGGCGGTTCCCCGCGCTTATCTTCTTTCCCCGCCCCTTTCAAAATGGCGGTTCCCGCATCTGTCTTTTTCTCCGCCTACTGGCGGCTTCCCGCGGTTTCCCGCGCTTATCTTCTTTCCCCGCCCCTTTCAAAATGGCGGTTCCCGCTTTTCTTCCCCTGGCGGGAGGGGTAAGCTTTTCCCTCGGGCGACGGCTGCTGGCTTTCGGGGTTCACAGCCTGCTCTTCGGCTTCAGCGCGTTCCCTTCTCTCGGCCGGGCAACTGGTTCTGGGTACAACCCGTTGACGGCGAACGGTCTCAACCGCTGGCTGGATCTCGCTCAGTCGCCCTCGCTCGGGCTCTGTCTCTCCGGTGCTGGGTACAACCCGTTGACGGCGAACAGTTTCAGCCGCTGGGCTGGATCTCGCTCAATCTTCCTCGGGCTCTGTCGCTCTCGCTCGCTCTCTCTCGGGCTCTGTCTCTCCCGTTCGCGCGGCTCTCGCTCGGGCTCTGTCTCTCCCGCGGCTCTCAATCGCGCCTCCCAGCCCTCTCGCAGTCCGGTGCTTCCCTCCCCGGCTGCGGCTGAGTTCTCCGCGATTTATTTATTTTATCTCTTCCCACGCCTTACGATCCCGGTCGCAGCGCTTCGTGGCCTCGGTCACTGTCCGACCTTTTTCACCCAATCGCTCCTCCCAGCCTCTCGCAGTCCGGTGCTTCCTCCCCGGCTGCGGCTGCGTTCTCCGCGGTTTATTTATTTTTATCTCTTCCCGCGCCTTACGATCCGGTCGCAGCGCTTCGTGGCCTCAGTCACTGTCTGGCCTTTTTCACCCCAATCGCGCCTCCCAGCTTCTCGCAGTCCGGTGCTTTCCTCCCCGGCTGTGGCTGAGTTCTCCGTGGCTTATTTATGTTTATATCTTCCCGCGCCTTACGATCCCGGTCGCAGCGCCTCGTGGTCGCGGTATTTGTCCGGCCTTTTTCGCCGTCGCGGTCTAGTCGTCTCACGACGCTCCCCAGCCCGCTTGTACCGCGGCTTCTGCTCCACGCTGCCCCAGTCTCAGCGCCTCTGGGCCCGACTTCTGTCCAGCTCCTTTCCCCCTCGACCGTGGTCGAGTGCACCGCCCTTATCCTCCGTTTATTTGTTTCTATTTTCCCTTTACTCACAGTCACCGTGGCCGACTTGCTTCTCGTGTTGATCGGCTCACTCACCACCGTGGCAGAAGGGACAATCCATGCCTGTTGCTGATGGAAGACTTCGTGTTTGAAATCTTCCTCCTTTCTTGGTCTGCAGACTCGAGTTTTCTCTCAGCAAAACGACGAGGGCGGGTGCCTCTTCTCGACGCTCGTTTACTTCTTCAGAAGTATTGTTGCCGCAGGGTAAGATCGAACTCGTCGCCACTGTAAAGTCTGTGGGTTGTATAGCGAAGTAATACACAGACTACAAGAGTAACTTAAACAGGACTTTACTATTCGAAGGTCAGGGCGAATCTGCCCAATAAATTCTGCCACAGCACTTATATACCGGTGTGGTCACCGTCGGTATTACAGTATACAGCAGCCAGGATAAAGTAGTGCCACACCTAAAATAGTTCTCTTAAAGGTGGACGGTTACATACAATAGTTCTCTTAAAGGTAGAACAGTTACATACACTACAGTGCCTGAAGAGCCAGTCCCCCCTGAGTTGCTCCTCCGTATCCTCTTCCAAACACAGGCAAAGGGAAGTCCCTGATAGAAACATTATTGTGTCCTTTGCTTTATGGCCGAAATAGCACCAGTTGATGTTATTAGCAGGCTGGAGACAGAAAAAGACCCAAAATAGCAACAAAAAACAATTCCTTAGCAGCAAAATTTGAGCATATACACTATATACTAATAAGACAGACTTTAGCAGTACTTCTGCCTGCTTAATGCTACCTAACAACCAGCAATGCCTCTTATACTGACCTTGATTTTTTGAAGTAGGCCACAGGTGATTGGAGAGGGAAATCTAACATTGGACATAGTACATCATTTAATTGTAATTTTCATACAGAGGGTGGGATTGCAGTAAGTGTTACGAGCCACCCACAACCTGGGTGGAGGAAAAGCAGAATGGCAGGAAATCAGTGCGAGGCCTCCCCGCCCCATTTTCCTCCACCTTCCACCTGAATCTGCCACAAAATTGGTAGTAAACGAGAGGCAATTCTAGTCCTATTTCTTTTAGTGTTCGCTGCAACTTCCCTGCAATGTTGGCTAAATGGGAAATTCAATGTGAAAATGTAAGAACCAGACTACTGCAGGATAAACAGTTAACTGCTATTCAAAGTGAACTCTAGGTTCATGCTGTGTAGGCCGCCCTCAAGCATTAGTTGCCACTACCTCGGCTCAGTATAAGAACATTCCCTAATGGTCTACATGTTTTTCACAGATGACATTGTTTAACATTTTTGGCAGCTTAGTTAAGATGTTGACTGTAAATCCTCTTTTTATGGGTATTTGCATAGACTGAATTTGGATTAAAAAATAACCACATTTTGCAATCCAAGTCAGTTTGTTCCCTTGCTAACTTTTTTTGTGGTACTGGATATTGTGACCATTATATCTATCAAGAAGTTGACAGGACAGCTTAGCAAGAGTGAAACAATAATACAAACCAGAACTCTGCCTGAAAACAACAAAATGCCTCCTATACAGACCTGTTATTTGTTATTTGTTATGCGCTGTATCTGTGACTGAATCAAGAATGAGACAAAACCCATGACCTATAAACAGCTGTCAGTGTGGAAACTGGAAGACTAATTACCAATACACAATTATAATTGAATACTATTAATAAGGCTATAATTCAGAGAATTTACAATTAAGTATACAGAGTGATTTTAAAATTTTAGATAATATGATGTGAAATTGGACACATTAATTTAGAACTACATTCTTATGACGAATTATGATAAAATTTCAAGTAATGAATAAGTAAACAGATAGATTTTAATTTTCCTATATGTATTATTTTTCTCTATGCAATGTATAGTTTACAGTTTTACTGCATTTAGTTGTTTCTTGTCACAGTTTTACTGTATTTACTATATTGGCCCAGAAATTCAGGTCTCCACGGGTGAGTACGCACGGGGTACTCACCCGTAAGCCCAATGGAAGTGCCGGTTTCGTGCATGCACTGCGCATGCGTGGGAAACCGGCACTTCCGTTCCCCTGAAAGGGGTTCAGAAGTTGAACACGTGTGCAGGAGAGGCAGCACGTGCGCATCGAACTTACTTTTTTTTTGCAGGTTTGCCCGGGAGGGTAAGTCTCCAGGAGAGGTAAGTGGTGAATTAATTAAAATTAAAACATTTTTTCCACAGGTTTATTATTTTTAAATACTTTAAAGAAAGGTAAGTTTATTTTTAGCCCCATTAGAAAATGTAATTAATTTTTTCAAAAATTTAAATATTGTTTAAAATAGTTATTTCATGTAATTTATAGTTTATTTTAAAAATGTGATTTAAAAAAAAAATTATTTGAAGATTTAGTGCTGCTTTGGGGCTTATAATATTTATAGGTTTGACAGGTCTTCCTGTCAAACTTATGAATGAAGCATTCCCTGCTACCATTGGCTCTCCATGGCCCATGTGATCCCAGGGGACGCATCGAACTAACTGCGCCCCTGGGATATGCAAGCACTGCGCACCGGCAGTTGGAGGAGGCCCAGGATCGGAATCCCACACGGGCCCACAGCTCAACGGCCGGCGCGCTAGGTAAGTGTAGGTCGGGGGCTTACACCCATGGGAAGCCCCCGACCCGAATTTCTGGGCCATTATTATATATATATATATATATGAAGTAGAATGGGTATCTCAACAACAGCAATGATAATCTTCTTCCCTCTCCACCACAGTAGCTTTTTCCACTCTTTTGAGAATTCCTTTAGTGGGGAAGAAGAATTTAAAAGGTGATTCCCCATTCCGGCACTCTGAGCAGAGAACAGCACTTGCAGTGAGCACACCTCATGAAATTGAAGGCTTTCACCCCGTGATTCGCTGACCACCCCTTCAGTTTACTGGGTCCTCTCGTTCCAAAGCAAAACACGTTGAATTACAGAGCTCAGATGTGTTTTTATTGATAGGCTCTGAAGCTCCTCCCTTCACAAATTCCAACTCATCCAGAACTCCATCACCTCATTCGAGCACATATTGCTCCTGAACTCAACAGCCTCCATTAGTGCATAACTCCCCAAACTAATGATTTCAAAATTACAAATTTCAATGATTACAAATTACTCCTTGGCCCTGCTTCACCTTCCTCCAACCCAACATCAAAGCTCTCAGCTTCTGCTCTTCTAAGTCTGGAGACCTCTCCCTCTGCACTACCATCAGCAGCAGAGTCTTCAGCCATTATATCTCTTCTGTCTGGAGCTTTCACTCAAAACCCTTCCATCTTGTTTAATTTCTCTCTTGTTTCAAAAGCTTCCGCAAATCTATCTCGTTGGCCTCGCCTTCATTCACCTTCTCTAACCAATTTCCCAAATTTGTGTTTGACGCCTGAATACCCCCATGACAACGTTATATGTCGTTAAGGCATTATATAGGTTTGTTGCTGTTTTTGCTGTAGTTTGTTGGCCAGATAGAAAGTTATGAGAATGCCTGAGTCACAGAGAAAATGAACATAAATTCAGGACCATGATAGTCCAAACTTTGGATTCCTGATTTCAGTCTTGGAGAGGCACAAAGCGAATGCCAGACAATTCCGCACAGTGAGGTAGGAAATAAATTGGTAGAAGAATCATTCTGAGCTACTTAATCACACGTCCCAGTTTTAGGGCAACATTAGTGGAGCTCTAAAAGCAGGCCAACCCTCTGCCCGCAATGCTGGGGTTAGTGCATGGCATGGGAGAACCAAGGAAAGAAAGAAGGAAAAATACCTTAATAATAGGAAAGCTTGGGCATCTCTATTAATGGCATAAAAACAGAAAATACTTGAAACACTCAGCAGGTCAGTAGCAATTGGGGAGAGAGAAACAGAGTTAATGTTACAGGTTGATGACCTTTCATTCTAATGAAAGGTCGTCAACCTAAAATGGTGGCCTCGATATTTATGGGGAGGTGGGGAGGGCGTCTTTTAGCGGCCATAAAACCTGGAAATGCGTGAAATGTGGAGGTCCTGCCGAATTTAATGGCAGGGCCTCATTTAAAATTTTTCTCCATTTCCAGCCCGGCAACTGGCCAGCTTAAGAGGCTGGATTTTGTAACATGCTTGACCAAGGTTCCTTCGCTTGTGCTAGTTGAAACATAGGCCCTGATACTGCCCAGAGATCCCACAGCTCTCCCACTGATGTTCCAGTGGGAGACTGGGAGAATCCCAACAGAATTTCAGGGCCATATAAATGATTCAGCTCTCAGGAATCTTGCAAATTACGAACAATGCAGTTCTGCTAACGTTATACATATCGGCCCAGAAATTCCGATCCCTACGGGTGGGTACGCGCTGTGTACCCACCCATAGGGACATCGGAAATGCCGGTTTCAGACATGCACAATGCATGTGCTAAAAACCGGCATTTCCGATCTGTCAAGAATGCTCTTGACAGATCCTCTGGCTGCCCTGGAGAAGGGCCTCTGTGGGCGGAGAGTTCCGCTTTTTGGAGACCCTCCGCCTTACAATTCTTACGCCTGGCAAAAGCAGGCATAAGGCCTGCTTTTACCAGAATAAGAGTTGAAGAAAGTAAAAAAAAATGTTTTTTTCACTGATTTATTATTTTAAAATACTTTAAAAAAAGGTAAGTTTATTTTTAGCCCTGTAAAAAACTATAATTATTTTTTTCAAAAAATTAAATTTTTGTTTAAAATACTTAATTTATTGTAATTTCAAGTCATTTTAAAAATGTGATTTAAAAAAAAAATTATTTAAAGCTTTACTATGTTTTTTCATTGACCTCCATTCATATATTTGACAGGTCTTCCTGTCAAGTGTATGAAGAGAGATTCCCTTCTGTGATTGGCTCCCCATGGCCCACGTGATCCCAGGGACGCTGCGAACTACATGCGCCCCTGGGATACGTGGGCCCTGCGCAGAGGCCCAGGAGCGGAAGTGTGTGTGTCCCGGGAGCCCTCAGGTAAGGGCACAGATTTTTCCAGATCGCAGGCCTCTGCCCGCGGGAGACCTGCAATTGGAAAATATGGGCCATTAATTAACAAAAAAATGTCAGGAGGTATCATTTGTATGGCTTCATGATGAAACATAATGTATCACTAAGATTTTAAAAGTAATTTCATATTGAAAATGTTGTCAGAATTTAAAAAAAAAATCAATGTACAGCTCTGGCTTAAAACTGTGTTCAGTATTAAACCTGCCTGGATTGTAATTTATAACACCAGTGGTCCAAAGGTTTTAGGGTATTGGAAAATTACAAATTAGTTAACTTTAATGTGATCTGCTCCCAATAATTGACTGAACTAGTCTTTTTCTTATTCCCTCGCAGCTAATGCTTGCTATTGTATTTAACCCAAAAGTGCAGAGAACAGTAATACCACTAAAGTGTCCTGACTCTCTGAGGTGCTATTTTCCAACTGGTGGTTAAGTGGTGATAAAATTATCAAAAGACAAAAAAATTCCCCTACATGCTGTAAGCTTATCCTGACGTCACTGGTGCACTTTTCATCTTGTAGTGCCAACATGTTTTTTTACACAGAGGATCATTTCCTGCCCTGGTTAATGCTGAACTTATTGGAACTAACCATCATTGTTAATATTTGTTAGCAGCGACACCAAATGTGCCAGGTTCTACATGGAACATTAACAGCTACATTACAGAAAAAAACCATTAAAATCTTACATGAAACATGCAATGTTTCCATTGATTACAAGTATTTTTTTTTCTCTCTGATGTAATGCACTATTTCCATTTGGGGAGAGGGGCACCGTATTCCCCATTCCTTTAATTCCTTTTTATTTTGTCCTTAATACTGTCAGCTTGCCTCCTGCCTTGTCTGTGTAGAACATCTAGCCACATTGGCTTTCTGTGCTAGATGGAAAGGTTCTAGCCCCATGAAATGTTTGAAGGTTCCCACAAATCTCAGGACCGTTGTGAATAATTTTAAATCTCTGGTTCATATCAGCATAGTGTATCAAACTGATCATATACTATATGCTATACTGATCATATGAGGGAGGATGATGAGTTAACATCCTTGTATAAACATAAGCTACAGCCAAAAAGCTAAAACAATAATTATAGGTGATATTCAACTGAGCAGTTTTAACAAATCAATCATGTATTATGACAGCAAATTGGCAGGCTTAACCTGATGCTACAATAAGCTGATACTTGGCATTAATTTTAGGATGTGTATCTTAAAATTTTGTAGATCTTGGCACAGATATTCAGTGACGTCTAGTGTTTCACTGATTAATTTCTTTTATAAAAATAATATTCAGTTGCCAACTGATTTTACTCCTATTTACAATGCTGGCTATAATGTGGCGCTGTAATACTGATGTGAAGCAAATGGGAGAAATTCTTTACACAGTAGGGAAACCCTGACTGGATCTCCTGCCTGTCCCTCTGTCTCAAGCAGGCATGTCGTGCAGAGTTCCCCAGGAGATTCTTGTCTTTAAGCACCTAAAGGCCTCAGCAGAACTCATGCAAGTTGATGCCTGGTGTCAGTCACTTTGAGGTCTTCTGAAGGCTCCCAACTGGAGGGGATCAATTACCTTCTCTAGTCAAAGAAATCTTTTTTATTTATTATTTTTTTTATTATTTATTCACTCATGGGATGTGGGTGTCACTGGCAAGGTCAGCATTTATTGCCCATCCCTAGTTGCCCTTGAGAAGATTGTGATGAGCTGCCTCCTTGAATCGCTGTCATGAAAGTACTCCCACAATGCTTCTGGTGACAATGAAGGAATGGCGATATATATCCGAGTCATGATGATGTGTAACTTGGAGGGGAACTTGGTGGTGTTCTCATGCGCCTGCTGCCCTTGTCCTTCTAGGTGGTAGAGCTCGCAGGTTTGGGTGGTGCTGTTGATGAAGCCTTGACGAGTTGCTGCAGTGCATCTTGTAGATGGTACACACTGCAGACAATGTGTGCCCGTGGTGGAGGAAGTGAATGTTTAAGGGGTGGATGGGGTGCCGATCAAGCAGACTGCTTTGTCCTGGATGGTGTCGATCTGGGCTGGCTGGCTGACAGGCAAGATCAAGGGCACTGGCGGAGTGGCAGTGGTGGGACCACGAATGCTGTCATCCTGAGAGGGGACAGCAAGTTTGTGTTCCATGGAGCCACTGCCACTCCCTGGGGCAGCGCCTCAGCAATCCTAGTAGTCTGTTGGAGGATAGATTGCTGGACTGCTGTGACACCCTGCAAGCCCCTTTCCACACTGGTAAATACAGCCATGATGGCAGCAGTCTGAGCTTGCATGGCAGAAGTCTGAGCGTCCACAACAGAAGTCTGAGCTTCCACAGCAGCACTCAGACATTGGATCGTTTCTGCTTGTGCTGCAATGGAAGCTGAGACATCGACCATCAGACCCTGCATCATGGTTGGGTCCACAAGTGCAGTAATGGAGTTGGCTATCAAGCTGGAAATCACGGGCTCCAAGTTCTGTGCAAATCTCTGTTCAAGGTTGTTGCCAGACTCCTCCATGCTCCTCGACATTACACTCAGGCTTTCCGGCAGGCCTGCCAATGCACCAAGCATTTCAGTGTGTATATCCATCAGCCTGCTTCTATAGGCCGCCCCATCGAAGTCCTCATCCGAGTCCTCTGCAGCAGAACTCGTGTGCGACCTTGCTTTCTGGGGAGCTGGCACCTGTGCTACCCTTTCCCTCTGCCCTGGCTGCAGGCCACTCGTGCCCGGTGTCTCACCACGTACTGATCTCATGTCTAACTAATCCTCTAAAGTAAGTGGAATGTTAGTATCTGAGTTGGTGGCTGGGAGTGTGAAATCGAGTGACGCTGTGTCTTCATGATCACTGTCTTCCTGCTGCTCCACCAGTGCCTGGCAAGTTGGCAGTTGCCTGGCCAATTGGCTATTTGAAAGGAGAAAGGCACAAGGGTAAGGTTGTGGTAATGGGAGGGGTGGGGGGAGGGGAGGTGGGGGAGGTGGCGAGCAAAAGTTACATGCTTACACCATCTGCAGCTTGTAAGTCAGAAGTGATAGTGGGATGAGGGGGAAATGGGATGTGAGAAGGAGGATTACGTAGAGGAACTTTAAAAAAATTCATTCCTGGGATGTGGGCGTCGCTGGCAAGGCCAGCATTTATTGCCCATCCCTAACTGCCCTTGAGAAGGTGGTGGTGAGCTGCCTTCTTGAACCGCTGCAGTCTGTGTGGAGCAAGTACTCCCACAGTGCTGTTAGGGAGGGAGTTCCAGGATTTTGACCCAGCGACGATGAAGGATCGGCGATATACTTCTAAGTCAGGATGGTGTGTGACTTGGAGGGGAACTTGGAGGTGGCGGTGTTCCCATGTGCCTGCTGCCCTTGTCCTTCTAGGTGGAAGAGGTGGCGGGTTTGGGAGGTGCTGCCGAAGAAGCCTTGACGAGTTGCTGCAGTGCATCTTGTAGATGGTACACACTGCAGCCACGGTACGCCGGTGGTGGAGGGAGTGAATGTTTAAGGTGGTGGATGGGGTGCCAATCAAGCAGGCTGCTTTGTCTTGGATGGTGTTGAGCTTCTTGAGTGTTGTTGGAGCTGCACTAATCCAGGCAAGTGAAGAGTATTCCATCACACTCCTGACTTTTGCCTTGTAGGTGGTGGAAAAGCTTTGGGGAGTCAGGAGGTGAGACACTCGCCACAGAATACCCAACCTCTGACCTGCTCTTGTATCCACAGTACTTATGTGGCTGGTCCAGTTGAGTTTCTGGTCAATGTTGACCCCCAGGATATTGATGGTGGGGGATTCGGTGATGGTAATGCTGTTGAATGTCAAGGGGAGGTGGTTAGATCCTCTCTTGTTGGAGATGGTCATTGCCTGACCCACGTGTGACGTGAATGTTACTTGCCACTTATCAACCCAAGCCTGGATGTTGTCCAAGTCTTGCTGCATGCAGGCACGGAATGCTTCATTATCTGAGGAATTGCGAATGGAACTGAACACTGTGTAATCATCAAACATCCCCACTCCTGACCTTATGATGAAGGGAAGGTCATTGATGAAGCAGCTGAAGATTGTTGGGCCGAGGACACTGCCCTGAGGAACTCCTGCAGTGATGTCCTGGGGTCGAGATGATTGGGCTCCAACAACCACAACCATCTTCCTTTGGTATGACTCCAGCCAGTGGAGCATTTTCCCCCTGATTCCCATTGACTTCAGTTTTACTAGGGTCCATGATACCACACTCATTCAAATGCTGCCTTGATGTCAAGGGCAGTCACTCTCACCTCACCTCACCTCTGGACTTCAGCTCCTTTGTCCATGTTTGGACCAAGGCTGAAATGAGGCCTGGAGCTGAGTGGTCCTGGCGGAACAAAAACTGAGCATCAGTGAGCAGGTTTTTGACCCATTTGGGCCTCGAGAGGACTTTACTCTGCCTTAGAAGGGTGGATCGATTTTGGCCGAGGTGTTGGCTACCTCCTGCCATTCTTTTCTGCCCACAATCTTGGAAACTTTATGGCCAAGGCAGGGCAACAGCACATTTCTCTTGTCCTTAGGCTGTCATCTTCAAAGCAGGAGGCCCTGCTTCCTTTAGCAATACTGCCAAACATGACACATAATTTTCAGAGGAATAAACATTCATCAAGTACTGAGGGCCAAAGAAAAAAGACTTTGAAACATAGCCTGCTGCAACAGAGACACGAGCTTCCAAATGCAGCCTGCTACAATATTCCCAAAGCTACTGTGCCTTTGAGTTGATCGCTCTGGGTAAATCATCTGAATCCTGGATTACGGGCGGGTTTTGGCAAATAGTCAACTTTCTTCACCATTGGTTTGACAGAAAATAGATAGTCCAATAGCGCTGTAGCAGGAAAATACTAGTTTTGTATAGAAAGGGTTAAGGGGGAAAATGGCCACGAAGTCAGCAAGACACATAATCATACAATAGAGAAATTAATCCTGCAGATCTGTGAGCCACAACATGCAAAGATGAATACTTTAGAATTGTTATGCATCAGTTCACATGTTCGCATTGATAAATAATAGGACCATGAGAGGGCAGGGAATAGCTTCTAACCTCAGGCAGGATGTGTACTACACCTCCCTTTGTTTTCATGGAAAAACTAAGGCAAATAGTCAACTTTCTTCACCACTGGTTTGACAGAAAATAGATAGTCCAATAGCGCTGTAGCAGGAAAATACTAGTTTTGTATAGAAAGGGTTAAGGGGGAAAATGGCCACGAAGTCTGCAAGACACATAATCATACAATAGAGAAATTAATCCTGCAGGTCTGTGAGCCACAACATGCAAAGATGAATACTTTAGAATTGTTATGCATCAGTTCACATGTTCGCATTGATAAATAATAGGACCATGAGAGGGCAGGGAATAGCTTCTAACCTCAGGCAGGATGTGTACTACACCTCCCTTTGTTTTCATGGAAAAACTAAGGCAAATAGTCAACTCTCTTCACCACTGGTTTGACAGAAAATAGATAGTCCAATAGCGCTATAGCAGGAATATGCTAGTCTTGTATAGAAAGGGCTGTCGCTTATGTCAAAACAGAACTTGTTAGAAAAATGTTATGTACCATACATGTTTTGGAACCTTAGGTAAATTATTCAGTGTCAACATATTTTATCGTGCACCGATCTTTTATAAGAAATACATTTTCTCTTCATTCTAAGTCTTTTCAATGATCATAATTGCAATTAACAAATCTGTGGTAATGTTAAGGACGGTGGATTAGGGTGACATTAATTGGAATGTAGTCTGTTTTGCTGAGTTTCTCTTGGAATCAAGTGATCCTACTTTCTGGCTCCAATGAATCTGCTGCAGTACGTTATTACAATCCTTTTTGATAAGCAGAGATGTTCTGTTGAATACCTGCCCTACGAATCATCCTCATTTGCATAAACTGGGCACTGACTTTCCCGTGGGTGGTGTGGAAGAGAAGAAAAGCATTTTTATGAAAATAATTTGAATTGAAATATTATAGCCATGAAATTCGACGGCGACACGGAAGTTGCTGGTGCCATGGCAACAGTGGGTTAACAGCCAGCGAAAATGGTGGCGCCGGTAGGAGTGAAAAATTCGCACTGGGGACTAAACATTATTAGTCCAGCACTAAACCGACCATGTAACACCCTCCTAGCGGTGTTTGTCCCGGCATCAGTCCCTAATGTGGTGTCCAGAAGCAGCGTTGCATCTTCCAACAGCCTCTAGAAGCAAGGCAATAATTTCGCTAGGCATTGCGGGTTATTAAAAGGGCAATGCATTGTCGTTTGCTTAAAAGGGCAATGCCTTCTGAACTGATAAAAATAAAAATGAAGTAAAAAAATGCCGTTTTCAGCCATTATAGCTCAACTGCCTTTTAAAAAAAAAATTTACATTTGAAAAAAAATTCCCAAGTGGGAGTCTTCAACTCTTAAAGCTGAATTCCCTGCTGCACTTCAAAAAATGGGAAAAGTGCTTCAGCAAGCCAGGGAAGGGGCACCCAGGGTCTCACACGCAGCACTCCAGCTTTGTGCAGGAGGTCAACACTGCAAGAGAGGTCTTCTACCCACATGGGCCAAGAGGCACTCCAGAAAGAAAGATGTGGGACGAGATCACCGAGGCCGTCACTGCCTGCAGTGTCACCCCCACGACCTGGCTCCAGTGCCCAAAGAAGCTTCATGACCTCAGACCAGAGGTCAAGGTCAGTGAATACATTTTCCAAAGCTGTCTCCTACCAACTGCATCACTAGCCTCACACACTGCTCAATGCGCAACTCCTCAAAAAAGTCCAGTCCAAAAGCTTAATTGCAAACTTACCTGAAAGATGTGTGTGTCCCTTTAAGAGGTGCTGACAGTGTCTCTGTGAGTCTGCTGAACACTGGGTTTTCATGCTAAGCTTAGGAGTTTTCTCGGCGTGACGTCCCCCTCTCCCTAATTCAAATTTCCACAGCCATCGCTTTTACTGGCAGCGCTGCCGGCCCGCGGAAAATGGCGGATGCTGCGGGACCTGACACCAGCTGGCGAAAGAGCGGCGGTCGCCATGACTTCGCAAAATTTTGGCAGTAATGGGTGGCGTAAAACACCTGAATGTTTAGCCCGATGGATTTTCCAAGTGGACATCATCAGCAGACATAGCCGGTGAGTCTTCAGTGACCCTGGTGATAACTGTAATAGCCAGAGTTGGGTGATGTAGGCCAAAATTACATAAGATTAGTCCAGGATCTGTTTTCTTTTAAAGAGTGGTGTTCAAAAAGCTTCAGGTTAAATATGGAAGTAATAACATAGGAACATAGGAACAGGAGTAGGCCATTCAGCCCCTTGAGCTTGTTCCACCATTCAATTAGATCATGGCTTAACTCCATCTACCTGCTTTGGTTCCATATCCCTTAATACCCTTACCTAACAAAAATCTATCAATGTCAGTTTTGAAATTTTCAAATGTCCTAGCCTCAACAGCTTTTTGGGGGAAGAGTTCCAGATTTCCACTACTCTTTGTGTGAAGAAATGCTTTCTGACATCACCCCTGAATGGCCCAGCCTTTTGTCCTGGACTGCCCCACCAGAGGAAATAGTTACTCTCTTAAACACCTCAATTAGATCACCCCTTAATCTTCTATACTCTAGGGAATATAAGCCTAGTCTATGCAACCTGTCCTCATAATTTAACCCTTTTAGCCCCGGTATCATTCTGGTGAATCTGCACTGCACCCCGTCCAAAGCCAATATATCCTTCTTGAAGAGAGAATATGGGTCATTTAAAATAAAATCAAAGCCCTGATTTTAACATCTGCCCCCTCCCCTGCCCCCCCCCCACCCCCCGTAGTGTGGCACTCACTGAATTCACACTGAACACGTGCCCTGCGCAATTTTAAAAGGCATGTTTTGGGCAATGTGCGAGGCCCTTGCCCCAGGCAGGTGAGGGCATCACTTTGATTCAAACGTTGGGGTCTGATGATGTTATTCAGACCCCAACGACATTTTAAGCTGCAAGGAGGCGGGGCTTAGGACAATAAGGAAAGTGGCAAATTTTGATTGTGTTTTTATAAAATCAGACTAACATTTGAGCAGATGATAAAAATAAAATGCATACAGAACGCAACAGAACCAACCTGCCGAACGCCATGCACTTGTAGCAAACACTAAAATATATATTTTTATCCTAACCATGAATGATGGAAAACAGATGTGATGCAACGAAACAAAATCAATTTCTGATAGAAATACTGGCCCTAAAATTTCCGGGTCTGGAGAGGGTGTAAGTTGTATTGATGCCCGGCGGGGGGAAGGAACAGAATTTGATCTTCTGCCCACGCCCCCTACATAAAGGAAAAGTGTTGGGAGGAGTTCCTGGGCTTGCCCGGGAAATTCATCACTTTATGTCCTTGAAGGTCCTCAGCGAAACTCATGCTGGTTGAGCCCTGCCATGAGTCGCTTTGAGGCCTTCTAAAAGCCCAAACCTTCACTAGCTTCGGCACCTTGCTCGATGGGACTGTGGGACACAGAATTGACACGGGGGTAGAGTTTTCGCTTTGGGTGCAATGGTCGATCCGGGCGAGAATTGTCCCAAAATTGCGCTGGTTTTGTGAATTGTTTTATTTTCTCAAGTTTCCGCTCAAACTCATTTGCATATCGCCGAATGTAAAATCTGTCATGAACCAGCTCAATCAGGCAGTGTTTTAGAATGTAATTTAAAATGTTTCTGCTTTTAAAAATATTCTGTGATATATTTAAGAGTGGTAACTTGGTGCAGTTTTAATAATACAGCTGAAAATGGGTTTATCACAAAAAATAAGCATTTTCATCAGTTACTAGCCCGCCACCTGTGAGTAACCCGATTTTAAATAACTGACAATGACTTTAAAAGACTATACAGACCCATTTGCTAGTTATATTTGTGTACAGTAGTCAGTTTCTTAGTAAATTAAATAAATATGTATTCAAAAGCTTTTGAAACGTGCCTATGTGTCCTTGTGCCGAAAAAAAATGCTTCATTTTTGGAGCTTCCTCGAAGGCCTGCAAACGAGCGCAATTAGTGGTAACTCCCAATGGTGATTAATTCAACCTGGAGGCATGGCCAGTTTTGTGGGCAGGGCCGGCATCCAGCACAATGTTTTTTAAACTAGCGCAAAAGATTGCGAAAACTCCATTTGCGCTGAATGTAATTTGCGCTTAAAGTTCCACGATCTTTTCTGAGCGGAAACTCCAGGCCTGTGGTTTTAACGACTCGTTCTGTGATCTGTTGTCCCATTGAGTGAAGGATGCAGCATCATAGAAATTTGGCCCAATGACATTAATGAAAACAATGAATGGGTGCATGCCATATAAATGCACACTACTCTCTGCCCAGAGCGGAAATTATAAAACGATGATTATCAGTGGGAACACTAAGCGAGGTTAAGAAAAGTGTCGTTCTTTGAAAAGGAGGTTGAATTGCTGGTGGCAAGAAATTGTGAAGCATTGCAGATGAACCTTTGGAACAAACACAAGCCAAACAGACATATGCTGTATGGTAGACAATCACAACATTTTAAATGTGTCTTCAAGAAAGAAACATTAATGGGAAGAGTGCTGGTGAAAGTCCATGGACATTACACATCGGCAACCAATTAAAATGGCACCAATGTCATATCGATTAAAACAAGTCCCAGCAGAAAAACTGCTAGACCTGTCAATAATGTGTATTAAAGCTCATCAAACCCTGTGTGTGGGCTAAAGAGGTTGTAATTTAATATCAGGATATGTTAAAAAAAAGGCAACATGTGTCTATCTAGATGTGGAAGGGGTGGGTTAAATATAGGTGTAATTTATAGCTCCGTGATCCAGTCAGTATACAATTTCTAATTGCACTGCCTTCATTTTATTATAGGTGAAAGATGAGTGAGGTAGTCTTCAATCTGTCTTCCTTGTTGAAAGGTATTAAAAGTCTTACTCTCAAACTATCCTGAGTTCTTTTTTGACATTTGCGTGATTACCTTAGGGAGTTGGAGAACAATTTCTCAAGAGTTTTTCCTAAATTGGTTGTTGGCTTTTGTTTCTGATTTTTGTATGTTTTTGTATTCGGGAAACATGGTAGATTTCTTCCAGCTTGCCTCTGTAGCTGATCATCAAACTTATTTTGAGGACCAGCACCGGAAAATTAAGATGAGGGGACCAACTGGGTAACAGATTGAGTTAAAACTCTGACCTTTTACCTTAGGATTGAGTCTGAACCCAAATGCACCCTGGTCGAATGAACAATATTTCTCTTTGTTGCCAGCTGTAAGAATCCTATGTGAAATTGGTTTTGGAGACTGAGAGGTGTGTGGAAACCTGTGGCTGCGTGCTGCTTCACAGGAACACGGCAGTGACTGTGTAGGTGTACACCCACCTGGCCCTGCGCTGTGCTCCTAACAATGTTCCCTCTAATATTTTTATGATGCGCAGCCCCTTTAAATTTGCTGCGCGGCAACGCATGCACGGTATCTTTACCAGCAGCAACAGCTGGTGAGCAGCCTGTGCGGGACCTCCGGATCGGTGTGCGGCTGCGTACCTCAGAGGGAACATTGGCCCTCCACCTCGTTATCTCCCAAAGCTAAAGCCGAGTGCCTCCCCAGCAGCTTCACAATCTGCCCCTTTACTGTTAGGGATGCCCCCTCTGGAGCCCTGCCTCTTTCACACATAATGGGCTGAATTTTGCCGGTGCTCAGAGGGCGGGTTTGGAGGCGGGTCCACTGACAAAATCACAAAGATTGATAGCGGGTCGGTATCCCGCTGTAAACCCGCCTCCTTGTCAGTTTCCCAAATGTCGAGTCTGTCATCGCTGAACAGACCTGACACCAAGCGGCGGGTCAGCCAATTTAGATAGTTAAAAGCTTCTTAAAAGGTAGTTAAGATCCATTTTCCCATGTACTTACCATTTTCCCAGGTTTTCAACGAGGTTCCCAGAGAATGGCTATCACGTCAGGTAAGTATGTCAGGTTCTCAATGACTGGATTGCTGTGAATAGATGAAAGCAGCAAAAGTGGTCTAAAACCTACCATTTCACAGCTGTTCACTTCCCAATCTTAGAAGCTGGAGCATTAATGATTTGGAACCCACTTTTGAGCTTTATGTACTTTTGAAGTGTTTGGAGTAATCTCTCTATCCACTGTCACCTCCTTGGAAAAACCTATCTCAACATTGACAGATTACTTCTATCATCTCAACCTCACCTGCCATCTATTCCATCAGCATTGGTACCCTTGAAAAAATCTCACCTTGGTCCTCAGAATCCCAACACGATCAGTCCCAACACCAGCATCACTGGGCACACCAGCAGCACCAACATCCACACCAACCTTCTCTGCAATCAACTGATGCTGCACTGGACACAGGACATAATCACCTGACCACATTGCTGCCCGGGACGCCAGGGATGGCCTCACCATGGCCAGATTTACTTCACTTGACACTACATCCTGGCTGCCACATGATGCACCAGATTGGCACCACCCCACACCAGCACCATAAAGCATCCCTAAAATGTCCAAGCCATTCTTTTCACACTCATCACCATTGGGGGTGGGGGGATGGACGTTATGTCTCACCATTCACTGGAACTCACTAAGACACTTTCAAAGGTGCACACAAATCTGTTCCAAGAAGGCAAAGTGTTGAAAATAAAGATTTCAATGCTTGACAACACATTAACAGAAACTTTACACAAACATTGGCTGAAGCACACAAATGCCTAACCTTGTGTGTTGTTAGTTTGAATGATTGGACAAGGATGAGGGTTAGTGTGAGGGGTGGCTAGTGATTTGGGGAAGTGATAATGTAGATAGGGAGGGATGGGTGGAGGTGTAAGGTAAGTTGGTGTGAGTAAGGATGTGCAGGAGTAGGGTAGGGAAGGCAGAGTGATGGGGATGTGATGAGTGGCACAGGGGGATAAGGTTGAGTGTGGCTTTGCAGTAACATTTTGTGATCTACTGAGATCATTGAAAGGTTTGTGCCACTGCAGCCTGGTCCTCCTGACGACATCCCTGCTTGTGTCCTGTGCAATGTGCAACCAGGCTGTGTTGGTCTCCTGGGGAGGTCTCTTCCACACATTGGAAGGGAAGAGAACCGCCCTGCGTGCTGTGACTCCCTCCATAAGCATATGGAGGGAGTCATGGGAGAGCTTGGGTGCAGTTGTGCACCTCTGTGCAGTGCTTGTCAGTGTTTGCAGCACCTCAATGCTGTAGAACACTGACAGCACAACTGCCAAAATGATTGAGGGAATTGGCCGGGAACCTCGCAGGGCGGGCTTAACAAACCCTATTATAAATCTCATCATCATGAAGAAACGACTCATGAAATAACACTGGACGGCCAGCTGGTGGCGCCGTCCAAGGAGTTTAAATACTCGGGCGTGGGCCCAGCTTGCCCAGGGACATTTTGTAAGTACAACTAGACCTCCATGTTCTGAAACAAGTTGATTAAAGCCTTGCTTTATACTCGAACCAAGTGCGTAGTGAGTTTTATTACGTCAAACCCCATCAACGGAATATCTTGTTGGAGGCTGGGATCGACACAGATGCGGGGTTCCCACATGACAAGTACGTCGCCCACCCCAGACCCGCCAAGGTTAGAAAAATCCAGCCCAATGTGACAGTTTGTTCTGCAACAAGATTGAATGAGTTAGGTGTTGTATCCGTGTGTTAATGGAGACATGGAATGCAGGAGTTGGTTTCACAGGTGTTTACTGAACAAAGTCTGGAGGTGAACTAACAGATACAAGACACTATACAGGCTTATATAGCCCGAGTGGCCATTACCGGCATTACAGTACACAGGGGGCTCTTAAAGGCACATACACCACATTAGGGAAAGGCTAACAACTGATGAGACTCTTCCAGGTGGCATCAGACAGCCATGTACGTGATGTGGTAGAGTCAGCTTTGAAGGTGTAAGAAGGAGTTTTAAGGCTCTGCATGCAAGTGACTGCTGTTAGGGAAAGTGGTGACATATCATTTTTAGTGTCTCCCTTAACCATAGTGTGAAGGGTTAGCTATGTAGCTTTTCACTTTAGAGGGTGAACAATCTGTTGGTGCCCAGGGTACCCAAGGAATAAAAGTGAGAATGACTGGAGTGTTACCTTGCTTGTCTTTGTCAGGTCATTGAACTTTTTGTTGCATGGATTTGCAGTTCTGGGGGCTACTCAGTACCAGCACAACCTCCCTGCTGAAGGTATGAAACTTTTTTTGCAGTTTCCACCAATGGAGACCCAGCAGTGTCCCTCTGGAACTGATTCCCTGAACATGTGGTGTGTATGGATTCACCATAATCCTTTAAAAAGGAGCTTGACAAGTTCTTGAGTGAGGAGAACATTTCCAGTTATTAGAGAATAAATTGCTAGTTAGTTGGCACAAATCAGGATGTTAAATCGACAACCTTATTTAGAGTGGGTAGAAGGATGACTAGTGTGGGAAGTGAAAATAGCAAACTGGTTCACCAGGAGGCACTCTTCTGAAGCTGGGCTCAAAGCAATTTGTTCAGATAATAGATTCTCCGCACAGATCACATTATAACTGATCTGAGACTCCTTACTGTTGACACTAGTCATCACCTCCCCACTCTCACTGCAATTAGAAAGACAGAGGGGTAGGTGGTATTTGTGCTACTCCCTTTTCATTCTCTCTTGCAGCTGCTTTTAGTTTATTTTCCCTTCTCCAGTGTTATTTTTATTTGGCGTCCTGTTTCACTTTCCTAGCTTTATGTGATCTCTCCTGAGCTGAATATTTTGGCCTCTCAGCTTCTTGTAATGAGTTCACCAGCGTCCAATCTCCTTTGAGTCTATTCCAGTAAATTTTTCTTATTTACCTGCTGAGTTGCGTGTCAATTTTGATCTCCCCAGCTTTATCTTTATTATGATCTTCCTGCACTGCACTGCCTTGAGCCATTGTTCCATCCGCTGCTCCTTCACGAAATGTTTTGTCCAACTGTATGTTCAAAGTATTTTGGTTCTCCGTGGAACCTGATCCATCAAAGTCAGCCCGAGTCAGGAACAAAACAGAAAAAAAAATAGCTTGATTTGGCAGGCAGGAGACTTTAGGAAATTTAGAAATGGCTGGAACCTCTGCTTTATGACTAGCTTTACAAGAACAGGTGATGTCCTGAATTTCAGTTCTTTCTGTAAGAACAACCCCACGTTCCTCTTCACCACAAACCATCTCTTCCAACCGTCTTTTTCCAAACGTTCCATTCTCGCCTGATATTAAATGTAACGAGCTCAAGGACCGCCTGTTTCCAAAATCTGGCCCACCTGTCTTGCAGTCTCAGGCATCTGAACTTCCCCCACCCCCCCACATCCCCTAGCCCTCTACTCAGTTCAGCCGCATCCTCCGAAACTCCGCAGCTTCTCTCACATCTCTCCCACTGTCTGAATCAAGGTCAACTCCTCCATGAGGCCCACCCACTGCTGACGCATACCTCCCGCTTGCCCCAACCCAGCTTCGGACTTTTCAACTTTCTGTTCTTGAACCCGTGTTTGCTGACATTGTCAAACTCTCGCTGTCCTCTGGTATTATCCCCACTCCTATCAAAACTGTTCTCACCACTCCCTTTTTAAAAAGCTTAACATCTGATCTCTTTATTTTCTGAAACTACCTCCTCAAACCAACCCTTTCATTCTGTAGGAGCAAAAAGGTGCAAAGTTATTTTACACTTTAATTTGGGGAATTGCCTCTTTATCTCCACATGATTTAATTTTATTTTTCACTTAATGGGCTTTTTTTCCTAAAGAAACTTCAGGCACAAATCATGGCTGTATAAAGAAAACAACAATTTAATATTCAGAACTTTGGGTCTCCACGGGTGAGTACGCATGGGGTACTCACCCGTAGGCCCACTAGAAGTGCCGGTTTCCTGCATGCACTGCGCATGCGTGGGAAACCGGCACTTCCGTTCCCCTGAAAGAAGGGGTTCAGAGTTCGAACGCATGCGCAGGAGAGGCTGCGCGTGCGCATCGAACTTACGTTTTTTTGCAGGTTTTCCCGGGAGGGTAAGTCTCCAGAAGTTACACATATAAAAAGCAGGCGTAAGGCCTTCTGTCCATGACCTGCTCATCAGAGTCTGATTCACATGAATGAAACACCAGATCTCCGTAGCTCACCACATCCCCATCATACAATCCCTGTCTCATGCCATATCACAGCGTCCTCCTGGGCACAAAGATGAAATGAGAGAGATCATAAAGTATTCCAAACACACGTAATAAATGTATCTATAAACATATCACATGAATTCTAGTAACTAATGACTCTTGTGCCTGCCATAGTAGAATAGCTGTCAATGTGTGCAAGGTGTGAAATGTGGGTGTGAGTGTTGCTAGGTAGAGATTATTGGTGGGTGAGTGCTGGGGGTGTGGTGCATTGAGCAGTGCGTGAAGCTTCTGGTACAGATGATGGTATTTAGCATTTGTTGAAGCCTTCACTCACCTTGACCATTTGTGTGAGGTCGTTAAACTTCCTCCTGCACTGTGTGTTGGTCCTGGGGAGCACAGTGCTGCCTGTCACGTGGTGTGCCACCTCCCTCCACATAGTCTGGTAGACTTGTGGTGAGGGCCTCCTGCCAGTTGGGAGGTACAGGACCGTCCGGCTTTTCTCCACTGTTAAAGCCAATGCCTCCAAAGCTTCCTCGGAAATCCTCCAGGCTCTCTCCCTAGGGTGGAGATCTGCCATCAGGATTTGTAATTAAGTGCTCCTTCTCCTTGTTCTACTTCTTATGGTTGTTGAGGCAGCTGCACACACAACAATGCTGAGAATGAGGTGCTGCAACATCAATGAACCTCCCCTTTAAGTAGTGAAAAAAGCCTGTGGTAATCATTACTTGCGTTTAGACTACCCCCGATAATGGTCCATCTTTTCAGTGTAATGCCAATGAGCATGAGCTTTTAGACTAGAATCATGACTGCAATCATTATAATGAGGAGTGAGGATGAATTTTGCGTGCGGCCTAGACGATGTGAGTATAAAGCTACACTCAAATTCATGCTGCTGTGTCTCTCATTACATCCCCATCACTCTGCCATCCCAACCCTACTCCTGCACATCATTACTCACACCAACATAGCTTGCACGTCCACCCATCCCTCTCTCTATCTACATGATCACATCCCCATCTCACTAGCCACCCTCACACTCACCCTCATTTTAATGCAATCATACCAACTAACAACACACAAGGAGGCCATTTGGCATTGCCACCCCACTCCATCATAGTCTCCCACTAAAGATGTAAGCCATCCATTCCTTGCACTCATTCCATCACTCGCACGCAACATTCTCTTCTTTCCCTCCTTGCAGGAAAAGAGGGCCCAAAATAAGAGGGAGAGGGAGAAAAGTGGAGGTGGAATGTCATCATTTGCTACCCTGACGACAGCAGAGGAGGTTGCGTTAGAAGTATCGGGATTCGCCGAGCAGCTTGAGGTGGGAGACGGGAAGAGAGGGACATCTCAGCAACCTGGTGACAGAATTACATCTCATACAGCCACATGGCATACAGCAGTCACTCATATGGAGACTGATGGCGTCAGCAACTGAATGCTGTAGAGATTCATGTACCTCTGGTAAACAGGATCGAGTGCAAACCAATATGGTGGGTATATTGTGTTTAATCAGAGTTTATGACGGAATATAACACACTAGTAATACAGCAAAAACATACGACCATGACAAGCAGCTTGTACCGGACCTGATCAGACAGACGGCTGGCATGCGTGAACAGTTCTCTGGATTCTGGCCTCTCTCTCTCTCTCTCTCTCTCTCGGGCCTTCGATGGAGGCGAATGCGATTGGCATAAGTTTACCCTGTACCTCTTGGCACAGAACAGCAGCAGGACTCTGATCTTGGACCCCACCTCCAGGTGGAAAGGCTTCTCTCGGTCAGGGCTTGTCAGGCATGTGGCTTGCATAACAGCAGTTTTAAGGAGGGACACAGCCGTTGTATGTTCGGTGGCCCAGTCACGGGCCACAGCATCCTCTTTACCCTTTAACAGTTCATACGTTATAATGGTTTGGCTAGCTCCGCAAATCTGGGAATAAATGAGCGCTGGCATCCCACTAGGCCCAGGAAGGAACGAAGTGCGGTTTTGGATGCGGGCAATGGTAAACGCTGAATCACCTCAATCTTATGCTGGTCAGGGCTGAGCCCCTTTTGCCCCACAGAAACCCCTAAAAATGTCACTTCTGGCTGTAACAGTTGTACCTTTTTGGGGTTAATTTTCAGCCCAGCTTTTAGAAGAAGGTCTAATAGCTCTTTCATTAATTTAATATGAGTCTTTTTGTCAGGCGTTGCAAGCAAAAGGTCATCAACATACTTCAGCAGGCAGTCGGGTCTCGAAAAAGGTTTCAGTGCCTGAGCCATCCGTTTATGTAATATAGTTGGGGTGTTGTGAAAGCCTTGAGGTAAACATGTCCAAGTATAACTTTGATCTTCAAAAGTGAAGGCACACTTGTACTGATCTTCTGACTTAACAGGAATATTCCAGAAGCCGTTTGAAATGTCAAAGGTGGAGAAGTAGCAGCTACCTGGTGGAATCTGGGACAGGAGAGTGGGGGTCTCCCGATCAACAGGGGCGCAAGCTGGGGTTACCGAATTAAGCTTGCGATAATCAATTGTTAGATGCCAGCTATTGTCTGGCTTCTTAACTGGAGAATTAGTGGTAAAAGTGGCAGTGTGAATAACACCCTGCTTTAACAATGAATTGATAGTAGACCGAGCATAAGGTTTACTCTCCGCCGGAATGGAATACTGCTTAACAGGAGGATGGGAGGGTCCATTAATCTCCTCATCTCCCGACATCCTACCACAATCATGTTTGGACATAGCAAAAACCTCTGAAAATTTATGAATTAATGTATTAACCATGGGGTCTTCAGTCCCGGGACGGAAGAAATCCTTGGGTTTTTTAATTGCATATATCGAATGGGCATCTGAAATAGGTGTCGGTGGTCCCTCATTAAAATGCCACCAAAGACAATCATTAGCGTAGTCGAGGACAGCACAGTGTTTATGCAACGTGTCACTGCCGAGGATACCTTTCTGGTCATGGGTGGCCATGTGTACAGGAGAGGGGACATCAATGGAATTCCCATCAATGGACAAGACTGTGGAGCTCAATCCCTGATTAGTTAACTGAGTAGAAGCATTAAAGCCAGAGAGGTTTAGGGTGGTGCCAGAATGGGAAAAGGGAGCGGGGTCATGTAAAATAGTCACGGCAGAACCGGAATCCACAAGCATAACATGGTGGCAGCCTCCATGATCAGTGGCCCGGACAAAGGGTCGTCCGTCCTCCCCGTACCAGACAGGGGAAGACGTGGTCACCGTGGAGGCCTCTGACCGTCACTGGGGCCGTGATTCTGGGAGCGCATCTCCACTGCGAGAAACAGCCAAAACGTTTTGCCCCCCCCCCCCCGCCTGACTGTGCTTCATGGCCCCAACTACTGCCGAAAGGTGTTCTAGCTGCTGCTGCACAGAGTTCAAATCAGACCCGTTACCTTCACAGATTGGGGGTTGGTAACGTGGGCCATTATTTGGGCGTCGACTATTGCGGCAGTCACGAGCATAGTGTCCGGGCTTATAACAGTTATAACAGATTACGTAGCATTTGTCTCCCAACTGGGGAGAGGTTTGTGGAGTCAGAGGACCCTCCACCGCCGACACTTTGGACTCAGTAGGGGTGAGGGACGATTTAACTCGGTTCCAAGCTTGAATGCAAGCGTCCTCTAGATCAGCCCACAGGGTTCCCTGATGAACAGTAATACCAAGAGCATCCCTTACAGGGGGTAAGAGAGCTTCAATGAATGTCAGCTTAATTCCCTCCGTGTCCCAAAACTCTTGACCATTATAGTTTTTCTGGGACTGGTTGTACAAATCATACAATTGATTTGCAAAGGCTACAGGATGCTCGTTAGCCTTTTGCCGGGCATCCCCAGCCACATGGGTGAAATTAACTGCATCCATGCCCAAAGTGGAACAAACTGAATCCATAACAACCCACCACCCCTTACTTTTATCATAGATTTCCCGTGAAAGTGATAACTTGAGTTCCCGTGAAATGCATGACAACAGAACTTGTTTTAAGTCTGTCAACTCTAACTCAGGGTGACAGTGACAGAATGTACCCCAATCACTTGTTAGGGCGACTGGGTTCGTCCTCCAGTTTATTGGCCCCATTTCTTTGGCTAGTGCTTTGCACTCTGCTGGGGTCAAACTTCGACTGGCAGTAGTAGTTACTTCCTCATTTGGGGGCAGGTTGTAGGCTACAGAAAAGGTATCATTATCGAATTCATCATCCGAGGGTGTAGAGTCACCAAATTGGGTGGTAGTAGTGACTATATTAATCTGCTTGGTTTCTAACGGGGCAGTTTGTCCTGGATAGGGAGGAGGGGGCACAGAGGGTGAGATGGGGTTATTATTGCACTGGGCTTTACTTGTTAGATCATCCCAGTTAATACCGGGATCCCCTGGTTTAAGGCGACTAACGGCTGCAACAGCAGCCGTTTGTCTCCCCAGCTTTCCCTTCAATTCCATAATTTTTAATTCGCAGTGAGTATGGTCAGTGCTCACCAGAGGGGGGTTTTCAAGTAATTCTCTCAAGGCTCCCCTGGCGTCCTCAAGTTGTGAGATCAGGGATTCATTTTTTATTTTTAAGCCTTGCTATCCTCAAACACCTGATGGTGGTGTCTTGAGGCATGTCGTACCTCATCTGCCAAGGCTTGATCTTGATGGAGAAGTGTAAAGACTGTGGCATACTGGCCTTGCCAGTCCTGAAAGTCTCTTTCAAATTGTGCATTTCTCTCTTTGAGGAGTACAACTTCGCCTCCCAAGTGAACAGCACACAAGTGGGCCACGTAAGCCAGCCTATTTCTGGCTTCCTTAACTTTGCATTTCTTCGCACCCACCTGGGACGCTATCTCGCCCCAAATCTTAGAGTAACCCTTCTCACTCTTCTCATCTCCCTGCACTATTCCGATTACTGCTTGGGCCCCCGGAGCCCCTAACTTATCCGAAAGACTATTCTCAACCTTTTCTCTAAAATATGCATCTGCCATTTCGTTTTTACTTTACAGCCCAATAAGAACGCCGAATACCATTATAGAACAAACCCGTCCTCAACTCATTTTGACCACAACAACCCTGTTGCACCTCCTGGCTGGCTCGCCAATTTGTAGAGATTCACGTATCTCTGGTAAACAGGATCAAGTGCAAGCCAATATGGTGGATTGTGTTTAATCAGAGTTTAGGACAGATTATAACACACTAGTAATACAGCAAAAACATACGACTGTGACAAGCAGCTTGTACCGGACCCGATCAGACAGACGGCTGGCATGCGTGAACAGTTCTCTGGCTTCTGGCCTCTCTCTCTCTCTCTCTAGGGCCTTCGATGGTGAGCACGGGATCACTCTCAAAAGAGTGTTCGACCAGCCCAACTTCTCTTTTTAACTTCTGTTCGGTTCTCCCTTCCACAGTCTGTGTGCAAGCCCTTGGGGTGTCACTTTTTATTCTCTTTTTAGGGGAGGGCCTGAGGCCAAGTTATTGACAAGACCATTTAACCTATAGAAGTTCCTCCAAAACTGCATCAACCAATGACAGCTCAAGTCTTGGTTCTTGGATGAAAGCCCTCCCCAAAAGCAGGTCTCATTACTTCATCCAATTTATCTTTCTTGTTTTTACATTTTGAAGCTTCCTCCATTGGAATCCATCTTATCTCTTTTGACTCTATCCTCCTTAACCCAGCAAGTACAAGGCCCAGCCCTGTCCTTCTTAATCATGGCCCCAGCCAGAGCTGTCGCACATTAACCAGTCGCTATCTCACCATTCTGACCTTCACAAGTACGGTCTATGATTCCTCCCCTTTTCTGCTGTTAGCTTTACTATGAGAAATACATAGCAACTTGCAGCTGCTTGGGCTATCTCACCTTCATCTAACAAATGGCCCATTCTAAGATAGATACCTAAGCCTCCTCAAATTCCTTTCATTCTATGTCTTTTCCTAAATAACTTTTAATTATCTTCACAAGCAGTTCTGCTAAACAAACTCCAAATTCTATCTGTGGAGATTATAATATGGTTATTAGTAATAATGAAAGAAACATAGGTTGGGCCTTCACTGTCCAAATTAAAGATACATTAACAAAGTCAAAACCCTAACTTAGAAACAACAGATAACTAGCCTGGCAGGGCCATCCTATGGGCCCCCGTGTGGAATGTTTATGTTTCACCTAATCTAACTGATTAAAAAGACCGTCTCAAATTCTAATGCAAGCTTTCCAGGAAAACAAAACTTATCATTTAAACACAGTATTATTCGTGTAGCCATATACATTTTTAGGCACCCCTAGTTTCTAACAATGGTCATCATGTGCATAATGGTACCTGTACCCATTATTCATATGACATATCTAACTCATCTCTTTACTCTCCCACAGGTCCATCAAGACCACCCCCCCAACCGCCCACTGTCCAGGAAGAAGAGGAAGATGACTCCTCAGGAGCCTGCAGCCTCTGAGGGTGCACCGTCACCAGACATAAGCGTACCCAGCACCAGCACAGATACGCACACCTCGGTGGGTCCCACGCGAGATAGAGTAATGTTGTCACCTGGCGTCTCACAACTCACAAGTGAGCAAGAGCAGATGGTGGAGACAGGGACAGCAGTGGAGACTCCTCATCTGCTCCCAGCTCTGCTCAGCTGCATGCAGATGCTGAGCCTCGGGGGGCCATTCAGAAAGAGGATGATCCTGGAGGTGCAGGAAGAAGTGCAGGAGGTTCTGGCAGGTTTTGCAGCCGCGATGTCTGCAAATGTTCAGAGAATGGAGGAGTCCATCTTCAATATGAGCACCACTGTGTCGCAGGCGATGGCGACTGTAGGCTCTTCCATGGAAAGGATGGCCTCCTGCATGGAGCAGCTCATGTGCCACTCACATGAGCACATGATATCTATGGAGAATAGATGGCAAAGGCTCATAGACCTCCTCTCTTGGATGGATGTCAGCATAGACGTGGGTACTCATGGCCTCACTGATGTGCAGCAAGGTGCTCTCCAGCTCCTTGCTAGCAGGGAAGTGCGGGTGGCCCATGAGAGGAATGATGGTGAGAGGGGACATGGAAGTGTGGGCTCCTCTCAAAGCACTTCCAGTTCTCCCCCGTTGCCACCCCGTCAGTCAGAGCCCCAGATGCCTCCTCGCACTTGATGGCCGAATCTGTCCCTGCACAGTCGCAGGGGGAGCAGACTTTGGTGGGGCTTACCCCGCCTGGGGTCTCCTCTACATTGCCTCTGATTTTCATCCATCATTAATTCATTAGTACATTTAGTCATACTTATAGATACACATTTGGCTTATGCATCAAAGTCTTACTACACAGGTTACATATATCAAATATACTGTCATTACAAGTTCAACAACTACCAGAGCATGTGAAATGATACGAACCTATGGGTGAGCTGATGTATAAACGCCAATATCCCACCAGTGTGTGAAGTGATAATTACAAGTCCTAGCCCTTTTGGGATATCCCAGATCAGGCGTATTCCCCAGACGTTCACCTTCAACTTAAGTTAGAGAAAGCCGAATTCCATAAGACGCTTAAATGGGTCTAAAGGTTCAGGCTATCTCTCCCTAAAGGAAAGGAATGACTGAAGATGTTACCATCCTCCAGATAGCATTTTTAATAAGTTTAACTAGACTGTAACCTTCTGGATATTATGAGGGTCCGGAATAGCCCCCAGAATTCTGCAACTCCTTACAAAAGAGTGTACAGAAATTGGGTTCGCGAGTTTATACAGATTTACTCTTTGTGAGACAATTCTAAAAATATATAGTTTTATTTAAGAGCCGACATTCAGTTACCAGCTGTTGAATCAGTCGCAACATTAACAATTCAAAATATAAATATCTTACATTTCTTATTTCTCAGAGATCCTTATTCTCAAATCTTTACTTCGTTACATTTCTACATTTCTTACTTATCTCTAAATCCAGAATAGCCACCAAAATCAATTACTTTGATTACCTGAGAGTCATAGTTAAAAACTTACAGAGCATGCCTGTAAAGTTGAGAAACACTTGGTTCGTTCAGTGAGTTCTGACTTTCTGTTTGAAAAGTTCTTATTTTTATAACCTTTTTGCAGTGGTTTATTCTTTGAAGTTCTCTGCTGATGTCAGCTAATTGTCTTTATTCATTCTCTCTTTTGAATGCTTTCTATCTTACTGTCAATTCAACTATTGCATGGATAATTATGTCTCTACCTTTAGGTGTTTCAAAAACCATCATAAAAACAATGACAGCAATGATTTCTGTTTGGTGCCATTCTTATCGAAGAATTTCCATTTAATTCTTAATATTGGCTTTACTGGTTTTAGCAGATGTTGTGACTCCGTGGTGATCCAAGTTTAATACAAACACAATGTAATTGCTTGGTGCATCTATTGAAGTCATATCTTGAAAGTGTTCTTGTTGGTATCATATTTACTATGTATATATTAAAGACACTTCAACTAGGGTGGTTCATGCATTTCTAGCTATCTCAATTGGTTGCATATTTAATCTTATGTTTCCTGTCATCCAAGTTTAACATAAAAACTATTTGACCAGCAGGTGTTTCTTTTACTTGATGTCATCTTTTCAAGGGCACATGCCTCTTTTAATGTTTGTGTTTCTGTTCAATGTGTTAGCTTATAACACCTTAAACTGGGCATTTTCATTGTGTTCCCTCCAAACTCTAGACCTTTTGCAAGCGCTAAACTGCCATTTCAATAGGGTAATTGTTTTAGTATTTTTAACTAATTCCCATTTCAAAGCTTGTTTGGTTTTTACAACTTTGTTAAACAACTGATCTTTATCTCAGAAGCCTGTATTTCTGTTTGCAGCCTGTGTCGCCAAGGCTTTAGATTTTTAAACCCAGTTTCTCATGTATTAATAATATTAGTATTCTGTTCATATTATGGTGTATCTTTTTGAAATATGACGTATTCCCTCACATGTGAACCATCCCCGATGCTGTCAATTTCAATATCTATTCTCGAGTTGTCTTGCTCCAAAACATAAAATTGCTTTAGGGGGGGTTCAGTCACATCACGAGCTCACTGAATTCCTCAGCCAACAGGAGAATGTCATACCTGAATTGTACCACACAACTGTGCAGCTCATACTGGATCATATTGGCTTTTCCCACGCTCTTACCTACAAAACACAATTATTACAGTCACAGTTATAATTCAGTCTTACAATCATTAGCACGCCGACTAAGTACATACATTTCAAGTGACAATGATACACAACAAAGAATACAGAAATTGTGAAGAAAGCTACAGTTTATCATCTAACCAGGAATATTTATTCTTTCACAGTTTTCAACTGATTGATATGGTACCATTTAGCCACCTTGGCCCTCCCCTTTTATCCAGGGAATTGGACCAGATAAACCGAAGGACTGGCCCTGTCAATAATCGGGAAGGGGCCATTCCACTTTGATTCAAAGCAATGTTGCTTCTTCCCATAGTTTACCGCCATTTCAACATCTCCCACTTGATACTCAAATGGTCGGACCTTCTTGTTTTGCCTGTTTGTGTAGCTACAAACATGTTAGTTTGTTCTATGTTCTCTACCACCATCTCAAGCCATTTTTGGTTGGCAATTCTCTGTACTAAGGGTGTGGCTGAAGGGGTTAACAGATGGGCTGACATTCGCATTAGTCGCCCGGTCATAGCCTGGTAGGGTGAGATACCCGTTGTGCTATGCGGGGTGGATCTAATAACCATTAGACACATTGGCAACATACTGGAACATTTGGTGGGGTGATCTGCACAAAATTTGTTTAACATAGTTTTCAGAGTTCGGTTTCCTCTTTCCACTACACCAGATGATTGTGGGTGATGGGAGATGTGGGGCAGGATTTTCATTTGGCGGGATTGGAGGTGTGTGGGGGGATAAAATCCCGAAATCGGGAGGGCACGAACCCATCCTGCCCCCAACCCGCCTCCATGCCAGTTTCAAAGGAGGTGGGTACCCGACCCGCACTGGGACCCGCCTCCCCGAGGCGGGAAGGGGATTAGTGCCAATTAACTGCCTGTACAGGCAGTTTTTAGCCTAATCCCTATTTTCATTGGTGAAATGTGGGATTCCTGACAGCTCCAAACCACGCCAAGTTAGCGAGGCGGGCCGTCGGGATGAAGGGCTTGGAGGGGTCGAAATGTCTGGTGTTCAGGTGAGTGGTGGGTGCATGAGTGCAGAGGTAAGTGTGTTTGGTGTGTTTAAAGAAGTTTTACTTACCTTTACAGCCTTCCTTCCTTCAGGTCTCAGGAGTCCCTCATCTCACCAGCACAGAAAGCAGAATGGCCGCGATCTGTCAAAAATTGCAGCATTCAGCTTTCTGTTCTGAAGAGATCTCTAAATCATCCTGAGAGGAAGGAATGAACTTGGAGTACAGGTTGTAAGTCGAACGCTGATATTTCATCTGTCAAAAGGTCTTGACAGATGAAATATCAATCTGTGACATCACCTGTTGCCGGGTGGCTCTTAATTGGCCTGCTGAGACCGCTGGGCGGGCTCAACAAGGTCAATCAAGTGAAAATCGCATGGGTTGGCTAGAACTCGATGGAGGCGGGACTACAACCCCGAAAGTTGTAGTCCCGCCTCCTACCCGCCTCCTCAATGAAAATCCAGCCCGGGAAGTTTATGCGAGATCCCATTATCCGCTGCAATTCGGTAAAAATTTGGGCGGTAAAGTGTGATCCCTGATCACTATCAACTTGGATTGGCACTCCCCACCTGTAGATCACTTCACCCCATAAAAGGCGAGCTGCTGTCAATGCGGTGTTTGTTTTACATGAAAAAGCCTCCATCCATTTAGTAAATTTATCAACTATAACCAGACAATACCGCAAGCCAGAATGTCCTGTAGGTAAAGGCCCTATAAAATCAATTTGAAGGTGGGTCCACAGCCCATCGGGAGGAGGGGGACTGCGCAACAGTGCCCAATTAGTGTGGGCACTTGGATTGTGCTGTAAACAGGGCAGACAACGATTCACCCTATGAGTGACATCTGTGATGCAATTGGGATACCATGCAAATTTGCGTAGTTTCTGAACAGTTGCATCAGCTGAATAGTGCCCTCCTACCGGATGTGAGTGCAGGAGATCAAAAATTTTGGGTGGCATTGATGGGGGAACACAGACAACTGGGAGATCAGATGATAGCCACTGCAAACGTGGGTTGAACATTAACAGGGGAGCAGCTTCCCCAGAATGATCCGGAGCCAATTCTGTGTCCGCAGTCGATGGAGTGGGCTGAGGTAATGGACATCCATTCTGATGCCATGCAATAACAACTGCATAGGGGGAATAACTGGACTGGAGGGTCGATGTCCCCACCTTGGATATTCGAGACCGATCTTAAGGGAGGGGTAGGGGCTTGCCAGAGGTCACTGTTAACGGCGGCGTCCTTGGCAGCATGATCTGCCTGTGAGTTACCCTGGGTATGAACATCTGAAGAACGTGAATGGGACTTTACCTTACCAACATAGACAGGGGCTGATCGTGAAGAGTCCCAAAGGAAAGCAAAGAGGTCTGCATGGAGCAGGGTCTTGCCATTAACAGTACAAAAATTATTCCTAGCATACAGCGGTAAAGATAACAAAGTGTTAATTGCATAGGCACTATCTGACCAGACATTAACAGGTATGTCATGAGTAATTTGGATTACTGTCACCAGGGCTGCAACTTCAGCATATTGGGAAGAGTGGGGAATGCATTTATACTTAAGTTCTCGGTCAGGCATGACTACTGCAAATCCAGTAAGGGGCTTTCCGTCCCTGTGATAGGATGACCCATCAATGTAGACGTTCTGGGCGTCACTTAGCGGAGTAGGAGAGACAGGGTCACGGTCGAATTCCAGTGGTGGAAGGAGGCACTCATGGCATCCCCCCTCATACAGTAGGAGCTGAGGCAGTAGAGTTGTCTACCTTGGCGTTATTTCCAAATCTCTCTGAGTTAACAGAAGTGTCCAGTGACTGAGTCGGGCAGAGGAGACCAAAGTGTCCCCTGGTTTAAGTAAAAGTTTAAAGGGGTGTGGGGACTATGTATGATCATTTTGTTCAGCCCAGTAATAAACGTGAAGTGTTTGACTGCCCAAAAAGTGGCTAGCAGATGTCGTTCACACACAGTGAAATTCTTTTCCACGCCATTCAAAATACGTAAGGCGAATGCGATTGTCATACGTTTACCCTGTACCTCTTGGCACAGAACAGCAGCAAGACTCTGATCTTGGACCCCACCTCCAGGTGGAAAGGCTTCTCTCGGTCAGGGCTTGTCAGGCATGTGGCTTGCATAACAGAAGTTTTAAGGAGGGACACAGCCGTTGTATGTTCGGTGGTCCAGTCATGGGCCACAGCGTCCTCTTCACCCTTTAACAGTTCATATAATGGTTTGGCTAGCTCTGCAAATCTGGGAATAAATGAGCGCTGGTATCCCACTAGGCCCAGGAAGGAATGAAGTGCGGTTTTGGTTGCGGGCAACGGTAAACGCTGAATCACCTCAACCTTATGCTGGTCAGGGCTGAATCCCTTTTGTCCCACAGAAACCCCTAAAAAATGTCACTTCTGGCTGTAACAGTTGTACCTTTTTGGGGTTAATTTTCAGCCCAGCTTTTAAAAGAAGGTCTAATAGCTCTTCCATTAATTTAATACAGGTATGAGTCTTTTTGTCAGGCGTTGCAAGCAAAAGGTCATCAACATACTTCAGCAGGCAGTTGGGTCTCGAAAAAGGTTTCAGTGCCTGAGCCATCCATTTGTGGAATATAGTTGGGGTGTTGTGAAAGCCTTGAGGTAAACATGTCCAAGTATAACTTTGAACTTCAAAAGTGAAGGCACGCTTGTACTGATCTTCTGACTTAACAGGAATACTCCAGAAGCTGTTTGAAATGTCAAAGATGGAGAAGTAGCAGCTACCTGCTGGAATCTGGGACAGGAGAGTGGGGGTCTCCCGAACAACAGGGGCGCAAGCTGGGGTTACCGAATTAAGCTTGCGATAATCAATTGTTAGAAGCCAGCTATTGTCTGGCTTCTTAACTGGCCAGGTTGGAGAATTAGTGGTAACACCCTGCTTTAACAATGAATCAATAGTAGACCAAACATAAGGTTTACTCTCAGCCGGAATGGAATACTGCTTAACAGGAGGATGGGAGGGTCCATTAATCTCCTCATCTCCCGACATCCTACCACAATCATGTTTGGACATAGCAAAAACCTCTGAAAATTTATGAATTAATGTACTAACCATAGGGTCTTCAGCCCCGGGAAGGGTGAAATCCTCGGGTTTTTTAATTGCATATATCGAATGGGCATCTGAAATAGGTGTCGGTGGTCCCTCATTAAAGTGCCACCAAAGACAATCATTAGCATAGTCGAGGGCAGCACAGTGTTTATGTAACGTGTCACTTCCGAGGATACCTTTCTGCTCATGGGTGGCCATATATATAGGAGAGGGGACATCGATGGAATTCCCATCAATGGACAAGACTGTGGAGCTCAATCCCTGATTAGCTAACTGAGTAGAAGCATTAAAGCCAGAGAGGTTTAGGGTGGTGCCAGAATGGGAAAAGGGAGCGGGGTCATGTAAAATAGTCACGGCAGAACCGGAATCCACAAGCATAACATAGTGGTGGTCTCCATGATCAGTGGCCCGGACAAAAGGTCATCTGTCCTCCCCGTACCAGACAGGAGAAGACGTGGTCACCATGGAGGCCTCTGACCGTCACTGGAGCCGTGAGTCTGGGAGCGCATCTCCACTGCGAGAAACAGCCGAAACGTTTTGCCCCTCCCCCCCCGCCTGACTGTGCTTCATGGCCCCAACTACTGCCGAAAGGTGTTCTAGCTGCTGCTGCACAGAGTTCAAATCAGACCCGTTACCTTCACGGATTGGGGGTTGGTAACATGGGCCATTATTTGAACATCGACTATTGTGGCAGTCGCGAGATTAGTGTCCGGGCTTATAACAGATTACGTGGCATTTGTCTCCCGGCTGGGGAGGGGTTTGTGGAGTCAGGACCCTCCACCGCCGACACTTTGGACTCAGTAGGGCTGAGGGACGAATTAACTCGGTCCCAAGCTCGAATGCAAGTGTCCTCTAGATCAGTCCACGGGGTTCCCTGATGAACAGTAATACCAAGAGCGTCCCTTACAGCGGGTAAGAGAGCTTCAATGAATGTCAGCTTAAATCCCTCCGTGTCCCAAAACTCTTGACCATTATAGTTTTTCTGGGACTGGTTGTACAAATCATACAATCGTTTTGCAAAGGCTACGGGATGCTCGTTAGCCTTTTGCCGGGTGTCCCCAGCTGCACGGGTGAAATTAACTGCGTCCATGCCCAAACAGGAACAAACTGAATCCATAACATCCCACCACCCCTTACTTTTATCATAGATTTCCCATGAAAGTGATAACTTGAGTTCCCGTGAAATGCATGACAACAGAACTTGTTTTAAGTCTGTCAACTCTAACTCAGGGTGACAGTGACGGAATGTACCCCAATCACTTGTTAGGGCGACTGGGTTCGTCCTCCAGTTTATTGGCCCCATTTCTTCGGCTAGTGCTTTGCACTCTGCTGGGGTCAAACTTCTACTGGTAGTAGTAGTTACTTCCTCATTTGGGGGCAGGTCGTAGGCTACAGAAGAGGTATCATTATCTAATTCATCATCCGAGGGTGTAGGGTCACCAAATTGGGTGGTAGTAGTGACTATATTAATCTGCTTGGTTTCTACCAGGGCAGTTTGTCCTTGATAGGAAGGTGGAGGTGCAGAGGGTGAGATGGGGTTATTATTGCACTGGGCTTTACTTGTTAGATCATACCGGTTAATACCGGGATCCCCTGGTTTAAGGCAACTAACGGCCGCAACAGCAGCTGCTTGTCTCCCCAGCTTTCCCTTCAATTCCATAATTTTTAATTCGCAGTGAGTATGGTCAGTGCTCACCAGAGGGGGGTTTCAAGTAATTCTCTCAAGGCTCCCCTGGCGTCCTCAAGTTGTGAGATCAGGGATCAGGGATTCATTTTTTATTTTTAAAGCCTTGTTATCCTCAAACATCTGATGGTGGCATCTTGAGGCAAGTCGTGCCTCATCTGCCAAGGCTTGTTCTTGATGGAGAAATGGTACAGACTGTGGTATATCAGGCATGCCAGTCCTGTAAGTTTCTTTCAAGTTGTGCATTTCTCTCTTTCAGGAGTACAACTTCGCCTCCCAAGCGAACAGCACACAAGTAGGCCGCGTAAGCCAGCCTATTTCTGGCTTCCTTAACTTTGCATTTCTTCACACCCACCTGGGATGCTATCTTGCCCCAAATCTCAAAGTAACTCTTCTCACTCTTCTCATCTCCCTGCACTATTCCGATTACGGCTTGGGCCACCACCGGAGCCCCTAACTTATCCGAAAGACTATTCGCAACCTTTTCTCTAAAATATGCATCTGCCATTTCGTTTTTACTTTACAACCCAATAAGAACGCCTAGTACCATTATAGAACAAACCCGTCCTCAACTCGTTTCGGCCACAACAACCCTGTTGCACCTCCTGGCTGGCTCGCCAATTTGTAGAGATTCACGTATCTCTGGTAAACAGGATCAAGTGCAAACCAATATGGTTGGTATATTGTGTTTAATCAGAGTTTAGGATGGAATATAACACACTAGTAATGCAGCAAAAACATACGACCGTGACAAGCAGCTTGTACTGGACCCGATCAGACAGACGGCTGGCATGTGTGAACAGTTCTCTGGCTTCTGGCCTGTCTCTCAGTCTCTCTCTAGGGCCTTCGATGGTGAGCATGGGATCACTCTCAAAAGAGCGTTCGACCAGCCCAACTTTTCTTTTTAACTTCTGTTCGGCTCTCCACTCCACCGTCTCTGTGGGCAAGCCCTTGGGGTCTCACTTTTTATTCTCTTTTTAGGGGTGGGCCTGAGGCCAAGTTATTGACAAGACCATTTAACCTATAGAGGTTCCTCCAAAACATCATCAACCAATGACAGCTCAAGTTCTTTGTCTTGGTTCTTGGATGAAAGCCCTCCCCAAAAGCAGGTCTCATTACTTCATCCAATTTATCTTTCTTGTTTTTACATTTTGAAGGTTCCTCCATTGGAATCCATCTTATCTCTTTTGACTCTATCCTCCTTAACCCAGCCAGTACAAGGCCCAGCCCTGTCCTTCTTAATCATGGCCCCAGCCAGAGCTGTCACACATTAACCAGTCGCTATCTCACCATTCTGACCTTCACAAGTACGGTCTATGATTCCTCCCCTTTTCTGCTGTGAGCTTTACTACGAGACATACATAGCAACTTGCAGCTGCGTGAGCCATCTCACCTTCATCTAACAAATGGCCCATTCTAAGATGGATACTTTAGCCTCTGTAAGGTTCAAAAAATTTCTGCACAACCCCAGAACACAAGGAAAGTCATTTACATTACAGAAGGAATCTGCAAAACGGATAATTGTGGTGGTTGGGCAAAAACAGAAGGATTTCAAAGAGTTAATTTAAGGAAGAGATTTTTGGACTGTTTTCAAGGTTATTGGGCAAAAGGGATGTAAAATAAAAATCCCAGGAAGTTTTGTCTGGTTTAAAAGGCATGTTCAGGCTTGTAAAAGGCTGGAACAGCAGGGAGGTGGGGTGGGCCCCCGAAGTTTGGATATTGGACTGTCTGAGGAATGTCCAGGCCGCCCCAGTTTTACATGAGGACAATGAAGCCTGTTTTCCCGCCAAGCCAGGTATCAGGTAAACAGGACATGTCCCCAGCCATACAAAAGAAGGAACATCAGCCCTACAGTTACTATAAACAAACCACAGTCCAATGTCAGTTTAAAAGGATTGACAAACATTTAGCATTTGAAATTGGTTTCAAGGCAATCCCGAAACCAGTTAAAAGCTGATTAAGTTTGGGTGAGCCATCCCCTAAACTCGTTAAGTTTTGGAAGGGCCATCCCCGAAGCTCGTTAAAGTTTTAAAGGACCTTAAAAATAACGAGCCTGCCAAATTTAACAAAGAAAACCGAGATTTGGCGGTCAGATAAGCCAGGCCCCAAATAGTATAATTGAGGCCTGCCTTTTCACAGTACAGTTTGGTCGAGTACAGCCAAGTTCAACGGAAGAATACAGTCAAAGTCGAGTGCAGCACAGCTCAAGAAAAAGACCATCATCGGAGACTCAAAGGAAAAGAAGAAACAGAGATCGCGGCAACCAAAGGCCTACAGAAACCAACAACAGCCAATATTACCACCAACCAGGTAATATTGGGCCACCACGACCAACAAGAAACCAACCGCCGAAAAACTCATGAACCAAAGACTTGTTTCCACTCTACAGGCTAGTCTGACTTACCCCTGGGTAAGATTTGGACATAAAAGACCCTAAAACTAGCCCTAACCAAAGAAATTTGGGTACTTACCCGGTAAGATCCAACAGAGCGACTAACCGCATCAACGGACTCAACCCAACTGAAGACCCAACGCAGGTGCAGTCTTCTACCACGTCCGAGGTACGGCAGGCCCCAACCGCCACAACTAAAGAGAACCCCGAAATTGCAAACCTCTACAACTGTCAAGAAAGTCGTTTTTGGTGAGCATTTCCTGGTCCTCTGGATTCCAGCCTAGCTAGTGTAGTGCGGTTGGGAGGGTAAGGGATTTTGTATATTGTAATTCTCCCTCGCTTATTCCGTGTGTTCCCCACCCTTTTAAAGTGTAAGTTTTATTGTATTGTATATTTTCCTGTCTCAAAATAAAGATCTTTTGACTAACCCAGGTGTCTGTTGCAAGTTTATTACGACCCCTAAATAAGTCGATTCGAACCGCTCAAAGGAGTCAGAGGTGAAGCTGACAAACAACCCACACACCACCCCCTACACCTCCTCAAATTCCTTTCATTCTATGTCTTTTCCTAATTAACTTTTAATTATCTTCAAAAGCAGTTCTGCTAAACAAACTCCAAATTCTCTCTGTGGAGATTATAATATGGTTATTAGTAATAATGGAAGAAACATAGGTTGGGCCTTTACTGGCCAAGTTAAAGATACATTAACAAAGTCAAAACCCTAACTTACAAACAACAGATAACTAGCCAGGCAGGGCCATCCTATGGGCCCCTGTGTGGAATGTTTATGTTTCACCTAATTGAACTGATTAAAAAGACTGTTTCAAACTCTAATGCAAGCTTTCCAGGAAAATGAAACTTATCATTTAAACACAGTATTATTCGTGTAGCCATATACATTTTAGGCACCCCTAGTTTCTAACAATGGTCATCATGTGCGTAATGGTACCTGTACTCATTATTCATATGACATATCTAACTCATCTCTTTACTCTCCCACAGGTCCATCAAGACCCCCCCCCCTCAACCGCCCACTGTCCAGGAAGAAGAGGAAGATGACTCCTCAGGAGCCTGCAGCCTCTGAGGGTGCACCGTCACCAGACATAAGCGCACCCAGCACCAGCGCAGATACGCACACCTTGGTGGGTCCCACACGAGATAGAGTAATGTTGTCACCTGGTGTCTCACAACTCACAAGTGACACAAGTGAGCAAGAGCAGATGGTGGAGACAGGGACAGCAGTGGAGACTCCTCATCTGCTCCCAGCTCTGCTCAGCTGCATGCAGATGCTGAGCCTCGGGGACCATCCAGAAAGAGGACGATCCTGGAGGTGCAGGAAGAAGTGCAGGAGGTTCTGGCAGCTTTTGCAGCCACAATGTCTGCAAATGTTCAGAGAATGGAGGAGTCCATCCCCAATATGAGCACCACTGTGTCGCAGGCGATGGCGACTGTAGGCTCTTCCATGGAAAGGATGGCCTCCTGCATGGAGCAGCTGATGTGCCACTCACATGAGCACATGCTATCTATGGAGAATAGATGGCAAAGGCTCATAGACCTGCTCTCTAGGAGGGATGTCAGCGTAGACGTGGGTCCTCATGGCCCCACTGATGTGCAGCAAGGTGCTCTCCAGCTCCTTGCTAGCAGGGAAGTGCGGCTGGCCCATGAGAGGGATGATGGTGAGAGGGGACATGGAAGTGGGAGCTCCTCTCAAAGCGCTCACACTTCTCCCCCGTTGCCACCCCTCAGTCAGAGCCTCCCCGCACATGATGGCCGAGTCTGTCCCTGCATAGTCGCAGGAGGAGCAGACTTTGGTGGGGCCATCAGAGGCTCCAAAACCCAGAGGACATCCACCAAGATTGTCTAAGTACTCACAGCAGGGAAGTGAGCAGGCTGCCTCTACCTCTGCTGAAGCCACAGGGGTTGCACCTCGTAGAAGCACGCATAAGAGAAAGGTGACAACAAGTAGATTCACAAGGATAGCCACTTGGGTCTTTTATTCAATGTTAATGGCAAGTTTACATTGATGTGATCTCAACCATAAAAACTTTTATTTTCACCACTTTCTGTCTTGGAGAAATTTGTGTGCACCTTTGGAAGTGGCTTAGTGAGTTGCAGTAAATGGTGAGACATAACAGTACCTCCACCAATGGTGAATGGCTTGGTCATTGTGGGGATGGTTTATGGTGTTGCTGTGGGGTGCTGCCAACCTGGTGCAGCATGTGGCAGCCATATGTGTGTACAGCATAAAGTTAAGTAAATCTAGCCATGATGAGGCCATCCCTGGCCTCTCAGGCAGCAACATGGTCAGGTGCTGATGCCCTCTGCCCTGTGCAGCATCAGGTGATTGCAGAGTAGGTTAGTGGTGTTGTTGTTGGTGCTGCTGGTGTGCCTGGTGCTGCTGGTGTGCCTGGTGCTGCTGGTGATGGGGCTCATCATGTCCAGATTCTGAGGACCAAGGTGAGACAGTATAAATGGCACCCATGCTGATGGAATTGATGGCAGTTGAAGTAGAATTGACAGAAGCAATCTGTCAATGGTGAGAGAGGTTCTTCCAATGAGGTGACACTAGATGGAGACTTTGCTGAAAACACTTGCAGCCTGCAGAAAGTTAAATCTGTGCTGGCAATGTAGTCAGCAATAGCTTCTGCCTGAGAAAAGTGATCAGCTGTAAGGTCGAAGCTTTTATATTACATTTGATGCTGCCAAGTAATCAGCTGAAGCAATGGCCACTCAACTCCTGCCTCACTTTGACAGACGTGGTTCCCGAGTTGCATGAATCCCGTAGACATGTAGGGAAATTTGAAATGTAGGGGGGGGAAAAGGCTCTTAAGTGTCTGACAACAAGCTTATATTGATTTCAATTAGGTCGCCTGCCTCTGCCAGTTGGGTCGCTGCTGCACCGGCAAATTCGCCCAAAGGAAAGTTGCATGGGGGCAGGATGACAGTGGGGTCCCGCCCCACTCTGACTTTTTTCAAATTTCCCACCCGACCCGCCTTTGATCGCGCCTGCACGGACCCCAAAAAATTCCTGCCCAAATGTCTATCTTAGACGAATCCCTAGGCTGGCATTTCAGTGCACTACTGAGGGAGTGTTGCACTGTCGAAGGTGTCACCTTTCAAGTGAGATGTTAAACTGAGGCCCCACCTGTCCTCTCAGCTGGACATAAAAGATCCCTTGACAGTAGACAGTATTCAAAGAAGAGCTGGTGAGGTGTCCTGGCCAACAGTTATCTCTCAATCAACACCTAAAACAGATTATCTGGTTATTTATTTAATTGCTACTTGTGGGAACTTGCTGTGTGCAAATTGGCTGCCATGTTTCCTACTTTACAACAGTGACTACAATTCAAATATACTTCATTGGCTGTAAAGTGCTTTGGGTTGTTCCGAGGTCATGAAAGGTGTTATATAAATGCAAGTTCTTCAGCTCTTCTTCCACCACATTGCTTTCAAAGTCCATCTCTTCAATATTGCTGTCTTGACACCAAAGTCGAACTTTCTACTATATTTTCTGACTCCTTCAAATTTAGTGAACTGAAATTTTTTGAGCCAGCGTCAACAAAACTGAGACATTGGCCGAGATTTTCTGAGGGTTCAGGGGCGCGATCGGTATCGGGCAGGTGAGAAAGTGTTTTTATCCCCTAGCAGGAAGGGACCCCGCTGTGAACCCGCCACCACGCGCCTTTCCCAATATCGGATCTGTCAGCGCTGAGCAGACCTGACACGCAGCAGCGGGGAACCAATTCAAGTAATTATGACCTTGCTTAGAGACCATTAAGAATACATTTGAGCTGACCTTTTGATTGTATGTGCTCAGCAACAGTGTCCATGCTGGTCATTCACTACCTCTGTGAAGCTGAGGCGGGAGTTCAGTGGCCATTGAATCAGCTGTTGAGGTGACAGCTTCAAATGTACAGTAAAAGCTCCCACCTTACAGAGATATCTTCCCTCAGCCACAAGCTCTTCCTCGCTGCAATTCCACAACAGCTTCACCATTGCAAGTCTTTTCACAAGTCTCCTTCCAGTCTGACCTCATTACCTCTCTCACCATTGACAGATCGCTTCTGTCATCTCTATTGTTGTGTATGTACCTTTAAGAGAATAACTGGTCTCAGACTGCAGTACCGGCAGTGACCACCCCTGTATCAAAGGCGCTAGAGAGCCTCTGTTTGTTAGTTTTCACTATTGACTTCCACCAGTAGAGACTTGTTTGTTTTCACTCCTGCTGGTCCGTGTCTCAATCATTCACGGACTTAACACTGGCGATGAGTAAGAAACGAACTTACCTGCAACTCGGCAGCACCTCAGACGACGTTGTTGAAGGTCGGAGTCAGAAGAAAGAAAAAAAAAAAAAAAAATTGAGTCCAAAGAAACTCAAGAAACGGGCGTCGACCGTCAATCATCGGTTTGAAAACTTGCAGGAGAGACTGTCAAGAGCCAGGTTCGGTTCACCAGTCTGTGGTTTCCCAGCTAGTCGGGCTGGTGGCAGGTAGTGCTCTGATCCTTCCTGGGCTGCGGCGGGCTGAAGCTCGATCGGGTGGCTTTTCAACGGGGCCGGGCAGCGAGTCGGGAGGCAAGAGAGAGAGAGAGGGTGGAGCACACAGGGGGCGGCCGGTGCTTCGAAGCCGGGCAGCGTTCAGACCTAAGAAGAGGGAGGGAAGTGTCTCAGAGGGTCCGCTCCATGACGGAAAAATAATAAAAGAAAAAGAATCAATATTTAACGCGCAAGAAACCGTGGAAAGCAGCGCTAACAACAGCAGGGAAGAAGGCAAAGCGCGGGAGGCGCCATTTTAGATTTGCAAGATGCCGAAGACTGGCTGTATCACTGCTTTTGATAATACATTAGAGGACTGGACCACGTATGTGGAAAGAGTCGAGGTATATTTCGAGACAAACAAAATAGCGGAGGGGAAAAAGGCATCGATATTGCTAAACTTAATGGGTGCTAGAACGTACGGCCTATTGCGGGACCTGATTACTCCAGCCAAACCGAAGGCGAAGAGTTTTAACGAAATTGTTGCTGTCCTACAGGAACACTTAAACCCTGCACCACTGTTGATAGCAGAAAGATTTAAATTCCACAGGAGAACTCAGCACAAAGGTGAGAGCAGTGCTGAGTATCTTACGGAACTACACAAGCTATCAAAGCACTGCCAGTTCGGAGCAGGACTGGCAGATACCCTACGGGACAAATTTGTCTGTGGACTCCTGAGTGAAGGAACACAGAAGAAGTTACTCTCAGAAAAAGAGCTGACGCTAGATAAGGCTTTCAGCGTGGCAGTATCGTATGAAGCAGCAGCCAGGGGAGCTGCAGAAATTCAACAAAAACCACAGGAATACAGCACCCACGAAATGACACGGGGATTTGCAAAATGTTATCGCTGCGGCAGAACTAACCATGACCAGAAGGACTGCTGGTCCAAAGACAAAATATGCAGACAATGCGGGAAGATTGGACACATTGCACGAGTTTGCAGGTCTGGGAAGAAGACCAGCGACAACAAAAAGGCTACTAAGGAACCGTACAAGAAAGTACAAAAAATGACGGACAGTAGTTCCGAAGACCAGATGAGCGATAGTGAATCCGAGAACAGGAGACTAAGCTGTCTCAGACTTCACAATGTAATCGCAAAAGAGGATCACCGAACCATTTGGGTCACCCTCACGATAGCAGGGTCCCAAGTTAAAATGGAATTGGATACAGGATCAGCGCTAACCGTCATGAATCGACGAGACTACGAGCGGCTATTTTCACACATACCCGTGAGAGAGACATCCATCGTCTTGACGACGTATACGGGGCAAAAAGTATACCCCAGAGGAAAAATAAGGGTGCGTGTCGAATACAACGGCAAGAAAATACGGAAATTGTATCTCTACATACTGCCAAATGGTGGACCACCGTTATTGGGACGGGAATGGATCAGGAAGATAAACTTGGATTGGCATTCCATTCATGCAATGACGGTGGACGGTAAAAAAGATGAAGACGTCACTCCTGGACGATTGTCAACAATCTTAGCTAACGCCAAAGAGGTATTTCAACAAGAACTGGGCACGCTTAAAGGCGTGACCGCCTCGATAAAAATAGAAGAGAATGCAGTTCCCAAGTTTTTCAAAGCAAGACCGGTACCATATGCAATTCACCCAGCCGTCGAGGCAGAGCTGGAGAATCTGGAGAAGGCAGGCGTGTTGTCTAAGGTCGACTGGAGCGAGTGGGCGACACCCATCGTTCCTGTCATGAAGAAAACGTTAAGCAATAAGTCCGGAGAGCCAAGGAAGATTCGCATCTGTGGGGATTTCAAGGTGACGGTGAACCCTGTCCTTCACACAGTACAATATCCTCTTCCAAGGATAGAAGACATCTTCGCCTCACTGTCTGGAGGGAAGCGTTTTACAAAAATTGACCTAGCACAAGCATATTTGCAGATGGAGGTTGAAGAGTCCTCTAGGAAGTATCTCAAGATAAACACTCACAAAGGTCTTTACCAGTATCATCGATTGGTATTCGGAGTAGCATCGGCTCCGGCGATATGGCAAAGAGCGATGGAACAAGTCCTGCAAAGGATTCCGGGGACTCAGTGTTACTTGGACGACATCCTTGTAACAGGTGAAGATGACAGTGAACACCTTAACAACCTAGAACAGGTGCTCACTAGACTACGGGAACATGGGTTGCGAGCCAACCGCCCGAAGTGCGAATTTTTTAAGAAACAGATATCGTATTGTGGCCACGTGATTGATGAAGAGGGGTTACATAAATCCCCTGACAAAATTGAAGCGGTTGTTAAGGTCCCAGCGCCTGAAAATGTGTCGCAACTGAGGTCATTCCTCGGGTTGGTGAATTACTATCATAAGTTTTTGCCGAATTTGTCAACAATTCTGCACCCACTGAACGCCCTGCTACGAACGGGGGTAGCATGGAAATGGAACGATGATTGTAAGCGTGCTTTTCAGAAGAGTAAGGACTTAATCACTTCAAGGGAAGTATTGGCTCACTACAACCCAGCACTGCCAATCAGGCTGGCGTGTGATGCGTCTCCCTACGGCATTGGGGCGGTACTGTCACGTAAATTCCTTGATGGTTTAGAGAGGCCGATAGCTTTTGCGTCACGCTCGTTAACTTCTGCCGAGCGTAACTACGCCCAGATTGACAGAGAGGCCCTCAGCCTAGTGTGGGGGGTGAAGAAGTTCAATCACTATCTGCACGGTCAAAAATTTACTCTACTAACCGATCATCAACCTCTTGTCTCCGTTTTCAACCCTCAGAAGGGCGTACCGATAATGACGGCACAACGGCTGCAGAGATGGTCCCTTTTCCTAGGGGCACACCAATATGACATCGAGTACAAAGGAACTAAACAGCATGGAAATGCTGATGGATTGTCACGCCTACCGTTGCCGACGGTGGAAGAAGAAGACCTTGCAGTGGATCCAATGGAGTTATTCCACTCGACCATAGTCGAATGTCTCCCTGTGACGAATGCAAACATAGAAAAGGAAACACGGAATGACCCGACACTATCACGGGTCTATGATTTAACGGTGAAGGGATGGCCAGCACATGGCGAACCACTGTTGCCAGCATTCTCGCCGAGAAGAGAACAGCTGTCAGTGTGCAGAGGAACCTTGATGTGTGGATCCACAGTAGTAATTCCACCTAAGTTGACGGATAGAGTACTCAATGAGCTTCATGAGGGTCATTTGGGTGGGGTAAAAATGAAAAACTTAGCCAGAGCGTTTGTGTGGTGGCCGGGAATCAATAGAGAAATCGAAGAGATGACCAAGAGCTGTGCAGGATGCCAAAAGGTCCAAAACGCCCCACCACAAGCTCCTCTGCATCCATGGGAGTGGCCCTCATCTCCATGGCAACGGGTGCACATTGATTTTGCTGGTCCCTTCATGGACTCAATGTTTTTAATTGCGGTGGATGCACATTCAAAGTGGCCAGAGGTAATAAAAATGTCCTCAACCACCACGGAAAAAACTATCACAGTTTTGCGAACCATATTCGCCAGGAATGGGCTGCCTGAACAGATTTGCTCTGACAATGGACCACAGTTTGTGTCTGAAGAGTTCCGGAGGTTCTTAAAGAACAATGGCGTTAAGCATTACACATCTGCCCCATATCATCCAGCCACTAATGGATTGGCCGAGAGGTTTGTCCAAACTTTCAAGAAGGCTATCAAGGCAATGTGTAATGAAGATATACCCCTACAACACAAGGTGGACAACTTCTTGTTTGCCTACCGGAATGCGACACATGCGGTTACCAACCAAACTCCAGCCATGATGTTCTTCAATCGAAGACTACGATGCCGCTTGGATTTGGTTAAGCCAAACGTCCGAAGAGATGTGGTGAACAGGCAGTTTCAGAATATGAATGAAAGGCCGACCAAGAGTTTTAAGATAGGTCAACCAGTTTTGGCCCGGGACTACCGCACTGAGAAATGGCAGCCAGGAACGATTTGTACACGACAAGGACCTCTCATGTATACCGTGGACGTTGGGGAGAGCATTGTAAGACGCCATGCTGACCAGATTCTAGAGTCACTGGAAAACGTCAACTCCACACCACGATCTGATACACCTGGTAATGAAATTGACGTTCCAATTGCAGCTACCGCAGAACCGGTAATATTGGAAGCAGATGAACCAAACAAAGACATTGATCCCGACGCAACATTGCCAGAAGAACCTGATACCCCAAAGAGGTGTTATCCAGACAGAATCAGGAAGCCTCCTCAAAGACTGAACTTATAATTGCTTAAACTTAACCAATGTATCTAGCAATAGTAATTGTGATTGTAATTCGTTATCATTTAGTTGTTAAATGAATGTTATGTACTGTTTATCTAAAAGGGGAGGAATTGTTGTGTATGTACCTTTAAGAGAATAACTGGTCTCAGACTGCAGTACCGGCAGTGACCACCCCTGTATAAAAGGCGCTAGAGAGCCTCTGTTTGTTAGTTTCACTATTGACTGCCACCAGTAAAGACTTGTTTGTTTTCACTCCTGCTGGTCCATGTCTCAATCATTCACGGACTTAACATCTACTTCACCTGCCATCTATTCCATCAGCATGGTTGCCCTTTATACTCTCTCACCTTGGTCCTCAGAATCCCACCACAATCAGCCCCAACACCAGCAGCACCAGGCACACCAGCAGTACCAACAACAACACCACCAACCTTCTCTGCAATCACCTGATGCTGCACATGGCACAGGGTACCAGGACCCGACCACATTGCTGCCTGGGGGGGCCAGGGATGGCCTCACCATGGCCAGATTTACATCACTTAACACTGTACACCCTGGCTGCCACATGATGCGCCAGGTTGGCATCACCCCACACCAACACCATAAAGCATCCCTACAATGCCCAAGCCATTCCTTTCACGCTCATCACCATTGCGGGGGTTACCGTTAGATCTCACCATTCACTGCAACTCACTAAGCCACTTCCAAAGGTGCACACAAACCTGTCCAAGAACACAAAGTGTTTGACACCACATTAACAGAAACTTTATATGAACATTGCATAAAACACCCAAGTGCCTACCCTTGTGTGTTGTTAGTTGGTATGATTGCACTAGGATGAGGGTGAGTGTGAGGGGTGGCTAGTGAGATGGGGAGGTGATAATGTAGATAGAGAGGGATGGGTGGAGGTGCAAGGTAAGTTGGTAGAGTCAGAAAGGCAGAGTGATGGGGATGTGATGAGAGGCACAGCAGGATGAGGTTGAGTGTGGCTTTGTACTAACGTTTTGTGACCTATTGAAATCATTGAAAGATTTGCGGCATTGCAGCCTGGTCCTCCTGATGACATCCCTGCTTGTGCCCTCCTCTGCAATGTGCAACCAGGCTGTGTTGATCTCTTGGGGAAGTGTCTTCCGCACATGGGAAGGGAAGAGGACCTCCCTGTGTGCTGTGACTCCCTCCATAAGATATGAAGGGAGTCATGGGAGAACCTGGGTGCAGCCCTGCACCTCTGTGCAGTCATTGTCAGTGTTTGCAGCACCTCAATGCTGTCGAACATGGACAGCCCAAATGTCAAAATAACGTCACCAGAACCGCTTCCTCTAATTGGCTGGGAAACGCGCTGGGCCGGCTTAACAAGCCCAATCAATGGAAATTCATTTCAGACAGTGGGATGGAGCCAGCAGCAGGGTCGGGACCCGCCACCGACGTCACCCGTCATGGACCCGCCGAGGTTAGTAAAATCGCGGCCAAGCCTTTCAGCTTCTGACAGCTTCTTACATGCCTTAGGCCCCAGATTTCTCTAGTGAAGTTGAACAATATCGTCCAGAGCTGAGCTTTTTACTCCATATCTGCTCCTATACCAGTACCACATGTTTCCATTTCTGACACATTATTTTTCTATACTTTCCTCCACTGCTGCCAAAACCCTAATCCATGCCTTCAATATTTCAAGTGTCATTTTTAAAAATGATCACCATACTCCCCTTCTCCACCCGTCACAGACTTTGATTAACTCCAAACTCCCCAGCTCATATCCTCTCCTGCATAATGTTCTGCAGACCCATCACCTCAGTCCTTGCTGAGCATACAGATAATCAACTTCAAGATCCAAATTCTCCTCTTCAAATTCCTCCACATCCTTGTTGTATCATACCTTCCATATGTCCCTGCCGACACCCTTCACTGCTCTGAATATGGATTACTGCTTATTCCTGGCTCCCTCTCGTCCATCACCAAAGGCTGATTGTTCAGTCACTATGGCCGGAATTTTCTAGAGGAAGGTGGGTTGGGGGTGAGTGGGCTCCGATGCGGCCGGGAAACCTGGGAGGCTGGGTTTCCCACAGGCCCTGTCGAATTTAACAGCAGGGCCTGATTTGCATTAGAGGCCTTGTGTCCCGCCACAGCCAGCCAGAGTGAGAGGCTGGCTGGTTGTGGGTGGGCAGGCCTGCAGCCGCATGGAGTCGAACAGGAGGGTTCGCATGAGGGCCGGGCTGTTAAATGGATCCGAACGGGGGTGGCGGAGAAGGCCTGGGATCGGGGCTGGGCAGTGTATCGGAGCGGTGGGTGGGGAGAGAAATCCGGGGATCAGGATCGGGCAGTGGATCATGGGTGGGGGCGGGGGAGTGAGGACCGGGGATGAGGGCCGGGGAATGGACCGTGGGGAGGGGGGTAGTGAGGATCGGGGGCCAGATCAGGAGGTTGGGGTGAGGGGGGGAGTGAGCACTGGGGATCGGGGTGGATCGGGCAGACGATCGGGGGGGGGGGTGGCGGGCAGAGATTGGGGCCGGATGATCGGGGTGGGTGAAGAGTAGATCAGGGCCGGTCACTGGAGGATCGTGGGGGTGGCCTTGGGGGGATGCCTGGGGGGTGTTTGGAGGCCTTGTGAGTGGGTCTCCGATTGCGGGGGGTGGGTTCGGCAGGGACCCTGGATCCAAGGGGTAGGTATAAAGCCACTTACCTCCTGGATCCAGCAGTCCTTGCCTCACTTTAACTGCCGGGTTTCACGAATTGTATGAAACCCATCCACACGCAGTTAAAAACAAAATGGAGGTTAAAAAAGAGGCTTCCGGCCTCGTTATAACATTTAAATTGACGTCCCACCGCCCCCCCTCCATCCCACCCCCTGTCCTGCCTGCGTTAAAACTGGACGTGGGCGGGTTGGAGGTGAGATCAGGTCGGGAATCCCATTTTTACAATTTAACTACCCCCACACTCCAAACCCACCCATTTTTTTAGGTTAAAATTCCTCTGTTCTCAATTTTCTCCCAAAACAACTTTGCCTTTCTCCCTCCATCTCTGCCTTCAACCATGTCTTTACCCCACCTGACTAAAATCCTCCCTTTTCCACAGTGTTCCACCTCTCTGCCTTGTAAAGTGCCCTGAGGTGTTCTTCTATGTGACATGGGCTATATAACAATCCTCCTTCTTCTTCTTCTCAGGCAGTCCCTCAGAACCGAGGATGGCTTACATTAAAAATGAGTTCAGGGGTGACTGATGAGTCCAATGCGGGACCTACAGTCTCTGTCACAGGTGGGGCAGATGGTGGTTGAAGGGGCGGGTGAGTGGGGTGCTTGGGTTGTTGTGGGCGCCTTGCGCTGCCTGCGCTTGGCTTCCGCTTGCTCCCGGCGAAGAGACTCGAGGTGTTCGGCGCCTTCCCGGATGCTTTTCCTCCACTTTGTGCGGTCTTGGGCCAGGGATTCCCAGGTGTCGGTATATAACAATCCCCAGGGCCTGGTAATCTACATCCCAGGGTACTTAAGGAAGTGGCCCTAGAAATAGTAGATGCATTGCTGGTCATCTTCCAGAACTCGATAGACTCTGGAACAGTACCCAAGGATTGGAGGGTAGCTAATGTTACCCCACTATTCAAAAAGGGTGGTGGAGAAAAAGCGGGGAATTATAGACCGGTAAGCCTGACATCGGTAGTGGGGAAAATGCTAGAGTCCATTATAAAAGATTTAATAGCAGAGCACTTGGAAAGCAGTGACAGGATCGGACAAAGTCAACATGGATTTACAAAAGGTAAATCATGCTTGACTAATCTACTGGAATTTTTTGAGGATGTAACTGGTAAAATAGATAAGGGAGAACCAGTGGATGTGGTGTATTTGGACTTTCAGAAGGCTTTCGATAAGGTCCCACACAAGAGATTAGCGTGCAAAATTAAGGCACATGGGATTGGGGGCAAGGTATTGACTTGGATAGAGAACTGGTTGGCGGACAGAAAGCAAAGAGTTGGAATAAACGGGTCGTTTTCCGAGTGGCAGGCAGTGACTAGTGGGGTACCGCAAGGATCGGTCCTAGGACCCCAGCTGTTCACAATATATATTAATGATCTGGACGAGGGAATTGGATGTAATATCTCCAAATTTGCAGACGACACAAAGCTGGGGGGGAGGGTATGCTGTGAGGTGGATGTCGTGAAACTCCAGTACGATTTGGACAGATTGGGTGATTGGGCAGAAACATGGCAAATGCACTATAATGTGGATAAATGTGAGGTTATCCACTTTGGTGGCAAAAACAGGAAGGCAGATTTTTATTTGAATGGCAATAGATTGGGAGAAGGGGAAGTGCAAAGAGACCTGGGTGTTCTTGTGCACCAGTCGCTGAAGGTAAGCATGCAGGTGCAGCAGGTGGTTAAGAAGGCAAATGGTATGTTGGCCTTCGTAGCAAGAGGGTTCGAGTACAGGAACAAGGATGTCTTGCTACAGTTGTACAGGGCCTTGGTGAGACCGCACCTTGAATATTGTGTGCAGTTTTGGTCGCCTTGCCTGAGGAAGGACGTTCTTGCCATGGAAGGAGTGCAGCGAAGATTCACCAGGCTGATACCTGGGATGGCAGGAATGACGTATGAGGAGAGATTGTGTCGATTGGGCTTATACTCACTGGAGTTTAGAAGATTGAGAGGGGATCTCATCGAAACCTATAAAATTCTGTCAGGCCTGGACAGACTAGATGCAGGAAGGATGTTTATGATGGCCGGGGTGTCCAGAACCAGAGGTCATAGTCCAAGGATAAGGGGTAAGCCATTTAGGACTGAAATGAGGAGGAATTTCTTCACCCAGAGAGTGGTGAACCTGTGGAATTCTCTGCCACAGAGGGCGGTGGAGGCCAGTTCATTAAATATATTCAAGAAAGAGTTGGATATATTTCTTAAGGCTAAAGGGATCAAGGGATAGGGAGAGAAGGCAGGGACAGGGTACTGAATTTGGATGATCAGCCATGATCTCATTGAATGGCGGAGCAGGCTCGAAGGGCCGAATGGCCTACTCCTGCTCCTATCTTCTATGTTTCTATATAGCGCCTTTAACGTAGTAAAACATCCCAAGGTGCTTCACAGGAGCGTTTTCAAACTAAATTTGACACCGAGCCACATAAGGAGATATTAGGACAGTTGACAGCAACACCTTGGCTGCCCGTGCTTGCAAACATCGCTCCACCACACCTATAGCGCGAATATGCAGTCTCCAGAGAATACAACCGCTACACAAGCAAAGACATGTCGATCCAGGCCGAATTGAACAACCTACCACCAACCCGTCTTTAATCTAGGTGGCCATTTTGGACAGTCGCCGAAGCCCTTCAGCGATCTCCCCTCAGCCTTGGTGACCGATAGCGAAATGCTTGGAAGAACTCTGACATACGGAATGGATTCCTTATTAAGGACCCCACAGTACAACCTGAAGGATCAAACCTTCCTCGCAAACAGTGAACAACCATCAACTGCCTCAGAACCATGGACCATGGTAGGTGCTGCCACCTTCTCCATAGATGGAAGATTAAAGCATCCCCATCATGTGACTGTGGAGCTCCTAATCAGACCCTGGAGCACATCATTGAGCACTGCCCTCAGAGGAAATTCACAGGCAGCCTACAAGATATCCACCCTGTTACACCGGAAGCTTTGGCCTGGATATCTGATTTAGATATTGACGTTTGATTTGCTTTGCTACTACCATAGGAAAGAAGAAGGACAGATGGAGATAGGTTTTAAATAGCGTTTTAAAGGAGAGAGAAGTAGAGAGGTGAAGAGGTTTAGGGAGGGAATTCTGGAGCTCAGGGTCTAGGCAACTAAAGGCACGGCCACCAATGGTGGAGCAATTAAAATTGGAGATGCATAAGAGACCAGAATTGGAGGAGCTCGGAGGGTTGTAGGTTACAGGGATAGGGAGGGGCAAGGCCATCGAGGGATTTGGAAAAAAGGATGAGACATTGCCAGACTGGGAGCCAATGTAGGTCAGCAAGAACAGGGGTGATGGGTGAACAGGACTTGGTGCGAGTTAGGATACGGGCATCAGAACTTTGGATGAGCTCCAGTTTATGGAGGGTGGAAGATGGGAGGCCGGCCAGGAGAGTGTTGGAATAGTCAAGTCTAGAGGTACCAAAGGAATGGAATAGTGTTTCAGCAGCAGATGAGCTGCGGCAGTGGCGGAGTCAGGCAATGTTATGGAGGTAGAAGTGGGCGATCTTGGTGATGGAGCGGATATGTAGTCGGAAGCTCATCTCGGGGTCAAACACAACACCAAGGTTGGGAATAGTCTGGTTCAGTCTGACAGTTGCCAGGGAGAGGGATGGAGTCGGTGGCTAGGGAACAGAGTTTGTGGTGGGGACCAAAGACAATGGGCTGGATTTTCATTCAGCCGTCGGGAAGCAGGCGGGACTACAACTTTCGGGTTTTAGTCCCGCCTCCATCGACGTCCGGCCAATCCACGTGATTTTCCCTTGATTGACCTTGTGGGCGGGCTCAGCAGGCCAATTAAGGGCCACCCGGCAACAGGTGACATCACAGACTGAAATTTCATCTGTCAAGAGGTGTTGACAGATGAAATATCAGTGTTTCACAGCTGTTTGAAGCTGTCAAACACTGACAGTCTTACTTCTAACCTGAGTCCTTCTACGCAGACTCAGTTGTTAGATCTCTCACCAGCACTGAAAGCTGAAGGCCGACACTTTTGACAGATCACAGCCATTCAGCTTTCAGTGCCAGCTGAGTGATGGACTCCCGACGCCTAGAGGAAGAAAGGCTGTTAAGGTAAGTAAAGGTAATTTAAACTTCATTACACACTTTAAACACACCAAACACACTTACTTTTGCACTCATGCACCCATCACTCACCTGAACACCGACATCGTGACCCCTCCAAGTCCTTCAACCCGACGGCCCGCCTGCTCTAACCTGGCGTGGTTTGGAGTCATCGGGAATCCCACGAGACACCCCTCAAAATAGGGATTAGGCTAAAAACTGCCTGTTAACTACCTGTTAACAGGCAGTTAATTGGCACTAATCCCTTCCCGCCTCGGGTCGGCGGGTCCCAGTGCGGGGCGGGTACCCGCCTCCTTTGAAACTTACGTGGAGGTGGGTTTTGGGCGGGATGGTGTCAGGACCCCCGAATTCGGGATTTTTGCCCCCCGCACGCCTAAAAGCCCGCCTCACGGCACACTGAAAATCTTCCCAATATTTAGTTGGAGGAAATTTCTGCTCATTCAGTACTGGATGTCAGACAAGCAGTCTGACAATTTAAAAACAGTGGTCGAGAGAGGTGGTGGTGAGGTAAAGCTGGATGCCATCAGCGTAGACGTGGAACCTGACATTTTGTTTTTGGATGATGTCTCCGAGGGACAGCATGTAGATGAGAAATAGGAGGGGGGCCAAGGATGGATCCTTTGGGGACACCAGAGGTAACGATGCAGGAGCAGGAAGAGAAGCCATTGCAGGTGATTCTCTGGCTATGACTGGATAGATAAGAATAGAACCAGGGCAAGTGCAGTCCCATCCAACTGGACGACGGAGGAGAGACGTTGGAGAAGGATGATGCTTGAGTTTTTTGAGGAAGTAACATACAGGGTGGATAAAGGGGAACCAGTGGACGTAGTGTATTTAGACTTCCAAAAGGCATTTGACAAGGTGCCACACAAAAGATTATTGCTCAAGATAAAAAATCACGGGATTGGGGGTAATATTCTGGCGTGGGTGGAGGATTGGCTCTCTAACAGAAAGCAGAGAGTTGGGATAAATGGTTCGTTCTCAGATTGGCAACCAGTAACTAGTGGTGTTCCGCAGGGGTCAGTGCTGGGTCCCCAACTCTTTACAATCTATATTAACGATTTGGAGGAGGGGACCGAGTGTAACATATCAAAGTTTGCAGATGATACAAAGATGGGACGGAAAGTAGTGAGTGAGGAGGACATAAAAAACCTGCAAAGGGACATAGACAGGCTAAGTAAGTGGGCAGAGATTTGGCAGATGGAATACAATACTGGAAAGTGTGAGGTTATGCACTTTGGCAGGAAAAATCATAGAGCAAGTTATTATCTTAATGGCAAGAAACTGGAAAGTACTGTAGTACAAAGGGATCTGGGGGTCCTGGTGCACGAAACTCAAAAAGTTAGTATGCAGGTGCAGCAAGTGATTAAGAAGGCCAATGGAATGTTGGCTTTTATTGCTAGGGGGTTGGAATATAAAAACAGGGAGGTATTGCTGCAGTTGTACAAGGTATTGGTGAGGCCACACCTGGAATACTGCATACAGTTTTGGTGTCCATACTTAAGAAAAGACATACTTGCTCTCGAGTCAGTACAAAGAAGGTTCACTCGGTTAATCCCGGGGATGAGGGGGTGGTCATATGAGGAGAGGTTGAGTAGATTGGGACTCTACTCATTGGAGTTCAGAAGAATGAGAGGCGATCTTATTGAAACATATAAGATTGTGAAGGGGCTTGATCGGGTGGATGTGGTAAGGATGTTCCCAATGATGGGTGAAACTAGAACTAGGGGGCATAATCTTAAAATAAGGGGCTGCTCATTCAAAACTGAGATGAGGAGAAACTTCTTCACTCAGAGGGTGGTAGGTTTGTGGAATTTGCTGCCCCAGAAAGCTGTGGAAGCTACATCATTAAATAAATTTAAAACAGAAATAGATAGTTTCCCAGAAGTAAAGGGAATTAAGGGTTACGGGGAGCGGGCAGGAAATTGGACATGAGTCTGGGTTCGGAATGGTCATGGCCCTGTGGGTAGTGGAGCGGGCCCAGGGGCCGTGTAGCCTTGTTCTGCTCCTACTGTGTTCTAATTCTGTTAGATTTCAGGAGGTGGTTTTATTCCTGTTCCTGGCTGGGGTGGAGATCGCCTTTACAGAAGGTAAGTACTGTAGAAAATATAGGGACAGAGTGATCTCCTGGAAGAATTTCGATCGCCTAGATGGGTCGGAGAGGAATTTCCCAGATTTTTTTCTCCCAAATTGGCCATTGGGTCTTTATCTGGTTTTTCGCCTCTCCCGGGAGATCACATGGGTTTGGGTGGATGCAGAGTGATAGAAGATTTGAGGTTAGGATCAGATCAGCCATGATCTTATTGAATGGTGGAGCAGGCTCGAGGGGCCGATTGGCCTACTCCTGCTCCTATTTCTTATGTTCTTATGTTCTTATGGTCAACCGTGTCAAAGGCTACAGACTAGTTTTTTCCCCCAAGTGTCAGTAAATCACCAGCAACATAAGTGAGCTAATATAGTCCAGTAACTTTTGGTACCTTTTCCACTTGTTGAAAAAATATGCTTCAATTGCATTTATTGCAAAGAAATAGCAGCACTGAAAATATATAGAGCTGCATAAATACACAGCACTTATGGAAACACATATATGCTGGGAATCTCCTTGGGGGTTCTCCCAATCAGCAGACGTCACATATCATAAATGAGCTTTCCTCCGATCTTCCGTCGAAGTTACAAGAGCTGATCAGGAGTCCTCCCAAGGAAATTCTTGCTGATAATTTAAAATAAGAATAGTTAAATAAGAAATTCGGTATCCATTACTACTAGAAAATTATAAATTTTAATAAAACTGCAAATCATGATGGAGAAGGATGGAGCTAAATTACTATAGAAAACGTGATTTATGAGTGTAGCCTTCAGGTAGGCCGCCTTGTACAAAGGTAATGAGAAGTGTCTAAGACAATGTAAATGAGTAAATGTTTGTGATTTAATGAGGATCACAAGGTACCACAGCATGAGTCAGAAATCCATAAGGAGGAAAGGAATTGGTGGAGATGTAAATGGGATTGCAGAATGACAGCGAGGATTAATGTAGTTACAACTGATTCCAGAAAGCAGAATACACATTTATAGAAGAGACTCAGGCCAGCCATCTGCTTTCAGTCTGTTAAGCTTTATAAATGATTGCACTATCTGAGAACAACATAAAACATATTTTTCATCTAGCTAACAGCAATCATGTAGATGGGGATTTTAACCAGCTGGTTGGATAATTAAGAGCGATTGATCTATGACAGATTTTTGGAGAGAAGTCTCAATCTAGACTATGCGAGCTTTCTAGGAACTCCTCTATTCTATAGACCATAATTTAGAAGTTAGCGTCAGAAAGTATAAGGTCCTGACTAATTATTTGACACGATATGATACGTGCAATATTATTGTATGAATACTCCATGTGCTCACATCAAATTCTTCGCTCTGCTATTTTGATGGAGGGTTTAACCTATTAAACCTAATTAGAATAAACTGGTTAACACTGGATAAACTCCTTACTATTCCTCGAATAGTGAGTGGGATCTGACAGACAGACAGACAGAGCCGCAGTTTAGCACGTCATACAAAAGGCGGCATCCCCTAAAATGTAGCACTCCCTGAGAACTGCACTAAAGTGTTGGCCTTGGTTATGTGCTCAAGTCCTGGAATCAAGCTTGAGACCAGAACCTTCTGACTCAAAGGCAAGACTGCTATCAACTGAACCAAGGTGACACAATAGAGGTCTCAACACCAATCCCTCGAACACTCCACTCAACACTTCCTCCCACCCTGACATCACTCCTCCAGCAAGTACCTGCCGATTTGCACCCTTCAGCCAATTTCTTAGCCATTCCTGGGTTTTGTCTTGACTCTCCACAGCCTTGCCACAATTAGCAGATTCTCATGCAGAACTCTGTCAAAGGCTTTTTGGAAGTCTACGCATACCAAGTATTAGGGCTTTCTACGCCACAGTCCTCCTGTCTATCATTGTTTGTAATTAATTAAATTCCACGGTCCAAATGCCGAGTCCTGTTATTGTGTCAACTAAATATGTACATCACAGCCCTAGTGGGTGCTAGTTGTAAAAACTGTGCTACTGCAGCTTAATTGAGAACATTTTAAATAAAGTTTGGCTTCTAGTGTGTGTTTTTTGGCTATACCTCCGAGGACATAGCACGACCCACATCCCACCAGACCGAAAAGCATCTATTCATTTATGCTTTGCTCTCTCCTAGCTATCCCTTAATCCATGCAGCTACCATTCCTTTACCGTGTGCCTTAATTTTATATTAGGGGGCTTAGCAAATGTCATGAGGGCTTGCTGCCAGTCCCTCCCCCCGCCCACATGATCCTCTCCCGACTTAAGTTCGGACCTTATACCTAATGCAATATGCAGATGCTGTGTGTCATGATTGCATATAACGTTGTATTATGAAAAACATGATACGGATATCATTTTGATACAGGGTACACCACAACTACATTGGCCCAAGAAAAATAAAGGTATTGATCTGGAAGCAGCACATTCAGGAGGATTAAATGAGGACTGTTTCTGTACAATTTGTAGTTGATCCTTATAAGATGCAGAACCTAGTAGACATTCATAAATATTTATTTTTGTGACTAAGTCAGACAGTACGGGCTCGATTTTCCAAGCCCTGAGGAGGTGGGTTTGGAGGCGGGAGTGGTGGGAAAATTGCTGAATCAGGGGGCAGGAACCCATCCCACCCCCAACCCGCCTCCGTGCCAGTGTCCCAGGAGACGGGTACCCGACCTGTGCTGGGAGCCGCCTCCCCGAGGCGGGAAGGGGATTAGTGCCAATTAACTGCCTGTTAACAGGTAGTTAACAGGCAGTTTTTTGCCTAATCCCTATTTTCAGCCCTGAAGTGTGGGCTGTCCGACGGCTCCGAACCACGCCAAGTTAGCGAGGCGGGCTGTCAGTCTGCAGGGGTTGGAGGGGTTGAGATGTCCATTGTGCAGGTGAGTGATGGGTGCATGTGTGCAGAGGTAAGTGTGTGAGGTAAGTGTAAAGTGTTTTAATAAGTTTTACTTACCTTTACTTTCTCCTGCAGGCTTCCTCCCTTCAGGTCTCGGGAGTCCCTCAGCACACCGGCACAGAAAGCAGAATGGCCGCTGAACTATCAAAAGCTGCAACCTCTGCTTCCTGGTCTGGAGAGCACTCTAACTGAGTCTGAGTAGAAGGACTCAAGTTAGAAGACAGATTGTCAGTGTTTGACAGCTTCACAGAGCTGTCAAACGCTGATTTTTCATCTGTCAAAAGCTCTTGACAGATGAAATGTCAATCGCTGATGTCACCAATAACCAGGTGTCCCTCAATTGGCCTGCTAAGGCCGCTGGGCGGGCTCAACAAGGTCAATCAAGGGAAAATAGCGTGGGTTGGCCACAAGTCGATGGAGGCAGGACTACAACCCAAAATGTGGGAGTCCTGCCTCCAAAAGCTCCCCATTGACAAAATCGATCCCTACATATTCATGAAGCAGATTTTAGAAATCGATAGCAGACTATTATTTGTGAGAATTTCTATTCCGCATAAAAACAGCTAATAAAAAAATCTAGAGTAAGCAAACATTTTACCCTCTGTCACTTTAATTTATTTGCTTCAAAGCAAAGCTGGCCCATGATGTAAAGTAAAACATATCACAACATTTTAAATTACCATGCTACCAAAGTATGTTTGATTCAGATTACATGCTTTAATCAACTGTTGCTGGTAAAGATATAATGGCTCTCAAATTGCAGCATCTGCAATTGGAGAATTAATGTTGCGAGGGTGGTGTATCAGAGTGGAGTCAGGTCTCACTTTGTTGTTCATTTACTACAGAAGCTCAGTTTATATTACTCTATGGCCTAGAAAGTCGGTTGCATAGCTTCCATTGTTTGGGCGCTACGGGTGCCCAATTGGGACCAAAATGGCGTCCAATCAGCGCGCACACTCCTGCTTCGGGCCGTGCCGGACGCCCTCTTGGTGAGGGCGGTAGGGCGGCCGTTAGGAGCGTGTGCTGGAAGTATGGTAAATTGGCAGATCGTGATGTCAATCAACGTGCAACGCTGATTTAATGCTAGCACTGCCACTTTCATCATCCTTGCTGGAGCTAATGCTTTCATTTAACCTCACATAGCTGAACATGCGTTCAGCAGCTGGAAGGACCCCCCACCAGTGATATTTAAAGGGATCATCATCAACTTTCAGGTAACTTGCTTTTTGATTGTTACTGGCTCTGTGTAAGTTTGTGGAAGTGTTTGCAGCTTTCTAGAGTTATTTAAAGTTGGTGAGGTGACAGGGAGTGGTGCTGCAAGTGGAGAAGGCCTTGCTTCAGACTTCAAGGGTTCTGGACAGACCACTTGCTCCCAGTCATGGGGGCTCTAGTTGTCATCCCCCCTGGCCTGTAGTATGACAGGGAGATGGAGCAGAGGCAGCAAAGAAGAGGACAAGTTGCTCACAGAAGAAGGAGGAGGAGGGGGAGAGGGGCTCTCAGCAAGAGGCCTTACCCACCTAGGGTCTTCCGAGAGCAATTCTCTTACTTCAACCTGAGCCAGGAGCAGTGTCTGAGGCACCTGTGCTTTACGAAGGAGGTGCTCATAGAACTCTGCCACCTCTTGCAACCAGACCTGCAACCTCACACCAGGGCAAGGACAGCGCTGCCAGTGGCTGCGAAGGTGACTGTGTCCCTGAATGTCTTGGGATCCTTCCAGGCTGCAGCAGGTGACATCTCTATCATCCCGCTGTTAGCTGTCCACTGCTGCATAAGGGAGTTGACGGAGGCTCTTTATGCCAGGAGAGGGGACTTCATTGTCTTCTCTCTGAGAGAAGCAGGAGGAGGGTACAGGTGGATTTGCCAGAATAGCGGACTTCCCCATGGTGCAGGGTGTCACTGACTACACGCACTTGGCTTTGTGGGCACCGCTTCTAAATGCTGAGATGTACCACAATCGCAAAGGTATCCACTCACTGAATGTACAGTTGGTGTGCGACCATGCTCAGCACGTCATGGTGGTGAATGCCCAATATCCTGGCAGCAGTCATGGTGCTTTTATTCTGCGCCAGTCCGTTGTTCCCTCAATCTTTGAGCAACCAGGACAAACCAGAGGCTGGCTACTGGGAGACAAGGGCTTATGACTCCACTCCCCAACCCAACCACACATGGCCAGTATGCATATAATGAGAGCCATGCTGCCACACAAACCATCAGAGAGCAGACCATTGGGGTGCTGAAGCAACGGTTCCGCTGCCTGGACTGCTCTGGAGGAGCCTTGCATTACTCACCGGAGCATGTGTCCTGATTCGTTGTGGTCTGCTGTATCCTCCACAACCTGGCCATCGTGAGGGCACAGCCCTTGCCACCAGGGATAAGGCCACCAGCTTAGGAGCAGGAGCAGGAAGAGGAGGAGGAAGAGGAGGAAGCGGGAGAGGAGGATGCGGAAGAAGAAGGAAGAAGGCAACCCAGATAGTCCCTTTATGGCCGAAATATCCGAGATCGAATCATCCACCAGTTAACGCTACCCCAATTCCCCATTCAACATTAGTCCCACACCTTACCTTTCCTCTGTTACTGACCATCACAGCGTCCTCTTGGCCACAATGCTGAAATAAAAGCCACCACAAAGCAAACATTCCAATTAAATTTTATCTATCTATCCATCCAATATTACATCAAAAAATCAACTAATCACCCTTAGTGGCTATCTTCCGTGTGCCTTTGACTATCCAATTGCTCCTACGCAGTGCTACCCAGTGGCTGCAGCATTGCTGCTGGAAGGCTGCTGACTTTCAGATGGCCTTGCAGGACAACCTTGAGGAGCTCTGGGCCTAGTAGGCCCGGCTTCGGACTACACCACCTCGGCATGTGTGGCAGCAGTCTGGGTCGGCTGGCTGATGGGCAACAGCAATGGAAATGGCGAAGTGGCAGTGGTGGGAGGACAAATGCTGTCATCCATGGATCCATTGCCACTCTCCCGGGGCAGCGCCTCAGCAATCCTAGTAATCTGCTGCAGTACAGACTGCTGGACTGCTGTGACACCCTGCAAGCTCCTTTCAACACTGGTAAACCCAGCTATGATGGCAGCAGTCTGAGCTTGCATGACAGAAGTCTGAGCTTCCATTGCTCGTGTGCGAGCTTGCCCTCTGGGGAGCTGGCAGCTGAGCTATCCTTTCCCCCTGCCCTGGCTGCAGGCCACTCGTGCCCAGTTTCTCACCACATGCAGATCCCGCATCTAACATCTAACCTATCCTCTAAAGTACGCAGAGTGTCAGTATCTGAGCTGGTGGTTGGGAGTATGAAATCGAATTATGGTGTTTTTTCTTCTTATTCACTCTTCTCTCCCTCTTCATGTTGACCTACTGGCTGAGCTGGCTGGATTTCTTGGGTGCCTGAAATGAGAAAAGCACAAGGGTAGGGTTGTGGTGAGGGGAAGGGGGTTGGTAGCAAGAGGTGCATGCTTGTAAATCAAAGAGATTGTGGGATGAGGGGGAAGTGGGATGTGAGAAGGAGGATAACGTATGAAGATACCGGCATCATCTGTTCTTTCAGCTCCACCGCTGGCCATGGGCTCAGCCATGTCCCTGCCAAGATTGGCCAGCACCATCTCCTCCAAGGGAGTGAGGTCATGCAGGCGAGCCTGTCCACCGCCGGTTAAGGTCTGCTGGCGCCGGTTATGCGCTACGTTCAGCCACTCAGCCGCGCGTTCAGCACTTGGCTGAATGATACAATTATGTCAATTCGCAGGCAGCACACATTTTACATGCTGACTGCAGTCCTCTGAACGGGCGCGGGCTGCGATTGCATCGCGATCCCCGCGCCTGTTTTTGGGGCATACTGAATTTCTAGGCTTATCTCTTTATCATACTGTGAATTCCTGACAGAATATTGTAAAATTTTAGAAATATTCAAGGATCAGGACAGCTAAGAAAAGTCGGTGAAATGGTTATATAAACAGACAAAACCAGATGTTGAGGCATAAAACAATAAAACTTTCTGGAAACCTGTTCAGAGTCTGTTATCTCACATGGGACAAGTTCAGATGACCAGATGCTTCTTTGATGAGACATAAATTCCTCAAGGGGTTTCATCTGCCTGGAATACAGAGCACTGCTGGGTTTGCTGTTTGCAGAGGTTTAATTTCCTACTTAAAGGGGAACCTAACCCAATTTAAAACCACTGTATTTCAGTAATTTCTTCATAAGCCCAGTCCTCCAGTGTCCTGAGGTGTGAACATCGGATATGGAGGGATCATCCAGTAAACAGCATTGGCTTGGATTTTTGCGGTCAGCGGCGAAGGAACGGTGCTCACCATTCACTACGCTGGCAGCTGCCCGCAGAGTCTTTGTGGGCCTTTGAGAAGAGACTTGCTGTCGTCGGGTGTCTGATCCAGTACCGCGCCCCCTGCAGGGGAACTGTGGCGAGTGTCAGCAATCTCTTCAGCCAATCACATTGAAGAATCCTCACTGAGACACGCAGGGAGCAATTTTTGCCAAATGCTTTAGGCGGTAAAGAGGTGGCCAAGATGGAATCATAAGCTGAAACGCCAGTTTAGCCCACGTTTAGCATAAGACACCATCTGGTTAAAGGATTGAAGCCAGCGCTATTAAACAGCTGATTGCTACTTAAAATGCCTGCTAGCATTCATTAAAGCGGCTGCACGTCATTTTGGTGGCTAGCGTTTCAACTAACACCCTCTGCTAACAGCGACAAGCTATTTGAGAGGAAACATGACATTGATGTCGATTTCAAGTGCTACTTAAAGGGATACTCACCACTTAAAGGGATGCTCACCATTTCATGGTCATTGCTGCTGGAGCTGTGAAGAGAACCCCCGAAACACATCGGGAGACTTTCTGGGACACTTTGTCAAGACTTCACCAACACTCGAGCAATATTTATTTCAGAAATTTTCTGAGGACTTCACCTAAAAAGAGTAAGTGCTGGGCTACTTCACCTTATTGGACACCTTATTGGAGTCACCAGGAGAAAGGAAGTGCTTGGTCATGGGCATCCTGCTAGGGGGCCCCCTGATCTGGACGAGGAATGAGTGGAGGACTTCAGGCCGGGCAGAGCAGCGCCGACTGCTGCAGGAGACAGGGAGAGGAGGGCGAGCTGCTATCCTCCCCACTGCAGGTATAGCACATCCCTCCTCCTCTGGACTTCCTCCACCAGGACCTCCAGTGCCGTGTCCAAGAACCTGTGCGTCCTCTCCTTCGTTCCCTGAGCCATCCTGCAGCCTGCCGCTGTGTGCCAGCCAGAGCACTCCACACCTTCAGTGGAAGTGGGTGCGTGGAGCTCACATATACTGCTCCACGAAAATTGCATCTAATCAGCACTTGAGTGCTAAACCTGCAGGCTTCTGGTTAGCACCTCCAGGCAAGTTCAAATTATGATAATCATCAATTAGGAATAATATTGTGTGCTAAATCCAGACTTTCAAACAGGCTAGTTTTATTAGCACTGCACCCATTTAGCACCTGTTTTCACCCTTTGGCCAAAATAACACCCGCAGGCCTAGAAATTCAGTTGCCTTAGCGCCGCTAGAGGGACTAGCGCCAGAGTTATGGCCAGTTTTAAAATTCCCTGGGGCCCTAAATCGGCGTTGCACCGGTAGCGCTGCGCCGGCACCGATGACGTCATCGGTGTGCGCAGCGTCTCGGTTGCCGTGGTAACCCGCGCGAACTCCGAAATTGAGTTGCGGCCGCCTCGCCCGTGGCAGCTGCAAGCAACGTTCTGTCAGAGGTGCCTTACTCCAGTTTGCGCCGGCGCATTAAAGGCCCCGCGGCGGCCGGCCACTTTCCCGCCGGCCGCCTGCCCGCAGCTCCCTCCCCGGACTTCTCCCCCCCGGACTTCTCCCGCCCCCCCCGGAACAGATGCAAGCCCGGCACTTGTCCGAGGTGCCGGGCTCATTTTTAAGCTGATTTGCGCGGGCCGCGGCCGGGTGCAGGCAGCTCCTCCTTAACGGGAGGAGGAGGCCTGCACGTCCCCAGCCTGCTGCACCGCATCGGGTGCCACAGCGCCGGAATTGCGGCGCGAAACGGCAGTTAGCGCCGATGTACCGCCGCAAAGGCCCTTCAGTAGCGCCGGCAGCCGTTTGGGCGCGGCACTACTGAATTTTTGGCGCGCGCAGGGGGACTTAGCGCCGGCACTAACTTCCGGCGCTAAAGCCCTGCCTACGCCAGAACCCAATTTCTAGGCTGCAGAGTCTAAACCAGGAAGTATAAATTAGATTAAAATCATGTACAGAAAGCGAAATAAAGATTGGGAAAGAAAAATGGGATTAAGAGAGAGAAAAAAGAGACAGTCAGAAAAAGTAATATATATATATAAAAAAAAAATCTCCAACACCAATTAAATTCTGAAGGAATGGCACTTTACAATTGTAAAAAAATTTTTTTAGTGTCAGAGAGGTTGTTTAGCAATAATTATGACTCACCACGCCGTTAAAAATTCACTTACACCGGAATGTACCAGCCGTAACTTTTTCTGCCGTGTTTAGTGGGGAACTAGTGGGTGAGTACCGCAACGTCACGCCCTTACATGGATTTCAATGCCGAGTCTATCGACAAGGTACTGTTATAGCGCAGCCTATGGAGGAGCAGGGTAACTCGAACAGCAACTTCCGGATTTCCGCATTTAACTGCACATATGCATACTCCGGAAGTTGCTGTCCGATTTACTCCATAATAACGGTGAGTGCTGTTAGTAAAATCCGGACCATTGTGTTTTTGTCTTTCTAAGAAGGACAAAGTATACATGTAGAAAACATGAAATAAACTGTTCGACATTTTATTAATAATTAAATATTTGAATGCTATTTTTATGAAACTTGGGAGATATGGAACCAGAAATGACTGTCGGTGATATTAGGGAACATGTACAGTGACATTCTTTTGTCTTTGTTCTTTGTGGCGGTATCATTCCATTTGAGCTGAATGGGTTAACTCTTCCATTTAAAAAGCAAATAGTAAAACATCATGCAAACACATTAATTATTTGTTTACAAACGGCACCAACAGTAATTTCTGGTTTACATTTTATTTCCTAATGTTACTATTTTACTAACTGGATGGCAAAGTATTTCTTTCTTACTGCTTTCAGATTTGACTTAATTTGGACAGGACTACTGGTGAAAATCGTCTGACCTGTAACATCTTATTTGATGTATTTAACAGCGACACTATTTTGCAGCTTAGCGCTCCAGATAATACAATGCAACTTTGGCAGAAGTTTGCAAAAAAAGGCAGAAGTGTACCATCCACATGGTGAATAAATTGTAACAAGCTGGATTTCTGCATAATACTAAAGGGCTGATTTTACCTCGGGTACGGGAGTCATGTGGGCAGGGAGTGGGGCAGGAGGCAATGCTACTCCATGGCATTGTTAGCGTGAGGCTGGGGCCATTTCAACTCCCGTTCTTCATTAACATTTGAAGGACGGGCTGCCCTCTCAATCACCTACAGAATCAGTCAGCCCGCACACGTGACTCGCACAATTGCCGGCACCTTACCCGACTCTGCTTAAAGCGAGGATGCACCTCTTAAAGAGAGGTTGCTTCCCCACCTGCATTTTTCATTAAACATCCCTGGAGGGCTTGAGGCTGCACACATGAGTTGAAGGGGTTTCCCCCGCTGCTTTTCTGGGGGGGGGGGTGGCTGGAGGGGTGTCCTATTGGAGGGGTTGAGGTTCTGATACATTTCAGATCTACAGCCTCTAGCAGCACCTAGACATTTTTTCCCCACCCAATGCCGGTATCCACCTCTAACTAAGTAGCTGTTCGTGACCATCTTGCTGCTTACCCTGGTCTTTAAAAAAAAAAGGTAAGAGAAAGAAACTGAGTACATTGGTAAAAAAAATCTGTGTGATAGCCACACAGAGATTTGGAGGCAATCAGAAGAGAGAACGACAGTGATTGAGAGAGCAACAGAGTGGGGGATAAATAAGAAAATGAGTCAGTGAGAGAGTTGAGAAAAGTGTGTGAGAGCCTGAAAGCGAGCATGGACGATAAACAGAAAAGGAGAGGGAGCATCACAGAAAGAATTAGTATAGGAAAGAACAAGACTGGGTGGCAAAAAATACAAAGTTTTGTTTTTATTTTTCTCGATAAGCAACATCACTGAAGATCAACAAGTTTCTTGTATTATAACTTTATTTTTAACCAGCCTAACCTAATCTAAAGTTCCCGTACTTTTTCATGAAAACTGTTAAATACTGTCTTTATTTTTTCATTTTAGAGTTATGATTCACAATGTAAAAAGTAGTTTCTGATTAGCTTAAAGCCCTACTTGTCACAATAGTTTTGAACACATTTGCAAAATGATTATGCCATATTTTTGTGTTTAGTAAATTGAACAAAATTTATCTTGAACATAGTAAAAGCATTGAGGAAGACAAAAAATTGTCAGGCTCACAACTATTTATCTGACAGTGAAAAGTACATCTCCTGATCAATTGCCATCCAACTTAAGACTCTCCAGTGAGTTCCACCTGGTTGAACACACGCCCAGAATGGTCACGGTGTGGAAGATGCAAACTATGCACTTGATCAAACTGTACAGCAGACTGAAAATGAAATCTGCTGTATTCATTAGGGGAAAAAATGAAAAGCAGCAGCAGAGACTGCAGCTATTACAGGGGCACAGATAGAAGGATAATAATATGTTTGAAGCATTGCTTCTAACATCTTCTAAGGCTGGGTAAATTCCTCATGTATTATGTCTTTGGGGGCAGTTTTCAACTTACTACCGGCCCGGTTTTGGGCAGTAGTGAGACGAAAATATTTTTTAAAAACCTACCACTCACTTGCTGCCTGAGACCCACCTGATTTGATTATAGAGCGGGCCTTGATTTAGGTGGCCTGTGCTCGTGCCTGAAACAGGTCTCTTTAAAACATTTAAATCAGGGTCCTAAGATGCGTAAAGAAAAATAAAATTTTAAATAAGATTAGTTCATCAACAACTATAAAATCTAGATGTAGTTTTCACGCTATTCAACCACTCCTTGATGTAATAATGTTCTTCCGCTGGGTGAAAATAACAGCTTTTCCAATGACTTTTGTGGGATCAGGAAGAGCATAAATGGCCCCACAAAAATCTTCCTACCTGCTGCCTGTCCACCTGTGGCAGGATAGCTACCTGCTTTTCAAGGAGCATTTGACATTAAGTTCTGTCGGTAATACACCAGAAAAGAGTTCAGAACTCACCACATCTGCTTTCTATTGCTCAGCCATCTTAACTTACTATATGCAACTGTCAATCATACAAACACACCCAGGTTTGGAAGAAACAGTTAGGGAACTTCCTGTACTTGACTATACATACAAAGTTACAACATTCACCTCAAAAGAAAAATAAACTTTAAAATAAGATTAGTTCGTCAACAACTATAAAATCTATATCAAATATAAAGTCCAACAATTCCAGTATTAACAGCTGATACAGGGCGATTAATAGATAAAATTGCTGTTACAAAATTTTCACAGTATTCTACCACTCCTTGTTGTTAAGGTAGCAGGCTTGTTATCCATAGTGTTGTTCAGAGTCTTTTACATTAGAGTCTCCAGTTGCTATGCTGGCTCGGTTTGTAGTTGATTACCCAGCCATGATATTTTCTACTTTTGTGCTGTGTTGTGGCTGTGGTTTGTTTTCTGTCTGGGTAGTTCTACTTGAGTTATCGAGTATGCAACTGGACTCTCAGGTCTCTCCACAAATTATGGTTCTGTTTTCTGTAAGGGTCTCCAGTTTTTCTGAAGATCCATCCATTTTCAGCTCTTACATTATAGGATCTTATATCCACTTCCTGTTGCACTCCTGCTGGCATCTATTTCCCTTTTCCTGTGGGCTGAGTTCAGACAAATTCTCCTTCTCTAAGCCTATCAAGCTCTTAGAGGTAACTTTGTTGTAAAACTGGGCCTGTTTGACTTTTCTACAGTATCGCTTCTGTTTCACATTTACTAGCCCCGGCATCAGAAATGAGCTTGCTGCAGGGAGCAGTTTCTTCGTCTACTTGTCAAATAGTCTTTGAGCTGGTGAGCTGTGCAGTATTTCACTAGCTATATCATGCCAGTTGAGCAGGATGAGGTAAGGGTCTGCACTAGATTATTGCTTTTTCTAGAAACGCCTTTGTAATTTAAACAGCATTCTCTACCTTGCCATATGATTATGTCTCTCTTGGCAAGCTGGTAACCTGTTAGAACACCCCTGAGTTAAATGGTATCTGTTATCACTCATATCACTATATAACCTTATTTGGAATACCATGGTGTGCAAAATGAGCTTTCATCTTAGTTATGACATCTTTCGCTTTTTTTTCAGCAGTCTGTCTATTTCAAAGAAATCAGAATATAAGGTTAAAATAGCCTAAATAATCGATGGCACCGTGCCTGTTTTTAAGCTTATGCTTGCAATATGGTGGATATTACGAGCTGGAACTGCGCTGACTGCCATATTGGTAAAAAAATAGGCGTCCCAAGCTCTTGCCTGAAACGGGCGTCAGGCCCTTTGCATATGCCAATAAGGGGCCCAACGCCCATTTGAGGACCCCTGTGCGAAGTTAGGTTGACCTGAACGCAGTCAGTGCTGGGCCGACTGCGTTCAGGAAAACCAGGTCTAAATATGGCCTACCCAGCTTTCTTTAAAAGGAATGTACTTACCTAATTGGTGTAGGATTCTCAAAATTCCCACATTTCCCAAGTTATTAAATAAGGGACCCTGAAGGACAAGTTATTAAATAAGGGAACCCTGAAGGACAATGGCTTTTGGACTTTATGGCAAAGACCTGCAAGGTTAAAGCAGGGCCCTGCACAGCATGTCAAGTTCAAAACTCAAACTTGACATGCCCGGGCCTGTGGGAGACAGCTTTGATTTGTGATTTCAAACCAGACAGCTAAAGGAGACAGAACACGCATTCTTCCCTTTAAAACAAATCAACTCAGGAAGAGACTTAATCTTGCACAAACTTAAAACCCATCAAGACTATGCATATATAATCACCTACAGTTCAAACTAGCTACCAAGCCAGGAAGACACAGATTTACATTATGCGTAAACAAACACCAGGACATTAAAAACCATTTAACAACGGGACAACCACCCAAAAACCAGGTAAGGTGAACGACTATAATCACCTTAACGAGCCCACCAAAATTCAGACAAAGAACTAACCCTGATTTGGCGCGCAGATAACAAACTCAAAAACAGTATAATTGTAGGCCCACCGGCAACCAAGGAAGCTAGACTTGCTGACAACACTCGCAGAAACCTTCAGGCCACAGGGGCATCCAACCGGAAGGCTCACGGAACATCGCGGCGAGGAGGCAGGGTGGGGCAGGCTCGACCGAAGACAACCAGGCTGCAACCGTAGCCTTACACAGAGACCGACCACAAGCACCGCGGTAACAAAGGACCGGGTAAACCATACCTTCAGATCATTACCACTGCACAGGTAATGATCCAGGCCGCCGCGACCGAGCCGACACCGAAGACCGCCAACCGAACCTCAACTGCAACAAAACTCGACGACCAGACTAACACCAGAAGAACAAAACCCAAAGTTTTCCACTCTACAAGCTAAATTACCCAACAAAACTTTATTCCCTATTTCTAACCAAGTAAAGAAGGTACTTACCAAGACAAATCCACAACTGCGCCCTTAACGCATCTGCGGACTCTACCCAACTGAAGAATCTTCGCAGATCCCAAGACTGGGACCACGTGGCGACGGCAGGCCCCAAAGGACACAAAGAGCGAACCCCAAAACGCAACCAGCTTAACTGACAGGATTCGAACTGTCAAGAAACCCCTATTGGTGAGCATAATCCCTTGCTCTTGTTGTGCAATTTAGTTAGGTATTGGGGGTGGGAAAAGGGTAGGGGGATTATTAACGTGATTTTCCCTCATTGTGCCATGTGTTCCCCATTCTTAATTAAGTGTACTCTTGAATGTCTGTAACTACTCCAGTAATTGAAGTATGTAATTTTATTGTGACTCTAAATAAAATACAGTTTTCTTGCACCAAACCAGTTGTCTACTCCAATTCTGTATCGCAGCCTGTACCTAAGTCCAGTGTCTAGAACCCAGGGGTATGGGAGCGATTTGAACCGCTCAAAACCAGTCAGGGCAAAGCTGACTCCACACACCACCCCCTACAGAATGGCGACCGCGGCAGGACTCCGACAACAGGGGTGCAATACAGTAGACACTGATTCAGAAGAGCAAACTGTAATGGAAGAGAGGATTTCAAATTATGTTTTCAGTAAGGTGAATATCACTAAGAAGTGGATTACTAATCTGTTAAAGGCTGGGCGACTGGTGGATGCTGCAGCTAAATGGACAGAAGGGAAGGATCATAAGAAAGCCATAGAAAAGGCAGTCTGGCTGATGTGCTTCAAGGAGCAGATCCAGCTTTTGGACAGGCTCATTGAAGCACAGGCAGCCGAGATACGGGAGTCAGCCCTGGATGCCCAAGCAAGGGCTCTAGCAGAGGAAAGGTTACTGGCAGGATTGCAGGCTCTGAACCAGGAAAGGGTGCAGTTACTGCAGGAGCATAAGGCCAGGCAGGAATACTTACAGTGTCAGGTCACCGAGGCCAAGAGCAATGAGCTGAGGTTGCAGGAAAAGCATGCCCGCCTAGCGAGACAAATAAGAGAGCAGGAGGAGAAAGTAAAAGACATAAAGGCAGCCTATAAGATAGCGAGCGCACAGGGGTTTGAAGATGCAGATCATGGCCCCTGCCAGGAACAGATAGAGAATCTGAGCCTTGCCCTAAGGAAGGCAAAGGGCATGGTGTGCCTCATAAGCCCGAAGGCAGCCCAGGTGGATTTTACAGGGAACGAGGGGAGAACGGTTCAGACACCACTGGTAGTGCCAAGGGACGACCTGGTTGAGGAACAGGAGGTCCCATGACCACCACCGTAGTGCCAGCTTTCAGCGAGGTCTGGCAGCAAGGGGGGGTGGAGCTAGGGGTAGAAGCTGAGGTGGAAAAAACCCCGCGAGAGAGGCCGGGACCGGGGCCAATGTGCCCGGCCCGGCAGCGAAGTTTTGGCCCACCCGCTGAGGATGGAGAAGAGGGACCCCTCCAAAACCAGTTCGTAGTTCCCTACGGCACCCAACAGCTTAGGGCCATGGTAAGCCATATACCAAAACTCACAGAAAATGGGGACCCCTCGGTCCACTTTAGGGAAGTGGAGTGGGCAGCCAGCATCAACGAGTGTGATGATGCTGAACAGGCCAAAATGCTGCTATTTTCCCTGGAGAGTAAGCACCTCCAGTCCCTCTCTGACCAGTGTAAGAAGGGACAGTGCGAGTATGGGGAGCTCAGGGAGGAAGTTCTTGAGGCCATGGAGGTGAATCAGGGAAGTCCTTTCTCCCGGGTGGAGAAAACAGTGCAGCTCGCAGGGGAAACCCCGCAGGCTTTTGCGGACAGGTTGTGGCCGATGTATAGGAGTGCCTGTACTGGGGCACCTAACCGGGCTAACCTGGACCAGGATCAGCTGGCCCACTGGCTCCGATGCCTGGTGGCAAACAGCTTGCCACAGGTCAGGGCCAAGGCAGAAATGTGGTTTGACCCAAAGAATCCCCTGACTACCGAACTGACGGTGATCAGGCAATTGACCGTAGCTTACCGGAATGGTAAGGGAACCGATGCACACCCACCTAAGGGGAAAGTGCACAAAATAAAACCCGGCCAGGGTAGGAAGGAGTGGCATCAGGAAGGGAATAACCCTTCCAACACAAAGCTTAACTGTTACGGGTGTGGGAAGGATGGACACTGGAGGAAGGAGTGTAGAAATCCTTGGAAGGATAACAAGGGAAAGAATTCCTCAGCCCCAGCCCAAAAGACAGAGACAGGAATCCCTCCCGCCACGGTCGAGTCATTTTTGGACGCAATGAGGTCCCTATTGACTAGCCAAGGGAAGGTAGCAGCCACTACCGGTGCTCTGACCCCATCCGCCCCATCCAACCCACAGCCCTGACTAGAGCCAGCGCAGCCTGTTTACCTGTGTTCCCTTAAGTACGACTTATGGAAGAGACCCCTCATTGAGATGGAGGTAGAAGAGGTGAAAGGGACCTATCTGTTGGACACGGGGGCATCATGCACCATGATCCATTGAGCTAACCCCACCACCTCATCTCTATCTAATGGGGTCCCATACAGTCTGTCGGGATTCACGGGTAAAGAACAGGCTGGCTCATTTTCCATCCCGCTGTCCATTTGCTTAGGAACACTCTGCTGTAAGTTGTCCTGTGTCCTAATGAAGTGGGAAGTGGAGGGTGGAAAAGGGATCCTGGGAGCTGACTTTATTGTAGGCCATGGGGTCCTGGTGGATTTAAGGAATCATTGCCTATGGGGGGCAAATACAGGAAAGGAAGGCGGAGTAGTAGTCATCCCAGGGAAACAGGGGAAGGGGACCCTGTGCACCATGAAGCCTAAGGAGGGTTATAACCTCGAACTCATGGTCAGTAATACCCCAAGGGAGTTCCAGGCATTTGTGCAAGCCCACCTAGCCACATTTGCCACACACAAGCACGATTGTGGGAGGGTCAACGGGTTCGAGGTTAGTGTAGATGGGGACCCCATGGCCTGACCACAAAGACTTTATAACTTCCCCAGGGAAGTGGAGCCAGACATGGAAGCAGCCATGTCCTCCTTAGTGCAACAGGGGGTCCTGAGACCGATAGCCACCCACGTAAACTCTCCACTGTGGCCGGTTAGAAAACCGGACAACTCCTGGAGGGCCACAGTGGACTATCGGGTGCTCAACAGTAACATCCCGGCCTGTGCACCCACGGTAGCAGCAGTTGCCGACCTGATAGGAAGTATTCCAGCATCCGCGACCACTTTCACGGTGCTGGATATTTCCAACGGGTTTTGGTCCATCCCTTTAAGGAGAGAGGATCAGTACAAGTTTGCCTTTACTTTTAAAGGGCAACAGTACACCTGGAACTGTTTGCCGCAGGGCTTCCACAATAGACCTAGCACTTTCCACCAATGCATGGCAAACAGTCTAAAGGGCTTCAGCCAGCCCAGGCAGCTGGTACAGTATGTGGATGACCTGCTCCTATTCACTGATTCGAGAGAGGAGCATGGCCCACTACTGGCTGAACTGCTGGAGCTGCTCAGGCAGGAGGGTTTTAAAGTGAACCCAAAGAAAGCACAGATCGGCCAGAAGGAGGTGAAATTCCTGGGCCTGACCGTATGCGCTGGGGAAAGGGCCATAGACAAAGCTAGAAGGGAAGCGGTACAGGAGTTACCAGTCCCCAACACAGTCACGGGAGTGAGATCTTTTCTAGGGCTAACCGGGTACTGCAGAGACTTTATTGAGGACTATGCAGCCATAGCAGCCCCCCTGCTCCGACTCCTACATAAGGGAATGGAGTGGGTTTGGGATGAGGGTTGCCAGGCAGCATTTGTCAGGCTCAAGAAAGACCTGCAGACCGCACCAGCTCTAGGGGCAATAGATGGGGGGAAAGAGTTCTTCCTGGAGGTAGCAGCCAGCGGGGACAGCCTGAGTGCTGTGCTGCTCCAAGAGCGGCATGGCAGGCTGAGACCGGTGGTCTACTCCTCCAGGATACTCACGGGTGTGGAGAAGGGCTACTCCAATTGTGAGAGGCACCTTTTGGCCACACATTGGGCTGCGAAAAGATCACTGATCTTTACAGGCACCTCTCCCATCACCCTCCTCACCCATCACACGCCCACCCAGATGCTCCTGGACGGGAGAATCAAGGATGGGACAGTGAGCAGTGCCCGCATTGCTCGCTGGACCCTGCTTCTCTCACAGATGGACCTGAAAGTAAAAGGGCTCTGCGAGCCAAAGCTCGCAGCTAACTTGGTATATCCTGGAACAGCCCACATAGAAGGGGTTTGGGAAGTGAACATAGGTTTACGGGCCGGGATACACCCCACAGGCCACGAAATCTATGTGGATGGCTCCAGCACAGTATCTGCTGGTGAGCGACTCACAGGGTGTGGAGTTTATGACCCAGCGGCAAACATTGCCCTGGCAATTAAGCTCCCCAGCACCATGAGCGCCCAGCAGGCTGAACTGTCCGCAGTAGTGTACTTTGTTACACGCCCCGAAATCTTCCCCACCCCATACACGATTTGCTCGGACAGCATGTTCACATGCAATTTGTGTACGGAGTACCTGGCCATCTGGTCCCGCTGCTGACGGGAGACCTCTCACAGTGAAACCCCTGCTGGAGAAAATCTTAGCAGCAGTGGGGGAGGAAGGGGAGGTTTTCATCCATAAGGTGAAAGCCCATTCCTCCACAGAACCCCGTAGTAAGGGCAACCAGCAGGCCGACGTGCTCGCTAAGGAGGGTGCCCGTACAGGCACTTTCTGGGACCCATATGGGTCCAGTCCTATAGCAGCAGTCAGGGGTAGGAATGGGACACAAGGGAGTGCAGGGGTAGCTTTAACCCTGGACCTTAAGACGGTCCAAACCCAAGACCCCGTCCTCAAGGCAATCCTCAGTGCAGTGACTGAGTGAAAAAGGGTAGAGGGTCCTTACAACACAGCAGCCCTCTCTGTGAAGGAAGGCATGCTGTTTAGGGGAGAACAGTGGGTAGTACCACCGCAGCACAGGAGGGAATTCCTTCAACTGGCCCATGAGGGTCCAGGAGTGGGGCATCCCGGGCATGAGACCACCTGGCAGCGGGTGGAACAGGCGGGATGGTGGCCAGGACTCAGGGAAGATGTCTGCGAGTTCTGTGCCAGTTGTCTGGTGTGTGCTGCTAACAACCCTGACCCCCACAAAAGGAAAGTACCTATGGGACACATCAGGAGGGTAGAGGGACCATGGCAGTCAATCCAGGTCGACTACATCGGGCCCCTACCCACCGCCCAGGGAGGCTATAAGTACTGCCTTGTCCTGGTAGATGTGTTCACAAAGTGGGTAGAAGCCTTCCCTTGCCGAACAGCCACAGCTCTGGGTACAGCCAGGATCCTGGTCAGGGAGGTGTTCTCGCGATGGGGGCTACCACAGTATGTGGAGTCCGACCAAGGGAGTCATTTCACCGGGCAGATCATGCAGAATACCCTTATGGTGCTCGGCATTGCGGGGAAATGGCACGTTGTACACAACCCACAGTCCTCAGGGATTGTGGAGAGGATGAACAGGACCTTGAAAGAAAGGCTGAGGAAAGAGACAGTAGACTCACCTAGAAAATGGGTGGAGGTCCTACCGTTGGTCCTGATGGGGATCTGAGCCAGCCAGTCAAAAAGCACAGAGTATTCCCCACACGAGCTGATGACTGGCAGAGTTATGCGAACCCCCCACCCATGTACTGGCCCTGGTGCTCACAGAAGGTCAGCTCAGGGAGGTGAACCGGGACAGATTCACCAGGAACCTATTTGAGCACCTTAAACAGGTCCATGGGTAGGCGGCTGGGAACATGGGAAGGCAGCATCGGAGTAACCGATTGCTGTTAGAACCCGAACACATCACGAGTGGGAGAGAGGGGATCAAGTTATGGTTAGGAATTTTGCTCGGGTAGGAAGTCTAGAACCGTTATACATGGGGCCCTACAGCATTGTAGACAAGGCAAGCCCCATGGTATACGCCATAAAGATGCCTCGGCGCGTCAAATGGTTCCACATTAACCAATGCAAATTGTTTAAGCCCGAGAAAAGGGGACAGCCAGTTGGGGCAAGGTCTGAGGATAGAAATCCTCAGCCTGCAGCAGGAGCAAACTCACAGACTGCACAGGCAGGTGCAGTGGCTTGTTTTAAGGGAGGGGCCATCCCACCCACTGTTTGGGACACTCCCCCACTCATCTGGGACTTAGACGAGGTGGGACCTGGGGGCGGAGACCCTCAGCCTGCAGCATCAGGCTGCAGAGGGTTACCTGCCCCTAACCCAGGTTTAGGAGAGGTGGGATGTGAGGGCGAGGACCCTCAGCCGGTAGCATCAGGCTGTGTAGAGTTGCCTGGCCCTAGCACAGATTCAGGAGAGGAAAAACCTGAGGATAAAAATCCCCAGCAAGCGGTAGTGGAAAGCCCACAGACCGCACAGGAGGGGGCTGTGGCTCGTGTTAAAGAACCACCAGCCAAAGTCCCTAGAAGGTCCCCACGAATGCCACGGCCAAAGAAAACCGTGGTCACCGGCTCCCCAGTTTAAACGGGCAGCCTCTCGAGTCAGGGGTCGGTCTAAGGACAGAGGTCCCCAGCCTGCAGCCGCAGCTGCAAGGGACCAACGGGACAGGACAAGACAGCCACACTGAAGGGAGTAGTGTGCTGCAGCCCAGAGACGGACGGCGGATGTACATAGCTTCTGTAATGTAATTTTGGGATTATTAAGTTTGGGTGTTTTAGTTTAATTTTAAACAAGGTGAGTGGTAGTTTATTATAAATATTATTGTTTTAAGAGTGTTTGTATTGAGTCGAGGTCACAAGACTCGACTATGCTTTACCCAAGCCAGAGAATCTTCTCGGGACCTGGCTGTATGCTCTTGTGTCTCTTTACAGAAGGGATTTCGAGATGAAGGGGGGCGTATTCCTACTCGCTCTGATAGGAGTGAGCACTGGGAAGCGAGGTGACGTGGAGGACTCCCACATTTATGGGTGCTCAGGAGAGAGAGCACTGGTTGTGACTGCTGGGGGCGGCGAACGAGGCGTGGAGGAGCTCGCTATCTATTCCCATGAGGGAAGATGGCCAAGGAGGCTGGGATCTAACTCCACCCAGTATTCCAGCCAGACCGGGTTCACCTACGGGGAAGCCTCCCTCCCCTGCCCCAGCATACAGGTTGTGGCCTCACGGGTCGGGGTCACTGAGGGGAAATGCGTGTGCCTGACCTGCAGAGGACAGATTCCCCTGGGAAGGTGGTGGTGGTTCAGGAAGCTGAGCAGAGACATGGGGGACCGTACAGCTGACTGGGAACGACTGGGGAACGACACCTACCGGACGGTCACAGGGACCCAAGGGGGAACTAGTGTATGCTGGGATAAGTGGTGGGAGTCGGAACAGGGAATTTATGTCTGCATGTGGGGGTCACAAAGGGCCTGCCCCACGGGCATATCCATCATCTTCTCCGCATCATGGCAGGATAAGGGGAAGGGGGTGGAATGGGATTCCCACCTACACACCTGCATAGTCCCAAACTCCCCAGCCCCAGTCAAAGCCACCGAACTCATGGCACGCGCCCGAAAGCCCCTGCCCATGACCCAGACAGTGAGGACATACATAGAGGGGTGCCCTGCCACCACCAAGGGACCAGGGAATGGGCTGGTACTAGTGCCGATGGAACATGTGCTATACCAGGGGGTACACTACGCAGTAGCTTCCGTGATTTTAAACCTTACCGAGGTACACTTACCTGAGTGGTGCCCCACAGAGACAGAACAGCTATACCAGGCCCTGTTAAGAGAAATGTTCAGGAAATTCTACGAGTTCGATTTTGCCGATGTAGACAAAACAGAACTATACACTACACACACTGAGTACATTAGCAACACGGGGAGACAAAGAAGGGGAACCTGGAATGATGTTTTTACTGCATATAACACAGGATCCTCTGTCATCAACAGCCTGGATGACATAGAATTGCAGACACAGATAAACGGTTTAAAAACACAGTTACAAAAAATCTTAATGGATGAAAATACAGTAGTAGGCTCAGAGTTACACGAGGACCAAGCTATGATGGTCCATTTAAAAGAGATCATTGCTGAGCTGGAGAAGCATGCAAAAACTGTAAATGCCCTCATAAGAGAGGACAGGAATGCTTCAGATCAGGCTGCACAGAACGAGGTGTGCGTACTGTACGGGGCATGGTTGCTTGGCGAGGGCCGCAGCAACCTGGAAGATTTAAAACGGGGTTTAGTCCCCTCCTGGATCAGCAACAAGCACCTTGCAGCCCTCCACACATTTGAGAATTCATTGAGCCTGTGTCAACTCCGGCTAGCTTCTGAGGCCTACCCTGTCCCAGTAGATTGTGGGCGCTCTAACCACACTATCATGGGGATAGTAGTGAGTATGCTGGTCATGGGTGGGACAGCCCGACCCGCACTGGTATACAGGGTAGAGAACATTGGAGTCATTCAAGGAGGTGCACACATCCGTTTTACAGCGGTCCCACCTTATGTCATAAAGTGGGAGCACCTCTCGGGGTGCCGGAGCCAGGGAGCACACAATACTGTGCCCCCAGCACTTGAACACCTATTCTAAACCACAGTGCGGGTTTAAAGCTGCTGGTGCAAGACCTATAAACTGTACCATGGAGGTAATGGCACAAGACCATGTTCCCCCACAGGTAGCATATATAGGAGGTGGGACATATTGTGTCTCCACCAGTGCACCCCACTACCAGCTTGGACAGCACATCTGGTGTCCTGTAAGTGACAGCAGTTTCTGCTTTAAACCCGAGGCGGAAGTTCAATTGGCCCAGGAACGGATTGTTCCCATTCCTGAACCCTCCACTGTTCACCTCACTGTAACAGTAAATTTTACCAACCTGCAAAAATATGTAGCACATTTTGGCTATGAAGTCCCCCCTCTACCAGAACATCTGACCAAGATACTAACAACAGTAATCGTCTCACAAAAACATTTCTACACGTTGGAGCAGAAGACAGTAGAGATAGGAGCCAAGATACTGGATATTGTGGTTCCACCCTGGTGGGGCATTTTTGAAAATATAGAGGTCCCTTCATGGATTAGAATGGCTTCCCACATCCTCGTGGTTTGCCAGCTGGGAATAGTATTGTACCTAGTGTGCACTCAGTGCAAGGGAAAAGGCAAAACACTAGAATTCCGAAACCAAAGAACTTGGAAGAAGCATTATGTTAAGGTGGAGAGAGATACACCTGTTTGAATTCTTTTATTTTTGTGTTTCTGAAATAAAGATTGTTGTTTTGTGTGTTTTGTTATTTTCAATAAAGACTTTGACGTGTTATATTTTAATAAAGATATAAGTGTACCAAGTGGTGCAGGGGTGTTGGACCCCTCCATGCTTGGATGTATGTAAATAATTGTATTTTTTGCCTATGTATGCTTATGTACACTACATTCTTAAAGAATGGGGAATGTGTGTGTCATGGGATTTTAGATAGGTAATTACAGGGAAGATTGGCTATGGAGGGTCGAGAATTTTGCTCACCTTTGTTAAGTATGATACTTGAAGAGAGTTTTCAGTATCACAGGAGGGGCTGTAAGATTCTCAAAATTCCCACATTTCCCAAGTTATTAAATAAGGGACCCTGAAGGACAAGTTATTAAATAAGGGAACCCTGAAGGACAATGGCTTTTGGATTTTATGGCAAAGACCTGCAAGGTTAAAGCAGGGCCCTGCACAGCATGTCAAGTTCAAAACTCAAACTTGACATGCCCAGGCCTGTGGGAGACAGCTTTGATTTGTGATTTCAAACCAGACAGCTAAAGGAGACAGAACACGTATTCTTCCCTTTAAAACAAATCAACTCAGGAAGAGACTTAATCTTGCGCAAACTTAAAACCCATCAAGACTATGCATATATAATCGCCTACAATTCAAACTAGCTACCAAGCCAGGAAGACACCGATTTACATTATGCATAAACAAACACCAAGACATTAAAAACCATTTAATAACGGGATAACCACCCAAAAACCAGTTAAGGTGAACGACTATAATCACCTTAACGAGCCCGCCAAAATTCAGACAAAGAACTAACCCTGATTTGGCGCACAGATAACAAACTCAAAAACAGTATAATTGTAGGCCCACCAGTAACCAAGGAAGCTAGACTCGCTGACAACACTCGCAGAAACCTTCAGGCCACAGGGGCATCCAACCGGAAGGCTCACGGAACATCGCGGAGAGGAGGCATGGTGGGGCAGGCTCGACCGAAGACGACTAGGCCGCAACTGCAGCCTTACACAGAGACTGACCATGAGCACCGCGGTAACAAAGGGCCGGGTAAACCATACCCTCAGATGATTACCACTGCACAGGTAATGATCTAGGCCACCGCGACCGAGCCGACACCGAAGACCGCCAACCGAACTTCAACCGCAACAAAACTCGACGACCAGACCACCACCAGAAGAACAAAACCCGAAGTTTTTCACTCTACAAGCTAAAGTACCCAACAAAAACTTTATTCCCTATTTCTAACCAAGAAAAGAAGGTACTTACCCAGACAAATCCACAACTGCGCCCTTAATGCATCTGCGGACCCCACCCAACTGAAGAATCTTTGCAGATCCCAAGACTGGGACCACGTGGTGACGGCAGGCCCCAAAGGACACAAAGAGCGAACCCCAAAACGTAACCGGCTTAATTGACAGGATTCGAACTGTCAAGAAACCCCTATTGGTGAGCATAATCCCTTGCTCTTGTTAGTGCAATTTAGTTAGGTATTGGGGGTGGGACAAGGGTAGGGGGATTATTAATATGATTTTTCCTCGTTGTGCCGTGTGTTCCCCATTCTTAATTAAGTGTACTCTTGAATGTCTGTAACTACTCCAGTAATTGAAGTATGTAATTTTATTGTGACTCTAAATAAAATACAGTTTTCTTGCACCAAACCAGTTGTCTACTCCAATTCTGTATCACAGCCTGTACCTAAGTCCGGTGTCTAGAACCCAGAGGTGTGGGAGTGATTCGAACCGCTCAAAACCAGTCAGGGCAAAGCTGACTCCACACACCACTCCCTACATTGTGGAGGCAGGAGGAGGAGGAGTGCTCCTCCCAGCTCCATATTAAAACCACAAGCTGCTGCCAGACACTGCTTGCCCCTGTGCCGATGTCCCGATCACCTCCTGTCCTGATCTCCCGATCAACCCCCGTCCAGATTGGCACCCCTCCCGGTTGCACGATCGATCCTATCCTGGTCTGCCTCCCCTCTCTCGGTCATCCCCTCCCTCCCAATCACTTCTTTCCATCCACTCTTTAAGACCTGCCTGCGGGCCGCGACCATGGGCTGAACAACTGCAAGATGCACTCTATGACCTGGGTTTCAGAATTGGGGTATTTTAACTCCCAGCTGCCAATCCACTTTCCACCTAGAACGAGGGTGAAGTGGGCGCAGAGTGGCTGCTGGCAGGAGAAGTTCAGGTGGGTCCTTAGCCGTTCGCCGAATTGCAGGCTGCAGGTAAGTGACGAGGAGTGACTTTTGGAGGGTCTGATGAGAGGGAAGGGGCAAGGGAGGCCGTGACTTTCCATGTTGAGCTCGGAGGAGCACGTCTACTCCTCATGACCCCACAAAATAAATTATTTCACCTACCTGCAGGGCCTCTTCATTCTTCCCCCCATCAGCTGGGAGGCATGAATGATCTTCAGGTTTCAGCCTCATTAAAATGTTACCAGCTGTGAAATATGTGAGAGAGAGTGATGGTGGCAATATCCTCAAATTAGAATGAATTGGGAAATACTGAAGTTTAACTTTTTTTTCTAGATACATGTCTCTTGTGAATGTCAACAGTATAGATGGTTAAACATTAATGAAAGCTAAATATGTTACCAGTGATTCATAGGCCCCGATATTAACTTCGACGGGCGTTGGGAGTGAGGGGGGGGGGGGTGTGGAGGGGGGAGGGGGGGGTTGGTCCAATATCGTGTGGGGAACCCAAAAGCACTAATCCTGAGGATTGGGAGCAGTTTTGGATTCAACAAAGGAGGACAAAGGGATTAATTAAGAAAGGGAAAATAGAATATGAGAGTAAGCTTTCAGGCAACATAAAAACTGACTGTAAAAGCTTTTATAGATATGTGAAGAGAAAAAGATTGGTGAAGTCAAGCGTAGGTCCCTTGCAGTCAGAATCAGGGGAATTTATAATGGGGAACAAAGAAATGGCAGACCAACTAAACACATATTTTGGTTCTGTCTTCACAAAGGAGGACACAAATAACCTCCCAGAGATACCGGGGAACATAGGGTCTGATGAAAGGGTGGAACTGAAAGAAATCAGTATTTGTAGGGAAATGGTGTTAGGAAAATTGATGGGACTGAAGGCCGATAAATCCCCAGGGCCTGATAATCTACATCCTAGGGTACTTAAGGAAGCAGCCCTAGAAATAGTAGACGCATTGCTGGTCATCTTCCAGAACTCGATAGACTCTGGAACAGTACCCATGGATTGGAGGGTAGCTAATGTTACCCCACTATTCAAAAAAGGTGGTAGAGAAAAAGCGGGGAATTATAGACCGGTAAGCCTGACATCGGTAGTGGTGAAAATGCTAGAGTCCATTATAAAAGATTTAATAGCAGAGCACTTGGAAAGCAGTGACAGGATCGGACAAAGTCAACATGGATTTACAAAAGGTAAATCATGCTTGACTAATCTACTGGAATTTTTTGAGGATGTAACTGGTAAAATAGATAAGGGAGAACCAGTGGATGTGGTGTATTTGGACTTTCAGAAGGCCTTTGATAAGGTCCCGCATAAGAGATTAGCACATGGGATTGGGGGCAAGGTATTGATTTGGATAGAGAACTGGTTGGCAGACAGAAAGCAAAGAGTTGGAATAAACGGGTCGTTTTCCGAGTGATAGGCGGTGACTAGTGGGATACCGCAAGGATCGGTCCTAGGACCCCAGCTGTTCACAATAAATATTAATGATCTGGACGAGGGAATTGGATGTAATATCTCCAAATTTGCAGACGACACAAAGCTGGGTGGGTGGGTATGCTGTGAGGAGGATGTCGTGAAACTCCAGTACGATTTGGACAGGTTGGGTGATTGGGCAGAAACATGGCAAATGCACTATAATGTGGATAAATATGAGGTTATCCACTTTGGTGGCAAAAACAGGAAGGCAGATTATTATTTGAATGGCAATAGATTGGGAGAAGGGGAAGTGCAAAGAGACCTGGATGTTCTTGTGCACCAGTCGCTGCAGGTGCAGCAGGTGGTTAAGAAGGCAAATGGTATGTTGGCCTTTGTAGCAAGAGGGTTAGAGTACAGGAACAAGGGTGTCTTGCTACAGTTGTACAGGGCCTTGGTGAGACCGCACCTTGAGTATTGTGTGCAGTTTTGATCGCCTTATCTGAGGAAGGACGTTCTTGCCATGGAAGGAGTGCAGCGAAGATTCACCAGGCTGATACCTGGGATGGCAGGAATGACATATGAGGAGAGATTGTGTCGATTGGGCTTATACTCACTGGAGTTTAGAAGATTGAGAGGGGATCTCATCGAAACCTATAAAATTCTGTCAGGACTGGACAGACTAGATGCAGGAAGGATGTTTCTGATGGCCGGGGAGTCCAGAACCAGGGGTCATAGTCTATGGATAAGGGATAAGCCATTTAGGACTGAAATGAGGAGGAATTTCTTCACCCAGAGAGTGGTGAACCTGTGGAATTCTATGCCACAGAGGGCGGTGGAGGCCAGTTCATTAAATATATTCAAGAAGGAGTTGGATATATTTCTTAAGGCTAAAGGGATCAAGGGATATGGAGAGAAGGCAGGGACAGGGTACTGAATTTGGATGATCAGCCATGATCTCAATGAATGGCGGAGCAGGCTCGAAGGGCCAAATGGCCTACTCCTGCTCCTATCTTCTATGTTTCAACGCATCTGCCTGTGGCATTTGCAGCCACCTGATTATCATTTTACTTCCGGGTTTGGCGTTGATTGCAGGTGTGATGAGGACCCACATGATGTGATCTCAGCTCCACTGCTTTTTTAAAATTCGTTTATGGGATGTGGGCGTCACTGGCAAGGCCAGCATTTAGTGCCCATCCCTAATTGCCCTTGAGAAGGTGGTGGTGAGCTGCTTTCTTGAACCGCTGCAGTCCGTGTGGTGAAGGTACTCCCACAGTGCTGTTAGGAAGGGAGTTCCAGGATTTTGACCCAGCGACAATGAAGGAACGGCGATATACATCTAAGTCAGGATGGTGTGTGACTTGGAGTGGAACTTGGAGGTGGTAGTGATCCCATGCGTCTGATGCCCTTGTCCTTCTCGGTGGAAGAGGTCGCGGGTTTGGCAGGTGCTGCCGAAGTAGCCTTGGCGAGTTGCTGTAGTACATCATGTAGATGGCACACACTGCAGCCACGGTACACCGGTGGTGGAGGGAGTGAATGTTTAAGGTGGTAGATGGGGTGCCAATCAAGTGGGCTGCTTTGTCCTGGAGGGTGTTGAGCTTCTTGAGTGTTGTTGGGGTTGCACTCATCCAGGCAAGTGGAGAGTATTCCATCACACTCCTTATTTGTGCCTTGTAGATGGTAGAAAGGCTTTGGGGAGTCAGGAGGTGAGACATTTGCAGAATACCTAGCCTCTGACCTGCTCTTGTTGCCACAGTATTTATGTGGCTGGTCCAGTTAAGTTTCTGGTCAATGGTGACACCCAGGATGTTGATGATGGGGGATTCGGTGATGGTAATGCCATTGAATGTCAAGGGGCGGTGATTAGACTCTCGCCTGTTGGAGATAGTCATTGCCTGGCACTTCTATGGTGTGAATGTTACCTGCCACTAATCAGCACAAGCCTGAATGTCATCCGGGTCTTGTTGCATGCGGGCATGGACTGCTTCATTACCTGAGGAGTTGTGAATGGCGCTGAACACTGTGCAGTCATCAGCGAACATCCCCATTTCTGACCTTATTTTGGAGGGAAGGTCATTGATGAAGCAGCTGAAGATGGTTGGGCCTAGGACACTGCCCTGAGGAACTCCTGCAGCGATGTCCTGGGGCTGTGATGATTGACCTTCAACCACCACAACCATTTTCTTTTGTGCTAGGCATGACTCCAGCCAGTGGAGAGTTTTCCCCCTGATTCCCATTGACTTCAGTTTTACTAGGGCTCCTTCATGCCACACTCAGTCAAATGCTGCCTTGATGTCAAGGGCAGTCACCCTCACTTCTCCTCTGGAATTTAGCTCCTTTGTCCATGTTTGGACCAAGGTTGTAATGAGGTTGGGAGCCGAGTGGTCTTGGCAGAACCCAAACTGGGCATCAGTGAGCAGGTTATTGGTGAGTAAGTGCCGCTTGATAGCACTGTCGATGACACCTTCCATCACTTTGCTGGTGATTGAGAGTAGACTGATGCAGCGTAAGTTGGCCGGATTGGATTTGTCCTGCTTTTTGTGGACAGGACATACCTGGGCAGTTTTCCACTTTGTCGGATAAATGCCAGTGTTGCAGCTGTACTGGAACAGGGTCAATTTAAAGCGCCAATCCAAAGATGGACTATGGAGGAGCTGGGAAGTTTGGCACAGAGACAGCAATTTCAGAATATGGACTTAGGATGATAAAAAGCTGCACCCCACTTTAATAACGCCTCGCTTGATGTACTGCTGGCGGCAGTGAAGAGCTGGAGAGAGATACTCTTTCCCAGCAATGGGAGAAAGAAACCTGTTACTGCTCCTAAGAAGGCGTGGCTGGATGTGGTCCAGAAGGTCAGCAGCAGGAACACTGTGCCACACTCCTGGCTTTAGCGCAGGAAGTGCTTTAATGATCTAACCAGGTCAGGAAATGCGAGTGCACCTACATCCTGTTGTGCGCATCATCCCTACCTCCTCACTCTGCCTTGTCAAGCCGATTCCATCACAACACTCCTCACACCCACTTAGCTTGCAAGTGCACCCATCCTTCTCTTTCCATGCACTTCCTCACATCTCCATCTATCAATCCACCACTGCCATTCACCCTGATCCTTTTGCAATGCCATGCCTCTCCCTCATAGTCACCCTCAACAAATGCACTGCATCCATCGGGTGAACACATGCCATTACTCTCACTCATAGGTCTGTTCTTTTCCCCATTTTAAGAGAGAGCGTAAAACACTAGGGAGAGTGAGAGAACTGGAGGTGGTCCTCCACAGATCTCACAGCTGACAACTGCAGAGGAGGAAGCACTGGAGATCAGTGCTGTTTTGGTATCCCTGGTCATCGGAGATAGGGAGATTGGGTCCTCCCAGCTACCTGGTCACACAACTAAATATCATCGACCTACATGTCATACAACACTCAGTCATATTGACTTGATTTCAGCAGCAAGTGAAATATGATCATCTTCGTAATGATAATTTGTAACATTCTTACCTTGCCAGTACTAATTCCTTTATGTTTCTCTTCGTCAGGGCCTTCATGTGTGCAGCAGCAATCGCTGGACCTCACGGATGACGATTCCTCAGAGGAGATGATTCCTTCTGAGGGTGCACTGTCACAGGACTTATGCTTACCATGCACCAGCTCAGATACTCACACTTTGGTGGGACCACGTAGGCAAATAGTTGGGTTTTCATCTGGTGACTCACAGCTCACAAGTGAGCAAGAGCAGAGAGTGGTGGCAGGGACAGCTGTGGAGAGTCTGTGTCAGAGAGCTTATGTCTCTCCAAGCTCTGCTAAGCTGGACACAGATGCTGTATCCTGGGGGGCCATCGATGAAAAGGATAATCATTGAGGGGCAGCAGAAAATTTGCGATGCACTGACAGGCTTTCCACGCACACTGTCCATGATTGTAGAGAGAATGGAGGAGTCTGTAGTGTATGTACCCGTCTATCTTTAAGGGAACTATTGAATGTAACCGTTCACCTTTAAGGGAACTACTTTAGGTGTGGCACTATTTGTTTGGCTTCTGTATACTGTAATACCGATAGTGACCACACCAGTATATAAGTGTTGTGCCAGGAGTTATTGGGCAGATTCGCCCGGACCTTTGAATAGTAAAGACCTGTTTTGTTTGTTACTTCTGAAGTCTGTGTATTTATTAACTGCACAACCCACAGACTTTACAGTGGCGACGAGTCCGATCGTACCCTGCGGCAAGATTACCAAAGCAAGAAGAGCGTCGAAGAGAGGCAACCGCCCTCGTCGTGCTGCTGGAAGAAAACACGAGGCTGCAGCAGGAGAAAGGTGGAAGACTTTAGCAACAAAAGCTTCCATTAGCAACAGGCACTGACTACCCTTCTACCGCGGTGCGGAGTGAGCTGATCAGCAGGGAACAAGGCGGCCGAAGAGACTGTGAGTAGGGGAAGGTGTAGAAGTATCCGGAGGATAAGGGCAGAGCACTCGACCTCGGTCGAGGGGGAGCTGTGCCGGCCAAAAGTCAGGTCCAACGGCGTCGGGTGACAGCCGGACCGCGATCGGCGGGAAAAATCCGGGCAGCGACCGCAGCCACGAAGCGCTGAGCCTGCGAGTAGGCGCGGGAAGAGAAACCCAGCCGCAGCCGGGGAGGGAAACACCGGTCTGCGAGAGGGCTGGGGAGGCGAACGGGAACCGTGCGGGTGAGAGCCGGGTACGGAGAGAGAGACTGCGAGGAGCCAGTCCAGCGGCTGAGCTGTTCTCCACCAACGGGGTACTCAGAGCCGGCAAAACCGAACGTGCGGGAGTGGGTGAGAGACACAGCCGAAAACGGGGTGAGAGACTGCGCGAGAGCCAGTCCAGCGGCTGAACTGTTCTCCACCAACGGGGTACCCAGGGCCGGTAGCACCGAACGTGCAGGTGAGAGAGCGACAGAGCCGGGTACGGAGAGAGAGACTGCGCGAGAGCCAGTCCAGCGGCTGAACTGTCCTCCGTTAACGGGGTGTACCCAGCGCCGGTTGGGCCGTGCGGGCGGGAGGAACAGACATAGCCGAGTAAGGGGAGCTGTGCGGAAGCCAGCCAGCGGCTGAACCTGTCCGCTGTGGGGGAAGCGTACCCCTTCCACCGGGAAGAAACGCGGGAAGCCGCCATTAGGCGGAGAAGACGCCAGAAGCGGGAAACCGCCATTGAAGTGGGCGGGGCGAGAAAGGAAGAGCGGGAAACCGCCATTTTCGCGGGAAAACCGCCATCTTGATTGACATACCGCCATTGAAGTGGGCGGGGAGAGAAGGAAAGAGCGGGAAACCACCGATTTCGCGGGAAAACCGCCATCTTAGAAACAAACAAATAAATAAGAATACTTAAAGAAATACTGGTGCTGCTCCCAAGGGAAGAAAAATGCCTAAGCGAGGGAATATTAACGACTTTAATTCAGAAATAGAAGACTGGGCCACGTACGTGGAACGCATAGAGATCTATTGCGAAGCCAACAAAATAGAGGAAGACGACAAGGCGATAACATTGCTAAACTCGATGGGGGCAAAAACATACGGGCTCTTGAAGCATCTAATAGCACCAAATAAACCAGCGGATCAGACCTTCGAAGAGATTGTGGCTGTGCTGAAGGACCATTTGAACCCCACACTGCTGATGCTGGCTGAACGATTCAAATTCTACGCAAGAACGCAGAAGAAAGACGAAAGCAATGCGGAATACTTGGTCGAACTGCGTAGGCTAGCGAAATACTGCCAGTTCGGAGGGAATCTGACAGAAGCGCTGCGGGACAAGTTCGTATGCGGATTGTCCAAAGAAGGGACGCAGAAGCGACTACTGGAAGAGAACGACCTCACACTGGACAGGGCTGTCCTTATAGCTGCATCGCACGAAGCCGCAGCGAAAGGAACGGCAGAAATGCAACTAAAGGCGGCGGCACTTGGGGTGGACCAAATTACTTCAAGCACAACAAAATGCTACCGTTGTGGGAAGACCACGCATGACCAGAATCAATGCTGGTTTAAGAACCAAGAGTGTAGGAAATGTGGCAAACTGGGTCACATCGCGAAGGTATGCCGGTCCGGGAAAAAGACCAATAATCAAAGGAAGCCACCACAAGAAAAGTACAACAAGGTACACAAGGTGGCTGAGAAGAGTTCAGACGAACAGAATTCAGACTCAGACCCAAACAACCAGGAGCTGGGTAGGCTGAGAATCCACAATGTGGGTAAAGAAACGGATCTACAGGCCATCTGGGTCATACTAAAAATAGCTGGAGTCCAAGTAAGAATGGAGCTGGACACTGGATCAGCTTTATCAGTCATCAACCGAAGGGACTACCACCGGCTATTCTCTCACATACCTTTAAGAAATACCAAGTTTGTATTACAGACATACACGGGGCATAACGTATACCCCGTGGGGAAAATAAGAGTCAAGGTGAGAGATAGGGGTAAAGAACACCCAAGAATGAACTTGTACGTATTACCTGAGGGAGGACCACCACTTCTAGGATGGGAGTGGATTAAGAAAATAGACATGGAATGGCATTACCTAAAAGCCATAATGAGGGAGGACTCGGTGCAAGCTATTAGCTCAGATTCTGAAATGGATGATGATAAGACCAAGTCGAATATGGAAGACAAGGCTAAAAGGGACTTGCCGACGATGGGAAAGAAAACGAAGACATGCAGAAGGACTTATGGTACCAAGAAGAATAAAGCTGCAGAGCAGAACTCCAGGTTGACAGAGAATTCTGAGCCTGTTCAAGCAAAGGATTCATCCATGACGGAAGAACACCGAGCTCGGATGCAAACTTATGTCAAAGTACGACAACAATTAGAACAGTTGAGTGACCGTCTCGTACAAGAGATGAAAAATATGGAAAGGTTCTGGGACACCGAATGGGAGAACCTGGAAAGACTACAGAGACAGCTAGCTCAAGCAGAGAGCGACCATAGAGCCATCGTGGTCAAATACCAATCACATTCCCCTGATGCTGTTCAGGAACTAGAATATTTTCAGAATGAACCAAAGGAAGAGGAATCTTCAGGGAGCCAGGATTTTATTCCAGTTCTTCTCTACGACTCCTTACAAGCAGAGTGTGAGAAGTTGAAAGAACAGTATGAACAGGCCCAGGCTACAATTCTGGAGGGGGTTAACTCGGCAGCCTCCGAAAAGCTAGTTTCAGTAGAAGCATATGAACAGCTAAAGGTTGAACATGAGCAAGAAGTCCAAAGGCTACAGGACATTCTTGATGAGCTCAAGGCCAAGACAGACTCATCGGTAGGGGATCCATCCATAGATGAGAAATTAGAGGTGAAAATCATGGCAGAGCATGAAAGACAGGATGTCCAAGAACTTATAAAAACATTGAAGGACACCCAAGACAAATATGAGGCGGCAATGACCGAGGTTCAACAACTTGAAGAACAGATTCAACTGGGAATCCTTTCAGTGGAAGAACAGGACACTGTAAGAATGGTCCCTGAACATGAACTAGAGAGCATCAGGGCGCAACTTTTCCGAGCGCTGAAAGCCAAAGTTCAAGAGGAACGTAAGGTGGAAGTATTGGAGAAAGAGGTGGAGGAAATGGAGAAGACTCTGATCCACCGTGTTCCCAGGGAAGAGTTAACGGTCAGCCAACTCCTTCATATGCTGAAGGACAAGACTCTGCAAGGGGAACCATCTGAACACGAGCTTCAATCTTCAGGGGGAACGAGTTCGGAGCTCTCAAAAGTCACGGAGATAGCTGAGGTGGCAACACAAATTTTACAAGGATGCCAAAAGTACGTTGAATCACGTCAAGGTGAACAGAAGAATGTGGAAACCGTTACTTCAGTAGAAGGGTTAAATAGCCTGATAACGCAATTACCGATGGAAAGGAAGGTATTGAACTCACAAATGAGGTCCGTCGTGAAGGAATGGCAGATAACCCAGGAAGAGCGGGATGAATATGAATGCATGAAGAAGGCTTTTCAAGAAAGATGTTTAGGGAAGGAACCACCGTCAGCTAACGTCCAGACGGGTGAGGAGGAAGAAGAAGTCTCTCTCGCTGGCCTAACTCAGGACGAACTCGAATATTACCATGACCTGTTGAGTGACACTGAATATTACGAGGATGTGGTCTGCCCAGCTTGTGATGAAAACTCTCAAAGTGCTGAAATCCGGAGGAAGCACTTAAGGTCTAAGGAACATAGAGAGTTGGTGGCGCTACAGCTGGCAGCCGAGAAAGGAGCTCCGAGAGTTTCAAAAAGGCAGAAAAGAAAAAGAAGAAGCAGAAGATAATAACTGTCTAAAATATTAGCACTTCTACCATTCCAGGCGGGACATTACAAAAGGAGCTGAATTAGTTGAAAAACTGGAAAATGTCAAGACAGCCAGTTGGTTGTAAAAGTCCGCACTGCTGGTTCAACAGGACAAAGGTTCAAGCTGTTACGTCAAGAAAAAGGCTATGGAGGAGTCACGCTAGCCAGGTAATCCGGCTACACCAAAGAAATGTTGTTCGGAACGAGTCAAGATCAGAGACTGAATCTATGAACTGTTTCCGCAGAGACTGAACCTGTGAACTGTTTCCACCGAGATTATATTTGTAAATTGTTTTATATGACATTGACTCCACCGAGATTATATCTGTAATTTGTTTTATAGGAAGTTGAAGATATGTATGTTTAACGGGGACTCTGTAAGTAATAAGCTAAAAAGGGAGGATTGTAGTGTATGTACCCGTCTATCTTTAAGGGAACTATTGAATGTAACCGTTCACCTTTAAGGGAAGTACTTTAGGTGTGGCACTATTTGTTTGGCTTCTGTATACTGTAATACCGATAGTGACCACACCAGTATATAAGTGTTGTGCCAGGAGTTATTGGGCAGATTCGCCCGGACCTTCGAATAGTAAAGACCTGTTTTGTTTGTTACTTCTGAAGTCTGTGTATTTATTAACTGCACAACCCACAGACTTTACAGAGTCCACCTCAAGTCTGAGTGGGTTGATGTCGCAGGGCATTGCAAGAATATCTTCTTCCATGGATAGAGTGGCCAACTCCATGGAGCATCAATTGCGGCAAAAAAATGAGTCCATTTAGGCCTTGACCACGGCCGTACAGACTCTGGATGCCAACATGTTTGGTGCCTTAAATAGGGTGACAGACACCTTAGCCTTGGCCGTGGCCTTACAGCGCATCACTGATCTGCACCAAGCTGCTCTCCAGCAGAGTGGTAGGAGCGAAGTGTGGCTGGCCTATGAGAGGGATGATGGTGAAAGGGGACATGGAAGTGGGAACTCCACTGAAAGAGCTCTCACTTCGCACCCGTTGCCCCCCTCCCTCTCAGTTAGTACCCGACATGCTGCCTCGTGTCCCAATGGCCGAGTCTGCCCCTGCACAGGTCCAGGTGGAGCAGTCTTTGGCGGGGCTCTCACAGGCTGCAAAATGAGTTCGCCAGTCAAGAGCATCTCAGCAGTCAGAGCAAGGATCTGAGCAGCCTGCCCCTACCTCTGCTGAAGCCACAGGGGTTGCACCATGTGGGAGTGGTAGGAAAAGGAAGAGTAAAGCTTTGTAGTTGCATAAGGGTATGCACATGGTTGCGTGACAAAATGTTACGTAGTTAAGTTTCTGTTCTTTAGTAGAATCACGTAACATTTATTACTTTGCACCATTTTTCCATGTTGCCCATTCTTGGTTGCTGGGTGGCATCTCGACTTTTCAGTTGCTCGTTGATGAATGAGAAGACATAAATTGATGGGACCCAATGGGGGAATGTGCAATGGGTGGTTGGTTGGTAGCAGGACTGCTTTGTGTCAGTGGGATTGGGGGTGGGGTGGATGAGAGTGGCCATTGGATGTAGTTGTGGCATGGCTCCAATGATGGTAACTAACTGAACCTTACAGCTATAAGGGAATCCCTGGCACACTGGGCAGCAATGAGAGCAGCTGGTGCTGTGATGGGGTCGCCATCCTCCTCCTCCTCCTCTTCCTCGGATTTGTCCACAGACGATGGGCGCTCAGTGCTTTGTTCCTCCTGCAGCTCCAATCCTTGCTACTGTGCAGTGTTGTGCAGAGCACAGCACACCACAATCATTCTGGAGACACTGGCTGTTGAGTACTAAAGGGCGCCTACAGATCTGTCCAGGCACCTGAAGCACATCTTGAGTATGCCGATCGCTTGCACAATGACACATCCGGTTGTCATATGGCTTTTATTGTACATCTCTTGGGCTTCATTGGTTGGTTTCATCAGCCAAGTTTAAAGGAGGTATCCTTTGTCTCCTAGTAGCCACCTCTTAAGTCTGCTTGCAAGTCCAAAGAGCTCTGGGAGCATGGACTGCTGCAAGACGATAGCTTGATGGCAGCTCCCTGGGAATCTGGCGCACACTTGCATGAACCTTTTCTTATGGTTGATGGAGTGGAAGCCCTTGTGGTTTACGAATGCTCCTGGTTGATCGGGGGTGCGCGGATTGCCACGTGTGTACAGTCGTTGATGCCCTACCCCTGTGGTAAGCCAGCCAGAGATGCAAACTCGAGCGCCCATCCATTCTGACTGGCGATAGGCAAAGTTGACATAATTGCTGGCCCTGGCAAACATTCGCATCATCAGTGACCTGCCTTATGCATTTGTGTGCAGCCGACTGGGAGGTTACATACGCCCAAATTGAACCCTGAAGTTGGCAGGTTGGAGCCGGCTTCCAGACATGCTGGCAATCACATGAACTCTTCAATGTTAGAACTCCCCTCATAATCCAAGTTAGCAGGGGTGCTTTGTTATTTTTAGTGTGCTCTATTCACTTGTTATATTGTGTGTGGGTTTTTTTCTGTGATGACATATACTGTCTAATTAGCTGGTGCATGGAGATGATCTCTGATTCCACCTCCTCAAAATGTGAGATCTGCTCTGTGGGTAGAAAGGAGATTCCATTTCTTTGTTGTGAAACTTTGGAAGTTTCTTCTCTCCTGGCTCCTTGTACAATTTATTACAGATGTTATCATTGTCTGTCTTATTTTTGAGTTTTAAGGTTCTGTCCAGGATTTTTGCACATTCTTCCCATATGATGCATGCTGGAAATAGGTTAACATTTTGAAAGATCTATCTATCAGGTAAGCTGGAAAGGGCTATTATCCCTTATGTTTTTTGGTTCCTTGTATTTCCATAATGGTTGCTCCAATCCAACCTGTCTGCATTCATTATTTTTTGTCCATTATCTGCTTGCATCTCACCCATTTTTCTAAGGGGAAGAAATTCATTATAGCCCAGGAATGGGTGGTAACTGTTTGAGAATTAGCGCCAGGCGCTAATGCTTCAGACTGCATGCAAAATTCAGTCTCATTGCACAAAGAAAGGATTGGAGCATCAAATAAAGCACTAATGGCCTAGCTCAATGGTGTTAAACTCAAAGTGCTGACCAATATCAGGTGCCATCTAATCACAAGTAATCATTGCCACAGGCTCTTTCCAGTTCTTAAAGGGGAGGTTCATTGATGCTGCAGAACCTCATTCTCATCATTGCTGGCTGAGCAGCCATCTCAGCCAGCAGCAGCAGGTCAAGGAGAAGGAACTGGACGACTCAAGCAGCCCTCATGGCCCTTCTCCTCCCTCTGGCCACATGTTCCAACATTTCTCGCTGCTGTCGCTCCCTCCATAATAGATCCTGGAGGGTGAGGTCGACTGCCAGTACAGCCCCCATTAATGTAACCAAGTGTAGCACTTTAAAATGTTGTGCGAATAAATGTAACTCATTGTTAGTAGCCACAACACTCCTGATACTAAACATCCTTTAAATGACTGAATTAAACTGTTGCACAATGTCAAACTGACAAGGAAGCAGTGAAACAGCACTAACCTGACAGCTGCGACTCATTACTCATGATCCCTTTAAGTAGCACCCCTGGAGCTAGCATCTGCTTGCTTAGAAACATAGAAACATAGAAGATAGGAGCAGGAGTAGGCCATTCGGCCCCTCGAGCCTGCTCCGCCATTCAATGCGATCATGGCTGATCATCCAAATTCAGTACCCTGTCCCTGCTATCTCCCCATATCCCTTGATCCCTTTAGCCTTAAGAAATATATCCAACTCCTTCTTGAATACATTTAATGAATTGGCCTCTACTGCCTTCTGTGGTACAGAATTCCACAGGTTCACCACTCTCTGGGTGAAGAAATTCCTCCTCATCACTGTCCTAAATGGCTTACCCCTTATCCTTAGACTGTGACCCCTGGTTCTGGACTCCCCGACCATCGGGAACATCCTTCCTGCATCTAGTCTGTCTAGTCCTGTTAGAATTTTATAAGTTTCAATGAGATCCCATCTCATTCTTCTAAACTCCAGTGAGTACAAGCCCAATCGACCCAATCTCTCCTCATACGTCATTCCTGCCATCCCAGGTATCAGCCTGGTGAATCTTCACTGCACTCCTTCCATGGAAAGAACATCCTTCCTCAGATAAGGTGACCAAAACTGCACACAATACTCAAGGTGCGGTCTCACCAAGGCCCTGTACAACTGCAGCAAGACATCCTTGTTCCTGTACTCAAACCCTCTCGCTACGAAGGCCAACATACCATTTGCCTTCTTAACCGCCTGCTGCACCTGCATGCTTACCTTCAGCGACTGGTGCACAAGGACGCCCAGGTCTCGTTGCACTTCCCCTTCTCCCAATCTATTGCCATTCAGATAATAATCTGCCTTCTTGTTTTTGACACCAAAGTGGATAATCTCACATTTATCCACATTATATTGCATCTGCCATGCTTCTGCCCAATCACCCAACCTGTACAAATCATACTGGAGTTTCTCGGCATCCTCCTCACAGCACACATGCCCACCCAGCTTTGTGTCATCTGCAAACTTGGAGATATTACATCTAGTTCCCTCGTCCAGATCATTAATATATACTGTGAATAGTTGGGGTCCAAGGACCGATCCCTGCGGTATCCCACTAGTCACTGCCTGCCACTCAGAAAAAGACCTGTTTATTCCAACTCTTTGCTTTCTGTCTGCCAACCAATTCTCTATCCAAGTCAATACCTTGCCCCCAATCTCATGTGCCTTAACTTTACATGCTAATCTCTTATGCGGGACCTTATCGAAAGCCTCCTGAAAGTCCAAATACACCACATCCACTGGTTCTCCCTTATCTATTTTACAAGTTACATCCTTGACGCCTCCTCTCCGTCGCTGTCGGGGCAAGGTGTTAAGGCAGGGAGGGGGCAACAATGAATTTTGCAGATCAGGCGCTCAGTGACATCACGATCTGCCTGGCACTGAGGTCCCCGGTGGTAACTCATAGCAGCGGCGCTACAGGGGGCTGAATTTGGCATGTGTCGCTGGATTCACCTTGCCCCAGCGCTGCTGCATCAGTGCTCCGGCCAGGCGCTAACCGGAGGCGCTAACCAACTGAATTTTTCCCCCTAAGTGTTTGTGGATTAAAGCAGACTTTATCACTGACATTTGGTGCAAATGAAAACACCTGCACAAACCAACCTTACATTGATATTTAAGTCCAGGCAGACGCAATACTAGAAAACAATAAGTAGAATTGGGCCCACATTACACAGACACGAATGAAAGATTACATCAGTCTTAATGCATCAAACAAAGTGAGTATCCCCTTAATAAGGAAAAGAACATAGATGGTATGTGATAGGGGAGCCACAATTAGTGTCAGTGGACCTGATAAGGGGTTAATCATCAAGATCCCTAAACCTGACTGCTTTCCAGTGACTCCTGCTGAAATTGTCCCTGTGTAAACATCAGATAAGGATAGAATTGGGCTCAACTGTGAAGACTCCTGTATTCCGATAGTTGCTGAACTCACTGTCAAGTCTCACATATGAATACTGGTCATATGGACAAGGTAACAGGAGGTAGCTGGCATCTGTGGAAACATACATCAAACAAGGAGCCGTCATTGCTGGCGAGGAGATAAATAGTTGAAAATCTAATTTTTTAAAGAAAAAAAACATAAGTAGAGTATTTTTGAGCTAACATGCCAGGTGGGAAGCTGACAGGATTGAGTCAGCTGCCCGTTTTACACCCTGCCCGAATTTACTCTTTATTGACTTCAATCGGGCGAGGTGCAAATCCAGTCCGCTTTCTGCCGGGCGGGTTAACTTAAATTTACCCCCAAGCTAATGGACCTGAAAAGTTTACTTATCTTCCATTTAAGTCTTGGGTAAATTTAACAATTGGATAAAAGTAACCACAATGAGGGGTGATTGTCATTCTGTTACTTCCCTATACATGATGTTGCTAATAATCCCTCCTGCCCACTCCCAAACAGAAAGCAATTCAGTGCAGGACTACATGGATTGTGCTGTCCTGTGCTCTCTGACACCAATTTCATTGCTGTAATACACTTGTTTCCTGATGATCCGTTTTGTCAATCTGTGTTGGCAAGGAATGAAAGCGCCTTGTAAAGTGGCCATAGTGTGAAGCATTAATACACAGTAACATTCCATGGGTTGTCATAGAAACTATGCTTGGGGTTTTATGCTTGTTTATGAAATTTAATAAATGCTGCTTTATAGAGAAGATAAGGAAGTAATTGATATTACAGTCATAGGTACGTGTTTTGCTAAGTCATATATTCTGACTAATTCTTAAGCTTCTGCCCACATGGAATAACATCACTGACCATTAACTTGTATTTTTAACTAATTTGTTATAGAACTCATTATTTGTCATGATCTTTATTAATAAAAACAACAGATATTTAATTAGCATTTGCCAATGCAAATAAGTTGGCCATGATGCAAATAATACCTTATGTCACCCCTATGTTTACACTGAGCATCTCTTTCACAGTGAACCATGAAAGAGGGGCAGCGACTGAATTCATGCAGTATGCATGACATACACAGGTATGTGTTTTGAATAGTCATATTTCCATAAAGCCATTCGCTGCACTGACACTGCTATAGCAGTGGTTTGAAGCAGTTAGTGCACAATAACTACAAATTCTAATTAATTATAATGCATAGATTTTTGCAGAAGTAGAAATATATCAGCAGGTACAAATAGCTATATGTAACTCTTACCAATACTTCAAACTGTGTTTTGAGGCCAAATAATAAATTGTTTCAAAATTTGTAGAGTCCTCCACTGGAGTCCTTACAACAGTGTTTTAGAAATCTATAACATGGGCATTTCAATCTCCAAAGAGTTCCAACATGCTGCAATGACTCATCAATCAAGGCTACACTTGATATTTGTCATCCTCAAATCCCAGAGTCCAACAGCTCTGCAACAAACAAATGCAGCTGAGTAAAATAGTGTATCTTTTGCTTGTAATTTATTTTTTATTACTCCCTTTTCCCTTCCGTTTGCCTGTCTGTTTCTTCTTCATGTTGAATTTGTGCATAAGTCTAGGAAGCATCTTGAGAAGTTCCATAGGCTAGCACCATGTAAAATAGGGAATGTTTCCCCCAATTATTACTGACCTTGTTTTATAAGATTGGACTTTAGAAATATTGGGGTAGAATTTCTGTGGGGGTTCCCCAATCTGCCACTAATGCCGGCTGGAAGATCAGCGGAAATGGTGTAAATTGCTCTTTCTGCCATTTGCCCCGAGGCTTCCACCCACTTTCTGTCAAAGTTACGGCCGCCGATCGGGAGAACTTTGTGGACATTTCTGGCGATCGAATCTGTTATTTTATGGAAGCAGAAAGTAGAGTCGGGCCACTTCTAAACAGAAAAGTACTCAATGGATTTTGTGTCACTATGCCGGTAAAGATTAGTCAACATTAATTGAAGGCAGATGCTGTGATTTTGCTTCAGAATGACTGTCTCTCCGAAACCATAAAAATATGCAATTTGTTAATATTGCTTTTGTTTCCACAGTGACAGGCAATGCCATTATATAGCAGAGGTATACCATATCTTTATACATTGTAGATAAAGCAAAAGTAATTAAATATTTGAACAGTGGTACTAATAGCTAGGATGTGCTTCGACATTTAAATTGATTTGTTGAAATGCGATTCTATCTTGAAGTTTGATGCTATGTTCATTAAATGGTAAGAATGATCTAGGGTTTTCTTAAAGCTACTTGACAGACTAAATTGCATGGACTAGAGTGTTATCGAAAGTAATAATGAAGTTAGGAAACTATCAGTAGAAAAGGGCTTATGGTTCTAGCAGCATGAAATTAAGTCCATTAATGAAAACTGAGGACAAAGTGAATAATCTACAAAGTCATAACTTCTCTTTCGTTGTAAGTAGGGGCTGAATTAATTAATTCAGAATAAAATAAATCTACCTATCCGGTTAGGGGGAGAAAATTTAATGAGAGTTCCTACTCCTGATTGCTATCCATGATCCCTGCTGGAAAATGTCTTTGCATATGTGAGAGAATGCGGTAGAACCTAAGAACATAAGAAACAGGAGCAGGAGTAGGCCAATCAGCCCCTCGAGCCTGCTCTGCCATTCAATAAGATCATGGCTGATCCAATCTTGGCCTCAACACTACTTTCCCGCTCTCTCCCAATACCCCTTGACTCCCTTATAGTTCAAATGTCTGTCAATCTCTGTTTTGAATATATTCAATGACTCCGCCTCCACAACTCACTGGGGTAGAGAATTCCAAAGATTCACAACCCTCTGAAAGAAGAAATTCCTCCTCATCTCCGTCTTAAATGGGCGTCCCCTTATTCTGAAACTATGCCCCCTAGTTCTAGTTACCCCACTAGGGGAAACATCCTCTCAATCCCCCTCAGAATCTTATATGTTTCAGTAAGATCACCTCTCATTCTTCTAAACTCCAATGAGTATAGGCCCAACCTGCTCAGCCTTTTGGTGTCCATACTTAAGAAAGGACATACTTGCTCTCGAGTCAGTACAAAGAAGGTACACGCGGTTAATCCCGGGGATGAGGGGATGGACATATGAGGAGAGGTTGAGTAGATTGGGACTCTACTCATTGGAGCTCAGAAGAATGAGAGGCGATCTTATTGAAACATATAAGATTGTGAAGGGGTTGGATCGGGTGGATGCGGGGAGGATGTTCCCGATGATGGGTGAAACTAGAACTAGGGGGCATAGTCTTAGAATAAGGGGGCTGCTCTTTCAAAACTGAGATGAGGAGGAACTACTTCACTCAGAGGGTGGTAGGTCCATGGAATATGCTGCCCCAAAAAGCTGTAGAAGCTACATCATTACATAAATTTAAAACAGAAATAGACAGTTTCCTAGAAGTAAAGGGAATTAAGGGTTACGGGGAGCGGGCAGGAATTTGGACATGAGTCTAGGTTTGGATCAGTCATGGCCCTGTGGGTAGCGGAGCGGGCCCAGGGGCCATGTAGCCTGATCCTGCTCCTATTTCGTGTGTCTAATTCTGTTAGATTCAGGAGATGGTTCTGTGATTAGTGGATTGGTGGTTAGGATCAGATCAGCCATGATCTTATTGAATGGCGGAGCAGGCTCGAGGGGCCGATTAGCCTACTCCTGCTCCTATTTCTTATGTTCTTATGTTCTTTCGTCATACGTCAACCCCTTCATCCCAGGAATCAACCTAGTGAACCTTCTCTGTACTGCCTCCAATGCAAGTATATCCTTCCTTAAATATGGAGACCAAAACTGCACACAGTACTCCAGGTGCAGTCTCACCAGCGCCCTGTAAAGTTGCATCAAAACTTCCCTACTTTTATACTCCATACCCCTTGCAATAAAGGCCAACATTCCATTAGCCTTCCTAATTACTTGCTGTACCTGCATGCTAACTTTTTGTGTTTCATGTACTTGGACCCCCAGATCCCTTTGTACCGCAGCATTTTGTAGCCTCACTCCATTTAAATAATAATTTGCTTTTTCATTCTTCCTTCCAAAATGGATAACCTCACATTTTCCCACATTATACTCCATCTGCCAAATTCTTGCCCACTCACTTAACCTATCTATATCCGTTTGCAGACCCTTTGGGCTGGATTTTGCCAGTGTGGGCGGGCTCAGGCGTGTCAGGTGGAAATCGCGTCAGGACCCCAACTCCTAATTGAAGTGTTGAAAAAGTGGGATTTTCCCCTAATTGGCCACTGGATTCCTGTGTGTGGGAAACCCTGGCCCAATAAGTCTTTTCATACAGGAAGTCGCCTCCAATGACGTCATCAATGCTGCTGGATTTAAGGCCTGCAAGCAGCCTTGCTTCTTCTGGAGACTGCAAACGCTTTGCAAATTGTCTGATGGAGTTAATTTCCCGACAATGTCCACGATCAAGCAAAAGTGTGTACCTCGATTTGATGAGCCCTCCCTCCAAGCTCTGGTGCACGGAGCCAGATGTAATAAGGAGGTGCTGTTCCCTTCCTCAGGGAGAAAAAAGCCACCCCAACAGACAAAAGCTGTGTGGCTGCAAGTGGCCGAGGAGGTGAACTCCATTGCAATGAGGCGCAGAACCTGACTGCAATGCAGGAAGAAGTTTCATGACCTTCTCCGCACAGGAAAAGTGAGTATGACTTTCCCACCACCCTCATTCTGGTCCCCATCGCCTCTCCTCACCAGCACTCTGCTTTGCCAACCTCTTCCTCCACATCCCAGTTGACACTTACATCCCTGCACCCTTACCCATTCCCCCTCTCTCTATGGTCACATTGACCTAACTATTCTACCATGCAGCCCTCACACTCCCTATCACTGTGATGCAATGACAACAACAACTTACAACACACAGGGAGGGTCCTTTGTATCCTTCTAAGCATCTATGCTATGGATTCTCTACACTCACTCTTTCATTCTCACTCAAACTCTACTTGTGTCCCTCATTGCAGGAAAAGAGAGCCCACAATAGGAGGAGGGCCACCCTCAGTAGCCCAGCTCACCCCCTGGGAGGAGACGGCCCTGGAAATCGCTGCGATCGAGGATGATACCCAAGTGGGGGATGGACAGACGGGCGCATCACAGCAAGCTGGTGACAGAATAGTTTGGCATCTCTCTCATTGACATTGCATGAGTCACTGATAATGAATCTGATGCTCTAACAGATTGACTTATGATCATCTGCACTATTCAATGTTCATGTAACCTTGACCTCACACCGCTAACTCTTTCCTTTACTCCCCCACAGGTCCATCGCAAGTCCCTGTCCCCACTGTCCAGGAGGAAGAGCCTGAGCTTCCAGACTCCTCAGAGAAAGCCGCAACCTCTGAGGGTGCAGCGTCAGCAGAATTCAGCGTACCCAGCACCAGCGCAGACACTCACACCTTTGTGGGACCTTCGGGAGATAGAGTAGTGTTGTCACCTGGTGTATCACAGTTCACAAATGAGCATCAGCAGATGGTGGAGACATGGACAGCAATGAAGAGTCCTCGTTGGAGGGTGCAGGACTCTGCCAGCTCGTCTCAGCTGCATGTCGACCCTGTGTCTCCGGGTCCATCCAGAAGGAGAGCGGTGCTGGAACTCCAGGAACAGGTGCAGGAGTCTCTGGCAGATTTTGTCTCCAGGGTCGCTGTGAGTGTGGAGCGCATGGAAGAGTCCATCGCGAACATGAACAGAGCCTTTGTGGAAGCATTGGTGCATGAACGCATCACCACAGAAAGGATGGCAACTTCCGTGGAAAGGATGGCTATGGTACAGGAAAGAATGGCTACAGCCATGGAGGTGCTAAGTTGCCAGAGTGTTGAAAACATGGTCATTGTTCAGAATAGACTGGCATCTCTTGAGAAGCGATGGTCAGCTATTGAGCATAGAAACTAGACATTCATGGAAGTCCTCTGGAGTAGGACTTCCAGTGCAGAAATGGTTCCTCATGGCCCCCCTGAAGTGCAGCAAGGTGCTGTCAAGCCACTTGCTAGCTCTGAAGTGGGGCTGACCCATGAGAGGGATGTTGGTGGCAGACAACAAGGAAGCGGGGGCTCCTCTCCAAGCGCTCACACGACCATGCCACTGCAAAGCCCTCGGTCAAAGTCCCACCAGTGCCCTCACCCAACTGAGATGGGCGTCTCAACCCCTGCACAGCCGCAGGAGCAGCAGACTGTTGCCAAGCCCTCATAGGTTTGCAACCCCAGAGGACGGCCGCCAAAGGTGTTGAGACAGGAACAGCAAGAAAGTGAGCAAGGGGCCTCCACATCTGCTGATGCCACAGGGGAAGCACCATGTAGGAGCACGTGTAAGAGGAAGATAATGCACAAGTAATCAAAAGGGTAGTCACTTGGGTGTTATGTTGTGTTTATTTTTGAAATACCATCAGTTGCTTGCTGTGATAAAAATTTCTGATGGCAAACTGTTGAAGTTGTGGCCTGCGTCATTTTGCAAATGGGACTTCCACATTGAGGGCTTAGAGCGACTTGCAATTGTCAGTATGGTGGTCAGAGTGATAGGAATCCGCAGGTTCTTGTCCATTGTTGATGCTCTGCTAAGAAGGTGCGAGGCAAAAGGGTTTGATTGTGCAGGCTAAGCAAATCTGGCCAACATGAGTGTGCCCATTGCATCCCGGCCAGCAATGTGTTCATGCTCTGGTGCCTTCTGGCCTGTGCAGTTTCAGGTGGGTGAGCAGCAGTTTGGTGCTCCTGCTATTGCTCCTGCTGTTGGTGCTGCTGTTGTTCATGGTTCTGCTGCTGCCGCGGCTGGTCTTCGTCCGAATCTGATGTCCAGGAGGAGAGGAAATAAATGGTTCCCATGTTTCTGGTATATACCTCAGTTGAGGAAGCACTCAGTCAAGGTGGGGAGAGGGGTTTCCCAGGAGGTCACACTGGAGATGGGTTTCAGGCTCCAAACTTCCACAACAATGAGTAGGCCTGCTAAACATTCCCCCAGACCTGAGACAACAAAGTTCCGCCACCTGCAAATGATCATTGGAGCTGCAGCTGTTAGTAAGCAATCCATTTGTGAGGCCTCCAGGTTTACCTGGCATGTTCCAGAGGAGGCGTGTAGGATGGAGGAAATGTCCAAAAATCAGAAAGGCCTCTCAAAATGGGATTATAGAGGCAATTAAATGGTTGTTAAGGGCCTTAAGGGCCTATCCCACCTCTTGGAGGCGGGATGGAAAGGGGGTCAGAAAACATGCATTTGGGAAATTGCTCGGAGGTGGGATGGAGGCAGGATCAGGCCCGCCCGCCTGCCATTTTTTGTGATTTTACCACCTCGCAAGCCTCCAAACCCGCCTCCACGTGCTTGGCAAAATTGAGCCATTTGTGTCCTCCTCACAACTTGCTAGCCAACCTATCTTTGTATCATCAGCAAATTTGGCTACAGTACACTCAGCCCCTTCATCCAAGTCATTAATATAGATTGTAAATAGTTGAGGACCCAGCACTGATCCCTGTGGCACCCCACTAGTTACTGATTGCCAACCGGAAAATGACCCGTTTATTCCGACTCTCTGTTTTCTGTTAGTTAGCCAATCCCCTATCCATGCCAATATATTACCCCCAACATTGTGAGCTCTTATCTTGTGCAGTAACCTTTTATGTGGCACTTTATCGAATGCCTTCTGGAAATCCAAATACACGGCATTTACTGGTTCCCCTTCATCTGAAGGGATAATTACTAGTCCTAATCCTTTTAGGGCTACCCTGGAGCAGGCGTATTTCTCAGACGTTCACTTTCAACTAAAGTTTGAGGTAGCCGAATCCTAAAGATGCTTAATTGGGTCTAAAGGTCTGAACTATCTCTCCCTAAAGGAACAACCTGAAAATGTTACCATCTGCCAGATAGCACTTTTAATAAGTTTAGCTAGACTGTAATGTTTCGGATATTATGAGGGTCCGGAAAACTCCCCCAGAAATCTGCAACTCCTCACCAAAGAGTGTACAGAGATTGAGTTTGCAAGTTTGATACAGAAGTCTTATGTGAGACAATTCTAAAAATATATAGATTTATTAAAGAACCGACATGCAGTTTACAGTTGGTGAGTCAATCGCAACATTAACAGTTCCAAAAAGAGAAAACTTACAATCTTATTATCAAAGAACCTTACTTTCAAATCTTAACTTCGCTACAGTTTTACAGTTCTTAAAGTTGTATTCAGGATATCCACCAAAATCAAATATCTTTGATCCCTGAGGTACAAAGAGTTGGAGACTTACAGAGCCGCCTGTGAAGCCGAGAATTGCTTTGCCCGATTAAAGTGAGTCTCCTATCCCATTTGAGAGTTCAATATTTATACCCTTTTCCAGTGGTAATTCCTTTAAGGTTTGCTGTTGATGCAAGCTAATGATCTCTAGTCATTTTTCTGCTGACCCCTGCAATTCTTACAGTCACCTCGGCTGGTAGCATTACAGAATTATGTCTCCCCTCTAGGTGTTCTAAGTTTACCATAAAAAACGGTGTGACGGCAGGTGTGTTTTTTACTTGGTGTCATTTTTACAAAGGCAGATCTTTGTGTTTCTTTATGAGGTGTAAATTACAACACCTTATCCAGGGTGAACCATTGTTTCGTTCCCAAAGGTCAGCCTGTCGGGACCCATTCACTTCTGTTTCAATAAGGTTATTGATTCAGTGTCAACAACTATCTTATCTCAATAGCCAGAATGCTTTCATAGCTATTTCATAGTTAGGTTTCTACATTTCCAAACCTAGTTTGTCATGTTTAAATAAGGCCAGAATTCTTTCATAAGATAGTATTTTTCTGAATAGGTTATATGGCTTATTCCTTCACACATCCACCCTGTTTGTTACATCCTCAAAGAACTCAAGCAAATTTGTCAAACACGATTTCCCTTTCATAAAACCATGTAGAATCTGCTTGATTGCCTTATGATTTTCTAAATGTATTACCTCCTTAATAATGGATTCCAGCATTTTCCCGATGACAGATGTTAGGCTAACTGGCCTATAGTTTCCTGCTTTCTGTCTCCCTCCTTTCTTGAATAGTGGCATTACATTTGTGGTTTCCAATCCGCTGGGACCTCGCCAGAATCCAGGGAATTTTGGTAGATTACAACCAACGCATCCACTATCTCTGCAGCCACTTCTTTTAAGACCCTAGGATGCAGGCCATCAGGTCCAGGGGACTTGTCGGCCTTTAGCCCCATTAGTTTGCCTAGTACTTTTTCTCTAGTGATAGAGATTGTTTTAAGTTCCTCCCTCCCTATAGCCCCTTGATTATCTATTATTATTGGGATGTTTTTAGTGTCTTCTACCGTGAAGACCGATCCAAAATAATTGTTCAGGGTCTCTGCCATTTCTCTATTTCCCATTATTAATTCCCCAGTCTCATCCTCTAAGGAACCAATGTTTATTATAACTACTCTCTTCCTTTTTACATACCTGTAGAAGCTCTTACTGTCTGTTTTTATATTATTTGCTAGTTTACTCTCATACTCTATCTTCTCCCTCTTTATAATTTTTTTGCTGGTTTCTAACAATTTCCCAATCCTCTGGCCTACCACTAATCTTTGCAACATTGCATGCCTTTTCTTTCAATTTGATGCCATCCTTAACTTCCTTAGTTAGCCATGGATGGTGCATCCTTCTCATAGAACCTTTCTTTCTCACTGGAATATACCTTTGCTGATCTACCATCTTACCCATTAATCTATTTTCCCAGTCCACTTTAGCCAACTCTGTCCTCATACCTTTGTAATTGCCTTTATTTAAGTTTAGGACACTAGTTTCAGACCCAAGTTTCTCACCCTCAAACTGAATTTGAAATTCTACCATGCTATGATCACTCTTTCCAAGGGGATCCTTTACTATGAGATCATTAATTAATCTTGTCTCATTACACATTACCAGATCTAAAATACTCTAAGAAACCATCCCAAAAACACTCTATGAACTCATCCTCAAGGTTACCCTTGCCAATTTGTTCGTCCAATCTATATGATGATTAAAATCGCCCATGATTATTGCAGTACCTTTCTTAGAAGCCCCCATTATTTCTTGATTTATACTCTGTCCTACAGTATAGCATAACAAGTAGGCCCGATTGAAATTGGGCCTCAGGCTTCATTTAAATTAGACCGATGAGCTGTGGACACCTGCTGTGCACCCCCAGGAAGCTCACCGGCAAACCTGACATCATCTTCGGGCTTTCAGCCGCCCTCAGGTGGGTCCAGGGGTGGGTTGGGAGGGGGAGGGCGGGTGGTGGTGGCGGGAGGATTGGCGATAGAGAAAGGGGGAGCTGATCGGGGGGCGAGGATTGGCGATGGAGAAAGGGGGAGCTGATCGGTTGGGGGGGGGGAGTGCGGGGGCGAGGAGAAGGGAGGTGACAGGAGGGGGCCGAGCAGGACCGAGCAACAGTCGTCAGGACTGGTGCGGAGCTGAGAGGAGCAATCCTGTTAATCCTGGCTCCACATTCAGGTAATAATTTTTTCAGAAACTTACATCTTCGGTGGCAGCATCCAGTGGTCCCTTTAAGGGCTGCCAGATTGGCTGCATGTAGACTTAGTTACCCTGAACACAGCAGGCCCGACGCTGGCTGCATTCAGGGCAACCTAGCTTTGGGAAAGGGTCCTTCAATGGGCATTAGGCCTCTCAATCAGATATGGACGGGGGCCTAACACCTGTTTTAGGCGTCCGCTTGGATGCTTGGCGCGGAAGTCATCACCGCACAGGCCTCTGGTTAAAATAGCAGATCGGGCCCAGATGGAACCATCCGAGCCTGATGTGCATATTTAATGAGGACCCCGCTGGCTTGGGGTGGGTGTCCTTGCCACCTGAAATTTAAAGTTGCAGTCAGCCAGATCGGGTTAGAAAGGGGTGGGAAAGTCCCTTGCTTCATTTTAACTGCCTCCCCCACATGGTTTCCGGCAGGCGGGCGAAATTAAAATCAACTCCCACCATGCTTAAGCATTAGCAGCAATAAAGGAAGCAAATTCCTTCACTAGCTTAATAGAAGATTATTTATTTGCTGTTTCAACAAATGAAGAAAACTATGAAGCAATAAACTTTGAATAACAGTAATTTTAACTGATTTGTGAGTCTTTGAATGATCCCTGCGCTTTCAGTAGTCCTAAATTAACCTGGAAGTTCTAAATGACATGCTGTTTGTAGCAGCGAACAATGCCAAGATTTTAAACAGCACTTAAAAATAAAGAGCTGGTAATTTTATTGAAGATTTCTTGGCAGTTGTGAACGATGATATTTTCAAATCATTCAAAACAGAATTATTAGCAGGTGCCCATGGCTTGCCAGTGCGAGCATACTTTAAAGTAATTTTATTACAACAAATCAGTTCTGAAATGGATGAAAGAAGCACAAAGAAGATTTGTAACTGCATCTTAGCATTTTTAAATCTAATTAATACATACTACAAAACAAAGCGCTGTTTGAAGTAAATCAGCTTCATTCTACAGTATTTAGTAATGTGAATACAAATCAGAGCATGTTAGTAATAGCTGTAGAAACAATGCAGATATAAAGGCTGTTTATACTTTAATGTTTAACTAACTAAAAATAGCTTAAAAATAAAATTAATTAAATTGTTTTGTTTTCTATAAATAGCATCAAATCTGGTGGTCTAAAAGGGCAATGTACTAAGAAATACATACAATGGAAACGCTAAGACCCACCCACAACAAAGACCAAGGCCACACAATAAGAATTTCAAAGCCCCAATTTTAATCTCACCTACCCAGAGGTCAATGGAGCATAAAATCGGGTGGGTGTAAAGTGGCCGTGCGACCCGTACCCGCCCCATCCCCGCTGGGCGGGTTAGGATAAAATCGGGGCGCAAGAGTCTGCAACAAAATACAGAAAGAAACAAATAGCATAAGAGATGGAATTTCAAACCAAAATAATCTGTAGTTGGGGCTAAACAGGCTTTTATTCATTCATTCTTAGGATGTGGGCAAGGCCAGCATTTATTGCTCATTCCTAATTGCCCTTGAGAAGGTAATGGTGAGCCTCCTTCTTGAACTGCTGCAGTCCATGAAGTGAAGGTACTTCCACAGTGCTGATGGGAGGGAGTTCCAGGATTTGATGAAGGAACAGCGAGATACTAGAAGAAATTAATTTGGCAATTGCTGCTGATTTTGAAGAAGACATGAATTTATTTGAGTCTGGTACCTGTTTATAATGATACAGGGTTAGTTGTTCCAAGTTATACTTCTGGCTATGTTCCTTGCCCTGTACATGCATGCCAACACCCAAATACAGAGCTGTACTCGCTGGTATCTGAATGTTGGTTAAATTGTATTGCTTACAAAGAGCCCTTAGCTCTCTGATAATGTAAAAAAAGATTAAAAACGAGGTTTAAGAAGTTCCCAGTGGGCTGCCTGTAAACATGCTAAACTTTGCTTTGCACCAGCTGCAGTTATACTTTGTGAACCTGATATGTATTTCAAGGATTTTCTGTTTTTATTTTAATAGGATAAGATAGAAATTTGAGGAGCTGGGGAGGCGAAAGCAGTTAATTATCCTAGACTAAAATATGTGGGAAAGGATCTTCCATAAGGTAGAGATAAGTTCACAGAGTTAATGATACAAAGTGTTAAAATGGAGACCGGGAAAGAAACCTTACTTGGTCTATTATTTGATAGAGTGCCTGAGATGATCAGAAATGCAGAAGTAAAGAACACTTCAACAAAATCAATCACCGTGTCATTAGATCTGATATCGTGAAGCAAGTAGAAGAGATAATGCACCTGACTTCAGGAAAACTGATTTTGTGGTGGTGGAAGGACTGAAAATTAAGTATATAATTAAAGTTAAGTAATACTTAGACCTTACACCCATGTGTGACACCAAGGCATGTGAAAATGGTGACAGAGCAAGTAAGCATGACAAAGAGAAACCACACTCTAGATGTAAGATTTTGATGTATGTATTGATGTAAGGAGACAGGTGTAGTGTATGTGCCTTTAAGGGGAGAACTACTTTTTACAGCTCCTGTATACTGTAGTACCGGCAGTGACCACACCTGTATATAACCCTGAGTAGGGATCTGTACTGTTTAGTTTTAGAGCAACCCTCATCCAGTAAACACCTGTTGATTGTTCCTCTGCAGTCTCTGTCGATTATTTGAAGGATACACTACCTAAAGATTCACGGATTCAACATTGGCGACGAGGTGATTCGAACCTACCTGCAACTTTCCAGAAGAAGGCTGATTCCATCAGTGCGGGCGTTGACCATCCTGAGAGGACTTGAGCAGGCAGAGGAGGCTGTGGAGAGCTGGGCTTGGTTCTCCAGCCGCGACGATCCAGCGCAGCGGGCTGGCAGCAGGTACTGCGCAGACCCTTCCCAGACAGCAGCGGCAGGAGCCGACCGATGGCACAGAAAAAGGCCGAGCAGCGTCGACGGGTAAGAGAGAGGGTAAAGCGCACAGGGCGCAGCCGGGGTTGAAGACCGAGCGGCGTCAACGAGAGAGGGTGAAGCGTGCAGGGCGCAGCCGGGGTTGAAGACCGAGCGGCGTCAATGAGAGAAGCACACAGGAAAACGCGCAGAGCGCGGCCGGTGTTCAAGGGCTGAGCAGCGTCCGCGGGGGAAGAAAAGAAAGCGCGGGAGACGCCATTTGGGCCACAGCGGAGAAGAAAGGGAAGCGCGGGAGACGCCATTTTGATCCAGCGGAGAAGAAGGGAGAGCGCGGGAGACGCCATTTTGAGCCAGCGGAGAAGAAGGGAGAGCGCGGGAAACGCCATTTTTAGCCAGTCTAACCACACCCAGGGATGCAGAAGAGTGGCAGGGTCACAGCGTTCGACAATGAAGTCGAAGATTGGGCGACATATGTAGAATGCATAGAGGTGTACTGCAAAGCGAATGAAGTGCCAGATGCCAGGAAAGCACTGGTATTGTTGAATTCCATGGGTGCAAAAATGTACGGCTTACTGTGAAACCTAGTCACCCCAGAGAAGCCAGTGGAAAAGGATTTTGAAAGCATAGTGGCAATCCTACAGGACCACTTAAACCCCACACTGCTGCTGATAGCAGAAAGATTTAAGTTTCACAAAAGGAACCAGCATAAAGACAAAAGTAATGCTGAGTATTTAACGGAACTGCGCAAGCTATCGAAACACTGCCAGTTTGGAACGGGACTAGCAGATACTTTAAGGGACAAGTTTGTGTGTGGGCTTCAAAGTGAAGGAACCCAGAAACGGCTTCTATCAGAAAAGGATCTTAAGCTGGACAAGGCTTTCAACATGGCAGTATCACACGAAGCAGCCGCACGGGGCGCTGCAGAGATACAACGGAAACCGCAAGAATATGGCACAAATGAAATGTCATATGGAGCAGTGAAGTGTTATCGCTGCGGCAGAACAACACACGACCATAAGGATTGTTGGTTCAAGGACCAAGTGTGCAGACAGTGTGGAAAAGTAGGACACATAATGTCGGCCCTTGAGCTGCAGATGGACTCACTTTGGAGCATCCACGATTCTGAGAGGGGTGTGGATAGCACATTCAGTGAGTTGGTCACACCGCAGGTTAAGGCCAGCGTAGACAGTACATGGGTGACCAAAAGGCAGAGCAAGGGCAGGAAGGTAGTGCAGAAATCCCCTGGGGTTGTCTCCCTTAGCAACAGGTTCACCGTCTTAGGTACTGTTGTCGGGGGGGGTGACGCATCGGGGGAAGGCACCAGCAGCCAGGCTCATGGCACCATGACTGGCTCTGTTGCAAAGAAGGGAGGGAAAAAGAGTGGCAGGGCTATAGTAATAGGGGATTCGATTGTAAGGGGAATAGATAGGGGTTTCTGTGGTCGCGACCGAGACTCCAGGATGGTATGTTGCCTCCCTGGTGCAAGGGTCAAGGATGTCTCGGCGCGGGTGCAGAACATTCTGGAGGGGGAGGGGGAACAGCCAGTTGTCGTGATACATGTTGGTACCAACGACGTAGCTAAAAAAAGGGAAGAGGTCCTACAAGTAGAATTTAGGGAGTTAGGAGCCAAGCTAAAAAGTAGGACCTCGAAGGTAGTAATCTCTGGATTACTACCAGTGCCACGTGCTAGTAAGAGTACAGAGAACAGGATAGTTAGGCTAAATACGTGGCTTGAGCAGTGGTGTAAGAGGGAGGGTTTTAAATTTTTGAGGCATTGGAACCAGTTTTGTGGTAGGTGTGACCGATACAAAAGGGACGGTCTACACCTGTGCAGAGATGGAACTGATGTTCTCGGGGTAATTTTTGATAAAGCAGTTCGGGAGCATTTAAACTAGTATGGCAGGGGGCTAGAAACCTATGTAGTGAAATAGAGGAAAGTGAAAGGCAGACAGAAATAAATGGTAAAAGGGTGAGGAACAAAAAACAAAGGGCCAAACTAATTCATAAAAAATGTGAGCATAAAAAAAGCCTGAGGGTTTTATACCTTAATGCGAGAAGCATCAGGAACAAGGTAGATGAATTAGCTGTGGAAATAGAGGTTAATAATTATGATCTAATTGGGATTACGGAAACATGGTTGCAGGGTGAGCAGGGCTGGGAGCTTAACATACAGGGGTATTCAGTATTTAGGAAGGATCGACAAAAAAGAAAGGGAGGAGGGGTAGCATTGCTAGTAAAAGAGGGGATAAATGCAATTGAAAAGAAGGATATTAACTCAGTTAATACAGAATCTATATGGGTGGAGCTAAGAAATAGCGAGGGGCGAAAAACATTAATAGGAGTGGTATATAGGCCTCCAAATAGTAAAATAGAGGTTAGGGAGGGCATCACGAGGGAAATTAGAGAAGCGTGCAATAAGAGCACAGCTGTCATCATAGGTGACTTTAACTTACATATAGATTGGACTAGCCTAATCAGTAAAAATAATGAGGAGGAGGAATTCCTTGAGTGTTTAAGGGATGGTTATCTGGATCAATATGTCGAGGAACCAACTCGGGAACAGGCTATATTGGACTGGGTACTGTGCAATGAGAAGGGACTAATCAGTAATCTTGTTGTACGGGGACCCTTGGGTCAGAGCGATCATAACATGATCGATTTCTCACTCGAAATGGAGAGCGAAGAAATTGACTCAGAGACTAAGGTCCTGAATTTAAACAAGGGGAATTATGATGCCATGAGACGGGAACTGAGTAGGTCTGATTGGACAACGTTCCTGGGAGGACTGGAGGTAGATAAACAATGGCAAACATTTAAAGATAGAATGACAAAATTGCAAAAATTGTTTATACCAATCTGGCATAAAAGGAAATCTAAAAAGGTGACTCAACCGTGGATAACAGGGGAAATTAGAGACAGCATAAAATCCAAAGATAGGGCGTATAAAATAGCCAAAAAAAGCGCCAGAGCGGAAGATTGGGAACAGTTTAAGATAGAGCAAAGGAGGGCAAAGGGCATGATCAAGAGGGGCAAAATAGCTTACGAAAACAAGCTGGCGGAAAATATAAAAACTAACTCCAAAAGCTTTTATAAATATATCAAAAGGAAAAGACTGGTGAAAACCAAAGTTGGTCCATTGCAGTCAGATACGGGGGAATATATAATGGGAAATAAGGAAATGGCAGATCAACTAAATGCATACTTTGGGTCAGTCTTTACGAAGGAAGACACAAAAAACCTCCCTGGGATATCGGGAAAAATAGGGACATTGGCAAAGGAGGAACTGACGCAAATCAATATCTCTAAGGATATGGTGTTAAGGAAGCTAAAGGGATTGAAGGTGGACAAATCCCCAGGGCCTGATAACATGCATCCTAGGGTACTGAAGGAGGTGGCCCTAGAGATAGCGGATGCACTAAGGATGATTTTTCAGAATTCATTAGACTCGGGAACAGTGCCGATGGATTGGAGGGTAGCTAACGTTACCCCACTATTCAAAAAGGGGGGTAGGGAAAAAGCAGGTAATTACAGACCTGTAAGCCTTACATCAGTTGTGGGCAAAATGCTGGAGTCCATCATTAAGGATGAAATAGCGGAGCACTTAGCAAATGGGGACAGGATAGGACAGAGTCAACATGGATTTACAAAGGGTAAATCGTGCTTGACTAATCTATTGGAATTTTTTGAGGGAGTAACTGGTAGAATAGATGGGGGAGAGCCAGTAGATGTGGTGTACCTGGACTTCCAAAAGGCCTTCGATAAGGTCCCACATAAAAGATTAGCATGGAAAATTGAGGCTCATGGGATAAAGGGGAAAGTTTTGGCGTGGATAGGGAACTGGCTGTCAGATAGAAAACAGAGAGTTGGAATAAACGGCTCATTTTCTGAATGGCAGGCAGTAACAAGTGGGGTACCACAGGGATCTGTCCTGGGCCCCCAGCTGTTCACAATTTACATTAATGACCTGGATCAGGGAGTCGGATGCAGCATTTCCAAATTTGCAGACGACACTAAACTAGGAGGGGGGGTGGGCTCAGAGGAAGAGACCAGGAAGCTCCAGAGCGATTTGGACAGACTGGGCGATTGGGCGGATAAATGGCAGATGCACTATAATGTGGACAAGTGCGAAGTTATCCACCTTGGGTGCAGGAACGGGAGGGCAAATTATTATTTAAATGGCAATAGATTGGGAGAGGGGGAAGTACAGAGAGACCTGGGTGTTCTTGTACACCAGTCACTGAAGGCGAGCATGCAGGTGCAACAGGCGGTCAAGAAGGCAAACGGTATGCTGGCCTTCATAGCAAAAGGGTTAGAATACAGGAACAGGGATACCTTGCTGCAGCTGTACAGGGCACTGGTGAGACCACACCTCGAGTACTGTGTACAGTTTTGGTCGCCTCATCTGAGGAAGGATGTTCTTGCCATGGAGGGGGTGCAGCGGCGATTCACCAGGCTGATACCAGGAATGGCGGGAATGACCTATGAGGAGAGACTATGTAGTTTAGGGATGTACACACTGGAGTTTAGAAGATTGAGAGGGGACCTCATAGAAGTGTATAAAATTCTGACAGGTCTAGACAGACTGGATGCAGAAGGAATGTTTCCCTTGGCGGGTGAGAACAGAACTAGAGGACATAATTTAAGGATAAGGGCTAAACCATTTAGGACAGAGATGAGGGGGAATTTCTTCACTCAGAGAGTGGTGAACCTGTGGAACTCATTGCCACAGAGGGCAGTGTACGCCAGCTCATTAAATATATTTAAGAGGGAATTAGATATATTTCTACGGGCAAAAGGGGTTAAGGGTTACGGAGAGAAGGCGGGGACGGGATACTGAATTAAAGGATCAGCCATGATCTCATCGAATGGCGGAGCAGGCACGAAGGGCCGAATGGCCTACTCCTGCTCCTATCTTCTATGTATCTATGTATCTATGTATAATAAGAGTCTGCAGGTCGGGAAAGAAAACCAGCAGCAAGAAACCTCCACAGGAGAAGTACAAAAAGGTACATAAGGTGACGGAGAGTAGTTCAGACGAACAGAAAAGTGATACAGACTCCGGAAGCAAGGAGCTGGGTTGTCTGAAACTACATAATGTAACCAAAATGGAGGATCACCAAACTATCTGGGTCACGCTCAAGATAGACGGAGTCCAAGTGAAAATGGAATTGGACACAGGATCAGCCCTAACAGTCATAAACCAAAGGGACTACAAGCGGCTATTCTCAAATATACCCTTGAGAGATGCAGAGATTATCTTGAAGACGTACACGGGGCAAAAAGTCTACCCCAAAGGAAAAATAAGGGTGAACGTGATATACAACGGCAAGGAAACACCAAAAATGGACTTATATGTATTGCCAGATGGAGGACCACCACTACTAGGATGTGAATGGATCCGGAAGATACAGTTAGATTGGCATGCCATACAAGCACTGACGGTAGATGCCAAAAAGGATGACGACGTCACACCTGGACGACTGTCAAAAATGCTAACTGACGCACAAGAAGTGTTCCAGGAGGGACTCGGAACACTAAAAGGCATAACAGCGACGATCAAAATAGAGGAAAATGCAAGCCCAAAGTTTTTTAAGGCCAGATCGGTGCCTTATGCGATCCGCCCAGCCGTCGAAGCAGAGCTGGAAGGTTTGGAACGTTCTGGAGTATTGTCCAAAGTGGGCTGGAGCGAGTGGGCTCCTGTAATGAAGAGGTCGTTGAGTAATATTCCTGGAGAACCAAAGAAGATTCGCATCTGTAGGGACTTTAAGGTGACAGTGAACCCAGTCCTTCACACGGTACAATATCCGCTTCTGAGGATTGAAGATATTTTCGCCTCGCTATCTGGAGGAAAACACTTCACTAAGATTGATCTGGCCCAGGCGTACCTGCAAATGGAGGTAGAAGAAGCCTCGAAACAGTACCTCACGATCAACACTCACAAAGGTCTCTACCAGTACAACCGGCTGGTGTTCGGGGTAGCATCAGCTCTGGCTATTTGGCAAAGGGCAATGGATCAGGTCCTGCAAGGGATTCCAGGGACCCAGTGTTATTTGGACGACATGCTGGTCACGGGCGAAAATGACAGTGATCACCTCGCCAACCTGGAGCAGGTGCTCACTAGATTGAAGGAATATGGGCTCCGAGCTAATCACCACAAATGCGAGTTTTTCCAGAAGCAGATCTCGTATTGTGGCCATGTTGTTGATGAAGAGGGGTTACATAAGTCCCCTGAAAAGATTGAGGCAGTAGTCAAGGCTCCAGCACCAGAAAATGTGTCACAACTGAGGTCGTTCCTCGGGCTGGTGAACTACTACCATAAGTTCTTGCCGAATTTGTCTACGTTACTACACCCACTGAACACCCTACTGCAAACGGGGGTACCTTGGAAGTGGAATGACGAATGTAAACGAACTTTCCAGAAGTGCAAAGAATTGATCACATCAAAAGAGGTGTTGGCTCATTTCAACCCAGCACTACCAATTCGGTTGGCGTGTGATGCATCACCCTATGGTATTGGAGCGGTGCTGTCGCACAAATTCCCGGAAGGCTTGGAGAGGCCAGTAGCCTTTGCGTCTCGGTCACTAACCTCAGCCGAGCGTAACTACGCCCAGATTGACAGGGAGGCCCTCAGCCTAGTGTGGGGAGTGAAAAAGTTCAACCACTATCTGCACGGGCAGAGGTTCACCTTGCTGACTGACCACCAACCACTTGTCTCCATCTTTAATCCAAAGAAGGGCGTTCCGGTGATGACTGCGCAACGGCTACAAAGATGGTCCCTTTTTCTAGGGGCGAACCAATATGAAATCGAGTATAAGGGCACGAAACAGCATGGAAACGCTGATGGGCTATCACGCCTGCCACTGCCTACTGTGGAGGAAGCACCAGCAGTGGACCCTGTCGAAATATTTTATTCGACTATAATTGAACGCTTGCCAGTAACTAACGCGGATATAGAGAAGGAGACCCGAAATGACCCGACACTGTCTCGGGTATATGATTTGATGGTGAAGGGATGGCCAACACATGGCGACTCACTGTTGCTAGCATTCTCATCCAGAAGAGAACAGCTGTCAGTATGCCAGGGGACCTTGATCTGTGGATTCCGAGTGGTAATTCCACCCAAGTTAAGGGAGAGAGTGCTCAATGAGCTTCACGAAGGCCATCTGGGAGGGGTGAAAATGAAAAGCCTTGCTAGGGCTTATGTGTGGTGGCCGGGGATCGATCAGCAAATCGAGGACCTGACAAAGAGCTGCTCAGGATGCCAGAAGATCCAAAATGCACCACCACATGCCCCTCTACACCCATGGGAGTGGCCCTCCTCTCCATGGCAACGGGTGCATATTGATTTTGCTGGTCCATTCATGGACTCAATGTTCTTAATAGCAGTGGATGCGCACTCGAAATGGCCTGAGGTGATCAAAATGTCCTCCACCACCACGGAGAAAACGATTGCAGTCCTACGGACCATATTTGCCAGGAACGGCTTGCCAGAGCAGATTTGCTCTGATAACGGACCACAGTTTGTGTCCGAAGAGTTTCGGAAATTTATGAAAAGGAATGGGGTAAGGCATTACACATCCGTCCCGTATCATCCAGCCACAAATGGATTGGCTGAGAGGTTCGTACAAACCTTTAAAAAGGCAGTAAGGGCCATGTGCGATGACGACATTCCACTGCAGCATAAGGTGGACAATTTCCTGTTAGCCTACAGAAATGCGACACATGCAGTTACCAACCAGACCCCGGCCATGATGTTCTTTAACCGAAGGTTGAGATCTCGTCTGGATTTGCTCAGGCCAAATGTACGAAGAAATGTTGAGAATAAGCAATTCCAGCACATCAATGAGAAACCGACAAGGAGCTTCAATGTAGGGCAACCAGTCTTGGCCCGCGACTACCGAACAGAGAAATGGCAACCAGGAACGATATGCACATGGCAGGGGCCACTAATGTACACAGTGAATGTTGGGGAGAACATTGTGAGACACCATGTCGACCACATCCTAGCATCACAGGAACGAGTCAACCCCATGTCTCGCGTACCTGGTAATGAACCCGACATACAGGTAGCATCTACCCCAGAAACAGTAGTATCGGAAGCTGATGAACCAACCGACGACAGGGGGCCAGAATCGCCTCCGCACCAAGAGCAAGACACTCAGGAAAGGCGCTATCCAGAAAGGATCAGGAAGCCGCCCTAAAGACTGAATTTTTAAATGGACTATTTTCAGGTAATGTTGCATGTTAAAAGTGTTAATTGTTAAATGAATGTTATGGTACTGTTAATCTAAAAGGGGAGGAATTGTAGTGGATGTTGTATCCGTGTGTTAATGGAGACACGGAATGCAGGAGTAGGTTTCACAGGTGTTTACTGAACAAAGTCTGGAGGTGAACTAACAGATACAAGACACTATACAGGCTTATATAGCCCGAGTGGCCATTACCGGCATTACAGTATACAGGGGCTCTTAAAGGCACATACACCACAATTCCTCCCCTTTTAGACAACCAGTACATAATATTTTAAGGAATCATTAATTAACATATTACAAGAACAATAATCTACACATTTGCTGCAGTTAATCAATTATAAGTCAGTCTCTCTGGAGGCTTCCTGACTCGGTCCAGATAACGCCTCGGTGGTGTAGTAGGTTTTGGTGGTGTAGTAGGTTCTTTTGGCAAGGTTGATTTGGCTTGAATGCCAGTGTCGGGTTCATCTGGTTCCAGTATCACCGGATCGGAGGTAGATACTATGGGTATCTCTGCTTCATCATTAGGCGTATAGAGTTGTGGTGTAGGTTGTCCCGTTTCGGAGGACTCTATGATCTGGTCAGCATGGCGCCTTATTATGCTTTCTCCAATGTCCACGGTATACATCAGCGGTCCTAGTCGTGTGCAAATAGTTCCAGGCTGCCATTTCTCGGTACGGTAGTCCTGGGCCAAAACTTGTTGACCTATCTGGAAGGTTCTAGTTGGCCTTTCATTCATGCCTTGAAATTGCCGGTTCTCCACGTCCCTTCTGATGTTTGGCTTGATCAAATCCAGCCGGCATCTTAGGCTTCTATTGAAGAACATCATGGCGGGGGTTTGGTTTGTAACCACATGTGTTGCATTCCTGTATGCAAACAAAAAGTTATCTACCTTATGCTGAAGTTTTATGTCTTCATTACCCATGGCCTTTATGACCTTCTTGAAGGTCTGGACAAACCTTTCAGCCAATCCATTGGTGGCGGGATGGTATGGGGCGGACGTGTAGTGCTTAACCCCATTGTTTTTTAAGAACTTCCTGAATTCTTCGGACACAAATTGCGGTCCATTATCAGAACAGATCTGTTCAGGCAGCCCATTCCTGGCAAATATGGTCCTTAATACTGTGATGGTTTTTTCCGTGGTGGTGGAGGACATCTTTATTACCTCCGGCCACTTGGAGTGTGCATCAACCGCGATTAAGAACATTGAGTCCATAAATGGACCAGCAAAGTCGATGTGTACCGTTTGCCATGGAGATGAGGGCCACTCCCATGGATGTAGAGGGGCTTGTGGTGGGGCGTTTTGGACCTTCTGGCATCCTAGGCAGCTCTTGGTCATTTCTTCGATGTCTCCATCGATACCTGGCCACCACACAAACGCTCTGGCTAGGTTCTTCATTTTCACTCCACCCAGATGCCCCTCGTGAAGCTCCTTTAGCACTTTATCCTGGAGTTTGGGTGGAATCACCACTCTGGATCCACACATCAAAGTTCCTCGGCACACTGACAGCTGTTCTCTTCTTTGCAAGAATGCTGGCAACAGTGGTTCGCCATGTGCTGGCCATCCCTTCACCGTTAAATCGTAGACTCGTGAGAGAGTCGGGTCATTCCTCGTTTCCTTTTCAATGGCAGAATTTGTTACTGGTAGACATTCTACTATGGTCGAGTGGAACATCTCCACTGGGTCCACTGTAGGTGCCTCTTCTACCGTTGGCAACGGTAGGCGCGGTAAACCGTCAGCATTCCCATGCTGTTTTGATCCTTTGTATTCTATGTCATATTGGTGTGCCCCTAGGAAAAGGGACCACCTCTGTAGCCTTTGCGCTGTCATAATGGGAACACCCTTTTTAGGGTTGAATATGGAGACGAGGGGTTGATGGTCAGTCAACAAGGTAAATTTTTGTCCGTGTAGGTAATGGTTGAATTTCTTCACTCCCCATACCAGGCTAAGTGCTTCCCTGTCGATCTGGGCATAGTTACGCTCAGCTGAGTTCAATGAGCGTGACGCAAAAGCTATCGGCCGCTCCGAGCCATCAGGGAATCTATGCGATAATACCGCTCCTACGCCGTAAGGGGATGCATCGCACGCCAGTCTGATTGGCAGTGATGGGTTGTAATGAGCCAAAACTTCCTTGGACGTGATCAAGCCTTTGCATTTATGGAAGGCACGTTTACAGTCTTCGCTCCATTTCCAAATTACTCCCGTTTGTAGCAGTTCGTTAAGAGGGTGCAGAAGAGTTGACAAGTTCGGTAAAAATTTATGATAGTAATTTATCAATCCCAGGAACGACCTTAATTGTGAAACATTTTCAGGTTCTGGGGCTTTTATGACCGCTTCAATTTTTTCAGGTGACTTATGCAACCCTTCCTCGTTAATTATGTGGCCACAATATGATATTTGTTTCTGGAAAAATTCGCACTTGGGGCGATTTGCTCGTAGGCCCTGTTCTCTCAACCTAGTGAGCACCTGCTCCAAGTTGGCAAGGTGCTCGTTGTCGTTTTCTCCTGTTACAAGGATGTCGTCTAGGTAGCATTGAGTCCCCGGAATCCCTTGGAGGACTTGCTCCATAGCTCTTTGCCAGATAGCTGCTACTCCGAAAACCAGTCGATTGTACTGGTACAGGCCTTTGTGTGTATTTATCATGAGATACTTTTTAGAGGCCTCTTCAACCTCCATCTGTAGATATGCCTGAGCCAAGTCAATTTTGGTGAAACGTTTTCCTCCGGATAGTGAGGCGAAAATATCTTCTATCCTCGGAAGAGGATACTGTACCATGTGAAGGACCGGGTTTACAGTCACCTTGAAGTCCCCACAGATGCGAATTTTTCTCTGTTCTTCAGATTTATCATTATTCAACGTTTTCTTCATGACCGGGATGATGGGTGTTGCCCACTCGCTCCAATCTATCTTGGATAACACGCCTGCCTTTTCCAAATTCTCCCGCTTTGCCTCGACTGCTGGACGAATTGCGTATGGCACCGGCCTTGCCTTAAAAAACTTGGGAATTGCCGCATCTTCCACTTTTATTGAGGCGGTGACACCTTTCAAGGTTCCTAGTTCCTGTTGAAACACTTCCTTGGCGTTGGCCAAGATGTCTTTTAATCGTTCAGGTATGACGTCATCATCATTTTTTTTCTTACTGGTCACCGTCAGTGCCTGAATGGAGTGCCAGTCTAAACGTATCTTCCTGATCCATTCACGTCCCAACAGCGGTGGACCACCATCTTGCAGAACGTATAAATACAACTTCTATATTTCCTTGCCGTTGTATACAACAGGCACCCTTATTTTCCCTTTGGGGTATACTTTCTGCCCCGTATATGTTTTCAAGTTAATGGATGTGTCTTTCAAAGGTATATGCGGAAATAGCCGCTCGTAATCCCGTCGACTTATGACGGTCAGAGCTGATCCTGTATCTAGCTCCATTTTAACTGGGGACCCCGCTATCGTGAGGGTAACCCAAATGGTCTGGTAATCTTCTTTGGCAATTACATTATGTAATTTGAGACAGCTTAGTCTCTTGTTTCCGGAGTCGCTATCGCTCTTCTGGTCTTCGGAGCTACTGTCCGTCATCATTTGTACCTTTCTGTACTTTTCCTTATTGATTTTTTTCCTGTCCGTGGATTTTTTGTGTCCAGATCGGCATACACGTGCAATGTGTCCTATCTTTCTGCATTGCCTGCATGCTTTGTCCTTGAACCAGCAGTCCCTCTGGTCATGGGTGGATCTGCCGCAGCGATAACATCTCTCGAAACCCTGTGTCATTTCATGGGTGCCGAAGTCCTGTGGCTTTTGCTGTATCTCTGCAGCTCCTCTTGCGGCTGCTTCGTATGATACAGCCATACTGAAAGCCTTGTCCAGTGTCAAATCTTTCTCAGAAAGTAGCCTTTTCCGTGTTCCTTCACTTAGGAGACCGCAGACGAATTTGTCTCGAAGAGAATCTGCCAGTCCTGCCCCGAATTGGCAGTGCTTTGACAGCGTCCTTAATTCGGTGAGGTAATCAGCGTTACTTTCATTCTTGTGCTGATTCCTCTTGAAGAATTTGAATCATTCCGCTATCAGCAGCGGTGTTGGGTTTAAGTGCTCCTGTAGGGTATCAACAATCTCCTTAAAATTCTTGTCCTTTGGTTTGGCTGGAGTGATTAAGTTTTGTAACAGCCCGTATGTCCTTGCGCCCATTAGATTTAGAAGTACTGATGCCTTTTTATTATCTTCTATTTCATTTGCTGTGCAATATACCTCCACTCTTTCCACATATGTGGTCCAATCCTCTATACCGCTATCGAAAGCATTAATATTGCCAGCCTTAGGCATCCTGAAAAAAAATGGCGCCTCCCACGCTTTCCTTTCTTCCCTGCAGAAAAAAATGGCGCTTCCCGTTCTTTCCCGCCGCTGCTGCTGCTGACAACGCTGTTCTCCGCGGTTTTTATTTACATAGGTTTTTTTTTTCAATCGGTGGAGACTCGTTCCCGCCGGACTCTCTGGGACTTTTCCCTCCCTCTGCTTGGTCCGAACGCCGACCTGCTTTGCAGCGCCGGCCGTCTCCCGAGTGCTCCCCCCCTCTGTCTCTGTTTACCTCCGCCTTCGCTGCTCAGCTCCGCTGCAGAGCCAGCCGATGGAGCCCCAGCCCGCCGCCCAGGAAGGACCACTGCAGTACCTGCCACCAGCTCGGCCAGCCGGTGAAACCACAGCCTTTCCATTTTCTCTTTTCTTTCTTGTTTTTCTTCGACTTTCGTCTGAGGAATCGATCTCCTTGAGGTGCTGCCGAATTGCAGGTAAGTCCGTTTCCAATTCGTCGCCACTGTTGTATCCGTGTGTTAATGGAGACACGGAATGCAGGAGTAGGTTTCACAGGTGTTTACTGAACAAAGTCTGGAGGTGAACTAACAGATACAAGACACTGTACAGGCTTATATAGCCCGAGTGGCCATTACTGGCATTACAGTATACAGGGGCTCTTAAAGGCACATACACCACAGTGTATGTGCCTTTAAGGGGAGAACTACTTTTTACAGCTCCTGTATACTGTAGTACCGGCAGTGACCACACCTCTATATAACCCTGAGTAGGGATCTGTACTGTTTAGTTTTAGAGCAACCCTCATTCAGTAAACACCTGTTGATTGTTCCTCTGCAGTCTCTGTCGATTATTTGAAGAACACACTACCTAAAGATTCACGGATTCAACAACAGGGAAGGAGGAATATTGAAAAAATATATTAAACTAAAATTATTACAATAAATGAAAAGAGAAAGTGGAGAAATATATTGTGTAAATTAGGCAAAGAATTAAAATTGAAAGACAACAAGTGGGCTCCTTGAAAGTCAGAGAGGTGAGATAGCAGGGAACATATACATGGTAGAAATTTTAAGTGGCTTTTGAGCAATAATTTTAATAATAAGACACTAGGGGCTGAATTTTGCCAATGGGGAGCTTTTGGAGGCGGGACTCCCACTTGTCGGGTTGTAGTCCCGCCACCATCGACTTCTGGCCAACCCACGCTATTTTCCCTTGATTGACCTTGTTAAGCCCGCCCAGCGGGCTTAGCAGACCAATTAAGGGGAAGTCAGTTAAAGAGAACGTCAACCTTTTTTTGACAGATGAATTGTCATCATTTGACTCATCAAACCTCTTGCTTTAGCAGAAATTAAATGGTTGTTGTATTGGAGAATGCAGCAGCCATCTGTCATCTCTGCCGCGGAGATGCGAGACTCTCCGCATCCCCAACGATTGAAGCCTGCAAGAAGAAACAAAGGTAAGTAAACTTTTTCTAACAATTTCCACTTACCTCACATACCTCTCCACACTTGCACCCATCACTTACCTTCACAACACACGTTTGCACCCTTCCGACCCCCGCAGACCCACTACTCGCCTCGGTGACCCTGGTGGGGTTCGGAGCCTTTGGGAAGCCTGCACTTGTGTGGGTAAAATGGGGATAATCCTCTTATCTGCCTGTTAACTACCTGGCTATAATTCCCTTCCCGCCTCCAGGAGATGGGACCCGGCGCGGGTTGGCTACTCGCCTCCTGGGAAGATGACAACGGAGGTGGGTTGGGGGCGGGATGGGCACCCGCCCCCAGATTCTGCCATCTTCCCGGCAGTCCCACCTCCAAACCCACCTCCCCAGGGCTGGCAAGATCGCGCCCTAGTTTTCCATTTCTGACAGTTGACAGTTAAACAATGCATCTGAGCGTATGGCGAGAATAGAGATTAGTAAAGAACATGTTTTTCACTGGATTTTTGATCCAATTTTACAATCTTTCTATGTTCAATAACAACAAATTTCATGAATGTTGCATCATCCTGAACAGAATACAATACTTATAACCACTACTTTATTACTGTCCCAATGAAAGTTCCTTCCATGGTGTTTTCATCAGGAGATTTATAGGCATAATAGGGGGAAAAATTTGGTACTGTAGCGCCTCCTGTTTGTGCCAGCAGATGGCGCTAGAGCATTATCGCGAGGCGAATCCAGCGCCGCACGCCATATCCAGCCCTGCCCCCCCCTCCCCGCACTGCCACCAGTAACAGTTATCGCTGGGAGCCTCAACGCCAGGTGGATCATGATGTCAGTGAGTGGGCAACTCTCACTGACCGCCCGATCTGCGAAAACGATTGTCGCCACCTACCTTAGCGCCTGGAGTAAACAGCGAAAGGGAGAGCTCTCGTGAAGCACCAGGAAGCTGGCTCCAGGGACGTTATTAAAAGGGATCATCAGCAATGAGTCGCAGCTGTCAGGTTAGTAGAGTTTCAGTGGTGTCTTGTCATTTGGACAGCCTTGGACCTTCATTACTGTTATTTGTCTGAGCTGCCAGTGCCAATTGCAACTTCACATGCAGCTTGCCCATTTTAAAAGGATGAATTTCACCGGGTGGCGACTGGGATACCGGGGAGTATGGAGAGCACTCCTGCTCCACCTGGCTCCACAGGAACATTTAAAAATAGATATTCTTAATGGCAATAGATTGGGAGAAGGGGAAGTGCAATGAGACTTGGGTGTTCTTGTGCACCAGTCGCTGAAGGTAAGCATGCAGTTGCAGCAGGCGGTTAAGAAGGCAAATGGTATGTTGGACTTTGTAGCAAGAGGGTTCGAGTACAGGAACAAGGATGTCTTGCTACAGTTGTACAGGGCCTTGGTGAGACCGCACCTTGAGTATTATGTGCAGTTTTGGTCGCCTTACCTGAGGAAGGACGTTCTTGCCATGGAAGGAGTGCAGCGAAGATTCACCAGGCTGATACCGGGGATGGCAGGAATGACGTATGAGGAGAGATTGTGTCGATTGGGCTTATACTCACTGGAGTTTAGAAGATTGAGAGGGGATCTCATCGAAACCTATAAAATTCTGTCAGGCCTGGACAGACTAGATGCAGGAAGGATGTTTCTGATGGCCGGGGAGTCCAGAACCAGGGATCATAGTTTAAGGATAAGGGGTAAGCCATTTAGGACTAAATGAGGAGGAATTTCTTCACCCAGAGAGTGGTGAACCTGTGGAATTCTCTGCCACAGAGGGCGGTGGAGGCCAGTTCATTAAATATATTCAAGAAAGAGTTGGATATATTTCTTAAGGCTAAAGGGATCAAGGGATATGGGGAGAAGGCAGGGACAGGGTACTGAATTTGGATGATCAGCCATGATCTCATTGAATGGCGGAGCAGGCTCGAAGGGCCGAATGGCCTACTCCTGCTCCTATCTTCTATGTTTCTATGTTTCTTCAAAACTCACCTTTTGTGGGCTTAGGCTGCAGCGGCCACAGAAGAATTCAGAGTGGAGAATACCCAGTTGCTGCTCTGCTCTGCAATCTCCTATTTCCCAGAGTGTAAAAGGGCCTGGTGCCTGTTTTAGGTGGCTACCAGGGACGCCTGAAAAATCGGGCATCTTTCAGGTATCCTTTGCCCCCATAAAATCTTCCCACCGGCTGTTGGGCACTCAGTGGCTCCCCTGCCGGATTACCCCCTCCCCCCCCCCCCACTTTAAGGTTTCACCTCTGCCTTGACTCCGCGGAGGAGCCACCAGATTTCCCGTCCACCCCCAATCGGGGAACTGTCTGTCGGCACTCATTGAGCACTGGCAGCTCAACAAGCCAATTTAAATGAGGCCAGACCAGGAGAATGGTTTGGGCCTCTCGTTAATGTTATGAGGTGGGCGGGGCAATCGCTCAGGCTCCTGCCCGCCTGATGTGCACTGCATGTGAAAATCAACCCCAATATGCTTGGAACATTTAAAAATGATGGTCTGCAGCTTGAAGATTTTGTCATTATAGATTCATCCTTGTGGTCCAAAAAAGTACAGCAACCAGAAAAAATTGATCTGGTGGCATACAGCAATTTTCTCAGGTTTGTAAGCTATCTTCCCACACACTCACAGTGGAAGACTGCACAAAGTGATGCACCTCCAGTGACACTGGGCAAATTGGTAACGCTTCATTACAAATTCATCGCTTAAAAAGATTTTTTTCATTGTATTTCCAGATTATCCCTGGCCTTTCTGCTTTATAGTAGGAATCAATGGATTCCTATCTAAATCACTGAGGTCGAGGCAGTTCAGTAAATTAACCGAATTTAATTAAACTGGGGAACAAAACAAAAACATGCAGGAGCAACAGCAAACAGGTCTACACAGTAACTAGTTCCACGAGGTCTGAACTCAGAACCTCCCACCTCTGACGTCATCACGTTTCCCGCCACTCGGGGCACCACGTGACCAACGTGATGACGTCATCGCGTTGTTTCAGGGTTTTTACAGAAAGCTTGTTTACACTCAGCAAACGGACATAGGTGCTGTAACATTGCTTTAAAGACAGTTATTCATTTGTACAGGAGTTCATTGGTGATTTTACCACATTATCATATTTCAGTTACTGATGTTCATAAGCTGTTGTGTCTTGGAATGTTTGAAAGAAATTGCACAGCAATTATAAAGCAACAGGTAAGTGTGTTACAAGATGCAATCAGAGCAAAGGAATTTGGACATGCTTCGGATACGAACTGTATATCTTCCAACATTTTAGGAGTCCTTATTTGCTCTGTGATATTTTGAGTTTGCACTGGTGATTTGAGTTACATTTTAGTCTATTCCTTGATTGTATATCATAGTGTGCTTAACATATATATTTTTAAATGATCACAATTTGTCTTAGCATCATAATAATGAATTGCTCAAAAATTGCTTTTTGAATTTAGCAAATTAAAATTCTATAATTCAACTGTATATCTGATATTATGCAAACCATTGCTGTCTTCCCGGAATCCCATTGTTCAACAATCTCTAGCTAGGGCGATTGGTTCCAAGTTTTAATCTGTTTGCTCAATATTGCACACATCAGCGGTGACATGAAGCACAAACCACCCTCACGACGGGTACCATGGCTGTATAAAGTTGTGAATCAGTAGAATTGGTCTGGGAGAGTAGAGCTACAGAAATCATAGAATCATAGGATGGTTACAGCACAGAAGAAGGCCATTCAGCCCATCCAGCCCATGCCGGCCCCCTGCAAGAGCACTTCAGCTAGTCCCACTCCCCCGCCCTTTCCCCGTAGCCCTGCAATTTTTTTTTCCCTTCAGAAATGCAGGTCATTACCCTGTCATGACTAACTCATTTTTCAGAAGAGGAACTGTTTGTTCCTTCATGTAAAGCCTGCTACTCATTCTCTACTTGGGTTTTAAAATCCTAAGTGAAATTAGATTGAGTGGTTCTTAAACCAATAACCAATAAATACAATTACAAGGCTAAAAGAATGTCTATTATGTTGCAACAAGTTATAAGAACGACCATGAGGTAAGTTCTGATCATTTAAGCTTATGTAAGAGAATAAAAGACTTGCACCTGGAATTTTCATGGGTTTGTCCTGATCTTCCACTGTAACTTTGCTGGAAGATTGGCAGAGCCCCCAGCGAAGCAGTGTTAATGGCAAAAACAGCTGTCTCCACCGTTTCTCTGGGACTTCTGAAGTTACGGTGTGAGATCAGGAAAGGTTCGCGGAGATTCTCCTCCTTGCATTTATATAGGCCCCGATATTTATGGAAAGAAGGTGGGGGAGCACTCAGAAATGCCGGGAATGTGGAAGTCCTGCTGCATTTAACAGTTGGACCACATTATCAATTTTTTACTCAATTTCCTGCCCGGCAGCCGGCCAGATGGACAGCCTGGGGATGGTCCACAGCAACTGGGAATCATCGCAGGAGAGTGGGGGGATGGGTGAGGCCGGCAATTGGGAGGGAGGCGGGACCGGGAAACATTACAGGTTGGTTGGGGGGGGGGGTGCTGTCAGACCGAACACAGCTGAAGATTTGCTTGAGGGGTGGTGGGGTGGAATGATGGGGGTTTACTCCTGCTCTTCTTGGCCTACAAACAGTGCTATAAAAAGCACTTGATCCGGCTGCTCCCACCTCCCATTAGCTGCCGGGTTTCCCGAGCCCTGGGAAACCTGGCCAGCCAGTGTTAAATTTAAACCACTGCCAAAATATTGGGAATGGAGCCTCATTTACATATAGGGGGGGTGCGCTTTGGTCTGCAGGAGGCCAAAAGATTTTAGTGGGGCACGGAAGAGTGCCCCTGCTCCACCTGGCCTCACAAAAATCTTTATAAAAAACGTACCTTTTGGGAGAAGCCGCTAGTGGTCCCTTTAAAGGCTGCTGTTTAGGCCTCTCGATGCCTGGAGAAAAGGGACTGACAGGTGCCGTGCATGCTCCACCCATTTCTCCTTGTAACTTGCAAATGGGGTCCTACCATAGATGTAGGATCCCGATTTCTATATCTAAACAGCCTCATGCCCGCTTTGCCCATTTAAAGGCCTGCCTGAATGTTGATTTCTGAAGGGCAAGTGCGTGCACACAGTCCCCAGCAGATTTTCACTTTGTGGTTACCTGTTTTACATGTGAGAAATGGGCATTCAACAGTTGAAGGTCTCCCCCAATATCATATCTGTAAGATGGCACCTCCGATAATGCAATATTGCACGCAAGTATCAGCCTAGGTTATGTGCTCAAGTCCTAGAGTGTTGCACCCACAATCTTATGACAAGCTACCAACTGAGTCAAGCTGACAACTGTGTACAATTTAATTTAGCTAACTCAATAAAAAAACAGTATGACCAATTACATTGGAAGAGGTTTTAAGAAGTTGGGGTTAATGTATTTTGTCTGGAGGGAATTCTAATTGACATTCAGGCCATGTTTTAGTAGAATTGGGAGTGTTGAGATGATATTTAAATTGTATCTAACCTGTGTTTTGTCAGAACTGGGAGTGTTTGAGGCTATCTCTGAGTGCAAGGAGGAAAACGTTCTACTATTCAGGATTGCCATCCATTAGGTACAAGAATGTAGTAGACCATTTTTAAATTGACCATTATCCTGTACTTTTTGACAAACACAAATTTAACTAAGTATAATGTAGTGAAAGGACATGGATTGATAAAGTAATGTAATAATCAAAATACTAGATCCATTGTATTTTTCAGTTTGAGTCCATACATTCAGATTTAGGATCAGTGTAATTAACAAAGTTTGAGTGACGTGGTCAATGGCTTCTCTGAGATTGTCACACACGAGCAGCTCTAACAAGTAGAGCACATTTAAAATGGACACCCTTTGGTCACACGCTCCTGAATTTTTGAGTTGGCTAAATTGCATACAGTTGTCAAGTTATTTTTTAAAATAATATTAAGGGATGCTGGTCCCATAAGAAAATAAATCATATGATTCCAAAAGTATTTTATTAATGCCTTGTCTGTACACATGGCAATCCCTCAAAGACAGTAGACCATCTGTGAAGCCAGCTATATTCCCTTGTTAAGTTATTTTTTAAATGTGCCCAAAAGGAAACACCAAACCGCATTCTACTTTACTCATCTTATCCAGGGATTTATGCTCAGCGCTCTCTCATCAACAAAACCATATGCAACTTAAAATGCTAAAGCACTCAAGGGTATTACTGTTGATAACAGTAAATAAATCCTATGTACTGTATAAACACAGCTTCAGTGTTCCATATGCATGGTTTTAATACAACTTCTAGACTATTTTAATTGAATGGCAGCCAATGTGAGGCCACATATACCACAACTTAAAAGTGTTGAAAAGATGAAGTGGCCATGAAGGTTCATTATTAGTGGAACAGATGGACAATTGTTTTTTTCTGTATTTGCACAACAGATATGACGTTGCCCGCGATTTTCCCATTGGAGGCGGGTTAGGTGCGGGTCAGGTGGCTGGCGGGTCCCGAACCCGCCTCCGCTGTCAGCTGGGAAAAGGTTGTGATTTTCCTCTAATTGGTCAATGAATTCTGGGTGTGTGGGTTCTCCTGGCCCAATTAGTGCTTTGGGACTGAAACTCGCCTCTGCTGACGCCACTTATCCAGCTGCATTTAAGGGCTCCAAGCAGCCTTGTTCCTTATCTGCCTGTGTTCTTGATGCTGCGGAAGTCTGGGAATCTTGCCTTCTTCAACGATGTCTAGCTCAGGGCCCAAGGCCGCCTCGACATTCAGCGACGACTCCCTCAATTGTTGGTGGAGGGAGTAGCAGCTAATAAGGAGGTGCTCTTCCCCTCTTCTGGGAGGAAGAAGCCTCCCCAGCAAACAAAGGCTGTATGGCTACAGATTGCAGGGGAAGTGAGCATCAGGTCAGTGTGCAGCAGAACCTGGCTGCAGTGCTGTAAAAGGTTCAATGACCTTATGCAAACAGGAAAAGTGAGTAAACTATCACCTTGACACTCATTCTGCTCCCCTTCTCCTCTCATCACCAGCACTCTGCATTGTCAACCTACTCCTACACATCCCACTTTACCCTTACATCCCTTGCACCCTTAACCATCCCTCTCTCTATATGGACTATTCGACTATGCTGCCCTCACACTCCCTATCACAGTTATGCAATGACAACAACTAACAACACACAGGGAGGGCCCTTGGTATTTGCACCTCACTCCATCTTTGTCTCCTTCTAAGCGTCTATGCTCTGGAATCTCTACACTCACTCCATTATTCTCAATCAAACTCCACTTGTCTCCCTGCAGGAAAAGAGAGCCCACAATAAGCAGGAAAGGGCGAGGACTGGAGGAGAGCCACCCTCAATAGCCCATCTCACTAATGCTGAGGAGGCGGCCCTGGAGCTCATTGGCGCTAGCGTGGATGTGGAAGTGGGGGATGGACAGACAGGCACAGAGGAGCAAGCTGGTCACAGAATAGTTTGGCATCTCTCTCATTTACATTGTATGAGTGACTGAAATGGCTTCTGATGCTCATACAGATTGACTATTGATGATCTGCACAATTCATGTGCATGCTACATTAATATCAGATGTCTAACTCCTGCCTTTGCTCCATCACAGGACCATCGACATCCCCCCTCCCCACTGTCCCGGAGGAAGAAGGCGATCGTGAAGACTCCTCAGAGGCACCTGCAACCTCTGAGGGTGCAGCATCAGCAGACGTAAGCGCACCCAGCACCAACACAGATACGCACCCCTCAGTGGGACCTTCGTGACAGAGTAGTGTTGTTACCTGGTGTATCACAGCTCACAAGTGAGCATCAGCAGATGATGGAGACAGGGACAGCATCGGAGAGACCTCGTCGGAGGTCGCAGGACTCTCCTAGCTCTACTCAGCTGCATGAGGACCCTATGCCTCCGGGTCCATACAGAAGGAGAGCGGTGCTGGAACTTCAGGAATAGATGCAGGAGTCTCTGGCAGGTTTTGTCTCCAGGGTCACTGCAAGTGTGGAGAGGATGGAGGAGTCCAACTCTAATATGAGCAGAGCCTTTGTGGAGTCATTGGCGCATGAATGCATCACCACGGAAAGGATGGCAACCTCCGTGGAAAGGATGGCTACCTCCGTGGAATGGATGGCTACAGTACAGGAGAGGATGGCTATGGCCATCAAGGAGCTAAGTCGCCAGAGTGTTGAAAACATGGTCATTATTCAGAATAGACTGACATCTTTGGTGGAGCGATGGACAGCTATTGAGCAGAGAAACCAGACCTTCATGGAAGTCCTCTAGAGTAGATACAGGTCCTCATGGCCCCCCTGATGTGCAGCAAGTTGCTGTCTAGCCACTTGCTAGCACTGAGGTGGGGCTGACCCATGAGAGGGATGCTGGTGGCGGCCAACAAGGAAGTGGGGGCTCCACTCCAAGCGCCCACACTTCCATGCCACTGCATAGCCCTCAGTCAGAGCCCCACCAGAGTCCTCACCCAACTGAGATGGGTGTCTCAGCCCTTGCACAGCTGCAGGAGGAGCAGACTTTTGCTGAGCCATCACAGGCTCGCAAACCCAGAGGACGTCTGCCAAAGGTGTTGAAGCAGGAGCAGCATGAAAGTGAGCAAGGGGCCTCCACATCTGCTGAAGCTACAGGGGAACCAACATGTAGGAGCACGCATAAGAGGAAGATAAAGCACGAGTAGTCACAAGGGTAGTCACTTGGGTGTTCTGTTCTGTTCAATTGTTATATGCCATCATTTACTGATTTTAATAAACTGCACTGATGGCAAACTGTTGCAGTTCTGGTCTTTGTCATTTCGAAAATGGAAGTTCCCCTTTGAGGGCTCAGGGTGACTTGGATTAGTCATAATGGTGGTCACAGTGATAGGAAGCCACAGGTTCTTGCCCATTGTCTATGGAGTGGTAAGAAGGTGCCAGCCACGTGTTTGATTGGGCAACCTAAGCATCATGCAAGCGTGTGCGGCCGACTGGGCGATGCCACGGATGGCTGCTGATGATCCCTGGAAGGAGACTGAAGCAAAAAAGGTGAGTGCGGTGGTGACTGACAGCCATTGGTGAGGGGTTTCCACCCGCTCCTCTGGGCTCCAGATGTCTGCAACTATCTATAACGAAACTCTCATCCTCCTTTGGCGCTGCTGCTTAGTCATGTTGGGGAAGGTCATCCTCCGCCTCTAAACCCTGTTTTGGGGGTCTCTCCTGTGACGACGTGCTTCCCTGCACTGATTGATGCCTTCTGCCCTGTGCAGCATCAGGTGGGTGAGGAGGATGTTGGCGCTGCTGTTGCTGCTGCTGCTACTGTTGTTCATGGTGCTGCTGCGGCCGTGGGTGCTCCTCGTCCGAGGCTGGGGTCCACGATTAAAGGAGATAAATGGTTCCCATGCTGCTGGTGGAAACCACAGGTGAGGAAGCGCTCAGGTAATGTGGGGAGAGGGTTTTCCCAGGAGATGACACTGGAGGGGAATCTCATCCTCACTAAATCCAAAATCAGTAGTCCTGCAAAAAGTTCTCCACTACCTGAAAATACAAAGTTATGCAACCTGCAAGTGATCCTTGGTGAAAGCTCTGCTTTTATGGTGGAGCTGCAGCAATCAGGAAGGCAGCCGCCAGAGAAACCACCAGGTTGGCGTGTTTGGCGTGAGGCAGGAGAGGCGTGCAGGCCGCTGAAAACGTTGCAAAATCTGAAGTGCCTCTCAAAATCAGCTTAGAGAGGTTGTTAAGTGGCTGTTAAGGACCTGTCCCGCCGGCCGGAGGCGAGACTGAAACAGTGTCTCCAAGCCCGCCTCTGGGGAAGTTGTGCGGAGGCGGGTTAGCGGCGGGATCAGAACCCGCTACCAATTTTTCCAACTTTCCCACCAGACCCGTCTCCAAACCTACCCCCTGAGCGCCAGCAAAATCGAGCCCGAGCTGTTTTCTAAACAGCATCAAATGGAACTGAAACTTATGCCTCTTGAGCTAGAAACATTTTGACAAACAGCTGCTTCATTTCATTTCAAGAGATAGTTTTTTTAAAGGGAGAGTTTGCTAATTGAAGGATAACATCACAATTAATCCTGGAAATTCCAATTAAATCCACAGAAATACAAATTAAAGGAAAGGCAAGATCCGCCCTCCTCAGTAAAGCTAAATATAATAGCTATTTTGTGCAGAATATTAAGTATGGAAATGACTATAATCAATTTTGCTCAGCTTTGAAATTCAGCACAGCAGCATTTGAATAATCTGAGGAACAACACGAGGTCCTTAAATTATACTGATTCACTGAATGCTCATGATAGCAATGTTTTTTTGTATAAGAACATAAGAACATAAGAAATAGGAACAGGAGTAGGCCCTACGGCCCCTCGGGCCTGCTCCGCCATTCAATAGGATCATGGCTGATCCGAATCTAGACTCACGTCCACTTCCCTGCCCTCTCCCCGTAACCCCTAATTCCCTTAGGGGGAATAAAAAGGGCAAAAGCAGGAACTAAGTGTCACAAAACATCTTTGAAAGTTCTCTATCTGAATGCACGTAGCATTCGTAACAAAATAGATGAGTTAATGGCACAAATAACTACATATGGGTATGATCTTGTGGCTATTACAGAAACATGGCTGCAGGGTGACAATGCCTGGGAATTAAACATACCAGGTTATTTAACGATCAGGAAGGATAGGCAGGAAGGAAGGGGAGGTGGGGTGGCTATGTTAATAAAGGAAGGAATCACTGTAATACAGAGAAATGATATTGGGTCAAAAGATCAGGACAATGAAACAGTTTGGGTGGAGGTAATGAATAATAAGGGGAAAAAAGCACTAGTGGGCGTAGTCTATAGGCCTCCGAACTGTGGCAACTCTGTTGGACGGAGTATCAATCAGGAAATAGTTGAGGCTTGTAATAAGGGAACATCTATAATTATGGGGGATTTTAACTATCATATTAATTGGACTAATCAAATTGGGCAGGGCTGCCTTGAGGATGAGTTCATTGAGTGTATTAGGGATGGGTTTCTTGAGCAGTATGTAACTGAACCGACCAGGGGGCAAGCAACCTTAGATCTGGTCCTGTGTAACGAGACAGGATTAATTAAAAATGTCCTAGTAAAGGATCCCCTTGGAATGAGTGACCATAACATGGTTGAATTCCATATTCAATTAGAGGGTGAGAAGGTTGGATCTCAAACAAGCGTGCTAAGCTTGAATAAAGGAGACTATGAAGGTATGAGAGCGGAATTGAGTAGAGTGGATTGGGAAAATAGATTAAAGGGTAAGACGATACATGATCAGTGGTGTACATTTAAGGAGTTATTTTACAACTTCCAAAAAATATATATTCCACTGAGAAGAAAAGGGTGTAAAAGAAAAGACAGCCATCCGTGGCTAGGGTAAAGAAATTAAGGATAGTATTCGACTAAAAACAAGGGCATATAAGGTAGCCAAATCTAGTGGGAGGATAGAGGATTGGGAAAACTTTAAAAGACAGCAAAAAATAACAAAAAGATTGATTAAAAAAAGGGAAGATAGATTATGAAAGTAAATTAGCAAAAAATATAAAAACAGATAGTAAGAGTTTTTACAGTAATATAAAAAGAAAAAGGGTGGCTAAAGTAAATGTTGGTCCCTTAGAGGATGGGACCGGGAAATTAATGGTGGAAAATATAGAGATGGCAAAAACACTGAATGAATATTTTATATCAGTCTTTACAGTAGAAGACACTAAGAATATCCCAACATTGGACAAACAGGGGGCTAAAGGGGGGGAGGAGCTAAACACGATCAAAATCACTAAGGAAGTGGTACTCGGTAAAATAATGGGACTCAAGGCGGATAAATCACCTGGACCTGATGGCTTACATCCTAGGGTCTTGAGGGAAGTGACGGTAGGGATTGTGGATGCATTGGTAATAATTTTCCAAAACTCCCTGGACTCAGCAAAGGTCCCGGCAGACTGGAAAACTGCTAATGTAACACCCTTATTTAAAAAGGGCAGTAGACAGAAGGCTGGAAACTATAGACCGGTTAGCCTAACATCTGTGGTAGGTAAAATTTTGGAGTCCATTATTAAGGAGACAGTAACAGGACATTTGGATAATCATCATTTAATAGGACAAAGTCAGCATGGTTTTATGAAGGGGAGGTCATGTTTGACAAATTTGCTGGAATTCTTTGAGGAAGTAACATATAGGGTGGATAAAGGGGAACCAGTGGACGTAGTGTATTTAGACTTCCAAAAGGCATTTGACAAGGTGCCACACAAAAGATTATTGCTTAAGATAAAAAATCACGGGATTGGGGGTAATATTCTGGCATGGATAGAGGATTGGCTATCTAACAGAAGGCAGAGAGTTGGGATAAATGGTTCATTCTCAGACTGGCAATCAGTAACTAGTGGTGTTCCGCAGGGGTCAGTGCTGGGTCCCCAACTCTTTACAATCTATATTAACGATTTGGAGGAGGGGACCGATTGTAACATATCAAAGTTTGCAGATGATACTAAGATGGGGGGGAAAGTAGTGAGTGAGGAGGACATAAAAAACCTTCAAGGGGACATAGACAGGCTAAGTAAGTGGGCAGAGATTTGGCAGATGGAATACAATACTGGGAAGTGTGAGGTTATGCACTTTGGCAGGAAAAATCGTAGAGCAAGTTATTATCTTAATGGCAAGAGACTGGAAAGTACTGAAGTACAAAGGGATCTGGGGGTCCTGGTGCACGAAACTCAAAAGGTTAGTATGCAGGTGCAGCAAGTGATTAAGAAGGCCAATGGAATGTTGGCTTTCATTGCTAGGGGGATAGAATATAAAAATAGGGAGGTATTGCTTCAGTTGTACAAGGTATTGGTGAGACCGCACCTGGAATACTGTGTACAGTTTTGGTGTCCATACTTAAGAAAGGACGTACTTGCTCTCGAGTCAGTACAAAGAAGGTTCACTCGGTTAATCCTGGGGATGAGGGGATGGACATATGAGGAGAGGTTGAGTAGATTGGGACTCTACTCATTGGAGTTCAGAAGAATGAGAGGCGATCTTATTGAAACATATAAGATTGTGAAGGGGTTGGATCGGGTGGATGCAGGGAAGATGTTCCCGATGATGGGTGAAACTAGAACTAGGGGGCAGAGTCTTAGAATAAGGGGCTGCTCTTTCAAAACTGAGATGAGGAGGAACTACTTCACTCAGAGGGTGGTAGGTCCATGGAATATGCTGCCCCAAAAAGCTGTAGAAGCTACATCATTACATAAATTTAAAACAGAAATAGACAGTTTCCTAGAAGTAAAGGGAATTAAGGGTTACGGGGAGCGGGCAGGAATTTGGACATGAGTCTAGGTTCGGATCGGTCATGGCCCTGTGGGTAGCGGAGCGGGCCCAGGGGCCGTGTAGCCTGATCCTGCTACTATTTCGTGTGTCTAATTCTGTTAGATGCAGGAGATGGTTCTGTGATAGTGGATTGGCAGTTAGGATCAGATCAGCCATGATCTTATTGAATGGCGGAGCAGGCTCGAGGGGCCGATTGGCCTACTCCTGCTCCTATTTCTTATGTTCTTATGCTCTTATGTTCTTATCTGCTAGGAAAATGTCTATCTCCATTTTAAATTTATTTAATGTTGCAGCTTCCACAGCTCTCTGGGGTAGCAAATTCCATAGATTTACTACCCTCTGAGTGAAGAAGTTTCTCCGCATCTCAGTTTTGAAAGGGCAGCCCCTTATTCTAAGATTATGCCCCCTAGTTCTAGTCTCACCCATCAGTGGAAACATCCTCACCGCATCCACCCGATCAAGCCCCCTCACAATCTTATATGTTTCGATAAGATCGCCTCTCATTCTTCTGAACTCCAATGAGTAGAGTCCCAACCTACTCAACCTTTCCTCATACGTCAACCCCCTCATCTCTGGATCAACCGAGTGAACCTTCTCTGAACCGCCTCGAGAGCAAGTATATCTTTTCTTAAATATGGAAACCAAAACTGCACGCAGTATTCCAGGTGTGGCCTCACCAATACCCTGTATAGCTGCAGCAAGACTTCCCTGTTTTTATACTCCATCCCCCTTGCAATAAAAGCCAAGGTTCCATTGGCCTTCCTGATCACCTGCTGCACCTGCATACTAACTTTTTGTGTTTCATGCACCAGGACCCCCAGATCCCTTTGTACTGTAGCACTTTGCAGTTTCTCTCCATTTAGATAATAACTTGCTCTTTGATTTTTTTTCTGCCAAAGTGCATAACCTCACACTTTCCAACATTATATTGCATCTGCCAAATTTCTGCCCACTCACTTAGCATGTCTATGTCCTTTTGCAGGTTTTTTATGTCCTCCTCACTCACTACTTTCCCTCCCATCTTTGTATCGTCAGCAAACTTGGATATGTTGCACTCGGTCCCTTCCTCCAAATCGTTAATATAGATTGTAAAGAGTTGGGGTCCCAGCACTGACCCCTGCGGAACACCACTAGTTACTGATTGCCAGCCCGAGAATGAACCATTTATCCCAACTCTCTGTTTTCTGTTAGATAGCCAATCTTCCACCCATGCCAGTATATTACCCCCAATCCCGTGATTTTTTATCTCAAACACAGTTGTTTTATGGATAGTAATATAGTAAATTTCCATAAATAAAAATTAGGTAACAAAGGTTTACATCCTGAGAAATAACCACATGCTATATCTTTATAAATTACTGATAAAGCCTCAGCTAGAGTATTGTATCCAATTCTGGGCAACACACTTTACGAAGGATGTCAAGCCCTTGCAGAGGAGATTTACCAAAATTATACCAGGGATGAGGGACTTCAGTTATGTGAAGAGACTGGAGAAACATAAGAAACATAAGAAATAGGAGCAGGAGTCGGCCATACGGCCCCTCAAGCCTGCTCCACCATTCAATAAGATCATGGCTGATCTTCAACCTCAACTCCTTTCCCACCTGATCCCCATATCCTTTGATTCCTTTAGTGCCCAACGATCTATCAATCTCCGTCTTGAATATACTGAATGACTGAGCATACACTGCTCTCTGGGGTAGAGAATTCCAAAGATTCACAACCTTCTGAGTGAAGAAATTACTTCGCATCTCAGTCCTAAATGGCTGACCCCTTATCCTGAGACTGTGCCCCCTAGTTCTAGGCCTAGAAATTGGGTTTTGGCTTAGCCAGGGCTTTAGCGCCGGAAGTTAGTGCCGGCGCTAAGTCCCCCTGCGCGCGCCAAAAATTCAGCAGGGCCGCGCCCAAACGGCTGCCGGCGCTACTGAAGGATCTTTGCGGCGGTAAATCGGCGCTAACTGCCGTTTCGCGCCGCAATTCCGGCGCTGCGGCACCCGATGCGGTGCGGCAGGCTCGGGAAGTGCAGGCCTCCTCCTTCCGTTAAGGAGGAGCTGCCTGCACCCGGCCGCGGCCCGCGCAAATCTGTCTAAAAATGAGCCCGGCACCTCGGACAAGTGCCGGGCTTGCACCTGTTCCGGGGGGTGGGGGGGAGAAGTCCGGGGAGGGAGCTGCGGGCAGGCGGCCGGCGGGAAAGCGGCCAGCCGCCGCGGGGCCTTTAATGCGCCGGCGCAAACTCATGCAAGACTCTGTTGCCAGAGTCTTAGTTGCGGCTGCCACGGGCGAGGCGGCCGCAACTGAATTTCGGCGCTAGGGCCCGTCGGCATGGCAACCGGGACACTGCGCACACCGATGACGTCATCGGTGCCGGCGCAGCACTACCGGTGCAACGCCGATTTAGGGCCCCAGGGAATTTTTAAACTGGCCATAACTCTGGCGCTAGTCCCTCTAGCGCCTCAAAAGCGGCGCTAAGGCAACTGAATTTCTAGGCCCCAGACTCTCCAACCAGGGGAAGTATCTCTCAGCATCTACCCTGTCAAGACATCTAACAATTTTTTACATTTCAATGAGATCACCTTTCATTCTTCTAAAGCTGGGATTCTTCTCCTTAGAGCAGAGAGGGTTAAGGGGAGTTTTAATAGAGGTGCTCAACATTATGATGGATTTTGATAGAGTAAATAAGGAGAAACTGTTTCCACTGGCAAGAGGGTTGGTAACCAAAAGATGCAGATTAAGATAATTGGCAAAAGAACCGGAGGGAATATGAGGAGAATTTTTTTATGCAGCGAGTTGTTCTGATCTGGACTGAACTGCCTGAAAGTGTGGTGGAAGCAGATTCAGTAGTTACTTTCAAATGGAAATTTGAAATATACTTGAAAAGAAAAAATTTGCAGGGCTATGGGGAAAGAGCAGGGGTGTGGGACTAATTGGAGAGCCCTTTCAAAGAGTCAACACAGGCACGATGGGCAAAAGGCCTCCTTCTGTGCTGTATGATTCTATGACTGGGAAATGTCCTTGGCAATCTCAATCTGCACAAAGCTGTTGGAAACACATGCAAAATTTATAAATTCGACTGCGCATCTTAAATGAAATTATCATGTTGACATTTGCAGGAATGTCAACCTTTCGGAACATGTTTTGGGTGTTCCGAATGCCTGCCTTTTATTATGTTGCAGTGCTAAACATCATCAAAACATTACTGATATCAATACATTTCAGGGCTTAATTCCTGCTCTCTTGGGTCCACCACTTGACTTTGTGATAGACCCTCCCACAGAGAAAATGAATAAGCTCCAGTTATTTCAGCCTGTAAAGGAATTGTACTTTATCAAAGAATTTCTCAATCCCTGTCACTTGTGGTTTGGCTGAGAGTACTCTGAAATATAATACTAATGGAATATCACATTTATCAAGAATGGACGCAGAGTCAATTTAAGCCTATTTGATCTCCACTTTTGGACTTCTAGAATTGCACTTTTAGACCAATAATGGTTGAATCCCCCGAGAAACAAGTGTTGAACATGGTGTAGTTGTACTAGTTATGCTTAGGTTTTTATACTTAGGACTTTCAGGACATGGGCGATTTGCAAATACGTTAGAAATGTCTGTAACTATTAGCACTCTGAGCACTAAAGTATCTTAATTGCACATATTATGTGTACTTTTAGCCATACTTTAAATTTGAATGTCATTTATCCTGAATTTTGCTCATACATTTTTTTCTCTGTGTGTAAAGTTAAAGAAAAATTCTTCTACTAAACTTTTCTCAAACTAATGTCAGTTTAACATAAGAATTTTCTTTACTTTATACATTGAGAAAATGTAAAATTGATTAATCATTTAGATTTTAAGTATTAGAAAAAATTTGACATTAAATATTTGTTCCACCCTTTGAGTACTGGTAGATCTTTCATACAGCCATCACGTTTCCTTGTAACATTTTCAGACTCATTTCCTACTGGTATTGATGTTACAAAGCATTCGTGGAGAAAGCTATAAATTATGGAACACGTCTTAATTCCCTATGTCTGAACAACTGGAAGGTGTCACTGAGGACCCTGAGGAACCACAGAAGGCAGCGACACAAATACCTTTGAAAGCTGTTAGAGCTTTTCATCACAACCTACTAAAGACCCACATACCCTTGCTATTAGCAGTACTCCCTGCATCCATGCCTTGTAATAAATCACCATTGTCATTATTTGCATTACCAATCTACTTATCTATCAGCCAATCACTCGACTTGACTTCACGTCTTTCCATAGCCAAACAAACAAAAATGTCTATACATGCTGCAGCTGCAGTGCCAACATATTTTATTCCAAATAACGTGATGAATCTACTGCCTAATACTGCAGTCCTTCCCATTCCTAATAGTGTGTGTGTGTGTGCTGCGCTACCTGATCTTAGTGTTTCTTCTCCGTGCAACCCACATGACTGAAGCCTGGGATTGAGGTGGTTCTTGACCTCTGTGAGCAAAGCCCCAAGGGTAGTTGAGTAGTTGGTGCATGTCATATCTCGAAACCCGTGTGTCAGGGTGCTATCAATAGGTAGACACTAACAGACAACATGCAAGTGCCGTACATAGAAAAAGTTTAATGGGGCTTGTCTTGTGCAGGCTCCTGCTGAAGGAAGCAATGCTGCACAAGGAAGGAGCTAGAAGTTAATAGCGCAACATAATGGGAAACCATAGAAAGCTGAAGGCATTGTGGAGCATGCACGGGTAGGAGGAAAGAGTTCATACCCATAACATGTTGCATTGCATTAATATGAGATGACAATGTGGAGCTTGCCATTCCTGGTGAGGTCATTTAACTTTGACGACATCAGACCTACATCTTCGGAACAGTGCAGCTGGCACTAACCAAATCAGCCACCTCCTGTCGAGTTCTGTACCCCACTGTTTTGCTTACCCAATGGCCATCTCAAGGAAACAGCAAGTTCCTTCTAAGCTATATTTGATGCAGCAAAATCACTACTGCCTCATCATGAGAGCAGGTGCCCTCTCCTTCCAAGATCACGGCCCCTCATATGAAAGCATTACTCAATACAAAATTTCCCTTTCCAATGATCACGTTTACCATTTTAAAAGTCATCAAACAATGATTTATCTGCATATAAGCCAAGAGTGGTTCTGTCAATTCCACTGAATAGATTACTACAATAAAATTCAAATCAGTAGTAGAATGAAGACTACTCTTGGAGTTATTACAGAAACTGGAGTGGATGGAATTTGTTTTTATAGCACCACAGATTTTCAAATATGCTCATAAATGTCACAGAAAAAAATGAATACAGCAGTTTTAAGGAACGTCTTGGAATTAATTTGGTTTCTCTTGGACGGGGCCCTTCAATTATACGAATAGCCTTGAGGTTGCCCATGGATATGGCTGTTTTTGCAAGTCAATGATGTAATTTTGCACGGTTGGGCAAATTGTAATTCACACATTAGTTCCATTCTGACAAAATAAATACTTGTTAAAGATCAAAAGCCACATGTTCAATCCAAGCAGTTCACCAAATCTGTTTGACAGCACAGAATTATATCCTTAGAATACTTTCGATTTTTTTTAAACAGGTGTGTTGTTGGCAAAGGTCGACTCATATTGTATTGTCTCTCTCTCTTTGTATTATGCTCCACATATAATCACACATTAATAATTGGTGAATGGTTTTAAATCTCCTGCGTTTCGATGTCCTGCCAAAAATAGCATACATCAATTATCCTGTCAAACGAAAGGAAGAACAATGATCTTCCTTTTTATACGGATGTCTACAGCTGTTGCACATCTTTATTACAGACGTGTGGCTACAGGAGCAGCGCTTGGTATCCAGTGCAGAGAAAAATTCACCAATCTGTTTGCACATATAAATCATTTTCTTTATGGATTATACGCAAATCCATCATCACCAGACAGGACCCGCTTGTGAATGGAATGTTGCTGTGAAGAGTCTTACATGAGAAGCTTCGGCTAAGTAATGAAGTGTGAGCCCGCATCATAGAAACGGAAAATGGAGGTCAAACCAGCTGGTTTTGCATTACATATAGCAATTTGTATGATTTTTGACACCATGTTTGAATATGTTACAAACGCATTTTACCAACCTTGGCAGCTCTTAATGTGCAATCAGACCAATTGTGATAAATTTAAAGGCATAGGGCCCAAAATTCATGGGGCTGGAAAAGGCGAAACTACAGTGCAATCCTGGCGGGGGGAGGGGCTCCCAAATTGGGCCGTACCCGGATCCACTGCACCATTTGCACCATGTTGAGAAATTCCAATCCGGCTAGGTATGGACGAAGTGACAGGCGTCCGGTGTCCTGGCAGCAGTTCAGGGGTATGTCTGAGGGATTGCCCAGACTATTTCAGGAATTCCTCCCAGCTCAGCCCTGTTAGATATACTGGATCTCATGCCTGCTGAGAACAGGTATAGGTTCCGTTGTGGGTTTCAAGTGGGGCTTACAGCGAGGAAGGCATAAGCCAATAGATCCTAGAAGGATTAAATGCCATTTCTGTGTTGCCACTTTGCTCCCTGACATGATTTTAGTGCCTTAACTTTGGCCCGATAAATGCATCTGGCTCCTGCCTGTAAAGCACTGGGGTGTTGCTTTGAGTTTTTGCTGGCACTGTGGGGCAGGTCTATCTGTTGCAGACACAGAACACCCGTCCTGAATATTAATATGATCCCATTTCCAGGATTTGCAATGGGGTCACTAGTGTGACAAAATGGCAGGCAGAAGTCCCTGGATAGGGTCCATGGAACTTTGGGCTCATAAAACTGATCAGCAGCCACTAAAGAGCAATATTTCACACATACTTAGCAGCACTGACAATTACTGAAAACTCTGCAAACAGCAGCAACCAGTTATATTTTAACCACTCAAAACAATCAAACAGCAAATAAGAATTAAATCTTACTACATGACACGTTTGGGCTCATCTTCGAAACAGTGACATTGGCTGCAGAACAACCACACCGCCCACCCAAAGCTGGTGTTGGGAGTCCAGAACTAACATTATTTAAGTGCCACTGGTTAAATTTGAAAGAAAGAAATACTTGCATTTATATAGCGCCTTTCACGACCACCGGACGTCTCAAAGCACTTTGCAGTCAATGAAGTACTTTTGCAGTGGAGTCACTGTTGTAATGTGGGAAACGCGGCAGCCAATTTGCGCACAGCAAGCTCCCACAAACAGCAATGTGATAATGACCAGATAATCTGTTTTTGTTATGTTGGTTGAGGGATTAAATATTGGCCAGGACACCAAACTGTGGGCACCAAATAGGCACTCCATTGAGACTTGCCATTTGTGGGGTGTTTGAGGTGCCACCCTCTGATTTTCAACTGCCGGCTGCCATTCTTCAGACCAGAAATAAGCGGCAGGTGAAAATTGTCTAACAAGGTGAAATATTAAGTGAGAAGATTGTAAGAAAAGACACATGCTTTTCTATAATTCACTGCGGACTTCCACAAATAATACCAAACATACTTAAGGTGAAAAGCAACAAGCTTCCAGAAATCCTTCGATGAGGGAGACATGATTTTGACTTTTTGAAGTCCGACTGGGAGTCGCCTGTACCCGTGGCCCAACGGGCATCTTGATGCAGCTCAGTGGATTAAGGCTGGCCAATATGGTTCACAACAACACGTTTCTAGTAACCACAAGACACTTGATAGTGTAGTATACGGAACAGACTTTATTGACACCTAAGATGGGGGATCAGCTCAACCTGGATCACTCGAGAGTGGCTTTCAGCTTCAAGTTCTATCTTTCGAGCCCTCTGAAGAACTGTTGAAAACCATGTACCTTTATACATCATATTTTGCCTACATCAAAGGTACATGACACAGATAAGATCTCATGATGTATCTATTCCCAAATCCTTTGGAAGACAGTCAATTCATGTAAACAGTTGCAGTTGTTTATTCCAAAGCTGCTTCCCTCAAACAAGACTTCCTGACCTAATTGTTCTTAACCTCTTTGAAGAACAGGCTTTATTAACCGTTATCTTTCTGTACTATAGTTAATGGGTCCCTCTACATATGTTTATTACCCTAGCCACCAAAGTTATACTTTAATCATCCATGGCTGACGTCATTACTATCACATATTTACTTGTACAAACATTTCTCACATACAATACTCGGACACAAAAAGCAAAAGATAAGCCAGGCTTTCCTCTCACGACACTTCAAAGCCATCCTGTTTATATTGGAAAAGTCTGTTGCTCTAAGATACAAAGAAGTTCAATTATTAACCTTTAACTCCCCAAGATGTCCAACATACAACTCTCCGGGATGTCCAACAGCTTTGTGAATTCAATGGTAGGCCCCTTTCAAAATGGCGCCGGCTGTATCGTTGGGGCTGACGGTGTGGTAAGAATGCCAACCCCATTTTGAGGCCTGGTGCAACAAGTTAAAATTGTTCCCTTGATTGGGAAAGAGTAAAAAATAAATCAACAAAGAAAAATTTCACTGGGTCTTCCAATTTTTCAACAAAATAATTTTAAGGTCCATCATACACAGATCCTATTTTCAAACAGCAAAACCCCCTTGAGTGTAACAATTCAAAACATATTCCCTTCACAAATAAATGCTGGAAATCTGAAACAGAAGCACAACATGATAGAAATACAAGGCAGATCAGTCAACAACTGTAAAGAGAAAAGATATGATAAAGTTTTAGGTAGAAGCCTTCATTAGTGTTTGCTTACCCTTCAGTGACTACACTTCAAAAGTAATTCATTGCTTTTGACATGCTTTGAGATGTCCTGAGGGCATGAGTGATACCACATAAATACAAGTTCTTTCCTTTTTTTCTCTCTTTCTTCCTTCCTTCCGTTTCGCCATGTTTTTAAAATATGTCTTTTAAGAAATTCATTTCTTTCAAGACCAGAAGGAGGACATTCGGCCCGTCGAGTCTGCACTGGCTCTTTCGAAGAGCAATCCAGTTAGTCCCATCCCCTGCTCTTTCCCCATATTCCTGCAATTTTTTTCACCTTAAATATTTTCAATTTGTTTCTCTTTCTAAAATGATATTTGGGAAAAAATTTACTAAGCATCACAGGATATCAAGAAAGTAAAGTCCGATAGTATATGCACTGTACATCCTGCAGATAATTGAAAGTTCTATTCTAGTATAACCTTTGACTACAGCATAGGAATACCACCACAGGAATAAAAATTGTGAAGCACTTTGAGTAATTATTTTATTTCATGCTGTGAAGTGCAGTGCACATTATTAAATTCAGGAATAATATATATCAAGTAAAAGAAAATCGGTGTATTGTAGATATTTTGAAGACTGTGGGTGAAAAATTTGGCTCTGTAGCACCCAATTTTTCAGCGTTACGGGTGCCGTTTTGTGCTGGAAATGGCGTCCATTCTGCTCACGCACACTTCTGGTGCGTGCCATGCCGGACGCCATCTTGGTGAGGTATAATGAGAGCCATGCTGCCATATGAAACATCATAGAGCAGACCATTGGGGCGCTGAAGCAACGGTTTCACTGCCTGGACTGCTCTAGAGAAGCCCTGCAGTACTTATCAGAGTGTGTCTCAAGATTCATCATAGTCTGCTGCATGCTCCACAACCTCGCTATCATGAGGGCACAACCGTTGTCAGCTGAGGAGGAGGAGGAAGAGGAGGAGGTAGAGGAGGAGGAAGAGGATAAGAAGGAAACAGAAGAGGAGGAGGATGAAGCAAAAGAGGAGGAAGCGGAAGGGAGGAGGAAACCCAGACAGCCGCTTTCTACCGGGGTCTGTCCGTGATCAACTGATCTGACTGCGGTTCCAGTGAATACAACCCCAATTCCACATTCACCAATAGTCCCACACCTTACCATCCTTCTGATACGGACCATTACAGTTTCCTCTTGGCCTCAATGCTGAAATGAAAGCACACACAAAACACACATTCCAAATCGACTTTATACATCAATCCATCCAATATTACATTAAAAAGTCAACTAATCACCCTTATTGCCTGTCTTCTGTGTGCCTTTGCCTGTCCTAGTGCTCCTACGAAGTGCAACCCCACTGGCTTCATCATGGCTGGTGGAAGGCTGCTGACTTTCAGTGGGGTAGGCTGCAGATGGCCTTGCAGAACGACCTCAAGCAGCTGTAGGTCTAGAAGGCCCAGCTGTAGACGGCACCATCTCGACATGGGCGGCAGCAGTCTCGGCTGGCTGGCTGACAGACAACATCAAGGGCACTAGCGGAGTGGCAGTGGTGGGACCACGAATGCTGTCATCCTGAGAGAAGACAGCATGTTTGTGTTCCATTCCACTGCCACTCCCTGGGGCAGCGCCTCAGCAATCCTAGTGGTCTGTTGGAGGATAGATTGCTGGACTGCTGTGACACCCTGCAAGCTCCTTTCCACACTGGTAAATGCAGCCACGATGGCAGCAGTCTGAGCTTGCGTGGCAGCAAGCTGAGCCTGCATGGCAGGAGTCTGAGCGTCCACGACAGAAGTCTGAGCTTCCACAGCAGCACTCAGACATTGGATCATTTCTGCTTGTGCTGCAATGGAAGCTGAGACATCGACCATCAGACCCTGCATCATGGTTGGGTCCACAAGTGCAGTAATGGAGTTGGCCATCAAGCTGGAAATCACGGGCTCCAAGTTCTGCGCAAAGCTTTGTTCAAGGTTGTTGCCGGACTCCTCCATGCTCCTTGACATTGCACTCAGGCTTTCCGACAGGCTTGCCAATGCACCAAGCATTTCAGTGTGTATACCCATCAGTCTTCTTCTATAGGCCGCCCCATCGAAGTCCTCATCCGAGTCCTCTGCAGCAGAACTTGTGAGCGGCCTTGCTTTCTGGGGAGCTGGCACCTGTGCTACCCTTTCCCTCTGCCCTGGCTGCAGGCCACTCGTGCCCGGTGTCTCACCACATGCAGATCCCATGTCTATCTGATCCTCTAAAGTACGTGGAGTGTCAGTATCTGAGCTGGTGGCTGGGAGTGTGAAATCGAGTGACGCTGTGTCTTCATGATCACTGTCTTCCTGCTGCTCCACCAGTGCTTGGCAAGGTGGCAGTTGCCTGGCCAATTGGCTATTTGAAAGGAGAAAGGCACAAGGGTAAGGTTGTGGTAATGAGAGAGGTGGGGGGGGAGCAAGAGGTACATGTTTACACCATCTGCAGCTTGTAAGTCAGAAGTGATAGTGGGATGAGGGGGAAATGGGATGTGAGAAGGAGGATTACAGGTGAGGAATTTTTAAAAAATTATTTCCTGGGATGTGGGCGTCGCTGGCAAGGCCAGCATTTATTGCCCATCCCTAGTTGCCCTTGAGAAGGTGCTGGTGAGCCGCCTTCTTGAACCGCTGCAGTCTGTGTGGTGAAAGTACTCCCACAGTGCTGTTAGGGAGGGAGTTCCAGGATTTTGACCCAGCGACGATGAAGGATCGGCAATATACTAAGTCAGGATGGTGTGTGACTTGGAGGTGGTGGTGTTCCTATGCACCTGCTGCCCTTGTCCATCTAGGTGGTAGAGCTCGCGGGTTTGGCAGGTGTTGCTGAAGAAGCCTTGACGAGTTGATGCAGTGCATCTTGTAGATGGTGCACACGGCAGCCACGGTACGCCAGTGGTGGAGGGAGTGAATGTTTAAGGTGGTGGATGGGGTGCCAATCAAGCGAGCTGCTTTGTCTTGGATGGTGTCGAGCTTCTTGAGTGTTGTTGGAGCTGCACTCATCCAGGCAAGTGGAGAGTATTCCGACACACACCTTACTTGTGGCTTGTAGATGGTAGAAAGGCTTTGGGGAGTCAGGAGGTGAGGCACTCGCCGCAGAATACCTAGCCTCTGACTGGCTCTTGTTGCCACAGTATTTATGTGGCTGGTCCAGTTAAGTTTCTGGTCAATGGAGACCCCCAGGATATTGATGTTGGGGGATTCGGCGATGGTAATGACATTGAATGTCAAGGGGCACTTATCAGCACAAGCCTGAACGTCGTCCAGGTCTAGTTGCATACGGGCATGGATTGCTTCATTATCTGAGGAGTTGCAAATGGCACTGAACACTGTGCAGTCATCAGCGCACATCCCCATTTCTGACCTTATGATGGCGGGAAGGGCATTGATGAAGCAGCTGAAGATGGTTGGGCCTAGGACACTGCCCTGAGGAACTCCTGCAGTGATGTCCTGGGGCGATGATGATTGACCTCCAACAACCACAACCATCTTCCTTTGTGCTAGGTGATGTAAGAAAACTACTAGGTACTTGGTCAGAGTATTAAACAAGGCTTTAATCGACTGTTTCACAACATGGAAGTCTAGTTATCCTTCACTAGTTCCTGTTTACAAAATGTCCCTGAGCAAGCTGGGCCCGTGCCCGAGTATTTATACTATCCCTGGACAGTGCCACCCACAGGCCGTCCAGTATATTTCATAAGTCCTTTCTACATAAATGGCACGATTTATGTCACTAGGTATAACTCCAGCCAGTGGAGAGTTTCCCTCTGATTCCCATTGACTTCAATTTTACTAGGGCTCCTTCATGCCACACTCGGTCAAATGCTGCCTTGATGTCAAGGACAGTCACTCTTACCTCATCTCTGGAATTCAGCTCTTTTGTCCATGTTTGGACCAAGGCTGTAATGAGGTCTGGAGCCAAGTGGTCCTGGTGGAACCCAAACTGGTCATTAGTGAGCAGGTTATTGGTGAGTAAGTGTTACTTGATAGCACTGTCGACGACACCTTCCATCACTTTGCTGATGATTGAGAGTAGACTGATGGGGCAGTAATTGGCCTGATTGGATTTGTCCTGCTTTTTATGGACAGGACCTACCTGGGCAGTTTTCCACATTGTCGGATAGGTGCCAGTGTTATAGCTGTACTGGAACATCTTGGCTAGAGGTGCAGCTAGTTCTGGAGCACAAGTCTTCAGCACAAGAGCCGGGATGTTGACGGGGCCCAGAGCTTTTGCTGTATCCAGTGCGCTCAGCTGTTTCTTTATATCACGTGGAGTGAATCGAATTGGCTGAAGACTGGCTTCTGTGGTGGTGGGGACCTCAGGAGGAGGCCGATATGGATCATCCACTCGGCACTTCTAGCTGAAGATGTTTGCGAATGCTTCAGCTTTGTCTTTTGCACTCACGCTGGGCCCCACCATCATTGAGGATAGGGATATTCGTGGAGCCTCCTCCTGTTAGTTGTTTAATGGTCCACCACCATTCATGACTGAATGTGGCAGGGCCACAGAGCTTTGATCTGATCCGTTGATTGTGAGATCTCTTAGCCCTGTCTATAGCATGCTGCTTCCGCTTTTTAGCATGCATGTAGTCCTGTGTTGCAGCTTCTCCAGGTTGGCACCACATTTTTAGATACGCTTGGTGCTGCAACTTGGATAGCTTCAGCCCTGCCACTGGCCATGGGCTCAGCCATCCCAAGAATGTCCAGCACCATTTCCTCCAGGGATTGAGATTGTGCAGGCACACCTGTGGCCCTTCAGGTAGCCCCTGCTGGCTCCGATTGTGAGCCACCTTGTTCTGCAAGAGAAAGGGAAGTGTGTCAGTGAGTGTGGTGCAATGTGTTAGTGTGATGAGCCCGTCATGGTTGAATAGTTGACAGTGTGTGCAAGCTGTGAGATGTGTGTGTGAGTCCTGCAGCAGTGCTAAGTATGTGAGGGTGAGGTGAAGCTATGAATTTGAGGTACGAGTTGTGTTTGGTAGAGACTGTTGGTAGGTGTGTGATGGAGGTGTGGTGCATTGAGCAGCGTATGAGGCTAGTGGTGCATATCATGGGATATGGCATTTGAAGATTAATTCACTGACCTTGACCTCTCGAGCTATGTCATTAAACTTCTTCCTGCACTGCAGCCAGTTCCTAGGGGCGACACTGCTGGCGTTAACAGCTATGGCTATCTGGCGCTTCCAAGTTTGCCTTGGGGCCTCCTGGAGGGCCTCCCAGTCCCCTGCGGACATAGGACCTCTCTCCTCCTTTCCACCTCCTACACCAAGGCCTTCGGTGCTGCATCAGAGAACCTTGGTGCAGGCTCTCTCCCCTGTTGTGACATTTGCACTGTCTCTCCTAGCTAGTTGCATGAGTTGCTACTGGCAGAATGCACCTTCCCTTTAAGAGGTGCAGACTGCTTTTAAGAAGTGGAGGCTAGCTTTCATTGATGATAGCCTTGCATGAACTTGAGCCCGCCTGCTGAGCGTTCAGCCACTCACCAGTGCTGGGCTGAATGCTACAATCATTATAGTTAGCAGGCAGCATGAAGGTTGTGTGCTGCCCGCATTCCTTTCAACGGGTGAGGGGTGATTGTGCATCATGATCCCCGCGCCTGTCTTCGTGTGTAATCCAATTTTTAGCCCATTTACTATTTTCACTGCAGCAACAAGAGAGTGCTACACTGTCAGAGGTACAGTTGAGATGTTAAACAGAGGCCTTGTCTCCCCTCTCAGGTAGATATAAAAGATCCCATGGCACTATTTGAAGTCCCCTTAGAAACATAGAAGATAGGAGCAGGAGTATGCCATTCGGCCCCTTGAGCCTGCTCCGTCATTTAATGAGATCATGGCTGATCATCCAAACTCAGTACCCTGTCCCTGCTTTCTCCCCATATCCCTTGATCCCTTTAGCCTTAAGAAATATATCTAACTCCTTCTTGAATATATTTAATGGATTGGCCTCAACTGCGTTTTGTGGTAGAGAATTCCAAAGGTTCACCACTCTCTGGGTGAAGAAATTCCTCCTCATGTCTGTCCTAAATGGCTTACCCCTTATCTTTAGACTGTGACCCCTGGTTCTGGACTCCCCCGCCATCGGCAACATCCTTCCTGCATCTAGTCTGTCTAGTCATGTTAGAATTTTATAAGTTTCAATGAGAACCCCTCTCATTCTTCTAAACTCCAGCGAATATAAGCCCAATCGAACCAATCTCACCTCATACGTCATTCCTGCCATCCCAAGTATCAGTTTGGTGAATCTTCGCAGCACATCCTTGGCAAGAACATCCTTCCTCAGATAAGGCAACCAAAACTGCACATAATACTCAAGGTGTGGTCTCACCAAGGTCCTGTACAACTGCAGCAAGACATCCTTGCTCCTGTACTCGAATCCTCTCGCTATGAAGGCCAACATACCATTTGCCTTCTTAACCGCCTGCTGCACCTGCATGCTTACCTTCAGTGACTGGTGCACAAGGACACCCAGGTCTCGTTGCACTTCCCCTTCTCCCAATCTAATGCTGTTCAGATAATAATCTGTCTTCCTGTTGTTGCCACCAAAGTGGGTAACCTCACATTTATCCACATTATACTGCATCTGCCATGCATCTGCCCAATCGCCCAACCTGTCCAACTTATACTGGAGTTTCTCGGCATCCTCCTCACAGCACACACGCCCACCCAGCTTTGTGTCGTCTGCAAACTTGGAGATATTACATCTAGTTCCCTCGTCTAGATCATTAATATATATTGTGAATAGCTGGGGTCCTAGCACCGATCCCTGCAGTACCCTACTAGTCACTGTCTGCCACTCGGAAAAAGACCCGTTTATTCCAACTCTTTGCATTACATAAGAACATAAGAACATAAGAAATAGGAGCAGGAGTAGGCTAATCGGCCCCTCGAGCCTGCTCCACCATTCAATAAGATCATGGCTGATCTGATCCTAACCGCCAATCTACTATCACAGAACCATCTCCTGAATCTAACAGAATTAGACACACGAAATAGGAGCAGGATCAGGCTCCACGGCCCCTGGGCCCGCTCCGCTACCCACAGGGCCATGTCCGATCCGAACCTAGACTCATGTCCAATTTCCTGCCCGCTCCCCGTAACCCTTAATTCCCTTTACTTCTAGGAAACTGTCTATTTCTGTTTTTAATTTATGTAATGATGTAGCTTCTACAGCTTTTTGGGGCAGCATATTCCATGGACCTACCACCCTCTGAGTGAAGTAGTTCCTCCTCATCTCAGTTTTGAAAGAGCAGCCCCTTATTCTAAGACTATGCCCCCTAGTTCTAGTTTCACCCACCATCGGGAACATCCTCCCCGCATCCACCCGATCCAACCCCTTCACAATCTTATATGTTTCAATAAGATCGCCTCTCATTCTTCTGAACTCCAATGAGTAGAGTCCCAATCTACTCAACCTCTCCTCATATGTCCATCCCCTCATCCCCGGGATTAACTGAGTGAACCTTCTTTGTACTGACTCGAGAGCAAGTATGTCTTTTCTTATGTATGGACACCAAAACTGTATGCAGTATTCCAGGTGCGGTCTCACCAATACCTTGTACAACTGAAGCAATACCTCCCTATTTTTATATTCTATCCCCCTAGCAATGAAAGCCAACATTCCATTGGCCTTCTTAATCACTTGCTGCAGCTGCATACTAACCTTTTGAGTTTCGTGCACCAGGACTCCCAGATCCCTTTGTACTTCAGTACTTTCCAGTTTCTTGCCATTAAGATAATAACTTGCTCTACGATTTTTCCTGCCAAAGTGCATAACCTCACACTTTCCAGTATTGTATTCCATCTGCCAAATCTCTGCCCACTTACTTAGCCTGTCTATGACCCCTTGCAGGTTTTTTATGTCCTCCTCACTCACTACTTTCCCTCCCATCTTAGTTTCATCTGCAAACTTTGATATGTTACACTCAGTCCCCTCCTCCAAATCGTTAATATAGATTGTAAAGAGTTGGGGACCCAGCACTGACCCCTGCGGAACACCACTAGTTACTGATTGCCAGTCTGAGAATGAACCATTTATCCCAACTCTCTGCCTTCTGTTAGATAGCCAATCCTCTATCCATGCCAGAATATTACCCCCAATCCTGTGATTTTTTATCTTAAGCAATAATCTTTTGTGTGGCACCTTGTCAAATGCCTTTTGGAAGTCTAAATATACTACGTCCACTGGTTCCCCTTTATCCACCCTATATGTTACTTCCTCAAAGAACTCCAGCAAATTTGTCAAACATGACTTCCCCTTCATAAAACCATGCTGACTTTGTCCTATTAAATGATGATTATCCAAATGCCCTGTTACTGTCTCCTTAATAATGGACTCCAAAATTTTACCTACCACAGATGTTAGGCTAACCGGTCTATAGTTTCCAGCCTTCTGTCTACTGCCCTTTTTAAATAAGGGTGTTACATTAGCAGTTTTCCAGTCTGCCGGGACCTTTGCTGAGTCCAGGGAGTTTTGGAAAATTATTACCAATGCATCCACATTCCCTACCGCCACTTCCCTCAAGACCCTAGGATGTAAGCCATCAGGTCCAGGTGATTTATCCGCCTTGAGTCCCATTATTTTACTGAGTACCACTTCCTTAGTGATTTTGATCATGTTTAGCTCCTCCCCCCCATAGCCCCCTGTTTGTCCAGTGTTGGGATATTCTTAGTATCCTCTACTGTAAAGACTGATACAAAATATTCATTCAGTGTTTTTGCCATCTCCATATTTCCCACCATTAATTTCCCGGTCTCATCCTCTAAGGGACCAACATTTACTTTAGCCACCCTTTTTCTTTTTATATTACTGTAAAAACTCTTACTATCTGTTTTTATATTTTTTGCTAATTTACTTTCATAATCTATCTTCCCTTTCTTAATCAATCTTTTTTTTATTTTTTGCTGTCTTTTAAAGTTTTCCCAATCCTCTATCCTCCCACTAGATTTGGCTACCTTATATGCCCTTGTTTTTAGTCGAATACTATCCTTAATTTCTTTACTTAGCCACGGATGGCTGTCTTTTCTTTTACACCCTTTTCTTCTCAGTGGAATATATATTTTTTGGAAGTTGTAAAATAACTCCTTAAATGTACACCACTGATCATGTATCGTCTTACCCTTTAATCTATTTTCCCAATCCACTCTACTCAATTCTGCTCTCATACCTTCATAGTCTCCTTTATTCAAGCTTAGCATGCTTGTTTGAGAGCCAACCTTCTCACCCTCTAATTGAATATGGAATTCAACCATGTTATGGTCACTCATTCCAAGGGGATCCTTTACTAGGACATTTTTAATTAATCCTGTCTCGGTACACAGGACCAGATCTAAGGTTGCTTGCCCCCTGGTCGGTTCAGTTACATACTGCTCAAGAAACCCATCCCTAATACACTCAATGAACTCATCCTCAAGGCAGCCCTGCCCAATTTGATTTGTCCAATTAATATGATAGTTAAAATCCCCCATAATTATAGATGTTCCCTTATTACAAGCCTTAACTATTTCCTGATTGATACTCCGTCCAACAGAGTTGCAACTGTTTGGAGGCCTATAGACTACGCCCACTAGTGTTTTTTTCCCCTTATTATTCCTTACCTCCACCCAAACTGTTTCATTATCCTGATCCTTTGTCCCAATATCATTTCTCTGTATTACAGTGATTCCTTCCTTTATTAACATAGCCACCCCACCTCCCCTTCCTTCCTGCCTGTCCTTCCTGATCGTTAAATAACCTGGTATGTTTAATTCCCAGGCATTGTCACCCTGCAGCCATGTTTCTGTAATGGCCACAAGATCATACCCATATGTAGTTATTTGTGCCATTAACTCGTCTATTTTGTTACGAATGCTACGTGCATTCAGATAGAGAACTTTCAAACTGTCTGCCAACCAGTTCTCTATCCAAGTCAGTACCTTACCCCCAATCCCATGTGCTTTAACTTTACACGCTAATCTCTTATGCGGGACCTTATTGAAAGCCTTCTGAAAGTCCAAATACACCACATCCACTGGTTCTCCCTTATCTATTCTACCAGTTACATCCTCAAAAAATTCCACCAGATTAGTCAACCACGATTTACCTTTTGTAAATCCATGTTGACTTTGTCCGATCCTGTCACTGTTTTCCAAGTGCTCTGCTATTACACCTTTTATAATGGACTTTAGCATTTTCCCCAGTAGAGCAGAGAAGGCTAAGAGGAGATTTGATAGAGGTGTTTAAAATCATGAAAGGTTTAGATAGAGTAAATAAAGAGAAACTGTTTCCAATGGCTGAAGGGTCGATAACCAAAGGGCACAGATTTAAGGTGATTGGCAAAAGAACCAGAGGCGATATTAGGAAAAATGTTTTTATGCAACGAATGGTCAGGATTTGGAATGTACTGCCTGATAGGATAGCGGAAACAGTTTCATTAGTATCTTTCAAAAGGGAATTGAATAAATACTAGAAGGAGAAAAAATTGCAGGGATATGGGGAAAGAGCTGGAGAGTGGGACTAACTGGATTGCTCTTCGAAAGAGCCAGTGCAGACTCAATGGACCGAATGGCCTCCTTCTGTGCTGTATTATTCTATGATTCTATTCTATGATAAAGCAGGGGATCTCTTCTCCTGCCCATTATGGCTAGCATGCTTTCTTCGAGGGGGAGGAAGTGTGCAAGCCTTTTCTTACCTTTATTTCTCACCTTAACAGCTTGAGTTAGATCATTAAAGTTCTTTCGGCATTGCATCCCTGACCTGGAAGCAATGCTCCTGGCATTGACCTCATTGGTGATTTCCACCCATTGCCTCCTCATCATCAGTCTGGAGGACTTCCTGCCCCCCTGGGGGATGAAGGATGTTCCTCCTCCCCATCACTTCCTGCACCAAGTCCTCCAGTGCAGCTTCAGAAAATACTGCTGCCCGCTCTCTCGCAGCTTCACCATTTCACTCAGCAGTTCTTCACAGCACTTCTTGCAGCTACAATCCACCTCCCCTTTAAAAGTGCTGGCTGCCTCTAGGTGGCGTGGGTTCCTCCCGATACTGGGCGATATTGGCACGAGAGGGGTGCAGCCAATGAACAGCGCGGGCAGCACTGGCTGCATGCACAGACCATTAAAATGAGCAGGTGGTGTGGATTTCACATGATGCCTGCACTTCTAACAACTGGCACGAGTTAACAGCACACTGCCCCATTTTACTGCGCTATTTAATTATTGGGGTTTCAGAATCAGGATCTTTCAGGTACCTGTAAATGCAAAGCCCCAGAGATAAGCTGTATTCCTTGTGACAATTTCTTAAATACAATTTCTGTCATAATTGTTACCTGCACAGCAATGCCAGATGTCCCCAGATTAACTCTGCTGCATATTAGCAGCAACTTGGCAGTCACCCACTCTACTTCTATCATAATATCATTGAGAATGAAAACACAATAACAGCTGCACTTAACATAAATATCTCCTCCACACACTATTTAATTACATTTTAATGATTAGTCGCTGTAGCCTATTTTCCCCAAGCCAGTTTAATACTGCTTGAATGTATAGTGCTGATGAGATGTTCTTGCTGAGTTCCAAATGCCTTGGCTTTAATTTAATATGGGGCTCACTGCTTGAAGTCATTGCCCTCAGGAAGTGTTTCAGAATAAAACCTTCCAGCGTTTTACTGCAACTGACTGTGTGCTGGGTTCGGGTGGGAGGTTAAAGGGTTAAAAAAGTGAATCCCGACTCCAACCACTTCCGGTTTTAACAGAGGCTTCCTGGGAGGGGTTGGTTAGACAACCCGCTCGAGGAGACGTGTTGGCACTTTAAATATTATAATGAGGCGCCATGCCTCATGGTGATCCACCATTTTAAATTTAACTGTGGGTGGGCAGGTTTCCCAGACCTTGGGGAACCCACCAGCTAAAGGGAGGTGAGGACTGCAGGGTCCAGGAGGTAAGTGCCTTCCCACTTACCTGCTGGATCCAATGTTCCTGCCTCGCCAACCTCCCGGAATCGGACACCCTCTGACCCTTCCGATCTCCCCCCCGAGGCCTCTGATCCCCGTCTCCATGAGGCCTCCGATCTCCGATCACCCCTCCGGTCTTCGATCCTCAACCCCCAGCCCCCAAACTCCCCTCTGACCTCCAATCCCCCCCTGGCCTTCAGACCTCCCCCCTCCGGCCCCCGATTTCCCTCCAGCCCCCGACCCCCCAGCCTTTGATCCCCTCTCCGGCCTTCTGACTTCCCCCCTCTGGCCCCCGCTTCCCCTCCAGCCCCCGACCCGCCAGCCTTTGATCCCCTCTCCAGCCTTCCGACCTCCGCCCTCTGGCCCTCTTCCAGCCTTCCGAACTCCCCCTCTCTGATGCTCGATCCCCCTTCCGGCTTTCCAACCTCCCCTCTCCGGCCCCCGATCGCCTTCCGACTTCCCCCCTCTGACCCCCGATCGCCTTCTGACCTCCCCACTCTGGCACCCGATTCCCCTCCAGCTCCCGACCCCCCAGCCTTTGATCTGCTCTCCGGCCTTCCGACCTCCCCCCTCTGGCCCTCTTCCGACCTTCCGAACTCCCCCTCTCTGACTCTCAATCCCCCTTCTGGCTTTCCAACCTCCCCTCTCTGGCCCCCGATCGCCTTCCAACTTCCCCCCACTGACCCCCTGTTCGCCTTTCGACTTCCCCCCTCTGACCCCCGATCGCCTTCTGACCTCCCCCCTCTGGCCCCCGATTCCCCTCCAGCCCCCGACCCCCCAGCCTTTGATCCGCTCTCCGGCCTTCCAACCTCCCCCCTCTGGCCCTCTTCCAGCCTTCCGAACTCCCCTCTCTGATACTCGATCCCCCTTCTGGCTTTCCAACCTCCCCTCTCCGGCCCCTGATCGCCTTCCGACTTCCCCTCGCTGACTCCCGTTCACCTTTCAACTTCCCCCCTCTGACCCCCGATCACCTTCCGACCTCCCCCCTCTGGCCCCCGATCTCCCTCCAGCCTCCAATCCCAACCCCCCCCCCCCCGATCCCTCCTCTCTGTGGCCTGGTGCCGCAGGCCTACCCACCTGACAGCCAGCTAGCCTTTCCATCTGGCTGGCTGCAGGTGGGAAACAGTGATTCCAAATGCTAATCGGGCCCTGCCGTTAAATTCGGCAGAGACTGCAGGAAACCCATTCTCCTGGGATTCCCGACCGCTTTCCAGCACCGCGCCCCCACCCCCCCACCGCCGGCTCTCTACCCGCCTCCAAATTAAAATTCTGGCCTTAGCGTTCCACCTAGACTAAATCTAGCGCAAATGCTCTCCAGGTGTAAGTCGCGACTTCTACACTTTAGAGTGTTTACTTACAGGCAGTAACTACTTTAACTGACTGAGATGCATTCTATCAGTGAATAAAGTACAAGTAACCAGAACAAACTTTCAGTCTGTATAATCAATTGGAGATTAAGGCCTAGAAATTCAGTATAGCCACTTTTGGGGCGGTAAAGTTGGGCGGCCGCTAAAGTTTGTGCCCGGCGCAAAGTCGCGCCCCCTTCGCCGATATTCAGTCGCATCGCCCCAAGAGGTTGCTGCTGCACTAAAACAGGCGATGCACGACTATCTTTAGGCGCTAAGCCAGCGGTGCTGAGCGATACCCCCGAGGCCGGGCGCAGCGCAGGTGCGGCGAGTTCTTGATTGACGGCAGACACTCTGGCGCCGGTCAGCTCTTAAAGGGGGAGGGTGGATTTGTTTGCCTGCCACGCCCTGCACACTGCAGCCCTCAACCTAGGCCTGGCCACTTCAGCTTCACCTGCACAACGCCCAGGGCTATGGAGAAGGCCAGGGAGAGAGCGCAGCGCTTCAGCGACGGTGACCTGAGGCTGCTGGTTGGCGGAGTGGAGCGCAGGCGCCATGTTCTGTTCCCAGAAGGTGGCAAGAGGCCGCTGCCCAGCGCCTACCGGAAAGCCTGGAGGGAGGTGTCCAACAGGGTGTCTTCGAACAGCGTGGTTGCCAGGACTCCTGTGCAATGCCAGAAGAAGTTCAACGACCTCACTCGGGTTGTCAGGGTGAGTACCCTTTCCAGTGTCCTCCTCATCCTTGCATGTGCACCTCACATTATGGGCAAAGGGACCTGAAAGCCCTAATGGCCAGCCCTCATCCAGCAGCTATGGGACTGGCATGAAAATCAATTGCACATTCAGCACTTTACACACTGTCCAAGCTATTCGACCATGGGAGGCATTGCAGACAAGATCAGGGCTACACACTGTCCAAGCTATTCGACCATGGGAGGCATTGCAGACAAGATCAGGGCTACACACTGTCCAAGCTATTCGACCATGGGAGGCAGTGCAGACAAGATCAGGGCTACACACTGTACTTAGAGGCCATCCTTTCTCTTGCAGGCCAAGGTGGCGCACAACCGGCGCAACCGAACAGAGACCGGGGGAGGCCGTCCTGACCTCAAAGAGCTCTCCGACCTCGACCAGCGTGTGGAGCGCATTATGGTAGGCCGGCTGATTGGCCCCGTCGCCAGTGGAGATGCCGACCCTGTTCTGGGCACCAATGGTAAGGGCATCACCTTTTGGACCTCTCTCGTTCCACTTGCGCATCAGATCAGCATCCTTTGCCACTGTCCGACCAATGCGGTGAATGGCACCACTCATGCCTCCCTCGCTGCCGCCCTGTCCTCACTCTAAAGCTACTCTTGTGCCTTCCTGCTTTCAGATGGTGAATCGCCAGGTGAGGAGGCGGGCCCTCAAGCTGCCACTGTCAGCCCTTCAGAAGACGAGGAGGAGGAAGAGGAAGCCGGCCCATCAGTGCCACCCTCAGCCGCGCCAGCCCATGGCGATGTAGGGGACACGTCTTCCCTGGAGGGGAGCCGGGGGGAAGGGTCGGAGGAGAGTGAAGCTCCGGGGCCCAGCGGCCTGCAGCAACGCGGGAGGGGTGGGGAAGCTCGGCGGACTTCTCCCCAGAGGGTGAGTGCGGCCTCCAGTCCCGCGACGGTGAGCGCAGAGGAGGTGCACCTCCTAGAGGAAATGGCCGTCCAGGTTGAGCGCAGGCACACTGAGCTCATGGCTGCAGTGGCAAGGATGCCTGACTCCATAGAGTCTCTGTCAAGGAGTGTGCAGCAATTCGGAGCAGCACAGGCCAGGAGTCTGCAACAATTCAGTGCAGCACAGGCCAGGAGTCTGCAACAATTCAGTGCAGCACAGGCCAGGAGTCTGGAACTATTCAGTGCAGCACAGGCCAGGAGTCTGCAGGACTTCGCGGTAGCACAGTCGGCTTCTAGCCAAGTGCTCAGTCGTGCCGTTCATTCACTGGCTGGTGTCATGCGGACACAGACCAGGGCCACACGGGCACTAACTGCTGCCACCCTCGCTGGATCAGCCAGGCATCGCCAGGGCACTCGCCGCGCAGCAGCAGCCCAGCAGTCTGTTCTTCAGCTGTTTGCTGCGCATGCTGCAGTGCTGGCCCGTGCGAGTGCCAATGTCTCAGGCGACCAGCGAGCACCTGCGATCTGCCAGGTTGCCACCATTCCTGCAGCCGACACTGCCACTCCGCCATTGCAGCTGCCACGAGCTGCTGGACAGACTGCTGCCGCCCAGCCAGAGTTGGAGCAGTCAGCAGCCGGCCACTCCAAGGCCAGAGCTGGTGCAGGCTGACCCCCAAGGGCATCTGCCGTCTCGCCATCTGCCCCTCAGCAGCCTTCCCCCAGCCTTGCTGCAGCCACTGGGCTCCCATTGAGGAGGAGCAGCAGGGCGGGCAGGGGCCAGGCAAGGATGCGCAAGGCATCGCCCTCGCAGGGCAAAAAGTAGAGGTATGCACAAATGCCTGGTGCTTGTTGTAAGGCCGACACTGGTGCAGTTGTTTTTGTGTAAGGCCGAGACTGGTGTCTTTCTTTCTTTTTGTAAGGCCGAGACTGGTGTCTTTCTTTCTTTTTGTAAGGCCGAGACCGGTAGTTTTGTGTTTTTGGAGGGGGCTTCTCCACATGAGCATGTAATGTGGGAAGGGCAGAGGTTTTCAATAAATTATTGTTGTTAAATTGCAGTGTGCACGGTTTTTTGGTTAAGTCCTGGTTGCCCTGCTCGGCTGAGGGCTTGTGGAGCGGCTACATTCATCTGCTGACATTGGCACAAGCCAGTCCCTGAGAGGGGGCCTAGAACCGACGTTCAATAAGCCGGTGACGGGCGGCCATTGCACTTTGTGCCTCCCTCCTGTGCTGGTCCTCCTCCTCCTCCTCCTGCTCCTCCTCCTGAGGGGGTCCTCCAATCTCTGGTGGCAGTGCCTGAGTCCTGCGGATAGCCAGGTTGTGCAGCATGCAGCAAACGACCACGAAATGGGAGACTCGCTCCGGCGAATACTGTAGGGCTCCACCGGAACGATCCAGACAGCGGAACCGTTGCTTCAGGACACCGATTGTTTGTTTGATGATGTTCCTGGTCGTTTGATGGCTCTTGTTGTATCCCTCTTCAGCTGGGGTGCTGGGCGCACGGAGTGGGGTCATCAGCCAGGTACACAAAGGATAGCCTTTGTCCCCGATAAGCCATCCTCGTGGGTGAGGCTGGGCCTGGAACATGTCTGCCACCGAAGGCATCGTGGCTGCTGCCTGGAAAGCGGGCATTGACAGCTAGGATGAGCTGCCTGTGGTCACACACCAGCTGGACGTTCAGCGAATGGTAGCCCTTCCGGTTGCGGTAATCCTCGGCATTCTCCAGAGGTGCCGGCAAGCCACATGCGTGCAGTCAATGGCGCCCTGCACCATGGGGAAGCCCGCGAATGCTGCAAAGCCCATTGCACGCTGTTGCTGCTTGGCAAGGGCCATGGAGAAGGAGATGAACTGACGTCTCCTTTTGAAAAGGGCATTGGTCACCTGGTGGATGCAGCAATGCACGGCGAACTGGGAGATGTTGGCAACGTCCCCAGTAGCGGATTGGAAGGAGCCGGTGGCATAGAAGTTGAGAGCCACCGTCACCTTCACTGCCACCGACAGAGACGTCCTGCTCCTCAGCTGTGGCTGCAGATCACCGCCAAGCAGCTGGCAGGTCTCTGTGACCACGTCCCTTCTGAATCGCAGCCTCCGAACACACTGCTCCTCAGACATGTTGAGATAGGAGAACTGCTGGCGGTATACCCTGGGTGGGTAAGGCCTCCTTTGCCGATGCCTGTTGCCCCCTCTCCGTCTAGCCAGGGCTGCCACTCTCTCACGGCGTCTGTGAGCCCTTTGGATGTAATTGAGAAAGCCAGCGTTGACACCCATTGCAGCCCCCATAATATGCTGGCAAACAATGAGATGTCAATGAAGGCAAAGACTAGTGGAAAGCTGTGGCCTGAAGCCAGAAGTACCTGTCCGAGTGTTGGGCCAAAGCAGAAAGCTATCTACCTTGGTCTCTCTCCAAAGATCCGTTTCTCAAGAAGGAGTGCTGCGAAATGGCAGCCTTTTATAGTGCAGGAGGAGTGCCCTTTAATTTGCGCCCCCCGCGCCCCGCATCGGCTGAGCACCGTTCCACTCTAACAGTCGCTAGGGGCGCCAGGCGCACAATGGGGCATCGCCACTGAATTTCCGGTTGGGGGCGCACAAAGGGCGTTGCACGAGGAAATGACGTCATGATCTGCACGCGCAGCTGAGCGCGCGCAAAGACTTTGCGCTGCCGCTAAATCTCTAGTGAAGTTGGGGCGAGGCGCAGTTCGCGCTGGGCCCGGGCGCTAGCCGCCTATCGCCCGACATCTACTCCTCCTAAGGCGCTAATGGCTGGCGCAACCAACTGAATTTCTAGGCCTATAGTCCTGCTAATGAGCCAGAGTGCCAGTTAGATTAATAAGTATTAAAAAATCTAAAAGTTCACTTGAGGTTTAATGTCTGCTCTGAGCAACACTTAGTAGTTTCTATTAACAGTCCCCGCTGCTTAAAACATCCACATTTAAAATGGGCAGTCACTTATATCGGCCAAATATAACCGTTACTCATTTGCATTAATATTATAGGGGGCGAAATTCAGTATCGCCCCATTTGGGGCGCAATTATCGGCCGGGCGCAAAGATTAGTGCCTGGCACTAATTATTGCCTCCGACTGCAAATTTGGCTTTTATCGCCCCTGGAGGTGATTCGAGCGCTAAATCAGGCGTTACACACCTGTCTTAAGGCGCAAAGGCCGAGGAGCGAGGCGCTACCTCAGAGCGCTGGCGAAGCTCATGTGATGTCAGTCAGCAATGGAGCAGAGACACACTGGCGCCGGCCAGTTCTTAAAGGGGATGGTCGATCTTGCTCTCCATCCACACCCTGCTCATTGCAGCCTTGAATCTCAGCCTGGAGAGATCTGTATGTTAAATCTGTTGGAAAGGACAAAGGAGAGGCCCAGGGAAAGAGCTCAGAGTGCAGCCCCCATAGTCTCTTCTAAATCAATGCAAGGAAGATCAAATCAGAAAGAACCTGCAAAATGCTGCTCAGTACCCAAAACTCCTCAACACAGCTTTGAATATCTCCTGCAGTCTCTCTCTCACTCAGAATGCGTGGTGTAAAAGTTTTGCCGACAAAAAAAGGCAGGAAGCGGTCGCCTTTAAATAGCGCTCCCCCAGTCCCTTCCCGACTGCAAAACGTTCCCCTCAACCTGTCATTGCTAGCGACAGGCGGTAAGACTGGGGGCGCCACTCAATATCCTGTCCGGGGCGCTACCGGGGTGTTGCACACTCGACTGACGTCACAATCTGCCGGCGCAGGAGATCATGGTGGTAGTGTTTAGCACCGCCGCAAAATGTCTAGTTAATTTCGTGAGCGGCGCAAACATCGCCGCGCACGGACGCTAGTTGCTTTGCGCCCCATTAGCACCCTCTTAAGGCGCTAATGGGAGGCGCAAACTAACTGAATTTTCCCCCCATAGTGTCTTAAATGCTCCGTTTATCTCGGGCAGAAACACCCGTGTTTTCTCATTAGTTCGCACCTCGTTGAGTGCAAGAACAAACAAGTGAATAGCAACATGTTAATGTTCAATTACCTTTTATGTACTTAAGCCTCTCTAATCCTCTCTAAGCGGTGTGGGGATACAGTTTGTACTAAGCACTGGCTGCAGTTTAAATAAAGCTAGTTACATTGCCTGCAGTCTTGATCTACAACATTCTTGTTATATAGTAGCGTATTATAATAGCGCTACCACGTTATACCGGCCATCGCATATAGCGGGCAAATCGCAGTCCCAATAATGCTCCCGCTATAAGCACTGAGGACTGTCCTACACAATAGGTGGGGCAGTCACATTCAGTCTGATAGTAAATCTAAGCCACTACTAGTGTATACTAATTGTAACGCTGACCGTAGCCCATTTATTTTAACGTGTCACCATTAACATTACGATTGGAAAACCTAGACCAATATGTCTGATTCAAACCATTATCATTTCTGCTGAATGTGCATATAGATTGGATTTTATCATGCTGGCCAGTGCTGCATACAATTGGCTTTATTTTAATGGCTCCATGAGACCATCTACTTTCTCATCATATAAATGCACAGAAAGGATTTAGAGAATAATGATAAATATGATTCCAGGCTTTAGGGGACTAAGTAATGAAGAAACATTTAAAGTAAGAAATCAGCAGATGTTAGTGGTGGGGCAGTGGAAGTCTATGGTAGAATGATCACACATTGGACTAATTTTCCTCCTTCTCTTCTCTGCCTGAGTGCAAGTTGGACAGAGCATACCAACTGTGCACTTTTTGATTAATACTAGAGGGATAAGCTTGGAGCTGTCCCTTCTGGGCCTTTTGCTTATAGATTTATTAGAGGAAATTATACTGACAGACAACACACACGATGATGCAAAGGCTGCGGGAGATCTCACGTTACAGTTGCTGAGTTCAGTTGCCAGTTGATTAACCCCTGGATCTTCCCAACTTGCATTACATTGGTCTCACAATTATACCCTTGGGTAAAGGTCATTACATCGTCCCTCTTCCATGACCTTCCTCTAGTTTTAAACTAACTTACATCAGCTCAGCATTCCAAAGACTTGGTGACTTCCATGGTATCAGTGGACGAAAGTTTCATGGCCTTACTCATCTATGCTATAAGACAATAATACAAATAAGCTCATCTACAAGGATGTTGAAGCGGCACAACTCCAGCTGCACCAGCCAGAGGGCTTTGAGTGTCTAGGCTGGTTTGGGACATGTTCCAAAATGCTGTTTTCAGCAGATTCTGGAAAAGCTGTCTGTTTATTACAAAATGGAGTCTTTAACATAAAATGGATTCTTTAATACAAACTTTCCTACTTGCGTTCCTAACACTTTCTGCCTGAAGGGACCTGAATCCATTTCTATTTGCAGGTCCAAGTCATTACCATGGCTTTGAAGTTCCCCTGCGCAGGAATGCCCCTTAGAAGGGACCTGCGCACAAAAGCAGGGGAGAAACACGCAGGGCAGAGACCTGAGAAGCGTGCAGCAGCGATAATGGCCGCTGGCCTCAGGGCCTTAGTGCAAACACAGTAGCTGGAAGACATCAATCTCTAATGAGCCTCCTCTGCTGGCTTGGAGGTTGGAAAAGGGTTACTAGTGACTCCTTCTCAGATGCTCCAATCTGAGGTGGGTAGATACAACCTCGAAGGCCCACTGTCAATGGGTGCTGCTGTATAAGTCATTTTGTTTTGTTCCAAAAGTCAACATGCAGAATTGAAAGGGAGCACAGGTTTTCAAACTGCAGCACAGAATGCCCTCTACAAATCTGCAGAGGCAAATCTCCTTTACGTTTCATTGCTGATTACGCCCAGTTGGTGCAGAGGGGGTGTGTAGGAACAGGTGTCTGCAAATGCCGATTTCTGGAAATCAGATTGCAAAATGATTCTATGGAGCAGCGATATCATGGGCATCATCCGGTGGCTTCCAGAAGGGAATTGGATGATTGCAAATAAGTGTACTGTAATAGCAGAGAAATAGCAGCAAGGGCAAAGTAAAACTGTGCAAACATTAAAGATTATTTTCCAATTTTGTTCCTCTGACTGAAAATGGCTGCTGTACTTATATCAGGATGGTGAAAATGGCTAAAAGTGAAAGGCCCAGGAGTTATAATAGATGTAATAACTAACGGGCTGAAATGTAGCACCCCAAAGTGGGTGGGTAGGGGTCGGGTCAGATGTTAAAATTTTAAAATTCTGAAACCCGCCTCCAACCTGTCCACTTCTAGGTTTAATGGAGGCGGGAAAAGGGACGGGCAGCCAACCCGCTCCCAGGTGGCAGGTTGGTAATTTAACTATTTTAATTAGGCTGCCAGGCTCTGATTTAACCTGCATTTCAGGTTTTACAGTGGTCAGCCATGTTTCCCAGACCTTGGGAAATCCAACAGCTGAAGGGAGGCGAGGACAGCTTCGGGGAGAAGGTAAGTAATTTTACAGAACTGCTTGTGGGCCAGGAGGAGCAGGAGTGCCCCCAAGCTATGATCAATCAGACCCCCCCGCCATACAAAAACCACCAGGATGAGACCACCCTGTGGTAAACCACTGTTACACCTGCCTGTGTGGGTGTTTGTATTCCACTGTGTACATGTCTGTACATGCCTCGGCTGACTCCTCCCACGAGTCCAGGTATAAAGGTGACTGCTCCACAGTCCCTCTGTATTCTGGACTGGTCGACCACTCGAGGCACACCTTCATTCTCTTGTTAATAAAAGCCTGTTAGTTACTCGCTTAACCTCAGTCTTTTGAGTAATTGATAGCGCATCAATTTTATTAACAAGATTTTTTTATAATGGAGAAGATCCTCACACCAGCATGCCTGGACTTAGACCATCGGGAGGCGGACGCATCCACCAAGTTTGCTCACTGGCTTAGGTGCTTTGAAAGATTCCTGATCGCCTCCGCTGCAACGGTCAAATCGGATGAGGACAAACTGGATGTCTTGACCTCCAAAGTGAACCACCGAGCGTACTCGGTCATCCAGGACGCGACCTCGTACACGGCTGCTCTCAAGCTCCTCAAGGACCAGTACACGCGCCCAGTGAACGAGGTGTACGCCAGGCACCGCCTGGGGAGTCGTAAACAACAACCTGGGGAATCGACCGAGGAGTACCTTCAGGCACTGTCTGTGCTTGGCCGGGCCTGTGGTTGTAAGGATGTAAAGGCTGCCGTGTACACAGAGGAACTTATCCGGGACGCTTTTGTAGCAGGCCACAGGTCCAATTACACCCGACAGCGACTGTTGGAGCAGAGTGACCTCGACCTCAACAAGGCCTCTGAACTCGCAATATCATTGGACGCAGCCTACCGGGGCATGGATGCCTACTCCTCTGCAGCGTGGATGCCGCGGGGAACGACAGCCTGGGACACGGTAGGACCATCTCATAGCGCCGTGCCACCCCAGCCACATCCCAGCAACGGCCCAACTACCGCAGCAGTGTCCCAAGGCCAGAAATGCTACTTCTGTGGCCAGGCCAAACACCCCAGAGCGCGCTGCCCGGCGAAAAATGCGATCTGCTCGGGCTGCGGGAAGAAGGGACACTACGCCAGCGTCTGCAGGGCCAAAGCCACCCCGAACCCCAGCAGCACCGCGTGTGGGCCGTGCGGGCCGCCATCTTGGGCCTCCCCAGCCATGTGCGAACCACCGGAACAGCAGCCATTTTGGACGCCTCCAGCCACATGGGGATCATGGACACCGCCATCTTGGATGCCAGCCGGGACGCAGCAGGCCCCCAACACCGCCTCATCTGATACCCGCAGCGACACACCGACCCCTACGCTGGCCTCCGTTACGCTGGACCAAGCGAGACCGCACCAACTGGCCCGGTCCACAATGGACATTAAGGTAAATGGTCACGAAACAACCTGCCTTTTTGACTCTGGGAGCACGGAGAGCTTCATCCACCCCAACACGGTGCGGCGTTGCTCTCTCCCAGTCCTGCCCGCGCACCAACGGATTTCTATGGCCTCCGAGTCCCAGTCGGCGGACATTGGCGGCTACTGCGTGGTGACACTCTTAGTAGACGGGACTGTGTACGATAATTTTAAACTTCTGGTCCTGCCCCACCTCTGCGCTGCCGTTCTACTGAGGTTAGATTTTCAGTGCCACCTTAAAAGTGTTGCGATGGCGTACGGTGGACCCATCCCCCCACTCACAGTCCGCAGCCAGCAGCTTCCAAATTGCCCGCCGCGCACCAGGTGCAACCTCTCCACACTCAGAGTCACCCCCCCCCCCCCACTGTTTGCTAACCTCACCCCAGACTGTAAGCCCATCGCCACAAAGAGCAGGCGATACAGTGCCGGGGACAGGGTTTTCATTAAAACCGAAGTGGAGCGGCTCCTGAAGGAGGGGATTATTGAGGGCAGCACCAGCCCCTGGCGAGCCCAGGTTGTGGTCGTTAAGACCGGCGAGAAGCAGCGCCTGGTCATCGACTACAGCCAGACAATAAATCGCTACACCCTGCTGGACGCTTACCCACTCCCCCGCATAGCTGATATGGTCAACCAGATCGCGCAGTACCGCGTCTTCTCGACCATTGACCTGAAATCAGCGTACCACCAGCTCCCTATCCGCCCTGAGGACCGCCAGTATACTGCCTTTGAGGCAAACGGCTGCCTCTATCACTTCCTTAGGGTTCCCTTTGGCGTCACCAATGGGGTCTCCGTCTTCCAAAGGGAGATGGACCGGATGGTCGATCAAAATGCGTTGCAGGCCACTTTCCCATACCTGGACAATGTGACCATCTGCGGCCATGACTTGCAGGACCATGATGCAAACCTCGAAAAATTCCTCTGCACCGCCCAACTCCTGAACCTGACGTATAACAAGGAGAAGTGCATATTCCGCACAACCTGCCTCGCCATCCTTGGCTGTGTTGTGGAACACGGAGTCATCGGTCCCGGCCCCGACCGGATGCATCCCCTTATGGAACTCCCACTGCCCCACTGCCTCAAGGCCCTGAAGAGGTGCCTAGGGTTTTTCTCCTATTACGCCCAGTGGGTCCCCTACTATGCGGACAAGGCCCGTCCGCTGATCAAGTCCACCTCTTTTCCCTTGACGGCAGAGGCCCGCTTAGCCTTCCACCGTATCAAGGAAGACATTGCCAAAGCCACCATGCACGCAGTGGACGAATCCATCCCCTTCCAGGTGGAAAGCGACGCGTCCGACTTTGCCCTGGCCGCTACCCTTAATCAGGCGGGGAGACCCATGGCCTTCTTTTCACGAACCCTCCAGGGCCCGGAGACCAGACACTCCGCTGTTGAGAAGGAGGCCCAGGCTATTGTGGAGGCTGTGCGTCATTGGAGGCACTACCTGGCCGGAAAACGATTTACCCTGCTCACTGACCAGCGTTCAGTTGCTTTTATGTTTAACAACAAGCAGAGGGGCAAAATCAAAAACGACAAGATCTTGAGGTGGAGAATCGAACTTTCCACCTACAATTACGAGATCTTGTACCGGCCCAGGAAGCTCAATGAACCCCCGGATACTCTATCGCGTGGCACCTGCGCCAGCGCGCAGATCGATAGACTGCGGGCCCTCCACAATGACCTCTGCCACCCGGGGGTCACCAGGTTCTTCCACTTCATCAAGGCCCGCAACCTGCCTTACTCCATTGAGGAGGTCAGGACCATGACCAGGAACTGCCAAGTCTGCACTGAGTGCAAACCGCACTTTTATAGACCAGACAGGGCTCACCTGATAAAAGCCACTCGCCCCTTCGAGCGCCTGAGCGTTGATTTTAAAGGGCCTCTCCCCTCCTCCGACCGCAATGTGTACTTCCTCAACATTATTGATGAGTACTCCCGTTTCCTGTTCGCCATCCCCTGCCCGGACATGACCAGTGCCACGGTCATTAAATGTCTGAACGACCTCTTCACCCTGTTCGGTTTCCCCAGCTATATCCATAGCGACCGGGGCTCATCGTTTATGAGCGACGAACTCTGCCAGTACCTACTCGCTAGGGGTATTGCCACAAGCAGGACCACCAGTTACAACCCCCGGGGGAACGGACAGGTGGAAAGAGAGAATGCGACAGTTTGGAAGGCCGCCCTGCTAGCCTTAAAGTCTAGGGGCCTTCCGACCTCCCGCTGGCAGGATGTGCTCCCCGATGCGCTCCACTCTATTCGGTCACTGCTCTGCACTGCCACTAACGCCACCCCTCATGAGAAAATGTTTGTCTTCCCAAGGAAGTCCACATCGGGGACATCGCTACCGCCATGGCTGACGTCCCCAGGGCCGGTCCTACTGAGAAGACACGTGAGGACCCATAAAACGGACCCCCTGGTCGAGAGGGTCGACCTCCTCCACGCCAACCCCCAGTATGCTTATATTGCGTACCCGGACGGGCGGGAGGACACAGTCTCCATACGAGACCTCGCACCCTCAGGGGCCCCAGTAACCCACTACCCACTACCACCCCCCCCACAATCCGATATCCAACCCCAGCAGACGGCACGCCTGGGCCCCGCGACCCGCTCGACACCCACGAGGACTACACACCAGTGCCCCAGCCTACGCGGGACTCGACGCCGGAAGCTTCACTACCCCTGCCATTGCCACGTCGATCACAGCGGCAGACAAGACCTCCGGAGAGACTCCAATACACAAACTTTTAATACACTTCACCCCGCCGGACTCATTTTTAAACAAGGGGTGAATGTGGTAAACCACTGTTATACCTGCCTGTGTGGGTGTTTGTATTCCACTGTGTACATGTCTGTACATGCCTCAGCTGACTCCTCCCACGAGTCCAGGTATAAAGGTGACTGCTCCACAGTCCCTCTGTATTCTGGACTGGTTGACTACTCGAGGCACACCTTCATTCTCTTGTTAATAAAAGCCTGTTAGTTACTCGCTTAACCTCAGTCTTTTGAGTAATTGATAGCGCATCACACCCCCACTGGGGTCGGGGATCAGAAACACCCCACCCTGCCCCCGGGATCAGACCCACCCCCGGGTCATGGATCGGACCTATCTGCTCCTGTAGCCTGCTCTGGAGTCCTCTCCACCAACTGGAAGCCAAGCCTGTCAATCAGGCTGACTTCCAGGTGGGGACCTGTCAAGTACAAAAGACGCATGACTGGGACTTCCGGGTTTCCCATCCGAAACTCGGTGGATCATGATGTCAGTGAACGTGCAACGCTCACTGGCCACCCGATCTGCGAAATTGATTGTCACCACCTACCTTAGCGCCTGGAATAAACAGCGACAGGGAGAGCTGGCATGAAGCAGCAGGAAGCTGGCTCCAGGGATGTTATTTAAAGGGATCATCAGTAATGAGTCGCAGCTGTAGGTTAGTGGAGTTTCAGTGCTTTCTTGTCAGTTTCACATAGTGCAACAGTCTCATTCCATAATTTCAAGGTTATTTTGCATGAGGAGTGTTGTGGCAACTAAAAAGTAGCTACATTTATTCTTTAAAAAATCAAACTGCTACACTTGGTTACATTAATGGGGGCTGTACTGGCAGTTGACCTCACCCTCCAGGATCTACAGTGCAGGGAGCAGAGGGTACGAGATAGATTGGAGCATGTGGCTAGAGGGAGGAGGAGAACAATCAGGGCACTCAACAGGAGGCCTTACCTTCTGAGGGAATTCTGAGAGCGCTTCTCCTACCTCCAATTAAGCAAGGAGCAGTGTATTAGATGGCTCCGCCTCACCAAGGACGTGGTCACAGAACTCTGCCACCTCCTCCAAACAGACCTCCAGCCTCAGAACAGGGCGACCACAGCTCTCTCAGTGGCAGTCAAGGTCACCGTCACCCTCAATTTCTTCACCAGTGAATCCTTCCAGTCTGCAACAGGAGATATAGGTAACATCTCGTAGTTCGCCATCCATTGCTGCATCCGGGAGGCCACAGAGGTTCTCTACAGTAGGAGAAGGGACTACATTTCCTTCCCCATCACCAGAGAGAAGCAGGACAAGCATGCATGTGGCTTTGCAAGGATAGCAGGATTCCCCATGGTGCAGGGTGCCATTCACTGCACCCACATGGCTTTGCGGGCACCGTATAACAATCCTGAGATCTTCCGTAACCGCAAAGGCTACCACTCACTTAATGTGCAAGTTAGTGTGTGACCACAGACAGCGAATCCTCAGTGTCAATGCCAGCTATCATGGCAGCAGCCATGATGCTTTCATCCTGCTCCAGACCAGTGTTACAGCACTCTTCCAGCCACCACGTCAAGCTCACGGCTGGCTGCTCGGAGACAAGGGCTATCCGCTCTCCACCTGGCTCATGACTCCCCTCCGCAACCCCAACACTCCTGCCCAGCACTCATATAATGAGAGCCATGCTGTGACCAGCAGCATCATCGAGCAGACCATCAGGGTGCTCAAGCAATGGTTCCACTGCCTTGACCGCTCAGGAGGAGCCCTCCAGTACTCGGCTGAGTGGGTGTCCCATTTCGTGGTGGTCTGCTACATGCTCTACAACTTGGCCATCATGAGAGCCCAGTACTTGCCACCAAAGGATTGCGGGACCACCTCAGGAGGAGGAAGAGGGAGAGGAGGAGGGTGAGGAGGGAGAGGAGGAGGATGAAGAGGAGGAGGAACAGGAGCGAGGAAGGAGGCAGCCACTCAATTGTCCTTCCGGAAGGGCGGTCCATGACCACCTCATCAGACTGCAGTTCCAATGAATTAAGCCCCAGATCCCCGTTGTGCACCACATCCCCATCATTCCATCCCTTTCGCAGGCCATATCGCAGCGCAAAGCTGAAATGAGACACACCACAAAAAAATCCAAACTGAATGAATTCAATTATCAAAAATCAGCGAACACATATTTACAACAAAAATATTAACTATTCACCCTTGTGCAATCCCTTAGTGCCTGTCATTACTGTGCCTTTGCCAACTCTAGTGCTCCTGCGAAGTGTTGGCCCAGTGGCTGCTGCAGGGCTGGTAGAAGATTGCTGAGTGTCCATGCGGGAGACTTCAGATGGCCTTGCAGGACACCCTCGACCAGCTCTGGGCCTGGAAGGCCCGGTTGTAGACTGTGCTGCAATGGAAGTTGCGAGATCGCCCATCACACGTGGCATCCGGTCTGGGTCGCCACCATCTCTGGGAATCTACTATCCTTTGCAGACTGGAAATTATGGGCTCCATGGTGTGCTCAGAGCCTTGTGCAATATTGGAGGTGGACTCCTCCACACTCCTTATCATTGCTGACAGGCTCTCGTGCACCCTTGCCATTGCTCCTATCATCTCCGTGTGCATGCCCATCACCCTTCTTCTAAAGGCCGCCCCATCAAAGTCCTCATCTGAGTCCTGTGCAGCAGAACTCATGCGCAAGCTCGCCATCCGTGGAGCTGGCCCTCAAGCTATCCGTTTCCCCTGGCCTTGCTGCAACTCGCTCGCCCCCCGGTACCTCACCCTGTGCAGATCCCGCTACTATACTAGCCTCTAAAGAATGCATAGTGCCAGTATCTGAGCTGGTGCCTGTGGGTAAGACATGCAGTGACGCGGTGTGTTCATCATCCTCCTCTTCTCCCACCTCGCTCTCAATGGTGCCCTCAGAGACAGGCTGCTCAGGTGCTTTCTCATTATCTGAAAGCATAAAGGCACAAGAGTTGAGTTAAGGTGAGGGGAGGGGGCAGGAAGGGAGAAATGCATGCATACAGCATGATTAGCTGGAAACTGAAACTTTTGTGGGGTGAGGGGGATGTGGGATGTGAGAAGAAGGAGTAGGGATGAATATACCGTTGTTGTACCCAAGGGGGTCAACGTCGCCGGTAGCCACAGCATCCACTACATGGCACCCAATACAGTAATCTGCAGCACTCTATTTTCCAGTGCAAACAGTGGTTGGGTGTTGGCTTGTCCCCTGCCTGTGCACTCCTGCTCCCTCCTGTTGTGAGCCACCTTGGCCTGCAAACGAAAAGAAAGTGTGTGACTGAGTGTGGAACAAAGTGTTTGGGTGATGTGCCTGCCACACTTGAATAGCTATCATTGTGTGCAAGGTGTGAGATGTGGGTATGAGTGTTGGTAGGTAGAGATTGTTGGTGGGTGAGTGCTGGGGGTGCGGTGCTTTGGGCAGTGTGTGAAGACTATGGTTTAGATGGTGGTATGTAGCATTTGTTGAAGCATTTACTCACCCTGACCACCGGTGTAAGATCGTTAAATTTCTTCCTGCACTGTGTGTGGGTGCTGGGGACCACAGTGCTGCCCGGGACATGCTGCGCTACCTCCCTCCACATGGTGCGGAAGACTTGCGGTGAGGGCCTCCTGCCACTTGCTGGGTAGAGCACCGCCCTCCATCTCTCCACAGCAAGCAGCAACACCTCCAATGCTTGACCGCAGAATCTGCAGGCTCTCTCCCTGGGGTGTGGATCTGCCATGAATACAGCTGCTTCAGTCCTCCCGCTCCTTCTCCTTGACCTGCTGCTGCTTGCTGAGGCAGCTGCACAGCCAGCAATGCTGAGAATGAAGTTCTGCAGCATCAATGAACCTCCCCTTTAAGAACTGAAACAAGCTTGTGGCAATCATGACTTGTGATTAGGCTGCACTTGATATTGGTCCACCCTTTGAGTGCAATGCCAATGAGCTTGGGCTTAAAGACTGGAATTAGCACTCCAATCATTTCTTTGAGCAGTGAACACGAATTTTGCGCTAATTCTCCAACTTTTCTAATTTTACCACCCATTCCTATGAATAGTGAATTTCTAGCCCTTAAATTAATTCATGATATAGTTAGATGATGAGAGGTACCGAATATAACTCTTTTCTGTACGGATGTATTAAGATGGGCCAATTATCTTGGGATGTTTTATTTATCTTGTGATCTTTTGAATATTCACGTCTTAGACACTGCCAGACAAAATTTTGCATAAAAATTGTAGGGAGATTAAATATTGTGTACTTTTAATGCTAGTTAGAATAATCATAGATTCATACAGCACAGAAGGAGGCAATTCAGCCCATTGTGTCTGTGCCGGCTCATTGAAAGAGCTATCCAATTAGTCCCACTCCCCGGCTCTTTCCTCGGAGCCATGCAAAATGTTTCTTTTCAAGTATATATTCAATTCCCTTTTGAAAGTTACTGAAAGAATCTGCTTCCATTACCCTTTCAGGTACAGCATTCCAGCTTATAACAACTCACCACGTAAACAACATTCTCCTCATCTCCCCTTTGATTCTTTTGCCAATTATCTTAAAAAAGTATATATTTTTTGAATCAAACAATTTAAAAGTCTTAAAGAAATTTGATGATTCTTGGTAAAAAAAAATTAAAAGTAATTATGCAGAACAGAATAATAAAAGCAACTGTCTTCAGAGAAAATAACTTGAAGTGCCAGTAGAAATCTTCATTAGAACAACTGAATTTCTGTGTAAACTAGACCTGTCTGCCAGTGCTCACCACTGACTTTTGAAGTTACTTTGATATTAAGTAGACTGTAACTCTTGTGAAATATTCATCTGTAAAATTCTACTAATTTAAAAAATCTGTCAGTAGTATTACATTTAAGCTGAGTTATTAGTCTGGCTTCAATGAAAATGCTGATTTGCTGTAATTTCATTTTTCTAACTTTTTTTTAAAGTTTCCAGACTATTTTAATACATACTTATTCCAACCTACCTTCAGAAAAAGTCAAGATTGAAAATAGTGATGCTTGGACGAAAGGATAAAGCACGCAATGACCTTTATTTTGAAATGTTACAGTGTAGACACTACATTTAATTTTAAGCTGGTCCATAAAAAATCACAAAACTCCACTGTCCCACAAGGGAATGTTGAATTTATAGAGATTATCACTAAACTGCATCAGTGATCAAAATAAGGCATTTCAGCACAATCCATTGTGTCGATTCAGTTTTTCATTCTTGCATCTAAGTTCGAGAACCCAGACTCTGTAATCACTCACAGTGAAATTTTCTGGAAGTACCTCCGCATTGGAAGTGTCTTATTGAGGTTCCTTCTTACATTGTGGAATTGCAAGGGGTCAGCCAACTAATCCAATCATAATGTTTGTATAATTCAGTCCATTACGTAAGGACGTTTGCTGTGGAATTGGAACACTCCCCGTTGGCAGTGAATATTCCAAACATCTCTCTGATTATTTGGGGTCTCTCCTAATGACTAATAGTTATTCCGATTGGGCAGGTTGGGCATTGTAATGATTTATTCAAGGGTCCTTACCTCTTCTCTCTACCACGAGTTCCTGCCATTACCGAATTGTGCATATCAGAGGGAAGCAACATTATTAAAACCATGTAAAGATTCCTTAAAATATTGCTGAACACCTGTTTTCTGGGTGCAAAACAGAGGCACAGAGGTCCAATTTAGGGGGCTAACCTGCCGCACCCAAGCATCATCGAAAACACGTCCAACACCATAATGGGTCAGGCACTGTAGAGGTGTCCCTGACAGCTGCCCAAAAAAGGCATTGGGGTCGATTTTCATTGACCCGTGGAGTCGGAATTGGAGGCGTGCGGGAGGTTAAAGTCCCGAATTCGGGGGTCCCGACACCATCCCGCCCCCAACCCGCCTCCATGTAAGTTTCAAAGGAGGTGGGTACCCGCCCCGCACTGGGACCCGCCAACCCGAGGCGGCAAGGGATTAGTGACAATTAACTGCCTGTTAACAGGTAGTTAACAGGCAGTTTTTAGCCTAATCCCTAGTTTAAACCTTGAAGTGTGGGATTCCCAACGGCTCCAAACCACGCCAAGTTAGAGGAGTCGGGCCGTCGGGTTGAAGGACTCAGAGGGGTCGAGATGTCAGTGTTCAGGTGAGTGATGGGTGCATGAGTGCAAAGGTAAGTGTGTTTGGTGTGTCTAAAGAAGTTTAAATTAACTGTACTTACCTTTTAAGCCTTCCTTCCTCTAGGTTTCGGGAGTCCATCATCTAACTGGCACAGAAAGCAGAATGGCCGCGAACTGTCAAAAGTGACAGCCTGCAGCTTTCTGTGCCGGTGAGATTTCTAACTGAGTCTGTGTAGAAGGACTCAGGTTAGAAGTAAGACTGTCAGTGTTTGCTAGCTTTAAACAGCTGTCAAACGCTGATATTTCATCTGTCAAAACTTCTTGACAGATGAAATTTCAGTCTGTGATGTCACCTGTTGCCGGGCAGCCCTTAATTGGCCTGCTGAGCCCGCTGGGCGGGCTCAACAAGGTCAATCAAGTTAAAATCATGTGGATTGGCCGCATCTTGATGGAGGCGGGACTACAACCCCGAAAGTTGTAGTCCCGCCTCCTTCCCGACTTCTGAATGAAAATCACCCCCATTAATCCTCTTGAAAATATTAATAAGGGGCATAAAAACTGTTCCTTTCCGCTGAGCGACGGGCCACCTCCAAAAAAGTAAGTTTAAGAAAATACTTACCTTGATGAGGAGCCGGGAAGTGCAAGCATGCTACTTCCAGCTACTTAGCACTACTGTGCACTGCAGCCAACCCATGTTCACCCCTCCTCCTGTTCTCCTCTCTCCCCCATCCCCAGGGCTTACCTTAGGGCCATTGCTGGCAATGCAAGCGGCCTGAAACTGAAGGGGACCAGAGTGGCGAGCTGCCTCTGGAGGTGTGACAGGCTCTGGTAGCTCGCCCAAAATATTAAGATGGACCAATTTCGGGTGGTGCTCAGGCCGGCTTCTGCTGGTGCGTGCAACATGAGACCCATTTGGTTTGCACCTGAAAACAGGCATGAAACAATTTAGTCCCCCTTTTTTGTCTACAATTTTCCCCTCAGACACCCAAATAAGAAATACAATTCATAACATAATGTGCAAAGCCATAAAAAACTGTAAAAACATATTTAACTTACCTATAAGAGCACTGAATTCCTCAGAAGTGTGTCTTATTAACTTATAGGCATACTTTTTATAAGAGCTTAAAAAAATCATAGAAATTTACAGCACAGAAGGAGGCCATTCGGCCCATCGGGTCTGTGCTGGTGTGGCTCAACTTTCTGACCCACTCTGACCTGCCATGATCTAATGCTGCCTGTCCCCCTCCCCCGAGTCTTTCTGGCCCAAATATTTGCTATATCACCACAGCTGTACTCAGCCCTCAGCAGCCCATTCCTGTCCATCAGCTCTACCTTCTCCACGTTCCCAGGCCATCAGCCTGGTTCCTGGCTAGAAGCCAGTTTTAGTGTAAAATGCTTTTTAATAATGAATTTGACAACTGTACTTGCATAAAGTTGGCACATACCTTATTCGTAGGGTTGCCAACCTTCCAGGATTATGCTGGAGTCTCGAGCAATTAAAGATTAATCATGTGGTTAGTGCTGTGAGCAAACCGGGAGATAAATTATAGGGGCATTGAAAAATTGTGTGTTTGTTTTCTTTTCTTTGAACATTTTTGTTTATTAGTTATAAAAATATTGGAGAAATGGGAAAAGGCTGTTTGGCTGGGTGGGGCAGCTGCGGGCGGCCGGTCATGTGATAAAACCTCCAGGGATACCTCCAACCAGAGTTGGCAATGCTAAGTAGTAAAGAGCACTCTGTGCTAAATGGACAAAATTGCAGAATTGAATCCCCAAAACACTCGGTGAATCCCATAATACCATGCAATAAAAATGCAGTTTTACTTATTCAGTCACTGTAAATCAGTATCTCTGATACTCCATTGTATGTTGCTGGGCTTAACATGCCCATTTTCATAAAACAGCAATGTTGTGTCCGTGTATAATAAGACACAGACTGCAGGAGAACGGTATAACAGGTGTTTACTCAACGTGGCTCACACTGGAACTGCCTGTACAGATTACTACTCAATGCTACACACAGGTGTGGTCACTGCCGGTACTACAGTATACATGAGCTGTAAAAAGTAGTTCCCCCCTTAAAGGTATATACATTACAATTCCTCCCCTTTTAGATTAACAGTACCATAACACTCATTTAATAATGAAATATCAAACTAATTACAATTAACACTTTTAACATGCAACATTAGCTGAAAATAGTCTATTTATATATTCAGTCTTTGGGGAGGCTTCCTGATCCTTTCTGGATAGCGCCTTTCCCGAGTGTCTTGCTCTTGGTGCGGAGGCGATTCTGGCACCCTGTCGTCGGTTGGGTCATCAGCTTCTGATGCTACTGTTTCTGGGGTAGATGTGACCTGTACGTCGGGTTCATCACCAGGTACGTATGGGCGAGGCATGGGGTTGACTTGTTCCTGTGACTCTAGGATCTGGTCAGCATGGCGTCTCACGATGCTCTCCCCAACGTCCACTGTGTACATTAGTGGGCCCTGCCGTGTGCATATCGTTCCTGGCTGCCATTTTTCTGTTCGGTAGTCGCGGGCCAAGACTGGTTGCCCTACATTGAAGCTCCTTGTTGGCTTCTCATGGATGTGCTGGAATTGCTTACTCTCAACATCTCTTCGTACGTTTGGTCTGAGCAAATCCAGGCGAGATCCTAACCTTCGGTTAAAGAACATCATGGCTGGGGCCTGGTTGGTGACTGCATGTGTCGTATTCCGGTAGGCGAACAGGAAATCGTCCACCTTGTGCTGCAGCGGAATGTTGTCATTGTACATAGCCTTTATTGCCTTCTTAAAGGTTTGTACGAACCTCTCAGCCAATCCATTTGTGGCTGGATGATACGGGGCGGATGTGTAATGCCTTACCCCATTCTTTTTCAAGAACCTCCGGAACTCTTCGGACACAAACTGTGGTCCGTTGTAGAAGCAAATCTGTTCTGGCAAGCCATTCCTGGCAAAAATGGTCCGTAGGACTGCAATAGTTTTCTCCGTGGTGGTGGAGGACATTTTGATGACCTCAGGCCATTTCGAGTGCGCATCCACGGCTATTAAAAACATTGAGTCCATGAATGGACCAGCAAAATCAATATGCACCCATTGTCATGGAGATGAGGGCCACTCCCATGGGTGTAGAGGGGCCTGTGGTGGTGCATTTTGGACTTTCTGGCATCCTGAGCAGCTCTTGGTCAGGTCCTCGATTTGTTTATCGATTCCCGGCCACCACACATAAGCCCTGGCTAGGCTTTTCATTTTTACCCCTCCCAGATGACCCTCATGAAGCTCATTGAGCACTCTATCCCTTAACTTGGGTGGAATTACCACTCGGGATCCACACATCAAGGTCCCCCGGCACACTGACAGCTGTTCTCTCCTTGTCGAGAATGCTGGCAACAGTGAGTCGCCATGTGCTGGCCATCCCTTCACCGTCAAATCATATACCCGAGACAGTGTCGGGTCATTTCGGGTTTCATTTTCGATACAAGCATTAGTTACCATTAGGTATTCAACTATAGTCGAATGGAATATTTCAACAGGATCCACTGCTGGTGCTTCCTCCGCAGTAGGCAGTGGCAGGCGTGATAGCCCATCAGCATTTCCATGCTGTTTTTGTTGTGTATGTAACCGTTTACCTTTAAGGGAACTATAGAATGTGACCGTTCGCCTTTAAGAGCACTACTTTAGGGTGGCACTATTTATTGGCTCATGTATACTGTAATACCGATAGTGACCACACCAGTATATAAGGGTTGTGATACGTTAACTAGATCAGAAATCGCCCAGACCTCTGAATAGTAAAGACCTGTTTTGTTTGTACTTCTAAAGTCTCTGAAGTTATTTACTGCACAACCTACAGACTTTACAGTGGCGACGAGTCCGATCGTACCCTGCGGCAAGACTAACCAGTAGCAGAGAGCTTCAAAAAGAAAACACGAGGCTCCGTCTACTAAAAGTATAGTACTTACTGGAAGCTGGAAGATTAACAGCAAAGCTGCGGCAGCAACAGGCACAGATTACCCTGCTACCACATCTTGAGCGAGCCAATCAGCCTAAAACAAGGCGGCCGAAGAGACTGTGAGTAGTTAAAACAAATAAATTTAAAAAAAACGGGGTAGAAGTATTTGGAGGAGAAGGGCAAAGCATTCGGGTCCAACGGCGTCGGGTGACAGCCGGACCGCGGGCAATGTGAGAAGCCGTGCAGCAACCGCTGCCACGAAGCGCTGAGCCTGCGAGTAGGCGCGGGAGTGTCAGAGCCGAGAGCCGCGCGAGCGGGGGAGCCAGAGCCGAGCGGGAGGCGTTGCAAGCCAGCGATCGCATCTCCAGATAAGGGCCGAGAGCCGCGAGAGCGATCGGATCTACAGATAAGGGCCGGCAGCCGCTTCGCGATCCAGCGATCGCATTATAGATAAGGGCCGCACTCGGGCTGACAGACGGCGTCGGGGGACCGGGTGAAGACCGCCAAGCGCGGGAAAACCGCCATTGAAGTGGGCGGGGAGAGCGAGAAGCGCGGGAAAGCCACCATTTTTCGGGGAAAACCGCTGAAGAAGAAGGAAGAAGCGGGAAACCGCCATCTTGGAAATTATTAAGAATTTCAGAAAAGTAATAAGATTTTTCAGAAAGGCTGGTGTGTTCTCAAGAAGAGAGAAGAAAATTAATAATAAGTAAAGTAATACTTGTACTGTTCTCAAAAAGAGAAGAAGATGCCTAAGCGAGGAAATATTAATGACTTTAATGCAGAAATAGAAGACTGGGCCACGTATGTGGAACGCATAGAAATATATTGCGTAGCCAACGAAATTGAGGATGACAACAAGGCAATAACTTTGTTAAATTCGATGGGAGCAAAAACATACGGGCTTTTGAAACATCTAATAGCACCAGTTAAACCAGTGGACCAGACCTTCGAAGAGATCGTAACAGTGTTGAAGGATCACTTGAACCCCACACCGTTGATGCTGGCTGAACGATTTAAATTTTACGCCAGAACCCAGAGGCAAGATGAAAGCAATGCGGAATACTTAGTCGAACTGCGTAAGCTAGCGAAATACTGCCAGTTTGGAGGGAATTTGACAGAGGCGCTGCGGGACAAGTTCGTATGCGGCTTGGCCAAAGAAGGAACGCAGAAGCGACTTCTGGAAGAAAACGACCTCACACTGGACAGGGCTGTCCTCATAGCTTCATCGCACGAAGCCGCAGCGAAAGGGACGGCGGAAATGCAGCTAAAGGCGGCGGCACTCGGGGTGGACCAAATTACAGCAAGCACTCCCAAATGCTACCGTTGTGGAAAGACAACGCACGACCAGAATCAGTGCTGGTTTAAGAACCAAGAGTGCAGGAAATGTGGCAAACTGGGTCACATCGCGAAGGTATGCAGGTCCGGAAAGAAGACCAACAAGCAAAGGAAGCCACCACCACAAGGAAAGTACAACAAGGTGCATCAGGTGGCTGAAAAGAGTTCAGACGAACAAAATTCAGACTCAGACCCAAACAGCCAGGAGCTGGATAGTCTGAGAATCCACCATGTGGGTAAAGTAACTGATCTACAGTTGATCTGGGTCACACTAAAAATAGCGGGAGTCCAAGTACGAATGGAGCTGGACACGGGATCAGCTGTATCCGTCATCAACCAAAAGGACTATCACCGGCTATTCTCTCACATACCCTTAAGAAATACCAAATTCGTATTACAGACATACACGGGGCATCATGTATACCCCCTGGGAAAAATACGAGTCAAGGTGAGAGATAGGGGTAAAGAACACCCACGAATGTATCTGTACGTACTACCTGAGGGAGGACCACCACTTCTGGGACGGGAGTGGATCAAGAAAATAGACATGGAATGGCACTACCGACAAGCAATGACGAGTGAGGACTCGGTGCAGACAAGCAGCTCAGACTCCGAGCCGGAAGACGATAAGTCCAGCTTATGTATGAAAAACAAGATTAACATGAACTCACGGACTAAGGTTGGGAAATCGATGGCGTGCATAAAGACAGAGAATTCTGAGTCTGTTCAAGCTACAGACATATGCATTACGGAGGAACACCGGGCTAGAACTCAACGTTATGTCAAAGTACAACGACAATTAGAACAGTTGAGTGCCCGTCTCCTACAAGAGATGGAAAAGGTGAAAAAGTTCTGGGACACCGAATGGGAGTCCCTGGAAAGACAACAGAGACAGCTCGCTCAAGCAGAGAGCGACCATAGAGCCATCGTGGCCAAGTACCAATCACATCTCCCTGAGGCTGTTCAGGAACTAGAATATACACAGAACGATCCAAAGGAAGAGGAATCTTCAGGAAGTCAGGATGGTATTCCAGTTCACCTCTACGACTTGTTGCAAGCAGAGTGTAACGAGTTGAAAGAACAGTATGAACAGGCTCGGACTACAATCCTGGAAGGGGTTAACTTGGCAACTTCCGAAAAGCTCGTGTTAGTGAAAGCATATGAGCAACTAAAGGTTGAACATGAACGACTAAAGGTTGACCATAAGCAAGAATTACAAAGTCTGCAGGAAATGTTTGATGAGCTTCAGGCCAAGGCTGACTCATCGTTAGGGATTCAATCCATAGGAAAAAAATTAGTGGTGGAAGACATACCAGAACAGGGAATACAGGATGTCCAAGAACTCGTTAAATTATTAAAGGAAACACAAAATAAATATGAAGCGGCAATGGCCGAGGTCCAACGACTTGAAGAACAGATGCAACTGGAAATCTTTTCAGTGGAAGAAAAGGGAACTGTAAGAAACACAGAGACCGTAAGAATGGGCCATGAACATGAGCTTAAATCGTCAGAGGAGAAGGGTTTGGAGCTCTCAAAAGTTATTGAAATAGCCGAGGTTGCAACACAGACTGAGAAGATGGCAGCAGAGCAACCCTTAGATACCAAAAGTACGCTGACTCATGTCAAGGTTGAACAACAGAACGCTGAAACAACTGCTCCGGTAGAGGGATTGAATAGTCCGATCAATCAATCTCCAAAGGAAGTTGAAGTATTAAAATCACAAATGAGGTCATTAGTAAACAACTTGCTGAAAGCCCAGAAAAAGTTAGAGGAAGCGGAACACGTGAAGAAGTCTCTTCAGGAAAGATGTCTGGATTTGGAACAAAAGCTGGCTGACGTCCAGCTGGGTAGGGAGGACATAGAAGACCCTCTCGCTGGCCTAGCTCAGGACGACTCCGAATATTACTATGTCCTGTCCTGCCCAACTTGTAACTTCGACTCCCACCATACAGAAATCATGGAGGAGCACCGAAAGTCTACGGAACATCGGGAGAAGGTGGCTCTACTACGGAAAAAGGAGGAAGAGAAGGAGGAACTGCGCATGCAGCTGGCAGCTGACAGTGGAGCCCAGAGAGTCTCCAAGAAGCAGAAAAGGAAAAGTCGAAACACAAGATGACCCATCTGAACCATTATTACCTCTACCAGATCACACACGTGGTCCCTCCGAACGGAGCCAATTCAGTTCGGAAGTTCAAACTGTTAAACCCATGGAAGGACTATTGAATGAGTCACTCCAGCAATGTGAACCGACTACACCACAGAGACTGAGTCTATGAACTGTTTTCCACAGAGACTGAATCTGTGATCTGTTTTGACATGAAGTTATATATGTTATTATGTTATGTTAAACATGAAGTTATATGACGTTGACTCCATCGAGAGTATATCTGTAAATTGTTATATGACGTTGACTCCATCGAGAGTATATCTGCAAACTGTTTATATAAAATTGAAGATTGTATGTTTAACGGGATTCTGTAAGTAATAAGCTAGGAAGGGAGGAGTGTTGTGTATGTAACCGTTTACCTTTAAGGGAACTATAGAATGTGACCGTTCGCCTTTAAGAGCACTACTTTAGGGTGGCACTATTTATTGGCTCATGTATACTGTAATACCGATAGTGACCACACCAGTATATAAGGGTTGTGATACGTTAACTAGATCAGAAATCGCCCAGACCTCTGAATAGTAAAGACCTGTTTTGTTTGTACTTCTAAAGTCTCTGAAGTTATTTACTGCACAACCTACAGACTTTACAGTTTTGTGCCCTTATATTCAATCTCATAGTGGTGCGCCCCTAGAAAAAGTGACCATCTTTGTAGTCGTTGCGCAGTCATCACCGGAACGCCCTTCTTCGGATTAAAAATGGAGACAAGAGGCTGGTGATCAGTCAGCAAGGTGAATTTCTGCCCGTGCAGATAGTGATTGAACTTTTTCACTCCCCAAACTAGGCTGAGGGCCTCCCTGTCAATCTGGGCGTAGTTACGTTCGGCTGAGGTTAGTGAACATGACGCAAAGGCTATTGGCCTCTCTGAGCCGTCCGAGAATTTGTGCGACAGCACCGCTCCAATACCGTAGGGTGACGCATCACATGCCAACCGAATTGGCAATGCTGGGTTGTAATGGGCCAATACCTCTTTCGATGTGATTAGTGTTTTGCTCTTCTGGAAAGCTCGTCTACATTTGTCACTCCACTTCCATGGCACCCCAGTTTGCAGCAGGGTGTTCAGTGGGTGTAGTATTGTAGACAAATTTGGCAAGAACTTATGGTAGTAGATTACCAGCCCGAGGAACGACCTGAGTTGTGACACATTTTCCGGTGCTGGAGCCTTGACTACTGCCTCAATCTTCTCTGGGGACTTATGTAACCCCTCTTTATCAATAACGTGGCCACAATACGAGATCTGTTTTCTAAAAAACTCGCATTTGGGGCGGTTAGCTCGGAGCCCATATTCCTGCAATCTAGTGAGCACCTGCTCCAGGTTGGCAAAGTGATCACTGTCATTTTCGCCCATGACCAGGATGTCGTCCAAATAACACTGGTGTGGTGTATGTAACCTGTTCCACCTTAAGAGAACTACCTTAAGAGATGTACTACTTTCTCTTGGCTGCTGTATACTGTAATACCGGTGGTGACCACACCGGTATATAAACGTTGTGTAGGGATTTGCTGGGCAGTTCAGCCCTGACCTCCGAATAGTAAAGACCTGTTAAAAGTTATTCTTGTGGTCTGTGTCCAGTGATTTATAATAAGCATAACTGGGACACACAGACTTAACAGTGGCGACGAGTCCGATCTTACCCTGCGGCAGTTTTACATCCAAGGCAGCTTCGTCCTCAGAACGGGCGTCGAGAAGAGGCATCCGCCCTCATCATCCTGCTGAGCACCATCGCACAGGAGGCATCGAGAACCCGGGTTAAAAAGAAAAATTCTGACCACGAAGCCCTCCATCAGCGACAGGCAGTGATCATCCCTTCTACCACGGTGGTGGGTAAGCCGATCAGCGACATGAGCAGAAAGTCGGCCGCGTTGACTGTGGAGTGGGGGAGGGAAAACGGAGGAAAAAGGGCGGAGAACTCGACCACGGCCGGTGAAAAGGGCCGGGCTGCAATCGAGGCCGAGAGGCGCAGCGACTGGGGCAGCTTAAGGCACGAGAGCCGCGGAGAACTCAAACGCAGCCGGTGTAAAGGACCGGGCTGCATGCGGGGCTGAGAGGCGCAACAGCAGGGGAAGCGTGAATGCCCACGGGAACCGCGGGGGAGTAAAAGCAACGTCGGGGAATTGAGAACCGCTGGGGAGGCGAGAACGGCAGCAGCACGGCAATCGCCATTGCAGCCAGCGGGGGAAGAAGGCAAACGCGGGAATCCGCCATTGTAGTCAGCGGGGGAAGAAGATCAGCGCGGGAAAGACCGCCAAGCGCAGGAAGCCGCCATTTTAGTAGGCGGGGGAAGAAGACAAGCGCGGGAAGCCGCCATTTTGAGAAAAAGAAAAATTTAAAAACTTGCAAGGATGCCTAAACATGGGAACATTAATACATTTGATAGCGATATCGAAGATTGGACCACGTATGTAGAACGCATGGAAGTTTATTGTAAAGCAAATAAGGTACCAGATGATGAAAAAGCACTAACCTTATTAAGCTCAATGGGTGCGAAGACATACGGGCTATTGAAGCACCTTCTATCACCAGATAAACCGGCGGATCAGACTTTCGCGAATATTGTTACTGTCCTGAAAATTCATTTAAACCCCACGCCGCTGATGATAGCGGAACGATTTAAATTTTACAGAAGAACGCAGCTGAAAGACGAAAGCAACGCTGAATTTTTAATTGAACTGCGTAAGCTATCAAAGTACTGTCAGTTTGGAACAGGACGAGCAGATGCGCTGAGAGATAAATTTGTGTGTGGATTGTTAAAAGAAGGAACACAAAAGCGACTGCTTGAGGAGAATGATCTTACACTTGATAAAGCTGTCACTATTGCAGCATCGCACGAAGCCGCAGCGAGAGGCACTATGGAAATGCAGCTACGGTCACCGGAACTCAGCACCAATCAAATGGTCTTGGGTACAGTAAAATGTTATCGTTGTGGAAAGACAACGCACGATCAGAACCAGTGCTGGTTCAAAAATCAGGAATGCAGAAAATGTGGCAGGCTTGGTCACATAGCTAAAGTATGCCGGTCAGGGAAGAAGACCAGCAACAAAAATTCACCACAGGAAAAGTACAGAAAGGTACACAAGGTGACAGAGAATAGTTCGAATGAACAGAAGTCAAATTCAGACTCCAGCAGTAATGAACTGGGTAGTCTAAGAGTACACAATGTTGGTAATGAAGCAGACCTCCAAACAATCTGGGTCACACTTCAGATAGCAGGAGTCCAAGTGAAGATGGAATTGGACACTGGATCGGCATTGACGGTCATGAATAAGCAAGATTACAAAAGGTTATTCCCACATATTCCCCTACGGGATACGGAGATTGTATTGAAAACATACACGGGGCAAAGAGTATACCTCATCGGGAAGGTAGAGGTAAAGGTGGTCCACAAGGACAAAGAAAGCTGAGGAATAGACTTATATGTGCTACCTGAGGGAGGTCCACCACTACTGGGACGGGAGTGGATTAGGAAAATAAATATGGACTGGCATTCCTTAAAAGCACTAACGGTAGATTCCGGTAAAAAAGATGTCAAACCTAAACGATTGTCCAGAATATTGGAAGATGCTAAAGAGGTGTTCCAACAGGGACTGGGAACACTGAGAGGAATTACGGCAAACATCAAGGTTGAAGAACATGCAAACCCGAAATTTTTCAAAGCCAGACCTTATGCGATACGACCTGCTGTGGAAGTTGAGCTGGAAGGGCTAGAACGTTCAGGAGTACTGTCTAAGGTAGACTGGAGTGAGTGGGCCACGCCCATTGTTCCCGTCATGAAGCGTTCATCGAGCAACAAGCCGGGGGAACCGGGGAAGGTTCGCATCTGTGGAGATTTCAAGATCACTGTTAATCCGGTGCTTCACATGGTGCAGTATCCGCTTCCGCAGATTGAGGATATCTTCGCTTCGTTGTCTGGCGGGAAACACTTCACCAAGATAGACCTGGCGCAGGCGTACTTACAGATGGAAGTTGAGGAAGAGTCACGCCAGTATCTCATGATCAACACGCATAGAGGCTTGTACCGGTATAATAGACTGGTTTTTGGAGTGGCATCGGCTCCAGCAATTTGGCAGAGGGCCATGGAGCAGGTATTACAGGGAATTCCAGGCACACAATGTTACCTGGACGATATTCTGATTACAGGAGATGATGACGAGGAACACCTTGCAAATTTGGAACTGGTGCTCACCAGATTGAAAGAATATGGACTTCGAGTTAATCGCCAGAAATGTGAGTTCTTTCAGAAGCGGATCTCGTACTGTGGTCATGTCATTGACCAGGAGGGGCTTCATAAGTCTCCTGACAAGATCGAAGCTGTTGTGAAGGCTCCCGCTCCGGATAATGTATCCCAGTTGAGGTCGTTCCTAGGGTTGATTAACTATTACCATAAGTTTCTGCCAAATTTATCCACGGTGCTGCACCCGCTGAACGCTCTTTTGCAGAAGGGAGTACCATGGAAGTGGAGCGAGGACTGTAAGAGGGCCTTTCGCAAAAGCAAGGCATTGATCACCTCAGAGGAAGTGTTGGCTCACTTCAACCCAACGCTGCCTATTCGTTTGGCTTGTGATGCTTCTCCATATGGTATTGGGGCAGTACTCTCACACAAGTTGCCAAATGGCCTGGAGAGGCCAGTCGCGTTCGCATCCAGATCATTGACCTCCGCTGAGCGCAACTATGCTCAGATAGATAGGGAGGCTCTCAGCCTTGTGTGGGGAGTAAAGAAGTTTAATCATTACCTGCAGGGCCAAAAGTTTACGCTTCTGACAGACCACCAGCCGTTGGTATCCATTTTTAACCCTAAGAAGGGTGTTTCGGTGATGACAGCACAGAGACTCCAGAGATGGTCCCTTTTCCTAGGGGCACATCAATATCAGATCGAATTCAAAGGTACAAAGCAGCATGGTAATGCTGATGGGCTGTCGCGCCTGCCACTACCTACAGAGGAGGAGGCACCGACGGTTGACCCTGTTGAGTTATTTCACTCGACCATCATTGAATGTTTACCAGTCACCAATGCAAGTATTGAAAGAGAAACCAGGAACGACCCGACACTGTCCCGGGTCTACGAAGTGACAGTGAAGGGATGGCCAGCACATGGTGATCCACTGTTACCGGCATTCTCAGCAAGACGAGAACAGCTGTCCGTCTGTCAAGGAACATTGATGTATGGAACAAGGGTGATTATTCCTCCTAAGTTAAGAGAGAGAGTTCTAAAGGAACTGCATGAAGGTCATCTGGGGGGAGTCAAGATGAAAAGCCTTGCTAGGGCTTATGTGTGGTGGCCGGGTATCGACCAACAGATAGAGGATCTGACGAAAAGCTGCTCAGGGTGCCAAAAAGTGCAAAATGCACCTCCGATTGCACCGCTGCATCCATGGGAATGGCCTTCAACCCCATGGCAACGTGTACACATTGACTTTGCTGGTCCATTCATGGACTCCATGTTTTTAATTGCGGTGGACGCACATTCTAAATGGCCAGAAGTGATTAAGATGACTACCACTACCTCGGAAAAGACGATTGCGGTGCTAAGAACGATATTTGCAAGAAATGGATTGCCAGAACAAATATGTTCAGACAACGGACCGCAGTTCGTGTCAGAAGAATTCCAGAAATTCATGAAGAAGAATGGGGTGAAACATTATACCTCTGCCCCATATCATCCAGCTACAAACAGGTTGGCTGAGAGATTTGTACAAACGTTCAAAAAAGCGATAAAGGCCATGAGCGAAGATCAGATTCCACTACAACACAAGGTGGACAAATTCCTACTGGCATATCGAAACGCCACTCATGCAGTGACAAACCAAAGTCCTGCCATGATGTTCTATAACAGAAGGTTGCGGTCCAGGTTGGACTTGTTAAAACCAAATGTGCGGAGGGAAGTTGAAAACAAACAGTTCCAGCATATAAATAACAAGACCACTCGGAGTTTCGAAATAGGACAACCAGTGTTAGCCCGGGACTATAAAAACGAGAAATGGCAATCTGGAACAATTTGGGCCAGACAAGGACCCCTGATGTACACGGTAGATATTGGTGAAAATGTAATACGGCGTCATGCTGACCAACTGGTAGAATCGAGAACAAGGTTCGAACCCAGGGTTACGGCAGAGACAACCGTGGAAGAAGTTAGTGAACCTGAAGCATCTACCTCAGAAGTGAATGTACCTGAGGATGATGTCCAATCCATAAGAGATCAACTAGATGAGTCACCCCAGCAACGAGAATCAGAGACCCCTGAAAGGCGTTATCCAACTCGAATCAGGAGGCCTCCTCAGAGACTGAATCTTTGAACTGTTTTGCATGAAGTTGTATATATATATATCTATATGTTATTATGTTATGTTAAATGGGGATATAACTGTTAAGCTAAAAAGGGAGGATTGTGGTGTATGTAACCTGTTCCACCTTAAGAGAACTACCTTAAGAGATGTACTACTTTCTCTTGGCTGCTGTATACTGTAATACCGGTGGTGACCACACCGGTATATAAACGTTGTGTAGGGATTTGCTGGGCAGTTCAGCCCTGACCTCCGAATAGTAAAGACCTGTTAAAAGTTATTCTTGTGGTCTGTGTCCAGTGATTTATAATAAGCATAACTGGGACACACAGACTTAACAACTGGGTCCCTGGGATCCCTTGCAGGACTTGTTCCATTACCCTCTGCCAAATAGCCGGAGCTGATGCTACCCCGAATACCAGCCGGTTGTATTGGTAGAGACCTTTATGGGTGTTGATTGTGAGGTATTTTTTTGATGCTTCTTCTACCTCCATTTGCAGATACGCCTGGGCCAAATCAATCTTAGTGAAGCGTTTCCCTCCAGATAGCGAGGCGAAAATATCTTCAATCCGCGGAAGTGGATATTGTACGGTGTGAAGGACCGGGTTCACTGTTACCTTAAAGTCCCCACAGATGCGAACCTTCCTTGGTTCCCCAGGTGTGCTGCTCAACGACTTTTTCATCACAGGGATGATGGGTGTAGCCCACTCACTCCAGTCTACCTTGGACAGTACACCTGAATGTTCCAGACTCTCCAGCTCTGCTTCGATGGCTGGGCGGATCGCATAAGGTACCGGTCTGGCCTTAAAAAATTTTGGGCTTGCGTTTTCTTCAATTTTAATCGTCACTGTCATGCCTTTTAGTGTTCCGAGTCCTTGCTGAAGCACTTCTTTCGCGTCAGTTAGGATCTTTGACAGTCGCCCAGGTGTGACATCGTCATCCTTTTTGTCAGCCACAGTCAGTGCCTGTATGGAATGCCAATCCAGTTGTATTTTCCAGATCCATTCACGTCCCAGTAATGGTGGTCCTCCATCTTGTAATACATACGGGTCTAGTTTTGGTGTTTCCGTACCGTTATATATAACGGTCACCCTTATTTTTCCTTTGGGGTAGACTTTTTGCCCCATGTACGTCTTCAAAATAATTTTTGTGTCTCTCAAGGGTATGTGTGAGAATAGCCGCTCGTAGTCCCGTCGGTTTATGACTGTTAAGGCTGATCCTGTGTCCACTTCCATCTTTACCTGGACTCCTGCTTTACCTGGACTCCTGCTATCTTGAGAGTGACCCAAATGGTTTGGTGATCCTCCGTTGTGATCACATTATGTAGTTTCAGACAACTCAGTTCCCTGCTTTCAGAGTCGTTATCACTCTTTTGTTCGTCTGAACTATTCTCCGTCATCTTATGTACCTTCTTGTACTTTTCTTTGGTAGGTTTCTTATTGCTGATTTTCTTTCCCGACCTGCAGACTCGTGCTATGTGTCCTACTTTTCCACACTGTCTGCACACTTTGTCTTTGAACCAGCAATCATTCTGGTCGTGTGTTGTTCTGCCGCAGTGATAGCACTTCTCTGTTCCATATGACATTTCGTTTGTGCCATATTCTTGTGGTCTCTGTTGTATCTCTGTAGCACCCCGTGCTGCTGCTTCATATGATACCGCAATGCTGAAAGCCTTTTCCAGCGTAAGGTCCTTTTCAGATAAAAGCCGTTTTTGGGTTCCTTCACTTTGAAGCCCACACACAAACTTGTCCCTTAAGGTATCTGCCAGTCCCGCTCCAAACTGGCAGTGTTTTGATAGTTTGCGCAGTTCTGTTAAATAATCAGCATTGCTTTCATCCTTATGCTGGTTCCGTTTGTGAAACTTGAATCTTTCTGCTATCAGCAGCGGTGTGGGGTTTAAATGTTCCTGTAGTATCGTTACTATGTCTTCAAAACTCTTTTCCATTGGCTTCGTTGGGGTTATTAGATTTCGTAATAAACCATATGTCTTTGCACCCATTAAATTTAACAATACCGACGCTTTCTTGTCATCTGACACCTCATTTGCCTTGCAGTATACCTCTATTCGTTCGACATATGTAGTCCAATCTTCGACTTCATTGTCAAATGCGGTGATACTGCCACTCTTCGGCATTTTGGGTGTGGTTTAAAATGGCGTCTCCCAATGGCTTAAAATGGCGTCTCCCGCGCTTTCCTTCCTCCCCCGCTGCTGCCAACGCCGCTCCTGGCGGTCCTCGTGGCAATGGCGGCGCCTCGCGGGTTTCTGTGCGTCTCTCTCTCCCTCTCTCTGACACTGCTTGGCCCCTGAACACCGGCTGCACCCTGTGCGCTCTGCCCTCTCTTTCTCTTCCCCGTCGACGCTGCTCGGTCCTTTGCTGTGCCGCTCAGTCAGGCTCCAGCCCGCCGCTGTCCAGGAAGGGTCTGCGCACTACCTGTTGCCAGCCCATTTCGCTGGACCACCTCGACTGGAAAGCCAAGCCTGGCTCTCGACAGCCTCCCCCCGCAATTCTCGAGTCTCTGCTGGATGACTGGGCGGTTGCCCGTGGTCGACGCCCGAGTCTCTGGCCTTGACCTCCAATCCACTGATCTCCAGGAACGAATCCCCGGGAGGTGATGCAGAGTTGCAGGTAGGTTCGAACTTGCCTTGTCGCCAATGTTGTGTCTGTGTATAATAAGACACAGACTGCAGGAGAACGGTATAACAGGTGTTTACTCAACGTGGCTCACACTGGAACTGCCTGTGCAGATTACTACTCAGTGCTATATACAGGTGTGGTCACTGCCGGTACTACAGTATACATGAGCTGTAAAAAGTAGTTCCCCCCTTAAAGGTATATACATTACAAGCAACACCACAGAGGATCATTTGCTGGTAGTATATCAAAAATGGTACCTGTATACACACTTAACTGTCACGCTAGGTGTCACACTTTGTTGGTTGGCTAAAATTTTCAATTCCTTCAATAGAAACAAATTAGAACTTTGTAACTACAAGAAATGCCAAAAAAGCACCAATTTAAAAAAAAACTTTGCCATTTTTCTTTCTCACAAAATCACACTTTCAGGCTCAAATTAAGATTACATAATAAAAACATAAAAGTGACATGTTGCACATATACTTAAACTTATCTCACTTCTTTTTTGTGTAATACCCACTGGAAATGTTATGTACGCTAAGTATGGTTATCAGGCCTAGAAATTCAGTATAGCCACTTTTGGGGCGGTAAAGTCGGGCGGGCGCTAAAGTTTGCGCTCGCCGGAAAGTGGAGGCCACTTCGCCGATATTCAGTAGCTTTGGCCAAGGAGTTTGCTCGAGCGCTAAAACTGGCGTTGCACCCCTATCTTTAGGCGCTAAGCCGGCAGTGCAGACTGATACCGCCGAGGCCGGGCGCAGCGCAGGTGCGGTCATGTTTTGATTGACAGCAGACACCCTGGCGCCGGTCAGCTCTTAAAGGGGGAAGGGTCGACTTGGTCTGCTGCCACGCCCTGGATACTGCAGCCCTCCAGCTAGGCCTAAACACTGCTGCTGGAGAGAAATAGCGCCAGCAAGGATGCAGAGGGCCCGTGAGCGAGCGCAGCGCTTCTCTGCCCATGATTTAAAGGTGCTGGTTAGGGCTTTGGAGAGGAGAAGAGATATCTTGTTCCCGGACAGTGGCAAGAAGGCTCCCAAGAGGCTGTACAGGAGAGCCTGGAGGGAAATCGGCCAGAGGGTCACAGCCAACAGCGATGTCCCCAGGACTGGTGACCAATGCCGGAAAAAGTTTAACGACCTCACTCGGTTGGTCAGGGTGAGTACCCTTTCCAGTGTCCTCCTCATCCTTGCATGTGCACCTCACATTATGGGCAAAGGGACCTCAAAGGCCTAATGGCCAGCCCTCCTCCAGCAGCTATGGCACTGGCATGAACATCAATAGCACTTTCTGCACTTTACACACTGGCCAAGCTATTCGACCATGGGAGGCAGTGCACACAACAACAGGGCACCACACTGGCCAAGCTATTCCACCATGGGAGGCAGTGCACACAACAACAGGGCACCACACTGTACTTAGAAGCCGTCCTTTCTCTTGCAGGCCAAGCTGGCCGAGAATCTGAAGAGCCGGACTGTCACCGGGGGAGGCCGTGCCCAGTTCCAGGAGCTCAGTGACCTGGAGGAGCACGTGGGTCGACTCATGGGTGCCCGGGTGATTGGCCCCGTTGCAATTGGAGATGCCGACCCTGTGCTGGGCCCCAATGGTAAGGACATGACCGTTTGGACCTCTCTCGTTCCCCTTGCGCTTCAGATCTACATCCTTTGCCACTGTCCGACCAATGCGCATAATGCCACCACTCATGCCTCCCTCGCTGACGCCCTGTCCTCACTCTAAAGCTACTCTTGTGCCTTCCTGCTTTCAGCTGGTGAGGAGGAGGTCCCTGAAGCTGCGAGTGTCAGTCCCTCGGAAGAGGAGGACGACGAGGAGCAAGAGGAAGGCGGCACATCGGGGGAACCCTCATCCGCGCCAGGGGATGGCAATGGAGGGGACACGTCTTGCCTGGAGGAGAGCCAGGGGGAAGTGTTGCAGGGGGGTGTAGCTCCTGTGCCCAGTGGCGTCCAGCCACGCGGGAAGGGTCGGGCAGCACGGCGGCCTTCTCCCCAGAGGGGGGAAGTGTTGCAGGGGAGTGCAGTTGCTGGGCCCAGTGGCGTCCAGCCACGCGGGAAGGGTCGGCCAGCTCGGCGGCCTTCTCCCCAGAGGGAGAGTCCGGCCTCCAGTCCGGAGACGGTCCTCGCCCAGGAGGTGCGCCTCCTTGATCAAATGTCCGCGGACTCGGATCGTTGCCACACCGAGTTCATGGGGGTTGTGGCACGGTTGCCTGAGGCCATTGAGTCCCTGGCTCATAGTGTGGCCGATTTCGGGGCCTCACAGGCCAGGGGTTTCGAACAACTCGCGGCAGCACAGGCCAGGGGTCTCGAACAATTCGGGGCATCACAGGACGCGAGTCGGGCAGAATTCAGGGCATCACAGGACGCGAGTCGGTCCGAATTCAGGGCAGCACAGGCAGCGAGTGGAGAGTTGACGAGTGGTGCTGTGCAGTCACTGGCTGGTCTGATGCGGGCACAGACCAGGGCAGTACGGGCACTCACTGCTGCCACACTCGCTGTGTCACGCACGCATCGCCAGGGCACCCGCCGCGCTGCTGCAGCACAGCGGTCTGGCCTTCACCAGATTGCTGCGCTTGCTGCAGTGCCAGCCCGGCCGACTGCCAGTGTCTCTGGCGACCAGCGAGCGCCTGGCATCAGCCAGCTTGCCCCCATTGCTGCAGCCGCCACTGCCACTCCCCCAGCAAAGCTGCGACGAGCTGCTGGAGAGACTGATGCTGCCCAGCCACAGCTGCAGCAGTCAGCAGCCGGCCCCTCCAGGGCCGGAGCTCGTCTAGGCCGACCCCCAAGGGCATCTGCCGTCACGCATTGTGCCCCTCAGGAGCCTTCCCCCAGCCTTGCAACACCCACAGGGCCCAGGTTGAGGCGGAGCAGCAGGTCGGCCAGGGGCCGGAAAAGCCTGGACAAGGACTCGCCCTCTCGGCACACAAAGTAGAGTGTGTTGCCAAATGTTTTTTTATATGGGGGTGTTTGTGTTCTGTATGGGGGGGGTTTATTTTGGTAAGGCCGAAGATGAAGGCAAATGTTTTTTTATATGGGGGTGTTTGTGTTCTGTATGGGGGGGTTTGTCTTGGTAAGGCCGAGGATGAAGGCCATTTGGATGGACAAGTTTTGTTATTCCTCCCCAGGTTGTGGGAGTGAGATATGTTTTTGACTGTTTTTTGGGGGTCTTGTCTGTTTTTGGGTTTCATGTGGGAAGGGCCCTGAGTTTGTTCAATAAAGCTTTTTATTTATTCAGCTTGTCCATGTGTGATGTTTCAAGTGGTTGTTGCATTAACCGGCTGAGGGCTTGCGGAGCAGCTGCATTCATGTGCCTTCATTGCCACAAGCCATTCCCTGACAGGGGGCCTAGAAGTGTCGTTCAATAAGCCGCCGACGGACGGCCCTTGGACCTTGTGGCTCCCTCCTGGGCTGGTACTCCTCCTCCTCCTCCTCCTCCTCCTCATGGTCCTCCTGCTCGTCCTCCTGAGGTGGTGGTCCAACGTGAGGTGGCAGTGCCTGAGTCCTGCGGATAGCCAGGTTGTGCAGCATGCAGCAAACGACGACGAACTGGGAGACTCTATCCGGCGAATGCTGTAGAGATCCGCCGGAACGATCCAGGCAGCGGAACCGTTGCTTGAGGACGCCAATCGTTTGCTCTATGATGTTCCTTGTGGCTTGATGGCTTTCGTTGTATGCCTCCTCAGCAGGGGTCCTGGGCGCGCGGAGCGGGGTCATGAGCCATGTACACAAAGGATAGCCTTTGTCCCCGATAAGCCATCCTCTTGGGGGAGGCTGTGCCTGGAACATGTCAGCCACAGTAGTCTGGCACAGGATAAATGCATCGTGGCTGCTGCCTGGAAAGCGGGCATTGACAGCTAGGATGCGCTGCCTGTGGTCACACACCAGCTGTACATTGAGGGAATGGTAGCCCTTCCGGTTGTGGTAATCCTCGGCATTGTCGATAGGTGCCCGCATAGCCACATGCGTGCAGTCAATGGCGCCCTGCACCATGGGGAAGTCGGCGATCCTCGCAAATCCGACTGCACGCTGCTCCTGCCTCTCTAGGGTCATGGGGAAGGAGATGAATTGGTGTCTCCTTGCGAAAAGGGCATCGGTGACCTGCCGGATGCAGCGATGCACGGCGAACTGGGAGATCTTCGCTATGTCCCCAGCAGCGGCTTGGAAGGAGCCGCTTGCATAAAGGTTCAGAGCCACCGTGACCTTCACTTCCACCAACAGAGACGTCCTGCACATCAGCTGTGGACGCAGATCTCTGTGAAGCAGCTGGCAGATCTCTGCAACCACCTCCCTTCTGAAGCGCAGCCTCTTAACACAATGTGCGGCAGTCATGGTGAGATAGGACACCTGCTGGCGGTATTCCCTGAGTGGGTAAGGCCTACGTTGCCGACGCCTGATGGCCCCTCTGCGTCTAGGCATGGCTGCCCCTCTCACACAGCGTCTGCGAGCCCTTCGCACATAATGCTGGAACTGAGGGTTGGAACCCCATGCAGCCCCCATAATATACTTGCAAACAGTGAAATCACAATGAGTCAAATTTCCAAGCTCTGTCCAGAAGCCAAAAATACCTCTCCTATGTTGACCCAAATCAGTAAGGTCTCTTCCTTGGTCTCTGTCCAGAAATCCGTAGCACTAAGGTCATTGCAGCAAAATGGCTGGCCTTTATAGTTCAGTCTAAGTGCCCTTTAATTAGCGCTCCCCGAGGCCCGCAGGGCCTCTGCTGCGTTCAACTTCACAGTTCTTAACAGCGCCACGCCCACATTGGGCAGGCGCCACTGAAGTTCCGGTTTGGGGCGCACAAACGGCGTTGCACGACGAAATGACGTCATAAGCTGCGCGCGCAGCTGAGCGCGCGCAAACACTTTGCGCCGGCGCTAAATGTCAACTGAAGTTGGGCGTAGGCGCAGATCGGTCTGCGCCCGGGCGCTAAGTGCCTAGCGCTCGAAATCTACTCCTCTTATGGCGCTAACGGCTGGCGAACGCAACTGAATTTCTAGGCCTCAATCTTTAACTTAGACACTGTATTATCATTGTTATAAATCCCTGGGTTAAAGTTGCCCATGTGAAGGTACGGCAAGAACTTTTAAGGACACAATGTGACTAAGAGCATACTTTCCATAATTCTGCACCAGTATCAACTGTTGCAGACAGTGAGGCTGCGCAGTCTCCAGGCAGAAACCCCAGGAGGAAGGGGTGGAGTCGGGTTTTTCGAGCGGGAAGAAAAGAGCGACTGGAAGAGAAGAGGGCAGGAGCTCTGAAAAGAGGGCTCAGGAGGCAAATGGCTGCCGCATCCCATCCCGGGCTTCCAAACTCGGCCGCCGCCCTTCGTATTAGTAGCTCTGCATCCAGAACTCAAAGTGGGATTCAGTGATCGTGAAGAGAATTCAACGAAGGGGTTCGGAGTCGTAAGTCTTGCAGACATTATACATACCATGAGCTCCAACTTAAGCGCGCCAACGAAAAAGTGCACTCGAATTTGACACAGGGACAGATTCTCCTTTGAATCCATGTAAATGGAGAATGTATGTTTATTATGTCTAGATTCATTCTAATGTATGCAAATGTCTAATTTAGTTCATTGACCTGTAATCTTCTTATACTGTCTGACGTTAAAACTATAAAGTAAGATAATTAGAATTAAGCCATTGTAGTAGTGATCTCCTTACTGGACTATAGAATACTGTCTACAACAGAGACCACATCTCACATATATCTAGAGAACCGTGAAGGGGTTCAAACACAATCTTCTTCTTGGAGACTCCTGTGAAGGCCATCTCACCAAGCTTCAGTAACACATCACGGGGGCTTTCAATCTCTCGGCCATGGTTTTTCAGAATGTTGTAAATATAGTAGGAATATAGTTGGGTGATGGTCTTGGGAACTTGCTGCTGATTCCTGTCTCTTTGTGTAAAGAAGGGGCCCAGTGACAGACCGAGGATCCAGCAGTAGGAAGGGTTGTAACACATGGTGTACAGGATCTCGTTCTCCTCCACGTGTTTGAAAACAGCTGCTGCCACCGCCTGATCTTCACAAAACTTGTTGAAATATTCCTTCCGTTCTTCACCAACTCATGCCTGGTGACCGAGTTCTCATACGGAACCTAGGACTTCAAGGGAAACATAAGTTAGCAGACTGCTGGGCTTCTACACCTTATATTGTTGAAAGTCAAATGTCACAACTACCTGTGTTTCGGCTAAAACCTGCAGGTGGGAATGGAGCCATAAAAATACTGCACCGGAATCATATCCTGCCATTGGGACAGCAAATGCATCTGGATCCGCCAGCGGATAATGAGCCGACACCTAGTAGGAGAACCCTGCAGAGAAGAAGAAGGAAAAAAACGAGAAACCAGGAAAACTTTGTTCCAGAAGACAGAAAACCCTTGACACAGTGTGTGGATCATGAGGAACCTGATGAGTCGGAAGATGAAGAATGGGATCTATGGTACGACCTCCCAGAAAGACGCATAAGACAGAATCTGGATGAATTGTCTGAACCATTTAGCTCAGACTTGGACATGGTCTGGGAAGAACCAGATGCTTCCGAGAAGGAGATAAAAGAGACTGAAAGGCATGATAACAAAGGAACCAACGCCTCCAACGTAGTTGAAGGAACTGAAGACCGGGTATCCGAAATAAGGAGCTCACAGCGAGTTAAGAAGGTTCCTGAAAGATTGACATACAGTACACTAGGAGTGCCAAGTGTAATGATAGCCCCTACGGTTCGATATGTTACCTCCCTTTATACATGGTTGGGAAGCATGCAACCCCTTATGTGTAAAGTTCATTAGTCATGGGGACATGCCTATATTTGGTAGGGGGGGTGTAATACCCACTGGAAATGTTATGTACGCTAAGTATGGTTATCAATCTTTAACTTAGACACTGTATTATCATTGTTATAAATCCCTGGGTTAAAGTTGCCCATGTGAAAGTACGGCAAGAACTTTTGAGGACACAATGTGACTAAGAGCATACTTTCCATAATTCTGCACCAGTATCAACTGTTGCAGACAGTGAGGCTGCGCAGTCTCCAGGCAGAAACCCCAGGAGGAAGGGGTGGAGTCGGGTTTTTCGAGCGGGAAGAAAAGAGCGACTGGAAGAGAAGAGGGCAGGAGCTCTGAAAAGAGGGCTCAGGAGGCAAATGGCTGCCGCATCCCGTCCCGGGCTTCCAAACTCGGCCGCCGCCCTTCGTATTAGTAGCTCTGCATCCAGAACTCAAAGTGGGATTCAGTGATCGTGAAGAGAATTCAACGAAGGGGTTCGGAGTCGTAAGTCTTGCAGACATTATACATACCATGAGCTCCAACTTAAGCGCGCCAACGAAAGAGTGCACTCGAATTTGGACACAGGGACAGATTCTCCTTTGAATCCATGTAAATGGAGAATGTATGTTTATTATGCCTAGATTCATTCTAATGTATGCAAATGTCTAATTTAGTTCATTGACCTGTAATCTTCTTATACTGTCTGACGTTAAAACTATAAAGTAAGATAATTAGAATTAAGCCATTGTAGTAGTGATCTCCTTACTGGACTATAGAATACTGTCTACAACAGTGACCACATCTCACATATATCTAGAGAACCGTGAAGGGGTTACATTTGTTTTGAATCTCTCTATTAAGTTTTTGTCTGGAGTCCCTTGCTTCTCTAGTAAGCCTATAACTTAAGCTGAAAAGGCTATTAACTATCACTCGCAGTCTGAGCACTGTGGCGAAACATCCAGAATGCACTGGCATTAGTCTGAAGAGAATCTACACATCAACTGAAACAGAAAACATTAAGCAGACTTTGTTTTTTGAAATGACTGCAAAACAATCCAAAGAATGATGTTTGGAACATTTTTTGAGGTAACCTTTTACAGAGAGAGGCTGCATTCATAATTGACAGAGACTGAGGTGTGTGAGGTAAATGTATTTAGTATAAATGCCACTTCTGACACCAAAAACATTAAAAAATGACACTATTCCGAAAAAATGAATAAACTCAACCATAAATTTGGTTAACAAGTGTTAGAAATGCTTATAAAATTGAGTACACCAGGACAGCCCACATCACCTGGCAACAATCACTGGAAGTTCTAATGGAGGAGGTCTGTGTGTGACAGAGAAAGATCCCTGGCAGGAATTGCCATTTTTACACTGCTCCTGTGGAAATACAACACCCCGCGTGTACTTTTACCAAACCACCAAGTTTATATATAACAAATGATGGCAAAAAGATTATAAAATGTAACTAAAATTACATGTGGCAGAGTAAAATGATTCAATTTTCTCTTGTGCCTTTTAATACATTGATAAAAGATTTTACTTGAATGCCTCAAGTCTGTTCCAAAAGCCTGGAATTGACTGGATATTTTACCTCGCAATAGTTGGAGAGAGTTTCCAACCACATCTGTGTATTCGGAGCATGTGCAGCTTGCAGAATTTCCTAGCATGTAATCTGTGCCTCGACATAAGTTTGTGCAGAATGATGTATGCTCTCCTGCTATGGAGACTTCAGAGTTGCTTTGCTTTTTCCAAAAGACTTGGAAAAAACTGGAGCTTGAATTCTCAAAGCTTTATTTCAGACAAGTCTGACATTAATTTAAATTTATTAACAAATGTGGTATTCTGTGGTGTACTACTCATAGACAGGCAATTAGTTGACAATTAGTAAGGAAAACAAAAAAAGGATCGATTTTAAACTACCCCCCACCCCACGCCCAGCCCAGCGGGAAGTCCTTTAAAATGGAGCGTTGAGATTTACCATCCTGTTTCTGCTGGAATCCCGCTGGCCATCATTTTAACTGCTCACTGCAGTTAGGTGGCTGAGGCAGTAGACTCATAAAATTGTGCAAATAGAGGACCTATTATAGAGTCATAATAATGGCACAGAATGAGGCCATTCGGCCCATCAAGTCCGTGCCGGCTCTCTGTAGAGCAATCCAGTCAGTCCCATTCCCCCGCACTATCCCCGTAACCCTGCAAGTTTATTTCCCTCAAGTGCCTATCCAGTCTCCCCTTGAAAACATTTAGGCCTAGAAATTGGGTTGGGGTGCCAAATTGGCGCAAAAGTCACCTGAGCGCAGGATTTAGCGCAGCGTTCGAGGCTTCAGCGATCGTCAGATATTCAGTTTCATTGCCCCTCGAGGGGCACGGGGCGAGGCTCGAGGCGCTCCGTGTCCCTCTTAGGGCGCTGAAACTGAATATCGCAGCGCAACATGCCGCAGCGTGCACGCTGCGGTACTGCAGGCCTTCCTCCCACTGTTAAGGGGGAGGTGCCTGCAACAGCGCGATCCCTGCTCACGAGTGCCGGCAAATGAGCCCGGCACCAAGGAGAAGTGCCGGGCTCTCGGGAAACAGCCGGCAATGGGGGGGGGTGGTTAGGAGGCCGGGGATGGAGGTGCTGGCAGGTGGACGCCGAAAAAGGCAGCCGCCCCGCACCTCCACCTTAACTTGCGCCGCTGCCGGCACAGTAAGGCCCCGTGAACCGGGTGCGGGTAGCGAACGGCGCAACTGCTGCGTTCGCTACCAAATACCACAAACGGGGCGCGAATGGGGCGCTGCGCACACCGATGACATCATCGGTGGTGGCGCAGCGCAAAAGGCTAACGCCACCATTATCGCCCCAACTCAATATCGCGGGAGGCGCAGCCAGTGGCGCTACAGCCACTGCCTGCCTCTTTAGGCGCTAACAAGTGGCGCTACTCACCCAATTTCTCCCCCTTAGTGTCTCCGCTTCCACTGCTTCCATCGGTAATGAATTCCAGATCATCACCACTCGCTGCGTAAAAAAGTCTTTCCTCACATCCCCCCTGTATCTCTTGCCCAAAACCTTAAATCTGTGTCCCCTAGTCCTTGTACCATCAACTAGTGGGAACAGCTTTTCCCCATCTAGCCTATCCAAACCCATCATAATCTTGTACACCTCTATCAAATCACCCCTCAATGGCCTTTGCTCTAATGAAAACAAATCCAGCTTCTCCAACCTTGTAGCTAAGATCCCCCATCTCTGGAACCATTCAGGTAAATCTCCTCTGCACCCTCTCAAGGGCCTTCACATCCTTCCTAAAGTGTGGTGACCAGAACTGGACGCAATACTCCAGTTGTGGCCTAACCAGCGCTTTATAAGGGTTCAGCATAACTTCTCTACCTTTGTACTCCCATGTCAATGGAATTACATTTTAGCCCGGGTCTGAGTGGGAAAGCTGCAACAGCTTTCCTGCCAGGTGAAGACTGGTCGGCAGCTGTCGGGAAGGACGAAGAGGCCCCACCCACCCCCCCGCCCCACAAGGTAAATGAAAAACTTTCTTTTGTGGAAGGCCTGAGGCCTGATAGAGGAAAGGGGGATGGGGAGGGGAGGGGAGGGGAGGGTTGGGGGTGAGCAGTGATGGCATCCCTGCCAGTCCAAAGCTGTCGGGATCCGGATCTAGGGTAAAGTGTAAAATGTTAATTATTTTCATAGTTTTCCTCGTGGGCCAGGAAGAGCAGGAGTGCTCCTCCGGGCCCTTATCTCCGGGCCCCACAAGGCAAGTCGTCGCCTCCCCTGCCCTGGACGTCACCCACATTCTCCAAGACAACCATTTTAAGTATGTACTAATCTCAGGTCTTCGATATGCAATTAATTCAAAATAAATAACAAAAGAGAAGGAAATGAGTTAGAGAACCAATAGATAGAGAGAGAAAAAGAAACCACAAGAAGAGAAACAGAAAGAAAAGAAACAGCAAGGGAAGGAAATGAAGCTGAGGAGTAAGAAGCAATATAACAGTAAACAGTATAAGTTAATATCAATTCCTGCAGCAAAAGGTGAACAAAGCAACATATGGAACCAGTTTATTTGTTTATATACTTAGTGCATTGACGCATGTGCACAGAAGAATATTTAAAATATAAAAAGGAGTATTTTTTTCAGATATAGCCTGAGGAACACAATAATATTTGAGAAGCAAGAACTAGCTCTGTTATTACCACTATAAAAGGTGGTATAATGGGCCATTATACGGCCATGCTGACTGTAACTTATTGTAGGGGGTTTCTCTTGCTCTTTCTGGTCTCCTGCCAGGCTTCGTGCAATAATTACCCTTGAGTGGTTCGACCCACTCCCCCCCTACGGTTCTAGACCTTGGACTTAGGTGCAGAGAACAGTAGTGCAGAGAAAGAACTCAATAGACCAGGTTGAATAGCACGAAATGGATGCTTTTATTTTTAAACAGTTTGAAGCATTACAAAATACATGTCATAGGCACAGATTAAAGTTACTACAATCATGCACAAATTTATGAACTTGACTCTATGGAAATGGGGAACACACGGCACATCGAAAAAGGGGAAACACATTACGATTTCCCTTAACTCCCTCCCCTATACCTAAACTAAGTTTCGACCTGGGGAACTTGGGATCATGCTCACCACTCTCGAAATCGCGAGAAAGGGGGGGGGTTCGCAGCCTTTTTGGCACCGCTTTCCGTCGTCACGTGGATTTGGAAACTTCTGGCGCAGTCGATATTCTCTCCTCCCTCGAGGCGGTGGGGTAGACCCAGCCTCGATGAGCGCTCGTTAAGGTTGAGATCCACTAAGTCAATTTGGGTTCATGGAGCAGACCCAGATGCAGGCTATGCACTTGGGAGAATCTTGTGGCATCGATCGCCGGTTCTCCAGAGGGTTTCTTCTCCGTCGGCCTGGGTCGTCGATGATCTCCCGACCCCAGTACCCGGGCCACCCTCGTCGTCTTCTCGTCGTGGCCGAGCCTTGTTTGGCTGAACACCGACCACGTTGTCCTTTTACCGAAACCGTCCGTCTTTAAAAAGACGAAAACGTTTTAATCGATCTGCCGAAGTGGAAGAGGCGCCGATCCGGGCACCGTCCGCCCTTCTTTCGTTCCTCGTAGAAGAAAGTTCTTGAAGAAATGGAAGCCTGAAGTCGCCCAACAAGAAACCGTGGCAGTGAAGAAGAAGTTGTTCAAGTAACCCGAAGTCCGAAGTAACTTAGATGGACTTTCAATCCATAGTTATACTCTTTTGGGACAGTCTTATCTCCCGCCAAATCATAGTCCTGTCTTTGTATTAATTTTGGCGGGCAGAAATCTCTGCAGGGGCGCTTTGTCTTGTAACGGAGCCGGTGATAACTTAAACTGGCCTTCCTGGCCGATAATGTCTTTCAATGTCTTTTGCATTGTCACCGTGGCTCGGTTCGCATATTGATCGGTCCGGACATTTTCCTTGATGGCTGCTAAACGGTTTTTCCTTTGTACGATAAATGGGTATAAGTGTTTTTACATTGTCCGCCCATATCTTGATGGGCCCCATCCTGTACTTATAATCCATTGAATATGTATGCTGTTGCTCTGAGTTTCGGTTCCCAGAGACTGGCTTTCGTGGGCTCACTGTCTTCAATCCACAAGCCTGTCTGGCTTGCAGTAACAGAAATAAAATGGTTCATAAACTGATCACGGGGCCTGGCGGCCATTTTGTATGCCCTTTTATCAAAGGTTTTTCTGTGCAAGCTTACTTTGGTCAATAAACAGTCTTATTTTATCCAGTTTTCTTGCGTGATTTTTGCTGAAAATTGCGAATCTTACAGGCCCCCCTGTGATACTGATAGCTTGCTTAAAGTATCAATAATCCTTGATGAGCAAATTTTCCCTGATTCCCCACATCCAAACATTCCTGGCACTTAACTATCTATGCCCCTCACGACACATGCAGTTCCCATTTCCGGAGAAAAATGAAAATTACCTCATGCACATTTGGAATCATAGACAGCAAATCTTAAACTATAACACCTTCACCTGTCAGATGGGCAGGGGTTGATACCCTTTTGCGCCATCTGCATGCATCTTTTATTAATCCAAAAAAACTTAAGAACAACTAATAACATGACAATACTTATTTCCTTATAACCCAAAACAATCAAAAAAAAATTTAAATGGAGGGACGCTTAATCTTATACTAGCAGCTTAGAGTGGGGTATCTGCTTCCCCCATCCGCACATAGCGTTCTCTCCATTCTCCTGTGTTCTCGTGCCTCTGGAGGCGTTTGCTTCTTTTGCAATGCACGAAGAGCAAAAATATCACAATCAAAACCTGACATACTACTAGGATATGGGATGCTATTCTAATCCAGGCGGGGACCTCTATGTTGGTGAACAAGTCCCACCATGGTGGGATGGTTATGTCCAAGATGTCTTTTCCTATCTCTAAAGTCTTCTGCTCCAGTGTATAGAAATGTTTCTGCGAAACTATAACGGCTTTTAAAACCTTGGTGAGGTGTTCGGGAAGAGGGGGAATGACATAACCAAAATGCGCGACAAATCGTTGTAAGTCTGTGAAATTCTCTTTGATAGTGATGTGTACAGTGGAGGGCGCAGGAATGGGAACAATTCGTTGTTGTGCCACTTGAACCTCGGCCCTGGGTTTGAAACAGAAACTGCTATCACCGACCGAACACCACTCGTGTTGTCCATATCGGTACTGAGGCGCTGCAGTGGTGACGCAGTATGTCCCACCCCCGATATATGCTACCTGTGGGGGCACATGGTCCTCTGCCATTGCCTCCATGGTGCAATTCACCGGCTTCGCGCTAGCGGTTCTGAACCCGCACTGTGGTTTCAAAAAGGCATTCAAGTGCTGGGGACACAGGATGATGTGTGCTCCCCGGCTCCGACATCCCGAGAGGTCGGTGCCTGTCATCGTACGCTCCCATCTGATGACGTAAGGCGGGACCACTGCGTAACGAATGTGTGCGCCCCCCTGAATGACTCCAATGTTCTCTACTCTGTATACCGGGGCGGGCTTTGCTGCGGGACCCAACACCGGCATTCTTACTACTATTCCCATAATAGTGTGATTCGAATGTCCGCAGTCCACTGGAACTGGGTATGCTTCTGCGGCTAGTCTGAGCTGGCACGGGCTTAATGCATTCTCAAAAGGGTGGAGCGCTTGCAAGTGCTTGTTGCTGATCCAGGACGGGACCAAACCCTGTTTTAAATCCTCAAGATTACTGCGGCCCTCGCCCAATAACCACGCCCCGTACAGCACACAGGCCTCGTTTTGCGCAGCTTGATCGGACGCATTCCGATCCTCCTTAATGAGTGCATTTACCGTTCTCGCGTGTTTCTCCAGCTCAGCAATTATGTCCTTAAAGTGTAGTGTCATGGCCTGGTCCTCATGCAACTCAGAACCCACGACCTTGTTTTCGTCTGTCAATATGTTCCTTAACTGGGCTTTTAAACCGTTGATCTGTGTCTGCAGCTCCACGTTATCTAGAGCGTTGACAACAGATGTCCCGGTATTAAAAGCAGTGAATATGTCATTTACAGTACCCCTTCTTTGCCTCCCGACTCGATCCAAAACTTCTGGCGGTGTGGTGTATAATTTGTCTCTGTCGATGTCGGCAAAGTCAAATTCGTAAAATTGTCTAAACATACTGGTTAACAGGACCTGGTATAATTGTTCCGTTTCTTTGGGACACCACTCCGGCAATCTTACCTCAGTGAGATTTAAAATCACTGAGGCCACCGCGTAGTGTACCCCTTGGTACAGCACCTGACCGGTGGGTACCAATACTAAACCGTTCCCGGGTCCCTTGGTGGTGGTTGGGCACCCTCCTTTCTGGGCTAGTGCTACCGGAAGCGTGGGCAGGGGCTTGCGTGGGCGGGTGATGAGTTCAGTGGCGTTCACCGGAATAGGGGAGTATGGGGCTCCGCACGCTCGAGTGCTAACATCCCATCTCATCCCCTTCCCTTCATCCTGCCACTGCCTCTGGAAGAAGATGGACACGCCCTTGGGGCAGACGCGTCTCGAACCCCACATACAGACATATATTCCCTCATCCGGTTCCCACCATTTGTCCCAACACACACGTAATTGTCCGTGAGTTCCCGTAATAGTCCGATGGGTATTATTACCCAGTCGCTCCCACTCGACCGTAGAGTTTCTCATGTCCTTGCCCAGCTTTCGTAGCCACCACCATCGCCTTGGTGGTACGTTCCCATTGCACACCAGACAAATCCTCTTTCCCACGGTGACGCTGACTCTGGGCGCTAGGATCCTCACTCGAGGGCACGTTAATGAAGTCTCTTGGTAGGCAAAACCGAAATTGCTGGAATATTCCGTAGAATTCGTTCCCAGCCAACCTGGCCATCTCCCTTGGTGGAAGTAGGTGGCGGTTTCCTCTACCTCTCGCTCCCCCGTCCCATCCGTTGCGATGGGGGCCGTGTCCCCGGAGCACCCGAAAATGATGACGTCCTTGGTGCGGCCTCGGTAGGCCCACCCGCACCCGATCGCCATGAACGCGACGACAATCCTTTCCATCGTATCCCAGGTTTCTGTAACCAACAAAATGATGTAGCCGGGCTCCCGATAGGTGCTGGCCTAAATTAATTGGACGCGCGGGTTCCTGGACCCCGCTCCCTAACAAACACACATACCGGGCAGACTTCAAAATTGTACTCTTAACACCATATACTTTACATTCCTTAAACTATGACCATAATTACCTATCTTAACTTATGTACAGCGCCGCCCTCCGTGGGGCGGCTTTCCGAATCCCTGTGAGGTCTGTCGCGTGCCACACCCTGCGGTGGGGCTGCATTGATCTTTGGCCTTGATCCCCCGCAGCCTGTCGCTGCTGAACGGGGATCATGTCTTCCTGGGGCTGCTTTAAACCGTGGTTGGGGAGGATGGGGAGAATCTGGCCAAAATTTTCTGGGCTGGGGCGCTCGAGCTGACCTACGAGGGGCTGCTTTGGGTTGGGCTCCCGGGGCCGATGGACCTGGGGTCGTGACTGTTACCGTCACAGCCTGTGGTTCCTCCACAGCTGCCGGCTCCAGCTCCCCTTCCTCAGGCTCCGCCCCCCCGGGGTCGGGATCTGTGGCTTCCGACTCCACCTCACCTGTCCCTACAGGTAACGAGTCTCCACCCCCACTCCCTACCTCCCCCAAGCTTGAGTCGAGGGCGGGACTGCCGTCCTCTGACTCTTCCTCCTCCGTGATTGGGTCTAAAGCGAGGTTGAGCTGTTCGGGCTCTCCCCTGCCTAAATCCCATTCAAAAGATGAGACCTCCCACTCCAATGGGATGGCCTCTCCCTTCACGCAGGCTACTGCTCCAGCCTGTGTGGTCTGTGACTCTGTTACAGGCTGAGGATCTTTGTTCTCAGACCTGGTCCCCTTTGGTGGCCCTTGTGTACCCGGTTTAAACAGTTTACACTGGTTGATGTGAAACCATTTGGTACGTCGGGGCGTCTTCACTGCATAAACCATGGGGCTGGCTTTGTCTACAATGCTGTATGGCCCCATGTACAGTGGTTCAAAACTCCCTACCCTGGCGTAGTTTCGGACCATAACCTGGTCCCCGACTACCCACTCTTGTTGTTTCCGAGGTTCCAACAACAGTTTATTTCCCTGGTGCTGTCTTCCCATGTTCCCAGCCGCCTGCCCATAAATCTGTCTCAGGCGCTCCAAGAGGGTTTGGGCGAATTTGTCCCGTTTCACCTCTCGGAGCTGGCCCTCAGTGAGCACCGGGGCTAGCACATGGGTGGGTGTTCGCATGATCCTTCCAGTCATTAACTCGTGCGGGGAATACCCCGTGCTTTTGGACTGGCTGGCTCGGATCCCCATGAGGACTAAAGGCAGGACCTCCGCCCATTTCTGGGGCGAGCCCATTGTCTCTTTCCTCAGCTTTTCCTTGAGGGTCCGATTCATACGCTCAACAATCCCGGATGACTGGGGATTGTATGCTACGTGCCACTTTCCCTCAATGCCCAAGAGCCTGAGGGCGTTCTGCATTACTTGACCGGTGAACTGACTCCCTTGGTCGGACTCTACAAAACGGGGGAGTCCCCACCGTGAGAACACTTCCCGAATCAAGATCTTAGCAGTACCCAGTGCCGTAGCTGTTCTGCACGGGAAGGCTTCTACCCATTTGGTGAACACATCTACCAGGACAAGGCAGTACTTATAGCCTCCCTGGGCGGCGGGCAGGGGCCCTATGTAGTCGACCTGAATCGACTGCCATGGTCCCTCTACCCTCCTGATGTGCCCCATGGGCACCTTCCTTTTGTGGGGGTCTGGGTTGTTAGCAGCACACACAAGACAGCTTGCGCAGAACTCGCGGACATCGTCCCGAAGTCCCGGCCACCATCCCGCCTGCTCCACCCGTTGCCAGGTGACCTCAGGTCCGGGGTGTCCCGCTCCTGGACCCTCGTGGGCCAATTGCAGGAATTCCCTTCGGTGCTGCTGCGGCACAACCCACTGCTCCTTTCGGAACAGCATACCTTCTTTGACTGTGAGGGCTGCCGTACTGTACGGACCTTCTACCTGTTTGCCCTCTGTGATGGCTTTTAGGACTGCTTTTAGGGCGGGATCCAGGGTTTGGACGGTCTTTAGGTCTGGGGGCGGTGTCACCCCTGTGTTCCCGGGAATTCCCTCCCTGCCTTGGATCGCCGCCACGGGTCAGGGTTCGTATGGGTCCCAGAGAATGCCGCTGCGGGCACCCTCCCTGGCTAGCGCATCCGCCTGCTGGTTGCCCTGACTGCGGGGTTCTGTAATGGAGTGAGCCTTCACCTTATGGATGAACACCTCTCCTTTCTCCCCCACAGCTGCTAGGATCTTCTCCAGCAAGGGCTTAACTGTTAAAGGCCGCCCGTCCGCGGAGGTGTACCCGCGTCGGGACCAGATGGCGAGGTACTCCGTACACGAATTGCACGTGAACATGCTGTCTGAGCAAATCGTGTATGGGGTTGGGAAAATCTCAGGGTGGGTAACCACGTACGCCACCGCGGACAGTTCAGCCTGCTGCGCGCTCATAGTGCTGGGGAGCTTAATTGCCAGGGCAATGTTTGCCGCAGGGTCATAAACTCCACACCCTGTGAGTCGCTTGCCGTCAGCTACAGTGCTAGAACCGTCTACGTAGATCTCGCGGCCCGTGGGATGTATCCCGGCCCGTAAACCTATGTTAACTTCCCATACCCCTTCTACGGAACATTGATGGGCTGTCCCGGGATATGCCATATTGGCTGCGAGCCTTGGCGCGCAGAGGCCTTTAACTTTGAGATCCATCTGGGAAAGGAGGAGGGTCCAGCGCGCAATCCGAGCGCTGCTTACAGTCCCATCCTTAATCCTCCCGTCCAGAAGCATCTTCGTGGGGGTGTGATGGGTGAGGAGCATAATGGGAGAGGTCCCTGTGAAGATCACTGATCTGTTCACAGCCCAATGCGTGGCCAGGAGATGCCATTCGCAATTGGAGAAACTCCTCTCCACATCCGTGAGCACCCTGGAGGAATAAACTACTGGTCTTAGCTTGCCGTGCCGCTCTTGGAGCAGCACTGCGCTCAGGCTGTCCCCACTAGCGGCTACCTCCAGAAAGAACTCCTCTCCCCCATCTATGGCCCCTAGGGCTGGCGCGGTCTGCAGATCTCTTTTCAACTTCTCGAATGCTGCCTGGCACCCCTCGTCCCAAGACCACTCGACTCCCTTGTGTAAGAGTCGAAGTAGCGGGGCCGCTGTGGCAGCATAGTCCTCGATGAAACCTCTGCAGTACCCGGTCAGTCCCAAAAAGGACCTTACACCCGTTACTGTGTTGGGAATCGGCAGATCTTGTATAGATTCCCGTCTGGCCTTATCTATGGCTCTTTCCCCAGCGCGGATGGCCAGACCCAGGAATTTAACTTCCTGCTGGCCGATCTGGGCTTTCTTTGGGTTTACTTTGAAACCCTTCCTTTCTAACAGTTCTAACAATTCGGCTAACAGTGGGCCGTGCTGCTCCCTTGTATCTGTGAACAGGAGTAAGTCGTCCACATACTGCACTATCTGGTTGGGCTGGCTGAACTCTTTCAAACTCCCCGCCATGCACTGATGGAAAATGCTGGGGCTGTTGTGAAAACCCTGTGGTAAGCAGTTCCAGGTGTACTGTTGCCCTTTGAAAGTAAAGGCAAACTTGTACTGGTCCTCCCGCCGCAGCGGAATGGACCAAAAACCGTTCGAGATGTCCAGCACCGTGAATGTGGTCGCCGATGCTGGAATACTCCCTATTAAGTCTGCAACTGCTGCTACCGTGGGCGCGCAGGCTGGGATATTACTATTGAGGACTCTATAGTCCACCGTGGCTCTCCACGAATTGTCCGGTTTCTTTACCGGCCATAATGGGGAGTTCACGTGGGTGGCTATCGTCCTCAATACGCCCTGCTGTACCAATGAAGATATTGCTGTCTCCATGTCGGGTTCTGCCTCCTTGGGGAAATTATACTGCTTTTGGGGTCGGATCATGGGGTCCCCGTCTACGCTGACTTCGAACCCAGTGACTCTCCCGCAGTCGTGCTTGTGGGTGGCGAACGCGGTCATATTTTCTGACACACGCGCCTGCAAGTCCGTTGGGACATTTGTTATCATGAGCTCGAGATCGTAACCTCCTGATGGCTTCATAGTGCACAGGGCCCCCTTTTCTTCCTTCCCCGGGATTACGACTACCTTACCTAAACCGCCCTCGGCTCCCCAGAGACAGTGATTTCTCAGGTCCACGAGGATCCCGTGTTCCACCAAGAAATCAGCCCCGAGGATGCCTTTCCCCCCCCCCCCTCTTTCCACTTCAATAGGATGCACGTCCATGTGGTGTGGAGCGCTCCCAACTGAATGGAGAGCGGGAGGGAGTGCGCGCCAGCCTGTGCTCTACCTGTGAAACCCGCTACTAAATATGGAGCCTGGGCGGACAGAGGTGAGGCAAAAGGTTTGTCCGTGTGGATCAAGGTACACGAAGCTCCCGTATCCAACAGGTAACTACCCCTTTGTTTCTCCACCTCCATCTCCACCACAGGTCTTCTCCAAGCGTCATAGCGGAGCGGACACAAGTAGATGGGCTGCGCGGGCGTCAGTCATTTAGGTGTTTCGGCTGGGGTCTCGGGGGCGATAGGGTTGTTAGCAACCGTTACCTTCCCCTGCCAGGTCATCAGAGACCGCATAGTCTCCAAGACTGACTCGATCGCAGCGGGGTCCACAACCGCACCACCCCCTTCATTCGGGGCAAAGGCTACGGTTGGGTTCTGGACTGGTGTTGGGGCAGCGGCCTGCACTTGTGGTTGTGCTGGTGTTGGGTAAACTCTCGGGCCGTTGGCGACTCGGGCTTGGGCTTGATCTTGGGCTGCGGCGAACGCTCTCTCCCTCTTATCCTTCCAAGGATTCCTACAGTCCTTGCGCCAATGACCCTCCTTCCCACACCCGTAACAACTGCTATTTGCTTGGGGATGGCGATTTCCCTCCTGACGCCATTCCTTTTTAGCAGAGGCTGCAGGTCTCACCTCATGCACCTTTCCTTTCACAACAGGCGTTTTCTTGCCCTTGTTGTTTCTATAACTGATCGTGAGCTGATCTAGTACTACTTCCTCCGTGGAGCGGGCGTTAGTGGGGTCAAACCATGCTTTGGCCTGTTCCTTCACTACTGGCAGGCAACCTGCTACCAGGCACCGAAGCCAGTGAGCCCTTTGTTCGCCATCCAGCCCGGCCCGGGCCGGCCCGCCCGGGCAGCTGCGCCGATACACTGGCCACAACCTGTCGGCGAAAACCCGTGGGGGTTCTCCCTCTAACTGCACTGTCTTTTCTAAACGGAGGAACGGAGTTCCGTCCCCCTCTCCCATGATCTCCAGAATCTCATCCCGTAGCAACTCATAGTCCCTGTGCCCTCTCTTGCTCTCGTCAGGGAGACACTGGAGGAGCGAACTGTCCAGGGAGAACAGCAGCATTTTAGACTGTTCAATCCCGTCGCAGTCATTGACTGCTGCGGTCTGCTCCACGTCCCTGAAATGCACGGAGGGATCTCCTGACTCGGAGAGTTTTGGGATGTGACTTATCATCTCTCTTAGCTGTCGTGCGCTATGAGGCATTATGATCTGACTCTCAAGGGGTCCGTCATCGCCATTTTCTTCATTTGGACCGATCCTCCGGTGTCTCGTTGGACACATTGGCGCCGACCCCGACTCTACTGTCTGGGGTTGCTCTACCTCAGGGCTCTCTTCCTCTACCGTCTCCGTCTCCTGTCCCGGAGTCCAAGACTCCTCATAGGCAGGAGGCGCAGAAGGTTCGGGGGTTGGTACCCCAACTGCCTCTTGTGGAATCGGTCTTTTGGATTCCTTGGCTAGCAACAGCTGACTCGCTGGTGGATTTATGAGACACACCAACCCGTTTGCCTTCGCTAGGGCCTTTCTCAGGTCCTCTAGCTCCCGGCGGCAAGTGCTGTGGTCGGTGTTCTCAGATCTATCCTCCATGGCCATTTTATATGCTGCCCTGGCTCCCAGGAGCTTTTCCTCTTGGGCATCTACTTGTTTGGCTAGACGGGAACACCTCTCTCTCATTCTACCTTCACTGGCCTTGGCCTCAATGACCTGACATTTTAAATATTCTACCCGGGTTTCGTGGCAGCGAATTACAGAGCGGCGTTCCTGGTTCAGCGCGTCAAGCGATTCAATCAGTTTTTGACCTCCCGCAACCTTTTCCTCCACGCCTTTAAGCAAGCCGTTGATCTGGACTGTCTGTGCTGCAACTACCTGGTCCAAAAGCTGGACTTGCTTCTTGTAGCACATCAGCCAGACCGCCTTTTGTACAGATTTCTTATGCTCTCTACCCGCTGTCCACTTGATGGCTGCGTCTAGCGGGCGCCTATCCCTTAGTAGATCAGATATCCATTGTTTTGTGAGGTTGACTTTTCCGAAAACATAATCTGCTATTCTTTCATCCATCACATTTCGTTTATTCAGATCTTGATCTAACACACTACTTTCCTGCTGCCAAGGTCCTGCCGCGGTCGCCATTTCTGTAGGGGGTTTCTCTTGCTCTTTCTGGTCTCCTGCCAGGCTTCGTGCAATAATTACCCTTGAGTGGTTCGACCCACTCCCCCCCTACGGTTCTAGACCTTGGACTTAGGTGCAGAGAACAGTAGTGCAGAGAAAGAACTCAATAGACCAGGTTGAATAGCACGAAATGGATGCTTTTATTTTTAAACAGTTTGAAGCATTACAAAATACATGTCATAGGCACAGATTAAAGTTACTACAATCATGCACAAATTTATGAACTTGACTCTATGGAAATGGGGAACACACGGCACATCGAAAAAGGGGAAACACATTACGATTTCCCTTAACTCCCTCCCCTATACCTAAACTAAGTTTCGACCTGGGGAACTTGGGATCATGCTCACCACTCTCGAAATCGCGAGAAAGGGGGGGGGGTTCGCAGCCTTTTTGGCACCGCTTTCCGTCGTCACGTGGATTTGGAAACTTCTGGCGCAGTCGATATTCTCTCCTCCCTCGAGGCGGTGGGGTAGACCCAGCCTCGATGAGCGCTCGTTAAGGTTGAGATCCACTAAGTCAATTTGGGTTCATGGAGCAGACCCAGATGCAGGCTATGCACTTGGGAGAATCTTGTGGCATCGATCGCCGGTTCTCCAGAGGGTTTCTTCTCCGTCGGCCTGGGTCGTCGATGATCTCCCGACCCCAGTACCCGGGCCACCCTCGTCGTCTTCTCGTCGTGGCCGAGCCTTGTTTGGCTGAACACCGACCACGTTGTCCTTTTACCGAAACCGTCCGTCTTTAAAAAGACGAAAACGTTTTCATCGATCTGCCGAAGTGGAAGAGGCGCCGATCCGGGCACCGTCCGCCCTTCTTTCGTTCCTCGTAGAAGAAAGTTCTTGAAGAAATGGAAGCCTGAAGTCGCCCAACAAGAAACCGTGGCAGTGAAGAAGAAGTTGTTCAAGTAACCCGAAGTCCGAAGTAACTTAGATGGACTTTCAATCCATAGTTATACTCTTTTGGGACAGTCTTATCTCCCGCCAAATCATAGTCCTGTCTTTGTATTAATTTTGGCGGGCAGAAATCTCTGCAGGGGCGCTTTGTCTTGTAACGGAGCCGGTGATAACTTAAACTGGCCTTCCTGGCCGATAATGTCTTTCAATGTCTTTTGCATTGTCACCGTGGCTCGGTTCGCATATTGATCGGTCCGGACATTTTCCTTGATGGCTGCTAAACGGTTTTTCCTTTGTACGATAAATGGGTATAAGTGTTTTTACATTGTCCGCCCATATCTTGATGGGCCCCATCCTGTACTTATAATCCATTGAATATGTATGCTGTTGCTCTGAGTTTCGGTTCCCAGAGACTGGCTTTCGTGGGCTCACTGTCTTCAATCCACAAGCCTGTCTGGCTTGCAGTAACAGAAATAAAATGGTTCATAAACTGATCACGGGGCCTGGCGGCCATTTTGTATGCCCTTTTATCAAAGGTTTTTCTGTGCAAGCTTACTTTGGTCAATAAACAGTCTTATTTTATCCAGTTTTCTTGCGTGATTTTTGCTGAAAATTGCGAATCTTACATTATTAAGCTATTATTAGACAGATACTCCTCCAATCTACTGCTTAGTACAGTTTCCATTATTTTACTTGGTATTGATGCAAGGCTAATGGGCCTGTAGTTACCCAAGTCCGATTTTTCCCCCTTAGTAAATATTGGCACTATGTTTATTTGCTCCCAATTCTGCAGAACTGCCAATGCCCTATAAATCTTTCATTATTGTAGTTTCCTTCAGCGCCCTAGGATAAATGCTATCTGGCCCATAGAATTTGGCACTCTCCAGTCGTTTTAACTTATCAAGTGCCTCCATATTGATTTCAAAATATTCTATGTTATTTATTGGACCGCAATATTTGGCTAGCGAACCAGTATTTTCCTCCCTAGTGAACACTTCTGGAAAATAACCATCAAGTGTTAACTTCATTTTTAATTAAGAAAGATTTTGAATTTGAATTATTCATCCACATTTATTTCTGAAGATCTAACGTCCTCCTAAGCAATCTTCGACAATTATGGTAAACTCTTTGAAATACAGTCGTGCCTTTGCTGTTACTGTATGCTGCTATACATGACTTCATCTACAAAGAAACCCGTGTGATAGTTATGTGAGCTACAAAATTGTCTAGTATGGTTGATATTAATTGGTTTTTGGATGAGACATTCGACCGAGGTCCTGTCGACCCTCTCAGATGGACATAAAAGATCTCATAGCACTATTCGAAAAAGAGCTGGGGAGTTCTCCCGATGCCCTAGTTAACAATTATCCCTCAACTAACATCACTAAAACAGATTATCTGGTCATTTATCTCATTAGGGGTGGTTTCAGGCCCTCAGAAATTGGGCAGGCAGGGAGTCAATATCGCCTGCGGTACATACCTGCGGAGGTCCCGCTGTTTTCTCACGGGTACCAATTTTAACCTGCTCTTCTGAGCAGGCGGAAGGGACACCCATTGGAAGCTGTCGGGTCCCTCTTTAAATATGCAGATCAGGCTCTAATGATGTCATCGGGGCCCGACAGTTACTTTAGCCAGAGACCTGCGCAGTAAAGCTGTTGTAGGGAAGAGGAGTCAGGGCCAGCAGAGGGCAGAAAAGCGAAGTTTTTTTTATCCTTTTGTAAAATTTTCTTTATGGGACCAAGAGGAGAAGGATGCTTCTCTAGACTGCAAAAGGAAAGTTTAGGCCTCCCCTGCCCTGGGCTTACCCCCCAGCCCACTGCAGGGCCCTCCCCAGCACCCTCCCAGCCTCTTGCCTGAGTGCCGGGGACGTTCCTTCGGTCTCTGGCAGTGGCCTCCTGTTGACCCACATTCCGCTCCCACCCACTGGCCACCTGCCACCAGTTTTGAGCAAGAGACTGATGGGGGCCTATGCAGATGAGGCCTGGGAGTTTAATTCCCTGAGTCTCACAATGCCGACATCGGAGCAGTTTGTCACCCATCTTGGCTCCCGCCCACATGACTGCCACCCTAAGTTAAAATTTCATTGGCTGTGAAGTGCTTTGGGATGTCCCAAGGTCATGAAAGGTGCTATATATATGCAAATTATTTTCTTTTTTCTTAAAATTGGAGCTATTGATGTTTGTGGGACCTTGCTGTGCACATTCTGGCTGCTGTGTTTCCCTACATTGCTACACTTCAAAAGTACTTCATGGGTTGTAAAGCACTTTGGGAAGTCCTGAGGTTGTGAAAGGCTTATATTATCTGAAGTGATGGGGGAATTTAGTAGAAGTCCAACATGTAATTTAGAGGCAACAAAGAGGTCCTGTGTGTGGAGGGCCAATATCCCTGATTATTTCTCGCACAATGTTTTGCTTCAGTTCACAGAAAGCACAGGCTTGCCAATGAGAGCTGACTTTTTATTGGGTACAAGTAAAAGTATCTGGAGCAGTTGGAATCATAACAGGGCTTCTTTACACTGATACCCCCCCCCCCTGCTGTAAGGTAAAAAGTTTTATTTTGTGAAAGTTAGATCAATCTGTCAAAAATAGATAAAAGAAAATCTTTTCCCCCTCCCTACCTCAGCTCTGCACCCACTCCATGCTATAGTAACTGACCTTGGCCAGGTTGATGGTTCACTGGTACAGCTGGCAAACACCAGGGTACAGCTGGTGCATCAGGGCCAAGACGTTGGGTATCACAACAACAACAACTTGCATTTATATAGCTCCTTTAATGTCGTAAAACATTTCACAGCAGCTAACGCCTCACAGCAGCATTAGCAAACACAATTTGACACCAAGCCACATAAGGAGATATTAAGAGGTAGGCTTTCAGGAGCGTCTTAAAGGAGGAAAGGGAGGTAGAGAGGCAGAGAGGTTTAGGGAGGGAATTCCAGAGCTTAGGGCCTTGGCAGCTGAAGGCACGGCCACCAATGGTGGAGAGATTAAAATCGGGGATGCTCAAGAGGCCAGAATTAGAGTACAGAGATATTGGAGGGTTGTGGGGCTGGAGGAGATTGAAAAGACAGGGAGGGGCGAGGCCATGGAGGGATTTGAAAACAAGAATGAGAATTTTAAAATCCAGGGGTTGCTGAACCGAGAGCCAATGTAGGTCAGCGAATTCATTCACGTGAGGAACCTGAATACAGTGATCTGTTCGCAACCAGATCGGTAGCCAACTGGAGCAGCTATGGAATACCAGACTAAATCTTACCCATGACATTTCAAACAGGGAGAGATATTCGATTCCCAGACAGCTCTTGCTCACCTTAAGCAGATAAAGATGAAAAGAAATGGCCAAGCAATATTATGGGGAAACATTCTCCGGTAGCAGACACTGCCATGGCAAATTTAAGATGGGGTTATTTTCTATCCTGAACTAATATACATTTCGACTCGTTCCAATCACTTCAGAAAAACAGCTGGAATAAAGCTTCGCTTTTCCAAACACTATTCAGTGAGCGGTTTACCAAGTAACTCACCACATGGGAGCAGTCCAATTGGGATCCAGCGTGATGTTAGCACACTGCACACATCAGCACCATTGGGGTTAGACAAAAACTTACATAACACTCTCTAAAAGGGACCCGTCCAGAAATGACGAACATTTATTTGAAAACAGAAGCAGTCACAGCCCCTGAGTCGTGGCGGAACAGCTGCATGTGATAAGTAAATCGACGTGGCCAGAGTCTTAAAGAAAACTAAGGGTAGAAACTTCAACAATACCGGCTCTCGGTCGATTGTACATTGTATAAACATATCGCCATCTCATTCTGGTTCAGGAGGAAACCCAACTGTTGGGAGCTTGTGTTAAGCAAACAGTGCAGTCGGTTAGACACCTGTCCCAGTTCCAGTCCTCCCGCCCACCGGATCTTGAAGTTGTAACTGTTTTGAATTTTGAAAACGATGAATTTCCCAGGACCATTTTGCACGGCAGTGAATAATTCTACCGAACGCTATATGGAATTAAAAAAGACAATTCTTCTGATCCCATGCCGTTTCAATTTCGCTGTTACAAGAGGCTCTTCCTGGCCATCCAGTTTTGGCCACTGCCAGATAGACCTTAATTGCGGCGCCCAATAAAGGCCGCCCACAAACGGCTAGATTTCTATAATTAATGTTCCCATGTTCGGATATGAAGGTGATATTTACAACAGGGCCTATTTCAATCACTAGAACTGTTAAGGGGAAAGGTACGAAGCACATTTCCTTCAGCCCATTGCACTTCGTTTCCAATGGGAACATTACGGTAGATTAAATAACAGGCTTAGAAACACAGCCGAGGTATATTGCTCGCTTTAACAACTTCAAGGTAAAATTGCTTTTGCAAACTTTCGATTTCTTGGCACTTAGTAATGCTCAAAAAAAATGGTTTTAAATGACCTGTGGATGGTTTTTCAGCTAAAGCGACAGATCGGATTAAAAACGGTGCCTTCTGTTGCTGAGAACACTCTTCACCCTATGAAATGATTCTTTGTGACAGTGTGAAAGATTAATAGTGCAGCCGCTCTGTTGAAACCTGCCTCACATCTGAAACGTGTCTGTGGAGAGAAGGAGCTGGGTGTTTCAGCTCATTGCAATACCTCGCACCAGCGAGTACTCAGCACCTCTCGCTAACTTGTCTCTGCACTCATGCGGAGTCTGTCAATTGAACAACTCACGCTTTCTTTCTGGCCATCCTCTCGAAAACGCCCGAAACGCGATTGCTGCAAGAACTTAAAGACAGCTGGAGATTCCCACTAATTCGGAAAACTCCATGCAAACGTGAACGCTGAAAGCGAGAAATCAAATTTAAAAAAAGTTGTGTTCAATTAATTTTCTCGCTCTGCCGTTTCTGGATTTGATCAGTTTCGGGAGCCACGCTGGCAAGGATCTCAGTAAACCCAGGAAAAAAATGGTGCTTAACCTACAGGCATCAGCATTATGAAACACACACACACACACACACACACACAGGCAAAAATAAGTATTTATTGACATTGTTTTATTAGAGGTTTAAGAAGATTAATGGGTGGTGCCAGCTGCCAAACCTCTTCTAAAGCAACACGCGTTCTACTGCTTTGTAAGGAGATATGGTTTTGATTACTTTGTGTTCATGGAAATTGTACAGTGCCTCTGGATTTGGCCGAAAGCAAGCTCTGAGATCCTAGTGCCGAAGTCACCTGCCAATATCCAGGCTGAAGTCTCTCTCTCCTCTCTGTCTGACGCACTTACAATCACATGGACCTCCTGAGTTCAGGCTCATCAGATCTTTGGATCATGGAAAGTTTGTGAAAATTAAAAAAATAAAACGCAGAGGAATCGATAGCAGTTTGAGTGTCGGTTCACCATTGTGTTTCTGGCCACAGTTGTTTTGGTGGAGTCAGTGGTGAGTTGCTCTGCAGTTACTACAATGCTTCCTCTGACCCGTGGCTATTGCGTTGCAGTTCTGGGTCTTTGCTTATGGGGGTTAGTGATCTTCTCGGATGTTGCCTGTGGGAACCCTGCAGAGGACCACGATTACTACCTGCAAGAGATCATTTCCAGAGAGGGTTACCACTACTACCCCGAGGAGCGTCGAAGGAATTCACAGGTTCCCGTGGAAAGGGAGCCCCGGGAGAAAGTAAAGAAGGAAAAAGAGAAACCCGTGGGAGCGCCAGGTAAACAGTGGCTGTCATGAACACAAAACGGGTTCAGATTATTGCCGAGTTAGATGTATTAGTATATAATATGTATCCTAAAATTGCAACGCTGTACTTAGGCAGTCGCTGTATGAAACTTAAAGCAAGCGGTTATATTTTAAAGTACATACAGAAGAGGCGATTGGGGTTAACATTTTAACTAGAATAATATCGCATGGACGATATTTGTAGAGAAAAGTTATAAGTGTGATCAAGATTTGTAAACAATGCCGGGCAACACCGACGACAGATAGTTTATTAATATTATAAACTTTCCCAGAGTTTCCGCGCAGGGACGAACACATTTTTTGTATATAGTGCAGCATTTAATTAAAAAAATTCAAAGTTAAAGACAAGTTTCATTAGAATTGCGCTCAAAATAAGCAAATTGCTGCAAGGAGCATGAATGATTCATGCGTTGTAGGTGTTTTAATGAACAATGGGACTGTGGTTTACATATAAATTATCCAGAACGGTTGATAACTAAAGGGACACTTGGGAAATACGATAGAAAGTGCAGACAATGTGTGAGTCTGCTTTACTTTTACAAAACGTGGATTCGATTTTACTACAGGGTGTTAATACTGCACTGTTAAGCTGTCTCTGAAAGTTGCTACTATAATAACTTTGAAACTATTTGATATTTTATTATCTAAAATTGTTCATGCACTGTCTCCATTTTCCAGTCAAAAATGGGAATAAAAAAACAGAGAAAGAGAAAAAGTCCAATGGAAAAACACCAAATAGTAGTCAAGAAAACTATAAGGTGACTGAAGAAAAGATTGAGAGTAAGTAATGAAATCTTTATTATTGGCCCAGTCAACTTCACTGACAGTTAATTCTTATTGGTACCCAGAAACTACATGTTGTGTAATCATTAGATTGTGCAATCTCACTATAATTGAACATTTGCTGCAACCTATATTGTAACATAGAGAAAGGGTTTGGAATGAATAAATATGGGATCAATACCAGTGCAGGCATTATATGTGCAAACCAGCTACTGGCTGCGAGTGTCAGATAGAAACATAGAAGATAGGAGCAGGAGTAGGCCATTCGGCCCCTCGAGCCTGTTCCGCCATTTAATGAGATCATGGCTGATTGTCCAAATTCAGTACCCTGTCCCTGCCTTCTCCATATCCCTTGATCCCTTTAGCCTTAAGAAATATATCTAACTCCTTCTTGAATATATTTAATAAGTTGGCCTCAACTGCCTTCTGTGGTAGAGAATTCCACAGGTTCACCACTCTCTGGGTGAAGAAATTCCTCCTCACCTCAGTCCTAAATGGCTTACCCCTTATCCTTAGACTGTGACCCCTGGTTCTGGACTCCCCCGCCATCGGGAACATCCTTCCTGCATCTAGTCTGTCTAGTCCTGTTAGAATTTTATAAGTTTCAATGAGATCCCCTCTAATTCTTCTAAACTCCAGCGAGTATAAGCCCAATCGACCCAATCTCTCCTCATACATCATTCCTGCCATCCCAGGTATCAGTCTGGTGAATCTTCGGTGCACTCCCTCCATGGCAAGAACATCCTTCCTCAGATAAGGCGACCAAAACTGCACACAATACTTAAGGTGTGGTCTCACCAAGGTCCTGTACAACTGCAGCAAGACATCCTTGTTCCTGTACTCAAACCCTCTCACTATGAAGGCCAACATACCATTTGCCTTCTTAACCGCCTGTTGCACCTGCATGCTTACCTTCAGCGACTGGTGCACAAGGACACCCAGGTCTCATTGCACTTCCCCATCTCCCAATCTATTGCCAATCAGATAATAATCTGCCTTCCTGTTTTTTCCGCCAAAGTGGATAACCTTGCATTTATCCACATTATACTGCATCTGCCATGCATCTGCCCAATCACCCAACCTGTCCAAATCATACTGGAGTTTCCCTGCGTCCTCCTCACAGCACACACGCCCACCCAGCTATGTGTCGTCTGCAAACTTGGAGATATTACATCTAGTTCCCTCGTCTAGATCATTAATATATATTGTGAATAGCTGGGGTCCTAGTACCAATCCCTGCGGTACCCCACTAGTCACTGCCTGCCACTTGGAAAAAGACCCGTTTATTCCAACTCTTTGCTTCCTATCTGCCAACCAGTTCTCTATCAAAGTCAGTACCTTAGCCCCAATCCCATGTGCTTTAACTTTGCATGCCAATCTCTTATGCGGGACCTTATCGAAAGCCTTCTGAAAGTCCAAATACACCACATCCACTGGTTCTCCCTTATCTATTCTACCAGTTACATCCTCAAAAAATTCCAGTAGATTAATCAAGCATGATTTCCCTTTTGTAAATCAGTGTTGACTTTGTCCGATCCTGTCACTGTTTTCCAAGTGCTCTGCTATTACATCTTTTATAATGGACTCTAGTATTTTTCCCACTACCGATGTCAGGCTTACCAGTCTATAATTCCCCGTTTTCTCTCTACCACCTTTTTTAAATAGTGGGGTTACATTAGCTACCCTCCAATCCATGGGAACTATTCCAGAGTCTATAGAATTTTGGAAGATGACCAGCAATACATCTACTATTTCTTGGGCCACTTCCTTAAGTACCCTAGGATGTAGATTATCAGGCCCTGGGGATTTATCGGCCTTCAATCCCATCAATTTCCCTAACTCCATTTCCCTACAAATACTGATTTCATTCAATTCCTCCCTCTCATTAGACCCTATGTTCCCCGACATCTCTGGAAGGTTATTTGTGTCCTCCTTTGTGAAGACAGAACCAAAGTATGTATTTAATTGGTCAGCCATTTCTTTGTTCCCCATTATAAATTCCTCTGATTCTGACTGCAAGGGACCTACGCTTGACTTCACCAATCTTTTTCTCTTCACATATTTATAGAAGCTTTTACAGTCAGTTTTTATGTTCCTGGCAAGCTTACTCTCATATTCTATTTTCCCCCTCTTAATTAATCCCTTTTTCCTCCTTTGCTGAATCCTAAACTGCTCCCAATCCTCAGGTTTGCTGCTTTTTCTGGCCAATTTATATGTCCTCTCCTTGGATCTTACGCTATCCCTAATTTCCCTTGTTAGCCATGGTTGAGTCACCTTTTTTGTTTTACTTTTATGCCAAACAGGGATGAACAAATTCTGTAGTTCATCCATGCAATCTTTAAATGTTTGCCATTGCCTATCCACCGTCAACCCTTTAGGTAACGTTCCCCAATCCATCCTAGCCAACTCGCGCCTCATACCATCGTAGTTTCCTTTATTTAAATTCAGGACCCTAGTCTCTGAGTCAACTACTTCACTCTCCATTTTAATGAAGAATTCTATCGTATTATGATCGCTCCTCCCCAAGGGGCCTCGCACCACAAGATTGCTAATTAATCCTTTCTATTTACATAATACCCAGTCTAAGATGGCCTGATCTTCCATCTTGGATCCACATATCTTGAACCTTTTCTATATACATTCGCCATGAAATAAATCCAGTGACATCATCCACGTGTGTGACACAGAATGCCACTATCCATTGAAAGATGTCAATATTCCAACTTTCTACCATTAGACTACTAAGTGATTGGACTTCAAATCTTTTGCTATCATTAATGTGGCCCAAGATCATATGGTTTATTGATGCGCCAAAGTGTATGTCATGGAATTAATAACACAGGTCAAAATTTAGAGAGAGAATAATTTGGAGGCTAGACATTTTCTCAAATGCTCAGTTAACATTGGTCAGTTATACAACACAGTTTGCTTCAGTGTAAAGCAGCTTTGGTTTTATGTGAATGAAAGCTGTGCAGTGAATTCAAGAGTGAAGTTTGCCAGAACGAAGTCGAGCATTGTTAGATCATCTCACAGAAGCAGCTCACACTACTTCAGCTTTGCGTTGGCTGAGGTATAACTATACTCAGTGTGAGCAAACTTTACAAAACTCCCAGGCAAATATTGTATCTCCAGGGAACTTCTGACATTGTTTAATGTTGAAAAAGAACCAACTGTCCCATCAGCCATTCTCTAAATTAGCTTACATTTAGATGCCAGTGTGCAGAACTCTATGCGTGTGTGCTTGCTTGGCCAGGAGCAAAGTGGAGCTGGCAATGTAACTTGGCTGACTGTCCCCGCGTTACCTTAAGCAAGTACTGGCCTCAGCCTACTATATTAAGTATGACAGCATCGTCTGACTTTGCACAAGGATAGAAGTGAATTTATACAATGCCAATTACTGTCAAAGCCTTATTGGAGAGGAGGGGGTGGAACATACTTTCATGAGTTTACTGCACGCTTTGGCAGATTTCTTCAGCTTCATAGTAAAGTTTTTTGCCATTTATTTTGCCTGAAAGTTTGCAAAGAACCAGAAGCAATCTTCACGTTTTACTAAAAATTGACTAATGTAATTACAAGAATAATCCTGAAATGATTAATTATTAAGTTCATCAATATTTGCTTTGACTACTAGCAAACATCTTGTAAATCACCTGGTAAAAACCTATTTATACCACACATGCAAACAGAATATTGTAGGTTTATTTACAGTGAATAGTGTTTGAAACTGACACTGTTTTGACTCCCAAAATTGCACGATGAATTACAAGCCACATGCATACCCAATGCTTGTAAACACTCAAATTCTCGGGTCTCATGGCATCATTTACTAATTACTAAACTAAGTTCTAATTACTTAATGATAGCAAAATACTGCGGATGCTGGAAATCTGAAATAACAACAGAAAACACTGGAAAAACCGTTGTTTGTTTCTTTACCTGTCCTATTAGTATCTCATCTCACCTTGAATATCTCTTAATGTCTCTTCTTTCATCCCCTCCCCCATTTCCCAGCCCCCAAACTGCCTTTTAATCCGTTTCATTTCCTGCCTTTTTTTCTCAGTTCTGGAGAAGGGTTTCGACCCGAAACGTTGAATCTCTTTCTCTCTCCACGGATGTTGCCTGGCCTGCTGAGTTTTTCCAGCATTTTCTGTTGTTATTTCTAATTACTTAATCTTTACTACAGCATTGATTTCCAGATGATAACTAATTATAATCAAATTAGTTAAATGTTTAACAGCTATTTCTACCACTCCATACAGTGCACATCAGTCATCCTTTCTGCACACTGACATCAACAGTTATCACGTGACTAGATTACAGTCCTGTATTTCTGTATCATGGCAAATGCAGCAGGCTTCCATGTTAGTTAGGGTGATCACACGCTGGTCTTTGAACCAGAACCACCTTTGAACCAGACAGCCTGCTTTTGGGAATAACTGTCCAGTAATTTTGATAATTGAACACTAGACAGTAAATATCTGGTTTAAATACTGTGTTTGCATGAATGTGTGCGTGGATAAGCTTCATGTTCATATATGTGTGATCTAGCTCTTAGTCTGGATGGCTAGTGTGGGAGTTAAAAAGAAAAAAAAGCAAGTCTCTATTGTGCACTTTCAGAATTCAACTAGAGCAAACTAATTCTGGCATAAAAATCTACCTCACTTGTCCAGGGTTCAAGGTGGTTTAATTCTGGTGTGACTCCAGTGTAAACTAGTTAGCAAATCTTCACTGATGTAAATGCTCTAGCATCCATTACTGTCAGTATTTGTAGCATTAACTTACAGCAAATCTAGATAATGCAGAATTTGGAAGACAATCAGTTTTTCTTTGATGCAAAATATTAAGGTGTATATATAATTAAGATGAGTTACATAATAAGTATCCTCTTTTACATACCATAGTAGAAATCCACACGAATTGAAATGTTGTCTTTTGTAAATTATAAATCCAAACATAAGGGATGGGCCAGTTCCCAAACTCATCCAAAACAAGACATTGTAATTGTAGAGTGGATTTATCATAATTTATTTGTTTGCCTTTAAGCAAAATAATTGTGCTGTTGTGAATTTATAGTGTTCCTTTTCTCAATGATATGTATATTATTATCCTGTGTTGAATTAGTCATATCTTCAACGGTATTATTCACCAGTAACACAGTATATTATTTCTTTGTGAAACTGCTTTTTGAGCTCCCTGACGGGTCACTTGGTAAAAATGTTGAGACCAGCAAGGTTCAAGGTTTGATCTCTGTTCTGTGGTGAGTTAGCTAATCTCAGTTGGGACAGTGGTGGGAGCACGATAACTGGCCTCTGCATCCCTGAGGGGAGGAAAGTAAAGTTGGCCAAGGTTCTCTGTCCTGGTAGTTACGCGGTGACCTCTGCTGGAATTGCATATGTGTGGACACTCTGTGAGGACATGATTAGGCTTGGTAGTGATATCCCGTATGGTTCAATATCATCAATATACAGACTGTTCAGATTGGTGCATGAAGAAAAGCTAGTTAAAACACAGGAATGCTGCCACAATAATACAAAATAAAATTATTTCAATTAGCTGGCCCTGTTATACTTTTTATCCTGTGCTGTAACATCGTAAAGCACTGCAGTGGATGTTAACCAGGAGTGGGTTTTGGGTGGATGGAGGGCGAGGCGAGTATGAAATGCACCCACTGGCATAAATTTTAGGCCTGGGGTATTTTAAATTCCAGGCCTCATTTACAGGCAGGAGATTTGGGCAGTCCAGAGGCCATCTGTCAGCACCACAGGAAGGCTTGCCAGCACGCAGGTAATTTGTGTGTTGGGAGGGGCAGTGGAGGGGAATTTGGCAGGGTCTCATGGGTGGGAAGGGGGGAAGAGCCCGGAGCAGCAGAGGCCTAGGCCTTCCTTGTGGGGCCTGCAAACCCACTCCTGCTCCTCCTTCCATTGTTTTGCTTACCTTGGAGGCCTCTGCTGCCTTCAAACTGAATGGGGCATCTGCAGTGGGCACTCCACTCAGGATAGGGGTAAAATGTTATTATAAAATATATAATTTATTCTAAATTTTTTGTTTATAACCTTATTTTGGAAATTTTAGAAATATCACTTACTGACAAAAAAATATTTGTTTTGTAAAAAGAACTATTTTGAATGATTCCGTTAATTCATCAACACGTTCTCATGGCAAAATGTTGACATGTTGAAGTAGATTTTTCCCATTATAAATGTTGACATGTTTCTTTGGGGTTTTTCCATTATAAATATGTTAATGTTAAATGTTGACAAAGAAAGCATGACTTAAAATTGTGATGCACGAGTAGGGCTTGTGCACTTGAACTGTATGATACGCACAACGTATACATAGTTGTGTGAGAGTGTGTGTGCATGTGCTGAGATGGTGGCGGGTAGCATGCTGCAGGATGGAGTTGAGGACACTCGCGTCGAAGACAGAGCCTCAGTTAAGAAGATCTTTGAAGTGCTCCTTCCAGCGGGCACTGATTGCCTCCCTGTCCTTGATAAGTACCTTTCCGTTCTTGGCCCACAGTGGGGTAGGACCTTGGGTGCTTGGGCCATAGGTGGTCTTGACTGTGCTAAAGAATCCATGCACATCGTGGTTGTCGGCTAGCTGCTGGATCTCCTGCACTTTCTCCACCCACCATCTGTTTAGGTCGTGAGTTTTTTGTTGGACCTCGGCCTTCAGGCGTCTGTAGAGCTGCTTTCTTGCTCTCGAGTAGTGTTGGATGAAGTCCAACACTGCCTTTAGTGTGCCAGTGCAGCCTTCGGTCACCTGAGGAAGAGAGTGTTTGAAGACTAGGATCTCAAACCCGGCACCAAGCTCATGGTCTACAGAGCAGTAGTGATACCTACCCTCTTGTATGCCTCAGAGACATGGACCATGTACAGCATGCACCTCAAAGCACTGGAGAGGTACCACTAACGTTGCCTCCGCAAGATCCTGCAAATCCATTGGCAAGATAGGTGCACCAACGTCAGTGTTCTTGCTCAGGCCAACATCCCCAGCATCGAAGCTTTGACCACGCTCGATCAGCTCCGATGGACGGGTCACATTGTCCGCATGCCCGATACGAGACTCCCAAAACAAGCGCTCTACTCGGGGCTTCGACATGGCAAGAGAACCCCAGGTGGGCAGAGGAAATGCTTCACGGATACCCTCAAAGCCTCCTTGAAAAAGTGTAACATCCCCACCGACACCTGGGAATCCCTGGCCCAAGACCGCACAAAGTGGAGGAGATGCATCCGGGAAGGCGCCGAACACCTCGAGTCTCTTCGCCAGGAGCAAGCGGAAGCCAAGTGCAAACAGCGGAAGGAACGCACGTCAACCCAAGCACCCCGCCCCTTCAACCACCGTCTGTCCCACCTGTGACAGAGACTGTAGGTCCCGCATTGGACTCATCAGTCACCTGAGAACTAATTTTTAATGTGGAAGCAAGTCATCCTCGGCCCCGAGGGACTGCCTAAGAGAGAGAAGAGTGTGCATGTGTGAGAGTGTGTAAAAGAGACAGTGGCCTAGAAATTGAGTGGGCTTAGCGCCCATTTTGCGGCGCTAGACGGCATTGCGCTGGACTTACAGCCGGTTTTGAAATTGACTAGGGCCCAACATCGCCGTTACACCGGTAGCGCTGCGCCGGCACCGATGACGTCATCGGTGTGCGCAGCGTCCCGGTTGCCGTGGTGACGGGCCCCAGCGCCGAAATTCAGTTGCGGCCGCCTCGCCCATGGCAGCCGCAACTAAGACTCTGGCAACAGAGTCTTACACGACTTTGCGCCGGCGCATAAAGGTGGAGCGGCGGCCGGCTGCTTTCCCGCCGGCCGCCTGCCCGCACCTCCCTCCCCGGACTCCCCCACCCCCCCCCCCCGCGGAACAGATGCTTCTCGGCTGCGAGCCCGGCACTTCCCCGAGGTGCCGGGCTCATTTTTGTGGCGATTTAACCGGCCAGCGGGCGGGTGCAGGCAGCTCCTCCTTAACTGAAGGAGGAGGCCTGCACTTCCCGAGCCTGCCGCACCGCATCGGGTGCCGCAGCGCCGGAATAGCGCCGCAATGCGGCGCGTAGCGCCAGTTTTCAGGCGCAAACAGCCTTCAGTAGCGCCGGCAGCCGTTTGGGCGCGGCGCTACTGAATTTTTGGCGCGCACAGCGTGACTTAGCACCGGCGCTAAATTTCCGGCGTTAAGCCCCGGCGCAGCGCAAACTCAATTTCTAGGCCAGTGCGTGTGCACATATATTATACTAAAACAATTGATGCCCAACTGTAACTTTCTTGGAAAAAACTATTATTTTTAGCACTGTAACTCATAAATTGACTTCAGACTTGGATCATCTAAAAATTTTCCTAATGTGTTTCCATATTAAAATTTTCCTAAAGCATTTCCATATTAAAATTTACATTCAGTGGTATGCATTTAATATCACATTGGCTAAGTTTTGTCTTTTTCTTTAAATTGCTGATCACAAATCTACACAAAAAACTACATAATGTTAAATGTAAAAAATAAAGGTGACATTTTGTGAAAAAGCCAAAGTACTTTAAATCTCTTCATAAGAATATAATTTTAAAATATTAATTTTCAGGATGTGGGCATTACTGGCAAGGCTGGCATTTATTGCCCATCCCCAGTTGCCCAGGGCCTTCTCTTTCAACCTCAGTTTGATACAACTGAGTGACTCGCTAGGTCACTTCAGAGGGAAGTTAAGAGTCTACCGTGTTGGTGTGGGACTGGAGTCACATACAGACCAGACATATCTTCAGCTGTTATCAGAATTCCTACCAGGACCTACAAATTAAGTGCTGGGATTTTGAAGGTAGTTAAGTAAAGCCTTCTATCTAAATGCGTAACCCCCTTTGCACTTATAAATGTAAAGGTTTAACAAGTTCATTTCTGTTCTTGGAGCCAAAATAAAGAACAGACCTATTACAAAGGACCAATAGGCTGTATTGAAGCTGCATTTTCTTGTGCAGCCTCATACAATGCAATATTCTTGTGCATATTTTCACTTCATTCCAATTTTATAGCTGAGTTTTATGAATAAATAGAAAAACATTACAATTCTTCGAGATGTTATTTTGCTAATTCGCTGTTCTCTGGATTGTAATCTATGGTGGCACAGTTTACTCGGAATTGTTAGACTTCTCCAATTAAGATATAAAACCTCATGATTTAATGTTATTCCTATTTTTCCTTTCAGCACATTGTATGTAAATAGAACTCACAGCTCAATATTAAAATGTCTAGAGTACTTCCAAATATTCGAATGGCATTTTATCTCAGCGTTGCTTAATCAGAAAAGATGTATAGAGTGATGAGAGATTTACAATCATACCTCCCAAATGGTACTGCATTAGTGCAAGTAAAGACATATACATACTAAGGTAAAAAGTTCAAAACTATATAATAGCAAACATAACTAAAGCTAGTGAGGACAGGAGGGTTGTTTGAAGTAACATTCAAATGCAGCACAAAGAAAAGCTTTTATTATTTGGATAAAAACATGTATAGAATGGAACTAGTTCAGTTTGACACTTAGATGTAAAATAAAAGGGATATGATTCACTGGAGCTGATTAGTTCCCAGGTGCAAGTGTGGAAATCAGGGATGAGGACCCGTGATGATGCTGGCTCTCGGCTCCCTTTATATTTTCTGGGACTTCGCTGGGGTGGGATGGTGGGGTGGGGGAGGGGGGGAGTGGGGCGAGGAATAGATTGCCTGGCAGAAATGTAAATGAGGCAGTGACGTAATAAAACTCACTACGCACTTGGTTTGAGCATAAAGCAAGGCTTTAATCAACTTGTTTCAGAACATGGAGGTCTAGTTGTACTTCACTAGTTCCTTGTCTTACAAAATGTCCCTGGAAAACTGGGGCCGACGCCCGAGTATTTATACTCCTTGGACGACGCCACCAGCTGGCCGTCCAGCATTATTTCACAAGTAGTTTCTTGATGAATGATGAGATTTATAACATTCTTCGTGCCTAAAAGATTTGGAAGTCCGATGACTTCCTCTTAACGGATTAGGCGGACCACGAATAGCCGCAGTCTTGTAGATTTTTGTTTATGGCTAGAAGGCACGTCTCCCCGGACCACGTCTTGGTCCCTGGGCCGCTTAATCCGTACTGGTGGATCGACAGGGCCCGTGTTACTCTGATCAACCCGAGGGAGGCTGGGGAGATCGTGACTCCGGGTGTGGGTCCCCACAGTCGCAAAACTGGCTTCATCCTGTTTGATAGCTGGGGATTGACCGGCGTCCTGGCCTCGGGTGGCCATCCCACGGGGAGCGCTCGGCTCCCCGAGTGGATCCAGTGGGGCAGCTGGCAGATCTCTCGATGTCCCAGGTAGGGCGTCATCTTCAGGGGAGTGCAGAGTGTCGGCATCATCCCCGTGGGTCCCTCTATCAGTTGGGTCCATGGAACCAACTGGACAGGGAGCCAGGTCCCGGAGCGAAACGGTGGACCCCCGGCCATCAGGGTACCGCACGTGCGTGTACGTGGGATTGACGTCCGTGAGTACTACCTCGTCGACGAGAGGAACGTTTTTAGATGATCGGACGAATCTTTGGCGCAGCACAGGGCCGGGAGCTGCCAACCATGACGGTAGAGATGTCCCATGGGTGGAGCGATGTTGGAAGCTCAAGAATCGCTCATGAGGTGTGGCATTGGTAGATGTAGAAAGGAGAGACCTGATGGAATGCAACATATCAGGGAGCATAATTTCCCACTGCTGGTCTGGTAGGTTGCGTGACCTCAGCGCAAGACGAACAGCGTTCCAAATGATAGCGTTGTATCTCTCAACCTGTCCGTTACCAATGGGATGGTACAGTGTCGTTTTGCTTGTGGCGATTCCCCGTTGGGAGAGATAACTTTTGAGTTCGCTTGACATGAAGGAGGGCCCCGATCAGAGTGGATGAAATTGACCGTACCGCAAAGGGAAAAGACTTGATCAAGGCATTTGATCAGTGTGGAAGTAAGCATATTGGGACAGGGGAAAGCAAAGGGAAAGCGTGAATATTCATCCACCATAGTCAGTAAGTAGGTGTTTCGCGTTGAGGAAGGCAATGGCCCTTTAAAGTCAATGCTGAGTCACTGCATAGGCGGCATAGTGTGTATGAGCGAGCCATCCAATGGATGGAAGAATTGCGGTTTTAATTCCGCACAAATTCTACAGGAGGAGCATGTTCTTTTCACATCTTCCGTAGAAAATGGGAGATTTTTAGATCACACAAAGTGCAAAATACGGGTAATGCCAGGATGGCATAAGTCAGTATGAAGATCCGCAAGAGTCGAAGTTGACATAGAAGAGCAGAATGCCCACGTGAGGGTATCCGGGGCCACATTCTCTTTGTTGGGTCGATAATGTATGGTGTATCCAAAGGCAGCCAATTCCATCCTCCAGAGTTGTATTTTGTTATTCTTGATCTTAGTGCGTTTCCGGTTATCCAGCATAAAGGCCACGGAGTGCTAATCAGTTATAAGTGTGAAGTGGCGACGAGCAAGAAAATGACTCCATTTACGTACAGCTTCGATGATGGCCATAGCCTCCTTCTCGACAGGAAGATAATGGAGCTCTCTACCCTGCAAAGTTCTGGACAGTAATGCAATGGGTCGACCACCTTGATTTAAGGTAGCAGAGATCGCCACATCCGATGCATCGCACTCGACCACGAAAGGAAGATTTTCATCAATGGAACGAAGCGTGGCTTTTTCCAGTTGTCGCTTGAGGAGGTTGAAAGCTGAAATAGCTGTTGCCTCCAAGTGGGTAGACATCCAGGTCAGTATACTAGTTAATAGTTTGCGAGTAATCGATGCAAAGACGTTTCTTGTGTTGGTTCAGAGGATTTTTGACAACGACGACTTGAGCCCACCAGGAAGATGAACATGGCTCAATGATACCATCAGCTAGAAGGCGAGAGATTTCTGCCTCGATAAAGGATTGATCATCTTGGCTGAAACGTCGTGATTTAGTGACTATGGGCTAACATCAGGGGGAAAGATTGGCAAACAAGGAGGGCTCGTCGAGCGAAGCCGCCGAAAGTGCACAAAATGGTACTTTGGAAATAGTAAGCTCCAGCTTTGACCCTTCAAACTTGAAAGTGAGTCTTTTGTGCTGTTTCTGGAAATCCTGTCCCAGGAGTACATCACTGCATAGGTTCTTGAGCACCCCGAGCCGGGTGGAGAAATATGTGCGGCCATTGAGAATAAGGTTGACAAGACAAAAGCCGGAAGAATTGGTGGTCAGTGTCGACAAAGCCATTGCAATTTCCCTGTCCGAGGGGTAAATACGCAGTTTTAACTTACTGACAGTCCGCTCACTAATGAAGCTGTCAGAGCTGCATGAGTCGATTAGTGCACTCAAAATGTGTCCATTTACCGAAACCTTCGTGGCTGCATGGGACAGACTTTGGGGAAAAACAGCTGTGATGGGAGGAGGGGCAGTTTTACCCTTGACAGCTGTAACCTTAGTAGTGGTTCTTGGGGGAGGAGCAGTTTTATAGATTGCAGCTGTAACCTTAGTAGTGGCTCTTGGGGGATGAGCAGTTTTATAGATAGTCGCTGCAAAACTAACAGGAGCTCTCAACCGGTATACCTTAGAAAAGTGGCCTTTCTTACTAACAGCGGCTCTTGACTGGCATACCTTAGAAAAGTGACCTTTCTTGCTGCAATGATTGCAGGTTGTGTTACAAGCAGGACAAAATTTCCTATAGTGGAACGCACCTCCACAGAAGAAACACTTCCTTCCAGATTGCCAAGATGCCGCTAGGGCGGGGTTGTCATCAATGTAGGTTTCTAGGGTAGGGTTGTCATCAGCCAGGTTGGAGTCGCCATCCATGAGGGCTTCCGCCCGAGGCCTATCGAAGGAGTCACTAAAAGTGATAGCAGCAGCCCGTGCATGTGGTGAAAGATAGGTATCTGCATTCCTCTTTGCTAAGTCCAGAGAACATGCCTGGTCATAGGCAGCCTGTAACTTGAGGGTTTTATTCTCCAACAGACGCTGATGTATGAAGGAAGATGCAATCCCATTAATAAAGGAATCACAAATTAACTCCTCCTGGTACTGCTCAGCTGTAACAGCTTTAAGATTACAATCCTTGCTGAGCCTGCGAAGTTTCTGAAGGAATTCGTCAAGTGATTCCCCGGGTTGTTGTCGAGTTGTGGCCAGTAGATGCCGAGCAAAAATTTCATTTGGGGACTTGACATATAGCTGCTGTAGTATTTGGATAGCGGCGTCATAGTCTACACAGTCTTCGATATAATCAAACACATGAGGGGATACATAATTAGCAAGTATCTCTAATTTATCAGGAACATTCCCACCACACACCCTGAGGAAGTTGCTGAAAGTACGATACCAGTGTTTCCATACCTTAGCAGCTGTAAGTGAATTCAGGTCCAGGTCGAGACGGGCGGGTCTGAGTAGTTTCTCCATGATGGATCGATTACTTGTCTGAGTTCCCTTCTATGGTTCGAGTCGTAGCTGGCTGTTCCCGAAATCACCCAAAGCGTGGAGTTGATATCAAGTTGATTAAATTGACATAATAAAACTCACTACGCACTTGGTTTGAACATAAAGCAAGGCTTTAATCAACTTGTTTCAGAACATGGAGGTCTAGTTGTACTTCACTAGTTCCTTGTCTTACAAAATGTCCTTGGAAAGCTGGGCCCACGCTCGAGTATTTATACTCCTTGGATGGCGCCACCAGCTGGCCGTCCAGTGTTATTTCATGAGTAGTTTTTTGATGATGATGAGATTTATAACAGGCAGGAGAGGACATTCCCGGCCTTCTTACCTCATTTTCCTCTCACTTAGCCAGGTGCCCTGAGATAAAGGGGACCCGAAGAAGCTGTTATTACCCTTAGTAGTCAGAAGTCCCCACAGCCGGCGACCATCCCACTGTTGCAGGGCTCTTTCTCTTCCTGACTCTGGGCACAGGCCCCTGCCGTGGGGCCGACCTGCATTGGGGGATTGGGATAAGCGCAGTACACTTCAGGTACACTGCACCTGGTTAGCATTCAGACACGGGGGGCTGGAAATTTGGCTACATTATTTGAATATTAGAGCCAGACAGAAAGAAGCATATTTTTTATATACATGAATGGAATATATAGTACTGCCTTTTAAATAAATGATACAAGTTACTAAAGAAACAGAGATCTTCTGCTGATAGTGTGCGGAATTTTTCAATAAAAAAGTTACTGCTAAGCAAAATTGCTCTCATTAAGATTTCAGTTTATCACTGTTTTTGTTAGACCCAAACCTCGATTGCATATAGAAGTACTGTAAATAGCTTTAATGAAAAAGAAATGCTTCTAGGTGGTTTTCTGTTAATATACCCAATGTACATAAAAACAATTCTAGCGCAGAATACAAAGTAATTAGTCATCCTGTTGCCTATTCCATCATGTTCAACAGCCAGTTACTTAAAGCTTAACTGCTAGTTCCACTTAATGATATTTACTTACTCAACCCATCTTATTATTTTGTCTTTTTTTTGAATCCCATGTTACTCTATCTTGTCCTTCTTTCAGCTGACTCAGTAGTGAGATAGTCTGTGTTGAGGACTTCTCCATAATTAAAGTTAATGTTTCTTCATAGTTACTGATGGATGGGGTGGGTCACAAGTGCAGGATAGGCAGCTCTGCCAGTATTCATTCCTTGGAGTCATTAACAGCCCAACCGCACTGAATGTCGACAAGTTGTCACTAAGATAAAGCTCAGGCACGCTGAAAGGGATCCTAGCTTTCTAGAGTGCCGTGTGACTATTTGCCAGCTATAGTTTGGTAAGTTTGAAACATTGTTTAGAACATAAGAACATAAGAAATAGGAGCAGGAGTCGGCCATTTAGCTCCTCGAGCCTGCTCCGCCATTCAATAAGATCATGGCTGATCTTCTACCTCATCTCCACTTTCCTGCACTATCCCCATATCCCTTAATTCCCATAATATCCAACAATCTATCAATCTCTGTCTTGAATATACTCAAAGACTGAGCCTCCACAGCCCTTTGAGGTAGAGAATTCCAAAGATTCACCACCTTCTGAGTGAAGAAATTTCTCCTCACCTCAGTCTTAAATGGCCGACCCCTTATTCTGAGACTGTGACCCCTGGTTCTAGACTCCCCAGCCAGGGGAAACATCCTCCCTGCATCTACCCTATCAGGCCCTGTAAGAATTTTGTATGCTTCAATTAGATCACCTCTCATTCTTCTAAACTCTAGAGAATATAGGCCTAGTCAATTCAATCTCTCCTCATAGGACAATCCCCCCATCCCAGGAACCAGTCTGGTGAACCTTCGTTGCACTCCCTCTATGGCAAGTCTATCCTTCCTTAGGTAAGGAGACCAAAACTGTACACAATACTCCAGGTGTGGTCTCACCAGGGCCCTATATAATTGCAATAAGACATCTTGGGGGAGAAATTCAGTATCGCCCCGTTTGGGGCGTAAGTATCGGCCGGGCGCGAAATTTTGCGCCCGGCGCAAATTATCGCCACCTACTGGTAAATTGGCCTGCTTCGCCCTAGGAGGTGCTTGGAGCGTTAAAAGAGGCACTGCACGACTGTCTTAAGGCGCTAAGCCGGAGAAGCGAGGTGCTACCACCGAGGGTGGGCGCAGCGCAGGTGCGGCCAGTTAGCGATTGCACGCAGACACGCTGGCGCCGATCAGCTCTTACAGGGGAAGTTCGATCTTGGATTGCAGCCACACCCTGCGCATCGGAGCCCTGATTCTTGGCCTGGACAGACCTGCTGCCACATTCTGACACCTAGGACCATGGAGAGGGCCAGGGAGCGAGCGCAGCGGTTCAGCGAGGGGGCCTTGCAGGTTCTGGTTGGCGCGGTGGAGCGCAGGCGATCTATCCTGTTCCCGGACACTGGCAGGAGGCCGCTGCCCAACGACTATCACAAAGCTTGGAGGGAGGTGGCTCACAGAGTGACCTCCAGCAGCATGGTGCCTAGGACCCGTGTGCAATGCAGGAAGAAGTTCAACAACCTCACTCGGGTCGTCAGGGTGAGTACCCTTTTCAGAATCCTCTTCATCCCTGCATGTCGATCTCACTTTATGGCCAAAGGGTCCTGAAAGTCCCAATGCCCAGCCCTCATCCAACACCTATGGCCCTTTCAGGAAACTCACACGCACATTCAGCACTTTACACACTGTAAGGGCTAATCGACGATGGGAGGCAGTGCAGCCAAGATCAGGGCTTCACACTGTAAGGGCTATTTCACCATGGGAGGCAGTACAGCCAAGATCAGGGCTTCACACTGTAAGGGCTATTCCACCATGGGAGGCAGTGCTGCCATTATCAGGGCTTCACACTGTACTCAGAGCCCGTCCTTTCTCTTGCAGGGCAAGCTGGCCCATAACAGGAGGCAGCAGCAATGGACCGGGGGAGGCTGGCCTCACCTTCAAGCCTTCACCGATCTGGAGCAGCGAGTCCAGCGGATTATGGCAGGCCGGATGATTGGCCCCATCGCCACTGGAGATGCCGACCCCATTCTGGACAGCAATGGTAAGGTCATCATCACCTTTTTGACCTCTCTCCTTCCACTTGTGCCTCACACCAGCATCCTTTGCCACTATCGAACCAATACAGTACATTGCAGCACTCATGCCTCCCTCGCTGCCACCCTGTCCTCACGCTAAAGCCACGCTTGTACCTCCCTGCTTTCAGATGCTGATTCGCCAGGTGAGGAGGCGGGCCCTCAAGCTGCCACTGTGAGTGACTCTGAAGGCGACGATGAGGAGGAAGCCGGACCATCAGTGCCACCCTCAGCCGAGGCAGCCCATGGCCATAATGGGGACACGTCTTTCCTGGAGGGGAGCAGGGGGGAATGGTCTGAGGAGGGTGAAGCTCCGGGGCCCAGCGGGCTGCAGCAACGCGGGAGGGGGGTAGGGAGGCTCGGCGGCCTTCTCCCTGAAGGGAGAGTCTAGCCTCCAGTCCTGCTATAGTGAGCGCAGAAGAGGTGCGGCTCCTCGCTGAAATGAGCGCCCAGGCGGAGCACAGGCACACTGAGCTCATGGCTGCAGTGGCAAGGATGCCCGAATCCATTGAGTCACTGGCAAGGAGTGTCCAGGACTTCGGCGCAGCACAGGCAAAGAGTCTCCAGGACTTCAGCGCAGCACAGGCGGCTGCCACGCTAGTGCTTAGTGCTGCAATGCAGTCAGTGGCTGGTCTCATGCAGACGTAGATTGAGGCCACACGAGCATTGACTGCTGCCACCCTCGCTGGATCGGGCCCAAATCGCCGGGGCCCTCACCACGCTGCAGCAGGCCAGCAGTCTGTGCTTCAGCAGATTGCTCCGCATGCTGCAGCGCTGCCCCGTGGGAGTGCCAGTGTGTCGTCCGACCAGGGAGTTGCTGTCCTCTGTCAGGATGACAGCATTCTTGCTGCCAACACCTTCACTTCTCCACTGCAGCTGCCACCACCTGTAGGACAGACTGCTGCCGCCCATGCAGAGTTGGAGCAGTCAGCAGCCGGGCCCTCCAGGCCCAGAGCTGGTCCAGGCCGTCCCTCAAGGGCATCTGCAGTCTCAGTTTCTGACACTCAGCAGCCTTCCCCCAGCCTTGCTGCAGCCACTGGGGTCCCATTGCGGAGGAGCTGCAGGGTGGGAAGGGGCGAATCTCACAAGCGAAGCAGATCACCCTTGAAGGGCAAAAAGTAGGAGGTGTGGCAAAATGCTGTTAAATGTTTTATTGAAGGCTGAGGATCGTGGTCATTTTTTGGTTACTGTTTTGTTCATTGTCTCCAGGTTGTGAGAGCCAGTTATGTGACTGACTGCTTTTATTGGCTTTTCTCTCTATTACTTTGTCATGCGGGAAGGGCACACAGTTTGTTAAATAAAGAAGTGTCTTTATTCAGAATGTGCATGTTTGCTCTTTGAACTATTTGTTGCCTTGACCGGCTTAGGGGTTGCGGCACGGTTCCATTCATGTTCTTTGAATGGCAGAAGCCAATCCCTCAGAGGGGGCCTAGAACCGACTTGCTATAAGCCGCTGACGGACGGCCCTTGCACTTTGTGCCTCCCTCCCGTCTTGGTGCTGCTCCTCCTCCTCCTCCTCCTCTGCTGGTGCTCCAATGTCTGGTGGCAGTGGCTGAGTCCTGAGGATTGCCAGGTTATGCAGCATGCAGCACACAACAATGAAATGGGAGACTCGCTCAGGTGAGTACTGAAGGGCTCCTCTGGAATGGTCCAGACAGCGGAACCATTGCTTGAGCACGCCGATTGTGTGCTCAATGATGTTCCTGGTCGCTTGATGGCTCTCATTGTATCGTTCTTCAGCAAGGGTGCTGGGCGAACGGAGCGGGGTCATCAGCCAGGTGCACAGAGGATAGCCCTTGTCCCCGAGAAGCCAGCCTCCTGGGTGAGCCGGGGCCTCGAAAAGGTCTGCTACAGAAGTCTGGCGCAGGATGAAGGCGTCGTGGCTGCTGTCTGGAAAGCCGGCATTGACAGCGACTATCAGCTGTGTGTGGTCACAGACCAACTGGACGTTCAACGAATGGAACCCCTTCTGGTTGCGGTAATCCTCGGCATTCTCTTGCGGCGCCCGCAAAGCCACATACGTGCAGTCAGTGGTGCCCTGGACCATGGGGAAGCCCGCTATTCTTGCAAATCCCATTGTGCGCTCTTGCTGCTTGTCCGGGGTCATGGGGAAGGAGATGTACTGACGTCTCCTTTTAAAGAGGGCGTTCGTAACTTGACGGATGCAGCAATGCACTGCGAACTGGGAGATATTGGCAATGTCCCCAGTAGCGGATTGAAAGGAGCCAGTGGCATAGAAGTTGAGAGCCACTGTCACCTTCACTGACACCGACAGAGACGTCCTGCTCCTCAGTTGAGGCTGCAGATCTGGCTGAAGCAGGTGGCAGAGCTCAGTGACCACCTCCCTGCTGAATCGCAGCCTCTGAAAACACTGCTCCTCAGACATATTGAGGTATGAGGACTGTTGGCGGAAAACCCTGGGACGGTAAGGTCTCGTGTGCCGATGCCTGTTGGCCCTCCTCCGTCTGGCCATGATTGGCACTCTCTCTCTGCGTCTCTGTGCCCTCTCAATGTAATGGAGAAGCCCAACGTTCCCACCCATTGCAGCCCCCATAGTATGTGACCACTCAAGGTTATGCCGGTGAAGAAGCAAACCAACTACAAAGTTCTGGTCAGAAGCCAAAAGTACCACTGCGAGCGCTGACTCAATGCAGAAAGCTCTCTCCCTTTGTCTCTCTGCAAATCTCTCTCTCACAGAAGGAGTGGTCCAAAAATGGCTACCACAAAGAAGCCAGGAAGAGCCCCCTGTAAATAGCGCCCCCCCAGCCACACAGCGACTGGGAACCGTTCCAGTCAACCAGTCGCTGGGAGCGACAGGCGGAAAGGAGGGTGGCGCTACTGAATTTCCGGTTTGGGGCGCCCCAAGGGCGTTGCACCATGAAATGACGTCAGGATCTACGTGCGCAGCTGAGCGGGCGCTGCGGTTTAGCGCCGCTGCTAAATGTCCGCTCAATTTCGCGAGAGGCGCAGGTCTCACCGCGCCTGGGCGCTAGCTGGCTCGCGCCCCACCTATCGCCCTCTTAAGGCGCTAATGGGTGGCGCAACCAACTGAATTTCTCCCCCCTTTACTCTTATACTCAAATCCTCTTGTAATAAAGGCCAACATACCATTTACTTTCCTAATTGCTTGCTGTACCTGCATGTTAACTTTCAGTGATTCGTGTACAAGAACACTCAGGTCCCTCTGAACACCAACATTTCCCAATCTCTCACCATTTAAAAAATGTGCTAACTATTGCTGTGTACTTTCTCTCTAAGTGTTTGTAACACCTGTGCATTTTTAGTGCGCTAGTTAATAACTTTTGTCCTGAATTCCTGTGTGTGCTATTTTAACAAAGTCCTGAAATGAGCTAATGACAGAAAAAAAACAATTTTGCTAACAGATGCACCAAAAATACTGCAGAAAGGAATTTCAATTTGTGAGTCAATGTACTGATACACCCAGCTCCATTTGTCATATCAATGACTGTGTACGGTGATTTGACTAGGGTCTAGGGTCCTGAGACTAGGGTCCTGAATTTAAATAAAGGAAACAACGATGGTATGAGGTGCAAATTGGGTAGGATTGATTGGGGAATGTCACTCAAAGGGTTGACGGTGGATAGGCAATGGCAAACATTCAAAGACCGCATGGATGAACTACAGAAGTTGTTCATCCCAGTTTGGGATAAGAATAAAACAAAAAGGGTGACTCAACCGTGGCTAACAAGGGAAATTAGGGATAGCATAAGATCCAAGGAGAGGGCATATAAATTGGCCAGAAAAAGCAGTAACCCTGAGGATTGGGAGCAGTTTAGGATTCAACAAAGGAGGACAAAGGGATTAATTAAGAAGGGGAAAATAGAATATGAAAGTAAGCTTGCAGGGAACATAAAAACTGACTAAGAGCTTTTATAGACATGTGAAGAGAAAAAGATTAGTGAAATCAAGTGTAGGTCCCTTGCAGTCAGAAGCAGGGGAAGTTATAATGGGGAACAAAGAAATGGCAGACCAATTAAATGCATATTTTGGTTCTGTCTTCACAAAGGAGGACACAAGTAACCTCCCAGATATGTTGGAGAGCATAGGGTCTGATGAGAGGGAGGAACTGAAAGAAATCAGTATTTGTAGGGAAATGGTGTTGGGGAAATTGACGGGATTGAAGGCCGATAAATCCCCAGGGCCTGATAATCTACATCCTAGGGTACTTAAGGAAGTGGCCCTAGAAATAGTAGATGCATTGCTGATCATCTTCCAAAATTCGCTGGAATCTGGAACTGTACCCATGGATTAGAGGGTAGCTAATGTTACCCCACTGTTCAAAAAGGGTGGTGGAGAGAAAGTGGGGAATTACAGACCGGTAAACCTGACATCGGTAGTGGGGAAAATGCTAGAGTCCATTATAAAGGATGTAATAGCTGAGCACTTGGAAAACAGTGACAGGATCGGACAAAGTCAACATGGATTTACAAAAGGTAAATCGTGCTTGACTAATCTACTGGGATTTCTTGAGGGTGTAACTGGGAAAATAGATAAGGGAGAACCAGTAGATGTGGTGTATTTGGACTTTCAAAAGGCTTTCGATAAGGTCCCGCATAAGAGATTAGCGTGTAAAGTTAAGGCACATGGGATTGGGGGCAAGGTATTGACTTGGATAGAGAACTGGTTGGCGGACAGAAAGCAGAGAGTAGGAATTAACGGGTCTTTTTCCGAGTGGCAGGCAGTGACTAGTGGGGTACCGCAGGGATCGGTCCTTGGATCCCAGCTATTCATAATATACATTAATGATCTAGATAAGGGAACTAGATGTAATATCTCCAAGTTTGCAGACGACACAAAGCTGGGTGGGCGTGTGTGCTGCGAGGAGGATACCGAGAAACTCCAGGATGATTTGGACAGGTTGGGTGATTGGGCAGAAGCATGGCAGATGCAATATAACGTGGATAAATGCGAGGTTATCCACTTTGGTGTCAAAAACAGAAAGGCAGACTATTATCTGAATGGCAATAGATTGGGAGAAGGGGAAGTGCAACAAGACCTGGGTGTCCTTGTGCACCAGTCGCTGAAGGTAAGCATGCAGGTGCAGCAGGCGGTAAAGAAGGCAAATGGTATGTTGGCCTTCATAGCAAAAGGGTTTGAGTACAGGAGCAAGGATGTCCTGCTGCAGTTGAACAGGGCCTTGGTGAGACCACACCTTGAGTACTGTGTGCAGTTTTGGTCACCTTATCTGAGGAAGGATGTTCTTGCCATGGAAGGAGTTCAGCGAAGATTCACAAGGCTGATCCCTGGGATGGGAGGAATGACGTATGAGGAGAGATTGGGTCGAGTGGGGTTATACTCGCTGGAGTTTAGAAGAATGAGAGGGGATCTCATCGAAACTTATAAAATTCTGACAGGTCTGGACAAACTAGATGCAGGTAGAATGTTCCCGATGGTCGGAGAGTCCAGAACCAGGGGTCATAGTCTAAGGATAAGGGGTAAGCCATTTAGGACAGAGATGAGGAAGAATTTCTTCACCCAAAGAGTGGTGAACCTGTGGAATTCTCTACCACAGAAGGCGGTTGAGACCAAGGCCTAGAAATTCAGTCTGGACACTTTTGGGGCGCTAAAGTCGGGCGCTCGCTAAAGTTAGCGCCCGCCGGAAAGTGTAGGCCACATCGCCGAAATTCAGTAGAGTTGGCCCTAAGTTTGGCCAAGCGCTGAAACTGGCGTTGAAATGCTGTGTTCCGGCGCTAAGCCGGCGATGCGGCCTAATAACGCCGAAGCCGGGCGCAGCGCAGGTGCGGTCATGTTTTGATTGACAGCAGACACCCTGACGCCGGCCAGCTCTTAAAGGGGGAAGGGTCAACTTTGACTGCTGCCACGCCCTGCATACTAGAGCCCTGCAGCTAGGCCTCAGCACTACTGGTGTGCCAAAATAGCGCCTGGAGCAATGGAGAGGGCCCGTGAGCGAGCGCAGCGCTTCTCAGAGCATGCTCTGAGTGTGCTCATTCATGGTGTGGAGAAGAGAAGAGAGATCCTGTGCCCGGACAGTGGCAGGAAGGCTCCCAGGAGCCAGTACAGGAGAGCCTGGGGCAAAATCGCCCGCAGGGTGTCATCCACCTGTGATGTCCCCAGGAGTGCGGACCAATGCCGCAAGAAGTTCAACGACCTCACTCGGATGGTGAAGGTGAGTACCCTTTCCAGTGTCCCCCTCATCCTTGCATGTGCACCTCACATTATGGGCAAAGGGACCTCAAAGGCCTAATGGGCAGCCCTCCTCCCGCAGCAATGGCACTTGCATGTTCATCAATAGCACTTTCTGCACTTAACACACTGGCCAAGCTATTCCACCATGGGAGGCAGTGAACCCAGCAACAGGGCACCACACTGGCCAAGCTATTCCACCATGGGAGGCAGTGCACACAGCGACAGGGCACCACACTGTACTTAGAGGCCGTCCTTTCTCTTGCAGGCCAAGCTGGCGAGCAATGTAAGGAGCCAGGCTGTCACTGGTGGAGGCCGTCCCGAGTACCAGGCGCTCACTGATCTGGAGGAGAGCGTGGCACGACTCATGCGTGGCCGGGTGACTGGCCCTGTCGCGATCGGCGAGGCGGACCCTGTACTGGTACCCACTGGTAAGGACATGACCGGTTGCACCTCTCTCGTTGCCCTCGCGCTTCAGATCTACATCCTTTCCCACTGACCGACAAATGTGCATAATGCACCACTCAGGCCTCCCTCGCTGACGGCCTGTCCTCACTCTAAAGCTACTCTTGTGCCTTCCTGCTTTCAGCTGGTGAGGAGGAGGTGGTCCCTGAAGCGCAGAGAGCCAGGCCCTTGGAGGAGGAGGACGTCGAGGACCAGGAGGAAGGCGGCACATCGGGGGAACCCTCCTCCGCGCCAGGGGATGGCAATGGAGGGGAGACGTCTGGCCTGCAGGAGAGCCAGGGGGAGGTGTTGGAGGGGAGGGCCGAAGCTGGTCCCAGTAGGGTGGACGCACGCGGGAAGGCTCCGGCAGCACGCCGGCCTTCTGCCCAGAGGGGGGAGGTGTTGGAGGGGAGGGCACAACCTGGCCCAAGTGGGGTCGACGCACGCGGGAAGGGTCGGCCAGCTCGGCGGCCTTCTCCCCGGAGGGAGAGTCCGCCCTCCAGTCCGGACACGGTCCTCGCCCAGGAGGTGCGCGTCCTCGATGAGATGTCGGCGGCGTCTGAGCGGCGCCACCAAGAGTTCATGGGGGTGGTCGAACAGATGCCTCATGCCATTGAGTCCCTGGCTCAGAGTGTGGTGGCTTTCGGGGAATCACAGGCCAGGGGGTTCGAACAACTCACGGCAGCGCACGACAGGGGTGTCCAGCAACTGGCCGCAGCGCACGACAGGGGTGTGCAGCAACTCGCGGCAGCGCAGGACGCGGGTGTGCAGCAACTGGCGGCAGCGCAGGACGCGGGTGTGCAGCAACTGGCGGCAGCGCAGGACACGACTCGCGAGATGAGTGGTGCCGTCCACACACTGGCAGAGCTGATGCGGGCACATACCAGGGCAGTTCGGGCACTCACTTCTGCCACACTCACTGTGGCACGGAGGCATCGCCATGGCACCCGCCGCCCTGCTGCAGCACAGCGGTCTGGCCTCCCCCAGATTGCTGCGCTTGCTACACTGCCAGCCCGGCCGAGTGCCAGTGTCTCTGGCGAGCAGCGCGCACCTGCCATCAGCCAGCTTGCCCCCAATGGTGCTGCCGACACTGCCACTCCCCCAGCCAAGGTGCGATGAGCTGCTGCTAAGACTGATGCTGCCCAGCCACAGCTGCGGCAGTCAGCAGGCGGCCCCTCCCGGGCCAGGCCTCGTCTAGGCCGACCCCCAAGGGCATCTGCCGACACGCTTTGTGGCCCTCATGAGCCTTCCCCCAGCCTCGCCACACCCGCAGGGCCCAGGTTGAGGCGGAGCAGCAGGTCGGCCAGGGGCCGGAGAAGCCTGTCTAAGGACTCGCCCTCTCGGCACACCCATTAGAGTGTGGTGAGAGCGGTTTCTTTTATATTGGGGGGCTTGTGTTGTGGGGGGCATTATTTTGTTAAGGCCGAGGATCAAGGCATTTTTTGTTCTCATGGGGGTGTCTCTGTTGTGGGGGGGGGGCTTATTTTTGTAAGGCCGCTGTTGAAGGCCTTTTGGATGGGCAAGTTTTGTTAGTCCTCCCCAGGTTTTGGGACTGACAGATGTTTTCGACTGTTTTTTGGGGGTCTTGTCTGTTTTTCTGTTTCATGTGGGAAGGGCCCTGAGTTTGTGAAATAAAGCTTTTGATTTATTCAGCATGTCCAGGTGTCATGTTTGAAGTGGTTTTTGCGTTAACTGGCTGAGGGCTTGCGGAGCGGCTGCCTCAGGTGCGTTCATTGCCACAGGCCATTCCCTGACAGGGGGCCTAGAAGTGTCGATCAATAAGCCCCCGGCGGACGGCCCTTGGCCCTTGTCGCTCCCTCCTGGGCTGGTCCTCTTCCTCCTCCTCCTCCTCCTCCTCCTGCTCGTCCTCCTGAGGTGGTGGTGCAATGCCAGGTGGCAGTGCCTGAGTCCTGCGGATAGCCAGGTTGTGCAGCATGCAGCACACGATGACGAACTGGGAGACTCTATCCGGCGAATACTGAAGAGATCCTCCGGAACGATCCAGGCAGCGGAACCGTTGCTTGAGGACGCCTATCGTTTGCTCGATGATGTTCCTTGTGGCTTGATGGCTTTCGTTGTATGCCTCCTCCGCTGGGGTCCTGGGCGCGCGGAACGGGGTCATGAGCCATGTACACAAAGGGTAGCCCTTGTCCCCGATAAGCCATCCCCTTGGTGGAGGCTGTGCCTCGAACATGTCAGCCACAGTAGTCTGGCGCAGGATAAATGCATCGTGGCTGCTTCCTGGGAAGCGGGCATTGACAGCTAGGATGCGCTGCCTGTGGTCACACACCAGCTGTACATTTAAGGAATGGTAGCCCTTCCGGTTGCGGTAATCCTCGGCATTGTGGATAGGTGCCCGCATAGCCACATGCGTACAGTCAATGGCGCCCTGCACCATGGGGAAGCCCGCGATCCTGCCAAATCCGACTGCACGCTGCTCCTGCCTCTGTCGGGTCATGGGGAAGGAGATGAATTGGTGTCTCCTCGCGTAAAGTGCATCGGTGACCTGCCGGATGCGGCGATGCGCGGCGAACTGGGAGATGTTCGCTATGTCCGCAGCAGCGGCTTGGAAGGAGCCGCTTGCATAAAAGTTCAGAGCCACCGTGACCTTCACTTCCACCGAGAGAGACGTCCTGCACATCAGCTGTGGACGCAGATCTGTGTGAAGCAACTGGCAGATCTCTGCAACCACCTCCCTTCTGCAGCGCAGCCTCTTCACACAATGCGCCGCAGTCATGGTGAGATAGGACACCTGCTGCCGGTATTGCCTGAGTGGGTAAGGCCTACGTTGCCGACGCCTGATGGCCCCTCTGCATCTAGGCATGGCTGGCCCTCTCTCACAGCGTCTGCGAGCCCTTCGCACATAATGCTGCAACTGAGGGTTGGCCCCCCATACAGCCCCCATAATAAAGTTGAGAACAGATAAATCACAATGAATCAAATGTCAAAGCACTGGCCAGAAGCCAAAAATACCTCTCCTATGTTGTCCCAAATCTGTAACCTCTGTCTCTTGGTCTCTGTCCAGAAATCCAAAGCAGTAAAGTCATTGCAGCAAAATGGCTGTGCTTTATAGGTCAGTGTAAGTGCCCTTTAATTTGCGCTCCCCGAGGCCCACAGGGCCTCTTTTGCGTTCCACCTCACAGTTCTTAGCAGCGCCACGCCCACATTGGGCGGGCGCCACTGAATTTCCGGTTTGGGGCGCACAAACAGCGTTGCGCGATGATATGACGTCATAAGCTGCGCGCGCACCTGAGCGGGCGCAAACACTTTGCGCCGGCGCTAAATGTCAACTGAATTTGGGTGTCGGCGCAGATCGGACTGCGTTCAGGCGCTAAGTGTCTAGCGCCGGAAATATAGCCCTTTTATGGCGTTAGCGGCTGGCGCAACCCACTGAATTTCTAGGCCCAAGTCTTTAAATATATTCAAGAAGGAGTTAGATATATTTCTTAGAGCTAAAGGTATCAAGCGATATGGGGAGAAGGCAGGTATGGGGTACTGAGTTTGGATGATCAGCCATGATCTCATCGAATGGCGGAGCAGACTCGAGGGGCTGAATGGCCTACTCCTGCTCCTATCTTCTATGTCTATGTTTCTATGGATGAGCACTATTCTACCAAAGGATTGGATGCATTTCCCCTTTTATGAATGGCATCAGCTCAAACATACTCTGCTACTACTTCATGGCAAACGAGATGGCAGAACATTACAACAATCGTTGTGCATATTACAAAATAAAAGATATTTTTGCAGAAACAGAGGGGCAGCAAAAATAGCATTTTATTTGCCATTTACATTGTATATTGTACATTGGAAAATCATGTACAGCATGTGTCCAATTTTTTAACATGTATTCCCAGTGGACAAGGCTCCTTGCTGGGAGTGCAAAGTTGGAAAATTACTCCCTATTGTGCCTCTGTAACTATACTGTTACATTTTTGGGTATTGCTTATATATTTCCCATGCTCAGTGCCAAAAACTACCTTTATAAGTTAATTTTCACTCCTTACAAGCTGGAGTGTGACTTTATCTGTACCAATATCTGGTAATGTTGGAAGACCAGGGGGGAAAAATTCGGTTGCTTTGCATTTCCCGTTAGCGCCCTAAGAGGGTGCTAATGGGGCGCAAAGCAGTTAGCGCCCAGGCGCGGCGCCGCCTACGCCTCCCACAAAATTCAGCGGGAGGTTATCGGCAGCGGTAACCGGTATTGCCCCACGGCGCTGCGCCGCCAGTGATGACATATCGCCGTGCGCAGCGCCCCGCTCGCGTCCTGGCTGCGATCTTCGGGAGCGCCCCCTGACTTACCACTGGACGCTATGTCCGACAGGGTCAGGGGGGCCTACTTGCGGCCAGGGCGGCGCTATTTAAAGGCGGGGTGCGGGGCGGCCGCTTTTGTTGCTGGCCGCCTGCCAGCACCTGCCTCCGCTCCCATCCCCGGCCTCCTTACCCGCCCCTTGAGTGCCGGGCTCTTTTGCTGGCACTCCCGATCCCTGGGGGCCCAGCTGGGAGGGGAGGGTAAGAAGGGGAGGAAGGCCTGCAATACCATGGCACGTAGCGCCGTGATATTCCCTCGCAGCGCTCCAAGAGGGAGGCGGGGTGCTTCCAGTAGCGTCCCGCTTCCCTCTTGGGCGCTACCACTCAATTTCTGTCACAGGGGTGCTAATTTTTCCGGAGCGCTACTCAATTTTTAGCCATAGGAGTCAAACAAAAACCCTTTGGATTTATTTCACAAGTCCCCTCATGACTTCTTAGCCTTTAGAAAGTAATAAACTCTTTTTATTTACGTTGTAAAATTTTCAATATGTTTATTAGAAAATAAAAAATAAAGAGTAGCAATAAATAACATAGCAGATTACAGTAGTTTACATAACCTATGTATTCCTCTTTGAACATAGAAGATTATAAACAGATGCAACCCTTCATTAATTTTCCTAGTAATACTGGTCCTGAGATAACGACTCCTAACAATAATTTAAATGAGCTTCTTTAACTGTTGCCCCACAGAAGCTCCTGCCTTTCTCATGATGTCCTCAGAACAACTGAAGAAAGCTTGTCCAAGATATATTTTCCATCCACTTTGAAGTTCAACCAGCAACAATGGAAATCAAACATGGAGCTGTCACATTTGCATCAGGCTGTCAGACACGCTCAAGGTTTACAACACACTTTGAGATGCTGTCTGGCCAGGGTTTTATCTCTTGAGCCCAATTAAGTTAAAAATTGAGATACAGGAAAACCAAAGGTGATCTGACCAATTTAATGGACTAATAAATATGCATGCAGCTAATAAGAAATATTCCTAAAAATAACTCTTCAAAAAATTCAAAAATGTTAATAGCTGCTAGGTGCAACTGTATTTCTAATCAAGTTGTAAAACCTCTTTGGACTCAGTGATTCCTCGACAGCACAAAACAAGCAGGTAAAAAAGGTTGCTGTTAAAATATTACATATTAATGGCTCTTTGACTCATACAGACAGTTCAGGGATAATTTTAACCCCCAAAAATGGGTGGGTTGGTGTCGGGTGAGATGTTAAAATTTTAAAAATCTCTATCCGATCCAAACCCGCCCACTTCCGGGTTTAGCAGAGGTGGGACAGGGAGCGGGCAGCCAACCCACTCCCAGGAGGCGGTTTGGCCATTTAAATATTATAATGAGGCCGGGAGCCTAGCATTTAACCCGTTTTACAGGTTTAACTCTGGCTAGCCGGGTTTCCCAGGCCTCGGAAACCTGGCAGCTCAAGAGAGGCGAGGACAGCTTCGGGGAAAAGGTAAGTGCCCTTGCAGTACTGCTTGTGGGGTAAGAGGAGCAAGACTGCTTCCCTCTGGCCCACCAAGCTTACCTCCTTCCCTGGCCTCGGACACCCCCATCCATAGACCCTCCCCCCCACCCCCGATTGGGGATCAGATACTCTCCCGGGGTTGGGGATCGGACTCCCCGCCCACTAGCAGCTGCAGGCTCTATACCTGCTCCTGCGACCAGCCAAGCCTGTCAATCAGGCTGATTACCAAATGGGGATCCTGTTAAAAAAAAAAGTTGCACACTGTGGAGTTAAAACGCAACAGCATGTAGGGAAAAACTCCGCACCCCCACCCTCCCACCAATCCCCCACCCCTCCCATTTACCAAACCCGCCCCCGTCATTATTGGGGCTAATCTCCCAGAAATAAAAATTGAAAATTCTGGAAACACTCAGCAGGTCAGGCAGCATCTGTGGAGAGGGAAACAGAGTTAACGTTTCAACTCCACCCAGTTTCACCTGCCAGTCAGCTGCCCAATAGTTCAGATCATATCATTTAAAAAAAGGACAGAACCATACCTCCAATCAAAGCCACCAAATTGGACAAACTCAGATCCTCACAAAGAAAATTCAAATAGTCCAATCTGATACTCTCAAGCAACAAGTTTGATTGGTCCTCACTCCTAGGCATTGTCCCCGTAACTCTAATGGTGCTAATGGCATCTTAACAGGATAAAGATTGGATGCACAAAAGACAGAAGTTAAATCTTTGTTCTTTAATACTCAGAAATTGCAAACGCCTTTATGATTTCCAATAGAAAATCATAGCCGGATACTCTGCTGGCTAAGTGAATAAGTGCACAGCCTGGTGTTGTACTGAACCTTAGAGATCAGGATGGTAACTTAGGTTCAAACCCTGGGCTGTAGCGAGGTTGCTAATTTAAGTCGGGCTAGTCTTTATGGCAATAGGGTACTACAGTTGGCGTTCTTGTTCCTGGAGCAGGAAGAGAAAAATCAGCTAAGGTTCCTACTCCAGTGGTCTCTGCTGGCAAGTGTGTGCTTGTATAGGTGTCACCTGGGAACAGGTTTGCCATGCTCCACACCCATTGTTGAACAGGTTGCTAACACTCCAGGGTTAATTTTCTGTTTGTGCACTCCTGGCGGGAGCCTCACACGTTGGGAGCGCATAATTACAGTCGTGTACATGCAGCCCATAAATAACCATGGGCTATATACATGAGATTTTCCAATAACATACTCCTGGCAGGCAGGCCCAATGCCAATAGCACAAATGTAGAAAATATCTAGGTTCAAACATAAAGGAGGACCATTTGGAGAACGTATTAGATGATTGGCAACACCAAGCTAGAGTCACTGACTTCAGGAGTTATGGGGAAAATTGAGATTATGGTTTTATTTGGTTATTTTGTGTGGAAAAGGGTTAAAATAATTTGCTCTGTGTACTTGACCACAAGACTTTCCTGTTAAGTAGTGAATAGTCATTTTGAAAGCACATTAGTCCAGAGGAAGAAAAATATTTGATTAGAAAAAACAGGTCACTTATTTGACAGATTCACAGATTTGTTATGATTTGATGTTTGCTTTGAGTTGAATAAATGCATCTCATTTTAAAGGCTTGTTTAATCTAGGCTGCAGATAATGATGACAAAGTGGATTAAGAGAGATAATGTGGACATTGTCGATTGCCTGACTATAACCTACAAATGACAGCAAGAAGATGTTTTACATTCTTAGGCACATTCTGGTTAAAATGTGTCTAAGACAGCATAAATATCCATATTCCAGTATCATTTATTGCTTTACCTGTGACATCTACTGTCAGTGTCTAGTTCCATGAAGAATTCATGAGACATACTTGTATATGAATGCTATTCATTTAAGTCATGTTCATCAGAGTCAAATGCACTAGTATCTTAAGAACATAAGAATGTCTGGAGTGAGAAAGGCCATTTGGCCCATAAAGCCCACTTCATGAAAGAAAGAAAAAGCATGACTTGCATTTACAGGAAACTCTCTTCTAACCAGCACCTAAATATCCGGAAATCTCTCTTAACCGGCAAAATTCAGGAGTAGGTTCAGGTAAGTTTTACTATATATTAGTGGCCGTGTAACCGGGGTTCCTGGATCTGTGGCCGTGTAACCAGGGTTCCTGCACCTGTGGCCATGCAACAGGGACTCCTGGATCTGTGGCCGTGTAACCGGGACTCCTGCACAAGTGCCGTGTAACCGGGGCTCCTGCACCTGTGGCCGTGTATGGGGCTCTTGTACCTTGGTAAGTATACCTCTGTAATCCGAACTTTTTGATCAACCGGCACCACGCCGGTCCCGTCGGTGCCGGATAAAAAAGAGTTTCCTGTATATAGCACCTTTCACGATCTCACGGCGTCCCAAAGCACTTTAGAGCCAATTTTTTTTTTTAAGTGTAGTCATGCGTCCATGTATGATGACATCTCCTCTTTCCATCATCACGTGTTGATTCTCTACTTCAGGTACACAAAGCTGCTTCCTGTATCTCCACAGACGAAAGTCAGTGATCTAAACTTTCCAAATGGGTCACATCACCAGTGGGACGGGACATCTGCCCAGCACAGCGATGCTCCACTGACCCTAGCTGACTGCTAGAGGTGGGCTTCCTGACATACATAGAAAGAAAAAAGACTCGCTTTTTTTATATAATGCCTTTCACAACCTCAGGATATCCCAAATTGTTTTACAGCCAATTAAGTACTCTTTGAAGTGTGGTCACTGTTGTAATGTAGGAAATGCGGCAGCCAATTTGCACACAGCAAGGTCCCACAAACAGCAGTGTGATAATGACCAGATGATCTGTTTTAGTGATGCTGGTTGAGGGATAAACGAATCATCCACTAGGAACCCGTACTGAACTGGGACGAGAAGCATGCTGTGGCACGCCTCCTGAAGGCTATCGCTGAGTTGCCTGAAAAATTGGAAATTAAAAAAATAAATAAATTGCTGCTACTTCTGGGGCCTGTGCATGATACACTCTGAGAACAACTGCACAGGCCCTTCTGTGAAGAAATCTCTGAGGCCTTCTCTGCCAGCCTTTCAACACCAGACACTAGGCCTTAACAGGCAGTCTTGAGGTCCAGCATTCAAACAGGACAAATGATGGGAAACAGAGGTTGCGTTTCCCTCATTTCAGTATGTTCCTCATGCACCTGTCCACATGAGGCCAGGTGAACTTCATGTTGCTATGTCCTCCCTCCAGAACAGGGAATAGGTAGCAACATGGCAGACTGAGCCCCTGAGCACTTTTCCAGCCCCATCGGCCTCAGATCCACCAGAAAACTGGTGTAAGAGGGCCGGAAAGCCTCGGCCAGTTCATCAACCTATGGAGAATTTTCTTTTCTAACTGTGCTTGAGGCTTGTGAATTTTTACTTGCGATCTTTATTCTGATGCTCATTATCCAAGTTAAACATTTTGCTAACTTTGACATAATATATATTTTCCATTATTTTAAAGAGTCATAATATGGCTCTGCTCAGCTTTATTTGTTTCAGTGAAAATAACTTTAGTTGCTTGAGCCTTTCTTCATAACTGAATTCCCCAAGGCATGGGATCAGCCACTTTTCTCTAAAACATTTTCAAGGCACCTATATCCTTTTTAAAGCAGGGTGCCCAATATTATCAAACTGGCCTCACTATTGTTCTGACTTGTAATCCAATGCTTTTGCAAATGGAACCTGATTTGCCTTATTTATAATGGGTTGGATTTGGTGGGGCCGATGACGTCGGAATGTCCCCACAAGTTCCAGGTTTCCCCGTGCACTGCGCATGCACGAAAACCCGGAAACTGCGATCTGTCAAAGTTACTCCTTGACAGATCGTCCGCACGCACCCCAGAAAGACTTTCGTTGGCGCATTACTGCCCAGCGAATGCCCACGAAACCCTTACGCCTGGTGAAAGCAGGCATAGGACCGGCTTCTACCAGCGTGAGGGTTAAAAGAAATGTTAAATTAACATTTTAAAAGTGATTAAAACATACAAAAACATTTAAAATTAGCTTATGTAAATTGTGGGCCGGATTAAAATGTTTTTTATTATTTTTCAAAAAATGTAATTTTTTTAAAGTGCTTAATCAAAGGGACTTTTAATTAATTTAGAACATGGGGATTTTTATTTTTTATTAGAACTGTGTTAATTACTGATTTATTTGGGGATTTCTCATAAGCTTACAGGGATTCCATTTGTAAATGGAATCCCCATAAGCTTGTGAGGAATCCCCCTTTCTAATTGGTTGGCCTGGCCCACGAGATCCCAGGGATGCTTCTGAACCACCTGTGTCCCCGGGATCCGTGGGCCTTTACGGAGGCGTACGCCTGAAAACTCAGGACCCGAAGACTCCCAAGCTCCGGAGCCACCAGGTACTTCCGGTTTTTTTTCCGGTTCGGAGGTGTACTCCGGAGGTACACCGCCTACCGTAAATTTCGACCCATTGTCTTCACATTGAGCAGGCGTCTGTTCATGATGTCTTTAATTTCCTTTATTTCTACCTGTTTTAGAACTTTCTTTTAAAGGATCAACTCTCCCCTCTGCATCCCATCTTCTCTGAACCTCCCATTTTACAGTTTTTAATTCCTATATTTGAAGAATAGGAAAGTTCAGAGTTAGGACTGGACATAGCCAACCAAACCAATGGTAGTTTCTCCTGCCATTTCATGACTCTTTGCTTGTGCCTACTCTTTTCTTAACTTGAAAATTGCCGAAACCTACGAAGATTGGCTTTAGAGCAGGTTATTTAAGGACAATGCAGCATATCTTTCTATTTGGTAAAATGTTTCTGGCTGTGTTTAGCACTTGTCAATCAAACTGGTATTTTTGTACTGCACAAATTTGATGATCTTACCCTACAGAAACTGAACAGTCAGCACGCACGTTCAGTGCTGGTTAGTATTACTGAAACAGAGAATGAGTGGTTTAACTGGTTAAAAGGTAATAAACGTAGCTGCTTGAGTAGGAAGCGGATGGTTTGCTAAATAGTCGGCTGAAATATGAGCAAGCCTAAGTTGCTGTTGTTCGCCTGGCCTCTATTGCCATTGCTGCCTTGTTCCTACTGTTGGATCCAATCTGGCCTAACCCAACTTCTACTGTGTCAGAAGTACTTGAGATACTGTATGGAATTATACTTCCAGTCCAATTGTGCACCCTCAAGATAGAAAAGCATAACATTGATGAATTACAGCAGGGAAAGAACACATTGAAAGTTATCGGGTTAGGCAAATATTGCCATTACCTTCTTACACAACATACTAACAAAAAGGCATTAATAAACCAAGTCATACAATAAATCTCCTGTAATGTATCTGAGCACTGGGCTCACCATTCATTAATTTTGTGTCCCTTTCATTTCATCCAAATTATTTTCACAAAGCTGTTGACTGTGCCAAATATGTCTATGCTTTTCAAATGAAGAGTTTCTGATTTGAATTTATGGGTACATTTTTTAATGTTCTGTTAGCAGTATGGAACTTTGCTGGTGGTTATGCGCAGGTCAGAAAATTGGGCTCCAGACTTTGCAGGCCTCATTCAATATGTGTTGCATTTTGTGATGTCCCCCTTCTGCCCCCACAATCGCACAAGTTGCTGGCGTATGAACATGCGGAAAGAAGGATGAGAAAAGATCATCAGGCTAATCAAGACTTCATAGAATCATAGAAATACAGCACAGAAGGAGGCCATTCGGCCCATCTTGTCCGTGCCGGCCGACAAAGAACTATCCACCCTAATCTCACTTTCCAGCACTTGGCCCATAACCTTGTACGTTACGGCACTTCAAGTGCATATCCAAGCACTTTTTAAATGCGATGAGGTTTACTGCCTCTACCACCCTTTCAGGCAGTGAGTTCCAGACCCCCACCACCCTCTGGGTGAAAAAGTTCTCCTCAAATCCCCTCTAATCCTCCTACCAATTACTTTAAATCTATGCCCCCTGGTTATTGACCACTCTACTAAGAGAAATAGGTCCTTCCTATCCACTCTATCTAGGCCTCTTGTTGGAGTAAAAGAGAAGTCTTCCCTCCTCTCAAGCGGACCCCCTGAGATAAGAGGTCGACACTTGCCCTATAGCAACCACGAATTCACCAGACGGACACCTTGGATAAGTTTCACGATCTTTATTCAAGCATATGCAAGGGGAAAATCTCACTCTCATCCCAGAGAAAGGATTCTTCCACCGAGTGTCAAATACGTATAGCAATTATACCATAACTTGAGGCGTGCACCCCTCATGCACCCCCCTCCTACGCTCATTGATTGGTCTACAGAATCATGCTTTGAGAATCTGTATGTCCTGTCTTATCTTAAGCAAGGACAGAAGACCAGCTTATTAGCTTTACAGTTCCTGTTTTGTCTAGGTCCTACGTTCCTAAGCAAGGATAGGAGACAAACTTATTAGCTTCTAGTTTCCACTAATTTTAATTCTAAGAAGTTATAGTTTCTTCTAACTTTTAATTCTAAGAAGTCATTTTTCTCCCCTTACACCCCTCATAATTTTATACACCTCAATTAGGTCTCCCCTCAGCCTCCTCTGTTCCAAAGAAAACAACCCCAGCCTATCCAGTCTTTCCTCAATGCTAAAATTCCCCAGCCTAGGCAACATCCTTGTAAATCTCCTCTGCACCCTCTCTAGTGCAATCACATCCTTCCTGTAATGTGGTGTCCAGAACTGCATGCAGTATTCTAGCTGTGGGTTAACTGGTGTTTTATATAGTTCATGCATAACCCCCCTGTTCTTGTATTCTATGCCTCGGCTAATAAAGGCAAGTATCCCGTATGCTTTCTTAACCACCTTATCTACCTGTCCTGCTACCTTCAGGGATCTGTGGACATGCACTCCAAGGCCCCTCTGATCTTCTGCACTTCTCAGTTTCCTATCATTTATTGTGTATTCCCTTGCCTTGTTCGCCCTCCCCAAATACATTACCTCACACTTCTCCGGATTGAATTCCATTTGCCACTGTTCTGCCCACCAGATCAGTCCATTGATATCTTCCTGCAGTCTACAGCTTCCTTCTTCAGTATCAACCACACAGCCAATTTTAGTATCATCTGCAAACTTCTTAATCATACCCCCTATATTCAAGTCCAGATCATTGAAATACATCACAAAAAGCAAGGGACCTAGTACTGAGCCCTGCGGAACCCCACTGGAAACAGCCTTCCAGTCACAAAAACACCCATCACCCATTACCCTCTGCTTCCTGCCTCCGAGCCAGTTTTGAATCCAACTTGACACTTTGCCCTGGATCCCATAGGCTTTTAACTTCGTGACCAGTCTGTCATGTGGGACCTTATCGAAAGCCTTGCTAAAATCCATATAGACTACATCAAACGTACTACCCTCATCGACCCACCTTGTTACCTCCTCAAAAAATTCAATCAAGTTAGTCAGACCCGACCTTCCCTTAACAAATCCATGCTGACTGTCCCTGATTAATCCGTGTCTTTCTAAATGATGATTTATCCTGTAGCTCAGAATTTTTTCCAATAATTTTCCCACCACCGAGGTTAGGCTGACTGGCTTGTAATTACTCGGTCTATCTCTTTCTCCCTTTTTAAACAATGGTACCACGTTAGCAGTACTCAAGTCCTCCGGCACCACACCTATAGCCAGAGAGGATTGGAAAATGATGGTCAGAGCCTCTGCTATTTCCTCTCTTACTTCTCTTAACAGTCTGGGATACATTTCATCCGGGCCTGGGGATTTAGCCACTTTCAAAGATGCTAAACCCCTTATTACTTCCTCTTTCCCTATGTTTATTTCATCTAATATTTCACACTCCTCCTCCCTGATTGCAATGTCTGCATCGTCCCTCTCTTTTGTGAAAACAGACGCAAAGTATTCATTAAGAACCATACCCATGTCTTCTGTCTCCACACACAGGTTACCTTTATGGTCCCTAATAGGCCCGACTCTTACTTTAATTATCCTCTTGCTCTTAATGTATTTATAAAACACCTTTGGGTTTTCCTTCATTTTACTTGCCAGTATTTTTTCATGCCCTCTCTTTGCTTTCCTAATTTCATTTTTAATTTCACCCCTGCACTTTCTATACTCCTCTAGGGTTTCTGTAGTATTGAGCCCTCGGTATCTGTCATAAGCTTCCCCTTTTATCTTTATCCTACCCTGTATACCCCTTGACATCCAGGGAGCTCTAGATTTGTTAGTCTCACCCTTTTTCTTTAAGGGAACATACTTGCTCTGAACCCTCACTATCTCCTCCTTGAATGCCTACCACTGCTATGACACTGATTTACCTTCAAGTTTCTGTCTCCAGTCCATTTTGGCTAAATCACATCTCAGCTTAGTAAAATTAGGTTTTCCCCAATTGAGAACTTTTATTCCTGGTCTAACCTTGTCCTTTTCCATAACTACCCTAAATCTAACTGAATTATGATCACTATCACCAATATACTCTCCCACTGATACCCTTTCCACCTGCCCAGCTTCATTCCCTAAAACCAGGTCCAGAACTGCCCCCTCCCTTGTTGGGCTTGCTACGTACTGGCTAAAAAAAATTCTCCTGAATGCATTTTAAGAATTATGCTCCCTCTATACCTTTCACACTAATTTTATCCCAGTTAATATTAGGGAAATTGAAATCCCCTACTATTACTGCCCTATTTTTGCACATCTCAGAAATTTGTCCACATATTTGCTCTTCTATCTCCCTCTGACTGTTTGGGGATCTATAATACACTCCCAGCAGTGCGATTGCCCCTTTTTTGTTTTTCAGTTCAACCCATATGGCCTCATTTGATGATCCTTCCAAGATATCATCCCTCCTCACAGCTGTAATTGTTTCTTTAATCAATATTGCGACCCCCCCTCCTTTTTTATCCCCCTCTCTATCTTGTCTGAAAACCCTGTAACCAGGAATGTTGAGCTGCCATTTATGCCCTTCTTTCTGCCCTTCTCCCAGTAATAGCTATAATATCAAACTTCCACGTGACTATCTGTGCCCTCAGCTCATCTGCTTTATTCCCTAGACTCCTTGCGTTGAAGTATATACCATTTAGCACTGCCAAACTCCCTTGTTGTCTATTTTCCAGCCTTTACTCCCTCTGCCTTCCAAACTCGCTTACTAATTTTCTGCCTTCCATTTCCAGCTTTGCTTCTCTCCCTTCTGAATCTAATCTTAGGTTCCCATTCCCCTGCCAAGCTAGTTTAAACCCTCCCCAACAGCACTAGCAAACACCCCCGCGAGGATATTGGTCCCGGTGCTGTTGAGGTGCAACCCGTCCAGCTTGTACAGGTCCCACCTCCCCCAGAAATGGTCCCAATGCCTCAGGTATCTAAAGCCCTCCCTCCTGCACCATCTCTCCAGAGATTACTACCTTTGAGGTCCTGCTTTTTAATCTCTTTCCTAGCTCCCTAAACTCTGCCTGCAGGACCTCATCCCTCTTTCTACCTATGTTTTTGGTACCAATATGGACCACGACCTCTGGCTGTTCACCCTCCCCCCTCAGAATGCCCTGCAGCTGCTCAGTGACATCCTTGACCCTGGCACCAGGGAGGCAACAAACCATCCTGGAGTCACGTCTGCGGCCGCAGAAACGCCTGTCTGCTCCCCTAACTATTGAATTCCCTATGACTATAGCTCTTCCACTCTTTTTCCTCCCCCACTGTGCAGCTGAGCCACCCGTGGTGCCGTGGACTTGGGTCTGGCTGCACTCCCCAGAGGAATTATTGCCCTCACCAGTATTCAGAACTGAAAACCGGTTAGCGAGCGAGATGCATTCGGAATTCCTGCCCTACCTACCTGGTCCTCCTCTTCCATCTGGCGGTCACCCATTCCCATTCTGCCTGCACACTCTTAAATTGCAGGGTGACCACCTCCTGAAACGTGCAATCCACGAAGTTCTCAGCCTCGCAGATGCACTGCAGTGACTCCAGCCGCTGCTCAAACTCTGTAGCCCGGAGCGTGAGCTGCTGTAGCTGATGACATTTCCTGCACACGTGGTCGACCAGGCCACGAGAAGCATCCAGGACTTCCCACATGGCACAGGATGTGCATTCCACGGGGCTGAGCTGCACTGCCATGCCTTTCCTTTGTAGACTATTAATTAGAAACACTTGCCTGCTGCTCACCAATCAGCTCCTTCCCTGATTATGACTTCCACATCTAGAAACTGTAAACACATGCACTGTCAACCCGTTCCTTAACCATCCAATCTCCTTGGAGGGGCAAAAGATGGAGAAAAAAACCTATAGCCAATTCAGGAAAATCTCTGGGAAATTCCACTCTGATTGACCATGGCAATCAAACTAAGGCCCAGGAGACTAACATAGCCCATGACTCATAATTATAACTAACTAACAACTTACTTTATATATTTGGAAATGTTCTCTTCAGCCAGTAACTTGGACAAAATATTAATCAAGAAATAGTAGCGGCTTGTAACAAAGGTAATGCAATAATCATGGGGGACTTTAATCTTCCACCAAGACCACACGGCTGCCAACCTCATTACAGCCTTGGTCCAAACATGGACAAAGGAGCTGAATTCCAGCGGTGAGGTGAGAGTGACTGCCCTTGACCTCAAGACAGCATTTGACCAAGTGTGGCATGAAGGAGCCCTAGTAAAACTGAAGTCAATGGGAATCAGGGGGGAAAACTCTCCACTGGCTGGAGTCATACCTAGCACAAAGGAAGATGGTTGTGGTGAAGGTCAATCATCACAGCCCCAGCACATCGCTGCAGGAGTTTCTCAGGGCAGCGTCCTAGGCCCAACCATCTTCAGCTGCTTCATCAATGACCTTCCCTCCAACATAAGGTCAGAAATGGGGATGTTCGCTGATGACTGCACAGTGTTCAGTGCCATTCATAACTCCTCAGATAATGAAGCAGTCCATGCCCGCATGCAACAAGACCTGGACGACGTTCAGGCTTGGGCTGATAAGTGGCAGGTAACATTCACGCCACAGAAGTGCCAGGCAATGAATATCTCCAACAAGTGAGTGTCTAAACACCGCCCCTTGACAATCAATGGCATTACCATCACCGAATCACCCACCATCAACATCCTGGGGGTCACCATTAACCAGAAATTTAACTGGACCAGCCACATAAATACTGTGGCAACAAGAACAGGTCAGAGGCTGGATATTCTGCAGCGAGTGTCTCACCTCCTGACTCCCCAAAGCCTTTCCACCATCTACAAGGCACAAGTAAGGAGTGTGATGGAATACTCTCCACTTGCCTGGATGAGTGTAGCTCCAACAACACTCAAGAAGCTCAACACCATCCAGGACAAAGCAGCTCGCTTGATTGGCACCCCCTCTACCACCTTAAACATCCACTCCCTCCACCACCGGCGTACCGTGGCTGCAGTGTGTACAAGCTACAAGATGCACTGCTGCAACTCGCCAAGGCTTCTTTGGCAGTACCTCCCAAACCCGCGACCTCTTCCACCTAGAAGGACAAGGGCAGCCGGCACATGGGAACACCACCACCTTCAAGTTCCCCTCCAAGTCACACATCATCCTCACTTAGAAGTATATCGCCGTTCCTTCATCGTCGCGGGATCAAAATCCTGGAACTCCCTCCCTAACAGCACTGTGGGAGTACCTTCACCACACGGACTGCAGTGGTTCAAGAAAGCAGCTCACCACCATCTTCTCAAGGGCAATTAGGGATGGGCAATAAATGCTGGCTTTGCCAGTGATGCCCACATCCCATAAAAACAAATTTAAAAAAAAATATCGACTGGACAAATCAAATTGGCAAAGGTAGCCTGGAGGACGCTTTCATGGAATGCATTTGGGACAGTTTCCTAGAACAATACATCATGAAACCAACCAGGGAACAGGTTATTTTAGATCTTGCATTGTGTAATGAGACAAGATTAATTAGCAATCTCATAGTAAAGGATCCTCGGGGGCAGAGTGATCATAATATGATAGAATTTCACGTTAAGTTTGAGAGTGACTTGCCTAAGTCCAAAACTAGAGTCTTAGGGGGAAAAATTCGGTTGCTTTGCGCCTCCCGTTTGGGCTGCAAAGCAGCTAGTGCCCGGCCGCAGCGATGTTTGCGCCATTTGCGAAATTGACCAGACATTTTGCGGCGGCGCTATACACTACCACCACGATCTCCTGCGCCCGCAGATCGTGACGTCAGTCGAGCGTGCAATGTCCCGGTAGCGCCCTGGACCGGATATTGAGTGGTGCCCCCTGCCTTACCGCCTGCCGTTAGCAACGAAAGGTTGAAGGGAGCGTTTTGCAGTTGGGAAGGGACTGGGGGAGTGCCATTTAAAGGCGACCGCTTCCTGCCTTTTTTTTAGTGACATTTTTGCACCACGCATTCTGAGAGAGAGAGACAGAGACTTCTGGAGAGATTCAACTCTGTGTGAAGGAGTTTTGGGTACTGAGCAGCACTTTGCAGGTTCATTTTTATTTGACCTTCCTTGCATCGATTTAGAAGAGACTATGGGGGCTGCGCTCTGAGCTCTTTGCCTGGGCCTCTCCATTGTTCTTTCCAGCAGATTTGATGTACAGGCCTCTCCAGGCCGAGATTCAAGACTACAATGAGCAGGGTGTGGATGGAGAGCAAGATCGACCCTCCCCTTTAAGAACTGGCCGGCACCAGTGTGTCTGCGTTCCATTGCTGACTGACATCACATGAGCTTCGCCAGCGCTCTGAGATAACGCATCGCTCCTCGGCCTTTGTGTCTTAAGACAGGTGTGTAGCACCTAATTTCATGCTCAAATCACCTCCAGGGGCGATAAAAACCAAGTTTGCAGTCGGAGGTGATAATTAGCGGCAGACACTAAACTTTGCGCCCGGCCGATAATTGCGCCCCAAACGGGGCGATACCAAATTTCTCCCCCTTAAACTTAAATAAAACCAATTGCATAGGCATGAGAGGCGAGTTGGCTAAGGTAAATTGGAAAAATAGATTAAAAGGTATGGCGGTAGATAAGCAGTGGCTAGCATTTAAAGAAATATTTCATAATTCTCAACAAAAATACATTCCATTGAGAAACAAAAACTCCATGGGAAAAGTGATCCATTCGTAGCTAACTAAAGAAGTTAAGAATAGCATTGGATTGAAAGAAGAAGTTTATAATGTTGTGAAGAATAGCAGTAAGGCTGAAGGTTGGGAGAGTTTCAGAAACCAGCAAATGATGACCAAAAGCTTGATAAAAAGGGAAAAATAGAATATGAGTGACATGAATCTTGTCATTCATGTGGAAATGACTTATGAAATAATATGGGTGGCCTGCGGGTGGCGCTATCCAGGGAGAGTATAAATACTCGGGCATGGGCCCAGCTTGCTCAGGACATTCTTTAACAGGAACTAGTGAAGGACACAACTAGATCTCCATGTTGTAAAACAGTTGATTAAAGCTTTGTTTAACGCTTAGACCAAGTGCCTAGTAGTTTTCTTACGTCAATGAGAAAACTAGCAAGAAATATAAAAACAGATTGTTAGAGCTTCTACAAATATGTAAAAAGGAAGAGAGTAGCAAAAATAAATGTTGGTCCCTTAGAGGCTGAGACAGGAGAAATTATTATGGGGAATAAGGAAATGGCAGAAACGTTAAACAAATATTTTGTATCTGTCTTCACAGTAGAAGACACAAAAAGCATACCAAAAATGGTGGGGAACAAAGGGTCTACTGAGGGTGAGGAACTTAACATAATTAATATAAGTAGAGAAAAAGTACTAGAGAAACTGGGACTAAAAGCTGACAAATCCCCTGGACCTGACGGCCTACATCCTAGGGTTCTACAAGAAGTGGCTGCAGAGATAATGGATGCATTGGTTTTGATCTTCCAAAATTCCCTAGATTCGAGAATGGTCCCAACGGATTGGAAGGTAGCAAATGTAACATCACTATTCAAGAAAGGAGGGAGAGAGAAAACAGGGAACTACAAGCCAGTTAGCCTGACATCAGTCATCAGGAAAATGCTGGAATCCATTGGTAAGGAAGTGGCACTTATAAAATCATAACATGATTAGGCAGAGTCAACGTGGTTTTATGAAAGAGAAATCGTGTTTGACAAATTTATTAGAGTTTTTTGAGGATGTAACTAGCAGGGTAGTTAAAGGGGAATCAGTGGATGTAGTATATTTGGATTTCAAAAAGGCATTAGATAAGGTGCCACATAAAAGGTTATTACACAAGATAAGGACTCATGGGGTTGGGGTAGCATGGATAGAGGATTGGTTAATGGACAGAAAACAGAGAGTAGGATAAATGGGTCTTTTTCAGGTTGGCAGGCTGTAACTAGTGGGGTGCCGCAAGGATCAGTGCTGGAGCCTCAGCTATTTACAATCTATATTAATGACTTAGATGAAGGGACCGAGTGTAATGTATCCAAGATTGCTGATGACACAAAGCTAGATGGGACAGTAAGTTGTGAGGAGAACTCAAAGTCTGCAAAGGGATATAAAAATAGACTAAGTGAGTGGGCAGTAAGGTGACAGGTGGAGTATAGTGTAGGGAAATGTGAGGTTATTCACTTTGGCAGGAAGAACAGAAAAACAGAATATTTTTTAAATGGTGAGAAACTTTTAAGACCGAGATGAGGAGGAATTTCTTCACTCAGTGGGTTGTGAATCTTTGGAATTCTCTGCCCCAGAGGGCTGTGGATGCTGAGTCTTTGAGTATATTCAAGGCTGAGGTAGATAGATTTTTGGACTCTAGGTGAATCAAGGGATATGGAGATCGGTCGGTCGATGATCAACCACAATCTTACTGAATGGCAGAGTAGGCTCGAGGGGCTGTATGGTCTACTCCTGCTCCTATTTCTTATGTTTTTATCTTCTTATATTCCAAACCCAACATCCTAAGGGCCACTGCCAGCAAGACGGGCGGCCCGGTATAGTTGTCTTCACTCAGGCTAGCTGCCTGTAGAGGTAAATGATCCCATCTCTGGAATTTGGGATGGGATCTCAAGTTGGGTGAGGATGAATGGAAGAGCACATTTAATCTGGTGGAGCTTTCAATCCAATATGCCTTCCCTATAGCTACCTCACACTGATTGTGGACTTTCAATGATTAATCAACTATTTCCCCCAGGTCTTTCTCTTAACCTGTAACCTTTAATAGATAACCCTGTATGGTATAAGCGTGGCTGAAGTTTCCCAATCCCTATTGCATGAAACTAAATCAGCATACAACCCTATTGATTTGGTCTAAATTACAAACCCCTATGGGCATTTTTATGTCATTGTGGATTTATGAACAGTACTATGGATACATATTGAATCCAAATCCAAATTATTATTCAAAATAACGAAAAGCAACAATCCCAAAATGAATCCCTGTACAACAGGTGACCAGGCCTCAGTCAAATCTACTCACATTAATGACAATTGTTCCCCCGTGGGATTTATAATTCCTATCTAGTATATAGGTTTGCCCTATAGTCCCATATGATCTAAGCTTTTCAAATAGCCTCTTATGCAGCACTTGGCTTTATGGCTTTTTGGAAATCAAAGTTTATAAAATCAACAGGACTGCTATCATCTAATATATTGTTCACTTCCTCAAGGAATTCAATCAGATTAGTGAGTCAGGAGGACTTCCATTCCCTGAAGCCTTGTTAGTAACTGCTGAACTCTCTAAGTGATCATAAATCACATCCCATATAATGCCTTCTTGCAGCTTTCATACAACTGACATCAAACTGATAGGCTGCAGTTCCCAGTGTCTAATTTCCTCCCCTTCTTAAATAATGGGACCATATGAGCCTCCCTTGAATCGACTGAAACCAACGTAAACCTCAAAGCTTTGAATGTATGAGCCAATGGCTCACATATGAGATCCTCCATTTCTCCTATTAAAGCACTGTAGATAAATGGAATTAGGTGCATCAGCATGTTCAGCATGATCAGCATGATCTACTTTACGTGCCTTAATTCTAAACCACTTCTGCACTGAAGCAATTTTAGCAGCAGACCTATCCAGTACTCTTCTTCTTAGGCAGTCCCTCAGAACCAAGAATTACTTGCTTCCACACGAAAAATGATTTCTCAGGTGACTGATGAGTCCAATGCAGGACCTACAGTCTCTGTCACAGATGGGGCAGATGGTGGTTGAAGGGATGGGTGGGTGGGGTGCTTGGGTTGACGTGTGCTCCTTCTGCTGTTTGCGTTTGGCTTCTGCTTGCTCCCAGCGAAGAGACTGGAGGTGTTTGGCGCCTTCCCGGATGCATTTCCTCCACTTTGTGCAGTCTTGGGCCAGGGATTCCCAGGTGTCGGTGGGGATGTTGCACTTTTTCAAGGAGGCTTTGAGGATGTCCTTGAAGCGTTTTCTCTGCCCACCTTGGGCTCTCTTGCCATGTCGGAGCTCCAAGTAGAGCACTTGCTTTGGGAGTCTTGTATCGGCCATGCGGACGATGTAGCCCATCCATCGGAGCTGATCGAGCGTGGTCAAAGCTTCGATGCTGGGAACGTTGGCTAACGTAGTACCATTATTCAAGAAGGGTAGTAGGGATAAACCAGGGAATTACAGGCCAGTGAGCCTAACATCAGTGATTGGGAAATTACTGGAAAATATTCTGAGGGACAGAATTAGTCTCCACTTGGAGAGGCAAGGATTAATTAGGGCTAGCCAGCATGGCTTTGTCAAGGGAAGATCATGCCTGACAAATTTGATTGAATTTTTCGAGGGGGTGACTAGGTGTGTGGATGAGGGTAGTGCAGTGGATGTGGTTTACATGGATTTCAGTAAGGCTTTCGATAAAGTCCCACACAGGAGACTGGTCAAGAAGGTAAGAGCCCATGGGATCCAGGGTGCCTTGGCACATTGGATCCAAAACTGGCTTAGTGGCAGAAGGCAGAGGGTGATGGTCGAAGGTTGTTTTTGTGACTGGAAGCCTGTGTTCAGTGGTGTACCGCAGGGATCGGTGCTGGGTCCCTTGCTGTTTGTGGTCTACATTAATGATTTGGATGTGAATGTGAAAGGTATGATCAGTAAGTTCGCAGATGACACGAAAATTGGTGGGGTGGTAAATAGCGAGGAGGGAAGCCTAAGGCTACAGGACGATATAGATGGGTTGGTCAGATGGGCGGAACAGTGGCAAATGGAATTTAACCCTGAAAAGCGTGAGGTGATGCATTTTGGAGGGACTAACAAGGCAAGGGAATACACAATGAATGGTAAGACCCTAGGAAAGACAGAGGATCAGAGGGACCTTGGTGTGCATGTACATAGATCCCTGAAGGCAGCAGAACAGGTGGATAAGGTGGTTAAAAAGGCATATGGGCTACTTGCCTTCATTAGCTGAGGCATAGAATATAAGAGCAGGGAGGTTATGATGGAGCTGTACAAAACGCTGGTAAGGCCACAGTTGGAATACTGTGTGCAGTTCTGGTCGCCACACTATAGGAAGGATGTGATTGCCTTGGAGAGGGTGCAGAGGAGATTTACCAGGATGTTACCTGGGCTGGAGCGCTTCAGCTATGAAGAAAGACTGGACAGGCTGGGTTTGTTTTCCTTGGAGCAGAGAAGGCTGAGGGGGGACCTGATTGAGGTGTACAAAATTATGAGGGGCATAGATAGGGTAGATAGAAAGGAACTTTTCCCCTTAGTAGAGGGGTCAATAACAAGGGGGCATAGATTCACGGTAAGGGGCAGGAGGTTTAGAGGGGATTTGAGGAAAAACTTTTTCACCCAGAGGGTGGTTGGAATCTGGAACTCACTGCCTGAAAGGGTGGTAGAGGCAGGAACCCTCACAACATTCAAGAAGCATTTGGATGAGCACTTGAAATGCCATAGCATACAAGGCTACGGACCAAATGCTGGAAAATGGGATTAGATTAGACAGGGCTTGATGGCCAGCGCGGATGCGATGGGCCGAAGGGCCTCTTTCTGTGCTGTGTAACTCTATGACTCTATGACTCTATGACTCTATGAGCGAGAACACTGATGTTGGTGCGCCTATCTTGCCAATGGATTTGCAGGATCTTGCGGAGGCAGTGTTGGTGGTACCTCTCCAGTGCTTTGAGGTGCCTGCTGTACATAGTCCATGTCTCTGAAGCATACAGGAGGGCGGGTATCACTACTGTTCTGTAGACCATGAGCTTGGTGCTGAGTTTGAGGTCCTGGTCTTTAAACGCTGTCTTCCTCAGGCACCCGAAGGCTGCACTGGCACACTGAAGGCGGTGTTGGACTTCGTCATCGACGTCTGCCCTTGTTGACAGTAGGCTCCTGAGGTATGGAAAGTGGTCCACGTTGTCCAGGGCCTCGTCATGGATTTTGATAATCGGGGAGCAGTACTGTGTGGCGGGGGCAGGTTGGTAGAGGACCTTTGTCTTATGGATGTTTAGTGTAAGGCCCATGCTCTCGTACGCTTCAGAGAAGGTGTTGACGATGGTTTGGAGTTTGACCTCAGAGTGTGCACAGACGCAAGCGTCGTCTGCATACTGTAATTCGATGACAGAGGATGGGACGGCCTTGGATCTGGACTGGAGGCGATGGAGGTTGAATAGTTTCCCGTTTGTTCTGTAGATTAGCTCCACTCCAGCGGGGAGCTTACTGAGGGTGAGATGGAGCATTGCAGCCAGGAAGATCGAGAAGAGCATTGGTGCGATGACACAGCCTTGCTTGACCCCGGTCCGTACGTGAATTGGGGCTGTGGTGGATCCGATGGTCAGGATCACGGCTTGCATGTCGTCGTGAAGCAGTAATATCAAGATTGTAGCATCATCTTCATAAGTGAAAACCAATGCAAAGTATGTTTTGCTCATTAGCCATAATTTTACCCTCATATCTAACCTGCCGTGTTAAATCCCTGAAAGGATCATTGTAATCTAGTCATTTTTGAACTTCTAGTGTAATTGAACAAAGTTCAGAGAAGCAACTTTTAGTCATTTCAGACATGTTAGGAGATCTGGATGCTACTTTTCAACCCCCTCCCTTAAAATTATACAAACCACTGCACTGCAGTCACCCTCCCTCACCTGAAGCATTCAGAATGGCCCTAGGTCTATCCTTCAGTCCTCTTCAGGGGGTGAAAGAAACAAGGAAAGTCTCCCAAGAAAGATTAACAAATAAGGTGTGCTACTGTCCTGTCCCTCAGTCAGAACTCCTCTTGCAGAGAAAAGACTTCCTCACTGCATAAACTCTTGCTCTACCAGAAGTCGCCTTTAAATAGATATCTACTTAAATCAGCTCCCACACAATTTTGTGACTTTGGGTGAAACCGACAAGCAAGGCTGCATGAACTCACGGCTACCTCGCTCCATGATTCTTGCATGTATGATTTCAGAGGAGGGTGGTCTCTGTTCCACAGAGACCTGCCCTTTTTTGCCGCACCTCTTGCAGCAGGACCTCCAGGTTATCAGTGAATGGGCTTTGCCCACATTTCTTTTTGCATCCATTTCTTTTTCAGCAAAAAATTAAGCAGGAACGGCAAAATCTGGACTGTGTTCATTCTTTAAGAGCTGATCTCCGGCCAGATGTTCCAACACACAGACAAGAGCACTCCTTGCCAGGTCATTTTTGCATGCTCAGGAAGCCCATTTAAATGAAGGGGAAAGGATTCCCTCACAGAATTTGACACGGCCAGACTTCCTCGCTGCTAGCAAGGGTGCACCAACACTGCAGTCTCGCAAACCCACGGCTCATAATTCCAGTGTGTTAAAATAATGAATAAAATAATCATATCTTCAAATGCATGAATCTTTATATTTACCTATTTGGGTGTCTTTAATGTGTGTACTTCCTATAATAGTTTGTCAATGATATGCTCTCCTGTGCTGTGAGTGGATATTTGGGCAGTAAGCAAAATTCCATATAATTTCATGTACTTCAGATCCAGCTTGAGTTGGGTTGGTCCAGGTCGGGTTTAACCGTAAAGGCCTGGGCAAACTCCTATTTTAAAAATAAACTAGATCCAAGTAGAAGATACTAACTTTCGATTTGTTTATATTTTTCACTCTGACATGTTGCCATTTCAATGTAATAAGCAATTAAAATCCTTACAAGCTATTTTTTGGCACTTTTTCCTTGTTACTTGTCTTTTGACATTTTAATTGCAGTGGAATTCATATAGTAGTTTCCAGTAACAGATTTTAGAGTCGGTTTACAATAAAGGTAACATCCCTCACCATTTGACTAATCCCTTTTTTGCTATTCTTTGTTCCCAGAGGAAAATATACCCACTGTCCACTTTAGAAAAAAAAATCCCTCTATGTTATTGGTTTTATTGGTTCAAATAACAAGTCAAAAGGTGAAACATTAGAATACCTGTAGTTCTTTCGGTTAACTGTATCACTTTGTTGGAATGTTCTCTTCTCCCTCAGAAGAAAATTGGCTATTTATAATCATCCCTATTTTGCTCAAAGTTACAACATTAATTATACTACCGTTCCAAATTTGACTTCCTTTCCCATTTTTGACTTCCATATGATGTAAACCATTCCCCAGCTAAGGGCTGGATTTTCTTGCCGGAGGCGGGTTGACGGCGGGCCTGTTAGTCGGCGTCTTCCGGACCCGCTCCCAGTTGCTGTTGCCCCGCAGGTGAAATTTTACCTTGATTGGCCTCGTTACGGCCGGCGTGCGGGTCCCTCCAGGCAATTGCTTGGAGTGCGTCAGATGCTTGCATCTGATGACGCGTTGTTTCAGTGAAGATTTAAAGGGGCCATGTCCCCTTTGCTGAAGCATTAGCTTTTTTCTCTCAGCAGCGCAACAAACTAAGGCTGCACCCAGGTTCGATGACGGCTCCCTCCATGCTCTTGTGGAGGGAGTTAGAGGACGTCAGGAGGTCCTCTTCCTTGGAAACGGAAGGAGGAGGCCTCCTCAGCAAACCAAGGCAGCTTGGCTGCAAATTGCTGAAGAGGTGAGTTTGAGGTCTGTGTGCAGACGCACATGGATTCAGTGTCGAAAAAGGTTTAATGATCTGTTGAGATCAGCTAAAGTGAGTATGACATCACACTTACCTTCAATCTGCCTTCCATCTCATATCATCCCCATCAATCTGCATTGGGAACCTTCCCCTGCACATCCCAACTCACTCTAACATCCCTTGCACCCTCACCCATCCCTCTCTTTCTCTGTACAGAATCACGTCCCCGTCTTGATTTGCAACACTCACACCCTTATGCAATGCCTCCAACCTGTCTGCAGCCTTTGACATGGTTGACCACTCCATCCTTCTCCAATGCCTCTCCACCGTCTTCCAGCTGGGTGGGACTGCATTCGCCTAGTTCCATTCTTATCTATCTAATCGTAACCAGAGAATCACCTGCAACGGCTTCCCTTCCCACTCCCGCATCGTTACCTCTGGTGTCCCCCAAGGATCTATCCTTGGCCCCCTCCTATTTCTCATCTACATTTTGCCCCTTGGCGACATCATCCGAAAACACAGCGTCAGTTTCCACATGTACGCTGACGACACCCAGCTCTACTTCACTACCTCTTCTCTCGACCCCTCCACGGTGGCTAAATTGTCAGACTGCTTGTCCAACATCCAGTTCTGGATGAGCAAAAATTTTCTCCAATTAAATATTGGGAAAACCGAAGCCATTGTTTTTGGTCCCCTCCACAAACTCCATTCTCTAGCCACTGACTCCATCCCTCTCCCTAACATCTGTCTGAGGCTGAACCACACTGTTCACAACCTTGGTGTCATATTTGACCCTGAAATGAGCTTCCAACCACAGATCCACAGCATAACAAAGACCGCCTACTTCCACCTCCGTAACATTGCCCGTCTCCGCCCTTGCCTCAGCTCATCCACTGCTGAAACCCTCATCTATGCCTTTGCTACCTCTAGACTTGACTATGCCAACGCACTCCTGGCTGGCCTCCCACATTCCACCCTACGTAAACTTGAGGTCATCCAAAACTCGGCTGCCCGTGTCCTAACTCGCACCAAGTCCCGTTCGCCCATCTCCCCTGTACTCGCTGACCTACATTGGCTCCAGGTTAAGCAGCGCCTCGATTTCAAATCCCTCCGTGGCCTCGCCCCTCCCTATCTCTGTAATCTCCTTCAGCCCCAAAACCCCCAGAGATATCTGTGCTCCTCCAATTGTGCCCTCTTGAGCATCCTTAAAACCTATCTCTTTGACCAAGCTTTTGGTCACCTGCCCTAATTTATCTTTATGTGGATCGGTGTCAAATTTTTTGTCTTAAAATACTCCTGTGCAGCACCTTGGGACGTTTTACTACGTTAAAGGCACTATATAAATACAAGTTGTTGTTGTTATAAAATGCACAGGGAGGGAAGATGGTTCGTGTACCTCACTCCTTCACAGTCTGCCTCTAAACATCTATGTCATGCATTCTTAACACTCACGCCATCAGTCTCTCTCAAACTTCACTTGTGTCCCTCACCACAGGAGAAGAGAGCCCAAAATAAAAGGGAGAGGGGGAGGACAGGAGGAGGACCACCATCCCTGGCTCACCTTACGAGTGCTGAGGAGGCAGCCCTGGAGATCACTGGAGGTGCAGTGGAGTTGGCAGTGGGGGATGGAAAGACGGGCATAGAACAGCAAGCTGGTGCGAGAATTGATTTCCAACCCTCTGATTTAGCAATCATGAGTGACTAATATGGGATATGATGTTCATAGAGAATGAGTACTGAGCATCTGCACAATGGCATGTACCTGCAACCTACATTTCACTTGTCTAACTAATGCATTTACTCCCCCACAGGACCATTGAGAGCCCCGCTCCCCACTGTACAGGAGGAAGAGCAGGAGCACTCCTCAGAGGAACCACCAGCCTCTGAGGGAGCAGCATCACCAGCACTCAGCGCACCTGGCACCAGTGCAGAGATGCACACCTCGGTGTGTTTTGTGCGAGATAGAGTAGCGTTGTCACCTGGTGTATCACAGCTCACAGGTGAGCAGGAGCAGATGTTGGAGGCAGTGACAGCAGTGGAGAGTCCTCGTCGGAGGACGCTGGGCTCTCCAAGCTCTGCTCAGCTGCGTGTAAATGCTAAGCTTCTGGGGCCATCCAGAAGGAGAGCCATGCTGGAGCTTCAGGAACAAGTGCAGGAGGCTCCGAGTGGGTTTTTATCCACGGTAACTGCGAGTGTGCAGAGAATGGAGGAGTCCATGCTAAACATGAGCAATGCCGTGGTGACCTCTATGGGCAATATATGTGCTGCAATGGAAAGGATGGCAAACTCCATGGAGCACATAAATCGCCAGACTCAGGAGAACATGGTAATACTTCTAAATAGATGGTCATCCATGGAGGGTAGATGGGCATCTATTGAGGAGAGAAACCAGAGGTTCATGGACGTCCTTGTCATGAGGAATGTCAGTACAGCGACGGGTTCACATGGCCCCACTGATGTGCAGCAAGGTGCTCTCCAGCAACTTGCTAGCAGTGAAGTGCGGGTGACCCATGAGAGGGACGGTGATGTACAAGCACAAGGAAGTGGGGGCTCTGCTCCAAGCGCTCACACTCCCCTGCCACTGCCGAACCCTCGGTCAGAGCCCCATCTGTCTGAGGCAACAGGAATGGCCGATCTTCCCCTGCACAGCCGCAGGAGGAGCAGACTTTGGCGGGGCCCTCGAAGGCTCCCAAAACCAGAGGACGGCCGCCAAAGGCGTCTAAGCAGGAGCAGTAGGGAAGTGAGCAGTCTGCCTCCACATCTGCTGAAGCCACAGGGGTCTCACAACGTAGAAGCACGTGTAAGAGAAAGATGTCACGTTAGTTACCACAAGTGTTCTCACTTGGGTGGTATGATATCATTATTTGAAATGTTTCTGTTCATAGCGATTTTTGTAATAAATTGATGTTGAGCCAAGGTTTGGCATCGTTGTGGTGACAACTTGAGGTGGCAGTTTAGGGTAAATGCACCTTTAAAATCCAGCAATGCTGGTTAGAGTGCACCTATAGTACCCAACACAGATTTTTAGCCTAAAAACAGAATATGCCCCCCAAATGACACAATCACCAAGCTTAGAGATTTCTAAATGACTAGATTGAAGACTGCAGCTTTTACACGGCAGTTGCAGCTCTGCAGTCTGCAGCTCGCTAGTGTTCGCATCACACTTACCTGGCGTGTTGTCCGAACGTCGCGAAACCTGAGCCAGCAGCTGGAAATTCAAAAAAATACCTGAAAATTGCTCACAAGTACCTGTTCATAGGCAGTTAATTGCTTGTAATCCCTATCCTGCCGCTTGGTGTCGGGTCCATTTGCAAATCGGGGACCCGACACTCGGGAAGGTTGTGTTTGGGCGGGATGACGGCGGGTTTGGAACCCTCCGTCGATCATAACGACTTTAACCTCTGACCCGCCTCCAAACTCGCCCTCTGAGTGCTGGTGACCTGCTCCAAGGTCTTTACTAATTTAGCCCCTACAACCAGGATGTAGGAGATATGTGAGAGAGTTGTTTGGACAATTTTCCCTCCTTCCCTTGGAGGAGCATTTCACTACAGCTTGACGTCCTCTGATGACTTGGCTAATATTGAAGAAAAGCACAGGAAATATTAGTTAAACATATGACTGCGTATATTTGACCCTGCAGACATAAATCAGAGAGAAGTATTTTAGCATACTTCCATTTTCCAGGAGAGATGGTGTTTGCCTCAAACCACAATTGTGCTGTCCAAAGCTCTGTATTGCTGCTTAGAAGCACCCTGCAAAATTAATCTGGCACTTCTTGACATCTTTCAACTTCGGTGAAGCGAAAACAGTTGAAATCCCAGACTTCAGGTAAGCAACCAGTCACATCTTGGAACGCTCTAAAGTAAGTCTTTTCATGTATTAACTCTTCACCATTCCATTAATAATTTTCCTTCATTATTTTCGTTTTCCAAATAATTTCTGTTTCTTCCCTAATGGGCCCAGAGTTGTCTGCTTTGAGATTGCAGGGAGTAGGTACTTAAGGGTATATTTTCCTCTTGTTACTAATGTGAGAAAAGAAGTCAGTGTGAATATAAAATAGATTGCCCTGTTTTATACTCGCGCAAACTCTTTCACTCACTTGTAACTAGAGGAACATCTGGCAAATTCTTTCTACTCACCTCATCTTGTGAACTGTACATATGTAGGTCTTGTGAGCAATATTGTTGAATTCTGCTCCAGTATTATCTGTCAGACCACACACCATTTTATAATCCCAAAAAGGACAGTTCAAATATCTATCATTCTAAATGGTACATCAATTAGAAGAGGGAGATCTGAGTAGTATCTTCCACCATTTCGAATAATAATTGGAGCTGTATGGAGTTGCACTTAACAACAAAGAGCGTAATCTTACACAACTTTTTGTAAGTGAACCGGTGCACAACTATTTATGGCAGGTAGCTGTTAGCTTCTTACTAATCAAAATAAAACACGTCAAGCACAGTTAGAAAATGATCTACATTTTTCCACTTGGAGATTCTTTGTGTTATTCACAAACACTGGGGCTGATTTTCACTTGGGAAAATTGGCATTATCAAGCGTTAAGGGCCTACAAATGGAGTCAGTAGCCTTACCGCCCCATTAAACCCCAATGATCGGCCCACCGCCATTTTGAATCCGGCCTACCACTGGGCAGCTGAAGTGCCTCCCTGTTTCAGGTGGTAGGCCCCTTTTAATATGCAAATAAGCATCCTATGTTGTACATAGGACCCCGATTGCCATTTAAGGAGAAAACTGATCGGAATGTGCGCCATGCAATCTAAAAAAATTAAAACAACTTAGCTCGTTGGGCCTCTTCTGGTCCTTGATGCAGCTCCCAGCAGTTTTGATCTCACTGTTTACCCGCTCAGGCCTCAGGCTAAAATTCCAGTCGGCCCACAATTATTTCATTGGGACCCAATCTGCATATTTAAAGCAGTACCCCACTGCCTTCCGATGGATGGCTGGCGTGTCTGCTGAAAACAGCAGGTTAAAATCAATCCTGTGGGAAAGCAGCGCGATCCCGGGGGTAATTTGCTGCCCTTATTTTAACTGCACCCCTCCCCGCCGCCCCCCCCAGCTCGGTTTCTGCCAGGTGGGCGAAGTTAAATCATGGCCTCAGAATCAGCATCAAGCACTCCCAGGTCAGGTATATAACTGCTAGATATCGAGTAAAGTTGCTCTATTCTGCCCCAATCACAAAATAATACTCCATGCTGCACCACCATGATATTTTTTTCTATTTCTCACATTGACCGTCCTTGGGCCTCTCTGAGTCAGATTGCCAGTTAGGGAGTTTTTGTGCTGTAAGTCCATGCCAATTGGTCTTCCCAAAACAAATTCACATGAGACCGTTATATATCTCCATGCATGAGAATCGGGGGAGGGCGGTAATTTTAACTTTCAATTATCTTTTCCACAATAGAATGAAGTTCAAGCGGGGCGTAAAATGAGCAGCCGATTTACTTTTGCCCATTTTTCAACTGGCAATAAAATTAGCATTACCCCCAGGATGTCTTTTGGCAGTGGCAACTGGGGTATAATTACATAGGAACATAGGAAAGTATAGGAACTGGGAAAGACTCGAATATTTATTCAATTCTCCCGTAAAACTTTCTCCACTATCTGCCACTGCTCCCTAATTAGTCTGTTCCACTGTTCACCTAGCTCTGTATAAAGTAATCAAATCTGAACTGTCTGTGTACCTTCCTTCTTGAGTCAGTGTTCACTGGTTCTCAAGCTTATGGCAGTCTCAAACAGGGTTGTCATTAGTTGGAAGTGTTCAAGAGTCAGCCAGTCTGGCTGTAGGGCAGAGCTGGGTTGGGCCACTGTTCTTAGAGTGACTGGTGTGGGAAAGGTCACAGTTCCATCTGCACTTATCACATTTTCTGATCACACCTGCTGCCTTTTGCTTGTGTGTTTCTCTTGTTAGCATCATTTAAGGAGACACGAAACAGGCTATTTTAAAGCATATCCAGTAGCAATAAAGAAACAGTAGCAAAAAGAACTGTAAAATCAACATCTCTTCCACTTCTAGAGCCCTGAGAACTGAACCTATTATTATATCGTCTGCTAATTCTCACCGGCTATTTCTCTTGGGTTTTTAAATCTGCTTACGGGTTTTAAGTCATTTACCTGATGGTTTACATATTGATTTACTCCAAATTACTCCAAAATAACACCAAATTGAAAAAGATATGTCAAACATTCAGATACATCAGCCGCGATTTTGCCGGCGCTCAGAGGACGGGTTCAGAGGTGGGTCAGGTGTTAAAGATGCAATGATTGACGGTTTGGGAACCCGCCTCCATGTGAGTTTCAAGAGTGTCAGGTCTGCGATTTCAGAACAGACCCGACAGCAAGCGGCGGGTGAGGGATTTAAGGCACTTAACTTCTTGTTAAGTGCTTGTTAACTGCTATTTTGAGAGCCTTTTGCAATTTTCCAACATTTTAATCAGGTTTCACGACTTTCGGAGATCACGTCAGGTAAGTGTGTCGGGAAGACCAATGAGCTGGAAACTTCACAGCTGCAACTTCAGTCTAAAAGCTGCACTCTCAAATCTGCTCAGTTTCAAATGTCGGAGGTTGCTGAGTTCACGACTTGGGAAACTGTCTTGAGGCTGTAAGTGTCTGTTGTCAACTCTACATCCACTGTCACCTGCATTGCTGGACATAAAAGGTGCCCTCACCCTTCACTGTGCCACTTCAAATTGTGAGCACACAAATGGCAACTATGTCAAACGTTCATACGACAGCAATTTATTCCAGCATAATAAAAGAACAGAAACTTAACATTGAATTATACCAGAACACCCAAATGAGTACCCTTGTGATCAGTTATGTGTTAACTTTCTCTTACGCATGCTTCTATGTTGTGCTACCCCTGTGGCTTCAGCAGATGTAGAGGCAGCCTGCTCACGTCCCTGCTGTGCCTGCTTAGACGCCTTCGGCGGTCGTCCTCTGGGTTTTGGAGCCTTTGAAGGCCCCGCCAAAGTCTGCTACTCCTGCGGCTGCACAGAGGCAGACTCGGCCATCAGTGCTCCAGCAGTCATCTGGGGCTCTGACCGAGGGGTTGGCAAGGGGATGGACGTTGGAGTGCTTGGAGAGGAGCCCCCAGTTGCATGTCGCCTCCCACCTTCATCCCTCTCATGGGCCACCTGCACTTCTCCGTTAGCAAATAGCTGGAGAGCACCTTGCTGCACATCAGTGGGACCATGAGGACCTGTCTCTGTACTGACTGTCCTCATAACGGGGACGTCCATGTACCTCTGGTTCCTCTCCACGATAGATGCCCATCTATCCTCCATAGCTGACCATCTATTTAGAAGAGTCACCATGTTCATTTGAGTCTGGCAATTTATGGAGGTTGCTATCCTTTCCATGACGGGACCTACATTCGCCATTGCGTGAACCACGGCATTGCTCATGTTTGAGATGGAATCCTCCATTCTCTGCACACTTGCAGTCACCGTGGTTGCAAACCCAGTCCGAGCCTCCTGCACTTGTTTCAGAGACTCCAGCACTGCTCTATTTCTGAATTGTGGCCCCCGAGGCTCAGCGCCTATATGCAGCTGAGCAAAGCTAGGAGCGTCCTGCGGCCATGTTTTATGACTAAGTGCCTTTGCACATTCAAATGGGTCAACCATAGCAACGGGTCTTGGGGTCTTTCATTTAGTGGATAAAAACAAAATTTAGACCTGCAAGAGAACTCGAGGATTTTCAACCATTCATCAAAGTCATTCTGCTTTGGCCTGTTTGAGTATGGCACTGCTCCCTCTTTTTATTGCCAAATAGTCAGAAGTATTTGAAGAGGAATGCTACGACAGGTTGGCAAACATTGTCTGCTGCTTTTGCCTCACTTTCTATGATATGGTACTCATTTTGGCCACCTCCGAAGGAAGAGAAACTAAGTGCACCTTGCTGGGAATTTAACCTTCTGGTCCTGGATCCAGTACTCAATCAATGAGCTATTTGGCTGTAATCTATCCCACCTTAGAAAATCCGCTGACTTTCCTGCAGGTTTGGAGTGTGTATAACATTACACCACATCCTGCCTTCGACTAAGTGACTCATATGTATAACAGGATGAAGAAATCGTGGTTTCACTTTTGAGATACAGTGGGTAAAAATGATCTTTGGCGGTAGCGCAAAATAGTTGATACCTGTACTGAATTAGCAGCCTCATTTACACCCTGCCTGATTTTCTATTCCAATGACTATCAATGGAAAAAAACTCGGGCGGACAAGCTGCCAATTCGCTATCACCTATTTTGCACTACCGCCAAAGACCAGTTCACCCCCTCCAGACTCCCGGCTCTCAGGAGGGCAGATTCTTGACAATACTGCGCTACTGAAATTTTTAATAGGCATTAGTATTTCCACATCTATCATAGAAATATCTTCTTCTTAGGCAGTCCCTCGGAACCGAGGATGACTTGCTTCCACATTAAAAATGAGTTCTCAGGTGACTGATTAGTCCAATGCAGGACCTACAGGGGTCGATTTTAACTTGGGTGCGGGGAATTGGCGGGTTCCCCGAATTCAGTGATTCCCACACAATTGTAAATGGGTCTGTGAGATTGATGCAATTTTAACTCAATTGGCCAATTGATTTCCAGCATGTGGGAAGCCTTGGCAATTGAGTATTTCCAGTCAGAAAGTCGCAGAATATGACGTCATCAGGGAGGAAGAGGCCTCCCAGCCAGACCAAGGCTGTGTGGCTACAGGTGGCAGGTCAAGTCAACTCCTTGGGGCTCACACGAAGAATGTGGTTGCAGTGCAGGAAAAGATTCCATGACCTTCTTCGCACTGGAAAAGTAAGTACTGTATGAAGTTTCCATCACCCTCAATCTGATCCCCATTGCCTTTTCTCACCAGCACTCAGCTTTACCAATCTCTTCCTGCACATCCCACTAGACACTCACATCCATGCACCCTTACCCATTCCCTCTCTCTCTATGCTCACATTCACAGAACTATTGCACCATGCAGCCTGTTAAATCCGTGAATCTTAAGGTATGGTGTTCTTCAATAAATAGACGGAGACTGCAGATTAACAATCAACAGGTGTTTACTGGATGAGGGTAGTCTAAAAACTAACAGTACAGATCCCTGCACAGGGTTTATATACAGGTGTGGTCACTGCTGGTACTACAGTATAAAGGAGCTGTAAAGTAGTTCTCCTCTTAAAAGTACATACACTACAATTCCTCCCCTTTTAGATTAACAGTACTGTAAAGTCTGTGGGTTGTGCAGTTAATAAATACACAGACTTCAGAAGTAACAAACAAAACAGGTCTTTACTATTCGAAGGTCCGGGCGAATCTGCCCCAGCAATCATGCCACAACACTTATATACTGGTGTGGTCACTATCGGTATTACAGTATACAGAAGCCAAACAAATAGTGCCACACCTAAAGTAGTTCCCTTAAAGGTGAACGGTTACATTCAATAGTTCCCTTAAAGATAGACGGGTACATACACTACAATCCTCCCTTTTTAGCTTATTACTTACAGAGTCCCCGTTAAACATACATATCTTCAAATTCCTATAAAACAAATTACAGATATAATCTCGGTGGAGTCAATGTCATATAAAACAATTTACAAATATAATCTCGGTGGAAACAGTTCACAGGTTCAGTCTCTGCGGAAACAGTTCATAGATTCAGTCTCTGATCTTGACTCGTTCCGAACAACATTTCTTTGGTGTAGCCGGTTCACCTGGCTAGCGTGACTCCTTCGTAGCCTTTTTCTTGATGTAACAGCTTGAACTTTCGTCCTGTTGAACCAGCAGTGCGGACTTTTACAACCAACTGGCTGTCTTGACATTTTCCAGTTTTTCAACTAATTTAGCTCCTTTCGTAATGTCCCGCCTGGAATGGTAGAAGTGCTAATATTTTAGACAGTTATTATCTTCTGCTTCTTCTTTTTCTTTTCTGCCTTTTTGAAACTCTCGGAGCTCCTTTCTCGGCTGCCAGCTGTAGCGCCACCAACTCTCTATGTTCCTTAGACCTTAAGTGCTTCATCCGGATTTCAGCACTTTGAGAGTTTTCATCACAAGCTGGGCAGACCACATCCTCGTAATATTCAGTGTCACTCAACAGGTCATGGTAATATTCAGGTTCATCCTGAGTTAGGCCAGCGAGAGAGACTTCTTCTTCCTCCTCACCCGTCTGGACGTTAGCTGACGGTGGTTCCTTCCCTAAACATCTTTCTTGAAAAGCCTTCTTCATGCATTCATATTCATCCCGCTCTTCCTGGGTTATCTGCCATTCCTTCACGACGGACCTCATTTGTGAGTTCAATACCTTCCTTTCCATCGGTAATTGCGTTATCAGGCTATTTAACCCTTCTACTGAAATAATGGTTTCCACATTCTTCTGTTCACCTTGACGTGATTCAATGTACTTTTGGCATCCTTGTAAAATTTGTGTTGCCACCTCAGCTATCTCCGTGACTCTTGAGAGCTCCGAACTCGTTCCCCCTGAAGATTGAAGCTCGTGTTCAGATTGTTCCCCTTGCCGAGTCTTGTCCTTCAGCATATGAAGGAGTTGGCCGACCGTTAACTCTTCCCTGGGAACACGGTGGATCAGAGTCTTCTCCATTTCATCCACCTCTTTCTCCAATACTTCCACCTTACGTTCCTCTTGAACTTTGGCTTTCAGCGCTCGGCAAAGTTGCGCCCTGATGCTCTCTAGTTCATGTTCAGGGACCATTCTTACAGTGTCCTGTTCTTCCACTGAAAGGATTCCCAGTTGAATCTGTTCTTCAAGTTGTTGAACCTCGGTCATTGCCGCCTCATATTTGTCTTGGGTGTCCTTCAATGTTTTTATAAGTTCTTGGACATCCTGTCTTTCATGCTCTGCCATGATTTTCACCTCTAATTGCTCATCTATGGATGGAGCTTCTATCGATGAGTCTGTCTTGGCCTTGAGTTCATCAAGAATTTCCTGCAGCCTTTGGACTTCTTGCTCATGTTCAACCTTTAGTTGTTCATATGCTTCTATTGAAACTAGCTTTTCGGAGGCTGCCGAGTTAACCCCCTCCAGAATTGTAGCCTGGGCCTGTTCATACTGTTCTTTCAACTTCTCACACTCTGCTTGTAAGGAGTCGTAGAGAAGAACTGGAATAAAATCCTGGCTCCCTGAAGATTCCTCTTCCTTTGGTTCATTCTGTAAATATTCTAGTTCCTGAACAGCATCAGGGGAATGTGATTGGTATTTGACCATGATGGCTCTATGGTCGCTCTCTGCTTGAGCTAGCTGTCTCTGTAGTCTTTCCAGGTTCCCCCATTCGGTGTCCCAGAACTTTTCCATATTTTTCATCTCCTGTACGAGACGGTCACTCAACTGCTCTAATTGTTGTCGTACTTTGACATAAGTTTGCGTCCGAGCTCGGTGTTCTTCCGTCATGGATGAATCCTTTGCTTGAACAGGCTCAGAATTCTCTGTCAACCTGGAGTTCTGCTCTGCAGCTTTATTCTTCTTGGTACCATAAGTCCTTCTGCATGTCTTCGTTTTCTTTCCCATCGTCGGCAAGTCCCTTTTAGCCTTGTCTTCCATTTCCGACTTGGTCTTATCATCATCCATTTCAGAATCTGAGCTAATAGCTTGCACCGAGTCCTCCCTCATTATGGCTTTTAGGTAATGCCATTCCATGTCTATTTTCTTAATCCACTCCCGTCCTAGAAGTGGTGGTCCTCCCTCAGATAATACGTACAAGTTCATTCTTGGGTGTTCTTTACCCCTATCTCTCACCTTGACTCTTATTTTCCCCACGGGGTATATGTTATGCCCCGTGTATGTCTGTAATACGAACTTGGTATTTCTTAAAGGTATGTGAGAGAATAGCCGGTGGTAGTCCCTTCGGTTGATGACTGATAGAGCTGATCCAGTGTCCAGCTCCATTCTTACTTGGACTCCAGCTATTTTTAGTATGACCCAGATGGCCTGTAGATCCGTTGCTTTACCCACATTGTGGATTCTCAGACTACCCAGCTCCTGGTTGTTTGGGTCTGAGTCTGAATTCTGTTCGTCTGAACTCTTCTCAGCCACCTTGTGTACCTTGTTGTACTTTTCTGGTGGTGGCTTCCTTTGATTATTGGTCTTTTTCCCGGACCGACATACCTTCGCGATGTGACCCAGTTTGCCACACTTCCTACACTCTTGGTTCTTAAACCAGCATTGATTCTGGTCATGCGTTGTCTTCCCACAACGGTAGCATTTTGTTGTGCTTGAAGTAATTTGGTCCACCCCAAGTGCCGCCGCCTTTAGTTGCATTTCCGCCGTTCCTTTCGCTGCGGCTTCGTGCGATGCAGCTATAAGGACAGCCCTGTCCAGTGTGAGGTCGTTCTCTTCCAGTAGTCGCTTCTGCGTCCCTTCTTTGGACAATCCGCATACGAACTTGTCCCGCAGCGCTTCTGTCAGATTCCCTCCGAACTGGCAGTATTTCGCTAGCCTACGCAGTTCGACCAAGTATTCCGCATTGCTTTCGTCTTTCTTCTGCGTTCTTGCGTAGAATTTGAATCGTTCAGCCAGCATCAGCGGTGTGGGGTTCAAGTGGTCCTTCAGCACAGCCACAATCTCTTCGAAGGTCTGATCCGCTGGTTTATTTGGTGTTATTAGATGCTTCAAGAGCCCGTATGTTTTTGCCCCCATCGAGTTTAGCAATGTTATCGCCTTGTCGTCTTCCTCTATTTTGTTGGCTTCGCAATAGATCTCTATGCGTTCCACGTACGTGGCCCAGTCTTCTATTTCAGAATTAAAGTCGTTAATATTCCCTCGCTTAGGCATCTTTCTTCCCTTGGGAGCAGCACCAATATTTCTTTAAGTATTCTTATTTATTTGTTTGTTTCTAAGATGGCGGTTTTCCCGCGAAATCGGCGGTTTCCCGCTCTTTCCTTCTCTCCCCGCCCACTTCAGTGGCGGTATGTCAATCAAGATGGCGGTTTTCCCGCGAAAATGGCGGTTTCCCGCTCTTCCTTTCTCGCCCCGCCCACTTCAATGGCGGTTTCCCGCTTCTGGCGTCTTCTCCGCCTAATGGCGGCTTCCCGCGTTTCTTCCCGGTGGAAGGGGTACGCTTCCCCCACAGCGGACAGGTTCAGCCGCTGGCTGGCTTCCGCACAGCTCCCCTTACTCGGCTATGTCTTTTCCTCCCGCCCGCACGGCCCAACCGGCGCTGGGTACACCCCGTTAACGGAGGACAGTTCAGCCGCTGGACTGGCTCTCGCGCAGTCTCTCTCTCCGTACCCGGCTCTGTCGCTCTCTCACCCGCACATTCGGTGCTACCGGCCCTGGGTACCCCATTGGTGGAGAACAGTTCAGCCGCTGGACTGGCTCTCGCGCAGTCTCTCACCCTGTTTTCGGCTGTGTCTCTCACCCACTCCCGCACGTTCGGTTTTGCCGGCTCTGAGTACCCCGTTGGTGGAGAACAGCTCAGCCGCTGGACTGGCTCCTCGCAGTCTCTCTCTCCGCACCTGGCTCTCACCCGCATGGTTCCCGTTCGCCTCCCCAGCCCTCTCGCAGACCGGTGTTTCCCTCCCCGGCTGCGGCTGGGTTTCTCCTCCCGCGCCTACTCGCAGGCTCAGCGCTTCGTGGCTGCGGTCGCTGCCCGGATTTTTCCCGCCGATCGCGGTCCGGCTGTCACCCGACGCCGTTGGACCCGACTTTTGGCCGGCACAGCTCCCCCTCGACCGAGGTCGAGTGCTCTGCCCTTATCCTCCGGATACTTCTACACCTTCCCCTACTCACAGTCTCTTCGGCCGCCTTGTTCCCTGCTGATCGGCTCACTCCGCACCGTGGTAGAAGGGTAGTCAGTGCCTGTTGCTAATGGAAGCTTTTGTTGCTAAAGTCTTCCACCTTTCTCCTGCTGCAGCCTCGTGTTTTCTTCCAGCAGCACGACGAGGGCGGTTGCCTCTCTTCGACGCTCTTCTTGCTTTGGTAATCTTGCCGCAGGGTACGATCGGACTCGTCGCCACTGTAAAGTCTGTGGGTTGTGCAGTTAATAAATACACAGACTTCAGAAGTAACAAACAAAACAGATCTTTACTATTCGAAGGTCCGGGCGAATCTGCCCCAGCAATCATGCCACAACACTTATATACTGGTGTGGTCACTATTGGTATTACAGTATACAGAAGCCAAACAAATAGTGCCACACCTAAAGTAGTTCCCTTAAAGGTGAACGGTTACATTCAATAGTTCCCTTAAAGATAGACGGGTACATACACTACAAGTACCATAACATTCATTTAACAGTTCACACTTTTAACATGCACATTAACTGAAATAGTCCATTTATAAATTCAGTCTTTGGGGCGGCTTCCTGATCCTTTCTGGATAGCGCCTTTCCTGAGTGTCTTGCTCTTGGTGTGGAGGCGATTCTGGCCCCCTGTCGTCGGTTAGTTCATCAGCTTCCGATGCTACTGTTTCTGGGGTAGATGCTACCGGTATGTCGGGTTCATCACCAGGTACGCGAGACATGGGGTTGACTCGTTCCTGTGACGCTAGGATCTGGTCGACATGGCGTCTCACAATGTTCTCCCCAACATCCACTGTGTACATTAGTGGCCCCTGCCGTGTGTATATCGTTCCGGGTTGCCATTTCTCTGTTCGGTAGTCGCGGGCCAAGACTGGTTGTCCTACATTGAAGCTCCTTGTCGGCTTCTCATTGATGTGCTGGAATTGCTTATTCTCAACATTTCTTCGCACATTTGGTCTGAGCAAATCCAGACGAGATCTCAACCTTCGGTTAAAGAACATCATGGCCGGGGTCTGGTTGGTAACTGCATGTGTCGCATTTCTGTAGGCTAACAGGAAATTGTCCACCTTATGCTGCAGTGGAATGTCGTCATTGCACATGGCCCTTACTGTCTTTTTAAAGGTTTGTACGAACCTCTCAGCCAATCCATTTGTGGCTGGATGATACGGGGCGGATGTGTAATGCCTTACCCCATTCCTTCTCATAAATTTACGAAACTCTTCGGACACAAACTGTGGTCCGTTATCAGAGCAAATCTGCTCTGGCAAACCGTTCCTGGCAAATATGGTCTGTAGGACTGCAATCGTTTTCTCCGTAGTGGTGGAGGACATTTTGATCACCTCAGGCCATTTCGAGTGCGCATCCACTGCTATTAAGAACATTGAGTCCATGAATGGACCGGCAAAATCAATATGCACCCGTTGCCATGGAGAGGAGGGCCACTCCCATGGGTGTAGAGGGGCATGTGGTGGTGCATTTTGGACCTTCTGGCATCCTGAGCAGCTCTTTGTTAGGTCCTCGATTTGTTGATCGATCCCCGGCCACCACATATAAGCCCTAGCAAGGCTTTTCATTTTCACCCCTCCCAGATGGCCTTCGTGAAGCTCATTGAGCACTCTCTCCCTTAACTTGTGTGGAATTACCACTCGGGATCCACACATCACTGTCCCCTGGCATACTGACAGAAGCTGTTCTCTTCTGGATGAGAATGCTGGCAACAGTGAGTCGCCATGTGTTGGCCATCCCTTCACCGTCAAATCATATACCTGAGACAGTGTCGGATCATTTCGGGTCTCCTTCTCTATATCCGCGTTAGTTACTGGCAAGCGTTCAATTATAGTTGAATAAAATATTTCAACGGGGTCCACTGCTGGTACTTCCTCCGCAGTAGGCAGTGGCAGGCGTGATAGCCCATCAGCGTTTCCATGCTGTTTCGTGCCCTTATACTCTATTTCATATTGGTTCGCCCCTAGAAAAAGGGACCATCTTTGTAGCCGTTGCGCAGTCATCACCGGAACGCCTTTCTTTGGATTAAAGATGGAGACAAGTGGTTGGTGGTCAGTCAGCAAGGTGAACTTCTGCCCGTGCAGATAGTGGTTGAACTTTTTCACTCCCCATACTAGGCTGAGGGCCTCCCTGTCAATCTGGGCGCAGTTGCGCTCGGCTGAGGTTAGTGACCGAGACGCAAAGGCTACTGGCCTCTCCAACCCGTCTGGGAATTTGTGCGACAGCACCGCTCCAATACCATAGGGTGATGCATCACACGCCAACTGAATTGGTAGTGCTGGGTTGAAATGAGCCAACACCTCTTTTGATGTGATCAATTCTTTGCACTTCTGGAAAGCTCGTTTACATTCGTCATTCCACTTCCATGGTACCCCCGTTTGCAGTAGGGTGTTCAGTGGGTGTAATACTGTAGACAAATTTGGTAAGAACTTATGGTAGTAGTTCACCAGCCCGAGGAACGACCTCAGTTGTGACACATTTTCCGGTGCTGGAGCCTTGACTACTGCCTCAATCTTTTCAGGGGACTTATGTAACCCCTCTTCATCAATAACATGGCCACAATACGAGATCTGCTTCTGGAAAAACTCGCATTTGTGGCGATTAGCTCGTAGCCCATATTCCTTCAATCTAGTGAGCACCTGCTCCAGGTTGGCGAGGTGATCACTGTCATTTTCGCCCGTGACCAGGATGTCGTCCAAATAATACTGGGTCCCTGGAATCCCTTGCAGGACTTGATCCATTGCCCTTTGCCAAATGGCTGGAGCTGATGCTACCCCGAACACCAGCCTGTTGTATTGGTAGAGACCTTTGTGAGTGTTGATCATGAGGTATTGTTTCGAGGCTTCTTCTACCTCCATTTGCAGGTACGCCTGGGCCAGATCAATCTTAGTGAAGCATTTTCCTCCAGATAGCGAGGCGAAAATATCTTCAATCCGCGGAAGCGGATATTGTACCATGTGAAGGACTGGGTTCACTGTCACCTTAACGTCCCCACAGATGCGAACCTTCTTTGGTTCCCCAGGCGTATTACTCAACGACCTGTTCATTACAGTAACGAAGGGTGCAGCCCACTCACTCCAGTCCACTTTGGACAGTACTCCTGAACGTTCCAAGCCTTCCAGCTCTGCTTCAACGGCTGGGCGGATCGCATAAGGCACCGGTCTGGCCTTAAAAAACTTTGGGCTTGAATTTTCCTCTATTTTGATCGTCGCTGTTATGCCTTTTAGTGTTCCGAGTCCCTCCTGGAACACTTCTTGTGAGTCAGTTAGCATTTTTGACAGTCGTCCAGGTGTGACGTCGTCATCCTTTTTGGCCTCTACCGTCAGTGCCTGTATGGAATGCCAATCTAACTGTATCTTCTGGATCCATTCACGTCCTAGTAGTGGTGGTCCTCCATCTGGCAATACATATAGATCCATTTTTGGTGTTTCCTTGCCGTTGTATATCACATTCGCCCTTATTTTTCCTTTGGGGTAGACTTTTTGCCCCGTGTACGTCTTCAAGACAATCTCTGTATCTCTCAATGGTATATGTGAGAATAGCCGCTTGTAGTCCCTTCGGTTTATGACTGTTAGGGCTGATCCTGTGTCCAATTCCATTTTCACTTGGACTCCGTCTATCTTGAGCGTGAACCAGATAGTTTGGTGATCCTCCATTTTGATTACATTATGTAGTTTCAGACAATCCAGCTCCTTGCTTCCGGAGTCTGTATCACTTTTCTGTTCATCTGAACTACTCTCCGTCACCTTATGTACCTTTTTGTACTTCTCCTGTGGCGATTTCATGCTGCTGGTTTTCTTTCCCGACCTGCAGACTCTTGCTATGTGTCCTGCTTTTCCACACTGTCTGCACACTTGGTCCTTGAACCAACAATCCTTCTGGTCGTGTGTTCTGCCGCAGCGATAACACTTCACTGCTCCATATGACATTTCATTGGTGCCATATTCTTGCGGCCTCCATTGTATCTCTGCAGCGCCCCGTGCGGCTGCTTCATGTGGTACTGCCATGCTGAAAGCCTTGTCCAGCGTAAGATCCTTTTCTGATAGAAGCCATTTCTGGGTTCCTTCACTTTGAAGCCCACACACAAACTTGTCCCTTAACTTATCTGCTAGTCCCATTCCAAACTGGCAGTGTTTCGATAGCTTGCGCAGTTCCGTTAAATACTCAGCATTACTTTCGTCTTTATGCTGGTTCCTTTTGTGGAACTTAAATCTTTCTGCTATCAGCAGCGGTGTGGGGTTTAAGTGGTCCTGCAGGATTGCCACTATGCTTTCAAAATCCTTCTCCACTGGCTTCTCTGGGGTTACTAGGTTTCGCAGTAAGCCATACGTTTTTGCACCCATGGAAATCAACAAAACCAGTGCTTTCCTGGTATCTGGCACTTCATTCGCCTTGCAGTACACCTCAATGTGTTCCACATATGTCGCCCAATCTTCGACTTCATTGTCGAACGCTGTGACACTGCCACTCTTCGGCATCCCTGGGTGTGGTTAGACTGGTTAAAATGGCGTCTCCCGCGCTCTCCCTTCTTCTCCGCTGGCTCAAAATGGCGTCTCCTGCGTTTCCCTTTCTTCCTGCGCTCGCCCTTCTCCGTGGCTCAAATGGCGTCTCCCGCGCTTCCTTTCTTCCCCCGCGGACGCTGCTCAGCCCTTGAGCCCTGGCTGCGCTCTGCGCGTTCTCCTGTGCGCCTCTCTCGTTGCCGCTGCTCGGTCCTGAACCCCGGCTGTGCTTTACCCTGTCTCTTTGTTTTCCGTCGACGCCGCTCGGTCTTCAACCCCCGGCTGCGCATTGTGCGCTTTACCCTCTCTCTTACCCCGTCGACGCTGCTCGGCCTTTTCTGTGCCGTCGGTCGGCTCCAGCCGCTGCTGTCCGGGAAGGGTCTGCGCTGTACCTGTTGCCAGCCTGTTGCTGGATCGTCGTGGCTAGAGAACCAAGCCCAGCTCTCAACAGCCTCCCCTGCGATGCTCACTCTCTGCCGGATGACTGGGCGGTTGCTCATGGTCGACGCCCGTGCTTCTGGCCTCGACTTTCTTCCACTGTCCTCCAGGAGCGAATCCCTGGGAGGAAATGCAGAGTTGCAGGTAGGTTCGAATCGACCTCGTCGCCACTGTTAAATCCGTGAATCTTAAGGTATGGTGTTCTTCAATAAATAGACGGAGACTGCAGATTAACAATCAACAGGTGTTTACTGGATGAGGGTAGTCTAAAAACTAACAGTACAGATCCCTACACAGGGTTTATATACAGGTGTGGTTACTGCCGGTACTACAGTATACAGGAGCTGTAAAAGTAGTTCTCCTCTTAAAGGTACATACACTACACAGCCCTCACACTCCCTCTCACTCTGATGCTTTGAACACAACTGACTACACACAGGGAGGGCCCTTGGTCTTGCAACCTCACTCCATCTTTGTCTCCTTCTAAGTATCTATGCTATGCAATCTCTGCACTCCTTCATTCTCAATCAACCTCCACTTGTCTCCCTCATTGCAGGAAAAGAGAGCTCACAACAGGAGAGAGCAAGCCAGGACAGGAGGAGGGCCGCCCTCAGCAGCCCAGCTCACCCCCTGGGAGGAAGGTGTCCTGGAGATTGCCGGGCTGACCGAGATGTGGAAGTTGGGGAAGGACAGACAGGTGCATCCCCGCAAGCTGGTGACAGAATAGTTTTCCATCTCTCTCATTGGTATTGCATGAGTCGCTGATAATGATTCTGAAGCTACATCATATGGACTTATGATCATCTGCAAAATGCAATGTGCATGTAACCTTGGCATCACATCTCTAACTTTTTCCTTGACTCCCCCACAGGACCATCGAGAGCCCCCATACCCACTGTGCAGGAGGAAGAGCCTGAGATGCCAGACTCCTCAGAGGAATCTGCAACCTCTGAGGGCGTAGCGTCAGCAGAAATAAGCGCACCCAGCACCAGCGCAGACATTCACACCTCGGTGGGACCTTCAGGAAATAGAGTAGAGTTGTCACCTGGTGTATCACAGCTCACAAGTGAGCATCAGCAGATTGTGGAGACAGGGACAGCAGTGGAGAGTCCTCGTCGGAGGGCGCAGGACTCTGCCAGCTCGGCTCAGCTGCATGTCGACCCTCTGCCTCTGGGTCCATCCGTAAGATCAGAGGTGATGGAACTCCATGCACAGATGCAGTAGTCTCTGGCAGGTTTTGTCTCCAGGGTCGCTGCGAGTGTGGAGCGAATGGAGGAGTCCATAGCGAACATGAGCAGAGCCTTTGTGGAGTCAGTGGCGCATGAACGCATCAACACGGAAAGGATGGCTACCTACGTGGAAATGATTGCTGCCTCCGTGGTAAGGCTGGCTACGGTAAAGGAGAGGAGGGCTACGGCCTTGGAGGAGGTTAGTCGCCAGGGTATGGAAAACATGGTGAGTGTTCAGAATAGAATGACATCTCTTGAGGAGCGATGGGCATCTATTGAACAGAGAAACCAGACCTTCATGGAAGTGCTTCTGAGTATGACTGCCATTGTAGATACGGGTCTCCATGGCCCCCCTGATGTGCAGCAATCTGCTCTCAAGCCACTTGCAGGCACTGAGGGGGACCTGACCCATGAGAGGGAGGTTGGTGGCAGACCTCAAGGAAGTGGGGGCTCCTCTCCAAGCGCTCACACTTCCATGCCACTGCAGAGCCCTCGGTCAGAGCCCCGCCAGAGTCCACACCCAACGGAGATAGAGGTCTCAACCCCTGCACAGCCGCAGAAGCAGCAGACTCGCCACCCCAGAGGACGCCCGGCAAAGGTGTCGAGGCAGGAGCAGCAGGAAAGTGAGCAAGGGGCCTCCACATCTGCTGAAGCCACAGGGGAACCATTACGTAGGAACATGCGTAAGAGGAAAATAAAGCACAAATAGTCACAAGGGTAATCACTTGGGTGAAATGCTGTGTATTTTGTAAAAATGCCATCAGTTGTTTGTTTTTCACAAAAATTCTGATGGCAACTTCTGCAGTTGTGGCGTGTGTCATTTCGCAAATGGGGCTGGAGGTCCTCTAATGCCAAGAGGGGAAGGAAAAAAAAGCCTCCCATGCTTCTGGTAGATGCCTCAGTTGAGGAAGCGCTGAGTGAGGGTGGCGAGAGGGGTCTCACAGGAGGTCACACTGGAGAAGTGTGTGAGGCTCTAACCTTCCACAGGTGTGGTTAGGCCTGGTAAAAATTGCCCCAGACCTGAGACAACAAAGTCCTGCCACCTGCAAATGATGGCTGATCAAATATCCTATTTAATGTTGGGCCTGCAGCTGATAGTCAGCAAGCCAATAGTGTTCACGCCAGGTTTCACAGGCGTCATCCCCACCAGGCATGTTTTATGTGGGAAAAGGGTTAAACAGGCAAGGGCCTGTTAAAATGGGATTATAAAGGCCAATTAGTGCTGTTTAAGGGCCCTAAAGACCAGTCCCACCTGTTGCAGGCGGGACTGATTTGGGTCCATCAGACACACCTAGGTTAAAATGGCGTGGAGGCGGGAACCAGGCAGGGGGGTCCCGACCCCCAGGTTTTGCAATTTTAACCCCCACACGCCTAAAAGCCCACCTGTTGGCTGCGTTAAAATCGAGCCCACAGTCTCTGTCACAGGTGGGGCAGATGGTGGTTGAAGGGGCGGGTGGGTGGGGTGCTTGGGTTGACGTGTGCTCCTTGCGCTGCCTGCGCTTGGCTTCCACTTGCTCCCGGCGAAGAGACTCAAGGTGTTCGGCGCCTTCCTGGATGCTTCTCCTCCACTTTGTGCGATCTTGGGCCAGGGATTCCCAGGTGTCGGTGGGGATGTTGTACTTTTTCAAGAATAAGGAAAAGCTCTCAAGCTATGTAACTGTGGCAGGGGCACTGACCAAAGCTCAGAAGAGGAAAGGTGAAAAAGACACTTTTAATGTAATTATTTCACAGAGAAGGTGGTGATCATGTGGAGCAGGCTGCTCATAGAGACAAGGAGGCCTCAGCAAATTGAAGAGGGGGTTGGATAGTTTTTTGACAAAAGAAATAAATGTGGGATGTAAAAAAATACAGGGTAGGATATTATTTGAAGACTGTGACTAGCCAGATGGACCACAATTGTCTCTTCTGGTCCTGTACAGTTTTTTGTTCCTAAGGATATAAAACTGAGCTTAAATATAAGAATGAGTTATATGTTAAACAATTATAATTTTGATTAATGTAAAATTAATAACTTCTGCAGTGCTTAACAATGAAAAATTCTGATAATATATTTTGGCTGTTGCATTTCCCAATGTTTCCCCCAATTATTAGAAGTCCATCATGTGATATTAGTGCATTCAACAACCAATCTGATCTATCAAGCACTGAAAAAGAAAGTTTTCACATAGATCCACATATTGCTATTACTAAGATAACATGGGCCATGTTTTGTGTCAGACCTTTTATCTCTATTAAAAATTGATAATGTTGCATATTTCACTTTTTATTGAAAATGTCACATCTCAATTTCACACAGAAGCATTACAATGCCTGACTCCTTTTCTTCGACACCTACTTTGTATAATTTATTTCTCTGTATGACTGATTTTCAGGGACAGCGTTGGAAGCTATAACAATCTCTGAGTGACTATAAATCCTTTCGTTCAACGTTACTGCCTTCTGTAGTATGGTATGATTAAATCTTACCTACTTGATAGAAGACAGTAATAATCCAGTCATATTCATCATTTGGCTTGACCTCTTCCTGCCTTTGTATGCCTGCCAGATAGTACATTACATTATAATGACAGAATTGTGTTTCAGATGCAATTCTTATAGACGTTTATTAGAAACCATGAGATTTGTCTGGGGCAGCTGCAAATCTATTAACACTCTTTAAAATGCTGAAATAGATATACCTTAGCTCAGATTTATGTAACTTAAATTAAATACAGTTGTTAAAGAACATTATACTGTAACAGAATATGTTACATCCCAGCAGCATTTTTTTTTGTTGCAAATTTCAGTTGAAACTATGATTTGTGTTTTGAGATGACTGCAACCAGCTGAAGCCATATTAAACATTTTGGAAGATCAGCAACTAATATCATTGTATACGAGAGACTGGAGATGGGTTCAACTCCTTTATTGTCTTGTATATATTATCTTCAAACGTTTACATATGTGTGTCAAGGAAGAATAGAGTTCAGATGGGAAACTGAAATGGTCACGACAGAGGTTTAAGTACTAACATGTTGATGAAGATCTTGCATTGGAGTAGCTGATGGTTTTGATATTGATCATCGGGTTTCCTCCAGTGTTATTCTGCATTAGTTGTTGACAACTCTGATGCACAAATCAGTGTAATAACTGCAGCCCATCTATAAAACTTACACAGCTGTTTTGCCTCCATTGAGGGTCATGGGCAACAATGCCAGTTGGAGATTCTTACTCGGTCTGGCCTACATGTGACTTCAGTCCCACACCAATGTGGCTGGGGTAGAAATTTGTATGCGTTGCGCCTGCTCTTTCTGGTGTGAAACGGACACTAGGCATGCTAATTTAGCAGATAGATTCAAAGCTGCAACAGATTCTCGGTTCATAGTTTCATTCATCAAGGGGCCAATTAACATTTTGCTTTGCTCTTCTTGCAGCAAACATACCTCTATCCTGAGGAAATGTGTTGGTAAGCTGCTAGGGAGCGAGACTTATAACTGTGGCTCGACTGGGAGTGCAAACAGATGAATATGTATCACAAAACTGTCAAAGTCTGAGTCAAGACCACCACTAAAGTGCCAGAGAGTCTGACCTGTAATAACCACTAGACCACCAGAGAGTCTGACCCATAATAACCACTAGACCATCAGAGAGTCTGACCTATATCCACCACTGGCCCACCAGAGAGTCTGACCCATAATAACCACTAGACCATCAGTGAGTCTGACCTATATCCACCACAAGACCGTCAGAGAGTCTGACCTATATCCACCACTAGAGCATCAGAGAGTCTGACCCATAATAACCACTAAACCATCAGAGAATCTGACCCATAATAACCACTAGACCATCAGTGAGTCTGACCTATATCCACCACTAGACCATCAGAGAGTCTGACCTATATCCACCACTAGACCATCAGAGAGTCTGACCTATATCCACCACTGGCCCACCAGAGAGTCTGACCCATAATAACCACTAGACCATCAGTGAGTCTGACCTATATCCACCACTAGACCATCAGAGAGTCTGACCTATATCCACCACTAGACCATCAGAGAGTCTGACCTATATCCACCACTGGCCCACCAGAGAGTCTGACCCATAATAACCACTAGACCATCAGTGAGTCTGACCTATATCCACCACTAGACCATCAGAGAGTCTGACCTATTCCACCACTGGACCACCAGAGAGTCTGACCCATAATAACCACTAGACCATCAGTGAGTCTGACCTATATCCACCACTAGACCATCAGAGAGTCTGACCTATTCCACCACTAGACCACCAGAGAGTCTGACCTATATCCACCACTAGACCACCAGAGAGTCTGACCCATAATAACCACTAGACCACCAGAGAGTCTGACCTATATCCACCACTAGACCATCAGAGAGTCTGACCCATATTAACCACTAAACCATCAGAGAGTCTGACCTATTCCACCACTGGACCACCAGAGAGTCTGACCTATATCTACCACTGGCCCACCAGAGAGTCTGACCAATAATAACCACTAGACCACCAGAGAGTCTGACCTATGTCTACCACTAGACCACCAGAGAGTCTGACCTATATTAACCACTAGACCATCAGAGAGTCTGACGTTTATCTACCACTATACCATCAGAGAGTCTGAGCTATTCCACCATTGGCTCACCAGAGAGTCTGACCCATAATAACCACTAGACCATCAGTGAGTCTGACCCATTCCATCATTAGACCACCAGAGAGTCTGACCTATATCCACCATTGGCCCACCAGAGAGTCTGACCCATAATAACCACTAGACCATCAGAGAGTCTGACCCATTCCATCATTAGACCACCAGAGAGTCTGACCTATATCCACCACTAGACCACCAGAGAGTCTGACCCATATTAACCACTAGACCATCAGAGAGTCTGACCTATATCCACCACTGGCCCACCAGTGAGTCTGACCTATATCTACCACTAGACCACCAGAGAGTCTGACCTATATCTACCACTAGACCATCAGAGAGTCTGACCTACTCCACCACTAGACCACCAGAGAGTCTGACCTATGTCTACCACTAGACCACCAGAGAATCTGACCTATATCTACCACGAGACCACCAGAGAGTCTGACCCATATTAACCACTAGACTATCAGAGAGTCTGACCTATATCCACCACTGGCCCACCAGTGAGTCTGACCTATATCTACTACTAGACCACCAGAGAGTTTGACCTATATCTACCACTAGACCACCAGAGAGTCTGACCCATATTAACCACTAGACCACCAGAGAGTCTGACCTATATCTACCACTAGACCACCAGAGAGTCTGACCCATATTAACCACTAGACCACCAGAGAGTCTGACCTATATCCACCACTGGCCCACCAGAGAGTCTGACCCATAATAACCACTAGACCATCAGAGAGTCTGACCTATTCCACCATTAGAGCACCAGAGAGTCTGACCTACATCTACCACTAGACCACCAGAGAGTCTGACCTACATCTACCACTAGACCACCAGAGAGTCTGACCTATATCCACCACTAGACCACCAGAGAGTGAAGATGGTGAAGAAGTTGTGAGTAGTGTTATGCCAAGTGCCAGTTTTAAAAACCTGATGATCATAAAAGGAAGGAAAGACTGAGAGTGGTAAGGAGTTACAGTTTGAGCTTTTTCCAATACATAAAGTATAGTGTTCATAAGTAGACCGAGTCCTGTATGATCTGAAACCTACACGTTTAGTCTCTGCCTGTGCAGGGTTAGTGTAGTCCAATTTAACAAGGAACCCCAAAGAGCAGTAAATTTTTTATCGTAGAATCCATGGAATGCTCAATATGTTCTCCTGTCATCTCAGAAGACAGAAAAATAACACACCTCGAGATCTCTGTACAGGCTACAGTTGCTTGTCTGGATTTAGTTACAGATACATTAATATGTAGAAGAAATATAGATGAGATACAATACAACATAAAGGGCCAGATTTTGCTGTAGCACCTGCCGTTAGTTGGACTTCCCCCTGCACCCTTCAGCTCCCAAAGATGCAGAAAGTGTGAGCTGATAACGGCACAGTAAGTGAAACAGGGCATCTGGGACCTGAGTGAACATGGCAACTAACAGGGTATCTCCTTAATCAATGAGATTTAAAGATTGGGAAATAAATGGCGGAAGGACTGCGAAGGAGGGTGAATTAAAGGGGGTGAATTTAATGTCAAATCAGGTACAGAAAGAGAAATAAAAAGAAGGAAAGAAAGATTGGATTAAGAGAGAGAGAGAAAAGAGACAGAAAGGAAAAGTAAGAAAAAAAATAAAATTAAAAACATGACATTTTTAAAAATTCCCTGAAAAATTCAAAACTTGAAGGAATGAGACACCGCACTTGTAATAGTTAATTTTCAGTGTCAGAGAGGTTGATTGACAGTAATTAACATTATTAAAAGGGTACTTACACTACTAATTACTAGCTCTAAATATCTGCGGCGGGTTTGGTTCATATCTACCACGCAAGTACAGCAACTTCATGAAATGCAATGCGTGTCAATAGTGAGGCCGACAGTGAAATGCCATTTTCGCAGAGCTAACAGCGTATTTAACCTTGCACCTGCTCCTCGCCTGAAGTTGCTGTACCGCTTATGCAGAAATAGCGACGAGCGTCATAAGCCTCACCGTTATTTTGACAGCAAATTCTGGCCTAATACTTAGTGAGAGAATTGGAACCAGTCTACAAGGGGTTAATTTAATTTTTTTCAGGGAGCTGATTCTTATAGTCTCCTTGCAAACCACAGATCCTCTGGATAAACCAGCTGGGCTTCTCTTTCCTTGTCAATGGTTTTTCAGTATGAACTTTTCCACATAGTACACGAGTCATCATGCTTACAGAGCCTGGATGTTTTTGCCAGAACTAAAAAATAGTCGACAAAATTGCTTTCATGTAAAGCCATTTCTTTTAAAGTAGATTAGCAGCCATGGTGTTAACAGTCTTTACACCTTAGCAAATAAAATGGCAAAAGCCTGTAACTGCTTTTATTGCATATTTCTGCCAGTACCTAACCATGGCTAGAAATTGCAATTTCACCTGTCAAACTGCAGACATTAACATTTTGAAACCTGCTGCCTCAACCATCAAAGGAACTTTATCTTCACTGATTTCTTACTAGTAGACTGATAGCCTTCTATTTTCAAACTTTGCAAAAAGGCAGAAACCTCCATTTTGAACCCTAGCTATTTAAAAAAAAAACAAATCTGGGCTGGATTTCCTGGGGGGGTCAGCGGGTGTGGTCAGTGGTGAGTCGGGTGTGAAAGTGTTTTTTTTCCCCCAGCGGGTTGGGACCCCGCTGTCAACCCACCGCCACGTTCCTTTACCAAATGTCAGGTCTGTCAGCACTGAACAGATCCAAAACGCAGCGGCGGGGGAGGCCGTTAAAATAATTAGTGACTTGTTTACAGCCACATAACAATGGTTTTTTCCCAGCTTTTTGGATTTGACAGGTCGCCCACCAGTTTCCCGCTGTGCCTCGACCTCGTCTGTGAAGCTGAGGCGGAAGTTCAGTGGCCATTGAACCAGCTGATGAGTTGACAGCTTCAACTGTCAAGTCAAAGCTCCCAGCTGATTGAGAAATGTTCCCTTAATCACTAGCTTCTCTAAACTGCAATTCCACTACAGATTCAGGATGCTGCAAGTCTTTACACAAGTCTCCATCCAGTCTGACCTCATTACCTCTCACTCCATTGACAGATCGCTTCTGTCATCTCTACTTCACTTGCCATCTATTCCATCAGCATGGGTGCCCTTGAAACTCTCTCACCTTGGTCCTCAGAATCCCACCACGATCAGCCCCAACACCAGCATCACCAGTCACACCAGTAGCACCAGGCACACCAGCAACAACACCAACCTTCTCCACAATCAACTGATGCTGCACAGGACACAGGGCATCAGCACCCAAGCACATTGCTGCCCAGGAGGCCAGGGATGGCCTGACCATGGTCATATTTACTTCACTTGACGCTCTACACCCTGGCTGCCACATGATGTGCCAGGTTGGCACCACCCCACACCAACACCGTAAAGCATCCTTACAATGCCCAAGCCATTTCTTTCACACTCATGACCATTGCGGGGGGGGTACCATTATGTCTCACCATTCACTGCAACTCACTAAGCCACTTCCAAAGGTGCACACAAATCTGTCCAAGAACGCAAATTGCTGAAAATAAAGTTTTCAATGTTTGACACCACATTAACAGAAACTTTACATGAACATTGCATAAAACACCCCAGTGCCTACCCTTGTGTGTTGTTAGTTGGTACGATTGCACTAGGATGAGTGTGAGGGGTGGTTGTGAGATGGGGATGTGATAATATAGATAGAGAGGGATGGGTGGAGGTGCAAGGTAAGTTGGTGTGAGTAAGGATGTGCAGGAGTAGGGTAGGGAAGGCAGAGTGATGGGGATGTGATGAGAGGCACAGCAGGATGAGGTTGAGTGAGACTTTGCAGTAACATTTCGTGATCTACTGAGATCATTGAAAGGTTTGTGCCACTGCAACCTGGTCCTCCTGATGACATCCCTGCTTGTGTCCTCCTGTGCAATGTGCAACCAGGCTGCGTTGGTCTCCTGGGGCGGTCTCTTCCACCCTTGGAAGGGAAGAGGACCTCCCTGTGTGCTGTGACTCCCTCAATAAGCATATGGGGGGAGTCATGGGAGAGCCTGGGTGCAGGGGTGCACCTCTGTGCAGTGCTTGTCAGTGTTTGTAGCACCTCAATGCTGTAGAACACTGACAGCACAAATGTCAAAAGAAAGTTGGCCATGGCCCCTTTAAGGAAACCGGCTGATGACGCATCATGAATGAAATCACCAGACCCGCTTCCTCTAAGTGTCCGGGAAACGCGCTGGGCGGGCTTGACAAGCCCAATCGGGAAATTCATTTTAGAGGCCAGGATGGAGCCAGCAGCAGAGTCGGGACCCGCCGCTGACGTCGCCGCAACGGACCGGCCGAGGTTCGTAAAATCCAGCCCAGAGTGACTGCTACCAATAAACCGGAAGTTACCGGAAGCTGCGCAGAAGCATTCTGCACATAAATGCCAGATCCCAAATATGAAAAAGTAACGTTCACCACAACAGACAAGAGGAGCTGATAGTAATAAACACACTCGGCGAGAGTACAATAAAACTCTCACAATCTGACAACATCCGAGTATCTCCTTCAAGTCACATTTCCTCATTAAATTGTACTGGAAGTTTTAGCAGTTCATTCTGATGAACTAATCACACCGCTGCCACTCTCTCTTCTTGCGTTGCTTCTCTGCTCTCCCTCTCATTTTCCTCCCCTGTCTCTTTGTCTAGCGCTCCTCTCTCCATCTCTCCGCACTGTCTTTATTTTCTTTCTCAATGATCCTTTTCCCAGCCGATTAAATCCTAACATCCTGCGCCTGCATTCTGTTCACCAGTCGCGTGTTCATACCACAACCGACAGAGGAGCTGATGGCGATAAACACGCTCCGCGAGAGTACAGTCAAACTCTCACAATCTGACAGCACCCCAATATCACCTTCACGTCACATTACAGACCTCACAATACCTGAAATTTCCAACCCCTCACCTTTCTCACCAATCTGTGGGAAGTCCGACGAGAGCAACCAAAAAAACGCTGGGACTGCATACGCACAACTACTTTATGTCGTTGGCAGCAGTCGCGTCCTTTAAAAAAAAACATTATATGAAATAGAGAAATTCCTATTGGGGAATATTTTCTGATCAACGCTGTTCCTTGACGCATGGTTGCACTGAATCCCTTCTTGTATCTTTTTAATGCAAGCATTATTTATCTTAACAGTGCCTTTCAGAACACTAAGAGCGAGTGGTTAGCATTCCCGCCCCAGAGTCAGAAGGTGTAGGGTCCGAGACCTGCTCCAGGCAGCCCCAGCGAGTGGAAACTGGAGCTTTGGCTCTAAATTCTGGGTTGACATCCAGCAGGGCACTTGTGCCCAATGGGTGTGGGTGTGGGTGCCCCCCCTCCCCCCATCGATCCCTAAAACCCATCTGCTACATAGGGTTAGCTATCCAATTGGCTGATATAATCTGACAAGAAAGAAAGACTTGCAATTTTATAACACCTTTCATGACCTCAGGGTGTCCCAAAGCACTTTACAGCCAATAAAGTACTTTTTAAGTGTTGTCGCTGTTATAATGTAGTAAACGCAGCAGCCAATTTGCGCACAAGGTCCCACAAACAGCAATGTGATAATGACCAGATAATCTGTTTTACTGATATTGGCTGAGGGTTAAATATTGGCCAGGACACCGGGTAGAACCCCCCTGCTCTGGTTACAGAAACTACCAGTGTGAGCGCTGGTAGCGACAATACATCATCAAATCAGGATTTACCCCCCAGAAAAATCAGAAAATATACAGCAGAGAATTCCAGGGCTAGATTTTCTGTTGGTTTTCTGCCTGTTTTTTTGGTGATCCTGGAACAGCCAATGGAGGAAAATGTGGCAGAGGCTTTGTGGAGATTCTCTGCCACTCCTGAAGCCATCCGCACTAGCCTCAACCCTCGATATCAGCCTCCCGCAGCATTCACTGAAAACCCACCCCCAGGATGCAAATAGTGATGAAATGACTGCAATGTGAAACATTTCAATTCTCTCCCTACTGCCTGGGCCCAGATAAGGCAAGTGTGCAACTGCCATTAATTGTGTGTTTATGTGTAATGTGTACTCAGCTGAAAATTCAAATATAAAGAAGTTATATTTATGTAGCACATTATCACATCCTTTACAACCAATGGATTGATTTTTAAAAATTCATTCTGGGGATATGGGTGTCATGAGTAAGGCCAACATTTACTGCCCATCTGTAGTTGCCTTTGAGAAGGTGGCGGTCGGCCTTCTTCTTAAGCCGCTGCAGTCCATGTGGTGAAGGTGCTCCCATGGTGCTGTTAGGCAGGGAATTCCAGGTATTTGACCCAGTGACCATGAAGGAATGGTGATATCTGTCCAAGTCAGCATGGTGCTTGACTTGGACCGGAACTTGGAGGTGATGGTGTTCTAGACCTGGACGACATTCAGGCTTGGGCTGATAAGTGGCAAGTACCATTCGCACCACACAAGTGCCAGGCAATGACTATAAAAAGAAAGAAAGACTTGCATTTATATAGCGCGTTTCATGACCATCGGACATCTCAAAGCACTTTACAGCCAATGAAGTACTATTTGAAGTGGAGTCACTGCTGTAATGTAGGAAACACGGCAGCCAATTTGCTCACAGCAAGTTCCCACAAACAGCAATGTGATAATGACCAGATAATCTGTTTTTGTTATGTTGATTGAGGGATAAATATTGGCCAGGACACCGGGGATAACTCCCCTGCTCTACTTTGAAATAGTGCCATGGGATCTTTTACGCTCACCTGAGAGAACAGACCTCACCTCGGTTTAATGTCTCATCTGAAAGACAGCACTTCCAACAGTGCAGTGTCAGCCTAGATTTTGTGCTCAAGTCCCTGGCATGGGACTTGAACCCACAACCTTCTGACGCAGTGGCAAGAGTGCTACCCACTGAGCCACAGCAAGGGAGAGTCTAACCCGGCCCCTTGACATTCAATGGCATTACCATTGTTACCATTGACCAGAATCTTAACTGGCCCAGCCACATAAATACTGTGGCCACAAGAGCAGGTCAGAGGCTGGGTATTCTGCAGTGAGTGTCTCAACCCCTGACTCCCCAAAGCCTTTCCACCATCTATAAGGCGCAAGTCAGGAGTGTGATGGAATAATCTCCACTTGCCTGGATGAGTGCAGCTCCAACAACACTCAAGAAGCTCGACACCATCCAGGACAAAGCAGCCCACTTGATCGGCATCCCATCCACCACCTTAGACATTCACTCCCTCCACCACCAGCGTACCATGGCTGCAGTGTGTACCATCTACAAGATGCACTGCAGCAACTCGCCAAGGCCACTTCAGCAGCACCTCCCAAACCTCTACCACCAAGAAGGACAAGGGTAGCAGGTGCATGGGAACACCACCTGCAAGTTCCTCTCCAAGTTACACACCATTCTGCTTGGAAATATATATCACCGTTCCTTCATCGTCGCTAGGTCTAAATCCTGGAACTCCCTCCCTAACAGCACTGTGGGAGTACCTTCACCACACAGACTGCAGCGGTTCAAGAAGACGACTTACCACTACCTTCTCGAGGGCAACTAGGGATGGGCAATAAATGCTGGCCTTGCCAGCGACGCCCACATCCCAGGAATGAATTTTTTAAAATGCACCTGTTCCATTTTCTTCTGAGTGGTGGAGGTTGCGGATTTAGGAGGAGCTGTTGATGAAGACTTTTGAAGTGTGTTTACTGTTATTATGTAGGCAAATATGGAAATATGGGTTTCAAAGGTATTTGGGGAAATTAGTCCGAAAGAATTAAAAATTGCAGCCTTGCTTGGAACAGTGGATTCACCTTAAACTGCTACAATTGATAATAGGCTTTTCCAGTCTAACGAGTATTCTGTTTATTCCTTTGTCTAATCGACAACCTCTTTGATTAGTTTGGCCCAGAAATTCGGGTCTCCACAGGTGAGTACTCGCTGGGTACTCACCCGTAGGCCCAACGAAAGTTCCGGTTTCGTGCATGCACTGCACATGCGTGGGAAACCGGAACTTCCGTTCCCTTAAAGGAAGGGGTTCAGAGGTCGAATGCGTACGCCGGAGAGGCAGTGCGTGCGCCTGGAACTCAACGTTTTTTTTCCAGGTTTCTCCGGGAGGGTAAGTCTCCAGCAGTTACACTTTTAAAAAGCAGGTGCAAGGCCTGCTTTTAAAAAGGTAAGTGGTGAATTAATTAAAATTAAAACATTTTTTCCACAGGTTTATTATTTTTAAATACTTTAAAGAAAGGTAAGTTTATTTTTAGCCCCGTTAGAAAATCTAATTAATTTTTTCAAAAATTTAAATTATTGTTTAAAATAGTTATTTTATGTAATTTATAGTTATTTTAAATATGTGATTTAAAAAAAAAAATATTTGAAGTTTTAGTTATGTTTTGGGGTTTATAGTATTTATAGTTTTGACAGCTCTTCCTGTCAAATTTATGAATGGGCATTTCCCTGCTACCATTGGCTCTCCATGGCCCACGTGATCCCAGGGGATGCTTCGAACTAACTGTGCCCCTGGGATACGCAAGCACTGCGCGCCGGCAGTGGGAGCAGGCCCAGGATCAGAATCGCACGCGGGCCCACAGCACAACGGCTGGCGCGCTATGTAAGTGCAGGTCGGAGGCTTGCACCCGCGGGAAGCTTCCGACCCGAATTTCTGGGTCAATATTGGGCCTTGGTAGACTACATAAAGGGCTAGAAATTCGGTGCATTTGCGCCTCTCGTTAGCGCCCCTGGATGCAAAGACCTTTTGCCCAGGCGCGGCAGTGCTAACGACTCCCGCTAAATTCAGCAGGAGTTTAGTGGTGGTGGTAACCGGTAGCACCCTGCTCCGCTGTGCAGGCGATGATGACGTCATCACCGTGCGCAGCACCCCATTTTTGCCCCATTGTGCTGGGCGATGACAGCGACCGATTCAGGGGGTGGGAACGGAGCGGCAGGAGGCTCACGGGGCGCTAAGTAAATGGGAGCTGATGGGCGGGGAAATAAACCGGCCGACTTACTTGTCGCGGCCCGTTGCGTCTTTGAACGCGGGGTCCGTGCCGTGCGCTCCCAGGTAGGGCCTCACAGAGTTGTGAGCTTGGGCCCTCCCCTTTAATGAGGGGATGAGTACTTCCATGCGGCAGCGTTACGTGGCCCAGTGCGTAGCACTGCAGAACGCACTGCCCCGATATTTGGCGCTCTAAGAAGGAAGTGAAGAGCTTGAATTAGCGCTCCACTTCCCTCTTGGGGTGCTAAAACTGAAGTTAGCGATCGCCAGCGATGTTAGCGACACAAAATGGTCACTAACAAATTTTTCCCCCTTCATTTCTTAGCTCTGACAGGCCATGGTTACATTCATTCCTCTAATTAAATTAGTAAAGAGGACAATGTTTTGAGAGCTGATTACAGTCAGTAAGGCCGTCAGTTTCGAGGTCTGCAGGATGGGTCATTAACCCAGAGACAATAAAAGCTTGTGATGAGACTGAAGACAGAAATAAGAGGGGCCTGGACATGTGCATATCGTCAATATGATTGGGTAGGTTGCAGGGAGTATGGGAGAAAACATGATTGGACAAATTCTGCTGCAAGTTCCTGTTTGCGGGGTATAACAATGGCTTTGGGCCCACTCTCAGTGAAGAAGATTCAACAGTGACCACCTAGAGGGTTAACGAGGACGAATTGTAGGGGGAAGGTGGAACAGGAGTCAAATCTTGTAGCCAAGGAAGACCAGGGTAATATAAATCTCAACTGTTCCTTGTAAATTGTTGCTGAAATACTGTAATGTATTAAGTCTTATATCAAATAGATACCACCACTGTTTCCAATACGGATAATAGGAAATAGTCCAAAAGGGCTATACATGGCAGCCAACCATATGCACAACAAGGTCCCACCAGCAACAACTGAATGAACGCTCAGCTAATCTCTTCTGTTGGGTGGTAATCGTTGAGGGAAAACTGTTAGCTGGGACACTGGGAAAACTCCCTGCTCTTCTTTAAATCCTGTCCTGGGATCTCATGTCCGCATGAGCAGGCAGGTGAAGCCTTAGTTTAACAATTCATCCAAAAGACAACATGTCTGAAAATGCAGCACTCCCTGAGTACGGCACTGTAGTGTCAGCCTAGATTATGTGCTCAAGTCCTGGAGTGGACCTTTTGACTCAGAAGTGAGAGCACCACCACTGTGCCAAGCTGAAAAAAGATAAAATGGAATAAGATATTTTTGGCTAACTTTTTAATTTATAAAGAGATTAGGTTAAAACAAAGTTTGCTACATCTTATGTACCTTTCCAAAATGTTGTCACATTAATAACTAAAAAATATTTCAAACAGCGAGAACCAGTAAATGGCAGAGAAAGACTACGTTAAAGTGCTTAGTATTGATATATTACAGGTTTGAATTATTTCCTTCTGTTCTTTAACAGAATGCCCTCCTCTGGGCTTGGAGACGCTGCGAATTGATGATTTTCAGCTCCATGCATCTACTGTCCAGCGTTATGGTTTGGGGGCTCACAGAGGCAGACTGAACATCCAGGTATGTATTTAAAAAGCACATTTAAGTTTTGTATGGGGGAGGGGAGTTTCTTCAGCCTTATTAAATGCCAAATAAGTAATATATCAAAGAAGCAACATCAAAGGGAACTCTAGTGTAGGGGTAAGTGGAAGGATTTAAATCAATATCATTCCTCTATCATTTTAGCTTCTTAATTGAGTTCAAAAAAATTGTATTTAATGGACTGTAAGGGCAGCTCTTTAATCTGTTCATTTTAATGGGGCAAACACATTAAGATGCTGTAGGGAAAAGGGATTCCTTTACAGTGGGTGTGTATCAAAGGAGCGAGAACAGTTAATTGGCTGTTTGCTGAGTGTCCGTAGGTTGTTGTGTTAGCAAACACCCGATGAATGCTCAGCAGCAACAGGGGGGGAGGGGGAAATTAACATAGGGAGAATGATCTGTGAACAATCTGTGAACATTACAAAGCAACGGGTTTTTGGCTCTGCAAAGCAGATGCTGCATGGGAATCCCCTTCCCTTACATCATCTGAACACATCCCCTCTGTTAAAATGGGTGGTACAGGGTCCCTGTGGAGTTCTGCAATTACTGCTATTTTTAAATAATCCAGAAAGTAAAACAGCACACGGTATTCTTCTAACCCAATGCTGCCAGTGGGTACCCGTGCCCAGCAGAAGCCCACATTGGAAATTCAAGCATGTGCTGTGCCTGATTTTCCGAGCATTGCTTTAAATGGTCAGAATATCATGCTCAGCATGTGGCCCATTTCCACATTGCCCCCCCCTGGTGGGTGAGGCTCCCCACTGGCAGCTCAAAGGTGGAAAATGATCCCTGAGAAGTGCTTTTTGAGTGTGTGCTCTACATCTTGGCATTGAAGTTACACTGTGGAACAACTGTGAATCAAAGCATCCATCTGGAATTTCTCGGCACTGTTTTAGCAGAGGCATTAACCTAGTAAACCAAAAAGAAGGGAAATAGAATTCTGGGTTTCACATATAGCAGCATTGAATATAAAGGCAAGGAAGTGATGTCAAATCTGCAGAAGACACTGGTCAGGCCACAGCTGGAGTATTACATGCAGTTCTGGGCACTCTGTTATAGAAAGTTTATTAGAGTCATTGAAAAGGTACAGTGAAGATTCACTGAACTGACCCCAGGAAGGAGAGACTATAGTCACAAAGAAAGATATAAATAATTGAGGCTTTTTTCACTGTAAAGGGCAAATCTAGTAATGGTTTTCCAGAAGCTTTGGAGGGGATATATAGCGAATGACTGTTTCACCTGATTGGCAAATCAGTAACAAAGGGGCAAAGATTTGGGATTTTCCCCAGAACAATGAAGAGAAAATGAAAAGGATTACCCAGGGTTAGTAGAACATGGAATGCTGTACCACAAGTGGTTGTTGAGGCAGAAACTAGAACATCCTTTAAGAGGAAATCAAATAAATACTTGAAAAGGAAGAATATAAAAAGATTTGTGGAAAGAACAGGAAAATGGAATTAGAATAGATAGTTCCACTAGAAGCGCTGACCGGCATGATGGGTCAAATGGCTCCTCCTGTACTATCATTTCTGTGTTTCTATAACATCACTGCTAAATTCAGGTGAACATGTTCAGTGGTGGTAACTTCAAGGCTCATGAGTTCTGCGTGAGAAGGAGTTTCTTAAGTTATTGTCTAAATACAACTGTCTCACCAGCTAAAACAAATGGGTGAGAATTGGTTGTTCTCCATCAAATGGACTGTTTTATTGGTGAAATGCAAACAAAAGCTCTTTTTCTTGGTACAGTTTTGTAAACTAGTCATTGCAATCAAGGTAGCTTCATTCTTCACATATACCTGCCAATTTTTCTGAAAAATTATACTGGTGATCTTACCTTCTATATTAAACAAAAAATGTCCATTTGAAGTGGATGTCATTAATTACTTGCTATTTTGGTCCTCGGTGCAGTACGTCCTTTTAAGAGTCATTTTTCAATCACTGCTGAGACCTTACAAGGCTCACCAAGCAGCTTCTGTGGATCAGTCTCTGTTTCAGTTTCAAATAATTTATGGATATAGTGAAGAAGTGGCTGGAAACCTTACACTGGTATTAATGTGAAATGTGATCTACATATTGACCTTAGCAGCTCTCAGTCTTTCTCACTCAGTTAAAACAAAAAGCAGTTTAAAATTTAGGAAACACAGAGCTAAAGTAATAGTAGGAGCAGCCACAGCAGCATTTGTTATAAGGCGGTGAAATTCAACTTAGGCGGGAGTCCAAAATGGACGGTAGTGAATCTGTCGCCAATTATGCACCCCGCCTGATTTTCCAAAATCTAAAGGGTGGGGGCATAACATGCAGTCAATTCGCAACCACTCATTTTAACACAGGTGATATCTATCGGCTCCACCACCCATTATACACCCGTTTCGATTTTCCTTTCCATTGACTTCAATAGTGAAAGAAATCAGGCGGCGTGTATAATGGACGGTCCATCCGATAATGATATAATTGATATAATTGATAGATCCTGCTCGGCTGATTTCGAATTCCTCATGGTAAGGTGCAGACCCTTCTACCTGCCTCGGGAATTCACGGCTGTTATCATCACTGCGGTCTACATCCCACCACACGCTAATGCCAAACTAGCACTGAAGGACCTCTACGGGGCCATCAGCGAACAACAAACTGCGCACCCAGATGGAGCTTTTATCGTCGCGGGGGACTTCAATCACATAAACCTAAAAACTGTACTACCAAAATTCCACCAGAATGTCTCCTGCCCCACAAGAGAGGAGAACACACTGGATCAAGTCTACATGAGCATTGTAGACGCTTATAAGACCATTCCCTACCCCCACCTTGGGAAGTCTGACCACCTCTCCCTGTTTCTAGCCCCGGCATACAAACTGCTCATCAAAAGAGGGAGAACATCAGTGAGAGCAGTGAAAGTATGGCCAGAGGGGGCAGTATCAGAGCTTCAGGACTGCTTCGAACGCACTGATTGGGGCATGTTTGCCCATAATGACATCGAGGAATACGCATCCACAGTGCTATTCTACATCAACAGCTGTGTCGAGGTCGTCACGACCCATAAAAATATCAGGACATACCCCAACCAGAAACCCTGGATGAATGGAGAGGTCCGCTCACTGTTGAAAGCACGCGACGCAGCATTTAAATCTGGCGACGCGGCGGCTTACAGTGCAGCTAGGACCAACCTAAAAAAGGGTATCAGGACTGCCAAAAGGAAACAGACACTGCAGATAGAGGATCACTTCTGCAACAACTCGGACCCCCGGCGCATGTGGCAAGGCATCCAGTCCACCACTGACTACAAGGGCAAAAACACCAGTCCCCCGGTTAGCGATGCCTCCCTTCCGGAGGAGCTTAACAACTTCTACGCTCGCTTCGACAGGGACAACAGGGAGCCGGCTACCAAAGCCTTGCCACCCCCGGAAGACCAGGTGCTCACTCTGTCGACCTCCGACGTAAGGGGTGTTCTACGCGGAGTGAACACACGAAAGGCTGCTGGACCGGATAGCATCCCTGGATGGGTATTCAAGGAATGTGCTGATCAGCTGGCTGATGTCTTCACCGCCATCTTCAATCTGTCATTGGCCCAGGCAGTAGTCCCTACATGCTTCAAGACCGCTACCATTATTCCTGTGCCAAAACAAACGGCTGTGACGTGCCTGAACGACTATCGACCTGTCGCACTCACACCCATCATAATGAAGTGTTTCGAGAGACTGGTCTTAGCCCACATCAAAGCCAGTGTTCCTGCCTCCCTTGACCAACACCAGTTTGCCTATCGTGCAAACAGATCAACGGAGGATGCAATCACAACTGCTCTACACTCGGCACTGAATCACCTAGATGGTAAGGAGACCTACATCAGAATGCTGTTCATAGACTACAGCTCAGCATTCAACACTATCGTCCCCAACAAGCTGGCCACCAAACTCCAAACTCTTGGCCTGAACACTTCCCTCTGCAACTGGACCCTGGACTTCCTAACAAACAGACCCCAGTCTGTCAAATTAGGTAACCACACCTCCCCCCTCTGACCCTGAACAAGGGGGCCCCACAAGGATGTGTGCTGAGCCCCCTCCTCTACTCCCTCTTCACCCACGACTGTGTGGCTGTTAATGGTTCCAACACCATCATCAAGTTTGCGGATGACACCACGGTAGTAGGCCAGATCACCAACAACGATGAGTCAACCTACAGGGAGGAGGTCCAGCATCTCGTGAAGTGGTGCGCCGATAACAACCTGGCCCTTAACACCAAGAAAACAAAAGAAATCATTGTGGACTTCAGGAAGTCCAAAGGCGGAAGTCACACCCCCATCCACATCAATGGGGCTGTGGTGGAAAGGGTGGACAGCTTTAAGTTCCTCGGAGTCCACATCACGGAAGACCTCTCCTGGTCCCTCAACACCTCCTCTCTGGTGAAGAAGGCCCAGCAGCGCCTATATTTCCTAAGGAGGCTGAAGGGATGTAATCTGTCACCCCTGATCCTCTCTAACTTTTACTGCTGCACTATAGAGAGCATCTTGACAAACTGTATCACAGTATGGTATGGCAGCTGTAGCTACTATGACCGGAAAGCCCTGCAGCGGGTAGTCAAAACTGCCCAACGCATTACTGGCACCCGGCTACCGACCATAGAGTACATATACCAGAAACGCTGTCTACGGAGGTCACGGTCCATCATCAAAGACCCTACCCACCCCAGCCACAGTCTGTTCGCCCTCCTGCCATCTGGGAGACGCTACAGATGCATTCGCACCCGTACGACCAGATTTAGGAACAGCTTCTTTCCCAGGGCTGTCATCCTACTGAACTCCACAAATAAACTCTAAAGCCTGCACATCTGCCAATGCACTTTATTATGGTTATATTTATGTTAATATACTACAAGCCAAATGTATGTTGAATGTTTAAATGTTTAATCCAAATGTACACTCTCGGGAGCCGTAAGCCTACATTTCGTTGTACTGCACTTGTGCACTAACAATGACAATAAAAGTTGATTTGATTGATTTGATTTGATTATAACACCCGTTTTACACCATTGCCGAGAGTTAAAATGACCCCCAATAGTATTACAACAGTCTCAGCAATGGGTTTGCACTTCTGTTGGAGACCTGATCTATGGGAGCCGAGAATCCAGCCTCTGCACGGTATCACCGGGGCCAGTACGGTTTATCAGTTCGGCACCAGCTGAGCAGGCCTGATCATACCTCACTTAAAACTGTGAGGTCAGCTGGTTTAAATATGCTTCTGGTACACCTGGCGCCAAGTGCTGGGAACCGCAGCGGGGAGGTGGGAGCTGAAGCCAATGAAAGGCTGCTGCCTGCCGGGAGAGCACTGGCAATGCTTTCTGGAGAGGGACAGGGAGGGTGACAGCGGTTGGAGAGCGCTTGGCCCTTTTATGACCAGCGTGTTGAAAAGGTGGCAAGTTGTTCATGTTTTCTTTGTTTGTTAATGTTAGTGAACAACCTGAGTGGAGATACCTGATTTCTGAACTAACACTAGCAGTTGGATGACACAAAAGCAAAATACTGCGGATGCTGGAAATCTGAAATAAAAACAGAAATAACAACAGAAAATGCTGGAAATACTCAGCAGGTCAGGCAGCATCTGTGGAGAGGGAAACAGAGTTAACGTTTCAGCTCGATGACATTTCATCAGAACTGGAAAAACTTAGAGATGTAACAGATTTTAAGCAAGTGCAGGGGCAGGGAAAGGGGGGAGGGGAGGAAAGAACAAAAGGAAAGGTCTGTGTTAGGATGGAAAGCAGGAGAGATTAAAAGACAAAAGGGATGTTGGTGCAAAGCAAAAGGAGATGGTAATGGGACAAGTTAAGAAACAAAAGATGAGTCTAGATGAGTTGTAAATGGGAATGGCAGAATCATCAACAGCTGCCATGTGAAAAAATAGGGGCCGAGGTTATGCTTTGAAATTGTTGAACTCTATGTTGAGTCCAGAAGGCTGTGAAGTGCCTAATCGAAAGATGAGGTGCTGTTCCTCAAGCTTATGTTGAGCTTCAGTGGAACAGAGTAAGAGGCCAAGGACGGAGAGGTCAGAGTGGGAGTGGAGTGGAGAATTAAAGTGACAGGCAACCGGAAGCTTGGGGTCCACCTTACGGACTGAACGGAGGTGCTTCACAAAGCGGTCACCCAATCTGCGTTTGGTCTCCCCAGTGTAGAGGAGACCGCATCGTGAGCAGCGAATACAGTTTACTAAATTGCAAGAAGTACTAGTAAATCACTTTCACCTGGAAGGAGTGTTTGGGGCCCTGGACAGTGGGAAGGGAGGAGATAAAAGGGCAGGTGTTGCATCTCCTGTGCTTGCACGGGAAGGTGCTGTGGGATGGGGAAGGGGTGTTGGGGGTGATTGAGGAGTGGACCAGGGTGTCGCGGAGGGAGCGGTCCCTTCGGAATACTAAAAGGGGAGGTGAGGGGAAGACGTGTTTGGTGGTGGGACCACGTTGGAGGTGGTGGAAATGGCGGAGGATGATCCGTTGAATGTGGAGGCTGGTGGGGTGAAAGGTGAGGACAAGGGGAACCCTATTGTGGTTCTGGGAGGGAGAAAGGGTGAGAGTAGAAGTGTGAGAAATAGAACAGACATGGTTGAGGGCTGTGTCAGCCACAGTAGAGGGGAATCCTCGGTTGAGGAAAAAGGAAGACATATCGGAAGCACTAGTATGGAAGGTGGCATCGTCAGAGTAGATGCAACGGAGACAGAGAAAGTGGGAGAATGGAATAGAGTCCTTACAGGAGGCGTGGCGGGAGGAAGTGTAGTCCAGGTAGCTGTGGGAGTCAGTGGGCTTATAGTGGATGCCTGTCGATAGCCTACCCCCAGAAATAGAGACAGAGAAGTCGAGGAAGGGAAGGGAAGAGTTGGAGATGGACCATGTGAAGGTGAGGGAAGGGTGGAAATTGGAAGCAAAGTGAATGAAATTTTCTAATTCAGGGTGAGAGCAGGAAATGGCACCGATACAGTCATAAATGTATCAGAAAAAGAGGTGAGGGAGGGGACTGTTATGTTCATTAATAACTAGTCATTTTTATTAAGAACAGCTAGCTTTTGCTAGACACTTTATTGAGCACATGTGGACTAGGTACAGTATCTGTAGAGGCCTCCATCTTGACTGCTGCCTTGTGGGTAGCCTAGTGCATCGTGGGTAGCCCACTCTTATATACATACAGCACCACCTAGTGTACCATTCCAGAATGACAGGTTACTGATCATTACAACCCCCTTTCTTTGAGGTTAAACAAAATCAGTATCAATCAATATCAATCAATAACAACATAAACATCTTCAACAGTCAATACATTTTCAATGTAGTTTTCTTTGTACTCAAAGATTAAGTCTTTCAGACTTTTTTACTTCACGTGTGGATCTTCTCAGCACAGGTAAGTCTTATGTGTTTTCATGAGAGCCTGTTTGTGTATTTGTGTTAGATTGTTCTGGTGGTGAGTGACAAGATTCAGTTGCGGCACTGTCATCAATTTGCTCTTCGATAGTCTCTTGTGTTTTTAGGAGGGAACGGCGGTTCCTCCTGAGAATCTGTCCTTCCTCAGTTCTAACAGTGTATGACCTTGGTCCTACTTCCTCAAGAACTGTAGCTTTCCTGTTCCATGCATCTGGATCCTCAATCCTGACAACATCATCCCTTGTCAATGGTTTCAGAGTTTAGGATGACTTGTCATAGTATGATTTCTGTTTCAGCTTTAACAGTTGAAGTCTCTGTCTCAGTTCCTTACTCTGCTTTTCTTTTGCACAGCAGGGTAGCGTGGTACGCAACTTGCGACCCATTAGGAGTTCAGCAGGTGAAGAACCAGAGTCTAAAGGTGAGGCTCGGTAGCTCAGCAGGGCGAGATAAGGATCAGACTTGCTTTCTGTCGCTTTCTTCAGTAGCTGCTTGAGAACTTGAACATCTTTCTCTGCCTTACCATTCAACTGAGCATACAAAGGACTGGATGTGATGTGTTGAAAGTCATAATGTGCTGCAAACTGTTGCCACTCCTTACAGTTGAAGCACGGACCATTGTCGCTAACAGCAATCCTGGGAATTCCATGTCTGGCGAAGATGGATTTCACATGCATTATGACACTGCTTGCTGTGGTGCTTGAGAGCAGCGCCATCTCAGGATAGTTTGAATAGTAGTCAATCACTATTAGATAGTCTTTACCATTTAAATGAAAAAGGTCCATACCAACCTTTTGCCATGGTGCTGTTGGTAAGTTAGCTACTATCATTGGTTCCTTTGCTTGTTTGTTTTGGTGTTTCTGACATGTCTCACATTTGCCTATCATGTTCTCAATGTCCTTATTTATGCCAGGCCAATAAACAGTGTCTCTTGCTCTCCTTTTGCATTTTTTAATTCCGAGGTGTCCCTCATGAATCCTTTTGAGCATGTCTTGACGTAGAGCCTGTGGAATGACTATTCTGTTCTGTTTTAGTAATAGTCCACTTGCGACACTCAATTCTGACCTTATGTGAAAATATTTTGGACAGGAACCTTTTGGCCAACCATGATGAATGTTCTCTATTACTGTTTGTAATACTATATCTTTTACTGTTTCTTCTGCTATTTGCTTTGATTTTGTGTCTGACACGGGCAGCGCAGCAGTGACCATACTCACATGAACATCCACGTCTTCTTCAGTAGAGCTCACATGACTCATTGTGGGTGCTCGGGATAGTGCATCTGCTAACACTATGTATTTGCCTGGTGTGTAGATCAGTTCAAAGTCATATCTTTGCAGCTTCATCATGAGTCGTTGAATCCTTGGAGACATCTCATTCAGGTTCTTTTTTATGATGGCAACCAGTGGTCTGTGGTCTGTCTCAACTGTGAAGGTGGGAAGTCCATATATGTAGCCATGAAACTTTTCTAGTCCATCTACCAAGCCTAGACATTCCTTTTCAATCTGGGCGTATCGACACTCAGTATCAGTCATAGACCTGGAGGCATAGGCAACAGGCTTCCAATCTTCACCCTCTGCTTGTAGCAAGACCGCACCTAGGCCATCTTTTGATGCATCCGTTGACACTTTGATTCTTTTTGTTGGGTCAAAGAAGGTGAGTACAGGTGTGGTTGTCAGCACTGTTTTGAGGTTTATCCACTCTTGTTCATGTCTTTCTGTCCATGCAAACTCATTTGTTTTACGTAGCAGGTCTCGCAGACAGGCTGTCTTGGCTGACAAGTTAGGAATGAACTTTCCAATGAAGTTTATCATCCCCATGATGCGTAGCACTCCTTTTTTGTCAGTGGGTCGGGGCATTTTGAGTATGGCATTTACTTTTTCCATATCTGGCTCTATTCCTTTACCAGATAGATTATCTCCTAGGAAAGTGACTTCCTGGACGCCAAACTGACACTTGGCTTTGTTGAGCTTCAGTCCATTCCGGCGTATGCTCTGTAGCACTTTAGTCAGTCTCTCATTGTGTTCTTTCAGTGTGGAGCCCCAGATGATGATGTCATCAACATAGACCCGAACTCCTTCCAGACCTTCAATTATGTGTTCCATCGCTCTATGAAAGATTTCAGATGCAGATATTATCCCGAAAGGCATTCTGAGGAAACAATACCTGCCAAATGCTGTGTTGAAGGTGCAGTATTTGGTGCTCTCTTCATCCAGTTTTAGTTGCCAAAATCCTTGTGAGGCATCGAGCTTTGTAAAGTATCTGGCACCTAACATTTCACTGGTGATTTCTTCTTGCTTGGGAATCTGGTAGTGTTCACGTTTTATGTTTGCATTTAAGTCCTTTGGATCCATGCATATTCTTAGATCATTGTTCTTTTTCTTTACACATACCATGGAGTTAACCCAGTCTGTTGGCTCTTCGACTTTCCTGATGACTCCTAGTGTGGTCATTCTGTCCAGTTCATTCTTGAGCCGGTCACGCAGGGGTGCTGGAACTCTTCGTGGAGCATGTACCACTGGCTGAGCATCCTCCTTTAGCTGGATCTTGTAAGTGAATGGTAGAACTCCAAATCCTTTGAACACATCCTGGAAATTATTCACTACAGAATCCACCGAGTCATCTGGTCTGCTTATGGCACAGTTTATACGGTAGACTCTCTTGACCAGTTCTAAGTCCTCACAAGCTTTGTCACCCAATAGTCCTTCAGCCACAACAGAAAACATGAGATGATGCACTTTGTCTTTGACTGTCACTTTAAGTCTGCATACACCTAAGCTATTTATTTTCTGTCCATTATAGTCCTTCAGTAGTACTGACTTTTTCTGTATTTTGGGCTTTTCTTTCATATTGTTAATGTCACTCATACTGATTAAGTTTGCTTTTGCCCCAGTGTCTAGTTTCAATGTAACTAATGCTCCATTTACCTGCAGTGGAATCATCCATTTGTCCTCTTTTACTGCATTAACTTTATGTTCAGCATTGTTAATTCCTGAGGGCTGCACATTTTCTGTATCCTTTTTGATATTGTCACATGACACCTTTCCTACAAAACATGTTTCACTTAAATCAGTGTCCTCAATTACATTAACTCGTTGCCCTTTCTTAGTTTATACTTTTGAAAAGCATTGTTTGGCAAAGTGATTCTTTCCATGACATTTTGTGCACATTTTTCCAAACGCTGGACATTGTTTTAACTGGTGTTTGTAACCACAGCGTTTACAATTAAAAATTCCTTCCTCCGATTGCTTTTCACTTCTGTTCTGCTCATGTTTCTTCCCCTTGTAGGACACAGCACCGACAGCAGCATTTACTGCAATCGCATCATCATTGATTTCACTGAAAGTCTTGGCATGCTTTTGAGCTAGCTCGCTAGCTTGGCATATTTTCACAGCAATTTCCAATGTTAGTTCGGTTTCTCTCAACAGACGTTCTCTGACTTTTTTATCATGAATACCAAACACAATCTGGTCACGAATCATGGATGCTTTCAGCTCAGAGAAATTACATGTCTGTGCTTTCAGTTTCAGATCAGTCAAAAAGCTATCAAAAGTCTCATTTTGCTGCTGTGTCCGAGAATGGAAGATGTACCTCTCATAGGTTTCATTCTTTTTGGGAGAACAATATGTATCAAACTTCTTTAGCACATCGTCTAATTTTTCTCTGTTCTCCTCTGGATTAAATACAAATGTATTAAATACCTCTATCGCCTGTGGGCCTGCAACCGTGAGCAGCAACGCTATTTTCCTTGCGTCTGGCTTCGTACCGTACCCGATGGCAGCAATGTAGAGTTCGAATTGTTGTTTAAAAGTCTGCCAATTGTAGTCAACATTTCCTGTGAGTTTCAAATGCTCTGGTGGCTTCAAATTCTCCATGTCGCATTGCACAATATTCAGCAGATCTTACCAATCCTGGTACCATGTTCTGTTCTTTAATAACTGGTCGTTTTTATTAAGAACAGCTAGCTTTTGCTAGACACTTTATTGAGCACATGTGGACTAGGTACAGTATCTGTAGAGGCCTCCATCTTGACTGCTGCCTTGTGGGTAGCCTAGTGCATCGTGGGTAGCCCACTCTTATATACATACAGCACCACCTAGTGTACCATTCCAGAATGACAGGTTACTGATCATTACAGGGACCTGAGTAGGACTGGAACAAAGAATGTTCCACATATCCCACAAAAAGGCAGGCATAGCTAGGACCCATGTGGGTTCCCATAGCAACACCTTTAATTTGGAGGAAGTGAGTGGAGTCAAAGGAGAAGTTGTTCAATGTGAGAACAAGTTCAGCCAGGCGGAGGAAGGTGGTGGTGGATGGGGACTGGTTGGGCCTCTGTTCAAGGAAGAAGCGGAGCGCCCTCAGGCCGTCCTGGTGGGGGATGGAGGTGTAGAGGGATTGGACATCCATAGTGAAATGGAGATGGTTGGGGCCAGGAAACTGGAAACTGTTAAAGTGGCGGAGGGCGTCGGAAGAGTTGCGGATGTAGGTGGAAACAGACTGGACAAGGGGAGAAAAAATAGAGTCGAGAAAGGAAGCACTCAGTTCTGTGGGGCAAGAACAAGCTGAAATGATGGGTCCACCAGGGCAGTCCTGTTTGTGGATCTTTGGGAAGGAGGTAACATTCACTTTTTGTTGTACTTAGCAGCATACAGGCCTTCATAGCATGCTGCTGGCGAGCTGTGGGTTTCAAGCGGACGCCCCACTGCAGCTTACCAGTTCTGGTAGGGTGGAAAATTGGGCCGCTCCCATGTAGACCGGGCGGCAAGTCATCACTAAGAGGAGAGGGTGATCCTGGGGGATGGAACCATGAATGGGCCAGTAACAGGCCAGAGTCTTTGGGGCTCAGGAAGACTTCTCCTTATCGTGGACCCACCGAAAAACAAATTGAAAGCTTCCTGGACCGCTTTTTGAGTGACCTCCACCTTTAAGAACCACTGGTTAGGCAGCTCACTGCCTGGTACAACTGGATGGAATGGGCATGGCACAAATTCCAATCAGGGTCCTAGAACCGGCATAGGACCCCAATTTGCATAATTAAGCAGGACCATAATTTGCATAATTAAGCAGCGTCCCGCCTGTTTCAGGTGAGCAGGCTGCTTGCCCACTTACAGGCCCATCTGAAAACTGGGCCTTGGGTGTTAACGGGTTGGCAAGGTGCCCGCTCTGGCAATTTTCAAGGCTTTTCAGGCCAGAAACAAGCAGCCAGCAGTAGAAGATCGCCCCCCCGCCCCTTGAATTGTTGTTGGGATAGCGTTCCATGTTTGCCAGTCGCCCTCTGGTACCTTGCGCACATGGTCATTCTTCATGTGTTAGCCTAAACAGTGAGTTTCAGCAGGCTGTTTGACTGTCGTGACATCACAGCTGCTTCTGAGCCTGTCCCCCCCCCAACTATGTATGATGATGAGGAGCAGAAATCCTGGCTGATTTTCCATTCTCTATTACTGGGCCATGGAGACCAAATATAGCTGCCCCAACTGACCAGGGATCAAACCTGGGACTCTCGAGCTTGCATGGCTCAGCTACTCAGTGCCTTGACCAGCTGAAGCATTGGGGAATACTTCTCTTACTGATACACAATAATGTTGTTTTACATCACCATTACTCTGCATCCACCAACAGTTTGATATTTTTAATTATAATATGAATAATATGAAATAAAATCAGCATGATTCATTACTTTATTTCATAAACCTGATAATTGAGATCTGAGCTTTATATCAAACAACAGACTGAGGATACAGAAACAAATAATTGTCTACACATTATATGGTCATTTATAATTATATTAATATACATAATAATAATTGGTTTCTTACAAAGTAGCTACCCATTTTTGCTTTGTCAATTAAATGGACAGAACAAATATGCAATAATTAATTTCATACTTATTTGAGAATTTTAGCTGTTGAAAATATTCTGCATTGAAACCATAAAGCTCGATAATTTCACCGAATAAGCAGAGACGTTAATTATAGTTTAAAGCTGTGCTGTGGCAGATCACTGTAATGAACACCACATACACAGGCTTGCAATGCAACTTGAAAACTATGCACGGAATTTATGTGTGGATAGAAATACAACACATGGGCTTTTAAAATTCTTCTTACTTAAACAGACAACTAAGTATTTTTTATGCATAATCACTTCAAATAATGTTAACTTTGTGTTAACCACATAACTCAGACTTGTAAAAAATCTTAAATATGTTGGATATTATATCCTTGAATCTTTGATTTGGCATAAACATTGTGGTGTTGCAGCCACAGATATATTACATTTCTTTACACGTCATACATTTTAATGTCAAATTGAGGAAATCCAAATAGAGCAGAACTCAGCTGCTGCATCCGCAAGGTTGTTTTTCAACAGCCTATAGCAAATGGCAATCCTGTCAGACAGTTTGCCCTGAGCCTGGACTGCAAAGATTTGATTTAGTTAATAGTCTCTCATGTCACTAGGTGAAATCAAATTGTGCCCAACAGTGTGGAAAGAAATCATGATTTTTCCTTAATTATTTTGAACATAAAGTTCTATATGTCCTTGTGCTGTTGGGACTGAGGTGGGTTAGGACTTTGACCGACCATGAGGTCATGGTGCCGACCCTGCTGTTAATTGCAGGTAACTTAAATTATACAGAGGTGTGCGGGCTGTCTACATAGACGGGAGTTAGGCCTTTAAGAAAAAAAGAACTTGCATTTATATAGCGCTTTTCACAACCTCAGGATGCCCCAAAATGCCTTATAGCCAATTGAGTACTTTTTCAAAGTGTAGTCACTATTATAATTCAGGAAATGAGGCAGCCAGTTTGCACACAGCAAGGTTCCACAAACAGCAATGAGGTAATGACCAGATCATCTGTTTTTAGGTGTTGGTTGAGGGATAAATATCAGCTAGGATACCAGGGAGAACGCCCCTGCTTTTCTGTGATATAGTGCAATGGGATCATTTACGTCCATCTTTGAGGGCAGACAGGGCCTTAGTTTAACATCTCATCTGAAAGATGGCACCTCCAGTAGTGCAGCACTCCCTCAGTACTGCACTGGAGTGTCAGTCTAGATTTTGTGCTCAAGTGGGACTGGAGTGGGACTACGAACCCATAACCTTCTCACTTGCAAATGTGAGTGCTACCAACTGAGCCAGAGCTGACACTAATGGTCCCTGAATGGCTGGTGCGGGTGGCTGTAGCTGGAGGGACAGAGAGCTGGACCTGCATGACCTCCCAATGGAGATATGAGCAAGACGGACAGGACTTTTGGGGCCAGGGTTCAGAGACCAGGAATGTGGTACACACACTATGGATGCAGGTGGCTATGACACTGAGTGTCACCTCCTTCAATCCCAGGACTCCATTGTGTGCAGAGGGAAGTTTATTGGCCTCACCAGAGCTGCCAAGATGAACTGCCTGCTCCCCTGCTCCTTCCTTGCAGTCTCTTTATCTGTGTGGCTCTCCTTCATTCATTACCTTCACACTGCCAGATGTGTTAGAGCTGCAAGTGGGATTGGACAGTCAGGAGGCTCTACAGAAGTCAACCCCTGGGTCTAGACCCTATGGACTCAAACCTGTGGGTCTTGTTCTTAAAACAAGGATGTTGGAGCATCATACTGACATGACACTGAGGACCATCTCAGAGGACCTGAGACAGATGGCAGGGGTCATCCTCAGTGCCAATGTAAGATAAGCTGATGGTGGAACCATGAACATCTGCAGTCTTCCCCCTGACAGAGAGGCCCCCTGACCAGTCAGTGCATCCAGCGTGGATGCCCTTGTACTTTGGCCTTCAGGGCTTGGGAGCCCTTTAGAGACAACAATGAAAAAATGCTTCTGAGGTGTTTGTGGTAACATCTGTCAGCGTCTGGAGGATCTAACTGATGCTATCATGTCTGTCCTCCTGCTGATCAGTGGGCACTCAGATCTCGAATCCAGCACAATTGGCGTGAATAAACTCTGCTTTCATAATGTCTTTCTTTCTCTGGGACTTTTCCAGCCAGATCCATCAAATACCTGCTCATGTTGGTGGCAGGATACAGAACCAGGGTCTCCATTCAACTGCTGTGGTGATGCAGCCTGCTAAAGAGTCCTCTCAGGACACAGAAGCATAAAGATGAATGCCCTATTGGTCCCAAGAGGCTCACGATGCAGCCAGCATCACTGGCATCCCTCACCCTCTCGTAACACCTTGGTCTACCAGGATGAGAACCACACAGAGTGTCAGCTGTGGCTCAGGGGGTAGCACATTCGCCTGTGAGTCAGGAGGTTGTAGGCTCAAGTCCCACCCTATGGTACTTGCGCACATAAATTTAGGCTGACACTCCAGCGCAGTGCTGAGGGGGTGCTGCACTGTTGGAGTGTGCTGTCTTATCGGATGAGACGTTAAACCAAGTCTGCTCTCACCTGGACGTAAAAAATCCCACAGCACTATTTCGAAGAAGAGCAGAGGAGTTAGCCCCGGTGTCTTGACCAAATGTTTATCCCTCAATCAACATAACTAAAACAGTTTATCTGGTCATTATCACATTGCTCTTTGTGGGAGCTTGCAGTGTGCAAATTGGCTGCTGTGTTTCCCACATTAAAACAGTGACTACACTTCAAAAGTACTTAATTGGCTATAACGTGCTTTTGTGGCGTCCGGTGGTTGTGAAAGGCGCTATATAAAATGCAAGTCTTTTTTTTTCTTTCACATAGGGGATAGGCATGGTAGTAAAAATGAAGCACCTGTTGTAAATATATTTCTGCATAGTAAAATCATGAGCCTCATGACTTTATGCTAATCAGGGACCTATTATGCAGAAAGGTGCCCAAAGCATTTTTTTTATGGCCTACTGTGCAGACCGCCCACTCAGAGGCCCTCCAAGATAAGGAAATAGAAATATCTTTGTGGGGCGAGGAGGAGTAGGCATGCTCCTCCAGATGCTGTAAAAATAGTTTGGTCTGCTGTCGCCTCAGGCTCCCCCACTTCCAGGTTCCCGAAGCCCAACCCCTGATGACCTACCTCGCTGCCGACTGGGCTTTATCTGGGCCGCCCAGTATTGGGCCAGCCCAAACCCAATGAACTGCTTCTGGGTGCCGATTTGGGTCAGGCAGCTCGCTGGCTCCATTTAAATGAGGCCCAGCCGTTAAAATGGGTTGGATTTCCCGCTGTACTTCCCGGTCGATCAGCCCTCATGTTCTGCCGGCTCACCGCCCGGGAGTTAAAATTCCCTCTCTAATATAGCCCATTTTTATCTGTACAACCAGGTAGAAAATTACATAATCACTAATAGTAACATTACATTTGACAAGCGCAACCAGTGGTTAAAATTTACATATATCAGCAGTGGTTCAAGAAGGCGGCTCACCACCACCTTCTCAAGGGCAGCTACAGATGGGCAATAAATGCCAGCCTTGCCAACGACTCCTACATCCCATGAATGAATAAAAACATATATATGTATATACAGCAAATTTGCTTATGTCAGTACTTATCCCATTTTATCTAAATGCATCATGCCTTTCTTCTGTACTATAAATATATGTTTGGACAGGATAAATTCAATTAGAATGAAAAGACAAAAGCATTTTTATTTATTTTAAAATTAGAACTTCATTGTATTACAATTGCTAAATGTTTGGAAATTTTGACCTAGAAATTTGTTCACACGTGCCCATTTTACAGGTGTAAAATGGATGGCGAAGCATCCAATATGGCGGTTAGTGTGTACCGCCCGCCATATTGGTAAAGGCTCTAGTATAAGCATTCGGGATGCACGCATGAAACAGACGTTAGGTCCATTTGCATACACAAATAGGAGGCCCAAAGCATGTTTTAGGACTCCTTCCCGAAATTGGGCTGTCCTGAATGTAGGTTGTGCCAGGCCTACTGCGTTCAGGATAACCAGGTCTACCTGTGACCTAACCAGCAGCCCTTAAAAGAGGCTGCTACCAAAAAGGTAAATTTTATAAAAATAGACTTACTTGAATGTGGAGCCGGGAGGAGCAGTAATGTTCCTCCCGGCTCCACAGCAGGCCTGAAGATTGTTACCAGCCCCTTCACAGCCCTCTCTCAATGCCCTCCATGGCCTAGGTCAACACTATCCAATTCTATTTTCAAAGTTCTACATTAGAATTTTACTTGGGGTGGGAAATTGTCCAAAAGGATCAGTAATTAATTTTTTTTTTTGTAACTGGATGGGATTTAATGATTGGAGAATAATTAAATGCAGCTAATGATCTCATAGCTATTATATCGATTGTTGCTGGCAGGAGTTCTTTGATTTTTGTATCTGTAGCAGTTCAGTGGTGAGATGTCATTTAAGTTATTGTCTGTCATTATTATTTGCACTCTGAAACTGAAGGGAGTTTGAGCAAATTAGCACTAATAACACTTAGGCTGTGCCTTTTCCTACCCACAGGCTGGCATCTTTGAAGACGACTTCTATGACGGAGCTTGGTGTGCTGGTAGGAACGATTATTCACAATGGTTTGAAGTGGACGCGAGAAGACTAACTAAATTCACTGGAGTTATAACACAAGGAAGAAACTCACTTTGGTCGTAAGTAATACTATCAGCCTTGGCACAAAAAATGTTTCAAGACAAAACAGCATTTACTTCTGTAAACAATGAGATTGAAGCAAAGGTTTTGGGGCCTAAAGTTAGATATGTAATAAACATTCTTTTTGTTATCACATCTAGATATGTAAATAAGAAGTCAGGATTATAGTTGTGTTTCACTTAAGGTTAAAAAAATGTTCTATCTTTCTATTCTCTACAATGTAAAACATTGAAGTTCAAGGAAATAAAAAGTCGTTTTTCTTCAATTCTTCACAGGCACGTTTTCTTCATGTCACTCGTAAGTCCAGCCGATAGCTCCCACCTTTTTACTTTAATAGCTCCACACTTAGTCTTTCTTTATCGTTCACATTCTTGGCCTCATTATCTGCTCTGATCTCAAACAGAACTCCCACATCGCATCCATTGCTAAAGTTGCCTCCGACAAGCTTAGTTTCTTCTTTTGTACCAAACGCTTTTTTCCTCACTAATTCTTAACTGTTCACAAGGCCTAAATCCATCTAAGATTTGAATACTGCTGTCATATCTAAGGGCCTCTTTTAACACTTCCCTCATAGTCTTGGACAGCATTCAAGAAGAAAGCTTGATATCTACCTGATAGATAATCCCTCTCCCACCTCCATCACAACTTTGTTGTCTTTCTGTATTTTATTGATACTACTACAGTTGGTGCTGTTGTGAACTTTCCTCTCTTCCTCCTAAGCTCGTAATACACAGCACTGCAACATCTTCATCCTCCCTGGCCCTCGTAAAACCTTTAGAATTTAAAAACCTTCGCTTTGGTGTCATCTATTTGCCACTTATTAGTTTGTCTTCTTTTTCTCCATGCTATTTTTAAAATTTTCAGCCTTGTTCTTCCATAAGAACATAAGAAATAAGAGCAGGAGTAGGCCATATGGCCCCTCGAGCCTGCTCCGCTATTCAATAAGATCATGGCTAACCGTCGACCTCAACTCCACTTTCCCACCTGATCTCCATATCCCTTGATTCCCCGAGAGTCCAAAAATCTATCTATCTCAGTCTTGAATATACTCAAAGACTCAGCATGCACAGCCCTCTGGGGCAGAGAATTCCAAAGACTCACAACCCTCTGAGTGAAGAAATTCCTCCTCATTTCAGTCTTAAATGGCCTACCCCTTATCCTGAGACTATGCCCCCTAGTTCTAGACACTCCAGCATCTACCCTGTCAATCCCCTTCAGAATCTTATACAATAGCAAAATAATGCGGATGCTGGAAATCTGAAATAACAACAGAAAATGCTGGAAAAACTCAGCAGGCCAGGCAGCATCCGTGCAGAGAGAAACAGAGCCCAGACCTGAAACGTTAACTCTGTTTCTCCCTTCAGAATCTTGTATGTTTCAACGAGATCACCTCTCATTCTTCTAAACTCCAGAGAGTATAGGCCCATTCTACACAATCTCTCATCGTAGGACAGCCCTCTCATCCCAGGAATCAATCTAGTGAACCTTCGTTGCACCGCCTCCAAGGCAAGTATATCCTTCCTTAGATAAGGAGACCAAAACTGCACACAGTACTCCAGGTGTGGTCTCAACAAGGCCCTCTACAATTGTAGCAAGACTTCCTTACTCTTATACTCCCACCCCCTTGTAATAAAGGCCAATATGCCATTTGCCTTCCTTATTGCTTGCTGTACCTGTATGCTAGCTTTCTCTGTTTCTTGCACGAGGACACTCAAATCTCTCTGAACACCAACATTTGAAAGTTTCTCACCATTTAAAAAAGATTCTGTTTTTCTATTCTTCCTACCAAAGTGAATAACCTCACATTTCCCTACATTATACTCCATCTGCCCCCTTACTGTCCAGTCACTTAGTCTATCTATATCCCTTTGCAGACTCTTTGGGCTCGAATTTCCAAGCCCCGTGGAGGCAGGTTTGGAGGCGGGAGTGGTGGGAAAATTGCAGAATTGGGGGGCACGAACCCATCCCGCCCCCAACCCGCCTCCGTGCCAATGTCCCAGGAGGTGGGTATCTGACCTGTGCTGGGAGCCGCCTCCCCAAGGCGGGAAGGGGATTAGTGCCAATTAACTGCCTGTTAACAGGTAGTTAACAGGCAGATTTTGCCTAATCCCTATTTTTAGCCCTGAAGTGTGGGCTTCCCGACGGCTCCGAACCACACCAAGTTAGCAAGGCGGACCGCCGGTCTGCAGGGGTTGGAGAGGTCGAGATGTCCATTGTGCAGGTGAGTGATGGGTGCATGTGTGCAGAGGTAAGTGTGTGAGGTATGTGTAAAGTGTTTTAATAAGTTTTACTTACCTTTACTTTCTCCTGCAGGCTTCCTTCCTTCAGGTCTCGGGAGTCCCTCATCTCATCGGCACAGAAAGCAGAATGGCCGCTGAAATGTCAAAATCTGCAGCATTCTGCTTTCTGGTCTGGAGAGATCTCTAACTGAGTCTTGACAGATGAAATGTCAATCACTGATGCCACCAGTTACCAGGTATCCCTTAATTGGCCTGCTGAGCCCGCTGGGCGGGCTTAACAAGGTCAATCAAGGGAAAATCGCGTGGGTTGGCCACAAGTCGATGGAGGCGGGACTACAACCCAAAAAGTGGGAGTCCCGCCTCCATCACGTCCCTATTGACAAAATCCAGCCCTTTGTGTTCTCCTCACAGCTTACTGTCCCACCTAGCTTTGTATCATCAGCAAACTTGGATACATTACACTCGGTCCCTTCATCTAGGTCATTAATATAGATTGTAAATAGCTGAGGCCCCAACACTGATTCTTGTGGCACCCCACTAGTTATAGCCTGCCACCCTTAGCCATCTTCTTTCTATTCTGTAAACCTTAATCTTTTAAAATCTTTCCTCATAGCAATTCCCTTTACACTAGAGATCAATCTTTTTCAATATTCTCTACCTTTTCTAATTGAATTGTAGCCTAGAAAAATACTCATGGCCGTATGAATAGACTAGCACTCCATGGGGATAAGTTTAACTTCTGGTGATGGTTTAAAATGGACTATATATCAGATTGGCTGGCCATTATACAGCCCGCCTTCCTTTCCATTGAATGAGCAGCCAATCCCATAGTGCCTGCCTTACACCATTGCTAAAAGTTAAACGTACGTCCTATATGTTAATATAGCATTTCATTGTCCATTGTGAATGAGTTATTAAACCGAGGGCCTGTCCACCTGCTCCAGTAGATGTGACAGATCCCGTGGCACTACTAAAAGGGCAGGAAGTTCTCCTGGTGCCCTGACCAACACTTCTACCTCATATATTAGCACAAAAACAGTTTAACTGTTCATTCATTCATTTACCATTTGTGGGACCTTGCTGTGCACATATTGGTTGCTGCATTTGCCTACATAACAATGAATGTGTTTCCAAAAGCAATAAATTGGCCACCAAACATTTGTAATGTTTTGTAGGATGTGATATGGTGCTATATAAATGAAAATTCTTCCTTTCTAGGACCCTTTCTTTCTCTCCCGGTGCTAATTTAATTCCAATCATTGTATACTTATTTTGTTAATCAACTCACTAGAATTTGCTAATTAAGTCTTTAATGTGTTAATCAGTTAATATTAGCAACAACAAAAACATAAAAATGGCTGTTTTGCTAAAGTTAATGGAAGTGTTAAATCACTTTTGCACGGTGGCATAGTGGTTAGCACTGTTGCCTCACAGCGCCAGGGACCCGGGTTCAAATCCGGCCTCGGGCGACTGTCTGTGTGGAGTTTGCACATTCTCCCTGTGTCTGTGTGGGTTTCCTCCGGGTGCTCCGGTTTCCTCCCACAGTCCAAAGATGTGCGGGTTAGGTTGATTTGGCTATGATAAATTGACCCTTAGTGTTAGGGGATTAAATACGTGGGGTTACGGGGATAGGGTGGGATATGTGTCGGTGCAGGCTCGATGGGCCGAAATGGCCTCTATCTGCACTGTGGGGATTCTGTGATTCTGTGTGATTATAATACTCAGAAAAATACAGGAGCAATCTCTGTGGATACCTCAGTGGATTCGTAACACGTAGCTAGCTGCTTGGGTTGTGTATTCTCAAGTGGAACATACTCCATTTCCCAGGCAAACCTCAGACTGTTCCATTTTTAGCCACTGAAGCTGCCTTCTACCCTGAAGCAGGGTTTGAAAGGTAGATGTCGCAAGCACTCAGCACCAGCTGACGGGATGAATGGTTTGAAGCAATGCGTCAACTAACAATTGACAATGCACTGTTCTGAGAAAAGTATAACTGCTTCTCCACAAAATGATCAAAGGGCTGTGAATGAATAATTTGGGCTTTTGTGGTGCCTGAGGAAATGGTGAGTGAAGGACTAAAATTCCTCTGTTCTTTTTAGCACTCTGGTTAATATGATTACATTAAATTTCTATGTGTGATGCTTTAATAAAACTAATTACCAATTTATTTTAAACAGGATAATAACTTTGTTAAAATGGTGCACCCAGGAATTTGATGCAAATAGATTAGTTAGTGTCCTAAAAATAGCACATAAAGAAACTTCAGCCCCAGGTGTCGTATGTTGTTTAGTTATTGCAATATTTGAGTTTCCAGATACTATGAGAATTTCCATTTTATGGGAGCCCATGTTTAAAATCCAATGGGAAAAAACATTTAAAAACAGATTTTTCCAAATAACTGATGGAAATACAAAATTCCCTCTCTGTGCTCCCCAGTTTCACCTTCCAACACTGCCTTCTCACCCCGGAATTCTCCACCATGCTTCATACTTTTCATTAGCTTGTCCCTTGTGTCTGTTTGCTGTTGTTCTTTTGTACATCACATAAGTTAAGTGAACAGGGGGTCACTTCCACTCCACTGGAGCAGGCCAGTCATTTATTGAGGGTGCAATTTGGAAGTGGTTAGCTTTCAGGATTGGAAATTTCTTTCCAATTATACTCCGTAGAATGATTGGGGATTGCTTTTGCCTATAGCCTCTAGACCAGCTAGTTGTTTGGGTTTCAACTGCCCGCTATAGTACTGAGCCACACAAACCAGGAATGTGCCACAATGATTCTTATCTTGTGCTTCGTTAGCTGATCTCTGCCAGAGCAGCAACAGGGATATATATCACAATTAACCAGGGGCTAGAAAAGGGAAAAAATTGTGAGCGTTCCCATTCTCAATCACTATCCTTGTGAGGACAAAGTCAGGCTGTGCTGTGGTGCCCTCCACAGTTAAATAGCTGGTGACACTCACTGGCAAAAGCTCACAAATGAAGAGTGGCCACTTGGGTGAGGTACTGGAACTGGTCGGGTGCCATTTGCAGAATTGCATTTCCACCTTTAGGAAAAGATGGGAGAAAATAGGAAAATAAACATCATAAATAATGTTTTAGTTTAATGTGGCCTCTGTAACAAAGAGTTATTTAAAAAAAAATTACGTTCACCTAAATTGTTAGATGGGGCAATCAAACCTAGGCAGCCTTGGGCTCTCCTTGGGAATAGAATTATAAAGCGACTCGCCGACCTGCACTTGTTGCTGAGTTATAGAGATTGTGACCTAGAAATTTGATTTCACTATGCCCGTTTTTCAGCTGCTAAATGGATTCATAAGTCACCAATATAGTGGGCAAGAAGCACTCATTTTGAACCGGAGCTGCGTCGGCCACCATATTAGATCGAGCTTCTCCAGAGCGCATGCTGAAGGTGGTGGAGGTATGAACAGAGAGTAAGAGAATATCATTCTTACCTTGACAACTCTGGTGAGGTCATTGAACTTTTTGCGACATTGCAACCATAACCTTGGAGCTAAGCTCCTGGCATTGACCTCCTCAGCGACCTCTTCCCACTGGTGGCGGAGTTATTGCCTGGAGACTTACTGCCACCTGGGGGGGGGGAGGAGGATCTTCCTCCTCCTGCCCACTGCTTGTACAGGGCCTCCAAGGCAGCATCGGAGAAGCTGGGTGCCCAACCTGTAGGTCTACAAGCCATTTCTCTTCTTCTGTACCTCCCCTTTAAGAAGTGCAGGCTGCCTTTAAGTGGCATCAGAAACGTCCGATATCTAGCCTCCATAACAGGCATGCAACTAATGAGTAGCGTGGGTAGAGTTGGCTTCACGCCAGACTCATGATAATGAGGAAGCAGCACGAATATTACATATTGCCTGGGACAGAGGTGACCCACCTTCTTTGCCCCTGTTTGTCCATCCAGGTTGAAAATTACTCCCACTCTTTCATTGCGCCTAAGCCACACAGCTCAGTTTTCTTGATAGTGGAGGTGGCAGCTGAGGATCAGCAAACAGATGTTGAAGTATCCAGGCTGTTAGAGAAACGAAGACGTGGAATTATATATCATCTTTCATAAGCTCAGGATGTTCCAAAGCACTTCACAGCCAATGAAGTACTTTTGAAGTGTAGTCACTGTTGGAATGTAGGAAACGTGGCAGCCAATTTGCACACAGCAAGCTCCCACAAACAGCAATGTGATAATGACCAGATAATCTGTTTAAGTGATGTTGGTTGAGGGATAAATGAACTCCCCTGCTCTTCTTCGTATAGTGCCACGGGATCCTTTACGTCCACCTGAGAGAGCAGGCTGGGGGAGGGCCTCAGCTTTATGTCTCACGTGCAGCACTCCCTCAGTACTGCACTGGAGTGCCAGCCTAGATTATGTGCTCAAGTCCCTAGAGCGAGACTTGAACCCACAACCTTCTGACTCGGAGGCGAGAGTGATACCAACTGAGCCACAGCTTTGTCAGGCGCCGTGGGTGCAGAGGATAACTGATTGAGGGAAACTCACTGCACATGTACAGAAGAACTGAACAGTGGTGACTCGCAGGTCGATTTGGAGTGATGTGCGCTGTTTGAAGTCCTGCTGATTTCAAGCATGGGCAGTCTACACGTGGGATCCAGGCATTGACTATGGACGGTTATTTACACTCTTGCAACCCAGTTTTCAAGTTGCAAAGGAATGTTCCAGGATAACATCCAAGAATGGTCTTATTCTTATGTACTTGAGTGAAAAAATATCCCCCATCTAATTTAAAATGAAAATTCTGAGTTCAAATTCCTTGTTGTGCCATGCTTGCCCTCCTAATTAAGGTTGCTATTTTTATGTTATTTCTGAAGCTGGGTACTGAAAGTTTTGTTGCTTGGCCTTGGCTCCCAGCATCTCCCTCTCCCACTCTCTGCTTTCAATAGAATAGTGCGGGTGAGTGAAGGAAACCAGACCAAGGGAAGAAATGTCATGGTTCAGTGCCCCAGCTTGAAGAAAAGAGTGGTCACAATACAGTCAGCTTAGTGAGAACTTTCTTTTAAAGAAACTAGACTCATCATGGGTGTATTTTCTACACAGATGATCAAAGATAAATCCGCTGTAAAGCCTTATCCTGAAATATTCTTTGAAGCTACTTTTCATTGGTGATGGGTTTTCTTTCAAACTAATTAAATTTCAATTTATTCAAATAGTAATGGATGCCTAAAAGGACTGTAAACTATTAATTAAAGGGCTAATTTGAATGGATCACATACTCCCCCCTCTGTTTGACTTGCTGCAGTGGTTGCTAGGCTGAAGAGATGGTACAAAGGATGTGTTTTCTTGAATGCAGAACCTGCTGTGATCAGGCTTGAATAGAGAAGTAAGTTTGCTTCTAACTTTACAATTGCCTGTAATATCCTGCATCCAAAATATATACAGCACCGCAGAAGAAATCCAGTGCAAGAGAAAGTGCCATTACTAATTGGCTGAAATTTCCTCCAAATAAATATTAGGAAGGCCAAAGCCATTGTCTTCTGCCCCCACCACAAACTCTGTTCCCTAGCCACCGATTCTATCCCCTCCCTGGCCATTATCTCAGGAGGAACCAGACTATTCGCAACCTTGGCATCCTATTTGACCCTTAGTTGAGTTTCCGATCACATATCCTCTCCATCACAAAGACCGCCTACTTCCACCTCCATATCATCGCTCATCTCCATCCCTGCTTCAGCCTACCTGTTGCTGAAACCCTTATTCATACCTCCAAACTTTTCTATTCCAATGCTCTCCTGGCCATCTTCCCATCTTCCACCCTCCATAAACGTAAGGTCATCCAAACCTCTGCTGCTCATTTCCTGACTCGCACCAAATCTCGTTTACCCATTATCCCGGTGCTCGCTGACCTACATTGGCTCAAGGTCCACCAACGCGTCAAGTTTAAAATTCTCATCTGCATATTCACCCCTCAACATCTCTGTAATTCCCTTCAGCCATACAACCCTCCGAGAACTCTGTGTTCCTCCAACTCTGGCCTCTTATACAATCCCCACTTCCTTTGCCCCACCATTGGTGGCCGTGCCTTGAACTGTCTGGGCCTTAGGCACTGGAATTCCCAACCCTAACCTCTACGCCTCTGCTTATTTTATATCCCTAGCATTTTTTTAAATTGTTGTTAATTTTTTTTGGTCCCTGTGGAGGGGTAATTTTAATTTCTGTATAGAAACATAGAAACTAGGAGCAGGAGTAGGCCATTCGGCCACTCGGGCCTGTTCTGCCATTTAATGAGATCATGGCTGATCATCCAAATTCAGTACCCTGTCCCTGCTTTCTCCCCATATCCCTTGATCCCTTTAGCCTTAAGAAATATATCTAACTCCTTCTTGAATATATTTAATGAATTGGCCTCAACTGCCTTCTGTGGTAGAGAATTCCACAGGTTCACTACTCTCTGGGTGAAGAAATTCCTCCTCATCTCAGTCCGAAATGGCTTACGCCTTATCCTTAGACTGTGAGCCCTGGCTCTGGACTCCCCCACCATCGGGAACATCCTTCCTGCATCTAGCCTGTCTAGTCCTGTTAGAAATTTATAAGTTTCAATGAGAACCCCTCTCATTCTTCTAAACGCTAGTGAATATAAGCCTAATCGACCCAAACTCTCCTCATACATCATTCCTGCCATTCCAGGTATCAGTCTGGTGAATCTTCGCTGCACTCTCTCCATGGCAAGAATATCCTTCCTCAGATAAGGCGACCAAAACTTCACACAATACTCAAGGTGTGGTCTCACCAAGGCCCGTTACAACTGCAGCAAGACATCCTTACTCCTGTACTTGAATCCTCTCGTTATGAAGGCCAACATACCATTTGCCTTCTTAACCGCCTGCTGCACCTGCATGCTTACCTTCAGCGACTGGTGCTCAAGGACACCCAGGTCTTGTTGCACTTCCCCTTCTCCCAATCTATTGCCATTCAGATAATAATATGCCTTCCTGTTTTTGCCACCGAAGTGGATAACCTCGCATTTATCCACATTATACTGCATCTGCCATGCATCTGCCCAATTACCCAACCTGTCCAAATCATACTGGAGTTTCATCTGTAAACTTGGATATATTACATCTAGTTCCCTCATCTAGATCATTAATATATATTGTGAATATCTGGGGTCCTAGCACCGATCCCTGCGGTACCCCACTAGTCACTGCCTGCCACTCGGAAAAAGACCCATTTATTCCAACTCTTTGCTTCCTGTCTGCCAACCAGTTCTCTATCCAAGTCAGTACCTTACCCCCAATCTCATGTGCTTTAACTTTGCACGCTAATCTCTTATGCGGGACCTTATCGAAAGCCTTCTGAAAGTCCAAATACACCACATCCACTGGTTTTCCCTTATCTATTCCACCAGTTACATCCTCAAAAAATTCCAGTAGATTAGTCAAGCATGATTTACCTTTTGTAAATCTATGTTGACTTTGTCCGATCCTGTCACTGTTTTCCAAGTGCTCTGCTATTACATCTTTTCTAATGGACTCTATCATTTTCCCCACTACCGATGTCAGACTTACCGGTCTATAATTCCCCGTTTTCTCTCTACCACCTTTTTTAAATAGTGGGGTTACATTAGCTACCCTCTAATCCATGGGAACTGTTCCAGAGTCTATAGAATTTTGGAAGATGACCAGCAATGCATCTACTATTTCTAGGGTCACTTCCTTACGTACCCTAGGCTGTAGATTATCAGGCACTGGGGATTTATCGGCCATCAATCCCGTCAATTTCCCTAACACCATTTCCCTACAAATACTGATTTCATTCAATTCCTCCCTTTCATCAGACCCTATGTTCCCCGACATCTCTGAGAGGTTATTTGTGACCTCCTTTGTGAAGACAGAACCAAAGCATGTATTTAATTGGTCTGCCATTTCTTTCTTCCCCATGTAAATTCCCTTGATTCTGACTGCAAGGGACCTATGCTTGACTTCACCAATCTTTTTCTCTTCACATATCTATAGAAGCTTTTAGTCAGTTTTTATGTTCCCTGCAAGCTTACTCTAATAATCTGTTTTCCCCCTCTTAATTAATCCCTTTGTCCTCTTTTGCTGAATCCTAAACTGCTCCCAATCCTCAGGTTTGCTGCTTTTTCTGGCCAAATTATATGTCCTCTCCTTGGATCTTATGCTATCCCTAATTTCCCTTGTTAGCCACGGTTGAGTCACCTTTTTTGTTTTATTTTTATGCCAAACAGGGATGAACAAATTCTGTAGTTCATCCATGCAATCTTTAAATGTTGCCATTGCCTATCCACCGTCAACCCTTTAAGTAACGTTCCCCAATCCATCCTAGCCAACTCGTGCCTCATACCATCGTAGTTTCCTTTATTTAAATTCAGGACCGTAGTCTCCGAGTCAACTTCTTCACTCTCCATTTTAATGAAGAATTGTATCATATTATGATTGCTCCTCCCCAAGGGACCTTGCACAACAAGATTGCTAATTAATTCTTTCTCATTACATAATACCCATTCTAAGATGGCCTGATCTCTATTTGGTTCCTCAACATATTGGTCCAGGAAACCATCCTGTATACACTCTAGGAATTCCTCCTCCACAGTATTGTTACTAATTTGGTTAGCCCAAACTATATGTAGATTAAAGTCACCCATGATAACTGCTGTGCCCTTATTGCACGCGTCTCTAATTTCCCATTTAATGCCATCCCCAACCTCAGCATTACTGTTCGGGGGTCTGTATACAACGCCTACTAACATTTTCTGCCCCTTGGCATTACTCAGCTCTGCCCATACAGATTCTACATAATCAGAGCTAATATCCTTCCTTACTATTGTGTTAATCTCCTCTTTAACCAGCAATGCTACCCCACCTCCTTTTTCCTTTTTTCCTGTCCTTCCTGAATATTGAATACCCCTGGATGTTGAATTCCCAGACTTGGTCATCCTGGAGCCATGTCTTCATAATCCCAATTATATCATATCCGTTTACATCTATTTGTGCAGCTAATTCATCCACTTTATTACGAATGCTCCTCGCATTAAGACACAAAGCCTTCAGTCTTGATTTTTTAACACTCTTAGTCCTTTTAGAATTATTATTTACTGAGGCCATGTTTGATTTACACCCTTGATTTCTCTGCCTTCCACTTTTGCTTTTCTCTATCCTGTCTTTTGTTTCTATCCTTGCTTCCCTTTCCTCTGTCACCCTGCACAGGTACCCAAACCCCTGCCATTTTAATTTAAACCCTCCCCAACAGCACTAGCAAACACTCCCCCTAGGAAATCGGTTCCGGTCCCGCCCAGGTTCAAACCGTCCTGTTTGCACTGGTCCCACCTCCCCCAGAACCGGTTCCAATGTCCCAGGAATTTGAATCCCTCCCCGTTGCACCATCTATTCATCCGAAATATCCTTCCATTTCTACTCTGACTAGCACGTGGCACTGGTAGCAATCCTGAGATTACTACCTTTGAGGTCCTATTTTTAAATTTACCTCCTAACTCCCTATATTCAGCTTTTAGGACCTCATCCCCTTTTTTACCTATATCGTTGGTACCTATATGCACCATGACTACTGGCTGTTCACCCTCCCCCTCCAGAATGCCCTGCAGCCGCTCCGAGACATCCTTGACCCTTGCACCAGGGAGGCAACATACCATCCTGGAGTCTCGTTTGTGGCCGCAGAAACGCCTAACTATTCCCCTTACAATAGAACCCCCTATCACTATAGCTCTCCCGCTTTTTTTCCTCCCGTTCTGTGCAGCGGGACCACCTATGGTGCCAGGAAGTTGGCTGCTGCTGCCTTCCCCCAATAAGCCATGCCCCTCAACAATATCCAAAGTGGTATATCTGTTTGAAAGGGGGATGGCCACACGAGACCCCTGCACTAGCTGACTGCACCTACTACTCTGCCTGGTGGTCACCCATTCCCTTCCTGCCTGTGCATCCTTTACCTGTGGTGTGACCAACTCCCTAAACATGCTGTCCACAATGTGCTCAGTATCATGAATGCTCCAGTATGTATCCATTCGCAGCTCCAGCGCTGCAGTGCGGTCTGTCAGTAGCTGCGGCTGGATACACTTCCCACACACATGGTCGCCAGGGACACAGGAAGTGTCCCTTATTTCCCACATAGTGCTGGAGGAGCATGCCATGGGACCGAGCTGTGCTGCCATGACTTACCCTTTAATTAATTCAAATTAAATTAAATCAAATCAATACCACTAATTACCCTACAATTAAATGATATACTCAAGGGTCCTTGTTTACCAGCACTCCCCGCTACACAACAGGGACCCTAGAAACTATAAACCACAAAAATTAAGTTTGGAAATAAGCGAGAAAGAGAGAAATACTCACCAACCAATCACTTACCTGCTTTCTGGTGATGTCACACTTCGATTACTTTTTACTTCTTTCTCTCCTCTCGCTAAATCTGTGCCTCTCGCAGGTCCACCGCTCAGCTCCAGTCCCGGGCCTCCTCTCCGCGCTCTTTTTATCCTCCTCTCACTGACTCTGTGCCTCTCGCAGGTCCACCGCTCAGCTCCAGTCCCAGGCCTCCTCTCTGCGCTCTTTTTATCCTCCTCTCACTGACTCTGTGCCTCTCGCAGGTCCACCGCTCAGCTCCAGTCCCAGGCCTCCTCTCCGCGCTCTTTTTATCCTCCTCTCACTGACTCTGTGCCTCTCGCAGGTCCACCGCTCAGCTCCAGTCCCAGGCCTCCTCTCCGCGCTCTTTTTATCCTCCTCTCACTGACTCTGTGCCTCTCGCAGGTCCACCGCTCAGCTCCAGTCCCAGGCCTCCTCTCCGCGCTCTTTTTATCCTCCTCTCACTGACTCTGTGCCTCTCGCAGGTCCACCGCTCAGCTCCAGTCCCAGGCCTCCTCTCCGCGCTCTTTTTATCCTCCTCTCACTGACTCTGTGCCTCTCGCAGGTCCACCGCTCAGTTCCAGTCCCAGGCCTCCTCTCCGCGCTCTTTTTATCCTCCTCTCACTGACTCTGTGCCTCTCGCAGTTCCGCTGCTCAGCTCCAGTTAGCCCAATCTATATGTAGATTAAACTCACCCATGATAACTGCTGTGCCCTTATTGTACGTGTCTCTACTTTCCCATTTAATGCCATTCCCAACCTCAGCATTACTGTTTCGGGGTATGTATACAACTCCCACTAACGTTTTCTGCCCCTTGGTATTTCTCAGCTCTGCCCATACAGATTCCACATCATCAGAGCTAATATCCTTCCTTTCTATTGTGTTAATCTCCTCTTTAACCAGCAATGCTACCCCACCTGCTTTTCCTTTTTTCCTGTCCTTCCTGAATATTGAATACCCCTGGATGTTGAATTCCCAGCCTTGGTCAGCCTGGAGCCATGTCTCCATAATCCCAATTATATCATATCCGTTTACATCTATTTGCGCAGCTAATTCATCCACCTTATTACGAATGCTCCTCGCATTAAGACACAAAGCCTTCAGGCTTGATTTTTTAACACTCTTAGTCCTTTTAGAATTATGATTTACTGCGGCCCTGTTTGATTTACACCCTTGATTCCTCTGCCTTCCACTATTGCTTTTCTCCTTCCTGTACTTTGTTTCTATCCTTGCTTCCCTTTCCTCTGTCTCCCTGCACAGGTTCCCAACCCCCTGCCATTTTAATTTAAACCCTCCCCAACAGCACTAGCAAACACTCCCCCTAGGACATCGGTCCCGGTCCCAGTCCTGCCCAGGTGCAAACCGTCCAGTTTGTACTGGTCCCACCTCCCCCAGAACTGGTTCCAATGTCCCAGGAATTTGGTACCTGACAGTCCAGAAATTAATACCTTTGTCAAGAGTGCCATAATTGGCATTGTTGAATTAAATTTACATCAAAAAATACACTAAAATATTTAATTAATTTCACACATGTGTGAAGGCACTGTGCATGCACCTAAAACAGTTTGGGGCTTTTTGCGGTGATAGTGGAAGTGTGGACAGACAATACAGGCCCCACTTCATCACGCTTGTATTCAGTGAAAACTCTGGGGTATTCGCGGGTGATATTAGAAGAGAAAGCAAGCAGCAAGGGACATACATTGCTGTGGATGCAGACAATGCGTACTACAAAATGACATGGCATTTTGGGATGACTCAAAGGACAGACGAGGTAACGCTGGACACACTGATTTCTGTCAACTAATGCTGAGCCACAGACACAAGGCTGCTTACTGTTGGCCTAAAACTGTGATGGTTGGCATGTATGCTGATGCCCACTTGGGAGCCATGTGTGACTAATTGCACTAAAGGGAATAATGCAATCCAGTGAAACCTGTGTGTCCTGTTCCGATCATGGGCTAGAAATTCATTATAGCCCAGGAATGGGCAGTATCTTTAGAAAAGTTTGAGAATTAGCGCCAGGCGCTAATGCTTTAGACTGCATGCAAAATTCATTCTCACTGCTCAATGAAATGATTGGGGCGCTGAATCAAGTCCTAAAGGCCTAGCTCAGTGGTGTTACACTCAAAAGGTGGGCCAATATCGGGTGCAGTCTAATCTCAACTTATCATAGGCTTTTCCCAATACTTAAAGGGGAGGTTCATTGATACAGCAGTACCTCATTCTCAGCATTGCTGGCTGTGCAGCTGCCTCAGCAAGGAGAAGCACAACAAGGAGAAGGAGCCGGAGGACTGAAGCAGGTGTGTTCATGGCAGATCTACCTCAGTCGGGTGGTCAGGGTAATTGAATGCTTCAGCAAATGCTACATATCACCATCTGAACCATAAGCTTCACACACTGCCCAAAGCACCACACCCCCAGCACTCACCCACCAACAATCTCTACCTACCATCACTCACACCCACATCTCACGCCTTGCACACAATGACAGCTATTCAACTATGGCAGGCGCAAGGGTCATTAGTTATTAGAGTGAATGTGATATGTTTATGCATAAATTTATTAATGGAGTTTGCAATATTTTGTGGTCCAGGAGGATGCTGTGATATGGCATGACACGGGGATGGTATGATGGGCATGTGGTGAGCAAAAGGAATCTGGGGTTTAAGTCATCCTGCTGAGAGCCCTGATGTCCCTCCTCATTCCTCTGTGCACATGTTCCCATATTTCTGGTTGCCTGCACTCCCTCCATCATAGATCCTGGAGGGCAAGGTGACACGCAAGTACAGCCCCCATTAATGTTGCCAAGTGTAGCGGTTTGAATCTTTGAACAATAAATGTAGGCAATTTGCAGTTGCCAGAACACTGCTGATAAAAAGAACTTTGAACTTACTCATGCAAACTAATCCACTAGCTGAAACTGACAAGAGACCACAGAAACTAACCTGCCCTGACAGCTGTGAGTGATTAATGTGAATGCCTTTAAATAACATCCCTGGATCTGGCGTCCTGCAGCTGTGTGCCTCCTCTCCTTGTTGCTGTCTGCTCGAGGCACAAAGGTAAGTGTCAATAATGAATTTGGTAGATCTGGCACCCAGTGAGCGTTGCACACTTACTGACGTCACGATCTGCCTGGAGTTGAAGTCCCCGGCGGTACCTCGTACCGGAGGCACAATGCGGTGTCCGGATTTGCTGTGTGATGCTGGATTCGGCTCTCCCCAGCGCTACTGCATCAGCGCCCCGTTAGCACCCCCTGCAGACGCTAACGAGAGGCGCTAACCAACTGAATTTTTTGCCCATGTATTTTTGCCAGAGCTAAAGTGATGAAAGTGTTGTTATCTTGCAAACTTAGTGGTTATCATCTCCTTCATACATGTGTGCACTGCGAATGCCTGATGTGATAGATGTCTCCTGGGGGACTTAGAAGGATGTGGTGGATCCACATCTGATGGAAGAACCTTGGTCCCAATGTTGCACATAGGATGCTGCACAGAAGATGGCACAACTGTGTGGTAGCTTGCTATTCGAAGCAGGTGGCGAAAACAGACCTCCTCTGACATGGCCAGGTGTAGTTTCCAGGGTAGTGATGGGTGTGAGGAATTCTCTCCCTCATTTCAGTTATGCAGTGTATTCAGAACCCTAAAGGAACAACCAACATCCCCTCTTTGTAAGGTGCCATGTCAAAGTCAGCAGTACGCAGGGATAATTAAGAAAGGTAATAGAGAGAGAAATAAAAACACAAAACCACAAAAATAGAGGCTTTTACAACAAATCCAATGAATGCATGAACTAAAGTACAGCCAAAGGTACATAAAAGATAAAAAAAACAAAAACAAAAGTTTGTATCCTCTTTTGAGAGACCTACATGAGCGGGCGAACTCCCAAACATTCCAGTATGCCCAATTTTTAAGGGCAAGGCTGGTGCTATGGCCGGAGTCTTGCTCAAAGTTGTAAAATCCTGGCACTAAAATGTTAAAACAGGATTTGCATATTTTAATGAAGGCGCAGATGGCAGTAGCTTAACATTACTTTTTACCCCCCAAAATCATGGACAGCAAAACAAGGACCACGGCAGCTGCGTGTGATGTCCTGCTGGCAGTACAGGACCTCACATAATCTGGGCTTGAGTCTCAGAAATGGAGGCAGGCTGGGAACTATTAAGATCTTACTTTTTTGTACATCTTCAGGACTTGACTGATTGTTTTAACGTAATATTTTGAAATGTAAATTGGCTGAATAATAAGCATCTATGATGGAACACTTAAGAGGCGGTGATTTTTTAGTTATAAAACAGCGCCATGATTGTAATGGTTGCAAATATTTTTTTTTTCTTGACTGCCTTTAGCTTTTGACAGCATGAGAAAATGTTCACAGCTACACAGGAACATTTTGCCAAAAGATTAATCAGGAGCTGGCAGCCCTGATGTTCGGGGACATTTCAGGCAGGTTTTGCTGCAGGATCTCTAGTTATTTTCTAGCTTGTTTACCACTGTTCTCAGTAATGATGTCGCTGGTCACCCAGGGAAGTGCCAGAGAAGTGGAATGTTTAGAAATACGTAATCATGAAAATGTAGATAGGAATAGCCTTTTAACACAAATCAAACATTGCTGTTAGATGAATTCAATTGTATTTTAGAATCTTACTACTTAACAGAAGTAATGGAATCAAATGTTTTAAATTGAAGAGAATCTGTGATGAGATCGACATTGTGGAATTGTTGATTTTTTTTACTTGTTCTCAATTAAACAGTTGTATAATCGTGTAAAAATATTATTTTAAAATTAATATACACCCCTATAATTTTATTTATATTTCCCTCATTATTTAAGCCTGTTTGCTGAGCAACTCTCCCATCAATGTTTTCCCCCAGAGAATAACTTCTATTCCTCCAACATTATTGTGCATCTGTTTACGACTTTTCATTACTAGTTTGATTATTGTTTTTTTTGCAGATGGATACTTTCCCTTTGATTTTTCTTTTTAATAATTTGTTTTGCCACCAGAGCCTTTCTTGCGTTAAAAAGAAAATATTTCACACATACGTTTTTTCGTATTTTTCAAAGATATTTATTCCCTTTTGAGCCCATTGTCACCCAACTTCTGGAATGACTCAGCTGCTGCGACAATGAAAGGATTGCAGTCTTGAGAAAGAGTCTCAAAACAAAAATAAGTACCTCTAAATGACACAAGTGCTGTATAATGTACCCAACAATGTTTGCTCCACACAATGCGGGTCTTCACTCAGAGGGCGGTGAACCTGTGGAATTCTCTACCACAGAAAGCTGTGGAGGCCAAGTCACTGAATATATTTAAGAAGGAGATAGATTTCTAGACACAAAAGGCATCAAGGGGTATGGGGAGAGAGCGGGAATATGGTATTGAGATAGAGGATCAGCCATGATCATATTGAATGGTGGAGCAGGCTCGAAGGGCCGAATGGCCTACTCCTGCTCCTATTTTTCTCTATGTTTCTATATATATATATACTAGCTGGGGGAGCCCGGCTTTGCCAGGGCTGTTTTGGGCCGGGTGGTTTAAATCGAGTGCGAGGCTTTGGGGCCTCTCTGTGTCCCTCTGTGAATCTGCTGCCGGGCAACATTTTAAATCGAGTCCCAGGCTTTTGAGCCCTGTCTCTGTGTCTTTGTCAATCTGCTGCCGGGCAACATTTCTACCTTTTAATACCTTGAAAGATGAAAGTGAAAGTATTATAAAACTTTTTTGGTAAATCTTATGTTATTTTTAAAAGAGATACTAACTTTTTCAAAGCTGGATAAGCAGAGTAGTTTGAGCTGGAAGCAGTGAAACAATGGCTGCCACATCCCTGAGATGAAAACAATTAGTCCCGCCCACACACACACACCGATTGGCCAACCATCAGGGGACTGTACTGTAGGATTGGTCAATCGTGACAGCACAGGATTGGTCGAACCTTGACGTCAGTCAATCAATGCTAAGTAGCAGATAATGAGTTTAATTTTGAAGGTTTTTTGCATAAGGCGCGAACAATTTTCGTCCGACCGAAAAGTAAATATGCTTACGACCGTCCTGGAACCGTAAGCTTTCTTTGGAGGTAACGCGCGCATAGGTACGCTCTATAACTTTCGAGCGCATAGCCGGACAGACGCACACCCGAGGACAGAAGGACAAACAGACAGATAGACAGACAGATTGACTCGTTTATATATATATAGACTAGCTGGAGTGCCCGGCGGTGCCGAGGCTTTTTCGAGGGCATGTTGTTGTTGGAAGAGAGAGAGAGAGCGACTGGGGGGAAGAGAGAGAGTGACTGGGGGGGAAGAGAGAGAGTGACTGGGGGGGAAGAGAGAGAGCGACTGGGGGGGAAGAGAGAGCGACTGGGGGGGAAGAGAGAGAGCGACGGGGGGGGGAAGAGAGAGAGCGACTGGGGAGGAAGAGAGAGAGCGACTGGGGGGGAAGAGAGAGAGCGACTGGGGGGGAAGAGAGAGAGCGACTGGGGGGGAAGAGAGAGAGCGACTGGGGGGGGAAGAGAGAGAGCGACTGGGGGGGGAAGAGAGAGAGCGACTGGGGGGGAAGAGAGAGAGCGACTGGGGGGGAAGAGAGAGAGTGACTGGGGGGGGAAGAGAGAGAGCGACTGGGGGGGAAGAGAGAGAGCGACTGGGGGGGAAGAGAGAGAGCGACTGGGGGGGAAGAGAGAGAGCGACTGGGGGGGGGAAGAGAGAGAGCGACTGGGGGGGAAGAGAGAGAGTGACTGGGGGGGGAAGAGAGAGAGCGACGGGGGGGGAAGAGAGAGAGCGACTGGGGGGGAAGAGAGAGAGCGACTGGGGGGGGAAGAGAGAGAGCGACTGGGGGGGGAAGAGAGAGAGCGACTGGGGGGGAAGAGAGAGAGCGACTGGGGGGGAAGAGAGAGAGCGACTGGGGGGGAAGAGAGAGAGCGACTGGGGGGGGAAGAGAGAGAGCGACTGGGGGGGAAGAGAGAGCGACTGGGGGGGAAGAGAGAGAGCGACTGGGGGGGGAAGAGAGAGAGCAACGGGGGGGGAGAGAGAGAGCAACTGGGGGGGAAGAGAGAGCGTGACTGGGGGGGAAGAGAGAGAGCGCGACGGGGGGGAAGAGAGAGAGCACGACGGGGGGGAAGAGAGAGAGCGCGACGGGGGGGAAGGTGGCCCGATGGACCCCTGCGAAGGAAGGAAGAAGGTAAGCTCTCCCACCCCCTCACTCTTTCCCTCCCTGTCCCACCCCTTCACTCTTTCCCTCCCTCACCCTCTCTCTCCCTCCCCCGTCTCTCCCTGCTTTACTCTCCCTCCCCCTCTCCTCACGCTCTCCCTCCCTCACCCTCTCTCTCTCCCTCCCCCTGTCTCTCCCTGCTTTACTCTCTCTCCCTCCCTCCCCCTCTCCCTGCCCTCCTCCCCTCCCTTATAGCTATATTAAAGTTAATGTAATAGCCATTAACTGCCACTAGATGTCTTTAGCATACATGAGTGAGCCATAGTGCTAAATAATGCATAGTTCCTCTTGTTGATAATTCTTGCAAAAAGCTGATGTGAGCACAAAATGGGAATTACATTTTGGGCTCATTCTGAATTTATTTTAAGGAGGTGTTTTTACGGTATAAGTGTGTACCCAGAGGCAGATACCCAGATCTTCATTCATCAGTTGCGCTCCTTCATGTAAAGAGATGAACTTCCAGGTGCTAAAAATATAGATGTACGAATATCCTATCGGGTTAAGGGACTGGATTCCTGTGAAATAAAGCAGGACAGCTGGTTGTCCACAAATAAGTACCTCTAACTGAGGTAAGAGCTGTATGATGTACCCATCAATGTTTGATCCACACAGTGAACTATATATATTTTAAATGAATGTAATAGCCATTAACTGCCACTAGATGTCTTTAGCATACATGAGTGTGTCCGGGTGTCCACATCCAGTGGAGCCCAGCAGCATCATTACAGAGACCAGCTCCCAACTCACAGCTTAAACACAGAAGAGAATGGCCCACAGAGGGCACTCTCCAGAATCAGGACAAGCGCATTCATTAATGGCAAAAAGATGACTGCGCCAGCATTTTTACAGTATTATAGTAAAATGTCCTCGACAAGATCTTTTAAGATTAAATCCAGTTTAAGATCACCCTATCTCTATGAAATTGAGAGTTCCGCTGTGCTGCACATGCTACCGATAGCACGGGCCATATTCGGTGGATGCTACTTACTCTAATTACAGTTAAACAACATTTGGATTAAAGCATCTACTGGAGCCTGATACATGCACAGATCTCTGCATGCGCACCAATTAAAATTGCATGACATATTTCTTCCATGGTGCCTGATCATGAGCCGACAGTATGCTCAACTTGTTTATACCTAACAGTCACCAGAGAGGTGGAAATTGTAAGCCGGTCACTGGGACTATTAAAGGATCACTCAGCCCTCATTAAAATCACAGCTGAGCTACAAGGCCAATTCCCATTATTGTCAGATTCTGTTTGTGTTCTGCTGTGGAATGCTGCCAGCATAAAGTAAGCAGGAGCTGGACAGGAAAGCATCCCTAGTTTTGCACATTTAGCAATAACTATTTAGAGGAGTTTATATAATGTATGATATATGACCAGTCACATTCACCCTAATTATACCTTAAATGGAGGTAATTGATCAACGTGCGACTGAAGTTAGCTACAGGAGATGGCTGTTTCTAAAAGAGCGCTGAATAAAATCAGAAGATCATGCGACTGAATTGGGTGCCCCTTTTTTTTCTTTGAAATGTGATGCCTTTCACTTTTTCTTTGCTGTGTTGTAAAGAAAGTTCTCAGAATGTAAATCGGATGTGTGGGTGGAGATGTGCCATTTCATTTAATCTTTCCGAGTTAAACAACCGGCAGTGTAGGCGCTAATTAAAAGTAAAACACAATGATGGAAAATGGCAATGATTTATGTGCACTGAGTGCATTTTAAAAAGGCAATCAATTTGCTGGATATCTCTGGGATCATTATGATCTTTGCAGCTTATTCGATAAGGTTGGCTCTTCTTGGGGAATAATGAATTCATTGAATTGTTAATGCATTTTTCAAGTAGATATTTTTCCACAGCCAACTTTAACAAGCTATCCTTTTTTCTTCTCTATCCATACGGGTGTAAAGTAAGGATGAGAATGTTACCAGAGCATAATTGTGGGCTACCTCAATCTTGACCAGCATGGGTCAGCACAGTTGAAAGCCGCAGATCGCAAGTGATTCTGGTGGGAAACTCACTGTGCTCGTTCAGAAAGTTAACAAACCTCCGTCCAAAGCCACTGGGGTGAAAGGCTATACTCAGATCTGGTGAAATCATTATTTGACATGAACGTTCTGAAATTTGCTTTTAGAGGAAGAGCCTTGGTTGTATTTAGCCACTCTGTATATTTTACTGCATGTTGGATTGAATAATATTATTAAAATCTGTTTACAGATGAAAAACTAACTGTACAACAATGACACACATAGCTTAGGCTTGTTAACTTTAGGACTAGGGTTGGAAAGGAATTGAAAGCAACTTATGGAAAAAATGTAATTTGAAAGGAGTTCTGGACTGCCAGACAAGAGCCAGGGCAGCAGGTCTCACAGGATACACAATAGCAAAATACTGCAGATGCTGGCAATCTGAAATAACAACAGAAAGTGCTGGAAACACTCAGCAGGTCAGGCAGCATCGAGGAGAGAGAAACAGAGTTAACGTTTCGGGTTGAACCGTTCAACAGAACTGCCGGGTCTCACAGGCTAGTTATTGCCTCTGTACGGGTAGCTGTAACAATTACTATAGTTTTCCAACTCTCTGTCTTTCTGAAGTTCTGGCTTTCTTCCAGGCCTCATTCAGCTAGCAGAAAGGAATAGTTTGACCAGTGGACCTCCCTACAGTGACCTTCAGTGCTGTGTCATGTGAGGTGATACTAGGCACACTGTTTGGAGCAGGATAGGGTTCGTTCTCTCCTTTCTGAAACAAAAATGGTGTGTTGGTCCAATCTAATGGCACAGCTCAGAACCAGTGTCATATGTGGCAGGGAAGGGTATTTTTCCTGCTAATGATGGCAGGATTCATGTGTTTATCGAGGAATGCACGCTGCAGTCCAGGAACTTGCTATACTGGAGCTGAAACAGCAGCATGAAAATAAATGAGTATAAAATGAAGAATGTCTGCCCTACCAGTGTCATCCTGCTTCTGATGCCCCGAGGAGTTGACATTCCTTCCTGCTATTGCTCATTGACTCTGCTTCTCATTTCCACCAATTCCTCACAGTTACATGGCCCAAGTCTAGATCTTCACTTCCCTTCCTGGATTTTTCTCTCTTCCGCTCTGGAAATGTGCTTTCCAGGGAGATGTATCACAAGCCTGTAGACTTGCACAAGTACCTGGATTCTGAAGCAGGGTGTGCTGGGATGCATGTCTCGTCCTTTGGCATCTGACGGGAGGGGAGTCAGGTTGATGGTCGTAGCTGTATAACCTTTGTCACAACACAGTTCTGCTGCGATAGTCTTTACTCGGGCACTGGCCTTTTGTTTCTTTTGGGTGCTGACAGACTTTTTTTTTAAATTTAAATTCGTTTTATGGGATCAGGGTGTCACTAGCAATGCTAGCATTTATTGCCCATCCCTAGTTGCCCTTGAGAAGGTGGTGGTGAGCTGCCTTCTTGAACCGCTGCAGCCCATGTGGTGAAGGTGCTCCCACAGTGCTGTTAGATAGGGAGCTGAAGGATTTTGACCCAGCGATGATGAAGGATTGGCGATATACTTCTAAGTCAGGATGGTGTGTGACTTGGAGGGGAACTTGGAGGTGGTGGTGTTCCCATGCACCTGCTGCCCTTGTCCTTCTAGGTGGAAGAGGTCGCGGGTTTGGGAGGTGCTGCTGAACAAGCCTTGACGAGTTGCTGCAGTGCATCTTGTAGATGGTACACACTGCAGCCACAGTATGTCGGTGGTGGAGGGAGTGAATGTTTAAGGTGGTGGATGGAGTGCCAATCAAGCGGGCTGCTTTGTCCTGGATGGTGTCGAGCTTCTTGAGTGTTGTTGGAGCTGCACTCATCCAGGCAAGAGGAGAGTATTCCATCACACTCCTTACTTGTGTCTTGTAGATGGTGGAAAGGCTTTGGGGAGTCAGGAGGTGAGACACTCGCCGCAGAATACCTAGCCTCTGACCTGCTCTTGTCGCCACAGTATTTATGTGGCTGGTCCAGTTAAGTTTCTGGTTAATGGTGACCCCCAGGATATTGATAGTGGGGGATTCGGCAATGGTGATACCATTGAATGTCAAGGGGAGGTGGTTAGACTCTCGTTTGTTGGAGATAGTCATTGCCTGGCACTTCTGTGGCGCGAATGTTACCTGCCACTTATCAGCCCAAGCCTGAACGTCGTCCAGGTCTTGTTGCATGCGGGCATGGACTGCTTCATTATCTGTGGAGTTGCAAATGGCACTGAACACTGTGCAGTCATCAGCGAACATCCCCATTTCTGACCTTATGTTGGAGGGGAGGTCATTGATGAAGCAGCTGAAGATGGTTGGGCCTAGGACACTGCCCTGAGGAACTCCTGCAGCGAAGTCCTGGGGCTGTGATGATTGACCTTCATCCACCAAAACTATCTTCCTTTGTGCTAGGTATGACTCCAGCCAGTGGAGCGTTTTCCCCCTGATTCCCATTGACTTCAGTTTTACTAGGGCCCCTTGATGCCAGACTCGGTCAAATGCTGCCTTGATGTCAAGGGCAGTCACTCTCACCTCACCTCTGGAATTCAGCTCCTTTGTCCATATTTGGAACAAGGCTGTAATGAGGTCAGGAACCGAGTGGTCTTGGCGGAACCCAAACTGGGCATCAGTGAGCAGGTTATTGGTGAGCAAGTGCCGCTTGATAGGACTGTCGGTGACACCTTCCATCACTTTGCTGATGATTGAGAGTAGACTGATGGGGCGGTAATTGGCCAAGTTGGATTTGTCCTGCTTTCTGTGGACAGGACATACCTGGGCAGTTTTCCACATTGTCGGATAGATGCCAGTGTTGTAGCTGTACTGGAACAACTTGGATAGAGGCGCGGCTAGTTCTGGAGCACAAGTCTTCAGCATGATAGCCGGGATATTGTCGGGGCCCATAGCCTTTGCTGTATCCAGTGCTCCCAGCCGTTTCTTGATATCACATGGAGTGAATCGAATTAGCTGAAGACTGACTACTGTGATGGTGGGGACCTCGGGAGTAGGCCGATACGGATCATCCACTCGGCACTTCTGGCTGAAGTTGGTTGCAAATGCTTCAGCCTTGTCTTTTGCACTCACGTGCTGGGCTCCACCATCATTGAGGATCGGGATATTCTTGGAGCCTCATCCTCCCGTTAGTTGTTTAATGGTCCACCACCATTCACGACTAGATGTGGCAGGACTGCAGAGCTTTGATCTGATCCTTTGATTGTGAGATCGCTTAGGCCTGTCTATAGCATGCCGCTTCCGCTTTTTAGCATGCATGTAGTCCTGATTTGCAGCTTCCCAGGTTGGTACCTCATTTTTAGGTACGCCTGGTGCTGCTCCTGGCATGTTCTTCTACACTCATTGTTGAACCAGGGTTGGTGCCCTGGCTTGGTGGTAATGGTAGAGTGAGGGATATGCCGGGCCATGAGGCTACAGATTGTGGTGGAATACAATTTTGCTGCTGCTGATGGCTCACAGCGCCTCATGGATGCCCAGTTTTGAGCTGCTAGATCTGTTCTGAATCTATCCCATTTAGCACAGTGGTAGTGCCACACAACACGATGGAGGGTGTCCTCAGTGTGAAGACAGGACTTCGTCTCCACAGTGACTGTGCAGTGGTCACTGCTACCAATGCTGTCATGGACAGATGCATCTGCGACAGGTAGATTGATGAGGATGAGGTCAACTAGGTTTTTCCCTCTTGTTGGTTCACTCACCACCTATCGCAGGCCCAGACTGGCAGTTATGTCCTTCAGGACTCAGCCAGCTCGGTCAGTAGTGGTGCTACCGAGCCACTCTTGGTGATGGACATTGAAGTCCCCCACCCAGAGTACATTCTGTGCCCTTGCTACTCTTAGTGCTCCTTCCAAGTGGTGTTCAACATGGAGGAGTACTGATTCATCAGCTGAGGGAGGGCGGTAGGTGGCAATCAGCAGGAGGTTTCCTTGCCCATGCTTGACCTGAAGCCATGAGATTCCTGTTATATTTCCAACATTTTCAGTTTTTATTACAAATTTCCAGGTTTTTTCAATTTGTTTTCCTTTTATGGGATATATTTTGCTGTGTTACAGTGATCATAATACATGTGACCTGCTAGTGGTGTCCATTGTCCAGCTCCATTGAGCTACTCTTGCTGGTTCCACTCCTATCTGACTGAGCGCAGCCAGTACATCTCCAGCAAAAGCTTCTCTTCCCACCGCCACATAGTCACCTCTGCAGTCCCCCAAGGATCTTTTGTTGGAACAAGAGAGCATAAATGTAAGATAGCCACAAGCAGGTCAAATAAAGAATTTATGAAGAATTTCTTTATACAGAGAATGTAAATTTAGGGCAGTGTATAGTTGGGGCAAAGGGAATCATTTTGTGAGCCTCCTTAGTGGTGAGCATGATCAGGGAATTGGAGTAATCATAGAATGATACAGTACAGAAGGAGGCCATTCATCCCATCATGCCTTTGCCGGCTCTATGGTAGAGCTATCCCATTAATCCACTCCTCCATTCTTTCCCCATAGCCCTGTAAATTTTTTCCCTTCAAGTATTTATCCAACTCTCTTTTGAATCTGCTTCTACCACTCTTTCAGGTAGTGCTTTCCAGATCACAACAACTTGCTGTGTAAAAAAATTTTTCCTCACATCGCCTCTGGTTCTTTTGCCAATCACCTTAAATCTGTGTCCTCTGGTTACCGACCCTTCTGCCAATGGGAACAGTTTCTCCTTATTTACTCTATCAAAACCATTCATAATTTTGAACACCTCTATCAAATCTCCTCTTAACCTTCTCTGCTCTAAGGAGAATAATCCCAACTTCTCCAGTCTCTCCACATTACTGAAGTCCCTCATCCCTGATACCATTCTAGTAAATCTCTTCTGCACACTCTCCAAGGCTTTGACATCCTTCCTAAAGTTGCCCAGAATTGAACACAATACTCCAGCTGAGGCCTAATCAGCGTTTTATAAAGTTTTAGCAGAACTTCCTTGCTTTTGTACTCGATTCCGCTATTAGTAAAGCCAAGGAGCCCATTTGCTTTTTTAACAGCCTTCTCTTTACACTGGCCCAAAATGCTGCCTTGCTATTTATACATTGAATGAATCCAGCAGGGAGCTGACAAAATCATTCGCTGTCTAATTTCCCAGCCCTCGCATGTCTTATTTGTTGACTGGAAGTCTGCCTGATTTTCTCTACATTGTTATCAGTCTTTCACATCATGATTTCTAATGTCATGTTATTATAGCCCATTCTCTGACCTGTATTCACATCTATTGAGGCATCCTGCCAGTAACAAAACCTCCTAAAATTACCTCCAAAGTGATTGAATGACATTTGGGCCCTGAAATACGGCAGGGCCATTTGTGCCATTTCTCTGGGGGTTTAGCTGATCTCGGCGATCGGGAAAATCCCCGTGGAATATCAGGGCCTTGTTTCTTTCAAGAGAATGCCTATTTTTGAACAGTGTGTTTATTTGATAATTGAAGTATGATCGACTCAATTAAATTGATTCGGTGTTAAATAGAAATTATTTGGGTAGAATTTCCACTAAGTTCTCCCCATCTCCAACTAACTTCAGCAGGTGATCATTTGCAATTGTGTTAGAACATAAGAATATAAGAAATAGGAGCCGGAGTCGGCCATACGGCCCCTCGAGCCTGCTCCGCCATTCAATAGGATCATGGCTGATCATCGACCTCAACTCCACTTTCCCGCCTGATCTCCACATCCCTAGAGTCCAAAAATCTATCTATCTCAGCCTTGAATATACTCAAAGACTCAGCGTTCACAGCCCTCTGGGGCCATTTACACTATTTGCCGGGGTTTCCGCCAAAGTTATGGGGGGGAATCGACAAAACCCCTATGTGAATTCTATTCCATTGCTTTAAATACGTTCGACTAACTACTATGCAAATTGAGGTAGAGAGAGATAGAGAATGTAGAGAAAGGAATGTAACAAATGCAGAAACAACACTGAGTCTCCATTCAGTAGGGGGAAGCAGAAGTGCCATTTGCCGCCTGTGACAGGGGCACTAAATGCAATACCCATTTTATCAATGTTTGTTGCAGTAACAAAAAATACTTTAGTCCCCCTTTAAGAAGCAATTTTCTAAAAGGCCATTACTTTTCACAGACACTGTGGGCTGAATTTTAATGGGGAAGGCAGGTTGGGAATGAGAAGGGGTGGCTCCAAGGTGATCGGGAAACCTGGGAGAGAAGATTTCCCGCGGGCTCTGCCGATTTTAACGGCAGGGCCTGATTTGAATGGGAAGCCTCTGTTTCCCACCCGCAGCCAGCCAGATTGAGAGGCTGGCTGGATCTGGGCGGGTAGGCCTGCGGCACTAGGCCGCACAGAAGAGGGAGGGAGGGATCGCATGGGGGTAGTTCCTGCAGAAGTTCGAGGGGTCGGGGGTCGGGAGAAGATCGGGTTGGAGGGGGGCTGTTGGGGGCCGATAGAACAAAAAAAAAAGCATAAACCCATCACAAAAATAAAACAGCACTTCTTTTTGCCAGATTGCACAGTCCAGTATACCAAATAACACTTTTAATCATTTTTAAAGATTTCCATTTCTGATGGCTAAAGAGTTCTTAAAACAAAACCATTTTATTTATAAAAGAAAGACAATAACGGAGAATGCCCTGTGGATTTGCTAGCATTGTACATCACTGTTTCTGGACTGACTCACCGCACAAATATACTGGCTTCACAATGTACCATATAAATCATATTGTCTACTCATTTTAGCCTGTATTTAGAGTCCTATCTCCGAATGCTATAAAATATCATTTTTACCAAGTGCCAAATACTGCCCCAACCTTACACAGTGCAAATTGTGAACTTAAAATTAGATCCACTAAATATTATTTCATTACACCCCAGCTGAACTGTATCTGCTACCTTATTTGCCAAAAGCAATGCAGCCACAAGCTGAAGACGTCTGTAAGAATATTAGCCCGGAGATTGTTTCAAAGTTATTTTGTTTTGTGAATCATATACTTGAAAAAGTTGCAGTTCAGACTATACCCTCTCACAATCCAGCAGAGGCCCTTGACATGACCTACTGGTCTGCTGGTGGTCATGCTGAGGACAGCCCTTTCCCCTCCCCCTCCCCCTCCCTCAATTCAAAGAGATGTCTGGTGTTTATGTTGAAGGTATCTGCTCATGGAGAGCTTAACGCTCACTAACACTAGTAGTCCAGAACCTTATGTAGGAACACTGATCCGGTGTGGCTCGACTTTTAGTTTACTGTAGTTCCCAAACATCTCTTAACATTTCCCGTGAATTCTTCAATTAAACTTTGGAACAAAACATTAAGGGGGAAAAATTGAGTCGCGCCCTCTTTGGGCATTAACTTAGCCGGGGCGCTACTTTTAGCGCCCTGAAAAAATTAGCACCTCTGTGGCCGAAATTCATCTTAGGCGCTAACGGGAGTTGCAATTCCCCCTAAATACTTCCACATGGTCTTGTCTCACTGGAGTTAAGAATGTGCATACTTTTATATAGATTGTTATAAAAGCTACTATCATTTGCCACCAGAGTTGTCAGGATCAGCAATGATGAGTTGAACTGGCTTGGCAGGAAGCACTGATACCTTGGAGTGCATGCTGGAGGAGAAGGTAGAATTAAGCAGTGCCATTGGTGAACTTTGAGAGATTGTTCCCTAACTCGGTAATGCATCTCTCCTGGGACTGGACAATCACCTTCAGTGATTTCATTTCATCCAATAGTTCCTCCATGGGAGAAGATCGGGGGGGACGGTCAGGAGAAGATCGAGTGTCGGGGGCCAGGATAAGATCAGGGCGGGAGGGGGTCCAAAGAGGATCAGGGGCCCGAGAAAGATGGGGGGGGTGGTTGCGGGTCTGAAGAGAATCTGGGTCCGGAGGGGCAGCATGGGATGGGCTGGAGGAGGGGAGAGGCCTCGTGGAGGGATCGGAGGTCTGAAGCGGGCGAGAGGCCAGGGGGGGGGGGAGGGGAGGGGGAATCGGAGGCCTCATGGGGCGGGGGGTCTCCAATTGCGGGGGGTGGGTTAGACGGGGTCCCTGGATCCAGGAGGTTGGTGTAAAGGCACTTGCCTCCTGGATGCTGCAGTCCTCACCTTGCTGTAGCTGGCGAGTTTTACGAAGTGTGTAAAACCCAACCAGCTACAGTTAAATGCAAAATGGAGGTTAAAGAAGAGGCTTCCAGCCTCATTATAATATTTAAATAGACGGCCCTGCCTCCTGGCAACGGGTTGGCTGCCCGCCCCATCCCACCTCCATTAAAACCGGAAGTGGGCGGGTTGGAGGCAGGTCCAGGTCAAGATTCCGATTTTTAACACTTTAACTATCCCCACGCCCCCAACCCACCTTTTTTTTTTAGGTTAAAATTCCCCCCTATATATGGACTGGGCATGTGCACTGTGCGATCCAGGAGAATGAAAGGGAATTTGTGCTTTGATTCTTGTTTGGATAAGTTGAAGCTTTCGAACCTTCTGTGAGAGAGTGCTTTACACTGGCCCAAAAGGCTGCCTTGATATTTATACATTGAATGAATCCAGCAGGGAGCTGACAAAATCGATCGCTGCCTAATTTCCCAGCCCTCGCATGTCTTATTTGTTGACTGGAAGTCTGCCTGATTTTCTCTACATTGTTATCAGTCTTTCACATCATGATTTCTAATGTCATGTTGTATTACAGCAAGACTGATTGGGGGTGATTTCTGTAGTGTCCGAGGATCAATAATACTCAGACTGCAGGAGAACAATAAAACAGGTATTTACTGAACAGGGAGTAATTCAAGACTGAAATACAGAAGCCTGCTATGGCTTTATATACAGGGGTGGTCACTGCCGGTACTGCAGTATAGAATCAGTTCTTCTCTTAAAGGCACATACACAACAATTCCTCCCCTTTTAGATAAACAGTACATAACATTCATTTAACAACTAAATAATAACTAATTACAATTACAATTTTCTCTGTACTATATACATCAACTGAAATAATCATTTATAAGTTCAGTCTTTGAGGAGGCTTCCTGATCCTGACTGGATAGCGCCTTTCTCGAGTATCCTGTTCTTGCGGTGGAGTTGATTCTGGCTCATTGTCACTGGTTGGTTCGTCAGCTTCCAATACCACTGCTTCTGAGGTAGACGCAATCTGTACTTCGGGTTGATTACCAGGTGCACCTGCTCGTGGTATGGGTTTGGCTTGTTCCTGTGACTCTAGAATCTGGTCAGCATGGCATCTCACGATGCTCTCTCCAACGTCCACTGTGTACATTAGTGGTCCCTGCTGTGTGCATATCGTTCCTGGCTGCCATTTTTCTGTTCGGTAGTCGCGGGCCAAGACTGGTTGCCCTATCTTGAAGCTCCTGGTTGGCTTCTCATTGATGTGCTGGAATTGCTTATCCTCAACATCTCGTCTTATGTTTAGTTTGAGCAAATCCAGGCGACATCTTAGCCTTCGGTTGAAGAACATTATGGCTGGAGCTTGGTTGGTGACTGCATGTGTCGCATTCCGGTAAGCAAACAAGAAATTATCCACCTTGTGTTGCAGTGGTATGTCGTCATTATGCATTGCCTTTATGGCCTTTTTAAAGGTCTGAACAAACCTCTCAGCCAACCCATTTGTGGCTGGATGATATGGGGCAGATGTGTAATGCTTCACCCCATTATTCCTCAGAAACCTCCGGAAATCCTCGGACACAAACTGTGGCCCATTGTCGGAGCAAATCTGTTCTGGCAAGCCATTCCTGGCGAAGATGGTCCGTAGGACTGCAATAGTTTTCTCCGTGGTGGTGGAGGACATTTTGATGACCTCTGGCCATTTCGGATGGGCGTCCACAGCGATTAGGAACATTGAGTCCATAAATGAACCAGCAAAATCAACGTGTACCCGTTGCCATGGAGATGAGGGCCACTCCCATGGATGTAGCGGGGCCTGTGGTGGAGCGTTTTGGACCTTCTGGCATCCTGTGCATCTCTTGGTCATATCCTCGATTTCTTTATCGATTCCCGGCCACCACACAAACGCCCTGGCTAGGCTCTTCATTTTTACCCCTCCCAGATGACCCTCGTGAAGCTCATTGAGCACTCTATCTCTCAACTTGGGTGGAATTACCACTCGGGATCCACACATCAAGGTCCCCCGGCACACTGACAGCTGTTCTCTTCTTGGCGAGAATGCTGGCAACAGTGAGTCGCCATGTGCTGGCCATCCCTTCACCGTCAAATCATAGACCCGAGAGAGTGTCGGGTCATTTCGGGTTTCCTTCTCTATACTTGAGTTTGTAACAGGTAGACATTCGACTATGGTCCCATGGAATATCTCAACAGGGTCCACTGCAGGTGCTTCCTCTAACGTAGGTAATGGTAGGCGCGACAGCCCATCAGCATTTCCATGCTGTTTCGTACCCTTGTACTCTATGTCGTACTGATGTGCCCCTAGAAAAAGTGACCATCTTTGCAGCCGTTGCGCCGTCATCACCGGAACGCCCTTCTTTGGGTTAAAAATTGAGACCAGGGGCTGATGATCAGTCAGTAGGGTGAATTTCTGCCCGTGCAGATAGTGATTGAACTTCTTCACCCCCCACACCAGGCTGAGGGCCTCCCTGTCAATCTGGGCGTAGTTACGCTCGGCTGAGGTTAACGAGCGCGACGCAAAGGCTTTTGGCCTCTCTGAACCGTCAGGGAATTTGTGTGACAGCACCGCTCCGATGCCGTAGGGAGATGCATCACATGCTAACTGAATCGGTAGTGTTGGATTGTAGTGGGCCAATACTTCTTTTGAAGTGATTAGGCATTTACATTTCTGAAAGGCACGCTTACACTCATCACTCCATTTCCATGTTACACCAGTTTGCAGTAGGGCGTTCAGTGGGTGCAAAATTGTAGATAAATTCGGCAAGAACTTATGGTAGTAGTTCACCAACCCGAGGAACGACCTCAGTTGCGACACATTTTCCGGTGCTGGAGCCTTGACTACAGCCTCAATCTTGTCCGGCGACTTATGCAACCCTTCCTCATCAATCATGTGGCCACAATATGAGATTTGTCTCCTGAAGAACTCGCATTTGGGACGGTTGGCTCGTAGCCCATATTCCTGTAATCTCGTGAGCACCTGCTCCAGGTTGGCAAGGTGTTCACTATCATTTTCGCCCGTAACCAGGATGTCGTCCAAATAACACTGGGTCCCCGGGATCCCTTGCAGGACTTGTTCCATCGCCCTCTGCCAAATAGCCGGAGCTGATGCTACCCCGAATACCAGTTGATTGTACTGGTAAAGGCCTTTGTGAGTGTTTATCGTGAGGTATTTCCTAGACGCTACTTCCACCTCCATTTGTAGATACGCTTGGGCCAGATCAATCTTTGTAAAGTGTTTTCCTCCAGATAGTGAGGCGAAAATATCTTCTATCCGTGGAAGTGGATATTGTACTGTGTGCAGGACTGGGTTCACAGTTACCTTGAAGTCCCCACAGATGCGAACCTTCTTCGGTTCCCCAGGCGTGCTGCTCAATGATTTCTTCATTACAGGAACGATGGGTGTGGCCCACTCGCTCCAGTCCACCTTGGACAGCACACCCGAACGCTCCAGACTCTCCAGCTCTGCTTCAACGGCTGGGCAGATCGCGTAAGGTACCGGTCTGGCCTTAAAAAATTTTGGGTTTGCGTTATCTTCGATTTTTATCGTTGCCGTTACTCCTTTTAGAGTCCCAAGTCCTTGTTGGAACACCTCTTTCGTGTCAGTTAGAATTTTTGACAGTCGCCCAGGTGTGACGTCATCATCCTTTTTATCAGTCACAGTTAGCGCCTGAATGGAATGCCAATCCAATTGTATTTTTCGGATCCATTCACGTCCCAATAATGGTGGTCCTCCATCTGGTAGTATATATAGATACAGTTTCTGTGTTTCCTTGCCGTTGTATTCAACTGGCACCCTTATTTTTCCTCTGGGGTAGATTTTTGCCCTGTGTATGTCTTCAATACAATGGACGTGTCCTTCAAGGGTACGTGTGAGAATAGCCGCTCATAGTCTCGTCGATTCATGACAGTTAGGGCTGATCCTGTGTCCAATTCCATCTTTACTGGGGACCCTGCTATCATGAGGGTGACCCAAATGGTTCGGTGATCCTCCTTTGCGATGACGTTGTGTAACTTTAGACAACTTAGTCTCCTGCTCCCGGAGTCCTTATCACTCTCCTGATCTTCTGAACTACTGTCTGTCAATTTCTTTACTTGTACTTTTCCTTAGTAGTTCTTGTAGTGTTGGTTTTCTTTCCCAACCTACAGACTCTTGCTATGTGTCCCATTTTCCCACATTGCCTGCATACTTTGTCCTTAACCCAGCAGTCCTTCTGATCATGGGTTGTTCTGCCGCAGTGATAGCACTTTTCTGCTCCATACGCCATTTCGTTAGCGCTGTATTCCTGTGGTTTCTGTTGTATTTCCGCAGCTCCCCGTGCTGCTGCTTCGTAGGATATTGCCACGCTGAAAGCCTGTTCTAGCTTCAGGTCCTTTTCCAAAAGTAGTCGTTTCTGGGTTCCGTCACTCTGGAGCCCGCAGACAAACTTATCCCGCAAGGTGTCTGCCAGTCCTGCTCCGAACTGGCAGTGCTTTGATAACTTGCGTAGTTCCGTAAGAAATTCAGCATTGTTCTCATCTTTGTGCTGGTTTCTTTTATGGAACTTGAATCTTTCTGCTATCAACAGTGGTGTAGGGTTTAGGTGTTCCTGTAAGATATTAACAATCTCTTCAAAACTTTTCTCCATTGGTTTAGCTGGGGTAATTAAATTCCACAATAGGCCGTACGTTCTCGCGCCCATCAAATTAAATAATACCGACGCCTTCTTTCCATTGGCCACCTCATTGGCATTGCAGTACACTTCAATTCTTTCCACATACGTGGTCCAGTCTTCTACCTCATTGTCGAAAGAAGTGATACTGCCACTCTTCGGCATCTTGGGTGATTTAAAATGGCGCCTCCCGTGCTTTTTCTTCTTCCGCAATGTAATATAATGGCGCCTCCCGCGCTTTTCCTTCTTCCCCAATGGAATAAAATGGCGCCTCCCGCGCTTTTCCTTCTTCCCCTTGCTGCCACGCTGCTCCTAGCGTTCTACAGGGTAATGGCGGCGACCCGCGGCTTCGGCGCGTCTCACTTTTCCTTCCCCGCATTCTATCCTCTCCACGCTGCCCTGTTCTTGAGCACCGACCGCGTCCTGTGCGCTCCACCCTCTCTCTCTTCCTCCCGACGACGCTGCACGGCCCCTTTGCAGAGCTGCTCAATCGAGCCTGAGCCCGCCGCAGTCCGGAAGGGTCAGCGCACTACCTGCTACCAGCACGACTTGCTGGAACACCTCGACTGGGGAGCCAGGCCCAGCTCTCCACAGCCTCCCCTGCAACTCTCCGATGGATCCCATGGCGGTTGCCCGCGGTCGACGCCCGCCGTTCTGACTTCGACCTCCAAGAAGCTTCTCTTCAGGGAAAAGATCCCCGTGAGGTGATGCAGTACTGCAGGTGAGTTCAAACCTGCCCGTCGCCAGTGTAATGTCCGAGTATAAATAATACTCAGACTGCAGGAGAACAATAAAACAGGTATTTACTGAACAGAGAGTAATTCAAGACTGAAATACAGAAGCCTGCTATGGCTTTATATACAGGGGTGGTCACTGCCGGTACTGCAGTATAGAATCAGTTCTTCTCTTAAAGGCACATACACAACAATTTCCATCTGCTGACTGCCCGTTTCTCACCTGAAAAATGGGTGGCGAGCAATTGAAAATCGGAGGTGGGGCAGGGTTACCTCAGTAATGCCCAAGTTCCGTCTGATACAATTTTCAGGCGGGCCTATAACAGGCAGGAGGCTGTTTAAATATGTAATTCGGGGTCCTATGTCGGTTGAAGGGCCCCCATTGCAATGTTCAGGTACAGTGTGCAGACCATGCAACGCGCACACTTTGCTCATTTGTACCAGACGTTGAGCAGCTTAACCAGCAGTCCGTAAACGGGAACGGGCGGGCAGGGTGGCCACTCCGCCGACTTCATACCTTTTTTGGGAACTTCTTGGCAATCATCCCCACCATGTTACCAGTGGACACCTGGCCAGTAATGTTCAGGATGTGTGCTTGCTGTGAGAACCTCGCAGAGCGAAGCAGAAGATCGCGGGCTCACTGCCCTCGAATGTTTGTTCATTGAAATTAAAAATGATTGCTTTAAATTGCTAATTCTGAGAGGTTGGCATGACTGTTCTGAAAAGAGGTTGAGCTTGGCTGGCCATCTACGCACTTTAATAAGAGCTGCAGCTTCTAAGCAAGATATTCAGTAGTAGATTGATTCCTGTTGTGAGACATCCATCATCCCACAAGAGATGAATTCCTTACTACAGTCAATAACATGTTCCTGGCCTATTGCTCTCACCTCAGTGACACCAATAAATTCTAGATGGTACTTCTTAGCCTTATTAATTAGTTGGTTGATCTTGACAGGACGGGTGAAGGATTGCGCTCCCTTAAGGTTAGGAGGTGTTGCGGTGAAAACAATTGATAATATCACTGGCATCTTGGTTGCACATAACTGCCTGTCATCTCTGGGCATTTAGTTGTCTTGCATCACATGCTCACTTGCTGGCATAGAAAGGAGAATTCAGAGTGATCTGTGTGGCACTTTCCTATGTCACGGTGCTCTATTTTCATGTCTTTCAGTGCAATGAATAATCCACTGACCTAGTCCAACTGTTGGGAACTTTTTTAGCAGAAGCATACTGCTACGATTTATAGCTACAATAATACATTCCCCTTTAGCTCTCATGCCACATCCCTGGCTAATACCAACCAAAATGACGCTTTTTAAATTTAAGAGTCTTGGGACGAGAAATTGGCCTCCTTTGCGCCTCCCGTTATCGCCTGTGGGGGGGCGATAATGGGGCACTAACGACTTACTGACAGGGCACGGCGAAAGAAACGACTCCCGTGAGATTCAATGGGGGGGTAGCGCCGGCAGTAAAACGTACCGCCTTGATCTCCTGCGCCCCAGAGATCGTGACGTCATGCGGTGCGCATCGCCCCGTTACCCCCCCCTGGATCCTAAATTCGCAGCTGCTGAAGGCGTTATGACCTCGGCTGGCTGCTTGGGGTGCAGTAATTAAAGGGATTGGTGGTCAGGTGGGCCAAAAAAAAATTCTCACCCCTTTGTGGTGTTTTTTAAAATGTTTCATTGCCGTGATTGATCAGCCCTGCACTCTCTAGCCTGCGAATCCAGCAGCGCTGCACGGAACATTGCTCAGCGCTCCGCCGATACTGCCCCGCGCACACTCTTTAGTGCTCTAAGGGAAGTGGTAGCGCTTGATTTAATGCTCCACCTCCCTCTTGGAGTGCTACAACTGAATTTCGCGGGAGCGTCTCATCATTTGCGCCTGGCGATTTTTTTTTCCGCTTCCGAGGTTTTAGCGCCCCAATCGGGGCTATAATGAATTTCTCCCCCTTGGTATGTTATTTTTTTCAGCATCCCTGGCTGGGCGGGTAGATGGGAGAACTGTGACCAGTTTTTAAGCTATTCTTAAACTGATAGCTAGGAAGTGAGGAGCTTTAGATGGCAGTACTTTCATTTTTTTTTTACTTTCCATGTATAAGGAACCATTTTTTAAATTCGTTTATGGGATGTGAGTGTTGCTGGCAAGGCCAGCATTTATTGCCCATCCCTATGCTTGGTAACATGACTAAGATTGGCAACTCATAGCATGGCTGGTGGTACATTGGTGCCCCTACCCACTGTGACACCACACTTTCATTGGGTCCTAGTAAAAAAAAATCTATTTTTTTGAATAATTGATTTTAAAAGCAACGATGAATGTAAGTGAGCTCCTGACAAAGGCCGGGAATGTGACATTTGTGACTGCAAAAACGATTCTTGGGACTTAACATTAGTTTGGAATGCAGCTTTTGCAATGCTGTGGATTCCTTAGAACTCAGGTCAGGTTGGGTCAGGTCAAGTCAGGTCAGGGGTCAGGATAATTTCTATAAAGGGTTTCTCCAGCAGTGGCCCGGGAAAACCTGTATTATTAAAAATACTCAGCAGCACCTGATTTGAGGGGGTTTCCACCCCCCCCAGCACACTGCTCAAATATCCAGGGAAGCTTTTCTACTCCTCTCTTGCACCCTTGGTCAGGACATGAGAAGAGGCTTGTCTCTCATCTCACCTTCGACCTCTCACTCTCCATCATAACCTTGCAAACACACAATCCTGCACGCTCCTCCTGTCTTACATCGGCACCCTTTTGAAAGCAGGACTTATTTCACAGATTCTTACTTTCAACTAATTCTTCTACTTTCTCTAAACTGTGGAACTTCTTACTTCCTTCAGTCTTCCTTCCATTGAATATATTCTGGCTTTTAGAACCCAAGCTTTTGCCACTTAATCACTGCTGCCTTGATTTATCTTTTAAAAGAAAATTGTACATTTTGTATATTTGCTAATAGCACGCAAAAAAAAGCTGGCAACTCAAGAAAACGAACTGCATATAGGCCTATGATCACCGACATAGCTTTATAATGACTGAATAGGTTGAATTCTGCTTTAATTACATGGGATTCCGGGACCTTTGCCAGTGTTTCGGTGATCTCATTCGCAATGTGACCCTTTTTTGTGAAAGCTGAAACTCAAAAACCTTGCCCATGACTTGTGAAAACACATGCAGTGCAGTGAGATGAGGCTTGTCACAACTTAAGCCGCAGACACATACAATATTCCATCATTTATATTACAGCGAAAAAACGAATGCACACAAAGATGCATTTTTGAAATTCCAGAGTTAGACATTTCTTACACAGGTTGCAAGTACTGATGCACCAGATTTATTTCCTGGGGTGGGGGCGGTGTGTGTGTGGGGGGGTGGTGGTGGGGGGCGTGGGGAGCTGGTTGCGCTCTGGAGGTATGGCCTCTCCCCACTCAATTTAAATTTCTTTCTCCACTTCCTAATTCATTTTCCAGTACTTTTAGAAATACAGGGGTAGATTTTCGTATTCACTGCCTGGACAGTAATCTGGGGGACAATCACACACCTTTTAGATGGCTCTCCCTGCTTCGGGCGGCCTGCTCTCGCCGCTCGCTCCCACAACTGGAGCGAGGTGTTCGGCGAGCCGGGGATGGTGGCCAGAGGGTGAGTGGGAGAAGCAGGCCACCACACGTGGAGCCGAGCCGGCAACAGTGAGGAGGAGGCCGCGGTGATGAGGAGGACGGAGCGGCTGAGGGACATCGTGCTCCCACTGCCACTGGATGCCAAAGAATTGACTTTCTGAACACGGCGCTGTAAAAATAGCTGACGTGTCCCCACGGGGAGTAAGCATTCCATTGTACTTGTACTGGTTACATATGGCAAATAAAAATTGAATTGACTTAATATAGAGCTGGCCTGACTTTCAAGCCATTCATTTCAGTGGTTCTATAAAAGAAGGGTGAACTTGCAATAATGCTAATCGGGGTTCAGTGATGCCAGTGGCACCCCAGTGGTGTTTTAACCCGGGGCCGACAGAAGCAGGTCTGCAGCTGGTTGAGGACAGAGGAGGGCCGCCCAAGGTAAGTGCAAAACTTTCCCTTTGTGGCGCCAGGAGGAGCAGGAGTGACAAGCCTTCCTTTAGTCCTAGCAGGCAGCATCTGGACCGTCCGAACTCCCCCTCCCGCCTGCTGGCCTGCTGCCACTTTCCGTCTCTTGTGGGCGGGCAGCTGACTGGTGGCATGTGGAAGAGGCCTGGGAGTTAGAATACACTGAGCTGGAAATTTCTGACAGCGGGCACTCACCCTGCCCCCTGCCTCCCGAAACTTGCTGAGGGTAAAACTCCACCCCTCAGTCTCGACTGATACTGGCAATGAAGGGAATACTAGTTGTTCAGCATGTAACTTGCTGAAGTGGGTGGATGAAGGAAAAACAGCGCATTAAACAGTCCATTCACAGACAGTCATATAAGAAATTAAAGTAACTGTGTGAAAACCCCTCTGTTAGGTGTAATCTCAGAGCCTAAATAATGCAGACTGTGCCAGAAGGTACGAGTAAACTTAAAATAAAAACAGAAAATGCTGGAAATACTCAGCAGGTCAGGCAGCATCTGTAGAGAGAGAAACACAGTTAACATTTCAAGTCACTGACCCTTCATCAGAACTGGAAAAAGTTGGAGATGGAACAGGTTTTTAAGCAAGTGTAGGGGCAGGGAGAGGGGGAAGGGGAGGAAAGAACAAAAGGGAAGGTCTGTGATAGGATGGAAGGCAGGAGAGATTAAGAGACAAAAGGGATGATGGTGCAAGGCAAAAGGAGATGGTAATGGGACAAGTTAAGAAACAAAAGATGACTCTAGATGAAGTGTAAATGGCAATGGCAGAATGATCACCAGCTGCCATGTGAGAGAGAGAAAAATAAAGATGGGGCAGAGGTTATGGTCTGAAATTGTTGAACTCGATGTTGAGTCCAGAAGGCTGTAAAGTGCCTAATCGAAAGATGAGGTGCTGTTCCTCGAGCTTACGTTGAGCTTCAGTGGAACAGTGTAAGAGGCCAAGGACGGAGAGGTCAGAGTGGGAGTGGAGCGGAGAATTAAAGTGACAGGCGACCGGAAGCTTGGGGTCATCCTTACAGACTGAACGGAGGTGTTCCGCAAAGCGGTCACCCAATTTGCGTTTGGTCTCCCCAATGTAGAGGAGACCGCATCGTGAGCAGCGAATACAGTATACTAAATTGCAAGAAGTACAAGTAAATCGCTGTTTCAGCTGGAAGGAGTGTTTGGGGCCCTGGACAGTGGGAAGGGAGGAGGTAAAATGGCATGTGTTGCATCTCCTACGCTTGCACGTGAAGGTGCCAGGCGAAGGGGAAGGGGTGTTGCGGGTGATAGAGGAGTGGACCAGGGCATTGCGGAGGGAGCGGTCCCTTTGGAATGCTGAAAGGGGAGGGGAAAATGTGTTTGGTGGTGGGATCACGCTGGAGGTGGTGGAAATGGCAGAGGATGATCCATTGAAAGTGGAGGCTGGTGGGGTGAAAGGTGAGGACAAGGGGAACCCTATCGTGGTTCCAGGAGGGAGGGGAAGGGGTGACAGCAGAAGTGCAGGAGATAGAACGGACACAGTCAAGGGCCGTGTCAACCACGATAGAGGGGAATCCTTGGTTGAGGATAAAGGAAGACATGTCGGACGCACTAGTATGGAAGGTGGCATCGTCAGAGCAGATGTGGCGGAGACGGAGAAACTGGGAGAATGGAATAGAGTCTTTACAGGAAGCGGGGTGGGAGGAAGTCTAGTCCAGGTATACAGGAAGCGGGGTGGGAGGAAGTCTAGTCCAGGTATACAGGAAGCGGGGTGGGAGGAAGTCTAGTCCAGGTATACAGGAAGCGGGGTGGGAGGAAGTCTAGTCCAGGTAGCTGTGGGAGTCAGTGGGCTTATAGTAGGTACAAGTAAACTTGTTGTTTTTCAGATGTTTTCTGTTGCAGTTGAGGTCGCTCCTTAACCTTAGCTTTCTGAATAGTCTCATCTCTAGTACTCCATGTGTCTTTAAAAAGTTTAGCTACAGTGAATACAATTGCCCCTTCAATATTTCAAAAAGCATTAAAATGAAGTTTTCTATGGTGCAGGTTGGCTTGCTAACAAATTTTTTTAAATGCTGCCTGTCCTACAGTCATTTCAGATATTGCCAGACTGATAACACACTGTATCGAACTTTATTATTAAGAACATTCCTAAAACACATTTTCACTCCATTAGATAGTAATTTATCTACATTACTAGTAATAGGTACTATTTCAGGTCAAATAGCTTTATTTAAAGTACATTTTATGTTGGTTCAGAAAGACTATTTTAGTAATGTCTAATGGTTTCTTGCAGTCTTTAAGAGCACTTTGATAGATGCTGTTACAGTACAACAACTTTACATTGCATTTATATAGCGCCTTTAAAGTAAAAAAAATCCCAAGGTGCTTCAGGGAAGCATAATCAGACAAAATTAACAGCAAGTCAAAGGTGATATTAGAAAGGGTAACTAAAATCAATGGCCTAGAAATTCAGTATAGCCACGTTTGGGGCGCTACAGCCGGGCGGCCGCTAAAGTTTGCGCCTGGCGCAACTTCGCGCCACCTTCGCCGATATTCAGTGGCATCACCCCAAGAGGTTGCTGCTGCGCTAAAACAGGCGATGCACGACTATCATTAGGCGCTAAGCCGGCGGCCCGGGCCGAAACCCCCGAGGGCGGGCGCAGCGCAGGTGCGGCGAGCTGCTGATTGACGGCAGACACTCTGGCGCCGGTGAGCTCTTAAAGGGGGAGGGTGGATTTGTTTTTTTGAAAGGCCGAGACTGGTGTATTTGTGTTTTTTGAAAGGCCGAGACTGCTCGATTTGTGTTTTTGGGGGGGCTTCTCTCCTTAGTTTGTTATGTGGGAAGGGCACAGAGGTATCAAAGTAATAAATGTTCTTAAATCGCACTGTCCATGCTTTCTTTTGGAAGTCCTGGTTGCCCTGCTCGGCTGAGGGCTTGTGGAGCGGCTACATTCATCTTGTGCCATTGGCACAAGCCATTCCCTGAGAGGGGGCCTAGAACCGACATTCAATAAGCCGCCGACAGGCGGCCCTTGCACTTCCTGCCTCCCTCCTGTGCTGGTCCTCCTCCTCCTCTTCCTCCTCCTCCTCCTCCTCCTCTGGTGGTCCTCCAATGTCTGGTGGCAGTGGCTGAGTCCTGCGGATAGCCAGGTTGTGCAGCATGCAGCACACGACCACGAAATGGGAGACTCGCTCAGGCGAGTACTGTAGGGTTCCTCCGGAACGATCCAGACAGCGGAACCGTTGCTTCAGGACGCCGATTGTTTGCTCAATGAGGTTCCTGGTTGCTTGATGGCTGTCATTGTATCCCTCTTCAGCAGGGGTGCTGGGCGCACGGAGCGGGGTCATCAGCCAGGTGCACAAAGGATAGCCTTTGTCCCCGAGAAGCTATCCTCGTGGGTGAGGCTGGGCCTGGAACATGTCTGCCACAGAAGTCTGGCGCAGGATGAAGGCATTGTGGCTGCTGCCTGGAAAGCGGGCATTGACAGCTAGGATGATCTGCCTGTGGTCACACACCAACTGCACGTTGAGCGAATGGTAGCCCTTCCGGTTGCGGTAATCCTCGGCATGCTCTAGAGGTGCCCGCAAAGCCACATGCGTGCAGTCAATGGCGCCCTGCACCATGGGGAAGCCCGCTAATGCTGCAAAGCCCTTGCACGCTGTTGCTGCTTGACAAGGGCCATGGAGAAGGAGATGAACTGACGTCTCCTTCTGAAAAGGGCATTGGTCACCTGGCGGATGCAGCAATGTACGGCAAACTGGGAGATGTTGGAAATGTCCCCAGCAGCAGATTGGAAGGAGTCGGTGGCATAGAAGTTGAGAGACACCGTCACCTTCACTGCCACCGACAGAGACATCCTGCTCCTCAGATGTGGCTGCAGATCTCTGCGAAGCAGGTGGCAGATCTCAGTGACCACCGCCCTTCGGAATCGCAGCCTCCGAACACACTGCTCATCAGACATGTTCAGATATGAGAACTGCTGGCGGTATACCCTGGGTGGGTAAGGCCTCCTTTGCCGACGCCTGTTGCCCCCTCTCCATCTGGCCATGACTGCCACTCTCTCACGGCGTCTCTGAGCCCTTTGAATGCAATGGAGAAGGCCAACGTTTGCACCCATTGCTGCCCCCATTATATGTTTCCAATCAATGAGATGGCTCTGAAGTTAAAGACAAGTGCAAAGCTGTGGCCTGAAGCCACAAGTACCTGTGCGAGTGTTGAGCCAAACCAGAAAGCTCTCTACCTTTGTCTCTCTGCAAAGATCCGTCTCTCACAAAGAAGGAGTGTTGCAAAATGGCTGCCTTTCTACTGCAGGAGGAGTGCCCTTTAATTTGCGCCACCCGCGCCCCGCAGCGACTGGGAACCGTTCCCCTCTACCAGTCGCTAGGTGCGCGAGGCGCACAATAGGCCAGCGCCACTGAATTTCCGGTTTGGGGCGCACAAAGGGCGTTGCACAATGAAATGACGCCAGGATCTGCGCGCGCAGTTGAGTGTGCGCAAAGGCTTTGCGCCGCTGCTAAATCTTTACTGAAGTTGGGGAGAGGCGCAGATCACGCTGCGCCCGGCCGCTAGCCGCCTAGCGCCCCACATCTCCTCCTCCTAAGGCACTAGCGGCTGGCGCAAACAACTGAATTTCTAGGCCAATAGGTTTAAGGAGGGTCTTATAGAAGGAGAAAAGTGGAGAGACGGAGAGGTTTAAGGGAGGGAATTCCAGAATGTAGGGTTGAGATGGCTGACGCCAATGGTGTGGTGAAGGGAGCGGGAGACGCACAAGAGACCAGAGTTGCAGGAACCTGGAGTTTTCTGAGGGTTGTAGGGCTGGAGGAGGTGTCAGAGATAGGGAGTGGTGAGGCCATGAAGAGATTTGAACATGAGGATGAGAATTTTAAATAAGAGGCATTGGATGAATGGGAGCCAATGTTATGTCAGGGGTGATAGGTTGAATGGAACTTGGTGCGGGCTGGGATACAAGCAGCAAGGTTTTGGATGAGCTAAGGTTTATGGAGGGTGGTGGATGGGAGGCCATTGGAGTGGTCAAGGCCACAAAGGCATGGAAGCCATTGATATAATTGGATAGGCAAGTGTGGAACCAAGTGAAGGCAGTCCCACTCAGCTGGACAATGGAGGAGAGGAGTTGGAGGAGGATGGTTTAGTCAACTGTACCAAAGGCTCCACAAAGGTCAAGAAGGATGAGGAAAATGAGGAGTGATAATGCCCACCATCACAGTCACAGAGGGTGTAATTTGTGACTTTGATTAGCACAGTTTCAATGCCGTGGCAGGCACATACACTTGATTGGAGAGATTCACACATGGAGTTGCAGGAAAGGTGAGCATGGATTTGGGAGGCAACAACATGATCAAGGACTTTGGAGAGGAAAGGGAGGTTGGAGATAGGGTTGTAGTTTGCAAGGACAAAGGTATTTTTGATATTTTTGAGAAGGGTGTGATGATGGCAGTTTTGAAAGGGAGAGCGACAGTTTGTAGGAGACAGGTTGTAGTAGACAAAAGAAACCATGGTTATCTTTGCATCCCAGTATGATGCTGCAATAGTAAGTGGCTTAGGCAGAGGAGAGTGTGTGCTTGATGTGGTCCAGCCAAATCTGACGATGAATGGCTAAAGCAGTTGTACGTCAGATACATTTACGACTGTGCCGCTTGGACTTGGAGCAAATAATAGGGCTATTCCAAGGGGAATGACCAGGGATAGAATCAGGGTTTTACTGAGGACAAGGCCATCAAATGCAGAGGTGAGGGAGTGATTGAGGCGATCGACAGCTGCAGTAGTATTGTGACAAATAGAGGGCCAAAGGATAGACAGTTGAAAGTTTGAAAGTAAGTGACTTGGGAGAGAGTTCTTTCCAGGAATTATGTGGGATTGGAAGGGAGTAAGAGGATGTAAGTGGCGAAGGATACAAGGAAGTGGTCAGAGGTGGCCTTGTCTGTGATCAAGATGATGGGAGTAGAGAGGCCCCGGGAGATGGCATGGTTGATGATGTGTTCATGAATATGGGTGGAAGAGTTTGTATGGAGCGGCAGGTTAAGGGAAGGCAGGGAAATCAAAGGGGAGAGAGCAAGGTGAGTTGGAATAGAGATTGAAATCACTGAGGAGGAGGCATTGTTCAGTGCAGGTGCTGAGAGAGGAGAGGCGTAAGGATATCTTGGTGATAAACTTGGGAAGGGGCTTTGGGAGGCAGTAGAGAATGAAGATTTTAATGGAGGTGAGAGGGGTGAATCAAATGAGATGCTCGACCTGTGACACAAGTTTTTTTATCAAAGCCAGGATGTCAATGCAATCATCCACAGTAGTGTTATGGGTGGCAAGGGCTTTATTTGTGAGTGACTGGACATTATGATGGGAAATGCGAAGCGGGGTGCCGACTATTAACCTGCTGGCAGAGTCCAAGGGGGCCGGGCTAGTTCAGGTGAGCAGGACAGGAAAGAGGTTGGCAAGATTATTCCCCAGTGGGCACACTGAGTGGGAAGGTTGGCGAGAGAGGAAAATGGAGCAGTTGGAGTTGCTGCTCATAACGAGGGCATTCACGGGTGCCTCGATGGGCCCTTCGGAGAATTCTGAGAGAGGCACAGGGGGTAGTTGTGGACTTATCCAAGTGGATTTCAAGCCTGGAATGGTGGCAGGAGATTATGAACGCAAAGGAAAGTGAAGGATTGGAGTAGGGAATGGGGTGGGGGGCGGGGGGGGGGGAACAAAGTACCCGAGAAGGGAGAAATGAAAGGTGAGATGACTGGGTGATAGGAAGGGATGTAGACTGAAGAAAAGGGCCCAAGATGGGCAAAGAAAAGAGTAAAAAGAGAGATAGAAATAATGGACTCAGGTCCAGAGTGGAAGCCAGAATGCACATGCAAATGGACGCAGTAGGATTTCAGGTTACATAGAAATGGCAAAGGTTAGGATAGCTATGCCCTGGTTGTAAACATAGGAGATAATATGAGAGAGTTCAAAGTTAAAGTTAGAAGTCCTGTGACAGGATCAAGTTGATTTATAGACAGGGTGGGTCAGTTTGGAGCATTGATGAACCTTTGTGCAGGTTCACAGACAGTTGTGGAGGACGCATGAGTCCAGGAGCTGTTTCCATTCCCTAGCCGCTGAATCCATCCCTCTCTCTGGCCACTGTCTGAGGCTAAACCAGACCGTTTGTAACCTTAGCATCCTATTTGACCCTGAGCTGAGCTCCTGACCCCATATCCTCTGCATCACCAAGATGGCTTACTTCCACCTCCGTAACATCAAAGTCTCTGCCCCTGCCTCAGTTCATCTGCTGCTAAAACTCTCATCCATGCCTTGTTAGCTCTAGACTCGACTATTCCAATGCTCTTCTGGCCAGCCTCCCACCTTGCACCCTCCATAAGCTTGAGCTCATCCAAAACTCTGCTGCTCGTATCCTAACTCACATCAAGTCCCGTTTGCCTATTACCCCTGTGTTCATTGACCTACATTAGCTCCTGGTCTGGCAACGCCTCAATTTAAGAAATCTCATCCTTGTCTTCAAATCCCTCCATGACCTCGCCCCTCCCTATCTCTGTAACCTCTTCAGCCCTACAACCCTCTGAGATCTCTGCGCGTCTCCAATTTTGGTCTCTTGCGCATCCCTGATTTTAATCGTTCCACCATTGATGGCCGTGCCTTGAGCTGCCTAGGCCCTGGGATGTTTCACTAAGTTAAAGGTGCTATATAAATGCAAGTTGTTGTTGCTGGAGGTGTAAAATAAAATATTATTTTATTATACTTTCATATATTGTCATGTGCTGCTTATTTCAACACAGTTTCCTTCAGAGTGAATCTTAGTTTAATGTCCTAGGAATGCCCCAGGAAAAGTGGATAGTTTACACAGGCTTTCCGTCTGACTGCACAGGTATGCAGTGAACTTTTTCATTTATTGGTAGAATATTGTTCCTGAGGGGATTGTCACTGATCAGCATTTAACTGAGTCCCAACAATATTTCACTTCTAAAAATTCCCTATAGGGGTTACAGAGTGCAACAGTCTAATTAACATTGCAGTTCATTACTTATTAACCTTAACTAAAAGCTAAATTGCATGGAAGGGGAATCACATGGTATACTCAAATAAGATGGCTGCTTGAACCCGCGGGTCCTGAGAAGTGTCTGCTGCTTTTTACATTTACTGGCATTTGCCACAAGTATTCCTGGTACTTTTATTTTAAATATATTGGGGCACAACGGCCAGAATTTTCCCGTTGCCACGCGTGCGGGTTTGGAGGTGGGGCAGCAGTAAAAATGCCAGAAATGGCGAGCGCATCAGGAAGCTGCTGTCATCCCGCCGCCTCCAGCATTTAACTCAGGCGACTTTGAAGGCACGACACGGACCTGATCCGCAGAGGCGGGCAACCTCATTGAAATCATTAAGTGATTGTTTACAGACCCTTTAGGAGTGATTTTAACGCCAGCTTCTGAGGTTTACTGCAAGAGAACGGGATTCACGGAGGTCGGGTGCCTCACCTGTGAAGGGGAGGTGGAAGCTCAGTGACCATTGGCGAGTTCATTCATTGACGGCTGGGAATAGCACATAAATACTGCAACATTACACCTCCAGAGACTTGAGCGCAAAAATCCAGACTGACACTCCAGTGCAGTGCTGAGGGAGCGCTGCACTGTTCAGATAAGATGTTAAGCCAAGGCCCCGTTTGCTCTCTCAGGTGAACCCTAGGCACTATTTTGAAGAAGAGCAGGGGAGTTATCCCTGGTGTCCTGGCCAATATTTATCTCTCAATCAACATAACAAAACAGATTATCTGGTCGTTATCACATTGCTATTTGTGGGAGCTTGCTGTGCACAAATTGGCTGCTGCGTTTCCCACATTACAACAGTGACTACACTCCAAAAGTACTTCATTGATTGTAAAGCGCATTGAGACGTCCGGTGGTCACGAAAGGCGCTATATAAATGCAAGTCTTTCTTTCTCATTACTTGCCTCATGGAAAGGCTCTTGGTCACTCAATTTTGTCCACAGATTTGGGTGTCAGCAGTTTGCAGGTCATTTCTGAAACCTCGGAAGCTACTCTCACCACATTATTACTCACTGTCACAACATTGAGGGCGTGGCCCTCTGATCTCCACTTTACCTGCCATCTATTACATCAGCATGGGTGCTGCTTATACTGTCTCACCTTGGTCCTCAGAGTTGGACCAAGATGAGCCACAACACCAGCAGCAGCAACCATAGCAGCAGCCTTCTTCTCAACAACCTGATGCTCCACAGGAGAGAGGGGGGCCCCACAGGGCTGCACCGCGCCAGAGACGATAACCCCAACACAGGGTATACAGGCAGAGGATGAGTTTCCTCAACATGACTGAGCAGCGGTGCTGCAGGAGGCTCAGGCTATCGCGCCAGGTCGTCGCAGACATTTTGTAGCTTGCTGGAACATGACCTGTTGCCCAGAGGACCTGGTGGACACTCCTTACCCGTGGCTGTCAAAGTCACCACCGCTCTCAACTTCTTCGCCTCAGGTTTCTTCCAGGGATCTGCAGCAGACATTTGCGGGACTCGCAGTCGGCTGCCCACAGGTGACCGATGCCATGTTTGATAAGTCAGCCAATTATAACAACTTTGCCACTGATGAAGCCAGTGTTACTGAGGGCACTCCATCATCACCCAGGAGTGTTTGTGAACTGCAAAGGCTTCCACTCCCTCAATGTGCAGCTCGTCTGCAACCATAAAATGATGATTATGTATGTGTGCGCCTGATTCCCTGGCAGCTGTCATGACTCTTTCGTGCTGCGCCAGTCCACCCTACCTCAGCTCTTCACACCTCCAAACACACTTGCCGGCTGGCTGCTTGTAGACAAGAGCTATTCACAAGATGTGGCTCATGCCACCCCTGAGGAGGCCAAGTACTGAGGCCGAGGAGAGTTATAATGAGAGCCACATGTCCACCAGATGTGTCATAGAGCAAGCAATAGGCATGCTGAAGATGCGCTTCAGATGCCTTGACAGACCTGGAGGAGCCCTTCAGTACGCACCAGCCAGGGTCTCCAGAATTGTCGTCGTCTGCTGTGTGCTGCACAACATAGCACAGAAGTGAGGACTGGAGCTGCAGGAGGAGCAAGGCACAGAGCGCACTGCCTCTTCAGAGGAGGAGTAAGAGGAGTAGGAGGAGGAACCTGAGGTGCAGATGGCACCAGCAGTGGCGCACATTGCTGCCCGGGAGGCCTGGAGTGGCCTCATCATGGCCAGATTTTCTTAACTTGCTCCAATGCAGCCACATGCCTAGCACATGGTACTAAGTGCAGCCTTCGGTCGCCTGAGGAAGAGAGTGTTTGAAGACCAGGACCTCAAACCCGGCACTAAGCTCATGTTCTACAGAGCAGCAGTGATACCTGCCCTGCTGTATGCCTCAGAGACATGGACCATGTACAGCAGGCACCTCAAAGCACTGGAGAGGTACCACCAACGTTGCCTCCACAAGATCCTGCAAATCCATTGGCAGGATAGGCGCACCAACTTCAGTGTTCTTGCTCAGGCCAACATCCCCAGCATCAAAGCTTTGACTACGCTCGATCAGCTCCAATGGACGGGTCACATTAACCGCATGCCCGATACGAGACTCCCAAAACAAGCGCTCTACTCGGAGCTCCGGCACGGCAAGAGAGCCCCAGGTGGGCAGAGGAAATGCTTCAAGGCCACCCTCAAAGCCTCCTTGAAAAAGTGTAACATCCCCACCGACACCTGGGAATCCCTGGCCCAAGACCGCACAAAGTGGAGGAGAAGCATCCGGGAAGGCGCCGAACACCTCGAGTCTCTTCGCCGGGAGCAAGTGGAAGCCAAGCGCAGGCAGCGCAAGGAGCGCATGGCAACCCAAGCACCCCACCCACCCACCCCTTCAACCATCGTCTGCCTCACCTGTGTCAGAGACTGTAGGTCCCGCATTGGACTCATCAGTCACCTGAGAACTCATTTTTAATGTGGAAGCAAGTCATCCTCAGTACCGAGGAACTGCCTAAGAAGAAGAAGACATGGTACTAAGTTCTTCCCCCACAACAACACCATAAAGCATCCCTACAATGACCAATCCATTCCTCTCACCCAAAGCGCCAATGTTCCAGGTTAAATAATGTGTCGCCATTTACTCTTAGTGACAAAGCCACTTCCAAGGTTTGAGGCAAGAATGGACAAGTCCCGAAAGTGGTGAAAAGAAAACCATTTATGTGTGTCATCAAAATAATTGAAACTTATCACTAACATTTTTTAATACACCCATTTTCATACCCATGTGCATCTACTTTTGTGTCATTTTCATTTCCGAGTGCTTCTATGAGGTGCAATCCCTGTGGCTTCAGCAGAGGTAGTTGCAGGCTGCTCACTTCCTTGCTGCGACTTGCCAGACACTTTTGGCAGACGTCCTCTGGGTTTTGGCGCCTGTGATGGGCCCCGCCAAAAGTCTGCTCCTCCTGTGTCTGTGCAGGGGCAGATTTGGCCATCGGGATCCGAGGAAGCATGTGGGGCTCTGACTGAGGGGGAGGCAATGGGGGAGAAGTGGGAGCATTTTGAGAAGAGCCCCCACTACCATGACCCCTCTCACCATCATTCCTCTCATGGGCCACCCGCACTTCCCTGCTAGCAAGGAGCTGGAGAGCACCTCACTGCACAGCAGTGGAGCCATGAACGCCCAAGTCTATGTTTACATTCCTCCTAGAGATGAGGTCTATGAGGCTCTGCCATCTGTTGTCCACAGTTAGCATGTGCTCATGTGAGTGACGCATTTGCTGCTCCATGCAGGTGGCCATCCTTTCCATGGAACAGCACATCGTCACTATCGCCTGCGACATGGTGGTACTCATGTTGGAGATAGACTCCTATATTCTCTGACATTGCGGCTGCAAAAGATGCCAGAGCCTAATCCAGTTGTCGTTGCCCCTCCAGGATCACCCTCTTTCTTCATGGCCCCCGAGGCTCAGCATCTGCATGCAACTGAGCAGAGCTTGGAGTGTCCTGCACCCTCCGGCGAGGAGTCTCCACTGTTGTCCCTGTCTCCACCATCTCCTCTTGCTCACTTGTGAATTGTGAGACACCAGGTGACAAGTCTATCTATGGCGTAAAGCACCCAACAAGGTGTGAGTATCTGCACTGGTGCTGGGTGCACATGGGTCTGCTAACGTTGTACCTTCAGAGGCTGGAGGTTCCTCTGAGGAGTCATCTTCCTCCTCCGGCTGGACAGTGGTGGGAGGGAGGGAGGCAGTTGATGGACCTATGGGAGAGTAAAGAGCTGAATTAGAAGTGTTATAATAAGAATGGATAACGTTACCATTATGCACATGATGACATTTCACTGGCTGCTGAGATATGGGTGACTGTGGTATGCCATGTGGCTGTATGAGATGTGATTCTATCACCAGGTTGTTGGGAAGTCCCCCTCTCTCCATCTCCCACCGCCAGCGTCTCTCGAGCTCCTGAAATCTCCAAAGCCGCCTCCTCTGCTGTTGTGCGTTCTTTTCTCCAGCAAGGAGGGAAAGAAGAGAAGTTTCAGTGAGAGTGATGGAATGTGTGTAAGGAATGGATGGGTTATATCTGTAGAGGATGACTATAAGGGAGTGGGGTGACATTGCCAAATGGCCTCCTTCTGTGGTGTTATTTGCTATGATTGCATTAGGATGAGGGTGAGTGTCCATGGTGGTTAGTCAGATGGGGATGTGAGTATGTACATAGAGAGAGGGATGGGTGGACCTGGAAGGTATGTTGGTGTGAGGAATGATGTGCAGGAGTAGGCTTGGGAAGGCAGAGTGATGGGGTTGGGGTGACAGGCACAGCAGGATGAAGGTGAGTGTAGCTTTGCACTCACCTTTCCTGAACTCATCAGATCATTGAATCTCTTCCTGCACTGGATCCAGGTCCTCCTCACGACCTCCCTGCTGCTGACCTCCTCTGCTGGTCTCTTGGGGAGATCTCTTGTACCCATCTGCTGGGAAGAGCATTTCCCTGCGTGCTCGTACTGCCTCGACCAGAATGTGCAGCGAGATATCTGTAAAGCGGGGTGCAGCCCTCTGCCTTTGGGTGTTCATATTTTTCACTTTGCACAATAACGCCAACCTTTCCAATGCTCCTTCCACACTCCATTATCAACCTTCAAATGAGTTGTGTACAAGGCTGCTTTAAATATGGGCGCTGGAGATGAGTTATCGATGACGTCATCAAACCCACACCCTATAATAGGGCCGGGAAATGCGCATGGCTGGTTTAATTGGGGCCGTTACGCTAAAGTTGCTCTGAAGAGCGGGCTGATTAAGACAATGGGCCGTATATTCCCATGCCTACGGATATGTACGAACTGTGTACACACCTGTAGGGACATCGGAAATGCCGGTTTCAGGCATGTGAAGCGCATGCGCTGAAAACCGGTATTTCCGATCTGTCAAGAATGCTCTTGACAGATCGGACGCCTGCCCTGGAGAAGGGCCTCTGCGGGTGGACAGTTCCGCTTTCTGCAGAACCTCCGCCCGCAGAAAACCATTAGAAATCATACGCCTGGTAAAAGCAGCATAAGAGTGGAAAAAAGTTTTTTAAAATGTTATCACTCATTTATGATTTAAAAATACTTTCAAAAAGGTAAGTTTATTTTTAGCCCCGTAAAAAACTTTAATTATTTTTTTCAAAAAATTAAATTTTTGTTTAAAATATTTAATTTATTGTAATTTTAACTCATTTAAAAACTTGATGGTTTAAAAAAAAATTATTTCATGTTTCTCTGTTTTTAGGGTGATCTCCATTCATATATTTGACAGGTCTATCTGTCAAGTGTATGAAGGGCGATTCCCTTCTCCTATTGGCTCCCCATGGCCCACGTGATCCCAGGGACGCTTGCGAACAGCATGCGCCTCTGGGATACCTGGGCCCTGCGCATTTCGAGTTGGAGAGGCCCAGGAGCGGAAATGGCCGGACCTCGGGAGCCCTCAGGTAAGTTCGTAGATTTTTTCCAGATCGGAGGCCTCCGCACGCAGGAAGCCTCCGATCGGAAAATATGGGCCATTGCGTTTCCAACCCGCTACGCGACCCACATGCACCTGATCCAACTCAGAAGGGAAAATTCCAGCCAACCACAGAATGATTTCCTTAAGTGCTTACTTGAAAAGGGCAGTTTTGCTTTGATGAATAAAGGCCACTTCCGTCAATGTTAACAGGACAGTATTGCCTTGTGTTAACAGGACAGTAATTACCTCAAAATGGGGTTGGTAGCCTTACCGCCCCATTAACCCAGTGATGTGGCCGGTGCTATTTTGAAAGGGACCTACCACTGGGCACCCAAAGCCCCTCACTGTTTCAGGCAATGGGCCTATTTCAAAATGAAAATTACTCCGATTGCCATTTTAGGTTGGAAATGGTCAGAGTATGTGCCATGCGCTCTCTGATCAGCTCCACAGGTGATGGAGGAGAAGAGGCCCAGCTAACGTACATTTGATGTTATTTTCGTAGGGAAAGGAGGAATGGGAGGGCCTCACAAAAATAATCTGGGCCGCTGCTGCCCCACTCCGACACCCCCCATCCGCTCTGCGATCGCGACCACCCCCCACACTTACCTTTCTGCAGGCTGGGGTGGCCTGATATTGGGGGTCCTCAATCCGGCAAGGTGCATCTGGATGCCTATTTGGCACCCCGCCCCATTTGGCCTGCCGTGCTCATCCGGTCAGTCACCCAGTATTCAAAATCGACTCCAAGGAAACAAGAGAAATTCTATTTTGATTTGATCTGCTTGAACAAATAGTAACAAAGGGTATTATGGCTAAAACAGCTGGTTGGATGGTTTGGGGATATTATATAAATCAGAACCTAAGGCAATGCTGCTACCAATTTCCCAGCATATGAACAAAATGGCTTCCGATCCTGATAGGATAAATTCAATGCTCTAATACAGCTGAAAAATGAAGCGAAGCAATCAACGAGGTGATAAATGGTATTCAGTCAAATTTTATAGACAAATTGAGCCAGATATCAATAAATGCCTGCTGAACATATGTCGAGTCCTTTCATTAGGGATCCTTCCAGGTGCTATGCGTTTATCACATTCATTCAGACAAAAAGACCCCATACTTCCCCCAAATGATAAATCAATTTCATTAATACATTTAGATTTCATAATTTTACCTAACAGTTGGAGCTTATTCGGCAGACAGTATTGCAATCAGACATTGTAGGAGGCAGAGGCAGGTAGGAGGTTAAGGCAGCTCACAACAGAGGTATAGACAGAAAATGTAGAGATGTAGTACACTTTTTCCAAATTCTGCCAGCCCCCTTGCTCAATGGGAAGTGCATTTTTGGGGCCCAGGACCATCCTACCCATAAACCTTTGAACTGTTACATTAAAAGCTGTGCACTCTGGTTATTTCACTACTTCACAATTTATATATTTTCAATCATTAAAAAAATTGACATTTGTGTCTATTTATATTCAACCAGACCATCCCTTCTCTTGACTCACTCGCTCCCCTATTTAACAGTACTTCCCATCTCCTCCCTGCTTAAAAGAGGCACCAGTTCCCTTCCACATTTGGCAGAGGCACTATTTTCATCAAAAACCTTCCTGTTCACAGAGCACTCTTCACCTCCTCAACAAGCCACAGAGGCATTCTTCCCCTTTAACCCCTGACACATAAGGGTAGAAATGAGTCAGGGCCCGCATTGCAGGAGCAGGGAGCACATGGCCGACCCAAGAGACCTGAGCGTCGATAGAAATTGTACCTTGAGTCTCATCTGAACAACTGGGGCGAGCTGCTGGCATTGTCAAAACATCAAAGGGGTACTGACAGATAAATATGTATATGGGAGGGTTTATGTGTAAGGTATATGATCAGAGTCATGATGTGAAAATAGTAAAGGCACCAACAGTGGACATCTTTCATTGTGGCTCTTATGGGAAAGTCTTGTTTTACATAAAATTACAAATATTAATTCTACCAGAAGATTATGGTCCATAAATTAAAGGAACGGTTGAAAGTACAAGGATACAACTAAATGAAAAGTACAGCAACTGATTGAACCTTCTCAGTGTTATCAATCTACAAGCTGACAGCAATCCTTAATTAGAGGTGTGATCGCGATTGGAGCTTTTGGAACCACAAACAAATTTTCTGATGAAGGGTCCCAGACCTGAAACGTTGGGGTAGATTTTCCCGAACCTGTCGGGAAGAAGGTGGGACTTCCCCTTTCGGGTTTTTGACCCGCCTACATCGACGTCCGGCCAATCCGCGCGATTTTCCCTTGATTGACCTTCTTGAGCCCGCCCAGCGGGCTCAGCAGGCCAATTAAGGGCCACCCGGCAACAGGTGACGTCACAGACTGCAATTTCATCTGTCCAAGAGTTCTTGACAGATAAAATATCAGCGTTTCACAGCTGTTTGAAGCTGTGAAACACTGACAGTCTGAGTTCTGACATGAGTCCTTCTCCACAGACTCAGTTAGAACTCACAGCAGCACTCAAAGCTGAAGGCTGTCACTTTTCACAGATCGCAGCCATTCAGCTTTAAGTGCTGGCTGAGTGATGGACTCCCGACGCCTACAGGAAGAAAGGCTGTGAAGGTAAGTACAGGTAAGTAAAAGTTCTTTACACACTTTAGACACACCAAACACACTTACCTTTACACTCATGCACCCATCACTCACCTGAACACCGACATCGCGACCCCTCCAACTCCTTCAACCCGACAGCCCGCCTGCTCTAACCTGGCGTGGTTTGGAGCCGTCGGGAAACCCACACGAAACCCCTCAAAATAGGGATTAGGCTAAAAACTGCCAGGCAGTTAATTGGCACTAATCCCTTCCCGCCTGGTTTCGGCGGGTCCCAGTGCGGGGCGGGTACCCGCCGCCCCTAAAACTTGCGTGGGGCGGGGTTTTGGGCGGGATGGTAGCGGGACCCCCAAATTTGGGATTTCCCCCCCCCCCCACACGCCTGAAACCCCGCCTGATGGCTCCATCAAAATCTAGCCCGTTAACTCTGTTTCTCTCTCCACGGATGCTGCCTGGCCTGCTGAGTTTTTCCAGTGTTTTCTGTTGTTATAACAAATTAGCTGTGTTCAGATCATATAATACGCACAAAGGTTTTCTGGTTTCGTTTCTTTATTCCTTTAGTAATGTATAACCTTACATCCCCATGATTAGACTTTCACGTTATTGTCTCATTAAGGGTGTTTTTGGAAAGTCTTGACAGCTTGCAGGAATGTAGCACTAGTACTGCTGATCTGTCTACATACAGCTTTCTCTTTGCTGCTAAAAATCACTCCCAGGTGCTCTGCACGCCAATCTTGACTGCAGTATGTACCACCTTTAACTCAGCCTTACTGGAAATGTTGGACTCAAAATGATTCTTGGACGATGTGGCAATTCTTTGCAATTGCGTCTCTACCAATATGTGGCATCAGATGTTGTTGCAAAGCACATGATTGAACATCTATTTTGAGTGGGATGTATTTCAGTTAAAGTGGGTTTAATGACAGATCCAATATAGTTGCAATTTGTAGTGTATATTGGATAGTCTTTTGTAGCACCATAGAGGAAACTCGAGATATGGAAGACTTATCAAACTCAGCAACATTACAAGTGGATCCTGTTTCATCCTCCATTCTTGACTATTCCTTTAAGAATGTAACAGCACTATACCATTAAGACAAGAGGGCAGTCAGCTGTTTTCAATTGCCTGAGGTTTAAATCATAACAAATTATAATGATATATTAGGAGTTCTGTCATGTCTAGGAGAATACATTTTAATTATATTCAATACACATTTGCTTGTGTTGTATAATACCAGTGTCAGCAATGCCTACTCATCATGCTCTTGAAATTATACTGTGTGATACCAGTGTATAAATGTTTAACAGTTATTGATTAAATAATACCTCTGATAAAATAACAAAAGGATTTCGTACAAATGTGTTAAATGTTCATATGCTGTTTTCCAAATTTCAAGATGCACAATTTCTGTGTAAATTTTTAGCAAATGCAGCAAATGTGTCTTTTTATGCAGAGTTTATTCTGGGAGCACAGGCACTGTCCCAGCTCTGCATACAGTGCTGCAGGTTAACATAGTCTGAATATCTTCATTTTTGTTGGGACATTGTTGCCACATATATATATATACTTATGATGAAGAGCTGTTTTCCCTCTGAATTAAATGAATTATTTTTTCAAGGAAAGAAAGGCAAAGGTGGAAACATCAGGAAGCCCGAGCCCAAACCTTATTCACCAGGTCTTTTCTCCTTGTAGGGGTGACTGGGTGACGTCATACTGCGTTCTGTTGAGCAATGACAGCCACAGCTGGGTCACTGTCAAAAATGGATCAGATGATATGGTGAGCTCCCTGATATTTGTAATGATTTTGTATGGATAAAGAAAGGAAAACTGCATATAATAGTCCCTATCTAAAATAATAGATCCTAGAGATGGTTAACACATTCAATGCATAAATGTGAAACAAGGAACTGAATTTGCACCAGCTTGCATTCAGAACAGTTTTTCACGTGGGAGGAGGCCGAGCGGATGCTGGCAATGGTCTTCAGCACTGCAGTGGAACAGGGAGGAGCACTCCTGTACCTTCCAGCTCCACATTCATGCCCGGCACTGGCTGCATTCAATGCAGCCCAATTTTTCATTGAGCCTCTAACAGGCATTATGCCCCCTAATTACATATACGGAGGGCCTGTTTCAGGCACGGGAGCTGGATGTCTCTTTTTCTGCCTTGACCAAATGGTGGACAACACAAGATGAGCGTGCAGCCCTGCCACCATATTGGATGCTTAGGTGCCTGAAAAACGGGAGCAGCGCTACTGAATTTCTCCCCTCAGAGTTTTGCCAGCATTCTTCAATAGATGCTTTCAGATTTTATTGAAAGTGAAGCGACGTTTCCTTCAGAGACATTTTATTTTATTATAAAACAGTGTGCTTGTCGGGTGCTTATCCTAAATTAACACAGAAACTACTGATGTCCACTTCTTACCATCTTCAGAGTGGTAAAAATAAAATCTGCTTGTGAATTCCGTGCTGACGTGGCTTGCAATGTATTACTTCGCTTTCCGTCTTGGGAGGAGGGCTGGCAAGGAATACTTACAACTACAACTTTTAGATAAAATGTCTTTTTTATTAAAAAAAAAATCTATTTAGCAATACTATATGTACTATTCTTGACCCTTCGTGAGCAGTTATATGAAAATATAGATAATGTGCAGGTGATGCAGTTGACAGCACTACTGTAATATAAAAGCACATTGCGTGCCTGTGGTAGCATTAACTCTTGTTGGTACAATCAGCCCTATAAATACTTTATAAAATAGTCAATGTCTGATTTTTCCCCTCTCCTCCACTCCTGAAAGAAAAAGGTTAAACTGAACACTTGTACCAAATGTCCATTAGTTCAAACTAACTGCTCGAGTCAAACTGATCAGTTTGGTCTAAGGCATACCATTTTTCACATCCTTATTGAACAATTATCATAACCGACATTAATTGCTCATTCTAGTGTCAACATTGATGTGCCTCAATAAATCCGAGACTCGATGTTAGCGAAACAAAACAAGGCTTTTATTGACTTAGAAGGTAACACACAGAGGAGAATGTATCTTCCATCCAGAGGTCTGCCGTACTGGATGTGCTGCAGGCTGGGCCAGCTTACATAGGAGCCAGGTATGGGCGGAGCCCTACACACAGTACAATACAATGGAAATGAAACTGAAACCAACCACAGTCACAGGCAGAGAAATACTGATGAGTGATGAATGGAATATTTCATCACAAACATTTTAGCTAAAAATTTGAATCATAGCTCTATACCATGTAAGCCATTCTTACTGGAGGAGACAATAACACTGCCATAGTTATTATCTCTTTTTCTGGGATCATGCCACCGGTGCTTATGTAATTACCCATGAACTGGTGGCTTCCTACAGTCAAAATTTGTAGCTTTGGACAAACATTCTGCTGCAGGAAAGGAAGATCTCTTTAGCAACAGTTTACCATTAAGCATCTGCTGAAGAAATACAAAACTATCCATCATTTGCTGAGCTTGGGATGTTGGAGCATGCTTAGGACTGTGAGAAACCTTTGACTAACCCATCAGCAGTCTAGTAGGATTTTTCTAAGTGCTCCCAGTAGCCACCTGGATCAAATTCATGAAACATATGCCCTCGATACAATTGCTTTTGGCTGCATACTGTTCTAGTATTAATAAAAAGACCATTACATGGAGCGAATTACCTCCACTCATCTGTATTTATCTTGTGGTTTGAAACACTGGTCTTTTATAGATTTTGAAAATACTAAAACTTGTTCCATTGTACTATATATATAGTTATTCATTGGATCTTTATTTTTCAGATATTTGAGGCAAACCAAGAGAAAGAGATTCCTGTACTCAACGAGTTCCCCACTCCAGTGGTTGCGCGCTACGTAAGAATAAACCCTCGGAGTTGGTATATGGATGGTAACATCTGTATGAGAGTGGAGGTTTTGGGCTGCCCCATGCCAGGTAAAATTCTGGTCTAACATTGTACAGTACAATTGTTGAATAACATTTCCTTGCAAATATATTGTTTTCAATTGATAATTCAGCTAATATTTTGATAAAGAGTAAATAAATCAAATCAACTTTTATTGTCATTGTTAGTGCACAAGTGCAGTACAACGAAATGCAGGCTTGCGGCTCTCGAGAGTGTACATTTGGATTAAGACATTTAAACATTCAACATACATTTGGCTTGTAGTATATTAACATAAACATAACCATAATAAAGTGCATTGGCAGATGTGCAGGCTTTAGAGTTTATTTGTGGAGTTCAGTAGGATGACAGCCCTGGGAAAGAAGCTGTTCCTAAATCTGGTCGTACGGGTGCGAATGCATCTGTAGCGTCTCCCAGATGGCAGGAGGGCGAACAGACTGTGGCTGGGGTGGGTAGGGTCTTTGATGATGGACCGTGACCTCCGTAGACAGCGTTTCTGGTATATGTGCTCTATGGTCGGTAGCCGGGTGCCGGTAATGCGTTGGGCAGTTTTGACTACCCGCTGCAGGGCTTTCCGGTCATAGTAGCTACAGCTGCCATACCATACTGTGATACAGTTTGTCAGGATGCTCTCTATAGTGCAGCGGTAAAAGTTAGAGAGGATCAGGGGTGACAGGTTACATCCCTTCAGCCTCCTTAGGAAATATAGGCGCTGCTGGGCCTTCTTCACCAGAGAGGAGGTATTGAGGGACCAGGAGAGGTCTTCCGTGATGTGGACTCCGAGGAACTTAAAGCTGTCCACCCTTTCCACCACAGCCCCATTGATGTGGATGGGGATGTGACTTCCGCCTTTGGACTTCCTGAAGTCCACAATGATTTCTTTGGTTTTCTTGATGTTAAGGGCCAGGTTGTTATCGGCGCACCACTTCACGAGATGCTGGACCTCCTCCCTGTAGGCTGACTCATCGTTGTTGGTGATCTGGCCTACTACCGTGGTGTCACCCGCAAACTTGATGATGGTGTTGGAACCATTAACAGCCACACAGTCGTGGGTGAAGAGGGAGTAGAGGAGGGGGCTCAGCACACATCCTTGTGGGGCCCCCATGTTCAGGGTCAGCGGGGGGGGAGGTGTGGTTACCTAATTTGACAGACTGGGGTCTGTTTGTTAGGAAGTCCAGGGTCCAGTTGCAGAGGGAATTTGATTTGATTTGATTTGATTTGATTTGATTTGATCCTGCCTGCTGGAGAGTAATTCAAAGTCTCTGCAATGTGTAATTTAATCCAGTCATTGTCACAGGCAGGCTGCTCCAGTGAAAATGCTCCAGTGCAGCCATGACAGTGGCAATTACCTGTTAATGTGGAGGGTCACCTAGAAAAGCAAGATAACTCTCACACGACCACATACAGCCTGCCCTGTCGACCTCCTCGCAATCATCAGTTGAGTGATATAACATAAAATACTGGAAATACTCAGCTAGTCAGGCAGCATCTGTAGAGAGAGAAGCAGAGTTAACGTTTCAGGTCGATGACCTTTTGTCAGAACGTGAAACGTTAACTCTGTTTCTCTTTCCGTAAATGCTGCCTGATTTGCTGAGTGAAATCCACAGCAGTGACTATTTTACATAATTTGAGCTGCAAAGTTAGTTTAGTGAGGCGCCTTTCATTCAACGAGAACAGGTCAGGGTGACATCATTCCAAGTGACATCATTAGCAGAACTGTAGATTTTTAGCATGTGCTGAGAATGACATCATCGAGTGGCCCGGCTCCTGCGCAGGATGACATCATGGGTCAACCGAAAACCGGAAGTACCCACACTGCCGCTAATCACTCCGTCAAACTAAACACTCTGGGCGAGAGCTGTGATGACTGAAGGGGCATTGTGTGTGGGTCACGGAGTGTTAACAGGTTTATTGGGTACGAAGTGAATAGTGAAAGTGTTACGACTTCCGGATTTCGTCCAGTCCAATGACGTCACTTGCCGCACATGCGCTGGGTTTTCTGAGAAATGAGCTCACTGCCGTTCATGGTCAAGAGCATTATCCAGGTCTCGGGGGGAGGAGAGGGAGAATGTGGTGCAGGTGTAGAGGGGGGTGGGGTGGGGTTGGAAGAAAGTGATCCACGTCTAAAAGAGGGAGGAGAACATGATCTGTCTTCCCATCTCATAACCCCCACCCCTTTAGACCTGGATCACATTCTTCCCCATCCCCACTGTTCTGTCCGTGTTCTTCCCCTCCAAAAAATTTCCTGACCTTCTCTCCCCCCCTCACCAAGTTCCTGACCTTCTCTCCCCCACCCTCCCTGAGTTCCTGACCTTTTTCCCCACTTGAAGTGCCGTAACCTGCAAGGATACGGACCAAGTGCTGGAAAGTGGGATTAGGCTGGATAGCTCTTTGTTGACCGGCACGGACAAGATGGGCCGATTGGCCTCCTTCTGTGCTGTAAATTTCTATGATTCTATGATGAGGTCGAAATACCAGTGATCAGTAGCTAAGGAACAAAGTGAGCTGATCCTCCAGGCAGCAGGTTTCTTCTCCTCCACCTCCACCACCATGCTTCTGCTCACTTGTGCTCTGTGTATCACTCAGCGCTGGTACTAACTATGAGTGGAGTGAGTGGAGTAGGGTGTGATCATATGCTAGCTTATTCCATTTGTATGGCAGGTCAGGTTGGTTCTTAATGGTGGGCTATAAAAACAAATGAGAAATATATACTAGGATGCTGGCTGCAAGACCCCTGTGCAAACTGCGCTTCATGACTATATTCTGTGTGTCATATTTCACCAATGCGTCCCTTGCCTGTCTCCATCCGCCATAAAGTCCAACTTGTTTAAAACTCAGCTGCCCATATATTGTCCTGCACAGAGCCCCACTTGCCCGCCAGTCCCGCCTTTGCTGACCTACACTGGCCAACTGTCCCCCAATCCATTAAATTAAAAATCATCATCCTTATCTTTCAATCTCTTTATGGTCTTAGCCACACCTTGTCTCTGTAACCTCTTTCAAGCTTGAAACCCCTCCTGCACCCTTCAGTGCTTTAGCTGCACACCCTTTGCCCTATCACTGGTGGTTGTCCTGGCCCTACTCACTAGAATTCCTTGCTTAGACCCTTCCTCCTCTCCACAACTCCCTCCAGCTTTTTAACCCATCTGTTCCACCAAGCCTTCGGTCACCACCCTTAATTTTTTTTAAATTCGTTCCTGGGAGCCACCTTCTTGAACGGCTGCAGTCCATGAGTTGAAGATACTCCCACAGTGCTGTTCAGGAGGATATTGATCCAGCGACGATGAAGGAATGGCGATATATTACCAAGTCAGGATGGTGTGTAACTTGGAGGGGAACTTGGAGGTGGTGCTGCTCTCATGCGCCTGCTGCCCTTGTTCTTCTAAGTGGTAGAGGCCGCAGGTTTGAGAGGTGCTGTCGAAGAAGCCTTGGCGAGTTGCTGCAGTGCATCTTGTAGATGGTACACACTGCAGCCACGGTGCGCCGGTGGTGCAGGGAGTGAAGGTTTAAGGTGGTGGGTGGGGTGCCGATGAAGCAGGTTGTTTTGTCCTAGATTGTGTCGAGCTTCTTGAGTGTTGGAGCTGCACTCATAGAAACATAGAAGATACGAGTAGGAGTAGGCCATTCGGCCCCTCGAGCCTGCTCCGCCATTCAATGAGATCATGGCTGACCATCCAAACTCAGTACCCTGTCCCTGCCTTCTCCCCATATCCCTTGATCTCTTTAGCATTAAGAAATATATCTAACTTCTTCTTGAATATATTTAATGAATTGGCCTCAACTGCCTTCTGTGGTAGAGAATTCCACAGGTTCACCACTCTCTGGGTGAAGAAATTCCTCCTCATCTCTGTCCTAAATGGCTTACCCCTTATCCTTATACTATGACCCCTGGTTCTGGATACCCCCACCATCGGGAATATCCTTCCTGCATCTAGTCTGTCTAGTCATGTTAGAATTTTATAAGTTTCAATGAGATCCCCTCTCATTCTTCTAAACTCCAGCGAGTATAAGCCCAATCGACATAATCTCTCCTCATACATCATTCCTGCCATCCCAGGTATTAGTCTGGTGAATCTTCGCTGCACTCCCTCCATGGCAAGAACATCCTTCTTCAAATAGGGCAACCAAAACTGCACATAATACTCAAGGTATGGTCTCACCAAGGCCCTGTACAACTGCAGCGAGACATCCTTGTTCCTGCACCCGAACCCTCTTGCTACGAAGGCCAACATACCATTTGCCTTCTTAACCGCCTGCTGCACCTGCATACTTACCTTCAGCGACTGGTGCACAAGGACACCCAGGTCTCGTTGCACTTCCCCTTCTCCCAATCTATTGCCGTTCAGATAATAATCTGCCTTCCTGTTTTTGCCACCAAAATGGATAACCTCGCATTTATCCACATTATACTGCATCTGCCATGCATCTGCCCAATCACCCAACCTGTCCAAATCATACTGGAGTTTCTCGGCATCCTCCTCACAGCACACATGTCCACCCAGCTTTGTGTCATCTGCAAACTTGGAGATGTTACATCTAGTTCCCTCGTCTAGATCATTAATATATATTGTGAGTAGCTGGGGTCCTAGGACTGACCCCTGCGGTACCCCACTAGTCACTGCCTGCCACTCAGAAAAAGACCCATTTATTCCAACTCTTTGCTTCCTGTCTGCCAACCAGTTCTCTATTCAAGTCAGTACCTTGCCCCCAATCCCATGTGCCTTAACTTTACACGCTAATCTCTTATGTGGGACCTTATCAAAAACCTTCTGAAAATCCAAATACACCACATCCACTGGTCCTCCCTTATCTATTCTACCAGTTACATCCTCAAAAAATTCCAGTAGATTAGTCAAGCACGATTTACCTTTTGTAAATCCATGTTGACTTTGTCCGATCCTGTCACCGTTTTCCAAGTGCTCTGCTATTACATCTTTTATAATGGACTCTAGCATTTTCCCCACTACCGATGTCAGGCTTACCACCTCTCTACCACCTTTTTTGAATAGTGGGGTAACATTAGCTACCCTCCAATCCATGGGAACTGTTCTAGAGTCTATAGAATTTTGGATAATGACCAGCAATGCATCTACCAATTCTAGGGCCACTGCCTTAAGTATCCTAGGATGTAGATTATCAGGCCCTGGGGATTTATCGGCCTTCAATCCCGTCAATTTCCCTAACACCATTTCCCTACCAATACTGATTTCATTCAGTTCCTCCCTCTCATTAGACCCTATGTTCCCCGACATCTCTGGAAGGCTATTTGTGTCCTCCTTTGTGAAGACAGAACCAAAGTATGTATTTAATTGGTCTGCCATTTCTTTGTTCCCCATTATAAATTCCCTTGATTCTGATGGCAAGGGACCTACGCTTGACTTCACCAATCTTTTTCTCTTGACATATCTATAGAAGCTTTTACAGTCAGTTTTTATGTTCCCTACAAGCTTACTCTCATACTCTATTTTCCCCCTCTTAATTAATCCCTTTGTCCTCCTTTGTTGACTCCTAAACTGCTCCCAATCCTCAGCTTTGCTGCTTTTTCTGGCCAATTTATATGTCCTCTCCTTGGATCTTATGCTATCCCTAATTTCTCTTGTTAGCCACGGTTGAGTCACCTTTTTTGTTTTATTTTTATGCTAAATGGGGATGAACAATTTCTGTAGTTCATCCATGCGATCTTTAAATGTTTGCCATTGCCTATCCACCGTCAACCCTTTGAGTAACATTCCCCAATCGATCCTACCCAATTCGCGCCTCATACCATCGTAGTTTCCTTTATTTAAATTCAGGACCCTAGTCTCTGAGTCAAATACTTCACTCTCCATCTTAATGAAGAATTCTATCATATTATGATCGCTCCGTTCCAAGGGGCCTCGCACAACAAGATTGCTAATTATTCCTTTCTCATTACATAATACCCAGCCTAAGATGGCCTGATCTCTAGTTGGTTCCTCGACATATTGGCCCAGGAAACCATCCCATATACACTCCAGGAATTCCTCCTCCACAGTATTGTTACTAATTTGGTTAGCCCAATCTATATGTAGATTAAAGTCACCCATGATAACTGCTGTGCCCTTATTGCACGCGTCTCTAATTTCCCGTTTAATGCCATCCCCAACCTCTGCATTACTGTTTGGGGGTCTGTATACAACTCCCACTAACGTTTTCTGCCCCTTGGTATTTCTCAGCTCTACCCATACAGATTCCACATTATCAGAGCTAATATCCTTCCTTACAATTGTGTTAATCTCCTCTTTAACCAGCAATGCTACCCCACCTCCTTTTCCTTTTTGCCTGTCTTTCCTGAATATTGAATACCCCTGGATGTTGCGTTCCCAGTCTTGGTTACCCTGGAGCCATGTTTCCGTAATCCCAATCATATCATATCCGTTTACCTCTATTTGCGCAGCTAATTCATCCACCTTATAATGAATGCTCCTTGCATTAAGACACAAAGCCTTCAGGCTTGTTTTTTTAACACTCTTAGACCTTTTAGGATTATTATTTACTGTGGCCATGTTTCATTTAAACCCTTGATTTCTCTGACTGCCACTTTTGCTTTTCTCCTTCCTGTCTTTTGCTTCTATCCTTGTTTCCCTTTCCTCTGTCTCCCTGCACAGGTTCCCAACCCCCTGCCATTTTAGTTTAAACCCTCCCTCACAGCACTAGCAAACACTCCCCCTAGGACATCGGTCCCGGTCCTGCCCAGGTGCAAACCGTCCAGTTCCCCTAGCCATGTATTCATCTGAAATATCCTTCTATTTCTACTCTGACTAGCACATGGCACTGGTAGCAATCCTGAGATTACTACCTTTGAGGTCCTATTTTTAAATTTACCTCCTAACTCCCTATATTCAGCTTTTAGGACCTCATCCCGGTTTTACCTACATCGTTGGTACCTATATGCACCAGGACAACTGGCTGTTCACCCTCCCCTTCCAAAATGCTCTGCAGCCGCTCCGAGACATCCTTGACCCTTGCATCGGGGAGGCAACATACCATCCTGGAGTCTCGTTTGCGGCCGCAGTAATGCCTATCTATTCCCCATATAATAGAATCCCCTATTACTATAGCTCTCCCACTCATCCAGGCAAGTGGAGAGTATTCCATCACACTCCTGACTTGTGCCTTGCAGATGGTGGAAAGACAGAAGGTGAGACACTCGCCGCAGATTACCCAGCCTATAACCTGCTCTTGTAGCCACAGTATTTGTGTGGCTGGTCCAGTTAAGTTTCTGGTCAACGCTGAACCCCAGGATTCTGCCAAATACCTCGGCATCTGTTTCTTTCCCACCCTTTGTGAAATATCTTTGAGATGTTTTCTATGTTGACAACATTGTATAAATTCAAATTCTTTTTGTTGTGTGCTGCAGTTAATGTGACTGGAGAAAGATTAACAGCAAAAATGTACTAGTCCTTTCGTTGAGAGATCTCTGGCTTCACGCTCTGCAAAGGGACCCAAAGGCTTAGTCATGTTGCCTTCCTTTATGTGGGTTTATTCCCTCCTTTTTCTGCAAGTAGAAGAGTGGTGTTGAAATGCTGGAAGTTGGAAAAAGCACAGGGTGACACTGAAGTGTCGATCCTTCATTCCAGTGTGTGTGACTAAGTAAGCATGAATCATGCGGCTAGGTTTTGTTGGACGTTTGCTCTATGAGCTCAGCTTTCCTGATGCTAATGTGACAGCAGTTCCAGTTTGGAAGTTTGCCCGCCTGCAGTCTGGGTACACACGTGAAGCTGTGAAATTGTTGTACGGTTATCTGAGTGCTTTGCATGTGGCTTTAGTCAAAGTTCAGAGGTTGAGAGGAAACTGTTTGCAACATGCAAAAAGTCATTTTTCAACAAATACTGTAGCAACATCTTTGCCTCCTTCCTTCTCAGCTGTACAGCATTTCCCTGTCTCCAACTCCCCCTCCCCCAATGCTATAAATCTATGAACTCCTGGCTATAGACTCAATTCAGCCCAGGTGTTTGCTGTGAATAAGCAATGAGGTTGACTCCAAAAGATCTATCAGTGTTGGCCATTTGCAATTTAGGTGAGCACAAAGCACCTTGCCGACACAGGACTGGGAACAGGAAATAGGTCCTAAAGTGTTCTCTCTCTGATGGTTTCTAGCCAAGTAAGCTTATTAACCTGAACCCAATTTCCATTAAATCGGCAGTCTCAGATACCACAAATACAGCTGATGTTGGAAATGGAAAATTCACTGCACTGGTGCAGTGGAGCTCTTTTCAAATTGTAGTTAAGGATGTTGCTGTCAAAATTATTGGGAGCTTTAACCAAACCATACGGAGTTATCCTTCACAACATGGGTCTGAATACTGAGTGGAGGACTTTCTTTCACAAACTATGAACTTTAAAGTAAAAGTAATAAAAACAGAGTATAATCTGTCAGTTTGTTCCTACCTAACATTAATTATTGTTACTGATTTTGAGTAATGCTTTAATGTCAGTTTTTCCATCAGTAATTTTGTTAACTTACTATACACTATGGGCATATATGTATGTAGAATCATAGAATCATACAGCGCAGAAGAATGAGGCCATTTGGCCCATCGTGTCTGTGTTGGCTCTTTGAAAGAGCTATCCAATTAATCCCATTCCCCTGCTCTTTCCCCGTAGCCCTGCAAATATTTCCTTTTCAAATACAGGAAACTTTGTGCTATCCGGAGGTGAGCTATCCGGCAATCTGGAGCTACCGGCAAAAATCAGCAGCCGTTTTTTATTCTTTTTGTTTGTTTTTTTTGCTTTGTTTGAACAGTCAAGCTGTGCAAGGTCTGTAGCTATAGCAACAGCTTCAGCTACAGAGCTTGCAGGCCACACCCGAGTGTTTAGAAGCTGTTGCTAAGCAACAGTGTTTGTTGTCAAATACGGAGATAAGAATCTCCGTATCTCTCAACATTAACTCTGGAGAGTATGGCAGTTTTGAGGCAACGGCAGCAGCTTGGTCCCGTGGGTGCCGGATAGCACAAAGTTTCCTGTATATATTTATCCAATTCCCTTTTGAAAGTTCCTATTGAATTTGCTTCCACCACCCTTTCTGGCAATGAATTCCAGATCATAAGAACACGCTGCATAAAATATGTTCCCCTCATGTCGCCTCTGGTTCTTTTGCCAATTACCTTAAATTTGTGTCCTCTGGTTACTGACCCTCCTGCCAGTGGAAATAGTTTCTCCTTATTTACTCTATCAAAACCCCTCATAATTTTGAACACCTCTATTAAATCTCGGAACCTTCTCTGCTCTAAGGAGAACAATCCCAGCTTCTCTAGTCTCTCCACTATATATGTGTATCGTGTGTATTTGTATATATGTAGATAGAGAGAGCAATAGAGAGATATCACAAACTGACAGCAAGTATGAATCGGTTAACACTGGTTATCTCTTCATTTAAGCTACTGGGTATACGGGACAGAGATTTATGTGAAGTCACTACCTGGGAGAGAGTCCCGAAGCAGTGTGTGAAGCTTTGCTGCTGGCATTCAGCGCAGGCTTTTCTGATTGCTGAGTTGCAGCTTTGTGTTCCGGTATAAGACGCTTTTGTCTTGAGTTAAGTATGGTGCTAGGCCCATAGGCTACCAATGCATAGGTCTCACAGTCATTGACAACCCCAGAGCAAACTTACTGGATTTACTAAAGCTGGCTGTGGGAACATGTAAGAAAAACTTTCTTATCCCAGTGACGGAATTATAGACACAGTTTCTCAAGGTTCCAGGATTCTGCCACTGGAATAAGAGTGTCAGATTTAGTCATCTAAATGCCAGGAGTGAGCTCACAGATTCCATTCTACCAGAATCCAACCCAAATAAGTGGCAATGTAAAAGTAGTTTTAGACTGTACAGATTACTGCACAAGGGATGGGTTTTCCGGGGAGTTGCACATGTTGTACTTCCGACACAGCAGGGCTACTGTATTAAATTATTCTGCAGTCATGGGCTTTGTCGAAAGACAAAGGGGGGAATTTTAACCTGAAAAAAATGGGTGGGCTAGGAGCGTGAGTGTAGTTAAATTGTTAAAAATCGGAATCCCGACCTGAATCCGCCTCCAACCCGCCCACTTCCAGGTTTAACGGAGGCAGGATGGGGGGCGGGTAGCCAACCCGCTGCCAGGAGGCGAGACGTCAATTTAAATATTTTAATGAGGCTGGAAGCTTCTTCTTTACCCTCCATTTTGTTTTTAACTGTAACTGGTCAGGTTTTACACACTTCATAAAACCTGGCAGTTACAGCAAGGCGAGGACTGTAGCCCCCAGGAGGCAAGTGCCTTTACACTTACCTCCTGGATACAGGGTCCCCACCTAACCCACCCCCCGCAATCGGAGACCCCCACACCAGGCCTCTGATCGCCTTCCCAAATCCCCCCTCCCTCGCCACCCCATGATGCTGAGGCCAACCCTGATCTTCTCTCCCTCCCCATTGATCCTCCGGTGGCCGGCCACGATCTTCCCTTCAGCCCGGTCACCCACCCCCCCGCCCCACCCCAGATCATCCCACCCCCCGATCTTCTGCCCGATCCTCTTAACGGCTTGACCCCTGATCTTCTGCCCGACTCCCGCCACCCCGCCCGCCCCCCCCCCCCCCCCCCACCCCACCCCACTTCGATTTTCTTAACGGCCCGGCCTGGTCCTCCCCCCCCCCCCCCCCCGCCGATCCTCTGCCTGACCTCCCCCTTCTCCGATCTTCTTTATGGCTTGGCCCCCCACGCAAACCCTCCCTCCCTCCTCTGTGCGGCCTAGTGTCGTAGGCCTACCTGCCCGGAGCCAGCCAGCCTCTCAAGCCTTTCAATCTGACTGGCTGTGGGTGGGAAGCAGAGGCCTTGCATGCAAATCAGGCCCTGCCGTAAAAGTCGGCAGGGCCTGCGGGAAACCCGGCCTTTCCCGACTGCCTCGGAGCCCCTCCGCCCCCCAACCCGCCTTCCTCATGAAAACCCAGCCCAAAGTTTCTGAGAGCGATGAATAGAGCTCAGCTCTCTTGCGAATTCCCACTCTCTAATAGCTTGTCCAGCACTTATTTGGCCCTGTGCAGGTGAGTGTGTTGCCATAATCTGAATGTCTGTAACTAAAATTATTTTAGAACTCCTACAGAGCAGGGGTGGGAGGCAAAATTACAATTGATCTCTCTCAGTAGAGTTAATGACCTGCAGTGCTGAAGATAACATTATATTGTCTGCCCACTTCAGAGCACTTCACAAAAGAAACTAAAATAGCAATAAAGTTATGCCACTTAAAGATTAGATGTGTATCTTTGAGTAATGAAATAGAAAATTGTACCAGCTTTTCTCATGCCCTTTGATAAATTATTATTGAAGAAGCCTATAGCTTCTTTGTTTTCTTTCTTTACTTTCTCCAGTTAAACGTTGGGAAGACTAAAGCCACTCTCTTTGGACACCCACCACAAGCTCCGTTCCCTCCCCATCAATTTCATCCGCCTCCCCGGCCACTGTCTCGTGTAACAACCTCAGCGTCCTGTTTGACCCTGAGCTGAGCTTCCAACCCCATATCCTCTCCATCACAAAATGCATTGACCTCTACCTCTGTAAATCACCCGTCTCTGCCCCTGCCTCAGCCAGTCCACTGCTGAAACCCTCATCCATGCTTTTCTCACCTCCGGCCTTGACTATTCCAATGTTCTCCTGACCAGCCTTCCATCCTCTAATCTGCATAAACCTGAGCTCATCCAGGACTCTGCTGTCCATATCTTAACTTGCACCAAGTCCCATTCACCCATCACCCCTGTGCTTACTGAACTACATTGGCTCAGGGTTGACCAATGCCTCCATTTTAAAATTCTCATCTTGATGTTCAAATTCCTCCATGGCCTCGCCCCTCCCTAATTCTGTAATGTTCTCCAGTCCTATAACCCTCTGAGAACTCCGAGTTTCTCCAACTCTGCCCTCTTCCATATCCCCCACTCCCTTTGTCCTGCCATTGGCAGCCATGCCTTCAGCCGTCTAGGCCCCGAGCTCTGGAATACCATCCCTAAATTCTACGCCACACCACCCCTCTCTCCTCCTTTAAGGCGCTCCTTAATACTTACCCTTTTGACCAAGCTTTTCGTCACCTCTAGCCAGGGAGAGGATGGAATCAGTGGCAAGAGTTTTTGGTGGGGGCCAAAGATGATGGTTTCAGTCATCCCAATGTTTAGTTGGAGGAAATTATGGCTCATCCAAGACTGCATGTCAGACAAGCAGTCTGACAACACAGAGGCAGCGGAGTTGTCAAAGGTAGAGCTGGGTGTCATCAATGTACATATGGACGCTTAGACTATACCTATGAATGATGTTACCCAGGGCTAGCATGTAGATGAGAAAGAGGAGGGAACAACAATAGATGGTCTCTGGAGGCAGCAGTTCGGGGGTGGGAAGAAAAACCATTGCAGGAGATGCTCTGACAGCAATCAGATGGGTAAGAGTGGAACCAAGCAAGAGCAATCCCACTGAGCTGGACATTGGAGAAGAGACGTTAGAGGAGGATGGTGTGGTTGACCATATCAGAGGCTACAGAGAAATTAAGGAGAATGAGGAGATTTAATGCGCCACATTCACAATAACAGAGGATGTCATGCAATGTTCCCTCTAATTTTTTGGGGGGCTGCGTGGCCCCTTTAATGGGCTGTGCGGCCCATTCAAAATTCCGCGCATGCGTGCTTTTTCCCTTTAAAAGCCGGTGAGCCGGCTGCGCAGGACCTCCAGAGCACTGCGCGGCTTAAAGGGAACATTGATGTCATGTATGACTTTGATTAAGGCAGTTTCAGTGTTGTGGTAGGGACAGAAAGCTGATTGGAGAGATTCAAACAGGGAGTTGTGGGAATGATGGTCAGGACTAAAGAGCGTAAGCAGTGTAAAACATTTCTGAACTCAAAGAAGACAATGATGTAAATGTTGGATAAAATAACAAGGAAGAGCTGCAAATGCTGGAAATCTAAAATAAAAACAGAAAATACTGGAGGTACACAGCAGGTCACTCAAAAGTAAAGACAGGTTATTATATTTCAGGTGCATATACTTCATCTAACTGAAGGGTAAGGGTAAGAGATAAACAAACATTTAATAAGGTGAGAGAATATGTGGGGGAGGGAAAGGGGGCGAGAACCAACAGAAATGAGTTCTGTGGGTCAGGAACAGGCCGAAATAATTGGTCTGCTGAGGCAGCTCTCTTTATGTATCTTGCGGAGGAGATCAGTAGTCTGGGAAATTATGCCGTGGTGTTCAGTAGTGGGGTCCTGGTCCAGAGGGAGATAGGAGGAGTCATCAGAGAGTTGGTGTTCAGCCTCAGCTGAATAGAAGCCCTCCTGACACACAGCAACAATACCTCCTTATGATAGCAAAATACTGCGGATGCTGGAAATACGAAATAACAACGGAAAACGCTGGAAAAACTCAGCAGGCCAGGCAACATCCGTGAAGAGAGAAACAGAGTCAACGTTTCGGGTCGAAACCCTTCTTCAGAACAATACCTCCTTGATCAGCATGTTTATGATGATGTCACAGCTGGAGCTGAGAGAACAAGGAGCAATAGGTTCAGAGAGGGATAGATTGGAGATCATGCTTTTATTGGACACTGACTTCTCTTGTGTCTTCCCCTCGACTATTTACACATTCTTTTGTCCTTTCTGTATATTTGCATTACCTCACGAATAATACTTTATCTTACCTGTTTTCTATTTAGCTGTTTTAAGGCCATTTAACACATTTACACCCACTCTCTGATTAGTGTATCTGTTGATTCTCTCTCCCTCTCCTCCCCTCAATTTTTCCAACTTTGCTTGTATGACTGTTTGGGGTAGAAATTCTTATGAGCTCATTTTAGGGTCCACGGGACCCAACCAGTAGGCCTAAGACCGGCCTGAAATTGAGCCTAATTAACATCATTTGCATGAGCTGCCGGTGCCTCTCGTGCCTCCACAGGTAGCTCACGAGTTTTACTTAGAAGAATATTGGGCCCCAATGCCTCGCTGGCAATGGCCCTAAGGTAAGACCTGGGAGGGAGGTTTGGAGCTGGCAATTGTTATATCCGTGTATCTTAATGTTGTGTCCTTCAATAATCAGACAACAGACTGCAGGGAACGATCAACAGGTGTTTACTGAATGAGGGTTCAAACTGCAACTGACTGTACAGATCACTACTCAGGGTTTATATACAGGTGTGGTCACTGCTGGTACTACAGGATACAGGAGCTGTAAAAAGTAGTTCTCCCCCTTAAAGGTACATACATTACAATTCCTCCCCTTTTAGATTAACAGTACCATAACACTCACTTAACAATTAAATATCAAACTAATTACAATTAACACTTTTAACATGCAACATTAGCTGAAAATAGTCTATTTATAAATTCAGTCTTTGGGGAGGCTTCCTGATTCTTTCTGGATAACGCCTTTCCCGAGTGCCTCGCTCTTGGTGCAGAGGTGATTCTAACACCCTGTCGTCAGTTGATTCATCAGCTTCCAATGCTATTGTTTCTGAGGTAGATGCGACCTGTACGTCGGGTTCCTCACCAGGTACGTATGGCCGAGACATGGGGTTGACTCGTTCCTGTGACTCTACGATCTGGTCAGCATGGCGTCTCACAATGTTCTCCCCAACATCCACTGTGTACATTAGTGGCCCCTGTCGTGTGCATATCGTTCCTGGTTGCCATTTCTCTGTTCGGTAGTCGCGGGCCAAGACTAGTTGCCCTACATTGAAGCTCCTTGTCGGCTTCTCATTGATGTGCTGGAATTGCTTACTCTCAACATCTCTTCGTACATTTGGTCTGAGCAAATCCAGACGAGATCTCAACCTTCGGTTAAAGAACATCATGGCCGGGGCCTGGTTGGTGACTGCATGTGTCGCATTTCTGTAGGCTAACAGGAAATTGTCCACCTTATGCTGCAGTGGAATATCATCATTGCACATGGCCTTTACTGCTTTTTTAAAGGTTTGTACGAACCTCTCAGCCAATCCATTTGTGGCTGGATGATACGGGGTGGATGTGTAATGCCTTACCCCATTCCTTTTCATAAATCTTCGAAACTCTTCGGACACAAACTGTGGTCCGTTATCAGAGCAAATCTGCTCTGGCAAGCCGTTCCTGGCAAAAATGGTCCGTAGGACTGCAATAGTTTTCTCCGTGGTGGTGGAGGACATTTTGATCACCTCAGGCCATTTCGAGTGCGCATCCACGTCTATTAAAAACATTGAGTCCATGAATGGACCAGCAAAATCAATATGCACCCGTTGCCATGGAGATGAGGGCCACTCCCATGGGTGTAGAGGGGCATGTGGTGGTGCATTTTGGACCTTCTGGCATCCAGAGCAGCTCTTTGTCAGGTCCTCGATTTGCTGATCGATCCCCGGCCACCACACATAAGCCCTAGCAAGGCTATTCATTTTCACCCCTCCCAGATGACCTTCGTGAAGCTCATTGAGCACTCTCTCCCTTAACTTGGGTGGAATTACCACTCGGGATCCACACATCAAGGTCCCCTGGCATACTGACAGCTGTTCTCTTCTGGATGAGAATGCTGGCAACAGTGAGTCGCCATGTGTTGGCCATCCCTTCACCGTCAAATCATATACCCGAAACAGTGTCAGGTCATTTCGGGTCTCCTTCTCTATACCAGCGTTAGTTATTGGCAAGCATTCAATTATAGTCGAATGAAATATTTCGACAGGATCCACTGCTGGTGCTTCTTCCGCAGCAGGCAGTGGCAGGCGTGATAGCCCATCAGCGTTTCCATGCTGTTTCGTGCCCTTATACTCGATTTCATACTGGTTCGCCCCTAGAAAAAGGGACCATCTTTGTAGCCGTTGCGCAGTCATCACCGGAACACCCTTCTTTGGATTAAAGATGGAGACAAGTGGTTGGTGGTCAGTCAGCAAGGTGAACTTCTGCCCGTGCAGATAGTGATTGAACTTTTTCACTCCCCGCACTAGGCTGAGGGCCTCCCTGTCAATCTGGGCGTAGTTATGCTCGGCTGAGGTTAGTGACCGAGACGCAAAGGCTACTGGCCTCTCCGAGCCGTCCGGGAATTTGTGCGACAGCACCGCTCCAATGCCATAGGGTGATGCATCACACGCCAACCGAATTGGTAGTGCTGGGTTGAAATGAGCCAACACCTCTTTTGATGCGATCAATGCTTTGCTCTTCTGGAAAGCTCGTTTACATTCGTCACTCCACTTCCATGGTACCCCCATTTGCAGTAGGGTGTTCAGTGGGTGTAGTACGGTAGACAAATTCGGCAAGAACTTATGGTAGTAGTTCACCAGCCCAAGGAACGACCTCAGTTGTGATACATTTTCCGGTGCTGGAGCCTTGACTACTGCCTCAATCTTTTCAGGGGACTTATGTAACCCCTCTTTATCAATAACGTGGCCACAATATGAGATCTGCTTCTGGAAAAACTCGCATTTGTGGCGATTAGCTCGGAGCCCATATTCCTTCAATCTAGTGAGCACCTGCTCCAGGTTGGCGAGGTGATCACTGTCATTTTCGACCATGACCAGGATGTCGTCCAAATAACACTGGGTCCCTGGAATCCCTTGCAGGACTTGTTCCATTGCCCTTTGCCAAATAGCCGGAGCTGATGCTACCCCGAACACCAGCCGATTGTATTGGTAGAGACCTTTATGAGTGTTGATCGTGAGGTACTGATTCGAGGCTTCTTCTACCTCCATTTGCAGGTACGCCTGGGCCAGATCAATCTTAGTGAAGCGTTTCCCTCCAGATAGCGAGGCGAAAATATCTTCAATCCGCGGAAGCGGATATTGTACAGTGTGAAGGACTGGGTTCACTGTCACCTTAAAGTCCCCACAGATGCGAACCTTCTTTGGTTCCCCAGGCGTATTACTCAACGACCTCTTCATTACAGGAACGATGGGTGTAGCCCACTCGCTCCAGTCCACTTTGGACAGTACTCCTGAACGTTCCAAACCTTCCAGCTCTGCTTCGACGGCTGGGCGGATCGCATAAGGTACCGGTCTGGCCTTAAAAAACTTTGGGCTTGCATTTTCCTCTATTTTGATCATCGCTGTTATGCCTTTTAGTGTTCCGAGTCCCTGCTGGAACACTTCTTGTGCGTCAGTTAGCATTTTTGACAGTCGTCCAGGTGTGACGTCGTCATCCTTTTAGGCATCTACAGTCAGTGCTTGTATGGAATGCCAATCTAGCTGTATCTTCCGGATCCATTCACGTCCTAGTAGTGTTGGTCCTCCATCTGGCAATACATATAGGTCCATTTTTAGTGTTTCCTTTTGTGAAACTTAAATCTTTCTGCTATCAGCAGCGGTGTGGGGTTTAAGTGGTCCTGTAGGATTGACACTCTGGCCTAGAAATTCACTGGCCTTAGCGCCGCTTTTGAGGCGCTAGAGGGCCTAGCGCCGAAGTTATGGCCAGTTTAGAAATTGACAGGGGCCCTAAATCGGCGTTAGGCCGGTAGCGCTGCGCCGGCACCGATGACATCATCGGTGTGCGCAGCGTCCCGGTTGCCATGGTAACCCGCCCGAACTCGGAAATTGAGTTGCGGCCGCCTCGCCCGTGGCAGCCGCAAGCAACGTTCTGGCAGAGGTGCCTTACAGAACTTTGCGCCGGCGCATTAAAGGCCCCCCGGCGGCCGGCTGCTTTCCCGCCGGCCGCCTGGCCGCAGCTCCCTCCCCGGACTTCCCCCCCCCCTCCCCCCGGAACAGAAGCAAGCCCGGCACTTGTCCGAGGTGCCGGGCTCATTTTTAAAAAGATTATCGCGGGCCGCGGCCGGGTGCAGGCAGCTCCTCCTTAACGGAAGGAGGAGGCCTGCACTTCCCGAGCCTGCCGCACCGCAGCGGGCGCCGCAGCGCCGGAATAGCGCCGCAATGCGGCGCGTGGCGCCAGTTTTGAGGCGCTGAGACCCCTCAGTAGCGCCGGCAGCCGTTTGGGCGCGGCGCTACTGAATTTTTGGCACGCGCAGGGGGACTTAACGCCGGCACTAACTTCCGGCGCTAAAGCCCTCGCTGCGCCAAAACCGAATTTCTAGGCCTATGTTTTCAAAATCCTTTTCTACTGGCTTCTCTGGGGTTACTAGGTTTCGTAGTAAGCCATACGTTTTTGCACCCATTGAATTCAACAATACCAGCGCTTTCTTGTCATCTGGCACTTCATTCGCCTTGCAGTATACTTCTATGCGTTCGACATATGTCGTCCAATCTTCGACTTCTTTGTCGAACGCTGTGATACTGCCACACTTCGGCATTTTTGGGTGTGGTTAGACTGGCTTAAAATGGCATCTCCCGCGCTTTCCTTTCTTCCCCGCTGCGGTTTAAAATGGCGTCTCCCGCGCTTTCCTTTCTTCCCCGCTGCGGCTTAAAATGACGTCTCCCGCGCTGCTGCCAACGCCGCTCTTGGCGGTCCTCATGGCAAATGGCGACGCCCTGTGGGTTTCGTGCGCTGCTCCTGCGCTGCTGCCAATGCCGCTCTCTGCGGTCCTCGTGGCAATGGCAGCGCCTCGTGTTTTCCTGCACGCCTCTCTCCCCCATTGACGCTGCTCGGCCCTTGAACACCGGCTGCGCTCTGCTCTCTCTCGTCTCTCTCCCCGTTGACGCCACTCGGTCTTGAACACCGGCTGCGCTCTGCTCTCTCTCGTCTCTCTCCCCGTTGACACCGCTCGGTCCTGAACACCGGCTGCGCCCTGTGCGCTCTGCCCTCGCACTCTCCCCCATCGACGCTGCTCGGCCTTTTTCTGTGCCGCTCGGTCGGCTCTAGCCGCCGCCGTCCGGGAAGGGTCTGCGCAGTACCTGTTGCCAGCCCGTTTCGCTGGACCACCGTGACTGGAAAGCCAAGCCTGGCTCTCGACAGCCTCCCCTGTGATGCTCAAATCTCCGCTGGATGACTGGGCGGTTGCCCGTGGTCGACGCCCGTGCTTCTGGACTCAACCTCCTTCCACTGTTCTCCAGGAGCGAATCCCTGGGAGGTGATGCAGAGTTGCAGGTAGGTTCGAATCTGCGTCGTCGCCAATGTTATATCCGTGTATCTTAATGTTGTGTCCTTCAATAATCAGACAACAGACTGCAGGGAATGATCAACAGGTGTTTACTGAATGAGGGTTCAAACTGCAACTGACTGTACAGATCACGACTCAGGGTTTATATACAGGTGTGGTCACTGCCGGTACTACAGGATACAGGAGCTGTAAAAAGTAGTTCTCCCCCTTAAAGGTACATACATTACAGCAATGGGCCGGGGTGGCGGGTGATCATGAGGACTGTGGAGTTGGGGGGAGCACTCCTGCTCCTCCTTGCTCCACAGGAAGATTCTTTAAAAAGAATTTTGAAGAAACTTACTTTCAGTACCTGACCAGCAGCGGAATCTGAGCAAGGCAGGCCTAATGCCAGCCCTGCTCATTGTTGCCCAATTTCTGTGAGGGGACTTAACACAGGCATTAGGTTCATAATTTACATATATAAGGACGTAACACCTGTTTTAGGCAGCTGCCAAGGAAGCCTGAAAAGTGGCCAAATCCAATTACCCAAAACTGAGCCTCGGTCCGCCCGTTTTACGCCTGTAAGTCCTATTGTTCTTATTAAGTATATTTGTGTGCTTAACCAATTAGAGCCCAAGTTCTGTGTTTCATTTACTTTCAGATCCTAACAATTACTACCACAGGCGAAATGAAGTCACCACAACAGATGATCTGGATTTCAAACACCACAGTTACAAGGAAATGAGGCAGGTAGGAGCATGACCCTTATAGACTCACAACAACAGAAAACGAAAATCAGTGCTTCAGAGCTTTCACTTAACTGAATAAAAAGTTTTTAATATTTTTCAGATGCTGCTTATTTATTAAGGACTAGCTGGGGGGAGCCCGGCTTTGCCAGGGCTGTTTTGGGCTGGGCGGTTTAAATCGAGTGCCAGGCTTTGGGCCCTGTCTGTGTCCCTCTGTGAATCTGCTGGCGGGCAACATTTCTACCTTTTAATACCTTGAAAGATGAAAGTGAAAGTACTTATAAAACGTTTTTGGTAAATTTTATGTTATTTTTAAAAGAGATACTAACTTTTTCAAAGCTGGATAAGGAGAGTAGTTTGAGCTGCAAGCAGTGAAACAATGGCTGGCAGATCCCTGAGATGAAAACGATTAGTCCCGCCCACACACACACTTAATACCTTGAAAGATGAAAGTGAAAGTACTTATAAAACGTTTTTGGTAAATGTTATGTTATTTTTAAAAGAGATACTAACTTTCAAAGTAGTTTGAGCTGGAAGCTGAAGTCATGGCACTGAAACAATGGCTGCCAGATCCCCGAGATGAAAATGATTAGTCCCGCCCACACACACACACACCGATTAGCCAACCATCAGGGGACCGTACTGTAGGATTGGTCAATCGTGACGGCACAGGATTGGTCGAACCTTGACGTCAGTCAATCAATGCTAGCAGATAATGAGTTTAATTTTGAAGGTTTTTTGCATAAGGCGCGAACAATTTTCGTCCGACCGAAAAGTAAATACGCTTACCAGCGTCCCGGAAGCGTAAACTTTCTTCGGAGGTAACGCGCGCGTAGGTACGCCGTATAACTTTCGAGCGCATAGCCGGACAGACGCACACCCGAGGACAGACAGACAGAAGGACAGACAGACAGATCGATTCCTTTATATATATAGATGTGAACTGAGAAAAGATGATATGTAAAGTGTTTTTATTTGATCTTGAAAGAATTTATCCAATCAGCGTTTGTAACCTAACATATAAGATTATTTGTACCCGATATGTACTTTTTGGCATCTTTTTGTTAAGATTTTGAAATACATAACATGCTACAGTCACTTTTGAACTTTCAATATTCATTAAAGAAACCAGTAAAGTAGTTGTATTTTGAACAACGCAAGTGTTCTTAGTATAATATTCTGGATCAGTATTTGACAAACTATAATCTTTCTACATGTGCAATGCACACATTTTGTGCTGAATTGTAAACTTTAACCGAAGTTAACTGCTGTGCATTTATAAGGCTATTTTTTTTTACTTCATGCTCCTAGCAGGGAGCCTCACCCATTGGCAGCACTTGCCAATGGTTCACTGCCGCGACCAGTGGGAACCGGAGGGAATGGAGTGCTTCAGCCGCCCCCGCCCGGAAATCAAATTTTAATTTGATTTGTTAAGATTCCTTTAAATTTCAACTAATTTACAGTTTATTGGTTATGTCCCTTTTAAAGGGGGCACGTGCTTCCTTTTTATTGGTGATGACACCAGCCAATCAAAGAAACCAACCAATAAGAAGTTGCCAATGGTTCAGGTGCGCTGTGCACAATTTTGTAAATCATTTTGGTTGGAAAATCATACCAAGAACATACCCAAATTTCTGACATGAAGCACCAGCAGGCAAATCTCATCGCTGGGAGTGTGAAGTCAGAAATTTACTTCTGGATAAATAATGGGAATGAACAGTACCCAGATGTTCATGTCAGAAGAGTAGTATTAAAGATGTGTCAATCCTTCTTGTAATTATTTTCTGTATTTTCTCATTTTTTTCTCCGATCCATACTGTTTTGTTCGGTGAGGAGGGATAGTTCAGATTCTAAATATCTCCCAATGAAGCACAATTCTGTAATATGAGATGGTGATCTTGTTCTAAGTTTCCCTTCCTAGAAGTCTCAGTCAAGATTAGTGAAATGTGTGCTCAAGTAATAGCTGAAGTAGTGAATGTAAGCAAAGAGTCTGGTATTCTAGCTTGGTAACGACTGAGCTGTAAGTTTCCATTAATCTCCTACATTTTAGTTACTTTTCCCCTCCTCTTTTAGGGCTTCCTTCACTGCAAACTACTTTCCAATTAAGAGATAGTAACTGGCTTGCTTTAAGAACTGGAACTGTCCCACAGGAGATGAATTAGAATGGTTCAGGATGAATTTTCTATCAGTTCAGCATAAGAAGAAACGTGAGCAAGTCCCCATCGGCTCACTTGGTAAATGTAATGTGCGACTGAGCCATAGAGATCAGAGTTTTCAGGGTTGATTCCCAACCTGTGCTCAATTGGCTAAACATAACTGGGGCAGCAATTGGAGCACCAGCAATTGGCCTCAGTGTAAAGTCCACGCCTCAATAATACACGGACTTCGGGAGAACAGTTTAACAGGTACTTTACTGAACAAGCGGCAGCTTGAAACTGAAACTACAGAAGCCTGCTAGGGCCTTTTATACAGAGGTGGTCACTGCCGGTACTGCAGTCTAAGACCAGTTATTCCCTTAAAGGTACATACACAACAATTCCTCCCCTTTTAGATAAACAGTACATAACATTCATTTAACAACTAAATAATAACTAATTACAATTACAATTTTCTCAGTAATATATACATCAACGGAAATAGTCATTTATAAGTTCAGTCTTTGAAGAGGCTTCCTGATCCGGACTGGATAGCGCCTTTCTCGAGTATCCTGTTCTGGCGGTGGAGTCAATTCTGGCTCATTGTCATTGGTTGGTTCGTCAGCTTCCAATACCCCTGCTTCTGAGGTAGACGCAATCTGTACTTCGGGCTCATTACCAAGTGCACATGCTTGTGGTACAGGTTTGGCTTGTTCCTGTGACTCTAGAATCTGGTCAGCATGGCGTCTCACGATGCTCTCTCCAACGTCCACTGTGTACATTAGTGGTCCCTGCTGTGTGCATATCGTGCCTGGCTGCCATTTTTCTGTTCAGTAGTCGCGGGCCAAGACTGGTTGCCCTATCTTGAAGCTCCTGGTTGGTTTCTCATTTATGTGCTGGAACTGCTTATCCTCAACATCTCGTCTTATGTTTGGTTTGAGCAAATCCAAGCGACATCTTAGTCTCCGGTTGAAAAACAGTACGGCTGGAGTTTAGTTGGTTACTGCATGTGTCGCATTCCGGTAAGCAAACAGGAAGTTATCCACCTTGTGTTGCAGTGGTAAGTCATCATTATACATTGTCTTTATGGCCTTTTTAAAGGTCTGAACAAACCTCTCAGCCAATCCATTTGTGGCTGGATGATATGGGGCAGATGTGTAATGTTTCACCCCATTATTCTTCAGGAACCTCCGGAAATCCTCAGACACAAACTGTGGGCCATTGTCGGAACAGATCTGTTCTGGCAACCCATTCCTGGTGAAGATGGTCCTTAGGACTGCAATAGTTTTCTCCGTGGTGGTGGAGGACATTTTAATGACCTCTGGCCATTTCGAATGGGCGTCCACAGCGATTAGAAACATTGAGTCCATAAATGGACCAGCAAAATCAATGTGTACCCGTTGCCATGGAGATGAGGGCCACTCCCATGGATGTAGCGGGGCCTGTGGTGGAGCGTTTTGGACCTTCTGGCATCCTGTGCATCTCTTGGTCATATCCTCGATTTCTTTATTGATTCCCGGCCACCACACAAACGCCCTGGCTAGGCTCTTCATTTTTACCCCTCCCAGATGACCCTCGTGAAGCTCATTGAGTACTCTATCTCTCAACTTGGGTGGAATTACCACTCGGGATCCACACATCAAGGTTCCCCGGCACACTGACAGCTGTTCCCTCCTTGGCGAGAATGCTGGCAACAGTGAGTCACCATATTTTGGCCATCCCTTCACCGTCAAATCATAGACCCGAGAGAGTGTCGGGTCATTTCGGGTTTCCTTCTCAATACTTGCGTTTGTAACAGGCAAACATTCGATTATGGTCGTATGGAATATCTCCACAGGGTCCACTGCAGGTGCTTCTTCCGCCGTAGGCAACGGTAGGCGCAACAGCCCATCAGCGTTTCCATGTTGTTTCGTACCTTTGTACTCTATGTCATACTGATGTGCCCCTAGAAAAAGTGACCATCTTTGCAGCTGTTGCGCCATCATCACCGGAATGCCCTTCTTTGGGTTAAAAATTGAGACCAGGGGTTGATGATCAGTCAGTAGGGTGAATTTCTGCCCGTGCAGATAGTGATTGAACTTCTTCACCCCCCACACCAGGCTGAGGGCCTCCCTGTCAATCTGGGCGTAGTTACGCTCGGCTGAGGTTAGCGAGCGCGATGCAAAGGCTATTGGCCTCTCTGAACTGTCACGGAATTTGTGTGACAGCACCGCTCCAATGCCGTAAGGTGACGCATCACATGCCAACCGAATCGGTAGTGTTGGGTTGTAGTGGGCCAATACTTCTTTTGAAGTGATTTTGCATTTACATTCCTGAAAGGCACACTTACACTCATCACTCCATTTCCATGTTACACCAGTTTGAAGGAGGGCATTCAGTGGGTGCAGAATTGTAGATAAATTCGGCAAGAACTTATGGTAGTAGTTCACCAACCCGAGGAACGACCTCAGTTGCGACACATTTTCCGGTGCTGGAGCCTTGACTACAGCCTCAATCTTGTCCGGCAACTTATGCAACCCTTCCTCATCAATCATGTGGCCACAATACGAGATTTGTCTCCTGAAGAACTCGCATTTGGAACGGTTGGCTCATAGCCCATATTCCTGCAATCTCGTGAGCACCTGTTCCAGGTAGGCAAGGTGTTCATTGTCATTTTCGCCCATAACCAGGATGTCGTCCAAATAACACTGGGTCCCCGGGATCCCTTGCAGGACTTGTTCCATTGCCCTCTGCCACATAGCCGGGGCCGATGCTACCCCAAATACCAGTCGATTGTACTGGTAAAGGCCTTTGTGAGTGTTTATCGTGAGGTATTTCCTAGATGCTTCTTCCACCTCCATTTGTAGATACGCTTGAGCCAGGTCAATCTTTGTAAAACGTTTCCCTCCAGATAGTGAGGCGAAAATATCTTCTATCCGTGGAAGCGGATACTGTACTGTGTGCAGGACTGGGTTCACAGTCACCTTGAAGTCCCCACAGATGCAAACCTTCCTTGGCTCCCCAGGCGTGCTGCTCAATGCTTTCTTCATTACAGGAACGATGGGTGTGGCCAACTCCTTCCAGTCCACCTTAGACAGCACCCCCGAATGCTCCAGACTCTCCAGTTCAGCTTCCACAGCTGGGCGTATCGCATATGGCACCGGTCTGGCCTTGAAAAATTTTGGGGTTGCGTTATCCTCAATCTTTATGGTTGCCTTTACTCCTTTTAGAGTCCCAAGTCCTTGTTGGAACACCTCTTCTGCGTCAGATAGAATTTGTGACAGACGTCCAGGTGCGACGTCATCATCTTTTTTGTCAGTCACAGTTAGTGCCAGAATGGAATGCCAATCCAATTGTAGTCTTCGGATCCATTCACGTCCCAATAATGGTGGTCCTCCATCTCGTAGTATATACATGTATAGTTTCTGTGTTTCCTTTCCGTTATATTCAACTGGCACCCTTATTTTTCCTCTGGGGTAGACCTTTTGCCCCTTGTATGTCTTCAATACAATGGACGTGTCCTTTAAGGGTATGTGTGAGAATAGCCGCTCATAGTCTCGTCGATTCATGACTGTTAGGGCTGATCCTGTGTCCAATTCCATCTTCACTGGGGACCCTGCTATCATGAGGGTGACCCAAATGGTTCGGTGATCTTCTTTTGCGATCACGTTGTGTAATTTTAAACAACTTATTCGCCTGCTCCCAGAGTCCTTATCACTCTCCTGAACTTCGGAACTACTATCTGTCAGTTTCTTTACTTTCCTGTACTGTTCCTTAGTAGTTCTTGTCATGTTGGTCTTCTTTCCCGACCTGCAGACTCTTGCTATATGTCCCATTTTTCCACATTGCCTGCATATTTTGTCTTTAAACCAGCAGTCCGTCTGCTCATGGGTTGTTCTGCCGCAGCGATAGCACCTTTCGGCTCCATACGCCATTTCGTTAGCGCTGTATTCTTGTGGTTTCTGTTGTATTTCCGCAGCTCCCCGTGCTGCTGCTTCGTAGGATACTGCCACGCTGAAAGCCTGTTCTAGCGTCAGGTCCTTTTTTGAAAGTAGTCGTTTCTGGGTTCCTTCACTCTGGAGCCCGCAGACAAACTTATCCCGTAAGGTGTCTGCCAGTCCTGCTCCGAACTGGCAGTGCTTCGATAACTTGCGTAGTTCCGTAAGATAGCATTGCTCTCATCTTTGTGCTGGTTTCTTTTATGGAACTTGAATCTTTCTGCTATCAGCAGTGGTGTAGGGCTTAGGTGTTCCTGTAAGATATGAACAATCTCCTCAAAAGTTTTCTCCATTGGTTTAGCTGGGGTAATTAAATTCCGCAATAGGCTGTACGTATTCGCACCCATCAGATTTAATAATACCGACGCCCTCTTTCCATCGGCCAACTCATTTGCCTTGCAGTACACTTCGATTCTTTCTACATACGTGGTCCAGTCTTCTATCTCGTTGTCGAAAGCAGTGATACTGCCACTTTTCGGCATCTTGGGCGATTTAAAATGGCGCCTCCCGCGCTTTTGCTTCTTCCCCAATGGAATAAAATGGCGCCTCCCGCGCTTTTGCTTCTACCGTTACTGCCACGCTGCTCCTAGCGTTCTACGGGGTAATGGCGGCGACCCGCAGCTTCGGCGCGTCTCACTTTCCTTCCCCCCCATTTGGTTTCTCTCCGCTGTCCTGTTCTCGAGCACCGACCGCGCCCTGTGCGCTCCACCCTCTCTCTCTTGTTTTCTTTTCCCGGCGACGCTGCGCGGCCCGATTTGTAGAGCCGCTCGATCGAGCTTGAACCCGCCGCAGTCCGGAAAAGTCAGCGCGCTACCTGCTACCAGCACGATTCGCTGGAACCACAGTCTCTCCCGCAATTCTCCAAACACCGATGGATTCTTTGGGCGGTTGCCCTCGGTCGACACCCGTTGCTCAGACTATGACCTTCCAGGACCTTCCTTTCAGGCGAGATCCCCGTGAGATGATGCCACACTGCAGGTGAGTTTGAACTTACTCGTCGCCACTGTAAAGTCCGCGCCTCAATAATACACGGACTTCGGGAGAACAGTTTAACAGGTACTTTACTGAACAAGAGGCAGCTTGAAACTGAAACTACAGAAGCCTGCTAGGGCCTTTTATACAGGGGTGGTCACTGCCGGTACTGCAGTCTAAGACCAGTTATTCCCTTAAAGGTACATACACAACACTCAGCAACACCAGACTACAAAGGAGAAAAATAAGCCAGACCTCCTGCTCTTGATCACTACCCAGAGAACCCCGCTGGAAAATGTACATGTGTGGATTTGGGATGAGGTCACGATCAGGCTTGGTTATGATGTGCTGTATGGTCAAACAGTGTACCAATACTCGCTTTCTAGACGCATACCTAGATGAAGAATGAGTAGTTTGCTGAAGTACAAAGGACGCCTGGCACCTGTGGAATCATATCACAGCAGAAGTGAACACGTCAGGATAGAAAGAAGAGAAAATTTGGCAAAAAATAAAATCATGGAAAGAGCCTAGGGCTTTTGTCCCATCAATCCGACTCCTTCTACAGACCATGTACGTGTATCCCATTCACTTAACCTCCTAAAGGAAAGTCTTGAATAACCACCCCCTGATTTCCAAAGTTTATCTAGCAAAGCTCCAGAATAGTCATCTCACAACTCAACCTTTCAACCATGGTCTACTGCTCCCCGTAAACAATACTTCCTCAGTTCCCCGCCTTCCCCCAATCCAGCCAGCCCCCAGCAGTTCACAAACTGTTGTGCGCAACAGGACATTTGGTCATCCCAGTCTTCATCTGTTCCTATAACCTCCAATTCCCGTTCACAGCCAGGTATTTGCCGAGCTCCTTTTTGAAGGAGTTAATCGTTCAATCTTACCTGTTTTTGTTAAAACTCTGTTCCACATATCTACTAGCCAGTGGGAAAACTTTTCTTCTAATCTCTAGTCTCGCCTTCACGTAGTACTAATGACCCGACAATGGATAAAAGCAGAGTGGGAAACTGTGAATAGCGACACTGAATCAAAGCTTTCTTTACACCGCTGTGTGGGTTTGGGGAGAGCAGCACCAGAACCAGCTTCTCTTCGCCGTTTATGCCCTGTGTTTTATTTCTATCTGGTGTTTTCTACATCAGATACCAGTCAAAAGCGGAGAAGGCAAATCTGGCAGGATGTCACAAAACCCACAAAAAAGGTCTCTGCTGGCATCGGTATAAAGTCAGACAGCTGATATTTCTATATGAAGTAGACAGAGAGATAACCGTGTGTTTACCATCAGCTGCAATTTTATAATGTAAAATGCCTTTACTCCCCATGGCCTGCTGCATTATTATGTCAACATACTGAATTACTGGGTGCTGTCTTGTTAATAGTTTTACTATTATATGTTTTTCTGTGCAGCTTAATGGGTTAGGTCAGAACTTTACTGGAAGTTCAATAATACTGAAGAAATTCTGTTAATTTAACATGTTAAAATTACATTATATGCTGCATAAACCACAGCAAGACAAATATAGATAAGCTGTGTTTGACTCGAGTAAATTCCATAGACATTAACCATGATCTAATAGTCTAGCTATTCTAAACTTGCCTGGTCTATAAAACATAATTACCATCCACTGGAGTTCTATATCGTCGCATAAAGTGTGCCATGTGTAACTTTTGCTTGTTCTAATTAAAGTTTATTATGCCCTAATAAAAGATAAAAGGAAAAAGTTTTGTTTATGTATTGAATTTACATAAATAGTTCAAAGTAATAGGTTAATGAAAACAGCCTGAGAATTGTGGAACTGATAACCACTATTATCTTTATGGGGTTATGTGTATTTCTGAACCCGCTAGACTACTTTATTCATTTTATACTGATGCAAGCAGTATGAATACACAATTCATATAAGAACATCTGTATTTTAGAAAAGCTATAACTTCTTTCAAGATTAGTAATAAAGATGGGGGAAATAATACCAAAAATAATGTTCTGTATCCTTATACTATCTATACAATCCAATTCAACAATTCATTTACTTTTAATACTGTACATTAATACATGAATCAATTCATTACTACTTATACTGTACATTAATAATAGACATCAATTCACCAAAGTCTGCAAACACCTTATGACATGCCACTGCATTCCTAGCAGTTTCTCTTTCTCCTGCAGATTATATGTCATTGCCTGCTCTATTTGAACTAATGGTGAATGGTGATTAAAGTACACATTATACACTTTACGATAACATCCATTACCACATTCTATTTAATTAGCTTGCCTCTTAGGCTCCACTGTATCTTGGATTTCTGCACTTATCAGTGATTGACTATTGTTTGACCTAAATATTTTAGTTCAAGCTTCTTGTTTTGCCCGAACCTTTCCAACACATTACCATTACGTCCGATTAATTTCAGTCTATCATGTGAACTTTGCACCAGTCCATGCATCAGTTCCCAGTGTAATTCAATGCAGCACAACCCAAGTTGAAAAGATCCCTGGGTTAATCAAAGTGATGCATTGCTTTGTTAAGTGCAGACCTGTGGATGAACCTGGCAACCAAAGCAGTGTTTAACGTGTCATCTTACATAACTTATTAGGAGAATAAGACAGCTGAAAGTAAACATTTTTGGCTCATTGTAAACCGATGACTAAATGCAAATATGGAGTCTATTTTTCCTCCTTTTCCTCATCTAAAGTTAATGGTCTAGAAATTGGATCGTGCTCGAAAATGGGCACGCAAGGGCTGTGGCATAAACTGCCCGTGCCTGTTAAGGTCAATGAAGACAGCATGCAGTATTTGTGCTGCCTGCATCATCCAGGCATGCAGCCAGCCTACCCATGCTATTCATTGGCTGCACACCTATCCGGTGGGGTGGGGGGCGCGATATCGGGCATCCATAGTGTAGTGTATGTGCCTTTAAGACAGAACTACTTTTACAGCTCCTGTATACTGTAGTACCGGCAGTGACCACACCTGTATATAAGCCTTGCGCATGCCTCTGTACCCCCAGTCTTGAGACTACCCTCCTCCAGTACATACCTGTTTATTGTTAAGTTACAGCATCCGTGTGGTTATTGAAAAACAGCATACTCTCAGAATCACGGATCTAACAGTGGCAACGAGTGTCGATTCGAATCTACCTGCAAGTCTGCATTTCCCTTCGAGGATTCACTCCGGGAGGGCGGTGTAACAAAAAAAAAAAAAAAGTCGAGGCCGTGAACACTGGCGTCGACCACGAGCAACCGCCCAGTCGTCCGGCAGAGAGTGAACATTGCAGGGGAGGCTTGGTTCCCCAGCCACGACGATCAGCAAGAGACTGACGACAGGTCCAGCGCAGACCCTTCCCGGACAGCGACGGCGGGAGCCGACCGACAGCGGAGAGGAAGCTGAGCAGCGTCGACGGGATAAGACAGAGGGTGGGGCGCACAGGGCGCAGCCGGGGGTTGAAAACCGAGCGGCGTCGAGAAAAAAAAAAAAAAAACGGAGGGAGAGAGGATAAAGCAACAGCCGGGTTCAGGACCGAGCGGCGTCGAGAAAAATAAAAAAAGAATGCGCAGAGCACAGCCAGGGCTCAAGGGCTGAACAGTGTCTGCGGGGAGAAGAAGGGAGAGCGCGGGAGACGCCATTGAGCCACAGAGAAGGAAGAGCGCGGGAGACGCCATTTTTAGAAGCCGCAGTGGAGAAGAAGGGCGAGCGCGGGAAGGAAGGAAAGCGCGGGAGATGCCATTTTGTGCCAGCGGAGAAGAAGGGGAAGCGCGGGAGACGCCATTTTTGACAGTTAAATCACACCCAGGGATGCCGAAGAGTGGCAGTATCTCTACGTTCGACAATGAAGTCGAAGATTGGGCGACATATGTGGAACGTATTGAGGTGTACTGCAGGGCGAATGAAGTGCCAGATGCTAGTAAAGCACTGGTTTTGTTAAATTCCATGGGTGCAAAAACTTATGGGTTACTGCGAAATCTAATAACCCCAGAGAAGCCGGTGAACAAGAATTTCGAAAGCATAGTAGAAATCCTACAGGACCACTTAAACCCCACACCGCTGCTGATAGCAGAACGATTTAAGTTCCATAAAAGGAACCAACACAAAGACAAAAGCAATGCCGAGTACCTAACGGAACTGCGCAAGCTATCGAAACACTGCCAGTTTGGAGCGGGACTAGCAGATACGTTAAGGGACAAGTTTGTGTGTGGGCTACAAAGTGAAGGAACCCAGAAACGGCTTCTATCAGAAAAGGATCTTACGCTGGACAAGGCTTTCAGTATGGCAGTATCACACGAAGCAGCCGCAAGGGGAGCTGCAGAGATACAATGGAGACCGCAAGAATATGGCACCAATGAAATGTCCTATGGAACAGGGAAGTGCTATCGCTGCGGCAGAACAACACATGACCAGAAGGATTGTTGGTTCAAGGACCAAGCGTGCAGACAGTGTGGAAAAGCAGGACACATAGCAAGAGTCTGCAGGTCTGGGAAGAAAACCAACAGTAAGAAATCTCCACAGGAGAAGTACAAAAAGGTACACCAGGTGATGGACAGTGGTTCAGACGAACAGAAAAGTGACACAGACTCCGGAAGCAAGGAGCTGGGTTGTCTGAAACTACATAAGGTAACCAAAATGGAGGATCACCAGACTATCTGGGTTACACTCAAGATAGACGGAGTCCAAGTGAAAATGGAATTGGACACAGGATCAGCCCTAACAGTCATAAACCAAAGGGACTATAAGCGGCTATTTTCACATATACCCTTGAAAGCTACAGAGATTGTCTTGAAGACGTATACGGGGCAAAAAGTCTACCCCAAAGGAAAAATAAGGGTGAAAGTGATATATAAAGGCCAGGAAATACCTAAAATGGATATATATGTATTGCCAGATGGAGGACCACCACTGCTAGGACGTGAATGGATCCGGAAGATACAATTAGATTGGCATTCCATATAGGCACTGAAGGTTGAGGCCAAAAAGGATGACGACGTCACACCTGGACGACTGTCAAAAATGCTAACTGACGCAAAAGTAGTGTTCCAGGAGGGACTAGGAACACTAAAAGGCATAACAGCAATGATTAAAATAGAGGAAAATGCAAGCCCAAAGTTTCATAAGGCCAGACCAGTGCCTTATGCGATCAGACCAGCTGTAGAAGCAGAGCTGGAAGGGTTGGAACATTCAGGAGTACTGTCCAAAGTGGACTGGAGCGAGTGGGCTACACCCATCGTTCCTGTAATGAAGAGGTCGTTGAGTAATACGCCTGGGGAACCAAAGAAGGTCCGCATCTGTGGGGATTTTAAGGTGACAGTGAACCCAGTCCTTCACACGGTACAATATCCACTTCCACGAATTGAGGATATTTTCGCCTCGCTATCTGGAGGTAAACGCTTCACCAAAATTGATCTAGCCCAGGCGTACTTGCAAATGTAGGTAGAAGAAGCTTCGAAACAATACCTTACGATTAACACTCATAAAGGTCTCTATCAATACAACCGGCTGGTGTTCGGGGTAGCCTCGGCTCCGGCTATCTGGCAAAGGGCAATGGATCAAGTCCTGCAAGGGATTCCAGGGACCCAGTGTTATTTGGACGACATCTTGGTCACGGGCGAAAATGAGAGTGATCACCTCGCCAACTTGGAGAAGGATTAAAGGAGTATGGGCTACGAGCTAATCGCCACAAGTGCGAGTTTTTCCAGAAACAGATCTCGTATTGTGGCCACGTCATTGATGAAGAGGGGTTACATAAGTCCCCTGAAAAGATTGAGGCAGTAGTCAAGGCTCCAGCACCGGAAAATGTGTCACAACTCAGGTCGTTCCTCGGGCTGGTAAACTACTACCACAAGTTCTTACCAAATTTGTCCATGGTATTACACCCACTGAACACCCTACTGCAAACAGGGGTACCATGGAAGTGGGATGACGAACATAGATGAGCTTTCCAGAAGTGTAAAGAATTGATCACATCAAAAGAGGAGTTGGCCCATTTCAACCCAGCGCTACCAATTCGTTTGGCGTGTGATGCATCACCCTATGGTATTGGAGCGGTGCTGTCGCACAAATTCCCAGACGGGTTGGAGAGGCCATTAGCCTTTGCGTCTTGGTCACTAACCTCAGCCGAGCGCAACTACGCCCAGCCTAGTATGGGGAGTAAAAAAATTCAATGACTATCTGCATGGGCAGAAGTTCACCTTGCTGACTGACCACCAACCACTTGTCTCCATCTTTAATCCTAAGAAGGGCGTTCCAGTGATGACTGCACAATGGTTACAAAGATGGTCCCTGCTTCTAGGGGCGAATCAATATGAAATAGCATATAAAGGCACGAAACAGCATGGGAACGCTGATGGGCTATCGCGCCTGCCACTGCCTACTGTGGAGGAAGCACCAGCAGTGGACCCTATCGAGATATTTTATTCGTCAATAATTGAACGATTGCCAGTAACGAACGCGGATATAGAGAAGGAGACCCGCAATGATCCAACGCTGTCTCGGGTATATGATTTGACGGTGAGGGGATGGCCAACACATGGCGACTCACTGTTGCCAGCATTCTCATCCAGAAGAGAACAGCTGTCAGTATGCCAGGGGACAGTGATGTGTGGATCCAGAGTGGTGATTTCACCCAAGTTAAGGGAGAGAGTGCTCAATGAGATACATGAAGGTCATCTGGGGGGGAGTGAAAATGAAAAGCCTTGCTAGGGCTTATGTGTGGTGGCCGGGAATCAATCAACAAATCGAAGACCGAACTAAGAGCTGCTTAGGATGCCAGAAGGTCCAAAATGCACCACCACATGCCCCTCTACACCCATGGGAGTGGCCCTCCTCTCCATGGCAACGGGTGCATATTGATTTTGCTGGTCCATTCATGGACTCAATGTTCTTTATAGCAGTGGATGCTCATTCGAAGTGGCCTGAGGTGATAAAAATGTCCTCAACCACTACAGAGAAAACGATTGCAGACCTACGGACCATATTTGCCAGAAACGGTTTACCAGAGCAGATTTGCTCTGATAATGGACCACAGTTTGTCTTCGAAGAGTTTCAAAAATTTGAGAAGGAATGGGGTAAGGCATTACACATCCGCCCCATATCATCCAGCCACAAATGGATTGGCTGAGAGGTTCGTACAAACCTTTAAGAAGGCAATAAAGGCCATGTGCGACGATGAAATTCCACTGCAGCATAAGATGGACAATTTCTTATTAGCCTACCGAAACGCGACACATGCAGTTACCAACCAGACCCCGGCCATGATGTTCTTTATCCGAAGGTTGAGATCTCGTCTGGACTTGCTCAGACCAAATGTGCGAAGAAATGTTGAGGACAAACAATTCCAGCACATCAATGAGAAGCCAACAAGGAGCTTCAATGTAGGACAACCAGTCTTGGCCCGTGACTATCGAACAGAGAAATGGCAACCCGGAACGATATGCACAAGGCAGGGGCCATTAATGTACAGAGTGGATGTCGGGGAGAACATTGTGAGACGCCACGTCGATCAGATCTTAGCGTCACAGGAACGCGTCAACCCCATGTCTCGAGTACCTGGGGCTGAACCCGACATACCGGTAGCATCTACCTCAGAACCAGTAGTAGTGGAACCAGATGAACTACCCGATGAAAAGGGGTCAGAATCGCCTCTGCACCAAGAACAAGAACCTCAGGAAAGGCGCTATCCCGAAAGGGTCAGGAAGCCGCCCCAAAGACTGAATCTATAAATGGACTATTGTTGTTTAATGTACATGTTAACGTGTTAATTGTTATTTGAATATTAGGGGCTCTACTAATCTAAAAGGGGAGGAATTGTAGTGTATGTGCCTTTAAGACAGAACTACTTTTACAGCTCCTGTATACTGTAGTACCGGCAGTGACCACACCTGTATATAAGCCTTGCGCATGCCTCTGTACCCCCAGACTTGAGACTACCTTCCACCAATACATACCTGTTTATTGTTAAGTTACAGCATCCGTGTGGTTATTGAAAAACAGCATACTCTCAGAATCACGGATCTAACACATAGCACTTCTTAAAGGCAACCAGCATCTCTTAAGGGGGATGTGCATTCTGGCTACAGAAACCTAGAACCACTTGCTGAACAAATGGCTGAAGTAGGGAGTGAGTGGGCACCAAGGATCTCTGATGCTGCACTGGAGGCCTTTATGCAGGCAGTGAAGATGAAGAGGTACATCCATTTTCCCCCAGGGGGCAGGAAACCCTCCAGGCATGTTCTGAGTCGACAGTGGGAAGAAATCGCGAGACCACTCTCCAAGGTCACCTGGGCAAACACAAGAGAGGCAAGCAATTGGAACGACCCCTCCTGGCTGATCCTTCGCATCCTGAACCTGTGGATGCAGTTTTAGCCAAGTCCAGGAGCAGACCTACCAGAGGGTCTTCTGATGTGCTCATACCCCTGCATACCAACTGACTGAAGATAAGGGACATAGGGCTAAAATGTAACTAAAAATTGAGGAGCAGCCCATTTGAGATAGGCTAACTGAGCAGAGACCATGGATTAAACTGAGAGCCTTCCTGTTCTATATGGTTCAGTTGCACACCACAGAGCATTAACCCACTGAGCCATCAGGAACCTGGAAATTTTTCTTTGTTGAATTTAAAACATTGTAACATTTGGTGGTTAGGGCAGATTTACATTCACTTTGGGTATTTAAATTACGTAAGCATGTTTCAACAGAATACTTATGTTGTGTATGTACCTTTAAGGGAATAACTGGTCTTAGACTGCAGTACCGGCAGTGACCACCCCTGTATTAAAGGCCCTAGCAGGCTTCTGCAGTTTCAGTTTCAAGCTGCCTCTTGTTCAGTAAAGTACCTGTTAAACTGTTCTCCCGAAGTCCGTGTATTATTGAGGCACGGACTTTACAGTGCCGACGACTAAGTTCAAACTCACCTGCAGTGTGGCATCATCTCACGGGGATCTCGCCTGAAAGGAAGGTCCTGGAAGGTCGTAGTCTGAGCAACGGGCGTCGACCGAGGGCAACCGCCCAAAGAATCCATTGGTGTTTGGAGAATTGCGGGAGAGACTGTGGTTACAGCGAATCGTGCTGGTAGCAGGTAGCGCGCTGACCCTTCCGGACTGCGGCGGGCTCAAGCTCGATCGAGCGGCTCTACAAATCGGGCCGCGCAGCGTCGCCGGGAAAAGAAAACAAGAGAGAGAGGGTGGAGTGCACAGGGTGCGGTCGGTGCTCGAGAACAGGACAGCGGAGAGAAACAATACGGGGGGGGAAGGAAAGCGAGACGCGCCGAAGCTGCGGGTCGCCGCCATTACCCCGTAGAATGCTAGGAGCAGCGTGGCAGTAAGGGGAAGAAGCAAAAGCGCAGGAGGCGCCATTTTATTCCATTGGGGAAGAAGCAAAAGCGCGGGAGGCGCCATTTTAAATCGCCCAAGATGCCGAAAAGTGGCAGTATCACTGCTTTCGACAACGAGGTAGAAGACTGGACCACGTATGTGGAAAGAATTGAAGTGTACTGCAAGGCAAATGAGGTGGCTGATGGAAAGAGGGCGTCGGTATTATTAAATCTGATGGGTGCGAGTACGTACGGCCTATTGCGGAATTTAATTACCCCAGCTAAACGAATGGAGAAAAGTTTTGAGGAGATTGTTCATATCTTATAGGAACACCTAAGCCCTACACCACTGCTGATAGCAGAAAGATTCAAGTTCCATAAAAGAAACCAGCACAAAGATGAGAGCAATGCTGACTATCTTACGGAACTATGCAAGTTATCGAAGCACTGCCAGTTCGGAGCAGGACTGGCAGACACCTTACGGGATAAGTTTGTCTGCGGGCTCCAGAGTGAAGGAACCCAGAAACGACTACTTTCAAAAAAGGACCTGACGCTAGAACAGGCTTTCAGCGTGGCAGTATCCTACGAAGCAGCAGCACGGGGAGCTGCGGAAATACAACAGAAACCACAAGAATACAGCGCTAACGAAATGGCGTATGGAGCCGAAAAGTGCTATCGCTGTGGCAGAACAACCCATGAGCAGAAGGACTGCTGGTTTAAAGACAAAATATGCAGGCAATGCGGGAAAATGGGACATATAGCAAGAGTCTGCAGGTCGGGAAAGAAGACCAACATGACAAGAACTACTAAGGAACAGTACAGGAAAGTAAAGAAACTGACAGATAGTAGTTCCGAAGATCCGGAGAGTGATAAGGACTCCGGGAGCAGGCGACTAAGTTGTTTAAAGTTACACAACGTGATCGCAAAAGAAGATCACCGAACCATTTGGGTCACCCTCATGATAGCAGGGTCCCCAGTGAAGATGGAATTGGACACAGGATCAGCCCTAACTGTCATGAATCGACGAGACTATGAGCGGCTATTCTCACACATACCCTTAAAGGACACGTCCATTGTATTGAAGACATACAAGGGGCAAAAGGTCTACCCCAGAGGAAAAATAAGGGTGCCAGTTGAATATAACGGAAAGGAAACACAGAAACTATACATGTATATACTACGAGATGGAGGACCACCATTATTGGGACGTGAATGGATCCGAAGACTACAATTGGATTGGCATTCCATTCTGGCACTAACTGTGACTGACAAAAAAGATGATGACGTCGCACCTGGACGTCTGTCACAAATTCTATCTGATGCGGAAGAGTTGTTCCAACAAGGACTTGGGACTCTAAAAGGAGTAAAGGCAACCATAAAGATTGAGGATAACGCAACCCCAACATTTTTCAAGGCCAGACCGGTGCCATACGCGATACGCCCAGCTGTGGAAGCTGAACTGGAGAGTCTGGAGCGTTCGGGGGTGCTGTCCAAGGTGGACTGGAGCGAGTGGGCCACACCCACCGTTCCTGTAATGAAGAAAGCATTGAGCAGCACGCCTGGGGAGCCAAGGAAGGTTCGCATCTGTGGGGACTTCAAGGTGACTGTGAACCCAGTCCTGCACACAGTACAGTATCCGCTTCCGCAGATAGAAGATATTTTCGCCTCACTATCTGGAGGGAAACGTTTTACAAAGATTGACCTGGCTCAAGCGTATCTACAAATGGAGGTGGAAGAAGCATCTAGGAAATACCTCACGATAAACACTCACAAAGGCCTTTACCAGTACAATCGACTGGTATTTGGGGTAGCATTGGCCCCGGCTATGTGGCAGAGGGCAATGGAACAAGTCCTGCAAGGGATCGCGGGGACCCAGTGTTATTTGGACGACATTCTGGTTACGGGCGAAAATGACAGTGAACACCTTGCCTACCTGGAACAGGTGCTCACGAGATTGCAGAAATATGAGCTACGAGCCAACCGTCCCAAATGCGAGTTCTTCAGGAGACAAATCTCGTATTGTGGCCACATGATTGATGAGGAAGGGTTGCATAAGTCGCCGGACAAGATTGAGGCTGTAGTCAACGCTCCAGCACCAGAAAATGTGTCGCAACTGAGGTCGTTCCTCGGGTTGGTGAACTACTACCATAAGTTCTTGCCGAATTTATCTACAATTCTGCACCCACTGAACGCCCCCCTTCAAACTGCTGTAACATGGAAATGGAGTGATGAGTGTAAACGTGCCTTTCAGGAATGTAAATGCCAAATCACTTCAAAAGAAATATTGGCCCACTACAACCCAACACTACCGATTCGGTTGACATGTGATGCGTCACCTTACGGCATTGGAGCGGTGCTGTCACACAAATTCCGTGACGGTTCAGAGAGGCCAATAGCCTTTGCATCGCGCTCGCTAACCTCAGCCGAGCGTAACTACGCCCAGATTGACAGGGAGGCCCTCAGCCTGGTGTGGGGGGTGAAGAAGTTCAATCACTATCTGCACGGGCAGAAATTCACCCTACTGACTGATCATCAACCCCTGGTCTCAATTTTTAACCCAAAGAAGGGCGTTCCGGTGATGACGGCGCAACGGCTGCAAAGATGGTCACTTTTTCTAGGGGCACATCAGTATGACATAGAGTACAAAGGTACGAAACAACATGGAAACGCTGATGGGCTGTCGTGCCTACCGTTGCCTACGGCGGAAGAAGCACCTGCAGTGGACCCGGTGGAGATATTCCATGCGACCATAGTCGAATGTTTGCCTGTTACAAACGCAAGTATTGAGAAGGAAACCCAAAATGACCCGACACTCTCTCGGGTCTATGATTTGACGGTGAAGGGATGGCCAGCATATGGCGACTCACTGTTGCCAGCATTCTCGCCAAGGAGGGAACAGCTGTCAGTATGCCGGGGAACCTTGATGTGTGGATCCCGAGTGGTAATTCCACCCAAGTTGAGAGATAGAGTACTCAATGAGCTTCACGAGGGTCATCTGGGAGGGGTAAAAATGAAGAGCCTAGCCAGGGCGTTTGTGTGGTGGCCAGGAATCGATAAAGAAATCGAGGATATGACCAAGAGATGCACAGGATGCCAGAAGGTCCAAAACGCTCCACCACAGGCCCCGCTACATCCATGGGAGTGGCCCTCATCTCCATGGCAACGGGTACACATTGATTTCGCTGGTCCATTTATGGACTCAATGTTTCTAATTGCTGTGGACGCCCATTCGAAATGGCCAGAGGTCATTAAAATGTCCTCCACCACCACGGAGAAAGCTATTGCAGTCCTAAGGACCATCTTCGCCAGGAATGGGTTGCCAGAACAGATCTGTTCCGACAATGGCCCACAGTTTGTGTCTGAGGATTTCCGGAGGTTCCTGAAGAATAATGGGGTGAAACATTACACATCTGCCCCATATCATCCAGCCACAAATGGATTGGCTGAGAGGTTTGTTCAGACCTTTAAAAAGACCATAAAGGCAATGTATAATGACGACATACCACTGCAACACAAGGTGGATAACTTCCTGTTTGCTTACCGGAATGCAACACATGCAGTAACCAACCAAACTCCAGCCGTACTGTTTTTCAACCGGAGACTAAGATGTCGCTTGGATTTGCTCAAACCAAACATAAGACGAGATGTTGAGGATAAGCAGTTCCAGCACATAAATCAGAAGCCAACCAGGAGCTTCAAGATAGGGCAGCCAGTCTTGGCCCGCGACTACTGAACAGAAAAATGGCAGCCAAGCACGATATGCACACAGCAGGGACCACTAATGTACACAGTGGACGTTGGAGAGAGCATCGTGAGACGCCATGCTGACCAGATTCTAGAGTCACAGGAACAAGCCAAACCTGTACCACAAGCATGTGCACTTGGTAATGAGCCCGAAGTACAGATTGCGTCTACCTCAGAAGCAGGGGTATTGGAAGCTGACGAACCAACCAATGACAATGAGCCAGAATTGGCTCCACCGCCAGAACAGGATACTCGAGAAAGGCGCTATCCAGTCCGGATCAGGAAGCCTCCTCAAAGACTGAACTTATAAATGACTATTTCAGTTGATGTATATATTACTGAGAAAATTGTAATTGTAATTAGTTATTATTTAGTTGTTAAATGAATGTTATGTACTGTTTATCTAAAAGGGGAGGAATTGTTGTGTATGTACCTTTAAGGGAATAACTGGTCTTAGACTGCAGTACTGGCAGTGACCACCCCTGTATAAAAGGCCCTAGCAGGTTTCTGTAGTTTCAATTTCAAGCTGCCTCTTGTTCAGTAAAGTACCTGTTAAACTGTTCTCCTGAAGTCCGTGTATTATTGAGGCGCGGACTTTACAACTTATAACTTAGCTCAAACAGTTATAAACCTTACAATACAGTGAAATATAGTGAAATCACAGCATCGGATACCGTGGAACCTTGATTTTCCACGCTCCTGTCAGATATGTTCTCACTTATACATGAAACATTTTGCAGAGAATCAACAGACTGTAGGGAACTGCTTAAATTGTTAGCTAGTTAACGTGGATTCTTACGCAATTCAGAGACAATTGTTTGAACTGTGTTAAAGCTATTCTGCACAAACTGCCAATACCAGTGTGTAAATCAGTACTAGTAAAATAGGTGAAACACTGGTTTTAGTTAAAGAGCTGCTAATGATCAGAGCCACTGTTTTGCACAGACGGAATTAATCCCATTTTTTTTATCATTGCATGATTTCCCAGGATTATTGCAAGTGTTTTGCGGATCACTTTTCCTGCAATTCCAAACATGTATAATTAGGTCGATTGATTTATCCTGACTAAATAGCCCTGAAAATTCTGGGACCTTGGGGCTGTAAAAAGAAGCAGCATCTGGGTAGATGGAGGCAGAATTTGAGGCTGGACTCAGTTACATTGAGCCTGTGTCCTTTTTGCTGCCCGTCAGATGTTGCAGCCTGTGAGGTTAAAAGATCTGTGCTGCTTAAGCTCCACCCACCTGAGTCCTAAAGTTACCAACGGGCATAATTACCAGCTGATAGTGTGTTAAACATGTACCTCGCTCACTATCACTTTAAACATTTGGCATGTATAAAGTACAGGTGAAAGGAGTGTATGTTTATTGTTACTGTTAAGAGTTGAGCACGCTCCAGATACTTTTTCTCGTGTCCAGTGCAAAATCCCACTCCCACAGACAAGCCCATGCTCCCTAGGAACCGAAACATAACCTTACTAGCTGGGGGGGCCCGGCGTTGCCAGGGCTTTTTTGGGCCGCGCGGTTTACAGCCGGGCGCTGCCGCTCCCCCGCTCTGTGTCACTCTTTCCCTCCCTGACCCTCTCTCTCCCTCCCTGCTACGCTCTCTCCCTGCCCCTCTCTCTGTCCCCTCTCTCTTTCCCCCCCTCTCTCTCTGCCCCTGTCTGTCTCCTCTCTCCCTCCCTCCCTCTCTCTCCCTCTCCCACTCTCTCCCTCCCCCTCTTTTGGCACCCGGGGAAGGGCTTTGAAAATGGAGCCCGGCTGCGGTGGCTGTGCGCGGCCTAGCGCTTCAGGCCCGGCCGGGCTCTCGGGCCGATACTGACCCCAGCTGAGCTCCCGGTGCAGCCGGCTGCGGGCCGCGCGGTTAACGGCCGGCCGCTGCCGCTCCCCAGCCCACTCTGTGTCTCGGGCCGAGCGGTTGTCAGGCCCGGCCCGAGTGACCCCAACTCACCTTCCGCTCCGGTGGGCCGGGAGCGGGATACTGTGCTGGAGCCGCAATGTGGGGGTATGTTGTGCTGGTGCTGTCGCTGTTGCGATTAAAAAAATGGCGGCGAAGTTTCGGGAGGCTGCAGGATTAGGCTGGCCCACAGACAGAATGAAACGCCCCCCGTGACGCACCGATTGGTCAACCATCAGGTCACTGAACTGTAGGATTGGTCAACCATCACGTCACTCAACGCTAATGAGCGGTAGGATTGGTCAACCGCTAATGAGCGGATTTTTGAACGTTTTTTGTATACTGTCGGAAAAATATTTGTCTGACCAAAAAATAAATATGCCTATGACACTTCCCTGAACATCAGCTTTCTTTTGATATAACATATGCGTAGGTACGCTCTATAACTTTTGAGTGTATAGCGGACAGACGGACGGACAGACAGACGGACGGACTGCTTTTTATTTATTTATATATATATAGATAGATAGATGTACAAAACAATGTGGAATAATGGGATGCAGGATGAACAATTAACTCTTTCACCAATTAGGTGCACAATGGAAATAGTGCAGGTTATTACTGGATACACCTGGTCACTCTACCTTACGGAGAAATAACATACTCCTGATATAAATAATTGACAAGATATGGAAACCATACTGGTGCGAAAATTTTAACCCTGGCACCAGTCACTTTGCACACAGTGAAATGCCATGAATGCACCATTCCTTAACGTGGCAGGCCACATCTGCCAAATAACCATGCCGAAACCACCTTATCCTGCAGTTTCATGTGCAGTTATTTAAAATTTCACGTTTTGCTGTGGCCCTACTATATTGTAACCAAAGACAAATAAATACTCAGCACAATGTTTAAGTCAAGTGCATCGCATTTATTCCTCTACTGTACAGTGCGTGAATAATGGCAGTTTAATTTAGCACACTCCTGTCCCTTGGTGCTTGTGTTTTGTTTTAGATGAGTGACATCTAACCCACCATTCCTTCTAAGTGATTGTGGAGGAGTAAGCATGATATATGGCTGCAGGATTTCAGTGACAAGCTGCTGAACTTCTGGTGGCCCTGCATCTCCCTCTGAATTGCAGTTTGCAGCTGATTAAGAGGATAAATACTATTTCCTTTTCATTGGCTGGCCCACGGTACGGGAGATATAACCCACAGTTTAGCTTATCGGTTGAAAACAGCAAAATTGTTACACCTCCCAAAAATGTACAAACTCAGTTAATCCCTAGTGTACGAACAGCAATTTCTAGGCTTGTATCTGACGTGTTCAAGTACACTATGTAAGCAGGTAGATGGTACTTTCAGAAGAAGTTAAAAGCAATAGCTCTGGGATATTAGTGATGAATGCATTAACATTAGCCCCACAGTATAATCTCAGGGCCAATATTGATTCTCGGATATTTAACCACTGCAAGTGTGGCAAAGAAATCTATGGTTGAAAGCTTGACTTTGGTAATAATAAACTGTGACATTTGAAGTTGGTTCAGACCCAGTTAACACAAAGTAAAATGTGGCCTATTCATTTGTTCTTGGTATTTGTCTGTTAATTTTGAGGAGAAATTGTTCAGCGGAATGGATTCTGATCTGTGGCAGATTTCCAATGTGAAGTGGATTTGAAATCTTCTGAACTCACTAAGTACGTGGGAAAGCGCTCACAAGCATAGGAAATATTTGAATGATTTTCAAATTGGATACAATTAAATTTGCCTGACAAATTAAATTTACTTCTCAACGGTGCAAAACATAATTTCATAAATGTGCAATAACTTAATTTTTCTTAAGCAAGCAAGTTTTACTCAGTGATTTCTCCAAAATGCAAAAAGAAAAAAGACAATGTTGAAACATTCGCTGTTGCTGCGATAGCTCATCTTAATGTGCCTACCTTTTAAAATAACAATGTTGATGGACCTGGTAAAACTAACTGATGAATTATCTCCATTAGGAACATATTTTAAGTCACACTTACTAACTTAGCCAATGTCTGGTTACAACAGCGTGCCCCTGAGTTATGTAACTAAGATTATGACACCAAAAGCTGGTTAAAAACCTGTACAATTAGCAAAGAGAGTAATGTGATATGAGCATGTTAAATGTTCATAATATAGCATCAGTAACAGTGGGTTCTGTAGTGTCCGTGTGTAGATAAAGACACTGAAGACAGGAGTTGGTTCATAGGTATTTACTAAGCAAGTCTTGGGGGGGGTTTCTAAAGGATATACACAATACATAGGCTTATATAGCCCAAGTGGCAATTACCGGCATTACGCACACCTGGGGCTCTTAAAGGCACATACACCATAATTGCTCTTAAAGGCACATACACCACAATTCCTCCCCTTCTAGCTAACTAGTACATCATATTTTAAGTAATTATTAATTACGTTATATGCAAAATAATATACATTGCTGTATTAATTAATTATAAGTTAGTCTCTCAGGAGGCTTCCTGACTCGGTCCGGATAACGCCTCGGGGGTGTAGTAGTTTCTGGTGGTGTAGTAGGTTCTTCTGGCAAGGCTGATTCAGCTTGAAGGCCAGTGTCGGGTTCATCGGGCTCCAGTATCACCGGATCGGAGGTAGATATGGGTATCTCTACTTCATCGTTAGATGTATAGAGTGGTGGTGTAGGTTGTCCCTTTTCGGATGACTTGATGATTTGGTCAGCATGGCGCCTTATTATGCTGTCTCCGATGTCCACGGTATACATCAGTGGTCCTAATCGTGTGCAGATAGTTCCAGGCTGCCATTTCTCGGTACGGTAGTCCCGGGCCAAAACCGGTTGGCCTATCTGGAAGGCCCTAGTTGGCCTTTCATTCATGCCCTGAAACTGCCGGTTCTCCACGTCCCTTCGGATGTTGGGCTTGACCAAATCCAGCCGGCATCTTAGGTTTCTATTGTAGAACATCATGGCGGGAGTTTGGTTAGTAACCATATGCGTTGCATTCCTATATGCAAATAAGAAGTTATCCACCTTGTGCTGAAGTTTTATGTCTTCATTACCCATGGCCTTGATGGCCTTCTTGAAGGTCTGGACAAACCTTTCAGCCAATTCATTGGTGGCGGGATGGTATGGGGCGGACATGTAGTACTTTACCCCATTGTTCTTTAAGAACTTTCTGAATTCTTCGGACACAAATTGCGGTCCATTATCAGAACATATCTGCTCCGGCAGCCCATTCCTGGCAAATATGGTCCTTAATACTGTGATGGTTTTTTCCGTGGTGGTGGAGGACATCTTTATTACCTCCGGCCACTTGGAGTGTGCATCAACTGCGATTAAGAACATTGAGTCCATAAATGGACCAGCAAAGTCGATGTGCACCCTTTGCCAGGGAGATGAGGGCCACTCCCATGGATGTAGAGGGGCCTGTGGCGGAGCATTTTGGACCTTCTGGCATCCTAGGCAGCTCTTGGTCATGTCTTCGATGTCTCCATCGATACCTGGCCACCATACAAATACCCTAGCTAGGTTCTTCATTTTCACTCCACCCAGATGCCCCTCGTGGAGCTCCTTTAGCACTTTATCCTGGAGTTTGGGTGGAATCACCACTCTGGATCCACACATCAAGGTTCCTCGGCACACTGACAGCTGTTCTCTTCTTTGTGAGAATGCTGGCAACAGTGGTTCGCCATGTGCTGGCCATCCCTTCACTGTTAAATCGTAGACCCGTGAGAGAGTAGGGTCATTTCTTGTCTCCCTTTCAATGGCAGAATTTGTCACCGGTAGACATTCCACTATGGTAGAGTGGAATATCTCTACTGGGTCTACTGTAGGTGCCTCTTCTATCGTTGGCAATGGTAGGCGTGATAAACCGTCAGCATTCCCATGCTGTTTTGACCCTTTGTATTCAATGTTGTATTGGTGTGCCCCTAGAAAAAGGGACCACCTCTGTAGTCTTTGTGCCGTCATAATGGGGACACCTTTTTTAGGGTTGAATATGGAGATGAGGGGTTGATGGTCAGTCAGCAAGGTAAATTTTTGTCCGTGTAGGTAATGGTTGAATTTCTTCACTCCCCATACCAGGCTGAGTGCTTCCCTGTCTATCTGGGCATAGTTACGCTCAGCTGAGTTCAATGAGCGTGACGCAAAAGCTATCGGCCGTTCCGAGCCATCAGGGAATCTATGGGACAATACCACTCCTATGCCGTAAGGGGATGCATCGCACGCCAGTCTGATTGGTAGTGATGGGTTGTAATGAGCCAAATTTTCTCGGATGTGATTAAGTCTTTACATTTATGGAAGGCACGTTTACAGTCTTCGTTCCATTTCCAAATCACTCCTGTCTGTAGAAGATCATTAAGAGGGTGTAGAATAGTTGATAAGTTCGGTAAAAATTTATGATAGTAATTTATTAATCCCAGGAATGACCTTAATTGTGAAACATTTTCAGGTGCTGGGGCTTTTATAACTGCTTCAATTTTTTCAGGTGACTTATGCAACCCTTCCTTATTAATTATGTGGCCACAATATGATATCTGATTTTGGAAAAATTCGCACTTGGGGCGATTTGCTCGTAGGCCCCGTTCTTTCAGCCTAGTGAGCACCTGCTCCAAATTGGCAAGGTGCTCGTTGTCATTTTCTCCTGTTATAAGGATGTCGTCTAGGTAGCATTGAGTCCCCGGAATCCCTTGCAGGACTTGCTCCATAGCTCTTTGCCAGATAGCTGGAGCTGATGCTATTCCAAAAACCAGTCGATTGTACTGGTACAGGCCTTTGTGTGTGTTTATTGTGAGATACTTTTTAGAGGTCTCCTCAACCTCCATCTGTAGATATGCCTGTGCCAAGTCAATTTTTGTGAAACGTTTCCCTCCGGATAGTGAGGCGAAAATATCTTCTATCCTCGGGAGAGGATACTGTACCGTGTGAAGGACCGGGTTTACAGTCACCTTAAAGTCCCCACAGATGCGAATTTTTTTCTGTTCCTCAGAGTTATTTTTCAATGTTTTTTTCATGACTGGAACGATGGGTGTTGCCCATTCGCTCCAGTCTATTTTGGATAATACACCTGCCTTTTCCAAATTCTTCAGCTCTGCCTTGACTGCCGGACGTATTGCGTATGGCACCGGTCTTGCCTTAAAATGTTTTGGAATTGCTGTATCTTCCACTTTTATTGAGGCGGTGATGCCTTTCAAGGTTCCTAGTTTCTCTTGAAACACTTCTTTGGCGTTGGCCAAGATGTCTTTTAATCGTTCAGGTATGATGTCATCATTGTTTTTTTCCTTACTGGTCACCGTCAGTGCCTGAATGGAGTGCCAGTCTAAACGTATCTTCCTTATCCATTCACGTCCCAACAACGGTGGACCACCATCTTGTAGAATGTATAAATACAACTTTTGTATTTCTTTGCCGTTGTATACCACAGGCACCCTTATTTTTCCTTTGGGGTAGACTTTCTGCCCCGTATATGTTTTTAAGATAATGGATGTGTCTTTTAGAGGTATATGCGAAAATAGCCTCTCGTAATCTCGTCGATTTATTACGGTTAGAGCTGATCCTGTATCTAGCTCCATTTTAACTGGGGACCCTGCTATTGTGAGGGTAACCCAAATGGTTTGGTAATCCTCTTTGGCAAGTACATTATGTAATTTGAGACAGCTTAGTCTCTTGTTTCTGGAGTCGCTATCGCTATTCTGGTCTTCGGAGCTATTGTCCGTCATCATTTGTACCTTCCTGTACTTTTCTTTATTGATTTTTTGTTTTCTGTCAGTGGATTTATTTTGTCCAGATTGGCATACCCGTGCAATGTGTCCAATCTTACCACATTGCCTGCATGCTTTGCCCTTGAACCAGCAGTCCCTCTGGTTATGGGTGGATCTGCCGCAGCGATAACATCTTCCGAACTCCTGTGTCATTTTATGGGTGCCGAAGTCCTGTGTCTCTTGTTGTATCTCTGCAGCTCCTTTTGCTGCTGCTTCATATGATACAGCCATACTGAAAGCTTTGTCCAATGTTAAATCTTTTTCAGAAAGCAGTTTTTTTTTGTGTTCCTTCACTTAAGAGACCGCAAACAAATTTGTCTCGAAGATAATCCGATAGTCCTGCTCTGAATTGGCAGTACTTTGATAGCTTTCTTAATTCGGTTAGGTAATCAGCGTTACTTTCATTCTTGTGTTGATTTCTCTTGAAGAACTTGAATCGTTCCGCTATCAGCAGCGGTGTTGGGTTTAAATGCTCCTGCAGGGTATCAACAATTTCTTTAAAAGTCTTGTCCTTTGGTTTGGCTGGAGTGATTAAATTTTGTAACAGCCCGTATGTCTTCGCGCCCATTAAGTTCAGAAGTACTGAAGCTTTTTTTTCATCTGTTATTCCATTTGCAGTGCAATAAACTTCTACTCTTTCTACGTATGTGGTCCAATCTTCTATTTCGCCATCAAAAGCCTCAATATTACCAGATTTAGGCATTTCAGAAAAGATATGGCGCTTCCCGCGCTTTTTTTTTCTCTGTAGCAACGATATGGCGTTTCCCGCGCTTTCCCGCCGCTGCTACCGATAACAACGCTGTTTTACTGTGGTTTCCGTTTATTCACTGTTGGAGACTCGTTCCCGACGGAGGTCTAAACGCTGACCTGCTTGCCGCGCCGGCCGTCTCTCGAGTGCACCCTCCCAGTCCGTTATTGCTTGCCTCCGATTTCGCTGCCTGTCTCAGCTGTAGAGCCCACCGCTGGAGCTCCAGCCTGACGCCCAGGAAGGATTAGCGCAGTACCTGTCACCAGCTTGGCCAGCTGGTGAAACCACAGTTTCTCTTACTTCCTTGAGTCTTCTGGACGCTGGAGGAATCAATGTCCTTGAGGTGCTGCCAAATTGCAGGTAAGTCCGTTTCCACTTCGTCGCCACTGTAGTGTCCGTGTGTAGATAAAGACACTGAAGACAGGAGTTGGTTCATAGGTATTTACTAAGCAAGTCTTGGGGGGGGGGTTTCTAAAGGATATACACAATACACAGGCTTATATAGCCCAAGTGGCAATTACCGGCATTACGCACACCTGGGGCTCTTAAAGGCACATACACCATAATTGCTCTTAAAGGCACATACACCACAGGTTCTACCACTAAATTTTGACTGGGAGTGTGCGTGCATATATTGCAGGCGTGCATTGAGAATCATTGACATGGTTCATCAGGAATAAAACTCTAATTGGAGTAACAAAAATGACAACAATATATTCAAGTGAAAAACTTCAAACCAAGTGTGATCATTCCAAACAGTTATAGAATCATAGAATAGTACAGCACAGAAGGAGGCCATTCAGCCCATCTGGCTCTTGGAACAGCAACCTAGTTAATCCCACTCCCCATCTATTTCCCCATATCCCTGCAATTTTCTCTCCTTCAAAAAGTTATCCAATTCCCTTTTGAAAGCTACTATTGAATTTGCATTCACCACCCTATCAGGCAGTGGATTTCAAATCCTAACCACTCGTTGCATAAAATAGTTTTTCCTCATGTCACCTCTGGTTCTTTTGCCAATCACCTTAAATCTGTTCCCTCTAGTTATCGAACCTTCAGCCATCGCAACAGTTTCTCTTTATTTGCTCTACCTAAAACCTTCATGATTTTAAACACCTCTATCAAATCTCCTCTCGGCCTCCTCTGCTCTAAGGAGAACAGCCCCAGCTTCTCCAGTCTATCCACATAACTGTAATCCCTCATCCCTGGAACCATTCTGGTAAATCTCGTCTGTACCCTCTCCAAAACCTTCATGTCCTTCCTAAAGTGTGGTGCCCAGAATTGGACACACTACTCCAGCTGAGGCCGAACTAATGTCTTCTATAGTTTAACATAAATTCCTGGCTTTTGTACTTTATGGGCTAAAAATTGGACTAGGCCCAAAAAAGGGGCGCAGGGATCGTGAAGCGTGATCAGCCCGCGCCCGTTGAAAGTAGTGCAAGCAGCACGCGACATTCGTGTTGCTTGTTAATTAACATGATTGATGCATGCAGCCCAGCGATGAGAACACTGCTGAGTGGCTGACTGCACAGCAGGGGGTCCAGGTTCATGGGAGGCGAGCTCTATTTAAAGCTAGCCTCCAGTTTTAAATGCAGTCTGCACTTTTTAAAGGGGAGGTGCATTCTGCATTCAGCACCTCATTGTACTTGTCAAGGCAACTGTCAAGCAGTTATGGCTCAACAGGGCAGAGAAAGGGCATCTAGGTTCTCAGTTGAAGCACTCGAGTGCAGGGGGTTGAACAGAGGAGACAGGTCCTCTACCCACAGGGGGCCAGGCGGCCTTCCAGCCTCACAGTAATAAGGCAGTGGGAGCAGATAGCTGAAGCAGTCACTGCCAGCAGTCTTTCCCCGAGGAACTGGATCCAGTGCCAAAAGAAGTTTAATGAGCTCACACGAGTGGTCAAGGTCAGTGAATACATCTTCAAATGCCATATCCCACCAACTGCACCACTAGCCTTACACACTGCTAAATGCACCACACCCCCATCACTCACCTATCGACAACCTCTATCAATCATGGCTCATACATCATATTTATAGTTTTACCTCACCTTCACACACTTACCACTGCTGCAAGCCTCATGCCCACATCTCACACCTTGCACGCGCTGCATGACAGGCATATCACCCAAACACATTGCATCACACTCACTGACACACTTCCCTTTCTCTTGCAGGCCAAGGTGGCGCATAACAGGAGACAGCAGCAGCTAACCGGCGGGGGACAGGTATGGCTGCATATACTGATCCAGCTGGAGGAGACTATGCTGAACGTTATTGGAGGGGCCGTCACTGAGGCCGTGGTGAACGGCGAAGCTGAAACCATTGAAGATGACGGTATGCTCATACCTAACACTCCTTCTCAAATACCACTTCCCACAATCTCTTCTCACTTACAAGCTGCTGATGGTGTAAGCATGCACATCTTGCTTTCCACCCCTCCCTGCACCACAACCCTACCCTTGTGCCTTCCTCCTTTCAGATACCCAAGAACTCCAAGCTTCCCAGCCAGTGCAGAAGAACAAGAAGAGAGTGATGGAGAAGAAGAGACAACATCACTCAATCTGACACTTGGAGGCACCAGCTCAGAAACTGATACTGCGCGTACTTTAGAAGGTAGTGTAGAGACAGGATCTGCTCGTGGTGAATCACCAGGCACGAGTGGCTGCAGCCATGGCAGGGGGAAAGGGTAGTGCAGGTGTCAGCTCCCCCGAAGGCGAGGTTGCACACGAGTTCTGCTGTAGAGGACTTCGATGGGGCGGCCTTCAGAAGAAGGGTGATGGGCGTGCACACAGAATTACTTGGTGCATTGGCAGGTCTGCCAGAGAGCCTGTTGGCACTGTCAAGGAGCATGGTGGAATCCGCACCAACCTTGCACAGGGCTTTGCGCAGCGCTTGAAGCCCATATTTCCAAGATGGAAGTGATTGGCAACTCCATTAGAGCACTTGTGGGCCCAACCATGATGCAGGGTCTATTGGGCGATGTCTCAGCTTTCATTGCAGCACAAGCAGAAGCGAGCCAACGTCTGAGTGCTGCAGGAGAAGCTCAGACTTCTGCCACGCAAGCTCAGCTTGTTGCCACGCAAGCTCAGACTGCTGCCATCATGGATGCCAGTGTGGAAATGGGCTTGCAGCAGTCTAACAATCTGTCCTCCAACAGATTACTAGGGTTGCTGAGGCCCCACCCCGGGGGGGTGGGGGGGCGGGGGGGTGGTGGCAGTGGCTTTGTGGAGCACAAACCTGCTGTCCTCTCTCAGGATGACAGCATTCGTACTTCCACCACTGCCACTCCGCCTTGCTGTTAACTGTCAGCCAGCCAGCCCAGACTGCTGCCACCCATGCCGAGGAGCAGCAGTCTACAGCCGGGTCTTCTAGGCCCAGAGCTGCTCAAGGTTGTCCTGCAAGGCCATCTGCAGTCTCCCCCAGTAAAAGTCAATAGCCTTCCACCAGCCATGCTGTAGCCACTGGGGTAGCACTTCGTAGGAACACTAGGACACGCAAAGGCACACGAAAGACAGGCACTAAGGGAATGCACAAGGGTGATTAGTTGACCTTGTTATGTAGTATTGGATTGAATGATTTAAAAATGTGGTTTGGGATGTTTGTTTTGTGGTGGCTTTTATTTCAGCTTTGTGGCCAAGATGACGCTGTGATGTTCCATGACAGAGAGGATGGTAAGGTGGGAAAGTGTTGAGCAGCGGGGATCTGGGCTTCATTCAGGGGAAGTGGAGTCTGATGATGCGCTCACGGACAGCTTGCCCTGAACGTGGATTTGCAGGCTGCCTCCTCCCTTCCTCCTCCTCCTCCTCTTCCTCCTCCTGAGGTGGTCCTGGAACCTGTGGTGGTAAGGCTTGCACCCTCATGATGGCCAAGTTGTGGAGAATGCAGCAGACTACCACAAATTGGGACACCAGCTCTGGTGTGTACTGGTGAGCTCCTCCCGAGCGGTCAAGGCAGCTGAACCATTGCTACAGAACCCCGATGGTCTGCTCGTTGATGTTTCTCGTGACAGCATGATGTCATTATATGAGTGCTGGCCACAAGTGGTGGGGTTGCGGAGGGGAGTCATCAGCCAGGTGCAGAGCGGATAGTCCTTGTCACTGAGCAGCCACTCTCGGGTTCAACGTGGTGGTTGGAAGATTGCTGCCACCTTCCATACCAGTGCTTCCGACATGTCTTCCTTTTTCCTCAACCGAGGATTCCCCTCTACTGTGGTTGACACGGCCCTTGACCGTGTCCACTCTATTTCCCACACTTCTGCTCTCACCCCTTCCCCTCCCTCCCAGAACCATGATAGGGTTCCCCTTGTCCTCACCTTTCACCCCACCAGCCTCCACATTCAATGGATCATCCTCCGCCATTTCCGCCACCTCCAACGTGATCCCACCACCAAACACATCTTCCCCTCACCTCCCCTTTCAGCATTCCGAAGGGACCGCTCCCTCCGCGACACCCTGGTCCACTCCTCAATCACCCCCAACAGCCCTTCTCCTTCACCTGGCACCTTCCTGTGCAAGCGCAGGAGATACCCTTTTACCTCCTCCCTTCCCACTGTCCAGGGCCCCAAACACCCCTTCCAGGTGAAACAGCGATTTACTTGTACTTCTTGCAATTTAATATACTGTATTCGCTGCTCACGATGCGGTCTCCTCTACATTGGGGAGACCAAACGCAGATTGGGCGACTGCTTTGCGGAACACCTCGGTTCAGTCCGTAAGGGTAACCCTGAGCTTCCGGTCGCCTGTCACTTTAATTCTCCACTTCACTCCCACTCTGATCTCTCTGTCCTCGGCCTATTACATTGTTCTAATGAAGCTCAACGTAAGCTCGAGGAACAGCACCTCATCTTTCGATTAGGCACTTTACAGCCTGCCGGACTCAACATAGAGTTCAACAATTTCAGATAATAATCCCTGCCCCCATTTTTCATGCAGTATGATTTTGGCATTCCCATTTGCAACATTTTCACAGCATGTTCTTTCAATTCCTTCCTCCCCTCCTAAACCCCTCCCCCCCTGTCTCTGCACCTGCTTAATATCTGTTACATTTCCAGCTTTTTCCAGTTCTGATGAAGGGTCCCAGACCTGAAACGTTAACTCTGTTTCTCTCTCCACAGATGCTGCCTGGCCTGCTGAGTATTTCCAGCATTTTCTGTTGTTATTTCATGATGTGCTGGGCGTTGTCGCACACCAACTGCACATTAGAGAGTGGTACCCTTTGAGGTTACGAAATATCTCACCATTGAGATGCGGCACCCGCAAAGCTACTTGTGTGCAGTCGATGGCACTCTGCACCATGGGGAAGCTCGATATCCTGGCAAAGCCATATGCACGCTCCTCTCTGTTTAGAGAGAAGACAATGAAGTCCCCTCTCCTAGTGTACAGAGCCTCTGTGACCTCCCGATGCAGCTATGGACGGCGAACTGCAAGATATTTGCTACGTCGCCTGTTACCGGCCTGGAAGGATCTGCTGGTGAAAAATGTCAGGGCCACGGTCACCTTGAGGGTCACTGGCAGAGCCGTCATTGCCCTGCTCTGAGGCTGCAGGTCTGGTTCCAAGAGGTGGCAGAGTTCTGTGACCACCTCCTTGGTGAAGCGGAGCTGCCGAACTCACTGGCTTAGGTGCAGCTAGGAAAAGTGCTCCCTAGGTGGGTAAGGCCTTCTGCTGAGAGCCCTTCTCCACGTCCTCCTCTTTCCTCTGTGAGCAGCCTCTGCTCCATCTCCCTGTCATGCTGCAACACAAGTGGGTCTGCACATAGAGCCCCCATGACTGGGAGCATGTGGTAGAGGCGGAGGCCTTCCAGTAGCAGCCAACACCTTGCTAACGTCCAGCAGCACTCCCTGCACATTTTAACAACTTTTTAAATGTCTTCCAGCAAGCCAGTATTCATACAAACTCTGCAAGAGCCAGTAGAAAAGCAATAATCAACTTACCTGCAAGTTGGATGTATCCCTTTAAGCAGAGGTCCCTCATGCAGCTGACGTCGCGACCTGCCTACTCTGCATACTGCTGGCGCACGCACGTACCGCTCACGCTATCGCCTTCATCAGATGGCGAAAAGCACGGCCGGGCCTGAAGCAAAGCGGACACCATTTAAAAAAAAAATGCCATAACTACCGCCGCTAAGGTGTCGAAATTCGCGGCCTATGCCTCTATTTATCAAGCTCAGGATCCCATATGCTTTATTAACTGCTTTGTTAACCCGTCCTGCCACCTTCAAAGATTTGTGTACAAAGTGACTGGTGCTAGGGTTAAAATTTTCACACAGTATGGTTTCCATATCTTGTCAATAATTTATATCATTAGATTACAGAGCTTCTTTCAGGAGATTGCAGCTCAACATATGACACAAACATGCATCATTAACTTCTAAAATGGTGCCCTGATGCAGATACAAAGATTTCTGCAATAAGGGACAAAACAATTTATTCAGTTAATTAAGCATGAAAGTCCGTCTTTAGTGCAGCCCTAGTTGACTGATGATTTATTAATGGCTAATCATTGCTCAGTACTCACTGGTGTAAACTTCTGAATTTTTTAATACGATGCTAGTCCCTCGATGTGTCGAGGTAGTTTCAGATTGCTCACACAGTTTAAATGAGCTATATGAGGTAGTCTGATAGAATGATGCTCTAATGTCACTCAAGGGAGCTACTAACTCATTGTGATGCTTTCAACCCCAACCACTGAATTCTCACCGAATTGTACATTTTGTTGAACAGTTGATGAAGATAGTAAATGAACAGTGTCCAACCATCACTAGGATTTACAACATTGGCAAAAGCTATCAGGGAATGAAACTGTACGCCATCGAGATCTCTGATAATCCAGGAGAGCATGAAATTGGTAAGATTTATATCCTAAAGACTGCAGAATGCCTCTGTTTGCTGTGTAAGAATCCCATTCATTTTCTAAGATAAATGTTTTCTTTACAATGAATTACATTCACCCGTACACTGACAAATACATTGGCCTAGAAATTCAGTGGGCTGTGCCACCCGTTAGCACCCAAAGAGGGCACTTTGTGGGTTTTCTGCCACTGGCCACGCCTCCCGCTAAATTTAGCGGGGCGCTAATGCTGGCGCTAGCCATTAGCGCTGCGCCGCCACCGATGATGTCATCGGTGTGCGCAGCGCCCCGCTACCCAAATTTGCGACCGGTTCAGGGGGCCTACCTGCGGCGGTAGAGGCGCTGAGGTGCGGTGCGGCCATTTTTTTTGCTGGCCGCCTGCCAGCACCTCTTCGCGCCGCCGTCCCTGGCCTCCTGAGCACCCCCCCCCCCCCGCTGTGTCCCAAGAGCCCGGCACTTCTCCTCGGTGCCGGGCTCTTTTGCCGGCACTCACGATCGCCGATCGCGCTGCAGCAGGCCCCTCCCCTTTAAGAAGGGGAGGAAGGCCTGCAGTACCGCAGCATGCCGTGCTGCAGCGTGTGGCGCTGCGGCATGTTGCACTGCGATTTTCAGTTGCAGCACCCCAAGAGGGATGCGGGGCGCCTCGAGTAGTGCTGCGCTTCCGTCTGGGGTGCTGAAACTGAATTTCCGGCGGGCGCTCGCGACTCCTTCCGGAGCGGTACTTCTGGCGCCCTGGCGAGACTGGTGTCCCAAACCAGTGAATTTCTAGGCCATTGTCTGCTAACAAAATAACCCAGGATAAAACCTGGAGTATTCGTGTGAAAAATATGCTCTTGAAACTTAAAAAAATTATTTAAACACTCATGCAGTGGCTGGCCTCTTGATTTGGACAATAATTTTTCCCAGACTCCTCTATTATCATCCCTGTGTATGTCCTGTCCCATCGGCAGGACAGACCCACCAGAGGTGGCGGCACAGTGGTATACAGTCAGGAAGGAGTGGCCCTGGGAGTCCTCAACATTGATTCCGGACCCCATGAAGTCTCATGGCATATGGTCAAGCATGGGCAAGGAAACCTCCCGCTGATTAACACCTACCTCTCTCCCTCAGCTGATGAATCAGTCCTCCTCCATGTAGAGCACCACTTGCAAGAAGCACTGAGGTTAGCAAGGGCACTGAATGCACTCTGGGTGGGGGACTTCAATATCCATCACCAAGAGTGGCTCGGTAACACCACTACTGACCGAGCTGGCCGAGCCCTGAAGGGAATAGCTGATAGACTGGGCCTGTGGCAGGTGATGAGAGAACCAACACGAGGGGAAACACTACTTGACCTTGTCGTCGTGAATCTATCTGTTGCAGATGCATCTGTCCATGACAGTATGTAAAAAGAAAAAGATTAGTGAAGACAAATGTAGGTCCCTTACAGTCAGAAACAGGAGAATTTATAATGGGGAATAAGGAAATGGCAGAGCAATTAAACAAATACTTTGGTTCTCTCTTGACGGAAGAGGACACAAATAACTTCCCTGAGATGCTAGGGAACCAAGGGTCTAGTGAGAAGGAAGAATTAAAGGAACTTAGTATTAGTAAAAAAATAGTGCTGGAGAAATTAATGGGGCTGAAAGCCGATAAATCCCCAGGGCCTGATAATCTGCATCCCAGAGTACTGAAAGAGGTAGCCATGGAAATAGTGGGTGCATTGGTTGTCATCTTCCAAAATTCTATAGATAATGGAACAGTTCCTGCAGATTGGAGGGTGGCAAATGTAACCCCACTATTTAAAAAAGGAGGGAGAGAGAAAACAGGGAACTATAGACTGGTTAGCCTAACATCAGTAGATGGGAAAATGCTAGAGTCTATTGTAAAGGATGTGATAACAGGACACTTAGAAAATATCAACGGGATTAGACAAAGTCAACATGGATTCATGAAAGGGAAATCGTATTTGACAAACCTACTGGAGTTTTTTGAGGATGTAACTGGTAGAATAGATAAGGGAGAACCAGTGGATGTGGTGTATTTGGATTTTCAGAAGGCCTTTAATAAAGTCCAACATAAGAGGTTAGTGTGCAAAACTAAAGCACATGGTATTATGTCCGTGTATAATTGAGACACGGACAGCAGGAGTTGATTTAAACAAGTCTTTACTGAATGGAGTCAATCGGGAAACTGAAACTACAGAGGCTTGCTAGCGCCTTTTATACAGGGGTGGTCACTGCCGGTACTGCAGTCTGAGACCAGTTATTCCCTTAAAGGTACATACACAACAATTCCTCCCCTTTTAGATAAACAGTACATAACATTCATTTAACAACTAAATGATAACTAATTACAATCACAATTACGGTTGCTAGATACATTGGTTGAGGTTAAGCAATTATAAGTTCAGTCTTTGAGTAGGCTTCCTGATTCTGCCTGGATAACGCCTCTTTGGAGTATCAGGTTCTTCTGGCAAGGTTGAGTCTGGATCCATGTCGTTGTTTGGTTCATCTGCTTCCAATATCACCGATTCTGCGGTAGCTGCAATTGGTACGTCGATTTCATTGCCAGGTGTATCAGATCGTGGTGTGGAGTTGACGTTTTCCAGTGACTCTAGAATCTGGTCAGCATGGCGTCTTACAATGCTCTCTCCAACGTCCACGGTATACATGAGAGGTCCTTGCCGTGTACAAATCGTTCCTGGCTGCCATTTCTCAGTGCGGTAGTCCCAGGCCAAAACTGGTTGACCTATCTTAAAACTCTTGGTCGGCCTTTCATTCATATTCTGAAACTGCCTGTTCTCCACATCTCTTCGGACGTTTGGCTTAACCAAATCCAAGCGGCATCGTAGTCTTCGATTGAAGAACATCATGGCTGGAGTTTGGTTGGTAATTGCATGTGTCGCATTCCGGTAGGCAAACAAGAAGTTGTCCACCTTGTGTTGTAGGGGTATATCTTCATTACACATTGCCTTGATAGCCTTCTTGAATGTTTGAACAAACCTCTCAGCCAATCCATTAGTGGCTGGATGATATGGGGCAGATGTGTAATGCTTAACACCATTGTTCTTTATGAACCTCCGGAACTCTTCAGACACAAACTGTGGTCCATTGTCAGAGCAAATCTGTTCAGGCAGCCCATTCCTGGCGAATATGGTTCGTAAAACTGTGATCGTTTTTCTGTGGTGGTTGAAGACATTTTTATTACCTCTGGCCACTTTGAATGTGCATCCACCGCAATTTAAAACATCGAGTCCATGAAGGGACCAGCAAAATCAATGTGCATCCTTTGCCATGGAGATGAGGGCCACTCCCATGGATGTAGAGGAGCTTGTGGTGGGGCGTTTTGGACCTTCTGGCACCCTGTACAGCTCTTGGTCATCTCTTCGATTTCTCTATCGATTCCCGGCCACCACACAAACGCTCTGGCTAAGTTCTTCATTTTTACCCCTCCCAGATGACCCTCATGAAGCTCATTGAGCACTCTATCCTGCAATTTGGGTGGAATTACTACTCTGGATCCACACATCAAGGTTCCTCTGCACACTGACAGCTGTTCTCTTCTCGGCGAGAATGCTGGCAGCAGTGGTTCGCCATGTGCTGGCCATCCCTTCACCGTTAAATCATAGACCCGGGATAGTATCGGGTCATTGCGTGTTTCCTTTTGTTTGTTTGCATTCGTCACAGGGAGACATTCGACTATGGTCGAGTGGAATATCTCCATTGGATCCACTGCAAGGTCTTCTTCCACCGTCGGCAACGGTAGGCGCGACAATCCATCAGCATTCCCATGCTGTTTAGTTCCTTTGTACTCGATGTCATATTGGTGTGCCCCTAGGAAAAGGGACCACCTCTGCAGCCGTTGCGCTGTCATTATCGGTACGCCCTTCTGAGGGTTGAAAATGGAGACAAGAGGTTGATGATCAGTTAGTAGAGTAAATTTTTGACCGTGCAGGTAGTGATTAAACTTCTTCACCCCCCACACTAGGCTGAGGGCCTCTCTGTCAATCTGGGCGTAGTTACGCTCGGCAGAAGTTAACGAGCGTGACGCAAAAGCTATCGGCCTCTCTAAACCATCAAGGAATTTATGTGACAGTACCGCCCCAATGCCGTAGGGAGACGCATCACACGCCAGTCTGATCGGCAGTGTTGGGTTGTAGTGAGCCAATACTTCTCTTGAAGTGATTAAGTCCTTACTCTTCTGAAAGGCCCGCTTACATTCATTGCTCCATTTCCATGCTACTCCCGTTCGTAGTAGGGCGTTCAGTGGGTGCAGAATTGTGGACAAATTCGGTAAAAACTTATGGTAGTAATTCACCAATCCGAGGAATGACCTCAGTTGCGACACATTTTCAGGCGCTGGGGCCTTAACAACCGCTTCAATTTTGTCAGGGGACTTATGTAACCCCTCTTCATCAATCATGTGGCCACAATACGATATCTGTTTCTTAAAAAACTCGCACTTGGGGCGGTTGGCTTGTAGCCCATGTTCCCGTAGTCTAGTGAGCACCTGTTCTAGGTTGTTAAGGTGTTCACTGTCATCTTCACCTGTCACAAGGATGTCGTCCAAGTAACACTGAGTCCCCGGAATCCCTTGCAGGACTTGTTCCATCGCTCTTTGCCATATCGCCGGAGCCGATGCTACTCCGAATACCAATCGATGATACTGGTAAAGACCTTTGTGAGTGTTTATTGTGAGATACTTCCTAGAGGATTCTTCAACCTCCATCTGCAAATATGCTTGTGCTAGGTCAATTTTTGTAAAACGCTTCCCTCCAGATAGTGAGGCGAAGATGTCTTCTATCCTTGGAAGAGGATATTGTACTGTGTGAAGGACTGGGTTCACCGTCACCTTGAAGTCCCCACAGATGCGAACCTTCCTTGGCTCCTCAGACTTATTGCTTAACGTTTTCTTCATGACAGGAATGATAGGTGTTGCCCACTCACTCCAGTCGACCTTAGACAACATGCCTGCCTTCTCCAGATTCTCCAGCTCTGCCTCGACGGCTGGGCGAATTGCATATGGTACCGGTCTTGCTTTGAAAAACTTGGGAATTGCATTCTCTTCTATTTTTATCGAGGTGGTTACGCCTTTAAGAGTGCCCAGTTCTTGTTGAAATACCTCTTTGGCGTTAGCTAAGATTGTTGACAATCGTCCAGGAGTGACGTCTTCATCTTTTTTACCATCCACCGTCATTGCATGAATGGAGTGCCAATCTAAGCTTATCTTCCTGCTCCATTCACATCCCAATAACGGTGGTCCACCATTTTGCAGTATGTAGAGATACAATTTCCGTATTTTCTTGCCGTTGTATTCGACAGGCACCCTTATTTTTCCTCTGGGGTATACTTTTTGCCCCGTATACGTCGTCAAGACGATGGATGTCTCTCTCAAGGGTATGTGTGAGAATAGCCGCTCATATTCTCGTCGATTCATGACGGTTAGCGCTGATCCTGTATCCAATTCCATTTTAACTTGGGACCCTGCTAGCGTGAGGGTGACCCAAATGGTTCGGTGATCCTCTTTTGCGATTACATTGTGAAGTTTGAGACAGCTTAGTCTCTTGTTCCCGGATTCACTATTGCTCATCTGGTCTTCGGAACTACTGTCCGTCATCTTTTGTACTTTCTTGTACCGTTCCTTAGTAGCCTTTTTGTTGTCGCTGGTCTTCTTCCCAGACCTGCAAACTCGTGCAATGTGTCCCATCTTTCCGCATTGCCTGCATATTTTGGCCTTGGACCAGCAGTCCTTCTGGTCATGGTTAGTTCTGCCGCAGCGATAACATTTTGCAAATTCCCGTGTCATTTCGTGGGTGCCGTATTCCTGTGGCTTTTGTTGTATTTCCGCAGCTCCCCTGGCTGCTGCTTCATACGATACTGCCACGCTGAAAGCCTTATCTAGCGTCAGCTCTTTCTCTGAGAGTAACTTCTTCTGTGTTCCTTCACTCAGGAGTCCACAGACAAATTTGTCCCGTAGGGTATCTGCCAGTCCTGCTCTGAACTGGCAGTGCTTTGATAGCTTGCGTAGTTCCGTAAGGTACTCAGCATTGCTCTCATCTTTATGCTGAGTTCTCCTGTGGAATTTAAATCTTTCTGCTATCAGCAGCGGTGCAGGGTTTAGGTGTTCCTGTAGGACAGCAACAATTTTGTTAAAACGCTTCGCCTTCAGTTTGGCTGGAGTAATCAGGTCCCGCAATAGGCCGTATGTTCTAGCGCCCATTAAGTTTAGCAATACCGATGCCTTTTTCTCATCGGCTATTTCGTTTGCCTCGCAATATACCTCGACTCTTTCCACATACGTGGTCCAGTCCTCTATTGTATTATCAAAGGCAGTGATATCGCCAGTCTTCGGCATCTTGAAAATCTAAAATGGCACCTCCCGCGCTTTGCCTTCTTTCCCGATTTAACAAAATGGCGCCTCCCGCGCTTTGCCTTCTTCCCCGCTGATTAAGATGGCGCCTCCCGCGCTTTGCCTTCTTCCCCGCTGTTGCTAGCGCTGCTTTCTGCGGTTTCCATTGCAACCTGCAGCTCCTCACGGTTTCCTGCGCGTTTAATATTTCTTTTTTTATTATTTTCCCATCGTGGAACAACCCTGTGGGACTCTTGCCTCCCGCTTCTCAGGTCCGTACGCTGCCCGGCTTCGTAGCACCGGCCGCGCCCTGTGTGCTCCACCCTCTCTCTTTCTCCTCTTCCCGACAACGCTGCTCGGCCCCGTTGCAAGCCACCCGCTCGAGTTCGCGACCGCCGCAGCCCAGGAAGGATCAGTGTACTACCTGCCACCAGCCCGATTAGCTGAAGCACCATCGACAGGAACCAGGCCCCGCTCTCGACAGCTTCTCCAGCAATCTTCAACTCCGCTGACTCAGGGGCGGATGCCCACGGTCGACGCCCATTTCTACTGCTTCTTTCTTCCTTCTGGCCTCGACCTCTGCTCACTTCACTTCAGGAATGGATCCCAGGAGGTGGTGCAGACTGTAGGTAAGTTCGTATCTGCTCGTCGCCAATATTATGTCCGTGTATAATTGAGACATGGACAGCAGGAGTTGGTTTAAACAAGTCTTTACTGAATGGAGTCAATCGGGAAACTGAAACTACAGAGGCTTGCTAGCGCCTTTTATACAGGGGTGGTCACTGCCGGTACTGCAGTCTGAGACCAGTTATTCCCTTAAAGGTACATACACAACACATGGGATTGGGGGTAATATACTGGCATGGATTGAAAATTGGTTAAGACAGGAAAGAGAGAGTAGGAATAAATGGGTCTTTTTGGGGTGGCAGGCGGTGAATAGTGGGGTAGCGCAGGGATCAGTGCTTGGGCCCCAGCTATTCACAATATATATCAATGATTTGGATGAGGGAACCAAATGTAATATTTCCAAGTTTGCTGACAACACGAAACTAGGTGGGATTGTGGGTTGTGAGGAGGATGCAAAGAGGCTTCAAGGCGATTTAGACAAGTTGAGTGAGTGGGCAAATACATGGCAGATGCAGTATAATGTGGATAAATGTGAAGTTATCCATTTCGGTAGGAAAAACAAAGTCAGAGTATTATTTAAATGGTGATAGATTGGGAAATGTTGATGTACAAAGGGACTTGGGTGTCCTTGTACACCAGTCACTGAAAGCAAACATGCAGGTGCAGCAAGCAGTTAGGAAGGCAAATGGTATGTTGGCCTTCATTGCAAGAGGATTTGAGTACAGGAGCAAGGATGTCTTACTACAGTTGTACAGGGCCTTGGTGAGACCACACCTGGAGTACTGTGTGCAGTTTTGGTCTCCTTACCTAAGAAAGGATATACTTGCCATAGAGGGAGTGCAGCGAAGGTTCACTAGGCTGACTCTTGGGATGGCAGGACTGTCGTATGAGGAGAGATTGGGTCGACTAGGCCTGTATTCACTAGAGTTTAGAAGAATGAGAGGGGATCTCATTGAAACGTATAAAATTCTGACAGGGCTAGACAGACTAGATGCAGGGAGGATGTTTCCCCTGGCTGGGGGGTCTAGAACAAGGGGTCACAGTCTCAGGATAAGGGGTAGGACATTTAGGACTGAGATGAGGAGAAATTTCTTCACTCAGAGGGTGGGGAACCTGGGAATTCTCTACCACAGAAGGCTGTGGAGGCCAAGTCACTGAATATATTTAAGAAGGAGATAGGTAGATTTCTAGACATAAAAGGCATCAAGGGGTATGGGGAGAAAGCGGGAATATGCTTTTGAGATAGAGGATCAGCCATGATCATATTGAATGGCGGAGCAGGCTCGAAGGGCCGAATGGCCTACTCCTGCTGCTATTTTTCTATGTTTCTATGCATTGGTAGCAGTGACCACCGCACATTTCTTGTGGAGATGAAGTCCCTTCTTCACACTGAGGACACCCTCCATTGTGTTGTGTAGCACTACCACTGTGCTAAATGGGATAGATTCAGAACAGATCTAGCAGCTCAAAACTGGACCTCCATGAGGCACTGTGGGCCATCAGCAGCAGCAGAATTGTATTCCACCACAATCTGTAACCTCATGGCCCGGCATATCCCTCACTCTACCATTACCATCAAGCCAGAGGACCAACCCTGGTTCAATAAAGAGTGCAGAAGAGCATACCAGGAGCAGCACCAGGCATATCTAAAAATGAGGTGCCAATCTGGTGAAGCTGCAACACAGGTCTACATGCATGCTATACATGCGGAAGCATTATGCTATATACACAGCTAAGTGAACCCACAATCAAAGCTGTGTAGTCCGGCCATATCTAATCATGAATGGTGGTGGATAATTAAACAACTAACCGGACGAGGTGGCTCCATGAATATCCGCATCCTTAATGATAGCAGAGCCCAGCACGTGAGTGCAAAAGACAAGGCTGTAGCATTTGCAACCACCTTCAGCCAGAAGTGTCGAGTGGATGATCCATCATGGCCTCCTCCTGTGGTCCCTACCATCATAGAAGCCAGTCTTCAGCCAATTCGATTCACTCCACATGATATCAAGAAACGGCTGAGCGCACTGGATACAGCAAAGGCTATAGGCCCCAACAACATTGCGCTGTAGTGCTGAAGACTTCTGCTCCAGAACTAGCTGTGCCTCTAGCCAAGCTGTTCCAGTATAGCTATAACACTGGCATCAAGCCAACAAAGCGGAAAATTGCCCAGGTATGTCCTGTCCACAAAAAGTAGGACAAATCCAATCCAGCCGAATACCGCCCCATCAGCCTACTCTCAATCATCAGCAGTGTGATGGAAGGTGTCGTTGACAGTGCAATCAACTGTTACTTACTCACCAATAACCTGCTTGCCAGTGCTCATTTTGGGTTCCACCAGGACCACTCGCCTTCAGACCTCATTACAGCTTTGGTCTAAACATGGAGAAAAGAACTGAATTCCAGAGGTGAGGTGAGAGTGACTGCTCTTGACAGCAAGGCAGCATTTGACCGAGTGCGGCATCAAGGAGCCCGAGTAAAATTGAAGTCCAATGGGAATCAGGGGGAAAACTCTCCACTAGCTCATACCTAGCACAAAGGAAGATGGTCGTAGTTGCTGGAGGCCAATCATCTCAGCCCCAGGACATATCACTGCAGGAGTTCCTCAGGGCAGTGTCCTGGGCCCAACCATCTTCAGCTGCTTCATCACTGACCTTCCCTCCATCATAAGGTCAGAAATGGGAATGTTTGTTGATGATTGCACAGTGTTCAGTTCAATTCCCAACTCCTCAGATAATGAAGCAGTCCGTGCCCACATGCAGCAAGACCTGGACAACATTCAGGCTTGGGCTGATAAGTGGCAAGTAACATTTGTCCCACACAAGTGCCAGGCAATGACCACCTCCAACAAGAGAAAGTCTAGCCACCTCCCCAAGGCATTCAACGGGATTACCATCGCCAAATCCTCCACCATCAATATCCTGGGGGTTACCATTGACCAGAAACTTAACTGGACCAGCCACATAAATACTGTGGCTACAAGAACAGGTCAGAGGCTGGGTATTCTGTGGCGAGTGGCTCATCTGCTGACTCCCCAAAACCTTTCCACCATCTGCAAGGCTCAAGTCAGGAGTGTGATGGAATGGGGTGGCGGGGGGGTTTGGGGGTGGGAGGATTCAGGAAAGAGTAAATTTAAAAGCAGCGAGAGAAGTGTCAAGGCTCTAGAGCAGAGTAGAGTTTTGGGTAAAAATAAGCAGAGTGGGCCAGGAAGGGACAGAGAGAATAACAAAAGTAATAAGGCATCAGTGACTAAGTTGACATCAGGGAAAAATAGAAATAAGTCAAAGCTATATCTGAATGCACGAAGCATTCGCAACAAAATAGATGAATTAATAGCGCAGATAGAAATGAACAGGTTTGATCTAATAGCCATAACGGAGACGTGATTGCAAAGTGGCCAAGGTTGGGAACTAAATATTCCAGGATACTTCACTTTTAGAAGAGAGAGGCAAAATGGAAAAGGAGGAGGGGTAGCCCTGATAATAAAAGATGGGATAAAGACAGTAGAGAGAAAGGATCTTAGCTCTGAAAATCAAGAAGTAGAATCTGTTTGGGTGGAGCTAAGAAACAGCAAGGGGCAGAAAACATTGGTGGGAGTTGTTTTTGGTCCCCAAATAGTAGTTGTAATGTAGGGCAGAGTTTAAATCAGGAAATTAGAGGCGCATGTAACAAGGGTAATACAGTAATCATAGGGGACTTTAATCTACATATAGACTGGGCAAACCAAATTTGCAGCAATAGTGTGGAGGATAAATTCATGGAATGTATGCGAGATAGTTTTCTAGATCTGTATGTTGAGGAACCAACTAGGGAACAGACTATTTTAGATCTAGTATTGTGCAATGAGAAAGGGTTAATTAATAACCTTGTAGTAAAGGGGCCTTTAGGGAAGAGTGACCATAATATGATAGAATCTTATATTGAGTTTGAAAGTGATTTAGTTAAATCCGAAACTAGGGTATTAAATCTCAACAAAGCAAACTACGTAGCTATGGGGGGACGAGTTGGCTAAGGTAGATTGGGAAACTACATTAAAAGGTATGATGGTAGACAAGCAATGACTAGCATTCAAAGAATTAATACATAATTTACAACAAATATACATTCCTTTAAGGCACAAAAGACCCACAGGAACAGTGGTCCAACCGTGGCTGACAAGAGAAATTAAAGATAGTATTAGATCAAAGGAAGAGGCTTATAATGTTGCCCAAAAGAGTAGTAAGCCTGAGGATTGGGAGGATTTTAGAATTCAGCAAAGGAGGGCCAAGAAATTGATAAAGAAAGAGAAATTAAAGATAGTATTAGATCAAAGGAAGAGGCTTAAAATGATGCGATAGCAAAATACTGCGGATGCTGGAAATCTGAAATAACAACAGAAAACGCTGGAAAAACTCAGCAGGACAGGGCAGCATACATGGAGAGAGAAACGGAGTTAACGTTTCAGGTCGATGATCTTTCGACAGAACTGGAAAAAAGCAGGAAATGGAAATCAAGTTTAGGGGCTGGGAAAAGGGGGGGTGAAGGAACAAAAAGGAAGGTCAGTGATAGGATAGAAAGCAGGAGAGATTAAGAGACATTGAGAGACATTAAGAGATATTCAAGGCAAGAGGAGGTGGTAATAGGGCAGGTTAAGGAACAAAGGATGGCTCTAGATGAGGTGTGAATTGCGCTGGCAGAATGAAGGGCAGCTGCCATGTGGGAGGGAAGAAAAAAAGAAGAAAATATATATATGGGATATGGGCCGAGGTTATGATCTGAAATTGTTGAACTCTATGTTGAGTCCAGAGGGCTGTAGAGTGCCTAATCGAAAGATGAGGTGCTGTTCCTCGAGCTTACGCTGAGCTTCCGTGGAACAGTGCAAGAGGCCGAGGACAGTGAGGTCTGAGTGGGAATGGAGCAGTGAATTAAAGTGACAGGCCACCGGGAGCTCGGAGTCCCCCTTACGGACTGAATGGAGGTGTTCCGCAAAGCGGTCATCCATAAGAACATAAGAACATAAGAAATAGGAGCAGGAGTAGGCCAATCGGCCCTCGAGCCTGCTCCGCCATTCAATAAGATCATGGCTGATCTGATCCTAACTGCCAATCCACTATCACAGAACCATCTCCTGAATCTAACAGAATTAGACACACGAAATAGGAGCAGGATCAGGCTACACGGCCCCTGGGCCCACTCCGCTACCCACAGGGCCATGACCGATCCGAACCTAGACTCATGTCCAAATTCCTGCCCGCTCCCCATAACCCTTAATTCCCTTTACTTCTAGGAAACTGTCTATTTCTGTTTTAAATTTATGTAATGATGTAGCTTCTACAGCTTTTTGGGGCAGCATATTCCATGGACCTACCACCCTCTGAGTGAAGTAGTTCCTCCTCATCTCAGTTTTGAAAGAGCAGCCCCTTACTCTGCATTTGGTCTCCCCAATGTAGAGGAGACCACATCGTGAGCAGCGAATACAGTATACTAAATTGCAAGAAGTACAAGTAAATCACTGTTTCACCTGGAAGGGGTGTTTGGGGCCCTGGACAGTGGGAAGAGGGGAGGTATAAGGGCATATGTTGCATCTCCTGCGCTTGCACGGGAAGGTGCCGGGCAAAGGGGAAGGGGTGCTGGGGGTGGTAGAGGAGTGGACTAGGGTGTCGTGGAGGGAGCGGTCCCTATGGAATGCTGAAAGGGGAGGTGAGGGGAAGATGCGTTTGGTGGTGGGATCACGTTGGAGGTGGCGGAAATGGCGGTGGATGATCCGTTGAATGTGGAGGCTGGTGGGGTGAAAGGTGAGGACAAGGGGAACTCTATCGTGGTTCCGGGAGGGAGGGAGGGGCAGGGGTGAGGGCAGAAGTGCGGGAGATAGAATGGACACGGTCAAGGGCCGTGTCAACCACAGTAGAGGGGAATCCTCGGTTGAGGAAAAAGGAAGACATGTCGGAAGCACTGGTATGGAAGGTGGCATCGTTGGAGCAGATGCGGCGGAGACGGAGAAACTGGGAGAATGGAATAGAGTCTTTACAGGAGGCGGGGTGGGAGGAAGTGTAGTCCAGGTAGCTGTGGGAGTCAGTGGGCTTGTAGTGAATGTTAGTCAATAACCTATCTCCAGAGATGGAGACGGAGAAGTCGAGGAAGGGAAGGGAGAGTCGGAGATGGACCATGTGAAGGTGAGGGAAGGGTGGAAATTGGAAGCAAAGTGATGTTGCCCAAAAGAGTAGTAAGCCTGAGGATTGGGAGGATTTTAGAATTCAGCAAAGGAGGGCCAAAAAATTGATAAAGAAAGAGAAATTAAAGATAGTATTAGATCAAAGGAAGAGGCTTATAATGTTGCCCAAAAGAGTAGTAAGCCTGCGGATAGGGAGGATTTTAGAATTCAGCAAAGGAAGGCCAAGAAGTTGATAAAGAAAGGGAAAATAGAATACGAGAGTAAACTAGCAATAGACATAAAAACAGACTGTAAAAGCTTCTATATGCAAAAAGGAAAAGATTAGCAAAAGTAAATGTGGGTCCCTTACTGGCTGAGACAGGAGAAATTATAATGGGGAATAAGGAAATGGTAGAGAAATTAAACAAATACTTTGGGCTGGATTTTCTCAATGGGAAGCTTTTGGAGGTGGGACTGTTGCTTGCCGGCTTTCAATTCCGCCTCCATCAGCTTCAGGGATTTTCCCCTGATTGACCTTGTTAAAGCCACCCAGCGGGCTCAGCATGCCAATTAGGGGGAAGTCAGTGACAGAGCACATCAACGTATGATGTGCCATCTGTCAAGAACTTTTGAAATAAGAAATGTCATCGTTTGATAGCTCTGTGAAGCTGTCAAACACTGACATTCTGTGTAGTTTGATGAGTCCTTGTGTTCAGGACTCATCAAACCTTTCAACTTTGCAGAAATCACCTGGCTGTTGGTTCGGAGGATCCAACAGCCAGTCTGTGATATCTACAATGGAGATGTCGGGACTCCGGCTCCACAACAGCTGAAGGCTGTAGGCAGAAACAAAGGTAAGTGAACATTTTCGAACACTTTACATTCACCTTACATACATACCACTCCACACTTGCACTCATCACTCACCTCTACATCGCACTTTCAGACACCTCCGACCCCCACAGACCTCCTACTCATCTCCTACACCCTGGCAGGGTTCCCCGAGGTCGGGAAGCCTGCACTTCAGAAAGAAAAATGGGGATAATCCTATTTTCTGCCTGTTAACTACCTATTAACAGGCAGTTAATAGGCTTTAATCACTTTCCCGCCTTGAGGAGACCGGACCCGGGGCAGGACGGCTTCCCGCCTCCTGGCAAGAGGGCACAGAGGCCACCCGCCCCCAAATTCTGCAATTTTACTGGCAGTCCTGCCTCCATACCCGCCTCAGAAATCACAGAAATCACAGAAACCCCACAATGCAGATAGAGGCCATTTCGGCCCATCGAGCCTGCACCGACACATATCCCACCCGATCCCCGTAACCCCTACACCAACACATATCCCACCCTATCCCCGTAACCCCACGTATTTAATCCCCCTAACACTAAGGGTCAATTTATCATAGCCAATCAACCTAACCCGCACATCTTTGGACTCCTCGGGGCTGACAAAATCCAGCTCTTTGTGTCTGTCTTCACGGAAGAAGACGCAAAAACTTCCCGGAAATAGTGGAGAACCAAGGCTCTAGCGAGAATGAGGAACTGAAAGAAATTAGTAACAGTAAAAAATAGTACTGGAGAAATTATTGGGACTGAAAGCTGATAAATCCCCTGAACCTGATGACCTACATCCTAGGGTTTTGAAAGAGGTGGCTATGGAGATAGTGAAAGCATTGATTGTCATTTTCCAAAATTCCATAGATTCTAGAATCGTTCCCGCAGATTGGAAGGTAGCAAATGTAACCCCACTATTTAAGAAAGAAGGGAGAAAGAAAATGGGGAACTACAGACCAGTTAGCCTGACATCATTGTAGGGAAAATGCTAGAATCTATTATTAAGGACGTGGTAACAGTGCACATGGAAAATAATAATAGGATTGGGCAGAGTCAACACGGATTTATGAAAGGGAAATCATGTTTGACAAATCTGTTAGAGTTTTTTGAGGTTGTAACTAGCAGAATAGATAAGGGGGAACCAATAGATGTGGTGTATTTGGATTTTCAGAAGGCATTTGATAAGGTGCCACACAAGAGGTTATTAAACAAAATTAGGGCTCATGGGATTAGGGATAATATACTAGCATGTATTGGAGATTGGTTAACGGACAGAAAACAGAGAGTAGGAAAAAATGGATCATTTTCGGGTTGGCAGGCTGTAACTAGTGGGGTACCGCAAGGATCAGTGCTTGGGCCTCAGCTATTCACATTCTACATCAATGATTTGGATGAGGGGACCAAATGTAATATATCCAAGTTGGCTGATGATACAAAACTGGGTGGGAATGTAAGTTCAAGGGGATATAGACAGGCTAAGCGAGTGGGCAAGAACATGGCAAATGGAATATATTGTGTAGAAATGTGAAATTATCCACTTTGGTAGGAAAAATAGAAAAGCAGAGTATTTTATATATGGTGAGAGATTGGGAAATGTTGGTGTTCAGAGGGACCTGGGTGGCCTTGTACACGAATCACTGAAAGTTAACATGCAGGTATAGTAAGCAATTAGGAAAGCTTATTACAAAAGGATTTGAGTATAAGAGTAAAGACGTCTTATTGCAATTATATAGGGCCCTGGTGAACCACACCTGGAGTATTGTGCACAATTTTGGTCTACTTACCTAAGGAGGGATATACTTGCCATAGAGGGAGTGCAACGAAGGTTCACCAGACTGGTTCCTGGGATGGGGGGATTGTCCTATGAGGAGAGATTGAATAGACTAGGCCTATATTTTCTAGAGTTTAGAAGAATGAGAGGTGATCTGATTGAAACATACAAAATCCTTACAGGGCTTGACAGGGTAGATGCAGGGAGGATGTTTCCCCTGGCTGAGGAATCTAGAACCAGGAGTCACAGTCTCAGAATAAGGGGTCAGCCATTTAGTACTGAGATGAGGAGAAATTTCTTCACTCAGAGGGTGGTGAATCTTTGGAATTCTCTACCCCAGAGGGCTGTGGAGGCTCAGTCGTTGAGTATATTCAAGACAGAGATCGATAGATTTTTGAACATTAATGGAATCAAGGGATATGGGGATAGTGCAGGAAAGTGGAGATGAGGTACAAGATCAGCCATGATCTTATTGAATGGCAGAGCAGGCTTGAAGTGCCAAATAGCCTACTGCTCCTATTTCTTATGTTCTTATGTTTCCTGGATGAGTGCAGCTCTGACAACATTCAGGAAGCTCAACATCATCCAGGACAAAGCAGCCTGCTTGATTGGCACCCCATCTACCACCTTAAACATTCACTCCCTCCACCACCAGTGTACCGTGGCTGCAGTGTGTACCATCTACAAGATGCACTGCAGAAACTCGCCAAGGCTTCTTTGACAGCATCTCCCAAACCCACAACCTCTGCCACCTAGCTGGACAAGGGCAGCAGGCACATGGGAACACCACCACCTCCAAGTTCCCCTCCAAGTCACACACCATCCTGACTTGGAAATATATCGCCATTCCTTCATTGTCAATGGATCAAAATCCTGGAACTTCCTACCTAGCAGCACTGTGAGAGTATCTGTGTAAGTACAACTTTCTCCAGGGCAATTAGGGATGGGCAATCAATGCTGGCCTTGCCAGCAATGCCCACATCCCATGAATGAATTTTTTAAAAACACATTTCTAAACTTAGGCACAGGAATGGGATTTTTAACCCCATCAGTGAGCAGACCATGTCTCAAATCCTAGCAGTCAACTCAGGCCTCCGTTACTGACAATACCTGGCATCAGTTCCCAGCAATTACGCCAGGCCTCGGTTACCAGCAGCCAGCCTAGACTTTACACCCAGCAACCAAGGCAACAGTTTTTTGACAGCTGAGACAAAGGGAAAAAAAGCACTAGCGAGAGAAATTCAACTCACGCCGGAAACCAGCGCGAAACAGGCGGCGCAATCCTGACACCCGAGCGTAATGGATCGCCGGGCTTCATTTGCATTGAACCGGCGAGCTGCGGATCCCAATTGGGCATCCCAGTGCAGCTCAACGATCGGGGTCTGACTAATTCTGACTGCGAGCTGGCCTGCAGGTAGGTCCTGGGAGCGGGGTAAAAGGTGGGGTGGGCGTGGGCCGCAGTATTTTTGTGGAGCCAGGAGGAGCACTCCTGATCCTACTGGCACCACTGAAGTTAAACTATTAAATACTTTCCTTACATTTTTGGAGTGGTCTCCTTTAAGAATCGCTGATTAGGCCACAGAAGACCTGGAATAACAGCAGGGCAGGCTCTCATACCTTGTTTTACTGGGCATCCTTGCACTGGGTCACCCAGCCAGCATTGTTAAGAATAAAATGAGAGCAGTGGAAATGCCCCTTACTGTCTCATTAGCATGTGATTGTCTAGATCACTCCAATTCCAGGTGGAAGCCTGCTCTGCCTTCCCAGGGAAGCTGCGGAAATCCTTGCAGCATAAAACGGGCAAACATCCAGGGAATCAGTTGTCCAACCCTTTTTCTTGACCTTTGCACCAGGAAAAATGGGGATTCCCCAGAAACAAGGGTCATGTAAATTGGCTCAGTAGACTGAACTGCAGTTAAACACTAATTGGCCTCACTCTGAACCGTTTCTCGACAAACAAACTAACTCTGTTTGATCTGAGGCTCCATTTACTTAACCAAACTCAGACTTTATGACCTAAGGGGTCACAATTTCACTTCAGCAGAAATAAAAACACATTGTGCATTACAAACACTTAAAACATAGATGTCATCCAATTTACAGTCAGCAACACTATGGAAGATCAAAGAACTACAGTATTAAAAAAAACTTAAATTACAAATAATATAGTTGAATTAACCCAATTCGTCCGGTAGAAACCGGAAGGAGAAGAAGTTAAAAAGGAGCGGGGGAAATTACCCACTTCATTCCCAATCTGGCCGATTGCAATTTTAAATTGCCCAAAGCCAGCAGTGTCCTTCTTTACGTATGCAGTAAGTCGCCAATGGCGTCATCGCGGTCCGACTGCTATATTTACCTGTGGCCTGAGTGGGGGAGCAGTGGTGGCTTCCCCACCAGTTTAAAGCTGTTAGGATCAAGATCCAGGGCCAGAGGAGATCCAGGTAAGCGTAATATCTTAACTTTTTACAGGTCTTCTTGTGGGTCACGGGGAGCGGGAGTGCTCCTCCCTGCCCCGGATGACCTTCCCCCCACCCCGCCCTGCCCCGCCCCGACCACGATTCCCCTTCTCCAGCCCTCTGATGCGCTTACTGTGTGCGGGAAACCGTTCCCCCAGTCTCCAGCGGTGGCCTCCGAGTTGTAATGATATCAGCAAATAGTGATGATATTTGTCTGTGTTTGATTACTTATGCCTTACAGCATATTTGTCTGTGTTTTTGATTGCTTGTGCCTGAGCAGCAGAGGTCATGTGACACAGACAAACAGGCTGACAGTTTTACTTTCAGTTTCATTCTAGATGCATCACAGCATAGTGTGTTCTGTAAAGGCTGTTAAAAAGAGTTGAATAGACTTTAGATTAAAACTCATTCTCTTTCATAAATGAGTCGTTATTGAACCCACAAAGAAATCAATACATGGTGTCAGAAGTGGCTGAAAGAGATGAAGAGAAAATATCTGAAGTTAAATCAGCTCTCCACAGATTAGCAAGCCAGAAGAGAACATCGTTGCTTACCATTAGAGAATAGCTAACAAAGTGAAAAATGGAAGGTTTACTCCCACCGGCGATGCTTCAATTGACAGGTCATGTGGCTGAAAATTGGAGGAGATTCAAACAATGTGTAGGGTTGTATTTATCAGCTATCGGAGCTGACAAGAAAAGTAATAAAAGGAAATCGTCACTGTTCTTACATGTCGTGGGTGATGAAGCGCTCGAGGTGTATAATAACTTCACATTTGATGTTGATGGAGACAAAATGAAGCTAGATAAAATAATGGAACAGTTTGAGGCCTACTGCATACCTAAACGCAACGTGACCTTTGAGAGGCACAAATTTTTCACATGTGTACAGAAAATCGGCGAGACTATTGATCAGTATGTGACTGAACTGAGAAACCGAAGCAAATCGTGCGAATTTGGGGGACTCACAGACTCGCTGATAAAAGACAGACTGGTGTGTGGTATTCCAGATAACGGTCTAAGGGAAAGACTGCTAAGAGAGCAAGATCTAGACCTGGGAAACGCCATAGCACTGTATAGGGCTACAGAGACTGTGAAGTTGCAGGCAAAGGAGCTGTTCAGTGACAGTAGCTGCAACGTGGATGCAGTGAGAAAGAACGGTTACAAACCGTTTAACAAAGAGAGCGCCAATGTGAAAAAAGAGACGTGGCCAGCAAATGAAAATGAAAGGGACAATCGGAAGTCATGTAGTCGATGCGGTACACAGCATCCACCAAGAAAGTGTCCAGCATATGGTAAAACATGCAATAGATGCAACAAAAACAACCATTATGCCCGTTGCTGTAAGAACCAAGCACAACAAAGCAAGGTCCATACAGTAGATGAAAGTGAGATAGAGGAATTCTATGTAGATGTGGTGTCTGAAAACAAAAAAGAAGAAAGAGACTGGATGTTGACACTAAAAGTGAATGACATACACATTCCATTTAAATTGGATACTGGAGCACAAGTTAATGTGATAGAGACCGATTTTAAGAGAATTAGACCCAGACCAAAGTTACATGGAATACAAGTGAAAGTGACCGGATACTCAGGTACTGATATACCAGTGAAAGGAAAATGCATTGTCAAAGTAACACACAAGGACAGAGAGCACACGCTAGCATTAATCGTGGTGCCTAAGGATGTGCAAGCCATACTAGGTTTAAAAGCCTGTGAGAGACTGAACCTGGTAAAGAGAGTCCTCGTTGTGGAAAGCGAAGGAGAGACAGTCTATGATGAACTCATGAAAGAGTACAAAGACCTATTTAAGGGTCTAGGCTGCATTCCAGGAGAACACACGATCAGAGTAGATAAAAGTATGACACCGGTCATACATCCATGCAGAAAAGTTCCGTTTGCTCTTCAAAAGCAACTGAAGGCAGAGTTGGACAGGATGGAAAGCCTGAATGTGATCCAGAAGATAGATGAGCCAACTGAGTGGGTGAGTTCCCTCGTCGTAGTGGACAAAAAGAATGGAAAGCTCAGAATTTGCCTGGATCCAAGAGATCTAAACAGAGCAATAAATAGAGAGCACTTCAAGCTTCCTACACATGAGGAAATCATGGCACAGTTTGCAAATGCAAAATATTTCAGCAAGTTAGATGTATCCTCAGGATTTTGGCAGATGAAGCTGGACGAAGGAAGTTCAAGACTGTGCACGTTCAACACTCTATTTGGCAGATACAGATTCCTAAGGTTACCATTTGGCATTGCCTCAGCTCCTGAAGTGTATCACAAGACTATCCATATGATCTATGAGCACCTGGAGGGAGTTGATACATCAATGGATGACATCATAGTATGGGGAACCATGAGAACTGAGCATGACGAGAGACTGACAAAAGTGCTGGAAGCAACAAGGAAAACAAACCTGAAGCTGAATAGAGAGAAATGCCAGCTCGGGGTGACAGAACTGACATTCGTGGGAGATATCCTTAGCAGTGAGGGCATCAAACCAGATCCCAGAAAGGTGTCCGCCATTGAGAATATGCCAAGGCCACAATGCAAAAAGGACGTGCAGAGGTTTAATGGAATGATCAATTACATGGGTAAATTCATATCCAACCTTTCAGAAAAGATGGCGCCGCTGAGAAGACTAACTGAAAAGAACATAGAATGGGAATGGAATCATGAGCATGAGAAGTCATGGAGCGATCTAAAGAAACTGCTCACAGAGGAACCAGTTCTGAGGTTTTATGACCCAGCGAGACCCATCAAGATATCATCAGATGCATCACAGAGTGGGCTCGGTGCCGTTCTTCTGCAAAAATATGACGACTGGCAACCTATTGCATATGCATCGCGCTCAATGACAGACGCAGAGACGCGATATGCTCAAATAGAAAAGGAGCTGCTCAGCATCACATACGCCTGTGAAAGATTTCACCAGTTTGTGGCAGGACAAGGAATCAGTGTAGAGACTGACCATAAGCCCTTGATTGCATTGTTCCAAAAGCCACTAAATAGCTGTCCGCTTAGAATACAAAGAATGATGATCAGGCTGCAACGCTATACACTGAATGTTGCGTACACACCGGGTAAGCTGATGTATACAGCAGACACGTTGTCCAGAGCTGTTGACCCAAGTGAGCCCGCAAACACCACAATGGATGAAAAAGTGAACGCCTACGTGGACATGATCACAAGTGCACTGCCCATAGCAGATGCAAAAATGGAGCTCATAAAGACTGAGACAAACAAAGATGAAACAATGAGACGACTGAGAAAAAGCATCTTGGATGGATGGCCCAACATGAAGCAAGACTGCTCACCTGATATAGCAGAGTACTGGAACTGCAGGGCGGAACTATCAGTGGTCGAAGACATCATCTACAAAGGAAGTAAAATAGTTATCCCAAAGAGTCTGAGAAGAGAGATGCTAAAAAAGGTCCATGGAGGACATCTGGGAATCGAAAAGTGTAAGAAAAGAGCACGAGAGGTGATGTACTGGCCACGAATCAACCAAGATGTGACAAATGAGGTGTCAAACTGCACAATATGCCTGAAATATCGAGCAAGCAATCCGGTAGAACCACTAAAGCCACACCCAGCACCAGACAGACCTTACCAGAAGATAGGCGCTGACCTATTCGTATGTCAAGGGAAGGACTATCTTGTCGTCACAGACTATTACTCCCTGTATCCAGAGGTTTGTAGACTGTACACCACCACTGCAGAAGCTGTGATAAGAAGTATGAAAGCCATATTCTCCAGACATGGCGTGGCAAGCGAGGTCTTCACAGACAACGGACCCCAGTTTAACAATGCAAATTTCCGACACTTTGCCAAAGAGTGGGACTTTGTCCACACAACGTCAAGTCCTCACTATCCACAGTCCAATGGACTAGTGGAAAAATCAGTCCAGACAGTGAAAAGACTGATGTACAAGGCAAAAGACAGTGGAACTGACTTCTACCAAAGCATGCTTGTATACCGCACAACGCCGCTCGAGTGTGGTATGTCACCAGCCCAACTCCTGATGGGACGTCGGCTAAGGTCAAACCTACCCATCCCGGAGAACCTCCTGAAAACAAAAGAGGGGGAGAAAGTGAGGAAGTTCAAAGAACAACAGAAAGAAAAGCAAAAGTATTACTATGACAGAGGAACACAAAACCTACCTGAACTCCACACTGGTGACCAAGTAAGGTTCAAAGACAAAACAAACACATGGACTCAGAAGGGAACTGTCCTGAGTGAAGTTCAACCAAGATCATACACCATTCAGACAGATGAGGGTGCTGTTCTGAGAAGAAATCGTCGAGATCTTCTCATGGGACCAGCCACAGCAGGTCAAGAGACTGATACTGGTGAACAACCTGATCACACAGCTGAGAACCAATCATCTGAGGCAACAACTCAGATTCAAGGACAATCAATCAGAAAATCCTCAAGAGACGTGAAGCCTCCTAAGAGACTCATTGAGCAAATTTAAGGACTATTGTTATAGAAGGAAGTAATGTTATCTTATTCTTTCTTCAAGTTCTAGTGTATTGACATATTTCATGTGAACACACAATGCATGGGTAAAAAACCTTGATCATGATAATGATAATGTAAGTTCATTAAATGTTGTTAGTTAAAAGTAAAATACTTTTGTTTTAAGAAAGGGAGATGTAATGATATCAGCAAATAGTGATGATATTTGTCTGTGTTTGATTACTTATGCCTTACAGCATATTTGTCTGTGTTTTTGATTGCTTGTGCCTGAGCAGCAGAGGTCATGTGACACAGACAAACAGGCTGACAGTTTTACTTTCAGTTTCATTCTAGATGCATCACAGCATAGTGTGTTCTGTAAAGGCTGTTAAAAAGAGTTGAATAGACTTCAGATTAAAACTCATTCTCTTTCATAAATGAGTCGTTATTGAACCCACAAAGAAATCAATACACGAGTCATCTGATTTTAAATGCTGGGCAGGTGCTTCCCGCCGACTTACAGGCCGTTTTGGTCATGAAGTTGGCATTGGGTATGGTAATGCAGGCCGGCTGTTAAAATTGGCTAAGTCATCCAGTGACATCTCCTGAATGGGTCAGCTGCTTTCTAGGCTGCGCATCCCGGAAGTAAAAATCGACCTCAATAAGTTTTAAAATGAGACATGGCACAATGTTTAGAGTTGACACTTGATGGTAAGTATGAGAAATGTCTGTTCTAATCATATCAATATTAACAGTGGTCTCTTGAACTCCTTACTAACTGAGGAAGTATCAACTCATGTCAGTTTGCCAAATGTAACCAAATATTAGTTTGGCTGAATTATTGTCATTATACCTATCTGGACTGAATGTTTGGACTGGCACAACATAGTCAAGTGGCAATAGACATAATGGAAAAAAATTACAGACAATATTCAAAAATTGTATAAAACTATTTGAAAGTGTGTTGGATGCGTGCACATATCCACTGGAGATGACAACACATTCATTACTCAGAGTCCAAGTTCTTTTAAACTTTGAAAAGTCTGTCCAATGTAAACTCCAGAATATTTGCACAGCTCCTGTTTAGGATAGTCAATGAGCCAATGATTTGACTTTTCCATCAATAAAATGGGGTTGGCTTCTACGGTTTGGAATTAAATCGCTCAGCTTTATTTTTAGTTAGTTTGAAACTGAATGGAAAGTGTACTTAATTCACTGATTGTTGTAATAGTAAGGCCCTCATAATCCAAATTGATCTTGTGATCTAATTCATTAATAGTGTAAAATGACTTGTTCTGAGTATAGTGTGTTAGACAATTTAACAAGCTCGCTGCTAAAAGTGCATAATGTTGAAACTTCTAACAAGCTTCAAGTAGATGCGAAATATTGAAATTTTCATTCAGAAGCTCAACCATGTCCTAGAAATTACAAATTTGCTGTACTTTGCTCCCTGTTACAGTCAGTTCCCTTCAGTCTAGAATATTTTCCAGAAAACTGAACCAAAGTGACCTAACCTCATGCGATCTGACTTTGTGTATTAGTCCTGTTCTGTAACCACTAAATCATTCAGTAAGGCCAGAGGTTAATGGCACCCTAAATTGTATCACCGAAGGGAGACTAGTTTATCCTCTCTGAAACACAAATCGGGACAGTTTGCTTTATTTAGAGAATACAATTGTGTACCTTTGAGTTTTACAGCCTAAATGGTCATTGGTAGTCCATTGGTTATGGTACTAAAGGACATAAATTAAAATGATATGGGGTAAGTAATGTATCATTTACTTTTAGTTCTGTATGAAGTAATTTTTGACTGTGTTTGTCTGAACTAGGTGAGCCGGAGTTCCATTACTCTTCAGGAGCTCATGGCAATGAAGTGCTTGGCCGTGAGCTGCTCCTCTTACTGATGCAGTTCATGTGTCAAGAGTACTTGGCAGGAAATCCACGAATCAAGCACCTTGTGGAGGAGACTAGGATCCATTTGTTACCTTCTGTTAATCCTGATGGATATGAAAAATCTTTCGAAGTGGTAATTTTTCATTAAACCTCTCACAGTTGTTGCTCTCTCCGGGCACTTACATGAATTGAACTTTACTAATGCAGCTCAATCCCACTTTTCCCATCATATAATAGTATGTGTTTGAATGTGATCACTCTCGTGTGTTGCATTTTAGGGTTCTGAATTAGTAGGCTGGTCTTTGGGACGTTGGACTCATGATGGCATCGATATCAATCATAATTTTCCTGATCTCAATTCTATTCTTTGGGAGGGAGAGGAGCGCAGAAGAGGGTATAAGAAAGTGAATAATCATCACCTACCCATCCCTGAGTGGTACTTATCTGAAAACGCCACTGTGAGTTGTCTATGTGCACACAATGTATATATAAAATAATAATTTGACTATGTTGTTTACATTATAAAGTAAAATAATTGAAGGTTATTTCATTACTTCATACCAGCAGATGGACAGAACAGCAGCTAAATGGAGTACAAGCAAAATACTTAGTTGAAATTAGATTTTTCAAAGATTCACATTAATCATGACAACTGTCATAAAGTTTACATTTCAGATACCTCATCCCCAAAAGACAGTATTTAAATAATCCTTTTATATTACAGCACTACCACTGACTGCAGCAGCCCATCTCCAGTGGCGGTACTGTATTGTAAATTGTGAGAACGAACTGAAGAGGTGATGCTTTGCTGCTGGTCTGGAGTGCAGCCGGGGCAAACTTGAACAGCTGTTGCTGCAGATAACATGTGTGCTGGCTGGGAATGACTGAACACTGAGCCCGTACATACGGGTCAGTGGGCTTCACATAGCTGGTCTGAATGGATTTTCCACATACATTGGCAGAGGCTGAGAAGCCAGAAATGAATGTCACGATTGAAACTTTTAAACAACTGCTTGTGTGCAACCTTGTGTGTATTCAGTTGTTTTTATGTTATCACCGGTGCTGAGGAATCTGCCCTGTGGTAATACGAATGATTCCACAGCACTTGGGACTGTTTCTACTTAAGCTGTTCTGCAATATACGGATGGCATTAAATAACATGGGATATATTGTCAAAAATATGATTGTGAGAATGTGGTACACAATCTGAACAGTGTCAATAATATATTCATATGTTTTGTGAGCAGATTAAGCCGTGGCTTTCTGCATCTTTGATCAGTAATCTTGGTTAAACAATATTTTGCTTCATCAATGGCTTTATCTGGCTAGATATTAAATAGCTCTGCATAGCATAGAATGTACACATGCAGCTTTCCAAGGTTGTTCAAAGCCAGGACAAATGAATTAATCTAATTACAACCTATTTAATTTAGGACATTTAATTTACTATCTCATAGAGACTGTGGAGTAACGGTATTGCTAAGAAATGCCATTTTAACCTGGTAATATATCTTAAGGAATGTAAACAAAGGAGGAAATTTACTAATACTGGTATTTCTCCTCATCGCCAATGTGCTGTTTATCTGCACATAATTATACAAGGTATCTGTTACAAGTTTGGGTTTTGTCTTAGATATTCTTTCAGGTACAGTGACGCTTGTCAGGACCAGCGGTGCTATCTATAATTTATTAAAAGTATTATATATAGCATGCACTCCCTGCTGGTAGACAAACCCAATTTCATGCAATGAATCAGACAAACTTGGCCATATAAACCTCTGATGATAATTGTCCTTGGGCAGTCGTTACTCTGTTAGATACTGGCCCCAAATATCCATGGGCCCAATGGCACACTCCCAGCGTAAGTCGGAACTGGGTTTGGAACCCCAGATGGACTCCACCTATAGCAGCAACAAGAGGTGCATTCACTCTATAAATGGGCACTGGGATTGCCGGAAATCCTGCCCTCGAATTGGCCGGGCTGCCCGTTATTGCTGGGAATGCATGGGCAGGGTGCCAGTGAAATTTAAATGAGGCCCAACCGTCACAATGGTTTGGGCCTCTCCTTGATGACATTGAACAGGCAATCCAAACTGCACCACCCAATGTCCAGCCAAAAACCACCCGAAGTGAAAATCTACCCCTAAGGTTTTCCTCAGCAGCAGCTCTCACTAGATGGCAGTGCATATACTTATTTAGGATAAGGGTTGGAATGCAGCTTCAATCTGACTAGATTTTTTTCTGATGGAAGATGTGAACAAAGAGAGTAGATAATTAAGACAATAACAAAACAATATCCTGTCGAGGTCACTTTAGGAGCAAGTACGAATGGCTATTCACCACTGCTTTAAAGGGAACCTTGGTTTACAAAATTATAACCCCTTCAGAAAAAGAAAACTCTTTTGGATGACTGATATCCAGCAGAAATTGTGAAAGGTTTGGAAACTTTTCCAGCTGATAGCCATCAAGATGGTCGAAGACTGCTTCCTCATCTGCCGGTTCTGGGGACAAAGTCACCCCTGGTGTAGTGTTAATTGAACTTGGAAATGGCACCAGAAAACATTGACTTACTCCATAATTGAATAGGAGAACAGACAGAAAATTACTCCTGACACCCTTGAAGTGAAGTAGAACTATGCAAATGTGTCCCAAACAGAAGAAAATATTGTTCTGATAGATATTTACCAAAACAGAAAATAAGAGATGTCAAAAACAAGTTGTTTCATAGAATCATAGAATGATACAGCACAGAAGGAGGCCATTCGGCCCATTGTACCTGTGCTGGCTCTTTGAAAGAACTGTCCAATTAATTTTACTCCTCTGCTCTTTCCCCATAGCCCAGCAATTATTTTCCTTTTCAAGTGTTTATCCAATTCCCTTTAGAAAGTTACTATTGAATCTGCTTCCACCACCCTTTCAGGCAGTATATTCCAAATCATAACAACTTGCTGTGAACTTTTTTTTCCCTCATGTCACCTGTGGTTCTTTTGCCAATGACCTTAAATCTGTGTCCTCTGGTTACTGACCCTTCTGCCCCTAAAAACAGTTTCTCCTTATTTACTCTATCAAAACCCTTCATGATTTTGAACAGCTCTATCAAATCTCCCCTTAACCTTCTCTGCTCTAAGAAGAACAACCTCAGTTTCTCTAGTCACTCCATGTAACTGAAGTCTTTCACCCCTAGTACCCTTCTAGTAAATCTCCGCTGCACCCTCTCTAAAGCCTTAATATCCTTCCTAAAGTGTGGTGCCTCACCAATGTTTTATAAAGTTTAGCATAACTTCCTTGCTTTTGTACTCTATGCCTTTATTTATAAAGCCAAGGATCCTGTATGCCTTTTTGACAGCCTTCTCAACTTGTCCTGCTACCTTCAAAGACTTGTGTACACCCACCCCCAGGTCTCTCTGTTCCTACACTCCCTTTGAAATTGCACCATTTACTTTATATTGCCTCTCTGCATTCTTCCTACCAAAATGTAACACTTCATAATTCTCTGTGTTAAATTTAATCTGCTAATCCATCTGCCCTTTTTAACAGTTTGTCTATGTCCTTCTGAAGTGTGTTACTATCCTCCTCACTGTTCACTACATTTCTGAGTTTCATGTCATCTGCAAACTTTGAAATTATGCCGTGTATATCCAAGTCCAGGTCATTAATATATATCAAAAAGAGTAGTGGTCCAAACACCAGCCCTTGGGTGATACCACTGCATACTTCCCTCCAGTCTGAAAAAGAACGGATCACCATTACTTTCTGCTTTCTGTCCCTTAGCCAATTTCATATCCATGCAGCCACTGCCCCTTTAATCCCATGGCCTTCAATTTTGCTAACAAATCTATTATTTGGTATTTTATTAAATGCCTTTTGAAAGTCCATAAACAATGTCATCTGCACTACACTCATCCACCCTCTGTTACTTCATCAAAGAAGTCAATCAAGTTAATCAAACACGATTTGCCTTTAAGAAATTTGTTCTGGATTATTAAATATTAACCCATATTTTTCTAAGTGTCAATTAATTTTGTCCTGGATTAATATCTCGAAGTTTCCCCACCACCAATGTTAGGCTGATTGGCCTGTAATTGCTGGGTTTATCCCTCCCCTTTTTTGAATAGGAGTATAACATTTCCAATCCTCCAGTCCTCTGGCACCACTCCCATATCTAAGGAGGATTGGAAATTGTGGCCAGAGCCTTCGCAATTTCCACCCTTACTTCCCTCAGCAACCTAAGCTGCATCTCATCTGGACCGGGTGACTTTTAAGAACCACCTCTTTTATCTATTTTTATCCCACCCAATTAATCTACTACCTCCTCCTTTACTGGGACATTGGCAGCATCCTCTTCTTTAGTGAAGACTGCTGCAGTTTCACCTCCAAGTTAAGAGAATCTTATAGCCAAAAGAGACTAGATGAAACCAAAGTTCAAATATCTTCAGAAAGTGAAGATGCCAACTTTTACGCCCAGTTTAGTATTATCAGAGAAACTAAATAGCAGACAAATTTCTAAGCGAGTAGGAGTAGTTGTCAAATTCTGCATAAGATTAAAGGGATAGTCCTATCCCATATAAGGTATATTTGAATATGCTACAGGAGTAAACCATAAGGATTAGATTAGATGGTGGGTATGACTGCAGGGAACACTGATATTAATGCAGAAGAATGTGACTTGAGAGTTGTTTGAAGACAAATAGGATACTACAAGGGACTTGAGAACAAAAGAGAAAGTGGTTAGAATCTGACTAGAAGTCTGACATCTGTCAAGTCAGTCAACTCCCTAAAGATTATGTTATAGCAAGGTGAAGTGAAATGTGCCTTTGCTGCAAAAGTAAAATTAACAATTTCCTGAAAATAGCAGAATCCCCTGAGATCCAATTTGGCCCCAGATAATGATGAAGCTGTGAGGATTGCAAGAAGGAGACTTCCTTGACAAGATCCAATCTGTAGGGTGTGGGAGCAGAAAGAACAGTTCTGAAATCTGGAGAGGCAATCAGAAAATCTGTGTCAGTGGGAATGCTGTGGAACTTGGTTATAAACAATTTAATTATTTGGAAAGATGGAAACAAATAGGGATCCTTGGGGTTAATGAATACATCTTGATGACAAGGATAACGATAGTGAATCACAAACCTTAAAGTCTTGTATTTACAGAGAATCCAAATGATTCTATGCCACAATCTGTTACAGGAACTTCAAAATGTGAAACAGCTGGGAGTGGGAGGGAGATAAGGAGGCGTTCTTGTCCATTCATTAGAATGTAGACAGATTGCAAACAGATAGTATGGCTTCATCGCAAAATGGGTCCATTTAACCTCCTTTCCTATTGAGATAAGCTAATCATGTTTGTCTGTCAAGATCTGGAAGTGAGTCAGCTTCGAAGGATGGAGAATACAGGAGAATCTTGTTAACCGTCAGTTGCTCGAAGTCACAGAAATCACAGAAATCACAGAAACCCCACAGTGCAGATAGAGGCCATTTTGGCCCATCGAGCCTGCACCGACACATATTCCACCCGATCCCCGTAACCCCTACACCAACACATATCCCACCCTATCCCCGTAACCCCACATATTTAATCCCCCTAACACTAAGGGTCAATTTATCATAGCCAATCAACCTAACCCGCACATCTTTGGACTGTGGGAGGAAACCGGAGCACCCGGAGGAAACCCACGCAAACACAGGGAGAATGTGCAAACTCCACACAGACAGTCGCCCGAGGCCGGATTCGAACCCGGGTCCCTGGCGCTGTGAGGCAACAGTGCTAACCACTATGCCACCGTGCATATTGATTGATATTCCTCTCCTGAAATGTCCATATACAGAAGCGGAGTTTAGAAACAGGTCACTCCAACAGGTATCTTCCCCATGAAATTATAATGGAAGAGAAGAAGGATAAAATGAGCAATTTGGAATTTGATATCAAACTGAAGAAAGTAATTAATTAAAGCAAGGCTGCTGCCCCCTCTAAACAGGATTATTATGACAGTGGCCTTATGGGAGGAGACCTTTTTGTTTTCCTAATTAGAAAGTCTAAGAACACTGGGATCGATACGCTGACAAGAATATTCATCAATGGCACCAGCCAAATCCTTAACTCCTTCACCTTAACTTCTCATCAAGGAACCGTCTGAGGTTTTCCACCCAGTCAATGCCTGGGAGTTAATGATGTTCAAATTTCGCATGTTGAAATGTCTTACATTAACCAGTTTGAATGATATTAGCATTCACATCACCAACCTCCCATCAGGATCCATACAAGCTACTAAGTGAATCAATTAACCCTTTCTTGCCAATTATAAAAGAAGAAGACAGACAACAAGTCATGAACTAACAATTATTTATTAAACTTAGCATCACAGTTATCAGCACTTTGAGTGTGCACACAATTAGTAGGGGCAATTTACGAAATAAGTAACAGAGATTATAAGGGCAGTTCAGTTGTGTCACATTAATTCAGCATTAACTGCTTGCTGATTATAAATTTACAGTTGCGATCAGTATCTGAGATTGATATAAATTGGTGAGATTAATTTAGGATTAAACTCCTTAGATAGCTGACGTGTTAGATAGCCCCAGTCTATTGAATAGGTTACAGTCTATATGCTTGTAGTTATCAATGTTTCCAGAATTTATACAACCTCATCCCTATGAGCTGGTGAGCATGAACTGGTTGCCTCGCTTTCCTCTGGAAGCATGGTGTTAGTCTTCTGTGAGATCAGAGTGATGGGGAACCTTTGTCTGTCGAGGTGCTATCTGTTCCTCCTGGATCCTGAGCTCCTGGGTGAATTCCCTTTCCATGCTGCTAGCTGATTCTGGACTAGCTGGATTACATCTCACCTCCCTTGATCTCAGGGAAACTTGTACATCTAAGTGATACGCTTAATATCTGTTTGTATTTGGCTGGTATAGCCGTACTATCATAACTTTTGTAACTTTCACTATCTCTGTCAGAGTTGCCCTTTCCAATTTTGCACAAACAGCCTTCTACATATTCTAGATAAAGAACTCCTACACTTTCTACTAGAAAGACTCCTAAAAGAACTAGAGCTAAAGTACAAACCAATGACTGAAGACTGAAAATGGAAGACTGAATATTAGTGTCAAAAACACTTATATATCCTTAATTTCCAAAGAAGCCTCAATTCCATTGACCGATTTGAGTGACAGATGTGTTAAAAGAGTTCAGCCCTTCTGGTGCTACCCCTGATGACCTTCAGATCAATGAAACACTGGCACCTAGACATGCCAGTGCGTCCGTTTACTCCCTAGCTTCTCAAGCTTTTGCTAACAAAGGGGGCGCACACAGATCCACATAAGGCAGGACATCTTTATACCCTCCTTAAAAAGCCATCTTGATGGCTTGTCTTCCATCCCTGTTTTGTTTAGATAAGCCTTCACGGTTTAATTAACAAAAGCCCTTTCCTAGCACCCAGTCTAACTACTGGCTCTATTTTGATAACATAGTTAAGGCAATTCTTAGGGCATTTCTCCTATAAGATTTTGAGTTATATTTCATCAATTTGCTCATCAGGTTGATCTGCAAATTGTTCATCAGTCGGCAATGAGTATAAGTTAAATGAGCTCAGTAGCCTTGGCATGGTCCACCTGCAGATTGTTAGCAAGTTAAGGATTGAGCTACCAAGTAAATGTAAAACAGATGGGTTAGCAGCAAAAATCCACATAAGTCTTCATGCCAATGTCAGGAATGAAATAGATTTAATAAAGTCCAATTCGCTTTCTATACTCCTCACTTTTCTTTTATTGGCAAGTGAGGCAACATATAATTTGGCCTGGAAGCACTATGCTTAGGAAAATGCAAAGGTTTAATCCAACAGTCATTCATCATTGCATTATTAGAACAAAATGGCAAGATTGTCCAGAATAACTCAAATGTTGACTGATAAGTGCCATTTACTGTTCTGTCAGTCGCCTCTCTATCCACAGGAGAAAATAATCCATTTATTGTAACTTTACTGTGGGAGCATCATTGCTTTTGTCATTTTTTATGTTGTGTTCAACCAAACTTCAAAATTTCTCTATTGCAGCAGTGTGAATTTTTCCATTTTATTTGCCAGCTATCTTTATGCACTCTCAAGCCAATTGGTGTTATCACCACCAGAATGGCAATTAGTGGGTTTTTGACAGACGCAAATGGAAATAGTTTCTAGGTCAGCTCAGTACCATAACTTCAGCTGTGATTTGGATGGATCTAAAGTGCAAACGGGGTAGCAGAGGAAATCTCTGCATAAGTCAAATGGATAGGAACAATTAAAAGGGAGTGTCACAATAAGGGGACAAAAATTCTGAAAGCCTTTGACTGCCAAATTCACCAGCAGAGCATTGCTACTGTAAGGCCCATGCATTGAAAGTGAGAAGACTATAGGGGTTCTGAAGGTGACGTTTTGCTGCATTGATAGATCTGGAGAGACAGGTCTCTGGTGCTGTGCCCGTCACAACTTCATAGTTCAGAAAGAATTGCTCATGGATTCCTAGGGGGAAGTGGGACTGATACTGAGCCTGGACTGATACTGAGGAGCCTGGACCTGAGCATCAGGTGGATCAACACTTGGCAGACTCTTCAGTGTCAGCTGCCAGCGACATTCATAGGGAGATCATTAGTAATACATTCTCCTCAGATTAGCTAAATTCCACCACAACATTTCCCCAGCATTCGGCCAATTCCAACTATTCAATACATAAACACCTGTCTTTCTGGCACGTCACACATACCAGAGGTCATGTGATTTTATTATATCATCGAGCAACAAACCTAACTAAAAATGCAACATAATTTTTATTTTACAATAAGTGTTCCAACCTACTTCTTATCATTATGTTTCCGCTGGGTGCCTGGGTGTGCATTTATAATACTTATCCTTGTGCTGCATCTAAATGTCACTGACAGGTCAGTGTCATGAGAAGTAGTTGGCAGCTGCTGTGGTACAAGAGACTCTTGGAACTGAGGTAGCCATTGTCTAATGACAGTTAAATCTTGAGAAGGACCTGTTGTGGGCTATGCTGGGGGTGAGGGAGGTGGCACTCAGTGCCACTATCCTCTCCCTCCACATGATTTTGGTGGCCTCCTTCCCTGCGAGCCCAGCAGGCGACCTCTCCTCTGGTGGATCGCATCAAGAAGAATGTGTCGATCAGCATCTGCAAAATTGTGGCCTCACCTCCTTCTGCCGCCACATACCTCAGTTCTTCCTCACGAGCTACCAGAATATGAAGTAGAAGCCATGATAAAATGTTGAGTAGGCAAGAAGACACAAGGATTCCTTAGGTTACAAACCACTGGACTTGAACATTCTGACAAAAGCAAAAAGGAGAACATACATACCACTTACCTGCTGTGCCTCCAGGAGGGTGCCAGTTGTTGAAGGCTTTTACAACCTACAGCAACAAGTTTCGTTCTCCCCTCCCCCACCACAGTAACTTACTCCCACGTTGCACAGGAGTTGCACTCCTGACCCATCAGTGAATATCAAAGTGAGCTGAACCCCTTTCCGCCCCCCCCCCCCCCGCTTCTCAGTTCTACTAGAGTCCGTGGTCAACTCACTGGTGGGTGCAAGTACCACCTTGTTGGTTATAATGGGACTGCAAACTGCAATGTAGATTTTAGGGGTTGAAGTGTAACAACTTTGAAAATCTCAACTATATAGAATTAATTTATGTTTTAAACAATTTTAGCTTTAACCAAAACCATTACAAATAAAACTGAAAATTTAAGTCAGTAACGCAGAAAATATGAACCCCTTAACCCGCCTATTGCATTCAGTGAAGAGTGCTTGTCTTGGCTTTAACTATTGCATGCTCTAAAGTTTTGGCTGAATTGTGCTTGAATCAGAATTGGACAAAGTCTATTAAATACATGTTGTGAGTCATTATCGAACTGTGCAGATATTTTATTTTGTTTTACATTCACAGATTATCAATGAAGAACAAAGCTAGACAGATTTACTAGTACATCAGCCAAATTACTCTATAAAATATAATTTAATAAATAAATCCTACCTTTCTTGGGGAGGGTGGGCAGGGGGTGGGAGGGTTAATGACACCTTAACTTATCTAAGTCCTTGGAGCATGTATCCAGTACTGGTGAAAATAGATAGCTTTGATATCAGGGGTCAGTGAGAGCTGCACATCCTTTTCTTATTCTGCACCAAATATTGAACATAATTCTGATTGAAAATAATTAATTTTACAGGTAGCTGTTGAGACACGAGCAGTGATTGCCTGGATGGAAAAGTTTCCATTTGTGTTGGGCGGAAATGTACAAGGAGGAGAATTGGTTGTGACATATCCATTCGACATGACACGGTTGAGCACAAAAGTCCATGAGTACAGTGCCACGCCAGATGATCATGTCTTCAGGTGGCTGGCTTTCTCTTATGCTTCCACTCACCGTCTAATGACAGATGCAAATAGAAGAGTGTGCCACACAGATGATTTTGCTAAGGAAGATGGAACTATAAATGGGGCATCATGGCACACAGTAGCAGGAAGTAAGTGTGAAATGCATGCATGAATGTAATGAGCATAGAAATAATAATCAACAATTGACCCATTGCTTTTCTAATTCAGCCTCTTGTGCAGCTTTTCCTCAATTTCTAGGAACGTTGTTGGGTACAGGTTGTGTAAAAGTATAACCCTTACCAAATTATTCTCTGCTATTTTAATCAGCTTATCTTAAATGAGTTATTGCCTCTAGTAAAATAGCAGAGAGAGGAAATTGGTCCCAGTACATTCAGAACTTGGGTGATAACACCGTCAACAGTCATTTCTACAGTTATATCTTAGAGACACAAACAGTCACAATAACATGCTGTGTGGTGGCAGCCTTACTTTTTGAACCATAATAACATGTTTTAATTTAAAATGTGTCATTGTGTCTACGTGTTTGCAAAGAATCAAGAAAAGTTAAAATGATTGTGGGACATTTTTCATGCGATACCCAGTCATTTTGCCCCTGCCTTCTGAAATTCTCTTCCTCAACCACTTTACCTTGCTTTCTTTCCCCTTGCCTTCAAAGATTTCATAGAAACCTACCTATCCCCCCAGTCCTTCGGTTCCCCCTTCTAACACTCCTTTCCTTCCTTCATCTACTTCACCCTCCTTAAAGCCCTCTGATATTTTCCTTTATACGAAGAGCATTATACAAAAGGTGTTGTTGTACACAGACAATATCCCTTTTATCAGGCCTGCATAATGGGTGTTGAGTATCATTGTAACGACACCACTTGAGACCAGACCTGGAATTGATTGCCCTCATATTGACCTCTTTTTGATTGATCTGTTGCTATAATTAATTATCAGCTCCTGTAATGCTAGTACTTGTCGGAGCTGAAAGAATTAATTAATCCTCCCTCACTGCTTAAACTGTTTAACTGCTAAATTCAGCTGTGTAGTGCCTGGTTTTTCAGTGCTACGGGGGCCGATTCTGGTCCGAAATGGTGTCTGCGGCGTGCATGCACATTTCTGCTGCGGGCCGTGCTGGATGTGATTTTGGGTAGGCCGTTAGCGCGGGCGCTGGGAGCATGCGCTGGAAGTATGCAGAGTAGGGAGATCCTGATGTCAATCAGCATGCAATGCTGATTTGACGCCAATGCTGCCATTTTCGACCTCAACGCTCCAGCTAATGCCCTCTCTTAAACATGCACAGCTGAACATGCGTTCAGCAGCAGGAAGGACCTACCACCAGCGCTAATTAAAGGGATCATCAACTGCTTTCACGTGAGAAGCTGATTGATTTCTACTGGCACTTGGTGAGTTTGTAGAGTGTTTGGTGGTTTGTTATCTTATTTGAAGTTGCTGAAATTTCCAGGGAGTGGTGTGGCAGGTTACTTCAAGGCTTCTGCTAAGACCACTTGTTTCCAGACACTGCTGTAGTAGTGTGTGCCCTGCAAGAGAGAGGGAAGTGTGTCAGTGAGCGTGGTGCAATGTGTTTGGGTGATGTGACTGTCATGGTTGAATAGCTGGTAATGTGTGCAAGCTGTCAGATGTGGGTGTGAGGCTTGCAGCAGTGTGTGAGGGTGAGGTGAAGCTATGAATGTGAGGCCTGAGACATGATTGATAGAGATTGTTGGTAGGTGAGTGAAGGGGGGTGGTTAATTGAGCAGTGTCTGAGCCTAGTGGTTCACTTGTAAGGATATGGCATTTGAAGATGAATTCACTGACCATGACTACACGTGTGAGGTCATTAAACTTCTTGCAGCACTGCATCCAGGTCCTCGAGGCTACACTGCTGGCATTGACCACAGTTTGTTTGGAGGGCCTCCTGGCCCCCTGTGGATACCAAACATCTCTCCTGTCTGCCTCCTGTACCAGGGCCTCGAGTGCTGCATCAGAAAATCTGGGAGCCCTCGGTCTGCCTTTTTTATTCGTTCCTGGGATGTAGGCATTGCTGGCAAGACCAGCATTTATTGCCCATCCCTAATTGCCCTTGAGAAGGTGGTGATGAGCCGCCTTCTTGAACCGCTGCAGTCCATGTGGTGAAGGTACTCCCATAGTGCTGTTAGAGAGGGAGTTCTAGGATTTTGACCCAGCAACGATGAAGGAACGGCGATATGGTGGTCAGGATGGTGTCTGACTTGGAGGGGAACTTGGAGCTGATGGTGTTCCCCTGCGCCTGCTGCCCTTGTCCTTTTAAGTGATAGAAGTTGTGGGTTTGGGAGGTGCTGTCGAAGAAGCCTTGGCGAGTTGCTGCAGTGCACCTTGTAGATGATGCACCATCTTGACTCTTCCTATAGATCATTTACTCCTCTACAATGACTTCCAGTACCTGCTGCAGCCAGAATGCACCTCCCCTTTAAGAGGTGAGGGCTGGCTTTAAGAAGTGCAGGCTAGCTTTAACTGTTGCTAGCCTCGCACGAATTTGGGCCCCCTGCTGAGGTGTGTAGCCACTCAGCAGCGCGTTCAACGCTAGGCTGCATGCCACAATTAGCAGGCACCACAAAGTTTGCATGTTGCCTCCATTACTTTGAACGGGCATGGGTTGATTGCGCATCATGATCCCTGTGCCCATATTCGGGGGCAATCGAATTTAGCCCTTTGTGTCCACACACATCTTGTGAGCTGTAATATATATGGAAATTCCAGCAAACTAAGAAGGGCTTAAATCAAACTAAACCTAAAGGCTTTGGTATTTATTATAGTTGATGAAAAAAGAAAGCACATTAGTGCTTCATACAGTACAAGAAATACAAATAATAAGTAAACCTATGAAGCTAACGCACCAGACAAAAATGGTTAACATAGAAACTTACGATAATTAAAATATCTAAATACAACTGATACTAAGCTTTCTGATAGTGACCTTAATGAATATGCTGTAAATGGCAAAATAAATCTGTTACAGTACCATAACTGGTACAAACTGAATCACTTCCCAAAAACTCTTAATCAAAACAGTATAGAAAGTTCAAATGTTCAGCACAGAAGTGGAAATGTTAGCAGAATTTTATAGCAAACAAATCTTAGAACAAATTACCTATATTATTGTTTCTTTCAAATACTTACAATTTGATAAAATGTTGTTATTAAAAATATTGTGGCACTTTAAAAAGAGCTGGGATTTCCCGCAGCACTTTGTTGTATTTTCAGGTTGTACTTGGATGGGCAGGGGTGTGAATCCACAATGCTTGATTCCCACCCACTTTTGAACCTACCCCATTATTTCTGGCAGACAGTGGAAATGCCCATTGACAATGGGCCAGTGTATTTAAGTAAGATGAGAATGATTTTGTGCTATCTTACAACTAACCATTTTCCAAAGCCATAACACCTTAAATCATTATAAAACAACCCAGCTACATGATGGATTGTTACTTGCTGACAACCAGGTCGGTGTGTGGGTTGTTCAGATTGTCCACATGTCTGACACTGCGCCTTCAACTTCCAATATCTCAAGACTACTTTTCTGCTGTATAACAAGTTGGCACTCGAGCCCAATCACAACCAGGAGAAAGGTTACCCTGGTAAAGTATAGGTGGCGAAGGCATATCTCTGTCATGTTCGAGTACCTTTGATGGGGACTTGCACACTTGGGTAGCAGTGAGTGTGCTATCCACCTCAGGTACAGGCATACCTCCCCCTCATCATTCCCCTGGAACTCCTTCTTGTCTGCCAGCTTTTTAAGGGCAAGAGAGAGTTCAGTAGGAATGCTCATCCTACCAATGAGGACTGTTACAAATTACAATGAAACAGTATCCCAAAATACACAATATAATCTAAATGTGGCCTCACCAATGATTTACACAAAGTTAGATTTTTCATCTTGTAATGAGATTACCTTGAGATACATCCTAATACATGATTAGTCTTGTTGATAACTTTATATTGAGTGGGGACCTTCAATGAGTAGTCAATAATCATACCCTTGTACCTTTCATCTTTGCTAATGGACACCCCTTCATCAGATACACACAATTCCTGTTTACTGTTCCAAAATGCACGACCTGATATATATCAACATATAAAAATTAATTTGCCATTCCTTAGCCTAGTTGCTTAATTGATTCACATATCTTTTAATGCTATCAATTTCCCTTAAACTCATTATTTAGACACATAGAATTATCAGCAAACATTATAATACTACAAAATACTCTCCTCCAAATCATTTATGAATCATGTGTACGAAGCCTATAGAACCCCTTTAGCTACTGCCCTGCAGACAGAGCTTTTTTCAATTTATCATCACCTTCTGCTACCAAGCTGGTCTTTAATCCAACTCTAATTTCTCATTAATTCCATAAGCCTTAGCCTTATTTAAATGCTTCACTGTTGGAACATAATGAAATGTCTTTTAAAATTTGAAGTAAATTATGCACACTAGATAGTGCTTATCTACTAGCTTAGTTGCCTTTTCAGTAGTTCAATAGATTTTATGAGACATGGTTTATTGCTTCTACATGCTGACTACTTCTTATGTTTTTTATGCTTTTTAAACAAGCATTGATAATATCCCGATAATGCTGTTAAGTATTTTCAGCACAATGGTCATCAAGCTGAGTGGCCTATAATTTCCAGGTTCATGTCTCTCTTTTTGAGTATTTGGATTAGGTTTGCTCTTTTCCATTCTCTTATTTATCGATTTTCTTGAGCCTTACCTATTTCCTTTGTCATTTCTTTGAGGACTCTGCATCTAGCCAGGTTGCCTTAGAGATATTTAATTGACTATTTTGCAGTGACTCCTCCTATTGCTTTATTGCAGAATCATATAGTGGGCCTTCTGGAAACGTGTAACTACAGGGGTTTGTGAAAGATGGAGATGCCACAGTAAGAATAACAACAATACATCTGCTTTGTGTTTGTGGAAGCTAGAAAATAATTTTCAAAGCTAGCTAGTATCCAGTCTACTGGGAATGTTAATTATATGCAAGAAACAGATAGAGCAGATGCTATCAAATTTGTATTGTTGAGTCTGACATTATTGATTTAGAATAAGTTATACTAGCAATAAATCCAACCATTACGCATACTCATTGTACAGCTCAGACCTTGCAACAGTTCTTAAGAATAAACACAACTTAATTTGAGTTGCTATAATAAGTGACATCTGGCAACTCATTCGGAAATAAAAGGCTCATTTACATTCTGAATGTTACATTACGAAACATTTCCCAACATCAACGTATCATTAAAAACATTTCAAATCATGGAGGCTGAAATTGGTCTTGGGCATTAACCCAAAATGGGTGAGAGCGAATCGACAGCCCATTTTAAACCCGGCCCGATTTTCTTTTCCATTGACTTTGCTAGCGCCCATTTTTCACCATCGCCCAAGATCAATTTCAGCTCCATGATGTATTGGCATAGCATCTCCACCATTGCTAAAATTGCTTGGTTGCACCTTCCATGTCAAACATTTCTCCCCTCAGCTCTTAAGTCTTCCCGAGACTTGAATATCTGATAAAGCTTTTCTAACACCGCGTCTTCATTAATGGATAGGTTACAAGAGAAAGGGTGTCATCTGATTGGTGATCCTTTTGCAACTCTAATCTCCATCCACTCTCCCCATCGCAAGCTTTCTTGTCTCTATTTTATCGGCATTACTATGGTCAGTGTTCTTCGTTCTCTTGCTTCTCCTAAGCTGAAAGTTCCTCCCTGCATCCTCACCATTGAAATACAAACACTTTAGCCAAAATTCTTGGAGGTTCACTCCATTGGTACGAGTGTGGTGGAATGGAACCTCATCCGCCCTAGCCCCATACTGGAAACCCAAACCCAAATCCTGGGGACTGAGCTATCGGGTATGGCCAAGGTAAGCCACCCGCATCTGCACAGATGCATCAGTGGTGTCTGTCCCACTCAAACTGCCAGTGCAATGCTCTCCGATGGCGGAGAGGAGACCTGGCAAGACCCTAAAGAAATATTTCCTCTTCATTTTTCCTGCTGCTAATGGAGCAAGTGACCCTCTGGAACTGATATCTTTTCCTAGTAAAGCCTTTTTTACAGGCCTCAGTGGGACTCACGCTACTTCTCCCATCTAACTCCTTACCACAGAACTATATAGATTTCAATGCACAGTATACCTTCAATGGCTCCCTTACCTGAAGCTCTGTTTGTACATACTGCAAAGTTGCTATCATTACCTTTCCTCAAAAGGTCTACTCTTGGCCCCCCTCATTCTCTTCACATACCGTCAGACCTCCAACCTCCTTTTCCCCTCTGGTGTCATCATCATCGCCTAGCTGCATGCCCATCTCTCCCATCACTCCCTGTCTGAATCCTCTCAGTCTGGTTTCTGCCCTATCCAGAGTACAGAAACCTTCTTGGTCAAAGTCAACAACAACATCATTAATGACTGTGACCATGCCTTTAAATCCCTCCTTGTCCCCCTTAACCTCTCCGTGGTTAACCACTCTGACTCCTTTACTGTCCCCCCCAACCCCCATCTGATTCCCTTCCAAAGCACTGCTCACACTTGGTTCCACTCCTACCTGTCTCAAAACAGCCTGCACATTTCTGTAATGGTAATTACTCTCATCCTTAAGGATCCATTCTTAGAATTCTCCCTTTTTCATTTGCATGCTGCCTCTTGGCAACCTCATCCATTGGCATTGGTCACTTTCCACCTATGTGGTGGAGATACTTAGGTCTATCTCACCACCATAACTTTCGAAGTCACAACCTGTGCTCCACCACTCCTATGCTATTTAGCTGCTTGAACTACATTAAGTCATGGATGAGCAAGAGCTTTCCCTTACTTATCAGTAAGACTGACGCCATCTTGTCTGGCTCCCGCCAAAATCTCTGCGCTCAAGGCTCCTACTTCCTCCTGTCTAGCTGCTTGCTCTGGCCATATCTGTTGATGTGCAACCTCAGTATTTTTTTTGACCCTGAGCTGGCCTTACTATTCATCGCTGCACATCACTTATCTCCATCCTTACTACGGCAGTTGAAACCCTCATCCATACATTTGTCACGTCCAGGCTCAACTTTCTGAACACTCTTTTTACCAGACTCCCAAGTTCCATCCTACACAAATTCCAAAACTGTGATGTCCCCATCTATTCCGCACTAAATCCTGCACTCCCATAATACTATCCTCCCAATCCCCCAAAGCAATGAATGTGAAATCCTTGTCTTCATTTGCAAATTTCACCATGGCATCACCTTTCCACACCTCTGAAACCTCCTCCAGCCCTACATGTCAGCAAACACCTCGCGCTGGAGTTTCTCAATGGAGACGTGTTGGAGGCGGGACTGCTGCTTGCTGGGTCTCAGTCCCGCCTCCATCAGCCTCTGGCCAACCAGCGGGATTTTCCCCTGATTAACCTTGTTAAGCCCGCCCAGCAGGCTCAGCAGGCCAATTAGGGGGAAGTCACTGACAGAGCACGTCAACGTCTGACGTGCCATCTGTCAAGATTTCTTGAAAGAAAAAATGTCGGCATTTGACAGCTCTGTGAAGCTGTCAAACACTGACATTCTGCGTAGTTTGATGAGTCCTTGTGTTCAGGACTCATCAAACCTTTCAACTTTGCAGAAATCACCTGGCTATTGGTTCGGAGGATCCAACAGCCAGTCTGTGAAATCTACAATGAAGATGTCAGGACTCCGGATCCACAGCGACTGAAGGCTGTAGGCAGAAACAAAGGTAAGTGAACATTTTCTAACACTTTACACTCACCTTACATACTTACCACTCCACTCTTGCACCCATCACTCACCTCTACATCTCACTTACAGAACCCTCCGACCCCTGCAGACCTCCTTCACATCTCCTACACCCCGGCGGGGTTCTCCGAGGTCGGGAAGCCTGCACTTGAATAGGTAAAATGGGACTAATCCTTTTTTCTGCCTGTTAACTACCTGTACTCTGGATCCGGGGCAGGAGGGCTTCCCGCCTCCTGGTAAAAGGGCACAGAGGCGGGTTGGGGGCGCGTTTGCCAGCCGCCCCCAAATTCTGCAACTTTACCGGCAGTCCCGCCTCCATACCCACCTCCCCGGGGCTGACAAAATCCAGCCTCTCATTTTCTTCTGAGTCTGACCTCTTTTGCATCCTCTCATCCCTCTGCTCCACCTTTGGTGAAAGAACATTCAGCTGTTTTGGCCCCATAGTCTGAAATGTTCTCCCTAAAGCCCTTCACCTTACTCTATGTCTCCCCTTCTTTAAGACCCTCTTCAAAACCTACCTCTTTAACTGTGGGTTCAGTCACTTCCATACCTCTTCTATCACTGTCCACTTTTGCCTTTGTGAAGCATCTTGTGATCTTTCAGCTTGTTAAAGGCCCGATACAAATGCAAGAAGTTGTCATTGTTTAAACTACACCAGGAGATAATGCTAGCATTGTAGAACTACTTACTGAAGTATTTTTACAATAACAATGCAGCAGCAGTTGGAACCATTACACATGGTCATATAAAAACAGAAAATGCTGGAAACACTCAGCAGGTCAGGCAGCATCTGTGGAGAGAGAAACAGAGGTAGCAATTTAACTCTTGGCCGTATGTTGCATTTTATCACTGTTAGCGTTTTAAACTTTTCCCCAACATTTAATATATTTCTGAGAAATATTTTTCATATTTTATGAAGGTGACATTACATCACAATCTAATTGCTAGAATTAGTTTTAATTCCAATATTTATTTATAGAGATAGTCCAGACTATAAACATTCTAAATCCGTGTCACATAACAACTGGATAATCAGCACTCAGACTGCCTTCAGCTGCACTGGAACCACGCCACAAGGAAGCGCACCAGAAGCAAATCGCCACGAGCAACCGCACCACAAGGAAACGTGCCATGAGGAACTGTGCTACGAGGAACTGCGCTATGAGGAACCACGCCATGAGGAACCGCATCACAAGTACCCGTGCCACAATGTACCATGTCACGAGGAACTGCGCCACAAGTAACCGTGCCACAATGAACCATGCCACAAGGAACTGCGCCATGAGGAACCATGCCCTGAGGAACTGTGCCACACGGAACCATGTTACGAGGAACCGCGCCACAAGTAACCGTGCCACAATGAACCAAGCCATGAGGAACCGCGCCACAATGAACCAAGCCATGAAGAACCGTGACACAATTAACCGCACCACAATGAACCAAGCCACGAGGAACCGCGCCACAATTAACCGCACCACAATGAACCAAGCCACGAGGAACCGCGCCACAAGTAACCTCACCACAATGAACTAAGCCATAAGGAACCGCGACACAAGTAACTATGCCACAATGAGCCATGCCACGAGGAACCGTGACACAAGTAACCGCGCCACAGTGAACCATGCCATGAGGAACCGCGACATAAGTAACTATACCACAATGAGCCATGCCATGAGGAACCGCGCCACAATAACCGCGCCACAGTGAACCATGCCACGAGGAACCGTGACACAAGTAACCGCGCCACAATGAACCATGCCATGAGGAACCGCGACACAATGAACCGCGCCATGAGGAACCGTGCCATGAGGAACCGTGCCACAAGTATCCGCGCCACAAGTAACCGCACCACAAGTAACCGCACAAGTAACCGCGACACAAAGAACCATGCCACAAGGAACCATGCCACAATGAACCATGCCACAATGAATCATGCCACGAGGAACAGTGCCACAAGGAACCGCGGTATGAGCAACCGCCCCACAAGCAACCGCGTCACAAGGAACTGTGCCACGAGGACCTGCACCACAAGGAAGTGTGCAACAAGCAACCATGCCACAAGGAAGCATGCCACAGAGAAACGCACCATGAGGAAGCGTGCCACGAACCACAGCAGGAGGGACCATGCCAGGAAGAACCACGCCACAAGAAATGGCGCCATGAGGAACTATGCCACAAGGGACCACGTGCACCATTAAATATATCTGTTTTTAACCATACAGGATCAACTTTTTCTCATTCTTTATATAATTAATCTTTTAACATATAACATAAGAACATAAGAAATAGGAGCAGGAGTAGGCCAATCAGCCCCTCCGTTAGAAACAGAATCAGATTATGAAAGCCTATAGAATATGATTTATATCCCAATGGTGACACTGAATGTAAATCAGTTGTGACTTCATTGCTCATGATCTATCAGACTAGTCCATTTGTGGATAATAAATGTCTCATGGGTTTTCCTAATGTATCCTCTACATCCTTAACATCTGTTGTTTAAATCTTTTTCTGAGAACAAGTAGAGGATATGTAGTGGAAATAGGAGAATACCTGGTTTATTCCATGAAGGAGGGACATTATGGGCTGGATTTTTCCAGCGGAGACGGGTTCGCAGCCGGAGTGTTGGTTGGGGGATTCTGGTCCCGCTGCTGGCTGCAGCCGCTCTGTCAAAAGGATTTTCCGTTAATAGGGCTTGTTAAGCCCTCCCTGCGGGGTTCCTGGCCAATTAAATGGAAGCGGGTCTAATGATATCATTTGATGACGCGTCATCAGCCGGTTTCCTTAAAGGGACCATGTCCACATTCATTTTGACAGTTGTGCTGTCAGTGTTCTGCAGCATTGATGTGCTGCAAACACTGACAAGCACTGCACAAAGGTGCACGGCTGCACCCAGGCTCTCCCATGACTCCCTCCATATGCTTATGGAGGGAGACACAGCACACAGGGAGGTTCTCTTCCCTTCCCATGGGCGGAAGAGACCTCCCCAGGACACCAACGCAGCCTGGTTGCACATTGCACAGGAGGGCACAAGCAGGGATGTCATCAGGAGGACCAGGCTGCAGTGGCGCAAACCTTTCAATGATCTCAGTAGATCATGAAACGTTACTGCAAAGCCACACTCAACCTCATCCTGTTGTGCCTCTCATCACATCCCCATCACTCTGCCTTCCCTACCCTACTCCTGCACATCCTTACTCACACCAACTTACCTTGCACCTCCACCCATCCCTCTCTATCTACATTATCACATCCCCATCTCACTAGACACCCCTCACACTCACCCTCATCCTAGTCCAATCATACCAACTAACAACACACAAGGGTAGGCACTTGGGTGTTTTATGCAATGTTCATGTAAATTTTCTGTTAATGTGTTGTCAAACATTGAAATCTTTATTTTCAACACTTTGCCTTATTGTACAGATCTGTGCTCAGCTTTAAAAGTGTCTTAGTGAGTTGCAGTGAATAGTGAGACATAACGGTACCCCCCGCAATGGTAATGAGCATGAAAGGAATGGCTTGGCCATTGTAGGAATGCTTTATGGTGATGGTGTGGGGTGGTGTTAAGCTGGCGCATCATGTGGCAGCCAGGGTGTACAGCCAGGGTGTACAGCATCAAGTGAAGTAAATCTGGCCGTGATGATGCCATTGCTGGCCTCCCGGGCAGTAATGTGGTTGGGTGCTGATGCCCTGTGTCCTGTGCAGCATCAGATGATTGTGGAGAAGGTTGGTATTGTTGATGGTGATGTTGGTGTGCCTGGTGATGTTGGTGTTGGGGCTGATCTTGGAGGGTTTCAGAGGAACAAGGAGGGATTCAGAGGACCAAAGTGAGATTTTTTCAATGGCACCGATGTTGTTGGAATAGATGGCAGCTGAAGTTGAGATGACTGAAGCGATCTGTTAATGGCGAGAGAGCTTGCTCCAAGGAGGTGACAACGGATAGAGGGGGAGAAATTCAGTGGGCTGCGCCACCAGTTAGCGCCTAAAGAGGGCACTCAGTGGCTTTAGCGCCACTGGTCACGCCTCCCGCGATATTTAGCTGGGGCGCTAATGGCGGCATTAGCCTGTTGCGCTGCGCCGCCACCGATGATGTCATCGGTGTGCGCAGCGCCCCACTACCGCCCCGATCGTGATATTTGGCAGCGACTGCCTCTGTAGCGCCGCTCGCTAATCATGCCCGGTTCATGGGGCCTACCAGTGGCGGCAGTGGCGCAAATTAAGGTGGAGGTGCGGGGTGGCCGTTTTTTTCGGTGGCCGCCTGCCAGCACCTCCGTCCCTGGCCTCCTGTTCTCCCCCCGCGGCATTGCCGGCTGTTTTCCGAGAGCCCGGCACTTCTCCTCGGTGCCGGGCTCTTTTGCCGGCACTCACGATCACTCATCCTGCTGGTGCAAGCCCCTCCCCCTTAAGAATGGGAGGAAGGCCTGCAGTACCGCAGCGCGCTGTGCCGCAGCGTGTGGCGCTGTGGCACGTTGCACTGCGATATTCAGTTTCAGCGCCCTAAGAGGGACGCGGAGCGCCTCGAGCCTCGCCCAGTGTCCCTCTTGGGGCGCTCAAGCTGAATTTCCGGCGATCGCTGCTGCTCCGATCGCAGCGCAAAATCTGGCGCCCAGGCGAGCTTGGCGCCCCGTTTGTGACTCCACCCAATTTCTCCCCCAGAGAGTTTACTCCAAACGCTTCCAAACTGCATACAGCTCAAAAGTGTCTTCCAAGTCCTGAAACCTCAAGCTTCTGACATTGGAAAGTGAACAGCTGTGAAATGGTAGCTTTTATACCACTTTTGCAGCTGGCATCTATTCACAGCAATGGGGAGACATAGAGAACCCGACCTACTTACCTGACGTGATCTCCGAATGACGGGAACCCCGTTAAAAATGTGGGAAAATAGAAAAATGCAGACAAAATAGCAGTTAACAAGCACTTAACAAGCAATTAACTATCTTAAATGTCTCACCAGCCACTTGGTGTCGGGTCTGTTCTGGAATCGCAGACCTGACACTTTGGAAACTTACATGGAGGCGGGTTCGCGGCGGGTTCCCAACCTGCCGTCAATCATTTCGAATTTAACAGCTGACCCGCCTCCGAACCTGCCCTCTGAGCACCGGCAAAATCGTGGCCTGTGTGACTGATGGATAACAACATAACAATAAGTTATAGAGATATACCTTAAGCAAAAAAAAATAAGCTGGTTAAGAAAAAAGAAAGAACTTACAATTATATAGAGCTTCTCACGTCCTCAGGATGTCCCGAAATGCTTTTACCTCCAATGGATTACCTTTTCTGAAGTGTAATCAGTTGATATGAATTGCAAGCTTCCCCATAGCTCAGTGATTGAAAGCACCATATAGTGTCACACTATGCAATACACACCAGGAAGCTCCTAAACTTGGTCCTTGATCTGTGCTAAGTTAGTTGGTCTCCACCAAGGTAGTAGTTCTGGAACTATAATGGCTTGGCACCCCTTGCCTAGAAAAGAGGGAAATCTGCCAGCGTTTCTGCTTCCAATTACTATGCAGTGACCGCTGCTGTTATGTATTGTGTGTTCTATTGTGTGTTCTCCTCCCACCTGTGCTGGCGCTGTCACAGGAGATAAATGGTTGGGTGTTCTCTGTTAAGTTTAGCTCTCTTTGTTCGGAACTTTCCAGAACTTCCTTTCCTTCCAATAAAGCACTTCATGATTGAATCTCTGAGTTCTGAGTCCTAAATTGTGTCTAGGTAGAAAGGTACCGACACAACAAGTGACAACGAGGAGCAGATGAATCTGCGTACGTTACGGGTGCAGTGAGCAAACAGAAAATTTAATTTGAAACGTGAGATGGCTACTATATTAGGAAACATTGGTGATTTTGATGAAAATGTGGAGCAATGGAGCGCTTATACGGAACGTTTTGACTATTTTGTATTGGCGAATGCGGTGGCAAATGAAAAGGTCATGCCTACCTTTTTGAGTGTAATCGGGCCGAAGACATTCAATTTACTTCGCAGCCTCGTGCAGCCAGATAAGCCAGGAACTAAAACATATAAGCAACTAGTGGAAATTCTTGGAGCACGTTTTTCACCAAAACCTCTGGTTATTGCTGAGAGATTTAGATTTCACAAACGGAATCAAGAGGAGGGGGAATCAGTGACGATGTTTATTGCTGTTTTAAAAAGGTTGTCGGAACACTGCCAGTTCAAGGAGGTGCTGAATGACACCATTAGAGACAGACTTGTGTGTGGTCTGCAAAATGCAGCCACACAGAAGCGCCTTCTTACTGAGGACAACCTTACTCTTGAAAAGGCCATTGAAGTTAGTGTCTCCATGGAGATGGCGGAAAAGGAGGCTCACCAGTTGAGTTCAACAGGGAGAGTTCACAAGGTGTCGTCTGAGCCTAAAGGTGCGCGGAACGGCACATGTTACCGTTGTGGGAAAACGGGCTAATGTCTGCTGGTGTACGGAGCTGGAATGCCGAAATTGTGGCAAAAAGGGTCACATTGAACGCGCCTGTAGAGGTAAAAAAAAGAACAGACAGAGCTGGGAAGCATGGAAGCAAAATGTCTGTATTTGGACAAGAGAGGAAAAAGAGTGTTCATTCAGTGCAGTATGATGGAACAAGCAAAACAGAGGGGAGCGACACCTCTGAGGAGGAAGAGGTGCACATACTGAAGGTTGCAGGTGATTCAAATGGCTACTGGGTGTCACCACTGGTGGAGGGACAATCAGTGCGGATGGAGGTGGACACAGGCGCGGCTGTGTCCCTTGTTTCAGACACTGTCTACAACAAAATGCTAAAGCATCTTACCCTTCAGCCAACAAACATTGTGCTAAAGACGTATACCGGCGAACCTGTGGCCATGAGAGGCGTCATTGAGGTGACAGTTAAATTGAACGGACAGACTGCAAAACTGCCACTATATGTGGTAAAGGGAAATTACCCATCGCTACTGGGATGTGCGTGGCTAGAGAAAATCACGCTGGACTGGCCTGCAGTCCGCATGATGTCAAAAGGGGAGTCAGGTCTGACTGCAGTGTTAAACAAACATGCAGAACTCGTCAATGGGGAACTTGGGAGCATGAAAAAGATCAGCGTGAGACTGGACATTAAACCTGACAGCAAGCCGAAGTTTCACAAAGCCCGACCTGTACCCTATGCAATTAGGCCAAAAGTTGAGGCTAACTTGGAGGCCTTAGTCGAGAATGGAGTCCTGGTGCCTGTGAGCGTGAGCAAATGGGCCACACCCATTGTTCCTGTCCTGAAAAAGGATGGATCTGTTCGAATCTGCAGGGATTTTAAAGTGACTATTAACCCAGTGCTGTCTGCAGAACAGTACCCCCTTCCTCTCATTGATGATCTTTTTACGGGCCTGGCCGGAGGGCAAAAGTTCAGCAAAATAGACTTATGCCAGGCTTATCTACAAATGCATGTCGATGACAAATCAAAGGAGCTGCTGACAATTGTGACACACAAGGGGCTATACAGGTACTGCCGCCTTCCGTTTGGAATTACGTCGGCCCCTGCTCTATTCCAAAGGGCAATGGATCAGATTTTGAGTGGACTGCCAGGAGTCCAGTGCTACCTGGACGACATCCTTGTCACTGGGACAAATGAGGATCATCTTCTGAACTTGGATGCGACACTACAACGACTGAAAGAGTACGGACTCAGAGTTCGTAAAGACAAATGTGAATTCTTTCAGTCTTCAGTTGAGTACCTGGGGCATGTGATTGATGCTACTGGCCTGCATAAGGCGCCGTCAAAGGTCAAGGCGATCATGGAGGCCCCAGCACCCCAGAATGTGAGCCAGTTACGTTCATTTCTGGGGCTACTTAACTACTATGGGAAGTTTATTCCAGACTTAGCAACATTGCTGAAGCCATTACATCAGTTGCTATGTCAAGGCAAAACATGGAAATGGACTGAACTGTGCAACGAAGCTTTCGCCCAAGCAAAGAAAGCATTGCTGAAATTGGAGGTCCTGACACACTTCGACCCAAAGCTACCCATGCAGCTAGCATGTGATGCATCACCATATGGTGTGGGAGCAGTCATATCCCACATCATGCCTTCAGGTGAAGAGAAACCTATCGCCTTCACATCACGCACCTTGAACAAGGCCGAGAGTAACTATGCGCAGATCGAGCGCGAGGCCTTGGGAATCGTTTTTGGAATTCGAAAATTTCATCAGTACCTGTTTGGGAGAAGGTTCACACTCCTGACGGACCACCGTCCATTGACTTCAATCTTCGGGCCCCACACCAGAATTCCGTCTCTCGCTGCAAGCAGGATGCAAAGGTGGGCTTTACTGTTGTCAGAACACACATACGACATCAGATATCGCAAATCAGACTTGCACGGCAACGCAGACGGTCTCTCAAGGCTACCCTTGCCTGTTACTCCCCCAGAGCCTCGTCAGATAGACATATTCTACTTTAGACAAGTGGAGGGAGCACCTGTCACTGCAGTTCAGGTGCGAAGGTACACCCGCAACGATCCAGTCCTGTCTGAGGTAATGGACGATGTCATTCGAGGGAGAGCTATAGGAGATTCTCCTAGTTTGAAACCTTACGTTTCAAAAAGAAATGAGCTCTCCGTCCAGGCAGGTTGTCTTCTTTGGGGATGCCGTGTCATCATTCTGCCATCTCTGAGAGAACCTATACTGCAACAACTTCATACAGGCCACAGTGGGATGGTTCGGATGAAGGAAATGGCAAGAAGCTACTTCTGGTGGCCAGGACTCGATGGGAATATTGAGGAGAAAGCCAAAACATGTTCCCCATGTCAAAGGGTCCAGAATGTTCCACAGCTGGCAACCCTACACCCCTGGGATTGGCCTGCAGAAGTGTGGCAGCAAGTACATGTGGACTTCGCCGGTCCTTTCGAAGAGAAGATGTTTATGGTGGTTGTGGACGCTCGTAGCAAGTGGCCGGAGGTCGCTGTGATGAGGTCTACCACGGCAGAGAAAACAATTGAGAAACTTGGTGAGATGTTCAGCCGTTATGGCTCACCAGAACAACTCGTAAGTGACAACGGTCCACAATTTGTATCACAGGAGTTTGCAACCTTCCTGCATGTGAATGGTGTCCAACACATCAGGTCTGCGCCCTATCATCCCTCTACTAACGGCCAGACAGAAAGGTTTGTGCAAACTTTGAAGCACGCCTTGAAGGCATCGCAAGGTCAGGGCTCAATCCACCAACGTCTGAACAGCTTCCTGTTGTCCTACAGGAACGAGCCGCATGCCACAACCAAAACTTCCCCCGCTTCGCTCATGATGAAGAGGCAGTTGCGGACAAGTTTTGACTTACTCAAACCTCCAAGGGCAGAACAGGTTGTCCATTGTCAACAACAAGCTCAAGTTGAAAAGAGAGAGAAAAGAGCCAAGGAGAGACGGTTTCATCCAGGAGAGCACGTCCTAGCTCAAAACTACAACACTGGACCGAAATGGGTTCCTGCTACGGTGATCGCGCAGACGGGCCCTGTGTCTTACACGGTTGAGACTGCTGAGGACGTCGTCTGGAGAAGACACACAGATCAACTGTTGCTAGGAGCAGAGACAGCCACAGAGGCTCCAATGGCTGGTTGGCCTGAACTGTTTCCGGATGATACCGCAAACCAGCATCCCTTGCCACAGTGCTCTTCTCCAACACAGGAAGTCATAGAGACTGTTCCACCTGTGCAAACTCCTGACTTTCGACTGACACAGGCACCTTCTCCATCCAGGCCTGTGTCAATGCCTACTGCTGTGGAAGCCAGCGATGACCGCCGGTATCCTGTCAGAGAGCGGCGGCCTCCAAGACGCTTGGATCTGTAGGCTTAGTGACTTACCCACAAGACTGGGACAGAATAAACCCCAGGGTAAAGTCAGGGTTTGAGGCAGTCTACCTCTACCCTAGGTTCGTTGAGTGCATTGAAAGTAACTTACCTGTTGAGGAATAATGTGGACCTTCCATTTAAGAGGGGAGGAATATGTTATGTATTGTGTGTTCTATTGTGTATTCTCCTCCCACCTGTGGTGGCGCTGTCACAGGAGATAAATGGTTGGGTGTTCTCTGTTAAGTTTAGCTCTCTTTGTTCGGAACTTTCCAGAACTTCCTTTCCTTCCAATAAAGCACTTCATGTTTGAATCTCTGAGTTCTGAGTCCTAAATTGTGTCTAGGTAGAAAGGTACCGACACAACAGCTGCTGGTAAGCACTTTTGTGTGGCCATCAGGTGAGGATAGTGTCATCCGCAGTTGAATAATCTGCCAGCACTCACTGCATAAACTCACACATGAATAATAACCACTTGGGCAAGGTTCCAGATGGCTGCTATCACCCATGGTACTATACGCCAGTCCAAAGATGTGCGGGTTAGGTTGATTGGCTATGATAAATTGACCCTTAGTGTTAGGGGGATTAAATACGTGGGGTTACGGGGATAGGGTGGGATATGTGTTGGTGTAGGGGTTACGGGGATCGGGTGGGATATGTGTCGGTGCAGGCTCGATGGGCCGAAATGGCCTCTATCTGCACTGTGGGGTGTCTGTGATTCTGTGAAGTCAGGGGCGAAAAAGGGAGACATTTGAAGGGAGAAATTGGCAGTTTATTGTTCCATATGGTATATTCTTCAAAAATGGATAATAATTTCACTATTCAGTGCAATAATAATTCACAGCAGTGACAAAAACTAGACAATGAATAGACTGAGGTGATTTACAGGAATATAACTGGTCCCAACTTGGTTATGGGTCAGGCCACAAGTTCACATACAAACCAGAAATAATGAACATTCTCATTTCCGTCATTTATACCATCACCCTGTCATTTTGCATTATTTGCAGAAAATATTTTTGCTTCACATGGTTGGTGAACAATAGCTGTAGCAGCATAAATCAACTGTGCAGGACTGGAGGCTTCTGTGGGTTGTGTTATGCCAGAAATGCGATACTTTGGAAGACTGATATTGGCAACACCACATCTTTCTGAAGGCCCAGGTGAAGAGGGGGAAGACCAGGGCTGTAATCTTCTGTCCTCCACTGAGAGCACGCCATCCTCATGAACCCAAGCCCCTCTGACTTAACACCTATGTTATTTGACTGACCTGTTCCAGGCACCAGCTCAGAGATTGGCACCGGGGGAGGGGGAGCTAGTTAAAGGAAGTTCGGAAAGCTCACTGAGTGAGACACAAAGCACGTGGGACCCATAAGAGTGGCAAATAGGGAAGGTGGTGGCCAATTCATCACAGAGTCTGAGTAGAAGACGGCCAAGGACTTCAGAGTTCTGGGATCCAAACCTCAAGTGTTCTTGCCTCAAAAGACCAACAACACGAGAGGCACATGAGTGCTCTGAGGACGATGTCCCCTGATTTAAGACATCTCATAGAAAGTGGCTGCAAAGTCTACAGCTCTGATTTGTGGCAACACCATGGAGGTGTTGTTTGGTCTGCAGGAACTGATACAGCAAAAGGCAGCTGGATCCATGTCTGCAGTAGATCCTCAGTTAAGAGGCAGCCAGGGACCATTCTTGTCAGCATGACTGAAGCTGTGCTGGCATTAGGGGACATATTGGAGGGCACCTTTAATCATGCCTTCCATTCCTTGGCAACTTCAGTGAGTCAGGGCTTCCAGGATTTAGTGGCGGCCATCATACCAGCCACCCAACTAATAACTGGGGTCGGAGATTCCGGGCCAAATGGAAGGGTGGCGCTTGTAGTCCAAGTGCCTGATGATGCTGTCTCTCAGGAGAGCAGAACACGTCAGGACTCTGGCCTTCTCCCTAAGAGCACCATACCAATGGAATCTAGCAGGCAAGAGTAGGCTACCCAGGGACTTCCTCCAGAGACACAGCCAACAGTAGCTCCATGACAGGAGCCAAATACCATTAGTCAAGGGTTACCCTGGCCCATGGCCCTTCTGCCCAGCATCAGAAGCCCACCACTTCCTGGCCCTCAGGCCACTGTTAGAAGCAGCACTAGAATAGGTGATAGAAAGGCACGTCTAGTCACCAGGAGGACACACAGTGTTAGGAAACAGTAAAGCAAGTTATTTATGAAGGCTGCTTTTTACATTGCTTTCCATAGGGACTGCACCTTGATGTATTCAGAAGGCTTGTGTGCTCCTATGACCCTGAGAGCTCTGCTTGTGGGAGTATAACTTCTGATGGGGCCACCCAAGTCAGGCAGATTCAAAGATGGTACTCTTGGGAGCATTGTGAGCCACTTTAAAGATCTGTCCACATAAAAATGCCTTTTTCAGGTCTCACTGAGAAAAAGTCAAAATAATTGCGAGGAAACTCACAAGAAAGCTGCAGAAATCCAAAAAAGGAGTTTGGGGACACCAGTGCTCAAACTCCTGAGCTACATCAAGATCAGGTGATGGAGGCTGTGCATTGGTGGCATTAAAGCAGGAAACTGGCGTCAGCTGTGCCATTGGATGCGGCAGAGCTGTGGAAGTGAGCAGTACAGAGTTTCATCAGGCAGATGGTGGAAGCGGTCAAAAGAACGAGTCAGGTGGCAAAAAGTGGCAGAAATCATTTACATGCAAGTTTCCTTTCTAAAAATGAGCATGTTTGTACACCATATTTATGGCGAAAAATACAAGGAAATTCCAGGCCAATATCTTACCTATTGACAGTGACTTCAAGACATGCTTCTTAAAGCTGCCACAGTTGACTCATAAAAGAACACCATTAAGTCAGTGTCACTGACGTCTCTGATCAAATGTTTATATGAGCTTTTAATAGAAACTTGACGCAACTGTGTAATTAAAAGCCTTGCATCTGGCATGCAAAAATGTGCAGCACAGAACATTCTGATTAGCTCAAATGTCTTTGAAACTAACAACCTAGCTAATCAAAAGCCACTATCTAACAGAATGTCACTATTTTCACCCTTTTGAAAAATGTTACTATCTATAGTATATTAAAATTCTTGTGCCTGCACGCATTTCCTGTCTACAAAACCTCACTTCCCATTGACATATTTTTATCACATTTTATATCAACTTTTCCCATTATAAATTACTATGCTCATGTTTGTAATGGAAACTGCCTGTGTAAACCATGTTGCATTGTAAGTATACCTCGTGCCAGTGGTGCCTTTACTCCACTTCAGCTTTACATCTCCCAACTCCAGCCTGTACTGCAGAGAAACCTCGGTGTTGCAACCAGCTCTACTTCTCTGTTTCCTACATTGCTTGTCAGTTTTGCTACTTAGCTCATAATAATACGAAATCATAATATTTTATTAAAATAAGGATGGAATGTTGCCTTGGAGATGGATTTACATCTGCATGCAGTGGCCCAATTACCTCCTAACCCTCTTGGCAACACTTGGCCTTAGCTCCCCATGTGCAACACCATGGGAGATCAACTAGTATATATTAAAGGGTTTTCAGGTCGAATTTCCATTGTTTCCGCGAGGCAACCCAGTTGGAATCGGCCGAACCGAAGCAAAAGGTTGGGGAATTTGAAACGTAAGTGAGTTACAGCCAAAACTACTTATGCTCGTTTTTTCCGCGTTCTTTTACACTGGTTCAAGATTCAATTCACCTGAATCAGGCCCCGCCCACAAAAGTGGTCTCACCCCCAGGTCAAAATTGCAAGAATTCGCCAATTGCGCTGGTTCGGGGAAGCTCTTCAAATTGCGTTCATTTTCTTAGGCGCACAGGAACTAGTAGGCACGTTTTAAAAGTTTTTTTCATATCAAAAAATATTTAATTTACTAAGAAATTGACTATTAAATGATTCAGTATAGTTTTTTTAAAGTCATTTTCAGTGATTTATAATCAGGTTACTCACAGGTGAGGACTGGACACCCTTATTAAAAAATGCCTATTTTTTCTGATAAACTCATTTTCAGCTGTATTAATAAAACTGTACCAGGTTAAAACTTTTAAATACATCAAGGGATACTTTTTAATGGAAAGATAAAAAAGGAAACAATTCTGTTCTATTACGCCTGATTGTGCTGGTTCATGGAAGATTTTACGTTTGTGATTATGGAAATGAATTTTAGCGGAAACTTGAACTGTAACCTACCCAGTGCAATTTCAAGCGCATTTTAGCCGCCATTTCCTGATTGCGCCCACAGCGGAAACTCTGCCCCTTAAGTGTGTGCACTTCCTATAACATCACAATTTTGTCATCACACCTTGTTGATTGGCTCGAAGCAAAACAGCAGCAGAACTGAAGAGGTAGTAAGCATATGAATCAAAAGTTAGGAAACTAACTAAAAAACTACCAATGAGAAATTACTAAGGACTTATGAAAATAGCCATTCCTGAATGGCCAGTCAGAAGAACATACCAATAAAAGAAAGGAAAAGGTAAATCAATCAAATCACTCAAAACACTTTTTGGAAAAAAAAATGAGGGCCTCATTTTTCTTCTCATTAACTGAAATTTCTAATGCCAAAATAAGGTTTATAATCAAATTTTTACAGAGGTCATGGTCTATGCTTCCAGCCACAGCTGCCATTCTCTGTACCCTCACTCCCTGACCACTCCCAAAATACCATCAGCATGGCATCCAGACCCTTTCTCCATTGAGTGTTCCCAAGCCCCAGTTTCCCCAAAGTGTTTCCTGATCATTCACACCCCAGCCGCCGAATGATTCTGGGCCCATCTCCCACCTCAGAATTGCCTTCTGTTCCATTCCTGTATAGCTTGTATTGCTCAACTGGGTCCATTATTTTTCAGCGCTCCACATATGTGTAATCTCAGTCCTCTACTTTCCCCACACACCACATGAATTTCAGATCGCTGCACATGTGCCGTCATTCTCTGCTTCAAGGTGTCTTCACGGATGGCCATTGGCATTTTGCATTTTTATAGTTAGATCAAGATTTTGTCTTTAAGATAAACATATGGGCATATAATAAGAAGTAATGGGAAATGGTCTTGGTGTATTAGAAATTTTATATAATAGTATTAATGAGAAGTGGTTTGCCATCATTGGAATTCTATATAGCAGGAGCAACTTGGAAGAAGTGTGATACTTTAGAATGCTAAGCTTCATTCTGAATTGTGCTTGGACCAGGTGTGGGTTTATGTACTCGATTATACATGGAACTTAAATGAGTGATCATGAAACTGCCCTGTACTTTATGGATTTGGGTAAAACCCAACAATAGCTATGCTATGCATTCAGATAGTGACAAAATGCAAAGATGGTTATAAATGAGAGTTTAAAAAAAAACACTAGTTAAATACACAACATTATTTTTATTTTTAATTTGTTCGTGGGTTGTGTGTGACACTGGCAAGGCCACATTTATTGCCCATCCCTAGTTGTTCTGAGAAAGTAGTGCTGAATCTTCTTGAGTAGTGATTGTAAGACTGAGCCACTGGATAGGCCACTTTAGAGGGTATAAGAATCAACCACACAGTGTGAACTAGAATCACATGTAAGCCAGACCAGGTCGAGGTGGCACAACCCCTGAAGATTAGTGAACCAGCTGGGTTTCTACAACAATGCAGCAACATTTAGAAAAAAAATTCTGGTGCAAATTACCAGATTTATTGAATTCAATTTCATAACTAGCCATGGTAAGATTTGAACTTCTCACTTCCAGATTTACTAGTACAGTACCATAGCCATGACTCAGCTCATCCATGCTTTTGTTAACTTCACACTCAACTATTCCAATGCTCTGGCCTTCCATCTTCTGTCCTCTCTAAATTTGAGGTCATCCAAACTTCTGCTGCCTGTATCTTAACTTGCACCAAGTCCCGTTCACCCATCACCCCTGTACTCACTGACCTGCATTAGCTTCCGGTCCACAAAATGCCTCAATTTTAAAATTCTCATCCTCATGTTCAAATGCCTCACCCCTCCCAACCTCTCTAACCTCCTTCAGCCCTAGAATCCTCCAAGTACTCTATGTTTTTCCAACTCTGGCCTCTTGTGCATCTCCCACTTCCTTCACCCCACCATTGGTGGCCGTGCCTTCAGCCTTCTAGGCTCTGGATTTCCCTCCCCAAACCTCTATGCCTCTCCTCCTCTCTCTCCTCCTTTAAGATGCTGCTTAAAACCTACCTCTTTGACCAAGCATTTGGTCACCTGTCCTAATGTTTCCTTCTTTGGCTCAGTGTCAATTTTGTCTGATTAAACTCCTGTGAATCGCCTTGGGTTGTTAGTATTACATTAATGGTGCTATATAATGATGTAAGTTGTTCTTGTTGACGCTACTATACCCCTTAATGTATCATCTGCTAGATCTAAAAGTTTGATTACTAAAATTAATTCTACATTTAATCATCAAGAAATACCCAAAAGTCTTTAGCTAACCCACGGGAATGAATTGCGCTCATGACCCCGTGTAGTGAAAGCACAAACATTTTCTTTTTGAATGTACTTACAATGTGATGACAAACAGCGACCACAACAGTTCTTTTTCCCCAATGTATTTTGAAGAATGTTTCTCTATTATCTACACTGCGTAAATGTTAGTATCCTATAACAGTGAGATGATAGTAAAATATATTTAAATAAGTTGGAAATTGAAGTAAATGATAAAGAATAGAAGGGGGAAAAATTCGGTATCACCCCATTTGAGGCGCCATTATCGGCCGTGCGCAAAGTTTAGCGCCTGGCGCTAATTATCGCCTCCGACGGCAAACTTGGCTTTTATCGCTCATGGAGGTGATTGGAGCGCTAAATCAGGCGATTCACACCTGTCTTAAGGCGCAAAGGCTGAGGAGCGAGGCGCTACCTCAGAGCGCTGGTGAAGCTCATGTGATGTCAGTCAGCAATGGAACACAGACACACTGGCGCCGGCCAGTTCTTAAAGGGGAGTTCTGACGAAAGGTCATCGACCTGAAACGTTAACTCTGTTTCTCTCTTCACAGATGCTGCTTGACCTGCTGAGTTTCTTCAGCATTTTCTGTTTTTATCTTAAAGGGGAGGGTTGATTTTGCACTCCATCCACATCCTGCTCATTGCAGCCTTAAATCTCAGCCTGGAGAGACCTGTACATCAAATCTGTTGGAAAGAACAATGGAGAGACCCAGGGAAAGAGCTCAGAGTGCAGCCCCCACAATCTCTTCTAAATCGATACAAGGAAGGGCAAATCAAAATGAACCTGCAAAGTGCTGCTCAGTACCCAAAACTCCTTCACACAGCATTGAATCTCTCCAGAAGTCTCTCTCTCTCTCTCTCTCAGAATGCGTGGTGCAAAAATGTCACCAACAAAATAAGGCAGGAAGCGGTCGCCTTTAAATAGCGCTCCCCCAGTCCCTTTCTGACTGCAAAACGCTCCCCTCAACCTGTCGTTGCTAGCGGCAGGCGGTAAGGCAGGGGGCACCACTCAAAATCCGGTCCGGGGCGCTACCGGGGCTTTGCGCACTCGACTGACGTCATGATCTGCCGACGCAGGAGATTGTGGCGGTAGTGTTTAGCGCCACCACAAAATGTCTAGTTAATTTTACAAGCAGCACAAACATCGTCACGCCCGGGCGCTAGTTGCTTTGTGCCCCATTAGCGCCCTTTTAAGGCACTAGCGGGAGGCGCAAAGCAACCAAATTTTTCCAATGTTAGAAGAGCATGGAACTTTAATTTGATTTCAATTAAACATTGTTATGATAATTGGCCAGATAATTATCGGACAACTGTGTTTTAAAATAAAAGTCATGTTTTCTTTAAAGGTATGAACGACTTCAGTTACCTGCACACAAACTGCTTTGAAATATCTATGTATGTGGGCTGCGACAAATTCCCTCATGAGAGTGAACTACCAGAGCAGTGGGAAAACAACCGAGAATCCCTGCTTGTTTTCATGGAACAGGTACATTATAGAAGAAGATTCATTCTTTATACTATCCTCCTCTACAATTAACACCTGGAAGGGACCAACTATTTCTGGGTAGAAGATATATGCCATTCTATTGCAAGACAAACTAGACTACAGTGTGAGTGATAGAAGTGGGCAAAAAAAATGTGAGGTTGATTATCACTTTAGGAGCGATCGATTGACAGCGAAGAGGCGGTGGCGATTTTGAGTCCCTGGCCTCATTGAGGTGCGAGGTGCCAAACTTTCCTCTTGACGTAGACCACGGGATTAAGTCTGGCCAATATTGGGCTGCTACGCCTGGTAGTAAGGTAAGTGTGGGAGAGGGGTCGCAATCACAGAGTAGGATAGGGGAGAGGTCCCAGGGTGGCCTACTCCTGCTCCTCCGGGCCCCACAAATATAATTTTAAACTTACCCTTGCTGGGCCTGTTCAGTTCTATCACCCGTGCAACTAATCAGAGCATGCATGGCATGCTCTCCAACCAATTGCGACCTAAAATGTCAATCAGGATCACAATTTACATCGTAAAAGAAACCAACAGCCTGAAACAGGCAGTAGCTTTGTGGTAGACCCCTTTCAAAATGGCAGCGGCTGCATTGTAGGGGTTAATGGGGCTGTACGGCTAACAACCCCATTTTGAGGCCGTTGCCGCCCCATTAATGCCAGGCGTGACAAATTAAAAGCACCCACTGTCACTTTGAATTCATAAAGGTTTTGCAGACTTGGATGCATCGGCAAAATATCGATATAAATAAAAGATGAGCAGGATAAAGCAACATGTGGAATATGTCAAAATGAGGTTTCTTTGAAATTTGAAGCCATGTTTTCATTTATTTTAGTCCATCAATTGGCTAAGATTTAATCATGTGTAGGGTATGTTATACCTGCTCCTGTTAGGGACACAACAAGCACACAGACAGAAAAGTGATCTGCAGTTGTAAGCCATTTCAGGTCTCATTATAGCAAATAATACAGATGTGATAACTGTGGTGGCTATAATTGTATTCCCTGGATGGAAGAAGACTGTTGCTCACTACGACTGTCTGCCTGGCGGCAATATACTCATGTTAGTGCTATTACTGCTTCAATTTCTGTGATGTGTCACCACCCTCATCTGTTGCACTTGGCATACCTGCTGACACTTCTCCCATCTATGGTAAGCTTAGTGCCCTCTCTGTGAATAATTAACTTTCTCTTCATTCTTCTGTGCTGTGCTCAGTGACATCAAAAGATGATGCAAGGAGCCAAAGTGGAAGCTACAATGGGTCCTTCTGTTTGATTGTCACTGAGTCAGAGCTGGTACTTTGGTATGCTGGAATGGTGTTGATAATAAGCTTAGCAGAAAGAGGTTCAGTACCCGGAGGACTTAGTGTTGAAGCAGCAAGGATGTACAACTTTATTCATACTAAAAGTGAGCTGAATTAGCCTGTCCAAGTTAATTGTCAACGAACTGACTTTTACCCGATTTATGTTATTTTTGGGTCCAGGTTCTTATTTCCTTTTTTAAAATGACAGCACGCTTATTTACAGCACCAAAAGGTCAGGGGTATAGAATCAGTGAGCGTTTCTTCACGAGTGATGCACTCTGAGAGCAAAATGTAAAAAAAAAAGTCTGCTGCTCTTCATAACAGGCACTCTAAACCACCATCTCTCACAGCCAACCCATACAGAGCACACAGTCCCAATTCCAATATCACCACTTTGCTACCATTAGTGATGCAGATCAGGACTTAAATGCATCAATAGCGATGGATATGCAGACCCCCATTCCAAAACCTAGGACAGTTTAAATGGTGGAGTCAGGTAGCCCACTTCAAATCACCGATAGAAGATGGAGAAGCCCACACCCAGGTTTCTCCGCAAATTCCATCTTGAACTGGGTGATTTTTCCATTCTCCACCCTGGGGGGAACAAGATCTCCCTCCACCTGTCCACTGCCCCACCAGGGCTTCCAAAGCAGCGTCTGAGAAACAAGGGGCAATATCTTCAGGTCGAGCAGCTAATATCTCTGTTCAGAAGTGTTTCATTCCTTCTACAGCCAGAGTGCACCTCCCCTTTAAGAGGTGCTGGCTGCCATTAAATGGCACCAGGGATGACTGATTTCCAGCTCCCCCAAACAGCCGTACAGCCAATGAATAGAGCGGGTAGCACTGGCTGCATGCCTGACTCATTCAAATGAGGTCCCAGCAGAAATGTAACTTGCAGAGTGCGACCATGCCAACAGCCGCATGCCCCAGCCCCTTAGCGCCCGTTTTCTGGCACGATCCAGTTCCTAGGCCACTGAAATCATTGTTTTCAATTTGTTCTACACTTAAACATTTTTTTAAAAAGGCACTTTTAGAGATAATGGCCTAGAAATTCATGTCGGGCGGTGGCACGAAACGAGCAGTATCAGATCAGCCGCCCGTTATGAGCAGCGTCTGATACTCAGTTCCAATGACTGCAACGGAATTGAATATCAGGTGCTGCGTGTACTGGGGCGGCCGATCCAATGCCGCCATTTTGTGCCACTACCAAGCTGAATTTCTAGGCCAATACCTTTTAGAAGTAAAAAAAATTCAGTTGAATTGAGAGATGTCATATTAAATGTGATTTTACTGAATTTTATGCTTAAATGCAATTTGTGAAAAATAATTTCAGTTAATCGGCTTACATTTATTTACAAGATTAAGCTACACAGCATTTTGCTTCAGTAGTTTTGGCATCAGATTCCAAAAAACTGCTTTCTACATATCATCTTACTGTCTGTATATTTATCACCATTTATAAATATATAAATACAAAATGCACATGATAGGTTAGTAAAATTATAACCAACCTGTGAATAAAATATGTTTCTCTGTCGTTGATTCTGACACCTGAATCTGCTTAACTCTTTAGGTAATGAAAATTCCTTTCAAAATACGCACAATTTCAATGACTTAACATAAAAAATTACAAATTTCTAATGCTTTAAAGTAGAGAAATGTATCTGCGATGAAGCATTTCTCCATTTTTAGTATTCTCATGAATAAATGGGAAAATATGAAGCTTTTATGTATTTTTCATGTTGATGTGGTACAAAACAATCCAGCAGTAATTCTCAAAGGAAAGTGGATTTGTGATAATGGCATAAACAAAGGAAATGACCGTAAAATAACACAAGACATTTCCCCCATTTATGTGGACAAGATTACAATGATGAGTAATCCCTTGCAATACCTTAAGGACATTTTTTCATCATGGTAAAACTATAGCTGTTACTTTATCTTCCATACTCCTGCCCTGCATATAAATCAGTGCATTTACATGCAGTGGAGGTGCTGACCTATTTTTCACAACATTATAATATTCTGGTAAAACCTTAGGTAGATGCTAGTGTTGACTTTTCCCGCTAAGATTGTTTTTGTGTCTAGAAAACTGTTAATATTCATGTGTAAATATTTTGCTGTGCTAAATTAGGGTAACTTTTATTTTGGAGGCTTGAACTTTGGACATCTGGCCTAGGCTCAATCCACACTTTAGGATTCCACAGAGCTTTCCTGATCTCCAACTGTAACTTCAGCAGAAGTTCAGCAGAACCCCTGAAGAAATCACATAAATGGCCACTTACATCGCTTCTCCAGGGCTTCTGCTGATCTTCCATGGCATTACTGTGGGAAATCGGGAGAAGCCCCACACAAATTCCAAATGCTTATCTCTTTTATTTGCTGTCAAGGTCCTACTTACAGCGACACCTCCACTTCAGCAGCCATCAAACGGGAGGCTGGGTGTGAGCTGCTCTATCATTTGCTGGAGAATTGGGTTTCCTTTCACTTCATTTTTGCCTGTCACTTCTTAGCCCTCTCCCTCATCAGTCTTGGAAAAGGCTACCAATAAGTGGAAGTACTTTTTAATTTAGCCTTTAAAAGTCTGCATGGATTTTTGTCCCCCTTGTCTGACTCTTCCCTGCAATTGTTTGCATCCCCTTGAATCTCACTTCCATACTCCCTTCACTTGTGCTCCCACAACCAGTGTGCTCTCCACCCATGTCCAAATCTCTGCCTCAGTCTACATGTAATTATGACAATGACTCTCCACCCATGTCCAAATCTCTGCCTCAGCCTACATGTGATTATGACAATGAGCTGACAGTGGAAGCTTGCATTGCATACGGCACACTTTACTTCATGTGGGCTTAACTCCATTTCTAACCATTTGGTAGTAAACTGCACCCGTGTTGGACAATCCACCCTCGTATCTTTTCAGGTACATATGCGCCGTTTGACTGTGTTGCTGCTGGCTTCGCAGCAACTTGATCCAAGTGCAGTTAACTGTGTGGCTAAGATACATTGGCCCCCATCACAAAGTGCTAAACATTCTGCCACAACACAAAATACGTGTGAGGAATTCCAGGAGATCTGTTACAGAGTGAATTAACCTTTTGGCACTTAGTAATTGTAATAGCTGTAAGATTTGCAAATACAGGAGACTTACGTTTTTATATTTGTGTATTTCAGTCTCAGTTTTTTTCCCTAATCAGGTCCATAGGGGTATCAAAGGTATAGTGCAAGATAAACAAGGAAGAGGAATTCCAAATGCTGTTATATCTGTTGAAGGTATAAATCATGATGTTACAACAGGTAAGAAAAGATCTTTTTCTCTCAACAAAATTAGACTGAAATGTACGAATTATAGTGTAGGTGCACACTATGCAAGAAATATTGGGCTTGATTCTTCTCTTTGTGGTGGGTAGCGGCAGATACTTTGGTATGAAGGAAACTTACTTATGGAATATGACTATTAGTTGTCACTAAAGATGATCAACTCAATCATTTGAATCTTTTTTCCAAGGTGTCATTCAACTGGACAGACACATGTCAGAAACTACAATTGCTCAATTTCAATTAATTCGACAAAGAACAGACTTTCCATTAGATATTCCTCTCCGTTTTTGGATAGCTACATTTAAATTATGGGAAAGGCGACACCTTTCCTGATAATAGAGCTCTCCAGCAGCTAATTAGGTCATCTACTCAAGAGCTTGTTAAGCACTCTGTTGGTCTGCTTCTTTGCCAGCGTTCCTTTATGGTTGGCATCAGAGTTTGAATTGAAAACACCAATACAGCTACTATACCAAATGTGAATCCTTTTGTCTGTGCTCAGTATCTGGCAAAGTATCTAGGCTGACTAGTTTTTCTACATAATTGTACTTCATCATTTTAACAAATTTAAAACTCAGGTTCCCATTTGCAAACAGTAGTGTATCAGAATCAGGTGAGAAGGATCATTTCACAATCCTGCACTCCCACTGGGTATCTTCCCAGAGAGTGCTCATCAGAGAATCAAGGCTACAATGGCCCAGATTTTCCCCTCAGCGGCGAAGGAGAGAGAGTTTTCGCAGGCTTGTCAGCGGAGATTTCTACAAATCCCATGTCTGATCCATTGCAGCGCCCCCTCTTCGGGGAGAGGCATAAGGGAGAAACTTCTAAAAAATCTGCAACATTGATTTTCTTCTGGGGGAATGAGACTCCGCATTTATTAAATTATTTTTTCAGGGCCGGAGAGGTTGTTCAGCAGTAATTATCACTTATTATGCCATTATAAACTCACTTCTGAATGCAATAGCCCTAACGTTTCCAGCTGTTTTATAGTGCAAGACTCGGGGCTAATTATACTTAGTTCATGCCATTACTGTGATTTCAGTGCCGAGTCTATCGGTGAGGACTGCAACAGCACACCCTGTGTAAGAGCAGGGTATCTCTGACAGTAACTTCTGGATTTCCATGTTTAACTGTGCATGTGTGGACACCAGAAGTTGCTGTCAGATTTATGCTGTAATAATGGCAAGCACTGTTAGCCTCACCATTATTATTATAGCAAAACCCGGGCCCACATCTCTCACGTGAGCTCCCTCCAAGCGCAGCTCCCCACTGGGAGTGCAGGGTTGTGTAATACGCTCGGAAGTGTACTCATCAACCTGAAACGTGAACTTACCAGGGTTGATTCGTCTTGTAGAGTAGCCTCATGCCCGCAGCAGAAAAGCACAGAATCCAGTGGATAGGTCAAAGCACAATGCATTCGGCAATCCCATAAGTTTATAGAGTCTTGAGACCATGCTAATAGCTCTCTTTGGCCCCATAAGGATTGGGGGGAGGAGGTGGGCTAAATTGTCTAGATATTGCCAGGTTTTCAGGGTAGCAGGCTATCCTGATCTGGAACCAACCAGTGGGTCCCACATCTCCCCTTGTGGTGGCCGGTACTCTCATACGCCTTCAGTGTGCCAATGCAGCCTTCGTTCGCCTGAGGAAGAGAGTGTTTGAAGACCAGGACCTCAAACCCGGCACTAAGCTCATGGTCTACAGAGCAGCAGTGATACCCGCCCTGCTGTATGCCTCAGAGGCATGGACCATGTACAGCAGGCACCTCAAAGCACTGGAGAGGTACCAACAACGCTGCCTCCACAAGATCCTGCAAATCCATTGGCAGGATAGGCGCACCAACGTCAGTGTTCTTGCTCAGGCTAACATCCCCAGCATCAAAGCTTTGACCACGCTCAATCAGCTCCGATGGATGGGTCACATTGTCCTCATGCCTGATACGAGACTCCCAAAAGAAGCGCTCTACTCAGAGCTCCGGTACTGCAAGAGAGCCCCAGGTGGGCAGAGGAAACGCTGCAAGGACACCCTCAAAGCCTCCTTGAAAAAGTGTAACAGCCCCACCGACACCTGGGAATCACTGGCCCAAGACCGCACAAAGTGGAGGAGAAGCATCCGGGAAGGCGCCGAACACCTCGAGTCTCTTCGCCGGGAGCAAGCGGAAGCCAAGCGCAGGTAGCGCAAGGAGCGCATGTCAACCCAAGCACCCCACCCACCCGCCCCTTCAACCACCGTCTGCCCCACCTGTGACAGAGACTGTAGGTCCCGCATTGGACTCATCAGTCACCTGCGAACTAATTTTTAATGTGGAAGCAAGACATCCTTGGTTCCGAGGGACTGCCTAAGAAGAAGACTTGGTAAACATCTGGTATTAACTGAGGCTTATACAGGAAACTCTCTTATTACTGGCACCTAAATAACCAGAAATCTCTCTTAACCGGCAAAATTCAGGAGTAGGTTCAGGTAAGTTTTACTTCATATTAGTGGCCGTGTAACTGGGGTTCCTGGATTTGTGGCCGTGTAACCGGGGTTCCTGCACGCAACAGGGACGCCTGGATCTGTGGCCGTGTACGGGGCTCTCATACCTTAGTAAGTATACCTCTCTGTAATCCGGACTTTTTGATCAACCGGCACCACGCCGGTCACGTCGGTGCCGGATAAAAAAGAGTTTCCTGTATTGAGTTGTATTTCAGGCTGGAGCTTGCTCGCTCCTTTCCCCCCTCAGAAGGGGAGAATTAAAATTCCTTCCAAGTACTTTTCAAGGCATTGACCTTCTTGGGATATAAACTGACTGATTTGGAAATTGGAGGAAACTGAAATGATCTCAGGAAATAAAAGTATCCTGAAAGGTTAAATAAATCATAAGACGTCTGGGGAAATTATGGCAAAACGTGAATCCATTCCTTATTCACATAGATCTGACATGTAAGGCCAAAAGAAAACGAAAATGAGGGAAAATCAGAAAAACTGAAAGTTAAATCTCCCAAGATGATCCTAAATCAAATTATTTATATATATATATATATTTGAAATCTAGTTAATTAACATGCATTGTTTTAAGTTAAAATCAAACTGATGAATGTATAGAAAATTTACTGTGTACACTGTATATTGGAGAGCCCTGAAGATAAAGAGGCCTAAAAATGGTGGGTTGACAAAGAGGGAATTCTTCTAATAAAAGCTGAAGCGGAATATAGTCAATTCCTGTCATGAGTAAAGCACAATGGTTTCAACAAGAAAGATGTCTTAGCTGGCATTGACCAATATAAGAGTAACAGGTTGGTTAAACTGAAGAAAAAACCCAAGGTGTATGCGCTAGCCACTTTAACCATTAAACAAAATATATAATATAATAAAAAGAAATTAAACTTTCAATACTGTAACAGATTTTGGAGAGCAATCAAAAAATTGTTGTGTTGTTAATCAAGCGGCAGTTGTCTTCCAATTCAAGTCAGATCGTAAAATGGAGTGCAGTGTGACAGATAAAGCTGCCGGTATAGCAAATGAGCTCTGGCGTTTAATCCTGTTGGTGCATCTTTTGTTGCAGCGACTGATGGAGACTACTGGCGTCTCTTGAATCCTGGTGAGTACAAAGTCACTGCCAAGGCTGAAGGTTACTCGAGTGCAACCCGAAACTGTGAGGTGGGATACGACATGGGAGCAACGCAGTGTCATTTTATTTTGGCCCGAACGAATCTGGCAAGAATTAAAGAGATAATGGAGAAGTTTGGGAAGCAGCCAATCAATCTGCCGCTCAAACGGTTCAGGCGGGTTCGACACAGACGTCGCCAGTTATAGGAATTCCTCGTCGAGAAAATTACCAAAAAAAGACCTTTCTAAATGAACACATTTTAAGATATTTTATATAAAATAACAACAAACATCCCCAATTCATTTAAAGTAACAAGATGCAATCTGTGTTTATATTATTTGTGGGCACATCATTCAGTTCATTATTTTAATATATAACATATGCGACTTTCACACTATTCAGCACTTTTCTGCATGATTTAGTTAGAAAACTTGCCACACTGTTGCCTACATATAAAGATAAGATTTTAATAGTACTATTTTTGGAAGCACTGGTCACTACTAACAGATGCTGCATTGATATTATTCATGTATCTCGAAAGGTTGTACCTTCAAATGTTCTCTAACTATTGGGAGTGTTTAGTTTACTGCAGTGTTATGAGTTGTACTGTAATAAATGGAATACGAGCATACACAATTGACGAGCAGGGAAGGACTAGCTGGTCCATCAAGCCTACCCCACGCCATGATGGCTGGACCATGATGGCTAAACACTTCTTCCTTCCCCTAACCTCCCCCTACCCCCATCCCCACACCTCACACCTCCCCCGCAGCCTAATTTCTTGGGAGAGGCAAAACAACCAGTAAAGCCCAGGGCCAATAAGGGAAAAAATACTCTGTAAAATTCCTCTCTGACCCCCCTCAGGCGATCGAAACAGTCTCAGTGCTCACATGGACCAACTGTTACCTATAAAGACACTTAGCTTCTATATGATGCGATCTCTGCCCTAGTCAGGAACCAGTCCAGCTCCCTCTTGAAGATGTACAGAGAGTCAGCATCCAGCTCATCAGCTCGCAATGTATTCCTAGGGCTCAGAATTGTCTGGGAAAAGAAGAACTGCCTAATATCCAGTCTATTCTTATCATACATAGTTTAAACTCATGTACCCTGGTCCTCCTCAATTTGTTAACCTGGAATAATCTATCAATAGGGACGCTATCCAGCCCTTTAATTCTTTTATAGACCTCTATCAGATCACCTCTAAGTCTATGCTGCTCTAAAGTAAATAGGCCAAGGTCCTTGAGTCTATCGGAGTAGCTGAGCTTCTTAAAGCTAGAAATCATTCTTGTAGCTGTCCTCTGGACCTTTTCCAAGGCCATTATATCACCCACCATGTGGGGGGAACGAAACTGAGTGCAGTACTCTAGATGGGGTCTGACCAGCGACCTGTATATATTCAAAATGGTGTCTTTTGATTTATACTGAATGGTTCTATTACTACAACCCAATACCTTGTTAGCTTTAGCTACAGTTTCTCTGCATTGGTCGTGAACCTTCAGTGATCTGTGCACAATAACACCAAGATCGTTTTCTCTCTCGACTTCTTTCAGTATTGTTCCCTGTAAATGATACGTCTATTCTGTGTTGGCCCAACCAACATGCATGACACTAAATTTATCTAAATTAAATGCCATTTGCCAATGTGTGACCCACCCCACTAGAACATCTAAATCTTTTTGGATTTGATTGCACTCCCTCACCGTCTTAACCCTTGCACAGATTTTGGTGTCATCTGCAAACCTACTTACCATACTTCCACCACCACTGTCCAGGTCATTAATAAAGACCGTGAAGAGTAGCAGGCTTCGGACCGATCCCTGGGGGCCACCACTAGTAGCACGTCTCCAAAGCTGAACCACATCCGTTAACTACAACATTTTGGCTGTGGGATTGGAGCTAATTCCTAATCAAGCATTTTGAATTTCTACTGATATCATAAGATTTCATTATTTCTTTGATAAGGTACCTAGTGTGAGGTATCTTATCAAAGACTTTCTGAAAGTCCAAGAAGACAATGTCTACTGGATTTCCCTCATCCACGACCCTAGTGACTTCCTCAAAAAACTCTTATCAAATGGGTCTGCTGTGTTTTTGAATCTATTTGAGGCTAGTACAGTACCTCCCTATTAACTTGCAGCTGGTGTGTTCAAGTTAAGTCTGACAACTTTACTAAATAAACATAAGTTGCTTAGGGGGACAGCCTGAGAGATGCTTTCGTCCCCATTTGCACAAGGATGGTTAGGGAGAATCTACAAGAAAATGTTGCACCAGTAAAATGCAGCCTGTATCTACCAAGTGCCCAATATGTTAGAACAGCAGTTTACTTGTTCATAGTGACTCAAGGGTGCATAGCAGCAAAGTACCCCACAGGCAAATGGCCACCGTGATGCTGATTCTGATTTGACAGTAAGTGATTGTTGGCATTAGGGTTCTATTAGAATAGACTCAGACACTATTCCCAACAGTACTATATTCAGAGTTGCTTCTATTATAGTTTTTGCCTTTCTTTCTGGCCTGCATGTTCTTCCAGTAACCAGTCTGCACTGGTTCACTGAGTATACACTCTCACTGTCCTGGCCTTTTCTTACATTCCACATGACATATAGTCACATATCATAAATAAATAACTCTACAGCAATGTGCTCAGATAGGAACCAATCCTATGTTACCTGAAGCACTAACTTAGGGTGCATTTACACTGCAGCTATTAGCCTGAGATCAGTAGCTGCAGTACGTGCCCTAGACAGGCAGAACCACATTTACGTTGTCTAACTCCTGCCAGTCTCGCCCAAAAGGCAGGTCTGTGCAGGCCTGGATACAAGTGTGGGCAAAGCTCTCTTCAACAGTTTAAAAATGTAAACATTTAAGCAAGGCGCGGAGAATCCCCACACTTTAAACATTTAAATTGAGATTAGGTGTGTTTACAAAGTGCCTGGGGGTCCAACAGATTCAAACTCCGTGTAGCGTGAGACTACTTCACTACTTCAAGACGTCTCACACGGTTTCACACTGGAGCCAGGTTGGGGCCTGACTCTGAACTTAGACTGCCAGTGTGAAGCAGAAATCGCTTTGCATCCTTAATGAACTGCAACTTAATGAGTGTATTGTATTGGAGTTACTATTCCCCATGGATGAATATTTTGGTAATAATATCGAAATAACCATGTTTCTGTTAAGCGTAGTGAAAAAGTGGGAATTGCTTTGGATCTGGAGCCGCTCCACTGCCATAAGTTCACTGTTCGTGCAGCAAAAGCCCTGTTTACTGAGGCAATTCCTGGCCTTTGTTGCACATTCTACACAATTACTGTTACACTATCAGCAAGGAAATCAGAAACCTGTTTTGATCTCTCATTCTTATGCTACTTCTCTAAAGGCTGTAGAGAATTGCGCCAAGTGCCTAACTTGGAAAAAATAAAGGAAGCATCAGTTTACATTTAAAATGAAACTTCAAAACCTTATTGACCAATTTGAACAGCTGAGGCATCACAGTTTAAAAGAGTTACTCATGAATTTCAGTTCAAACGCTATTTCAGTCATTCTAATACAAAATTGATTTGAACTGTGGTAAAATGGAAAGAGCCAACAAGGGAAAGTTCTAAACAGTTTGTGGTTTCATGTAAATGATGAAAGCATATCAACTTACATGGACTCACAATATTATTTTATTGGTTCTGGGCATATACTATGTCATTTTAATCTGTTAAACAATCGTTATCAGTGGGTCCGTCCAAATACCAAATTCCAGTTTCTAATTAGATTCAGTCAAAACAGATAATCTTTTGATTTCAAAAGTGAGACTGTCGCCCATAAATAAATCAATGCTGCAATAAATTTGATAAATTTGAAACAATAAAAAGATAACATGAAATGGTCACAGAAAATAGGGGTGCAGCAGAAAACTGTTAGTTGCGGATTGGCTTCCCGTTATACACCTGCCTACGCCTAAACTGAAAATTACCCCCATTGAATGTTGTTTGCTGCACATTTATTTTGTTATTCAGATCAATCAAAAGGATGTCCCACTTAATCACATTTCTATGGATTACATAGAAACATAGAAGATAGGAGCAGGAGTAGGCCATTCGGCCCTTCGAGCCTGCTCCGCCATTCAACGAGATCATGGCTGATCATCCAAACCCTAGCACCCGGTCCCTACACCGACAGCCATCCCACCCAAGCCCTATCCCCGTAACCCCGTGTATTTAATCCCCCCTAACACTAAGGGCCAATTTTTAATTTTTTTTTATCATGGCCAATCAACCTAACCCACACATCTTTGGACTGTGGGAGGAAACTGGAGCACCTGGAGGAAACCCACGCAAACACGGGGAGAATGTGCAAATTCCACACAGACAGTCACCCGAGGCCGGATTTGAACCCGGGTCCCTGGCGCTGTGAGGCAACAGTGCTAACCACTATTCCACCGTGCCACCCACGGATTGGAGTCCCTTTTCAATTCCACGAAAAACAGATGGCTGGCACCTCAGTTGCCCTATTAACACTAAGGGGTCGATTTTGTCGAACCTGTCGGGAAGAAGGCGGGACTTCCCTTTTCGGGTTTCTGACCCGCCTACTTCGCCGTCCGGCCAATCCGCGCGATTTTCCTTGATTGACCTTGTTGAGCCCGCCCAGCAGGCTCAGCAGGCCGATTAAGGGCCACCCGGCAACAGGTGACGTCACAGACTGAAATTTCATCTGTCAGGATTTCTGACAGATGAAATACCAGTGTTTTACAGCTGTTTGAAGCTGTTAAACACTGACAGTCTGATTTCTAAGATGAGTCCTTCTGCGCAGACTCATTTAGAAATCTCAGCAGCACTAAAAGCTGAAGGCTGTCACTTTTAACAGATCGCAGCTGTTCAGCTTTCAGTGCTGGCTGAGTGCTGCGCTCCCAATGGCTACAGGAAGAAAGGCTGTTAAGGTAAGTAAAGGTAAGTAAAAGTTCTTTACACACTTTAGACACACCAAACACACTTACCTTTACACTCATGCACCCATCACTCACCTGAGTGCCGACATCGCGACCCCTCCAACTCCTTCAACCCGACGGCCCGCTGCTCTAACCTGGCGTGGTTTGGAGCCGTCGGGAAACCCACACGAAACCCCTCAAAATGGGGATTAGGCTAAAAACTGCCTGTTAACTACCTGTTAACAGTCAGTTAATTGGCACTAATCCCTTCCCGCCTGGTTTTGGCGGGTCCCAGTGCGGGGCAGGTACACGCCACCCCTGAAACTTACGCGGGGCGGGGTTTTGGGCGGGATGGTGTCGGGACCCCCAAAGTCGGGATTACGCCCCCCCCCCCCCCACACGCCTGAAACCCCGCCTGATGGCTCCCCGAAAATCTAGCCCTAAGACTCACCGGATACAATTTCAGGCAGAAGTTGAAGATCGCCCCCTACCTGTCAAATTAAGAACATTTTATATGTTGATGGATCTTTTATGACTTTGCTCATGGTGTGTTTTAGGATTGGCTATTTTAAAATGTGGGCACACTAAATTCTGACAGCAATAGCCTCTCCCACTTCCAGTAGAAGCATAAATGCCCCCATAACTCCAGTTCTCTCACTCTCTTCTCCCCACAACAGGGTCTTCATCTCTTCTCCACCCCCCCTTGAACTGGGTATTCCTTCTTCAACTAGTTATCTCTCTGCACCCATGACAGTATATCTCTCCCTCTCTTTTAACAATGCCACTACCCCAAGATGGTATCATTTTCTTTTTATCTCTTGATCTTTGCCTTCCACTACCAGTTACCAAGAGGGTCTCTCTCCCATTTCCATAGCAACATCTGTCACCCTGTTCTCTCCCCGCCAGTGCCTGTCTCTCTGCCTTTCTGTCTGTTTTCTTCCTACTCCCTGTGCCATAGCATACTAAAATACATAAATAAAGCCAGGACTCTTGTAGATGTATATCATTGGTTTTATGAAGAAAGAGGAACTTTTCTTTGTGCACAAGTTGGAATCACCGCCTTGCATTTTGTATAGTGGGATGTGAGGAACTGCAATGGCAGGTGCATCTGGAAGAGCTTTTTTGGTGGAATATGATAGGGTAGAATTGTTTTTGGTCGATGTGCTTCGGGCAAAATTCTAATTAGGGAGCAAGCTTTTGCACAGTATTCTTGGTGATTAGCAAAAGTATAACCAAGATAACTAATTAGAAGGAGAAAAACACAGAGACGTAACCAAGGAGGTTAATACAGATACAAGAAATGTTATTATAAAGGTATTCAAAATAAATGTTCAATGGATAAAATTTGAGTTATTTGAATTATTTTGTCAGTAACTTTGATTTTAAATATTCAAATTTTCAAGACATCACAAAATTTTAGATTTATGTTTCACAAATAGAAATGTGGACATTTGATGGAGACTGGGACCAGCTAAAGGTAACGGTGTTTTCAGGCTAGCTCTAAACCCAAAATGGTATTATTTCCCTTCAGTGAAGTGTCCCTTAAAAATCAGTTCAATTTATGGTATTGTCACGACTATAATGAAATGTATGGTAGAAGGGTCAATTTAAAGCTGAAAGGACAATATTGAGTTTGTGTGCAAAAAGAAAATTTAGCAGTATTTTGTCACGTCACTTTGAGTGTTTTAAGTATTGTTTACAACCAATGTTACGTTCCCATGTGGCAAGTAATGAAAGTGTAAATTAAACATTTATGTAGTCATGGCTGAGGTTCTAAATATGGCCTTGGAAAATAGTACCTTTCTTATTCCTGCATAATTATATAAAAAATTTTATATGTTTGGTGTACACTCGGATTTATGGTGGAAATTGTAAGCTGAATATCCATAACGTTTTTGTACTTAACCTGCTAGAATGACTGTAACTTGTTCATTCTGTATTAATTTGTCACTTTGTGCTAATTTGTTAACTTGCAGTCATCTGAACTCTATAAGTGTTCTTGCACTTTAATAAAGCATTATAACATATCAGTTTGCCACTGTTGCTGCATTGATTCAGTAATATTGATAATGAGCTGATGGATGATAGTCTTGGCCCCATTTTCGTCCATTTTCCTACAGCTAACCATTGTTGCCTGGGTCTGAGAGCACTTTTAACCTTTTATCTGTAACTCTTTGTATGTTCCATAGAATTTTTCAACCTCCCCCGCACCCCCACCTCCCCCCCCCCACATCTTACATTTAAAGAGTAATCCTTGTTTAAAGGGCTGTTCTGTAGAGCACAGCAGCCTGACCTTCCATAGAGATAGATGCTGTGCATTGATATCAGACATTGGAGCTCCATGTGTGTTTCCACTAGGAGCCTTTTAGTTCCACATAATGTGTGTGGCAGTTACAGATCGATGGGGAAAATGCATTTCAAATGTAACAGGGGCTCTGGTGTCATCTCTGTTTTCTGTAATAGTTCTACAACCAGAAATTTATAACCATGTGGAAACATTTATATGTATTTCGTTTGTAATAAGATCATTCTGATAACTGAATTGTTTTAAGCTGAAGTGCCCTAAAATGGAACTTTTTATTTATGAAGTACACATCCCGTCCAACTCACTTTTTATGCAACTACGTTCAAATTACTTTAAAAAAATGATACAATCCTTATGATATTTTCAAAGTAGGTATTCTCTGGTGAATTATGGTATGGTAGTGCCGTGGTTATGTTATTGGACTAGTAATTCAGAGTCCTGGATTAATAACCCAGAGAATGTTAGTTCAAATCCCACCATCGCGGTTTGGGAATCTAAATTAATTATTTTTTAAATCTGGAAATTAAAAAAAAGCTAGTTTCAATTAAAAAAAGTGAGCATGAAGCTATTGAATTTGCATAAAAACCCAACTGGTTCACTGATGTTCTTTAAGGAAGGAAATCTGCCATCCTTACCGGGTCTGGCCTATATGTGAATCTAGTCCCACACCAACATGCTTGACTCTTAACATTTCTCAGAAGTGACCTATCAAGACAATCAGTTGTATCAAACTGGTACAGCGGCCCACCACCATCTTCTCAGGACAACTAGGGATGGACAATAAATGCAGAGAATGAATAGAACTAAATAGACGCCAGCACTGTTCAGATTTGTTAATTTGCTGTCTTTGTGAGAGTAAAATAACGTCTATAAATAGGAAAGGAATTGCTAGGAAGCAGAAAACTTAGGGTGAGACTACAAAAAAAAGAGGAAAGGTGAATTGAGATACTTTTAAAGACTTATTGCATAGATGTTGCACTTGAATGGCTCAAAGAGTTATGGGAAATGAGGCTGATAATGCAGTCCAAGTTCTGTGCTCTCGTTAGCAACATTATGTGCCCATGTGCACAAACGAGTTTACATTGTGAGCCCAGTCTATTTGCATAATTTATTGCCACTTTAACAACATGTCTTATTCACCGGGTGTGCCAGTAGCCAGTGAAGAGCTGCTGGCTGCCCATTGCGTGTGAGGTGCTTTCCCAGTGTGAGTGAGGACACCAGACACTGAGGCTGCCATTTCACCTACCGAGGCAGGTCCGGGGTGGCCGGGGTCGGTAGCGCGGTCCCAGCCCGCTGCCTGCTCCATCCCGCTCTGTTGAAGTGATTTTGCGATGATTGGGCTTGTTAATCTCACCCAGCGAGGTTCCCAGCCAATTAAAAGGAAGCAGGTCTGATGATGTCATTTGATGACGCGTCATCAGCCGGTTTCCTTAAAGGGACCAGGCGCAAATTTACTTTGATGTTTGTGCTGTCGGTGTTCTGCAACATTGAGGTGCTGCAAACACTGACAGGCACTGCACAGAGGTGCACGGCTGCACTCAGGCTCTCCCATGATTCCCTCCATATACTTGGAGGGAGTCACAGCACGCAGGGAGGTTCTCTTTCTTTCCAATGGGCAGAAGAGACCTCCCCAATATTATGTTCATTAATAAACAGACATTCTTATTATGAACACAGCTAGCTTTTGCTAGATACTTTATTGAGCACATGTGGACTAGGTATAGTATCTGTAGAGGCATCCATCTTGACTGCTGCCTTGTGGCTAGCCTAGTGCCTCATGGGTAATGTAGTCTTAATATACATACAGCTGGGTAGTGTAGTCTTATATACATACAGCTCTACACAGCTCTATGGCTCCACCTAGTGTCCACTATAGAATGACATGTTATTGATCATTACATCCCCCTTTCTTTGAGGTTTAACAAAATCAATATCAATCAACTTTCAACAAAACAATAAAGATAATATCAGTAACACTTTTGTTAGTGCTCTATAAACATAAACATTTTCAAAACAGTCAACACATTTTCAAGGCTTTACATTGTACTCAAAGATTAAGTCTATCAGGCTTTTTTACTTCACGTGTGGATCTTCTCAACACGGGTAAGTCTGATGTGTCTTCATGAGATTGTTCTGGCGGTGAATGACAAGATGCAGTTGCGGCATTGTCATCAATCTGGTCTTGAATAGTCTCTTGTGTTTTTAGGGGGGAACGGCGGTTCCTCCTGAGAATCTGTCCTTCCTCAGTTCTAACAGTGTATGACCTTGGTCCTACTTCCTCAAGAACTGTAGTTTTCCTGTTCCATGCATCTGGATCCTCAATCCTGACAACATCATCCCTTGTCAATGGTTTTAGAGTTTTGGATGACTTGTCATAGTATGATTTTTGTTTCAGCTTTAACAGTTGAAGTCTCTGTCTCAGTTCCTCACTTTGCTGTTCTTTTGCACAGCAGGGTAGCGTGGTGTGCAACTTGCGACCCATTAGTAGTTCAGCAGGTGAAGAACCACAGTCTAAAGGTGAGGCTCGGTAGCTCAGCAGGGCGAGATAAGGATCAGACTTGCTTTCTGTCGCTTTCTTCAGTAGCTGCTTGAGAACTTGAACACCTTTCTCTGCCTTACCATTTGACTGAGCATACAAAGGACTGGATGTGATGTGCTGAAAGTCATAATGTGCTGCAAACTGTTGCCACTCCTTACAGTTGAAGCACGGACCATTGTCGCTAACGGCAATCCTGGGAATTCCATGTCTGGCGAAGATGGATTTCACATGCATTATGACACTGCATGCTGTGGTGCTTGAGAGCAGTGCCATCTCAGGATAGTTAGAATAGTAGTCAATCACTATTAGATAGTCTTTACCATTTAAATGAAAAAGGTCCATACCAACCTTTTGCCATGGTGCTGTTGGTATGTCAGCTACTATCATTGGTTCCTTTGCTTGTTTGTTTTGGTATTTCTGACATGTCTCACATTTGCCTATCATGTTCTCAATGTCCTTATTTATGCCAGGCCAATAAACAGTGTCTCTTGCTCTCCTTTTGCATTTTTTAATTCCGAGGTGTCCCTCATGAATCCTTTTGAGCATGTCTTGACGTAGAGCCTGTGGAATGACTATTCTGTTCTGTTTTAGTAATAGTCCACTTGCGACACTCAATTCTGACCTTATGTGAAAATATTTTGGACAGGAACCTTTTGGCCAACCATGATGAATGTTCCCTGGCCACCAAACTCCAAACTCTTGGCCTGAACACTTCCCTCTGCAACTGGACCCTGGACTTCCTAACAAACAGACCCCAGTCTGTCAAATTAGGTAACCACACCCCCCCCGACCCTGAACACGGGGGCCCCACAAGCATGTGTGCTGAGCCCCCTCCTCTACTCCCTCTTCACCCACGACTGTGTGGCTGTTAATGGTTCCAACACCATCATCAAGTTTGCGGATGACACCATGGTAGTAGGCCAGATCACCAACAACGACGAGTCAGCCTACAGGGAGGAGGTCCAGCATCTCGTGAAGTGGTGCGCCGATAACAACCTGGCCCTTAACACCAAGAAAACAAAAGAAATCATTGTGGATTTCAGGAAGTCCAAAGGCGGAAGTCACACCCCCATCCACATCAATGGGGCTGTGGTGGAAAGGGTGGACAGCTTTAAGTTCCTCAGAGTCCACATCACGGAAGACCTCTCCTGGTCCCTCCTCTCTGGTGAAGAAGGCCCAGCAGTGCCTATATTTCTTAAGGAGGCTGAAGGGATGTAATCTGTCACCCCTGATCCTCTCTAACTTTTACCGCTGCACTATAGAGAGCATCTTGACAAACTGTATCACAGTATGGTATGGCAGCTGTAGCTACTATGACCGGAAAGCCCTGCAGCGGGTAGTCAAAACTGCCCAACGCATTACCGGCACCCGGCTACCGACCATAGAGCACATATACCAGAAACGCTGCCTACGGAGGTCACGGTCCATCATCAAAGACCCTACCCACCCCAGCCACAGTCTGTTCGCCCTCCTACCATCTGGGAGACGCTACAGATGCATTCGCACCCGTACGACCAGATTTAGGAACAGCTTCTTTCCCAGGGCTGTCATCCTACTGAACTCCACAAATAAACTCTAAAGCCTGCACATCTGCCAATGCACTTTATTATGGTCATATTTATGTTAATATACTACAAGCCAAATGTATGTTGAATGTTTAAATGTCTTAATCCAAATGTACACTCTCGGGAGCCGCAAGCCTACATTTCGTTGTACTGCACTTGTGCACTAACAATGACAATAAAAGTTGATTTGATTGATTTGATTACTGTTTGTAATACTGTATCTTTTACTGTTTCTTCTGCTATTTGCTTTGATTTTGTGTCTGACACGGGCAGCGCAGCAGTGACCATACTCACATGAACATCCACGTCTTCTTCAGTAGAGCTCACATGACTCATTGTGGGTGCTCGGGATAGTGCATCTGCTGACACTGTATTTGCCCGGTGTGTAGATCAGTTCAAAGTCATATCTTTGCAGCTTCATCATGAGTCGTTGAATCCTTGGAGACATCTCATTCAGGTTCTTTTTTATGATGGCAACCAGAGGGCTGTGGTCTGTCTCAACTGTGAAGGTGGGAAGTCCATATATGTAGCCATGAAACTTTTCTAGTCCAACTACCAAGCCTAGACATTCCTTTTCAATCTGGGCGTATCGACACTCAGTATCAGTCATAGACCTGGAGGCATAGGCAACAGGCTTCCAATCTTCACCCTCTGCTTGTAGCAAGACCGCACCTAGGCCATCTTTTGATGCATCCGTTGACACTTTGATTCTTTTTGTTGGGTCAAAGAAGGTGAGTACAGGTGTGGTTGTCAGCACTGTTTTGAGGTTTATCCACTCTTGTTCATGTCTTTCTGTCCATGCGAACTCATTTGTTTTATGTAGCAGGTCTCGCAGACAGGCTGTCTTGGCTGACAAGTTAGGAATGAACTTTCCAATGAAGTTTATCATTCCCATGATGCGTAGCACTCCTTTTTTGTCAGTGGGTCGGGGCATTTTGAGTATGGCGTTTACTTTTTCCATATCTGGCTCTATTCCTTTACCAGATAGATTATCTCCTAGGAAAGTGACTTCCTGGACGCCAAACTGACACTTGGCTTTGTTGAGCTTCAGTCCATTCCGGCGTATGCTCTGTAGCACTTTAGTCAGTCTCTCATTGTGTTCTTTCAGTATGGGGCCCCAGATGATGATGTCATCAACATAGACCCGAACTCCTTCCAGACCTTCAATTATGTGTTCCATCGCTCTATGAAAGATTTCAGATGCAGATATTATCCCGAAAGGCATTCTGAGGAAACAATACCTGCCAAATGGTGTGTTGAAGGTACAGTATTTGGTGCTCTCTTCATCCAGTTTTAGTTGCCAAAATCCTTGTGAGGCATCGAGCTTTGTAAAGTATCTGGCACCTGACATTTCACTGGTGATTTCTTCTTGCTTGGAAATCTGGTAGTGTTCACGTTTTATGTTTGCATTTAAGTCCTTTGGATCCATGCATATTCTTAGATCATTGTTTTTTTTCTTTACACATACCATGGAGTTAACCCAGTCTGTTGGCTCTTCGACTTTCCTGATGACTCCTAGTGTGGTCATTCTGTCTAGTTCATTCTTGAGCTGGTCATGCAGGGGTGCTGGAACTCTTCGTGGAGCATGTACCACTGGCTGAGCATCCTCCTTTAGCTGGATCTTGTAAGTGAATGGTAGAACTCCAAATTCTTTGAACACATCCTGGAAATTATTCACTACAGAATCCACCGAGTCATCTGGTCTGCTTATGGAACAGTTTAAACGGTAGACTCTCTTGACCAGTTCTAAGTCCTCACAAGCTTTGTCACCCAGTAGTGAATCAAGTCTTTCAGCCACAACAGAAAACATGAGATGATGCACTTTGTCTTTGACTGTAACTTTAAGTCTGCATACACCTAAGCTATCTATTTTCTGTCCATTATAGTCCTTCAGTAGTACTGACTTTTTCTGTATTTTGGGCTTTTCTTTCATATTGTTAATGTCACTCATACTGATTAAGTTTGGTTTTGCCCCAGTGTCTAGTTTCAAGGTAACTAATGCTCCATTTACCTGCAGTGGGATCATCCATTTGTCCTCTTTTACTGCATTAACTTTATGTTCAGCATTGTCCATTTCTGAGTGCTGCACATTTTCTGTATCCTTTTTGATATTGTCACATGACACCATTCCTACCAAAAATGTCTCACTTAAATCAGTGTCCTCAATTACATTAACTCGTTGCCCTTTCTTAGTTTTTACTTTTGAAAAGCATTGTTTGGCAAAGTGATTCTTTCCATTACACTTTGTGCACATTTTTCCAAACGCTGGGCATTGTCTTAACTGGTGTTTGTAACCACAGCGTTTACAATTAAAAATTTCATCCTCCGATTGCTTTTCATTTCTGTTCTGCCCACGTTTCTTCCCCTTGTAGGACACAGCACCGACAGCAGCATTATCACTCATTACAATCACATCATTATTGATTTCACTGAAAGTCTTCGCGTGCTTTCGAGCTAGCTCGCTGGCTTGGCATATTTTCACAGCATTTTCCAAATTTAGTTCGGTTTCTCTCAACAGACGTTCCCTGACTTTTTTATCATGAATACCAAACACAATCTGGTCATGAATCATGGATGCTTTGAGCTCAGAGAAATTACATGTCTGTGCTTTCAGTTTCAGATCAGTTATAAAGCTATCAAAAGTCTCATTTTGCTGCTGTGTCCGAGAACGGAAGATGTATCTTTCATAGGTCTCATTCTTTTTGGGAGAGCAATGTGCATCAAATTTTTTTAGCACATCTTCTAATTTTTCTCTGTTCTCCTCTGGATTAAATACAAATGTATTAAATACCTCTATCGCTTGTGGGCCTGCAACCGTAAGCAGCAATGCTATCTTCCTTGCGTCTGGCTTCGTACCGAATCTGATGGCTGCCATGTAGAGTTCGAATTGTTGTTTAAAAGTCTGCCAATTGTAGTCGATATTTCCTGTGAGTTTCAAACGCTCTGGTGGCTTCAAATTCTCCATGTCGCTTTTCACAATTTTCAGCAGATCTTCACCATCCTGGTACCATATTATGTTCATTAATAAATAGACATTTTTATTATGAACACAGCTAGCTTTTGCTAGACACTTTATTGAGCACATGTGGACTAGGTACAGTATCTGTAGAGGCATCCATCTTGACTGCTGCCTTGTGGCTAGCCTAGTGCCTCATGGGTAATGTAGTCTTAATATACATACAGCTGGGTAGTGTAGTCTTATATACATACAGCTATATACAGCTCTACACAGCTCTACGGCTCCACCTAGTGCCCACTATAGAATGACATGTTATTGATCATTACACCCACGAGACCAACACAGCCTGGTTGCACATTGCACAGGAGGACACAAGCAGGGATGTCGTCAGGAAGACCAGGCTGCAGTGGCACAAACCTTTCAATGATCACAGTAGATCAGGAAACATTAGTACAAAGCCACACTCAACCTCATCCTGCTGTGCCACTCATCACATCCCCATCACTTTGCCTTCCCTACCTTACTCCTGCACATCCTTACTCACACCAACTTAATTTGTACCTGTGCCCGTGATGCTGGTGTTGGGGCTGATTGTGGTGGGATTCTGAGGACCAAGGTGAGATTTTTTTCAAGGTCACTGATGCTGATGGAATAGATGGCAGGTGAGGTTGAGATGACAGATGCAATCAGTCAATGGTAAAAGAGGTTGTTCCAATGAGGTGACACTGGATAAAGAGTTTGTTTCAAACACTTGCTAGCTACATAAAGCTCAATCTGTCTTCCAAATGCTGTAAGCAACAGCTTCTAACCTTGGAAAGTGAAGACCTATGAAATAGGAGCTTTTATAGACCATTTGCAGCTGTCAAGTTAATAAATAACCCCATGATGACACAACATCCGACCTCCTTACCTGACGTGATCCCCGAGCAGCAGGGAAGCTGTTGGCGAACTCCAAAAATCTGAAGGTAAGCTTCAAATAATACTTAATTGCCCCTTAACAATCTGGCTAATGATATAAATTGCCTCCCCTGCTGCTTGGTGTCGGGTCTGTTCAGCGTTGACAGACCCAACACCTGGGAGACTAGCATGGAGGTGGGTTGACAGCGGGGTCCCGGCCCGCTGCCAATCATTTCAAATTTCACAGCTGACCCGCCTTCAATCCGATCCTCTCAGCGCTGGTAAAATTCCGGCCTGAGTGAGTGGATAAGGGTCAGAGGGGCACAGGCAGGTATGTGGGGTACTGGGCAAGTGGCGAATTGGTGCCAATGGCTGCATTGCTGAGGGGAGCAGGGGAGTTCAAATTTGTTTTTACAATTTTTAATGATAGCCTCCACTTCAGCAACCATTCCAAATAGATGCTGTGTGGCTGGAGCTGGCTGTCTGGCTGCTCTAGTGCTGCAGTATATTATGGGGCAGCAACTTATTTAAGTAGAAACTGAAGACCTAATGAGCCTAGTGCACCATTTATCCATTGGCTACCAGTCCCTTTTGTGTTGATGCCTGCATTGGGGTGCCCGGTTTTCTGCTTCAGTACATCCCCTTAAAAGCCCCAGTGTTACTATTGAACTAAATAAAATCTATTGAATATAGATCATGTAGTGAGGCTCTAATATGTAGTTTCTACATATGTTGACTTTTTTTCCACAGCATGAAAGACTTATAAAACTCCACCCTGAATTCAGGTAGTTGGATGTCCAGATTCAGTGTTTTATATATATAGACATTTGAGGCCATTTTAATTATTTTCACAATTCCTAGAAGCTACCATGTGAGACGGTAATAAATGAAAGGACTGATTGCAATCAATTGCTTTAAAAAACTATTTTACAGAACTGGTTACCTGATAATTATTGTCAGCAGGGATTGACTCAGGTCTCTAGAATTTCTGCTCGTATAAATACAGGAGGCTTTTGTTAACGCACGGAGTAAGTAGCACAGAGCCCAGTTCGACATAGTACTGCTTCTACAGAGTACTAAACTCGGGATTTGGTGAGTGAGGGAATTCGGTGCATTGAGGGAAGTGGTGGTATTCTGTTTTTTTTTAAAACAAGGAGTGGTCCAAGAGAGGGAGCGTGAGTCGGGGATACCTGAGAGCTGAGGTCTAGAGACATTCATTAAAATGAATAGTATAACCAGGATACTAATTAGCTTCTGAAAGAGGGACTAGACATTTTTTAGATCATGAATGGGCAGCTGATACCTGCTGCTTTCAATTCCTGCGCCATGTGGGAACTTCAGGACACTTCATGTGTCTTGGGGGACCGTGTGTGTAGGCAGTGTTTCCAGCTGCTTGAGCTCAAGCTCAGGGTTTCCGAGCTTGAGCGGCAGCTGGAGTCACTGTGGAGCATCAGGGAGGCTGAGAGTTCCCTGGACCATATGTTCCAGGAGGTGGCCACCCCACAGGCAGAGAGTGTTCAGGATAGTAAATGGGTGGCCATCCGGAAGAGTAGGAAGAGGCAGGAAGTGCAGGTGTCTTCGGGGTGTGTGTCACTCTCAAACCGGTACGCAGCATTGGAGACTGCTAGGAGAGACGACACCTTGAAGGAGTGCAGTCCAGACCATGGCACCAATGGGCAAGGGACTGCATGGGGGGTGGGGGGGGGGAACAGCAAAGCATAGAAATGCAGTCGTTATAGGAGATTCCATAGTTGGACAAAAAGGCATTTCTGTAACCGTCATCGTGTGTCCCACATGGTGTGTTGCCTCCCTGGTGCCAGGGTAAAGGACATCAAGGAGAAGGTGCAGAATATTCTGCAGGGGGAAGGGAGTGAGCCAGAAGTTGTGGTACACGTTGGTACCAATGACATAAAGAGGGCAGGTATTGAGGTCCTACACTCAGACTTTCAGGAGCTAGGGTGGAAGTTAAAAAGTAGGACCTCAAAGTAGTAATCTCTGGATTACTCCCAGTGCCACGCGCCAGCGAGTGTAGAAATAGGAAGATAGGGAGGATCAATGCATGGCTTGAGGCATGGCGCAGGAGGGCAGGCTTCAGATTCTTGGGGCATGGGGACCAGTTCTGGGGCAGGAGGCACCTATTCAAAAGGAACGAGTTGCACGTCAACAGGACTGGGACCAATGTCCTCATGAGGAGATTTACTAGTGTGGTTGGGGAGGATTTAAACTAAATTGGCAGGGGGTGGGCACCAGCATATAGAAGTAGAAAAGAGGAATAAGGTACATAAAGGAGGGAGAGTGTTGGATAGTACTAGAGAAAGAACTAGTACCATATTAGATAGGTGCAGACTAAGAAGGACTACGAGGAATACAAAGACAGGTTTGGAATACATGTATGTAAACACACAAAGTGTGTTGAATACAGTTGGTGAGCTACAAGCACAATTAGCCATGTGGGAATATGATGTAGTGGCAATAACGGAAATGTGGCTTAAAAATGGTCAGGACTGAGCGCTTAATATTCACGGAAACAAGGAGCTCGAATTTCCAAGCCCCGTGGAGGCGGATTTGGAGGCGGGAGTGGTGGGAAAATTGCAGAATCGGGGGTCACAAACCCATCCCACCCCCAACCTGCCTCCATGCCAATGTCCCAGGAGGCGGGTATCTGACCTGTGCTGGGAGCCGCCTCCCCGAGGCGGGAAGGGGATTAGTGCCAATTAACTGCCTGTTAACAGGTAGTTAACAGGCAGTTTTTTGCCTAATCCCTATTTTTAGCCCTGAATGTGGGCTTCCCAACAGCTCCGAACCACGGCAAGTTAGCGAGGTGGACCGTCGGTCTGAAGGGGTTGGAGGAGTCGAGATGTCCATTGTGCAGGTGAGTGATGGGTGCATGTGTGCAGAGGTAAGTGTGTGAGGTGTGTGTAAAGTGTTTTAATAAGTTTTACTTACCTTTACTTTCTCCTGCAGGCTTCCTTCCTTCAGGTCTCGGGAGTCCCTCATCTCACCGGCACAGAAAGCAGAATGGCCGCTGAAATGTAAAAATCTGCAGCATTCTGCTTTCTGGTCTGGAGAGATCTCTAACTGAGTCTAAGTAGAAGGACTCAAGTTAGAAGACAGATTGTCAGTGTTTGACAGTTTCACAGAGCTGTCAAACGCTGATTTTTCATTTGTCAAAAGCTCTTGACAGATGAAATGTCAATCACTGACATCACCAGTAACCAGATGTTCCTTAATTGGCCTGCTGAGCCTGCTGGGCGGGCTTAACAAGGTCAATCAAGGGAAAATAGTGTGGGTTGGCCACAAGTCGATGAAGGTGGGACTACAACCCAAAAAGTGGGAGTCCCACCTCCATCACGTCCCCATTGATAAAATCCAGTGTAGGGGGTGGTGTGGGGTGGCGCGTGCGCCCAGTCAGTTACGCCTCTGACTGTTTATGAGCAGTTCGAATCGCTCCCACAGCCCTGGGTTCTAGACACTGGACTTAGGTACAAGGCGGCGATACAGAAAAGACTCGAGTAGACAGGTGGTTGGATGTAAGCAAAAACCAAGATTTTTATTGAAGAGCAAATTAACACAATCTTACGAAAAAGTTACTAGTATGCGCTTTTACAGGCAAAATACAAAATAAAATACTTATACAGGGAATGGGGAACACACGGCACATCGAGGGAAAACAACTATCTTAACAATCCCCTTATCCTTATCCCACCCCCTATACCTAACTAGATTAAGCTATGAGGGGTCAGAACTTCATGCTCACCAATCCAAAAGATCTGCTGAATTCAAAACCGCGGTGGGGTTCGGGGTTCGCTCTTGGTGCTCTCTGGAGCCTGCCGTCGTCACGTGGTCTTCAGGTGCTGCAAGGGCGTTGTCCAGGTATAAGTACCCCAAAGTTAAAGTCTCTGCTTGGATACTTTACCTTGCAGGGATGACGGTTACTCTTCCTCGGCCGACAGTTTGAGTTTGTATGAAGATAGTCGCAGGTCAGCTGAGACTGTAGGCCCGATGATTTGAAGCCTGTCTTCAGTCGTCTTCCTCAGTTCGTCTCCTCAGTTCATCTCCTCTGTTATCTTCCTCAGTTCATCCTGCCTCCTCGCCTCATCGCGTCCCTCCTCCACTGGCCTGAATTGTCCATGTCCGCCTGATGCAGTGCCTGGGAGATTCCAGACGGAATGGGGAAAGGCACGGGCAAAGGCCAGGGGGTAAGCGCGGGATGGGGAAAGAGCAGCAGCATGAGGGCGAGGGGCCGGAGCCGGAGCAAAGGCTGAGAGCAGAGAGAGAAGAGCAGAGCGCAATTGCTACCCGGGGCCTTCAATTATACTCCTTTTGAAAACCCTTATCTGCGTGCCAAATCAGGTTAGTTCTTTGTCCCAATCTTGGCGGGCTATTTTAAATAATGGTAGCAATCTATACTAACTGTTTTTTTTAGATGGTTGTTAATCGCATCTACTGGCCCGATAATTGACTTGTTTTGTCATGAATGCACCTTGATGGGCCTGTCCAGCCTCGATGGCTTCCTTAATCTGTTCCCGATTATTTATGCAAACTGCTTGATGGCCTTAACTATAGGCCTAACTGGGTTTAGATTTGTCTCCGATTTGGCCTAATACATAATTCAAAGTCCTGTTTGGTTTTAAAAATGCAAAGTCTCTCTTCACAGAAACTGCAGCTTTGGTTTTGATTTCCCCATGAGCTGCCTGTGCTGCAGAGTCCAAGTTTTAAAAATCTCACAAGCTTTCTGCCACGAGGTGTGGACGCCATTTTGGGTACCCTTTTTCATTAAAATGTCCATGCAGGGTCCCTTTTCTTATTAATAACCTTTGGGGAAATGTAGAAATTTTGCGAATCTTACACCAGCCCAAGGTGTTCAGAAAAGATAGGGAAGGGAAAAAGGGAGGTGGGGTGGCAGTGCTGATTAAGGAAGACATTGTAGTGTTGGAAAGGGAGGATGTCCTGGAGGGGACAAGGACAGAATCCATTTGGTTAGAGTTGAGAAGCAAAAAGGGTATGATCACACTATTGGGGGTATTCTATAGGCCTCCAAATAGTGAGAGGGAGGGAGAGGGGCAAATCTGCAGGGAAATCACAGAGATGTGCAAGAACTATAGAGTGGTGATATTGAGGGACTTTAATTACCCAAATATCGATTGGGATAATGTTAGAGTAAAGGGAAAGGAAGGGAAGGAATTTCTGAAATGTGTTCAGGAGAACTTCCTTGACCAATATGTTCTTGGCCCAACTAGGAAGGAGGTATTGCAGGATCTGGTGCTGGGGTATGAGCTGGGCCAAGCGGACTAGGTGTCTGTGGGAGAACACTTGGGTAAGAGTGATCATCGTATCATAAGATTTAGATTAGTAATGGAGAAGAGCAAGGAACAATCTAAAGTAGAACTTCTAAATTGGAAGAGGGCTAACTTCAATGGGATGAGAGGGGATCTAGCCAGGGTAAAATGGAACCGAAGATTGACAGGAAAAACTGTAACGGAACAATGGGTGATCTTTAAGGAGGAGATGTTTCAGGTACGGGCTAGGTACATTCCAACAAGAGGGAAAGGTAGGAGAACCAAAACAAGGGCTCCTTGGATGACGAGGGAGATAGAGAATATGATGAAAGAAAAAAAGGTGTATGATGCATGTCAGGTGAATTCTTCAAGTGAGAACCAGGCCAAATACAATAAGTTGAGATGGGAAGTGAAGAGGAAAATAAGACTGGCAAAGAGAGAATTTGAGAATAGAATGGCAGTTAACATAAAAGGGAACCCAAAAATCTTCTACCAGCATGTAAACAGTAAGCGGGTAGTAAGAGGTGGGATGGGGCCTATTAGGGACAAAGAAGGTGATATATGCTTAGAGGCGCAGGGCAAGGCTAGAATACTTAATGAGTACTTTGTATTGGTATTTACGAAGGAAGAGGATGCTGACAAAGTAACAGTAGAAGCGGAGATGGTAGAGGTAATGGATGGGGTGAAAATTGATAGGCAGGATGTACTGGAAAGGCTGCATATGCTTAGAGTGGATAAGTTGCTTGGTCTGGATGGCTTGCATCCCAGGTTGCTAAGGGAAGTGGGGGCGGAGATAGTGGAAGGGCTTGCCATAATCTTCCAATCTTCCCTAGATGCGGGGGAGGTGCCAGAGGATTGGAAAATGGCAAATGTGACATCCTTGTTCAAGAAAGGGTGTAAGGACAATCCTAGTCAGTTTAACATTAATGTTGGGTAAGGATTTAGAAACAATAATCAGGGAAAAAATTAACAGGCACTTGGAAAGGTTTAAGTTAATTAAGGAGAGCCAGCACGGATTTGTAAAAGGCAGATGAAGTGGCAGAGAAGGTCAAGGAAGGGAATGCAATGGATGTTGTCTATATGGATTTTAAGAAAGCGTGTGACAAAGTACCACATATAAGTTTGGTTAACAAAATTGAAGCTCATGGAATAGGAGGGTCAGTGGCAGCTTGGATAAGAAATTGGCTTAAGGACAGAAAACAGCGAGTTGTGGTAAATGGCTGTTTATCAGACTGGAGGATTGTAGACAGTGGTGTTCCCCAAGGGTCAGTGCTAGCACCACTGCTTTTTTCGATATATATAATTGACTTGGATATTGGAATACAGCATAAAATTTCAAAATTTGCTGATGATACCAAACTTGGAGGTGTGGCAAACAGTGAAGATGATACCAATCGACTGCAACAGGACATAGATAGGCCAGCAGAATGGGCAGACAAGTGGCCGATGGAATTTAATGCAGAGAAATGTGAGGTGATGCATTTTGGCAGATGGGATAGGGAGAGGCAATATACACTTAATGGCACAGTTTTAAAGAGTGTGCAGGGATAGAGGGACCCGCTGGTTCATGTACATAGATCTTTGAAGGTGGCTGGACATATTGAGAGAGTAGTTAGCAAAGCATATGGGATCTTGGGCTTCATAAATAGAGGTAATGAGTACAAAAGCAGGGAAGTTATGCTGAACTTCTATAAAGATCTGTTAGGCCACAACTAGAGTATTGTGTCCAGTTCTGGTCCCCACATCCTTAGGAAGGATGTGAAGGTCCTTGAGAGGGTGCATAGGAGATTTACCAGAATGGTTCCAGGGATGAGGGATTTTAGCTCCAAGGTTAGGTTGGAGAAGCTGGGGTTGTTCTCCTTGGAGCAAAGGAGGTTGAGGGGAGATTTGATAGAGGTGTACAAGATTATGATGGGTTTGGATAAGGTAGACAGAGAGAGGCTGTTCCCATTAGCTGATGATACAAAGGCTAGGGGACACATTTAAGGTTTTGAGCAAGAGATACAGGGGGGATGTGAGGAAGAACTTTTTTACGCAGTGAGTGGTAATGACCTGGAACTCACTGCCGACGAGGTTAGTGGAAGCGGAGACAATCAATTACTTCAAAAGGAAATTGGATAGGAAATAAACTTGCAGGGCTACAGGGATAGAATGGGGGAATGGAACTGACTGGATTTCTCTACAAAGTGCCGGCACAGACTCGATGGGCCAAATGGCTTCCTTCTGTGCCGTATGACTCTCTGACTCTATGACTCTATAAATTAGAATATTGAGAATTATAGAATGCTGGTTATATTTGACATGGTCGACCACATCATCTTCCGCCAACGACTCTCCTCCATTGTGAGACTACCCTCACTTAGTTCCATGTTTACCTATTTGATCGTAGGCAGAGCATCTCCAGCAATAGCTTTCTGTTTAAATCTCTTCCTCTCTCTGCAGTCTTACAACTTCCCCAAACTCTCCGCTCCTCTGACACTGGCCTCTTTTCATCTTCTGTTCCACTTTGTGTGCATTTACATTGCAACTTCCACATTTATGCAAACCGGTTTTGGCTTCAACCGGACACTAAACATGTATCTTGATTTTGTTTTTGAGCTTTCTAGCGTAATAGAATGTAGAAGAAAGTAAATGCTAAGTTGTGCTTGGTTCCCTGTGCTGGCCAATATACTGTCTGATTGACATATGATTTCCAACCCACACACAAAAGCAATCTGCAATCTGTAAACATTCATGCTAATCCTACTTTCCACAGACCATCTTGTGTGAGATAGAGGAGATATTAATACATATGCTTGTGAACTGACAAGTCTCCAAAGCTGGTATTCATCCAATAGATACTCAATGTTGAGAGTGTGCTTGATATTTTCTCATGAAATCCTCTTTATGTATAGAGGATATGATGTGGGTAGCAGTACAATATGTTAAGTATCTCTACAAATATGGTTTGTCAAATATTGATTTATGATTAGACTCAGAGGTATTTATTGTACTGCACTGACATTTGAGAAAAAAATGTTAGTGATATTGGTTCTGTTTTTGACGCAAGGAAATCATTTGAAATGATCTTGTTAGGTTACTTTGTCATTGCGAAATTGGTGCTTTATTTCCACTGTTATTTCTCCAGAAGTGCTGTCCCTGTTTTCTTTTTCTGCATCTCACTCTTAACATCCTACCATTTGAATCAATTAGAAAAGCAGATTGATTAAAGTATAATACAAGTATTTCTGGGGAGGGAGGGGATCAAGCATGAAGGTGACCATAGAGCTTATCCTTGTAAATATTTTAAAATCTTGAGGATAATATTTATATCTTTGAAACTATTCATAAGTATTATTGCAAAGTTATACTGAAATCCGAGACTATGGGCAGGTTGGATCCTTAATTTGTACTTATAGAATTTTTATCTTGTAACATTATTTTGTAGGACAGCCCCTTAAAGCTCTCCTAACATGGCCAGAGAGTGTGGCCTAGAAATTGAGTTGGCGCCGCGCCAGGGCTTTAGCGCCGGAAATTTAGCGCCGGCGCTAAGTCCCCCTGCGCGTGCCAAAAATTCAGTAGCGCCGCGCCCAGACGGCTGCCGGCGCTACTGGAGGGTGTCAGCGCCTCGCAATGGGCGCTGACTGCCGCATTGCGGCGCTAATCCGCTGCTGCGGCACCCGATGCGGTGCGGCAGGCTGGGGAAGTGCAGGCCTCCTCCTTCCGTTAAGGAGGAGCTGCCTGCACCCGACCGCTGGCCGTTGATCTGTGGAGAAAAATGAGCCCGGCACCTCAGAGAAGTGCCGGGCTCGCGGCCCACATGCATCTGTGCCGCGGGGGGGTGTTGGAGGAGTCCGGGGAGGGAGGTGCGGGCAGGCGGCCGCCGGGAAAGTGGCCGGCCGCCGCGCGACCTTAATGCGCCAGCGCTAAGACCCGTAGCGAACTTTTGAAAAATCGTTGGTTGCGGCTGCCACGGGCGAGGCGGCCGCAACTCAATTTCGGCGTTCGGGCGCGTTGCCACGGCAACCGGGACGCTGCGCACACCGATGACGTCATCGGTGCCGGCGCAGCGCAACCGGCTAACGCCGATGGCAGCGCCCAAGTGAATTTCTCAATCGGCTGTACTTGCGGCGCTAGGCCCTCTAGCGCCTCAAAATGGGCGCTAACCCCACTCAATTTCTAGGCCTATATCTGTGGAGCTATCTGGGAGAGTACCATCCAAATGGCCTGTGGGTATTTGATATTCTGATTGAGAACTTATGAAATGAAATACTCAAAGGGCTGACGGACAGATTGTCTACATGTGTTTTCACTTGAATCTTGATAATAATGGGTATGAAATGAATTGTTTCCATGTGGCACCTAATGGAAATTAATGTCTGGGTTTTGAAAAGTGCCAGTCATAATCATTTAATTCCACATGCTATAGATAACTGACCACAGTATTTTAACCAAGATATATAATTACACATTTACAAAAAGGTTTTGTAATAATTCATTAAAATCACTTTTGCACCATTTTAATTGAACAATACTGGAATGCATTGCCTGAAAGGGTGGTGGTGGTAGATTCAATAGTAGCTGACATGAATCTTGTCATTCATGTGGAAATGACTTATGAAATGAGACTGGGCGGCCTGCTGGTGGTGCTGTCCAGGGAGAGTATAAATACTCGGGCATGGGCCCAGCTTGCTCAGGACATTCTTTAATAGGAACTAGTGAAGGACACAACTAGATCTCCATGTTGAAAAACAGTTGATTAAAGCCTTGTTTAATACTCAGACCAAGTGCCTAGTAGTTTTCTTACATCAATTTAATCAACTGCAACCCGCTCCACACTCTGAGTGATTTGGGAACAGACAGCTATGATTCAAACTGTAGAAGGGAACTCGGACGTGGTAATCAATCCATCATGGGGAAACTACTCAGACCCGCCCGTCTCGACCTGGACCCGAATTCACTTACAGCTGCTAAGGTATGGAAACACTGGTATCGTACCTTCAGCAACTTTCTCGAGGAGTGTGGTGAGAATGTTCCTAATAAGTTACGAATGCTTGCCAATTATGTATCCCCTCATGTGTTTGACTTTATCGAAGACTGTGTAGACTATGACTCCGCTATCCAAACACTACAGCAACTGTATGTTAAGGCCCTAAACAAAATTTTTGCTTGGCACCTACTGGCCAGAACTTGACAACAACCCAGGGTATCACTTGATGAATTCCTTCAAGAGCTTCGCAGGCTCAGCAAAGATTGTAACCTTAAAGCTGTCTCAGCTGAGCAGTACTGGGAGGAATTAATTCATGACTCTTTTATTAATGGAATTGCTTCTTCCCTCATATGCCAGCATCTGTTGGAGAATAAAACCCTTGGGTTACAAGCTGCCTATAACCAGGCATATTCTCTGGACTTAGCTCAAAAAAATTCAGATGCCTATTTTTTTTACCATATGCACGGACTGCTGCTACCACTTTTAGTGACTCCCCCGGTAAGCCTCAGGCGGAAGCCCTCACTGATGACGACCCTACCCTAGTGGCATCGTGGCAATCTAAAAAGAAGTGTTTCTTCTGTGGAGGTGCATTCCATTTTAGGAAATTTTGTCCTGCTCGTAATGCAACCTGCAATCATTGCAGTAAGAAAGATCACTTTTCTAAAGTATGGTGGTCAAGAGCCACTACTAGTGTTACAGCTGCTATCTATAAAACTGCTCCTCCCCCAAGAGCCACTACTAGTGTTACAGCTGCTATCTATAAAACTGCTCCTCCCCCAAGAGCCACTACTAGTGTTACAGCTGCTATCTATAAAACTGCTTCTCCCCCAAGAGCCATTACTAGTGTTACAGCTGCTATCTATAAAACTGCTCCTCCCCCAAGAGCCACTACTAGTGCTACAGCTGTTTTTCCCCAAAGCCTGTTCCATGCAGCCACGAGGGTTTCGGTAAATGGACACATTTTGAGTGCATTAACCGACTCATGTAGCTCTGACAGCTTCATCAGTTAAAACTGCGTATTTACCCCTCAGACAGGGAAATTGTAATAGCTCTGACAACACTGACCACCAACTCTTCCAACTTTTGTCTTGTCGACCTTATTCTCAATGGCCGCACTTATTTTTCCACCCAGCTCAGGGTGCTCAAAAACTTATGCAGTGATGTGCTCCTGGGACAGGATTTCCAGAAACAACACAAAAGACTCACTTTCGAGTTTGGAGGGCCAAAGCCGGAGCTTACTATTTCCAAAGTACTGTTTTGTGCGCTTTCGGCGGCTTCGCTCGATGAGCCCTCCTTGTTTGCCAATCTTTCCCCCCGATGTAAGCCCATAGTCACTAAATCACGACATTTCAGCCAAGATGATCTATCCTTTATCGAGGCAGAAATCTCTCATCTTCTAGCTGACGGTATCATTGAGCCATGTTCATCTTTCTGGTGGGCTCAAGTCGTCATTGTTAAAAATCCTCTGAAGCAACACAAGAAACGTCTTTGCATCGATTACTCGCAAACTATTAACCAGTATACCGACCTGGATGCCTACCCACTACCACGCATCGATGACATGGTCAATAACCTTGCCAACTACAGGGTATTTTCAACTTTTGACTTAAAGAGCGCATACCATCAAGTACCATTAAAGGACTCTGACAAAAAGTATATGGCCTTTGAGGCCAATGGTTGGCTTTACCAGTTTTGTCGCCTTCCATTTGGAGTCACCAATGGGATGGCCACCTTTCAACGGGCAATGGACAGCCTAGTCAAGCAGGAGAACTTAATGGACACTTTTCCATATCTGGATAATATCACCATTGCTGGTCATAACCAGAAGGAGCATGGTGCCAACCTCCAGAAATTTCTTGACGTTCTCCGTTGTCACAACTTAACCTTAAATGAGTCCAAATCTGTGAAAGCAGTACCATCAGTCAACATCCTTGGCTACTGGGTGGGCAATGGTGTCATCAAATCAAACCGGATCCGTAGAATTTGTAAAATTTGCGCAGAATTAAAACCGCAATTCTTCCATCCGTCGGATGGCTCGCTCATACACGCTACACAGCCTATGCAGTGACTCAGCATTGACTTTAAAGGGCTATTGCTTTCCTCAACGTGAAACACCTACTTGCTTACTATGGTGGATGAATATTCATGCTTTCCCTTTGCTTTCCCCTGTTCCAATATGCTTACTTCCACAGTGATCAAATGCCTCGATCAGGTCTTTTCCCTTTGCGGTATGGCCAATTTCATCCACTCTGATCAAGGTCCCTCCTTCATGTCAAGCAAACTCAAAAGTTATCTTTCCCAATGGGGACTCGCCAAAAGTAAAATGACACCGTATCATCCTATTGTAAATGGACAGGTTGAGAGATACAACGCCATCGTTTGGAACGCTGTTCATCTTGCACTGAGGTCACACAACCTATCAGACCAGCAGTGGGAAACTATGCTCTCTGACGCGTTGCATTCCATCAGGTCTCTTCTTTCTACATCCACCAACGCTACTCCTCACGAACGATTCTTCGGGTTCCAGCGTCGCTCCACTCATGGGACGTCCCTACCATCATGGTTGGCAGCTCCTGGCCCCTTGCTGCTCCGAAGATTTGTCTGATCCTCTAAGAGTGATCCCCTCATTGACGAAGTGGAATTGACAGATGTCAATCCCACGTATGCGCAAGTGCGGTACCCTGATGGCCGGCAATCCACAGTGTCACTTCAGGATCTAGCTCCCTGCCCAACCGGTCCCACGGACCCAATCGATAGTGGGATCCGTATTAATGATGCCGATACCCTGTGCTCCTCTGAGGATGACGCCCTACCCAGGATGTCAAGGAATCTGCCAGCTATTCTGCCGGATCAACCTGGGGAATAGAGCGCTCCCAGCGGGATGGCCACCCGAAGCCAGGACGCTGGTCAGACACCGACTACTGAGCAGGGTGAAGTCAGCTGTGTGCCGGTGGGGGCCCGCACCCGGAGCCATGATCTCCCCAGTCCCCCTCAGGTCGATCAAGGCGACACAGATTCTGCCAGCCTGCCAGTACGAACCAAGCGACCCAGGGACCAAAACACAGTCAGAGGAGATGTGCCTTCCGGCCTCCAACAGAGATCCAAACGACTGCGTCTATTCTTAGTCCGATTAATTCGGTAGAAGGAAGCCGCCGGACTTCCAATCTTTCAGGCGGGAAGAATGACATGAATCTTGTCATTCATGTGGAAATGACTTATGAAATTATACTGGGCAGCCTGCTGGTGGCGCTGTCCAGGGAGAGTATAAATACTCGGGACAGCTTGCTCAGGACATTCTTTAACAGGAACCAGTGAATACACAACTAGATCTCCATGTTGAAAAACAGTTGATTAAAGCCTCGTTTAATACTCAGACCAAGTGCCTAGTAGTTTTCTTACGTCAGTAGCTTTCAAAAAAGAATTAGATATATACTTAAAAAGGAAACATATGCATGAGGAAAGAGCAGGGGAGTGGGACTAATTCGTAGCTCTTTCAGAGAGTTGGCCTCAGGCACAATGGGTCGAATGGCCTTCTTCTGTGCAGCAAAATTCTATGATTCTATAAATGCTCACAATTATTTAAGATTTTTAAATTCTTTTCAAAGAATTGTGTTTGGTCGAACATTTAAACCTAGAAATTACTTTTGCCATCACTATTAATGGCTGTGTTACCTCTGGACAAGGTGTGATTCATTTCAGGAGTGCTATATGGCATACATTTTTTGTTTGGCTTTATCATGGCACACTACACAATTATTGCTGACATAAAGTGGCCTGTTGGCAGCATAGTGCTGAATCCATGTGTGGTAGCCTCGTTGAGATTGTTAATACTGACATCATTCATTTGAACTTGCATCATTTTGCAATGTTATCTCCTTGCAACTGCGATGCATTGCGGATGCTGATTTCTAACTGGCATTGCAACAACTGTTGCAGATTGTTTGCTCTGGTCAGCACTGGGCAGATGAAGAAAAGATCAACTAATTCAACTCTGTTGAAGAACATGACCTGAACTTTGCTCCACGGACGCAATCGGGAAATGCGTCCGTCTGGCCAAGGTGAAATTGCGCCCAAGTTTCCGTGCAAACTAATTGACATAAACCCCAACGTAAAATCTCCCATGAATCAGTGCAATCAACGAGCGTAATCGAAATGTAACTGGAAAAAAGTCAATGGAGCCTCAAAGTGCTAGGATGTGGTAGTATAAAAGGTAAAGAAGCAAATTCCCCTTCAGAGTGAGGCTGGAGACCACAAAGTAAGTATCTCTGCAAACTTTGACAGTAATTAATTTAAGTCACTCTGTAGTGAGTCTGAAGTGTTTTTTAACTTTTCCCTCCCTGCAGATGACTGACGGTGAGAAGGAGGCTGTCCGCAAGAGGGCTTCACAATGCCGCTCATGCCCATCGGGCTGGCAGATGAGGGGCCAGTGGAAGGACAGGGCTTCTCACCAACGCTCCTTCCTGGGTGTGCAATCCCCAACCCCACCCTCAGGTCACCCCCAAGCAGTGACAAAGTCAACCGACTCGCCTCAGCCGGGCGCCAGTCCTGACACAAATAACTGTGCTCAGAGAGCAATTCTGTGCTGCGATATCTCCCAGGGGTCTGACTCCAGCAATACTGTGACGGGGGTGGTGGGGAGATTCAGAGGAGATGGAGGATGCATTTGCCTCTCAAGAGGCGGCCATGGAGCTGTGAGTCAGTGGAGTCTGGCTTGTCATCTGCAGACATGAAGGGACGTCTGCTGGTGGAGCATCAGAGTGGAATGGGCTCCATCAATGAGAACATGGACAACCTTGATGGCCTGGTGTCAGTTTCTGCTGTGGTGATCTGCGGCAACATCGCACAGGTGACACTACAGCTCCAGGAGCCCATACAACAGTTGACTGCTGCTTTAACAAGTAGTTCAGCTGCAAAGGGTTGACAAAGTAGAAGTCAGGAACCCAACTTAATGGAGGCTGAGGCTTCTGCTGTTCAGGCTTTGCTAGACAAACTGGAGGGTGTGATGACTCGTGCTTTTCAGTGTCTCAATGAGGCCTTGCGGGATTTGGCAGCTGCCATTGATCCACCCATCAGGGCATTGGCTGAGGCTGCAGATCAATTCCGCACTGGTGGGTTGGTACATGCGATCCGAGCGGCTGATGCTTCCATCTCCATGGGTGGCAGCACCACCCTGGGCTCCAGCCTTACAGGAGCAGGCACGTTGCCAGCTGCACACGACAGACTGCACGAGGCAATCCAAGGATGCAGGGAGTAGCATGCCTGCTCCAGAAGCAGATGGCCGTAAGGCCCACGGCTCATCATCCATCCATCGCATCGCAAGAAGTCGCACCATCCATGCCGGCTGATAGGCAGCTCAGGGGGCCAGCTGATAGAAGAGCTCATCTGGGTATTGGAGCCAAGCGAGATGTCTTGAGAGAGTTGGGGGAATTTAATTCCTGTCTCTACTACCTCCACTTTCTCCTCCTTGTGGTTCAATGGGAGGAAAGCTGCCAGGCTAGAAGAGATTTGTTAAATTTTAATACAATCTTTGTACAATTCTTAAATTTGGTAAATTTTTGCACTCTTGTTCATGTTTAAAGGTTAAAGTTTAACACAGTCTTTGCACAATTTTCAAAAAGTTTACATCGTTTTGGTCTTACAAATTGTTGTGTTAAATTTTTGCTCTTATACACGTGTATCTGGGTGCAAATCATGAGGAAGCCCCAGGCCCTAGAGAATTTGGGTGGAGATTCTCTGCTCCCCTGAACTAGCACTGCAAAAAGTGCAGCAGGTGAGGGAGGGGGTTGGAAAGTCACATTCTGAGCACTGGAAATGCACCGGAGAATGTTTTTCCAATCAGGCAGCACTGGGCGGGCAGGTGGCTGATGCTGCTGGAGTGCGTGAGGCTCATTACACATCAATAAATATGTAAATTACATGAGGCCTCTATGCTCTGCATTTTCTGGTGGCTTGCTCCAATATGCGATGTCATCAATGTGCACCTGTATAAATAGGCACACCAACAGGAGAAGTGGTTTCCTGGTCATCTTAAAGCTGTGTGTCCATTCATTTTGGGAAGAATGGAGAACTTGCTTTTTGGCCTCTTTGGTTTCCTTTTGTTTCATTTATTTAATTGCTTTAATCTTGTCTTTTAATTTTTTTCCTATTTCCCTTATTTACCACCTACCACTTTCACTGTGATTTTTGACAGCACCCACCTGCCCCCTGTATAGGATGGACATTCCTTTGAGAACTCCTCTTGCCCTCACAGAGCTAGAGGATGGGAAGGAGTTCTGCAAGATGTGTAGATGCAAGTGTATCTGTATTGATGGAGGGCTTAGCCCAAGCAGGTGGGTGTACTGACAATGCCACAGTCATTGGGCATGCCTGAGGAACTCTGTCTTCACTGCTTACACTTCACCAGGGAGGTAGCCGTTTCCTGCAGCCATGCCTCCAAACCTCCTCCACACCTGGCCTGGCTCTGCCCATGGTGGTGAACGTTTGGACTGCTTTGGCCCCCTACATAGGAAACATTTGCTGGGCTCTGGGGAAAGAGAAGGGAAATGGGACTAATTGGATAGCTCTTTCATAGAGCCAGCACAGGCATGATGGGCTGAATGGCCTCCTTAAGGTTTATGCTAATTATTGACACATATCACGGAGCTTTCCTGCACAGTTCTGACAGTCATTTTTTTTCTCCTATTTTGGAGTGGTCTATAGTAATATCACTAATATCTAATCCTACAGGAACTCTGGTAAAATCTTACTGTTAGCAGTTATTAATAAGCATGCTTGATAGCGAAATGATAATCATGTTCATGTAGCCTCAGACATTATTTTTTTACAAACCTGCAGTTATTCCTAGAGAAACCTCACAGGGAAAGCTTTGGGTTTGTAAAAACTATACAAAGACAGTGAGATTCACAGAGCCCTGTAACAAGCTATTCCCTCTGCACAGCAGCATTCCAGTGCAGAAAATTGGTATCACGAGGTGAATTTTTCATCACATTTTGCATCTCTTACTTTAAGCTTCCTAATTTTAAATGAGTATGACCTTGCTACTAAACATCAAGACAAGAGGGCTAATTTTAACTCGATCCACCCAGTAGAAAGAGGTTGCTAGCGGAATTAAAATGGCTGTGGTGAACGAATCACCCCATTCTCATACTGCAGCCATATTTACTGGGGCCTTCCTCTGGGCGGCCCAGGCACCCACTGGATCGAGCATTAGCCTCAAGACACTATGCAAATCGGGGTCATAGGAAGTACACAGGACCCTGATTATATTTCAAGGGATGGCTGGACAGCAAGTTCACCTTGCACACTCCACCCAGTTGTGAAGATAAAGAGGCCCCTAAAAGATAAGTGAAACTGTATTTTTGTGGGGCCGGCAGCAGCAGAAGTGATGAAGCGGGAGCCCAGTGGCATGATAATGGGGCCTACCACCGGCAGGATCGGGGAGCCTTCTCACCAGCCGCCCAAGAGTTAAAATCCATCCTCATATTACTTAAATCTCACAAATATTCCTTTGTGCATCCTGTTGATTGACAGGATATTGCCTGCCTTTCATTAGGGCAGACAACAATTTGACAGTGGCAGAGCAGTATTCAAGTCAGTCCTGTACTTACATGCTCAAAAATTGACCTCAGCTCTGAAACCATAAAGGCGACAAAAGATTGAGCTGTCACAAGAAATGAGAAAGACTTCAGTCGTATCACACTACTTCGGTAATTTCTTTCATGCACTAAAATTCATTACCAGATATACAGATGTGGTCTTCCTGAGACACCCACACTGCGCACTGCCACCCACAGAAATAGTGATAATTGAATGCACTGCCATCACAGTGATGACAGTAATGAATCTCTCCTTCTTTCACAGGCAGATGCTTGTGAATAAATACTGGCAATCCAATTTTCCATAACGATTAGCATTAACTACTACGTATAGCTGGTAGATGTCATTGTTATGCAGTTAGCATATTACACATATTTCGGAATAATGGCATGGAATTTATTTCCCTTCAATGCGCAGCCGGCATGGTTAATGAAAAAAACAAAATCATCAAGTTAGAAATAGGTTAGCAACATTGTATATAATGTGTGACAACAAGAATTCTTAATGGGATCAATATAAATATTAGTTTTATTAATATATTTTTACAAATTGAAGCAGAAGAAATCTTTTAAGAATTAATATTTATTTCAAATTGAGTCACAATTTAAAGCATTAAATTGTTCATTCCCATGTACTTAAAATAACTGCCCTTGCCTCTGGTAATTCTGGTCAGAATCTTCATTTCATTTTACAATTCATGTTGTTGAATATTTTACGTGGTTATCACAAAATATAAAGCTTCAGTTTGCAATACTTTCAAATTCAGTTTGTCGTTTAAAACTGTGTCGTAGAAGTTATGAGGCTGAAAAAGAAAATCAAGAAATTAAGGGCATCAGACAATTGCAACAGCCTGGAAGTAAAGAGAGACAAGAATGGAATGTGTGGGAGGCTATTGATTACATCAGACAGAAGCAGCAGGGAGAACACTGATCACAGCAGATGGTTTTGTACAGAGAAAAATCCAAAATATAGTATACTGTGAGAATATGTGTGTGCCTGCACAAAACATCATTAAAAGATTAGCTTCATTGTTAACACAAAAGCACAAGTTCTTTATCCTTTCCTGAATCTTACTGTTCCTGCCTTGGTGTGTTGTGTTTAACTGCAGATTTGGTACTTACAATGACAAATAATCAGAGATGTAGTCAAGTAATAATTATACAAATGTATTTTTGTTTTAGGCTGTTCATACATATGCAATCATGTCTGAGTATTCATTTTACTCATAAATAATTTTTGCAGTAAAGCAATATTATTAGGTTAAAATCATACTGCTGAAACTATCCTATAGCCTCTCTCTCTGTTCCCTATCTGTGCGGCTGCAAAATTCCACAGGAGTTCTAGTCTAGTGCAGTGCCTTTGGTGGGACATCAGCCCATCCTCTAAGGAAGGTAGCATAGCCTGAAATATCATGCCTCAGCTATTTCTGCGAGTTTCCAAGTTGGCTTTTAGCAAACAGAACTCCTAGCCGCCCCTTGCACAGCAACTGAGGGTCCAATGGTAGGGCTGGCAGCAGGGACACCCTAAGCTGGGAGTTCCCGGTTTTCTGACCCAGTGTTTCAGTGGAGGCGAGCATGCCGAGTGAGGCAAGATGCAAAAGCCTCGCCGAGGGTGCATGTGAAGGGATAATTACTAGTCCTAGCCCTTTTCGGGCTACCCCAGATCAGGCATATTCCCCAGATATTTACCTTCAACTAAAGTTAGAGATAGCCGAATTCTATAAGACGCTTAATTGGGTCTAAAGGTCCAGGCTATCTCTCTCTAATGGAAAGGAATGACTTGACGATGTTACCGTCCTCCAGATAGCACTTTTAATAAGTTTAACTAGACTGTAACCTTCTGGATATTATGAGGGTCTGGAAAACCCTCTTCACAAAACATAAGAACATAAGAACATAAGAAATAGGAGCAGGAGTAGGCCAATCGGCCCCTCGAGCCTGCTCCACCATTCAATAAGATCATGGCTGATCTGATCCTAACCTCAAATCTTCTATCACTCTCCATCCCACCCGAACCTATGTGATCTCCCGGGAGAGGTGAAAAACCAGATAAAAAACCCAATGGCCAATTTGGGAGAAAAAATCTGGGAAATTCCTCTCCGACCCATCTAGGCGATCGAAACTCTTCCAGGAGATCACTCTGTCCCTATATTTTCTACAGTACTTACCTTCTGTAAAGGCGATCTCCACCCCAGCCAGGAACAGGAATAAAACCATCTCCTGAAATCTAACACAGAATTAGAACACAAGAAGTAGGAGCAGAACCAGGCTACACAGCCCCTGGGCCCGCTCCACTACCCACAGGGCCATGACCATTCCGAACCTAGACTCATGTCCAATTTCCTGCCCGCTCCCCGTAACCCTTAATTCCCTTTACTTCTAGGAAACTATCTATTTCTGTTTTAAATTTATTTAATGATGTAGCTTCCACAGCTTGCTGGGGCAGCAAATTCCACAAACCTACCACCCTCTGAGTGAAGAAGTTTCTCCTCATCTCAGTTTTGAAAGAGCAGCCCCTTATTTTAAGATTATGCCCCCTAGTTCTAGTTTCACCCATCATTGGGAACATCCTCACCGCATCCACCCGATCAAGCCCGTTCACAATCTTATATGTTTCAATAAGATCGCCTCTCATTCTTCTGAACTCCAATGAGTAGAGTCCCAATCTACTCAACCTCTCCTCATATGACCACCCCCTCATCCCCGGGATTAACCGAGTGAACCTTCTTTGTACTGACTCGAGAGCAAGTATGTCTTTTCTTAAGTATGGACACCAAAACTGTATGCAGGATTCCAGGTGCGGTCTCACCAATACCTTGTATAACTGCAGCAATACCTCCCTGTTTTTATATTCTATCCCCCTAGCAATAAAAGCCAACATTCCATTGGCCTTCTTGATCACTTGCTGCACCTGCATACTAACTTTTTGAGTTTCGTGCACCAGGACCCCCAGATCCCTTTGTACTACAGTACTTTCCAGTTTCTTGCCATTAAGATAATAACTTGCTCTATGATTTTTCCTGCCAAAGTGCATAACCTCACACTTTCCAGTATTGTATTCCATCTGCCAAATGTCTGCCCACTTACTTAGCCTATCTATGTCCCTTTGCAGGTTTTTTATGTCCTCCTCACTCACTACTTTCCCTCCCATCTTTGTATCATCTGCAAACTTTGATATGTTACACTCGGTCCCCTCTTCCAAATCGTTAATATAGATTGTAAAGAGTTGGGGACCCAGCACTGACCCCTGCGGAACACCACTAGTTACTGATTGCCAGTCTGAGAATGAACCATTTATCCCAACTCTCTGCTTTCTGTTAGAGAGCCAATTCTCCACCCACGCCAGAATATTACCCCCAATCCCGTGATTTTTTATCTTGAGCAATAATCTTTTGTATGGCACCTTGTCAAATGCCTTTTGGAAGTCTAAATACACTACATCCACTGGTTCTCCTTTATCCACCCTGTATGTTACTTCCTCAAAGAACTCGAGCAAATTTGTCAAACATGACTTCCCCTTCATGAAACCATGCTGAGTTTGTCCTATTAAATTATGTTTATCCAAATGTCCCATTACTGTCTCCTTAATAATGGACTCTAACATTTTACCAACCACAGATGTTAGGCTAACAGGTCTATAGTTTCCAGCCTTCTGCCTACTACCCTTTTTAAATAAGGGTGTTACATTAGCAGTTTTCCAATCTGCCAGGACCTTTGCTGAGTCCAGGGAGTTTGCTGAGTTCAGGGAGTTTTGGAAAATTACTACCAATGCATCCACAATCCCTACCGCCACTTCCCTCAAGACCCTAGGATGTAAGCCATCAGGTCCAGGGGATTTATCTGGCTTAAGTCCCATTATTTTACCAAGTACCACTTCCTTAGTGACTTTAATCATATTTAGCTCCTCTCCCCCTAGAGCCCCCTGTTTGTCCAGTGTTGGGATATTCTTAGTGTCCTCTACCGTAAAGACTGATACAAAATATTTGTTCAGCGTTTTTGCCATCTCCATGTTTCCCACCATTAATTTCCCAGTCTCATCCTCTAAGGGACTAACATTTACTTTAGCCACCCTTTTTCTTTTTATATAACTATAGAAACTTTTGCTATCCGTTTTTATATTTATTGCTAATTTACTTTCATAATCTATCTTCCCTTTCTTAATCAATCTTTTAGTTATTTTTTGCTGTCTTTTAAAGACTTCCCAATCTTCTATCCTCCCACTAGATTTGGCTACCTTATATGCCCTTGTTTTTAGTCGGATACTATCCTTAATTACTTTACTTAGCCACGGATGGCTATCTTTTCTTTTACACCCTTTTTTACAGAAATTGAGTTTGCGAGTTTGATACAGAAATACTATTTGAGACAGTTCTAAAAATATATAGATTTATTTAAGAGCCAACATACAGGTAACAGCTTGTGAGTCAATCGCGACTTTAACAGTTCAAAATACAAATAACTTACATTTCTTATTCTCAGAGATCCTTATTCTCAAATCTTAACTTCGAACATTTTTACATTTCTTATTATTTCTAATCCAGAATATCCACCAAAATCAAATAAGAGTACCTTTTTGATCCCTGAGATTCAAAGGCCTAGAAATTCAGTTGTTAGCGCCAGCCGCGAGCACCTTAAGAGGAGGAAAAGTGGGGCATTAAGCGGCTAGCGCCTGGGCGTGGCACGATCTGCGCCTCTCGCGAACTTCACTCAAGATTTAGCGGCGGCGCAAAACCGCAGCGCCCGCTCAGCTGCGCGCGCAGATCCTGACGTCATTTCATGGTGCAACGCCCTTGGTGCGCCCCAAACCGGAACTTCAGTGGTGCCGCCCTTCTGTGCACCTGGCGCCCCCAGCGACTGGCAGAAGGGAACGGTTCCCAGTCGCTGCGGGGCACGGGGGATGCTATTTAAAGGGGACTCCTCCTGCATTATAAGTGGCAGCAATTTTGTGGCAATCCTTCTGTGTGAGAGACAGATATTTGGAGAGAGACAAAGGGAGAGAGCTTTCTGCTTTGACTCAGCATGCGCACAGGTACTTCTGGCTTCAGGCCAGAGCTTTGCACTTGGACTTAACTTTCAATGCCATAGCCTTGAGTCGCCACATATAGTGGGGGCTGCAATGGGTGGAAACGTTGGCTTACTGCATTGCATTCAAATGGCTCAGAGACACCGTGAGAGAGTGCCAGTCATGGCCAGATGGAGAAGGGCCAACAGGCGTCAGCACAGGAGGCCTTACCCACCCAGGGTATACCGCCAGCAGTTCTCATATCTGAACATGTCTGAGGAGCAGTGTGTTCGGAGGCTGCGATTCAGAAGGGAGGTGGTCACTGAGATCTGCCACCTGCTTCGCAGAGATCTGCAGCCACAGCTGAGGAGCAGGACGTCTCTGTCAGTGGCGGTGAAGGTGATGGTGGCTCTCAACTTCTATGCCACCAGCTCCTTCCAATCCGCTACTGGGGACATAGCCAACATCTCCCAGTTCACGGTACATTGCTGCATCCGCCAGGTGACCAATGCCCTTTTCAGAAGGAGACGTCAGTACATCTCCTTCCCCATGACCCTGGACAAGCAGCAACAGTGTGCAATGGGATTTGGAGGAATAGCGGGCTTCCCCATGGTCCAGGGCACCATTGACTGCACGCATGTGGCTTTGCGGGTGTGGTGTATGTGCCTTTAAGAGCAATTGTGGTGTATGTGCCTTTAAGAGCCCCAGGTGTGCGTAATGCCGGTAATTGCCACTTGGGCTATATAAGCCTGTGTATTGTGTATATCCTTTAGAACCCCCCCCAGACTTGCTTAGTAAATACCCATGAACCAACTCCTGTCTTCAGTGTCTTTATCTACACACGGACACTACAGTGGCGACGAAGTGGAAACGGACTTACCTGCAATTCGGCAGCACCTCAAGGACATCGATTCCTCCAGCGTCCAGAAGACTCAAGGAAGTAATAGAAACTGTGGTTTCACCAGCTGGCCAAGCTGGTGGCAGGCACTGCGCTAATCCTTCCTGGGCGTCAGGCTGGGGCTCCAGCGGCGGGCTCTACAGCTGAGACAGGCAGCGAAATCGGAGGCAAGCAATAACGGACTGGGAGGGTGCACTCGGGAGACGGCCGGCGCGGCAAGCAGGTCAACGTTTAGACCTCCGTCGGGAACGAGTCTCCAACAGTGAATAAACGGAAACCACAGTAAAACAGCGTTGTTATCGGTAGCAGCGGCGGGAAAGCACAGGAAGCGCCATATCGTTGCTACAGAGAGAAAAAAAAAGCGCGGGAAGCGCCATATCTTTTTTGAAATGCCTAAGTCTGGCAATATTGATGCTTTTGATAACGAAACAGAGCCTAACTTTGGCAATATTGATGTTTTTGATAACAAGATAGAGGATTGGACCACATATGTAGAAAGAGTGGAGGTGTTTTGCACCGCAAATGGAATAGAAGATGAAAAAAAAGCTTCAGTGCTTCTGGATCTAATGGGCGCAGAAACATACAAGCTGTTACGCAACTTAATCACTCCAGCCGAACCGATGGACAAGAATTTTGAGGAGATTGTTGATAGCCTACACTGCCAATTTGAGGCAGGACTGGCAGATTCTTTGCAAGACAAATTCATCTGCGATCCCCTAAGTGTAGAAACACAAAAAAAGGTATCTTCTGGAAAAGATTTAACACTGGACAAGGCTTTCAGTGCAATAGGAGCGGCAAAGATACAGCAAAGGCCACAGGACTTCGGCACCCATGAAATGACACGGGGTTTCGAGAGATGTTATCGCTGCAGCAGATCCAACCATGACCAGAGGGATTGCTGGTTCAAAGAAAAAGCATGCAGGCGATGCGGAAAGATGGGACACATTCCACGTGTATGCCGATCTGAAAATAAAAAATCCACTAACGGGGAAAGAATCAATAAGGAAAAGCACAGAAAGGTACAAATGATGACGGACAGTAGCTCCAAAGACCAGAAGAGCGATAGCGACTCCGGGAACAAGAGACTAAGCTCTCTCAAATTACATAATGTAATTGCCAATGAAGATTACCAGACCATTTGGGTTACCCTCATAATAGCAGGGTCCCCAGTTAAAATGGAGCTAGATACAGGATCAGCTCTAACCGTAATAAATCGACGAGATTACGAGAGGCTATTTTCGCATATACCTCTAAAAGACACATCCATTATCTTAAAAACATATACGGGGCAGAAAGTATACCCCAAAGGAAAAATAAAGGTGCCTGTGGTATACAACGGCAAAGAAATACAAAAGTTGTATTTATACATTCTACAAGATGGTGGTCCACCGTTGTTGGGACGTGAATGGATAAGGAAGATACGTTTAGACTGGCACTCCATTCAGGCACTGACGGTGACCAGTAAGGAAAAAAACAATGATGACATCATACCTGAACGATTAAAAGACATCTTGGCCAACGCCAAAGAAGTGTTTCAAGAGAAACTAGGAACCTTGAAAGGCATCACCGCCTCAATAAAAGTGGAAGATGCAGCAATTCCAAAAATTTTTAAGGCAAGACCGGTGCCATACGCAATACGTCCGGCAGTCGAGGCAGAGCTGGAGAATTTGGAAAAGGCAGGCGTATTATCCAAAATAGATTGGAGCGAATGGGCAACACCCATCGTTCCAGTCATGAAAAAAGCATTGAAAAATAACTCTGAGGAACAGAGAAAAATTCGCATCTGTGGGGACTTTAAGGTGACTGTAAACCCGGTCCTTCACACGGTACAGTATCCTCTTCCGAGGATAGAAGATATTTTCGCCTCCCTATCCGGAGGAAAATGTTTCACAAAAATTGACTTGGCACAGGCATATCTACAGATGGAGGTTGAGGAGACCTCTAAAAAGTATCTCACAATAAACACACACAAAGGCCTGTACCAGTACAATCGACTGGTTTTTGGAGTAGCATCAGCTCCAGCTATCTGGCAAAGAGCTATGGAGCAAGTCCTGCAAGGGATTCCGGGGACTCAGTGTTACCTAGATGACATCCTTATAACAGGAGAAAACGACAATGAGCACCTTGCCAATTTGGAGCAGGTGCTCACTAGGCTGAAAGAACGGGGCCTACGAGCAAATCGCCCCAAGTGCGAATTTTTCCAAAATCAGATATCATATTGTGGCCACATAATTAATAAGGAAGGGTTGCATAAGTCACCTGAAAAAATTGAAGCAGTTATAAAAGCCCCAGCACCTGAAAATGTTTCACAATTGAGGTCATTCCTGGGATTAATAAATTACTATCATAAATTTTTACCGAACTTATCAACTATTCTACACCCTCTTAATGATCTTCTACACACAGGAGCGATTTGGAAATGGAACGAAGACTGTAAACGTGCCTTCCATAAATGTAAAGACTTAATCACATCCGAGAAAGTTTTGGCTCATTACAACCCATCACTACCAATCAGACTGGCATGCGATGCATCCCCTTACGGCATAGGAGCGGTATTGTCCCATAGATTCCCTGATGGCTCGGAACGGCCGATAGCTTTTGCGTCACGCTCATTGAACTCAGCTGAGCGTAACTATTCCCAGATAGACAGGGAAGCACTCAGCCTGGTATGGGGAGTGAAGAAATTCAACCATTACCTACACGGACAAAAATTTACCTTGCTGACTGACCATCAACCCCTCATCTCCATATTCAACCCTAAGAAAGGTGTCCCCATTATGACGGCACAAAGACTACAGAGGTGGTCCCTTTTTCTAGGGGCACACCAATACAACATTGAATACAAAGGGTCAAAACAGCATGGGAATGCTGACGGTTTATCACGCCTGCCGTTGCCAACGATAGAAGAGGCACCTACAGTAGACCCAGTAGAGATATTCCACTCTACCATAGTGGAATGTCTACCGGTGACAAATTCTGCCAGTGAAAGGGAGACCAGAAATGACCCTACTCTCTCACGGGTCTACGATTTAACAATGAAGGGATGGCCAGCACATGGCGAACCACTGTTGCCAGCATTCTCACAAAGAAGAGAACAGCTGTCAGTGTGACGAGGAACCTTGATGTGTGGATCCAGAGTGGTGATTCCACCCAAACTCCAGGATAAAGTGCTAAAGGAGCTTCACGAGGGGCATCTGGGTGGAGTGAAAATGAAGAACCTAGCTAGGGCGTTTGTATGGTGGCCAGGTATCGATGGAGACATCGAAGACATGACCAAGAGCTGCCTAGGATGCCAGAACGTCCAAAATGCTCCGCCACAGGCCCCTCTACATCCATGGGAGTGGCCCTCATCTCCCTGGCAAAGGGTGCACATCGACTTTGCTGGTCCATTTATGGACTCAATGTTCTTAATCGCAGTTGATGCACACTCCAAGTGGCCGGAGGTAATAAAGATGTCCTCCACCACCACGGAAAAAACCATCACAGTATTAAGGACCATATTTGCCAGGAATGGACTGCCGGAACAGATATGTTCTGATAATGGACTGCAATTTGTGTCCGAAGAATTCAGAAAGTTCTTAAAGAACAATGGGGTAAAGCACTACACGTCCGCCCCATACCATCCCGCCACCAATGGCTTGGCTGAAAGGTTTGTCCAGACCTTTAAGAAGGCCATAAAGGCCATGGGTAATGAAGACATAAAACTTCAGCACAAGGTGGATAACTTCTTATTTGCCTATAGGAATGCCACACATATGGTTACAAACCAAACTCCCACATGATGTTCTACAATAGAAACCTAAGATGCCGGCTGGATTTGGTCAAGCCCAACATCCGAAGGGACGTGGAGAACCGGCAGTTTCAGGGCATGAATGAAAGGCCAACTAGGGCCTTCCAGATAGGCCAACCGGTTTTGGCCCGGGACTACCGTACCGAGAAATGGCAGCCTGGAACTATCTGTACACGACTAGGACCACTGATGTATACCGTGGACATCGGAGAAAGCATAATAAGGCACCATGCGGACCAAATCATCAAGTCATCCGAAAAGGGACAAGCTACACCACCACGCTATACATCTAACGATGAAGTAGAGATACCCATATCTACCTCCGATCCGGTGATACTGGAACCCGATGAACCTGACACTGGCCTTCAAGCCGAATCAGCCTTGCCAGAAGAACCTACTACACCACCAGAAACTACTACACCCCCAAGGCGTTATCCGGACCGAGTCAGGAAGCCTCCTGAGAGACTAACTTATAATTAATTAATACAGCAATGTATATTATTTTGCATATAACATGTAATTAATAATTACTTAAAATATGATGTACTAGTTAGCTAGAAGGGGAGGAATTGTGGTGTATGTGCCTTTAAGAGCAATTGTGGTGTATGTGCCTTTAAGAGCCCCAGGTGTGCGTAATGCCGGTAATTGCCACTTGGGCTATATAAGCCTGTGTATTGTGTATATCCTTTAGAACCCCTCCCAGACTTGCTTAGTAAATACCCATGAACCAACTCCTGTCTTCAGTGTCTTTATCTACACACGGACACTACAGCGGGCACCTCTACAGAATGCCGAGGATTACCGCAACCGGAAGGGCTACCATTCGCTCAACGTCCAGTTGGTGTGTGACCACAGGCAGCTCATACTAGCTTTCAATGCCCGCTTTCCAGGCAGCAGCCATGACGCCTTCATCCTGCGCCAGACTTCTGTGGCAGACATTTTCGAAGTCCCGGTTCACCCACGAGGATGGCTTCTCGGGGACAAAGGCTATCCTTTGTGCACCTGGCTGATGACCCCGCTCCGTGCGCCCAGCACCCCTGCTGAAGAGCGATACAGTGACAGCCATCAAGCTACCAGGAACATCATTGAGCACACAATCGGCGTGCTCACGCAATGGTTTCGCTGTTTGGACCGTTCCGGTGGAGCCCTACAGTACTCGCCTGAGCGAGTCTCCCATTTCGTTGTAGTGTGCTGCATGCTGCACAACCTGGCTATCCTCAGGAGTCAGCCACTGCCAGCAGACATTGGAGGACCACAAGAGGAGGAGGAGGAGGAGGAGGAGGAGGAGCACCAAGACGGGAGGGAGGCACAAAGTGCAAGGGCCGTCCGTCGGCGGCTTATTGCAACTAGGTTCTAGGCCCCCTCTCAGGGAATGGCTTGTGCCAATGAAAGAACATGAATGGAGCCGCTCCGCAAACCCTGAGCTGGTCAAGGCAACAAATTGTTCAAAGTGCAAACATGGACAATGTGATTAAAGAAAATGTTTTACTGTGCAAACTCTGTGCCCTTCCTGCATGACAAACTAATTCAGATAAACCCCCCAAAAAACAGTCAGAGACATAACTGGCTCTCACAACCTTCAGAAAATGAAAAAAACAGTTAAACAAAAATGACCATGATCCTCGGCCTTCATATAAAAAACAAACACAACAGTCTCAGCCTTCATATATAAAAAAAACATTCTCGGCCTTCATATCTAAACATAACATTTGGCCACACCTTCTACTTTTTCCACTGTGAGGGTGGTCCGCCTCGTTTCCGTGAATGGCCCCTTCCCGCCCTACAGCTCCTCCTCAATGGGACCCCAGTGGCTGCAGCAAGGCAGGGGGAAGGCTGCTGAGGGTCAGATGGTGAGACGCCAGATGCCCTTGGGGGACGGCCTGGACCAGCTCTGGGCCTGGAGGGCCCGGCTGCTGACTGCTCCAACTCTGCTTGGGCAGCAGCAGTCTGTCCTACGGGTGGTGGCAGCTGCAGTGGAGGAGTGACAGTGTTGGCTGCAGGAATGCTGCCAACCTGACAGAGCACAGGCACTCCCTGGTCAGCTGATACACTGGCACTCACACGGGCCAGCACTGCAGCATGCGCAGCAATCTGCTGAAGCACAGACTGCTGGGCTGCTGCGGCATGGCGAGGACCCCGGCGATGCCTGGCCGATCCAGCGAGGGTGGTAGCAGTTAGTGCCCGTGTGGCCCTGATCTGTGTCTGCATCAGACCAGCCAGTGAATGCACGGCACGACTGAGCACTTGGCTGGAAGCCGCCTGTGCTGCCGCGAAGTCCTGCAGACTCCTTGCCTGTGCTGCACTGAATTCTTGCAGACTCCTGGCCTATGCTGCCCTGAATTCCTGAGCACTCCTTGCCAGTGACTCTATTGAGTCAGGCATCCTTGCCACTGCAGCCATGAGCTCAGTGTGCCTGCGCTCAGCCTGGGCGCCCATTTCACCAAGGAGCTGCACCTCCTCTGCGCTCACCATAGCAGGACTGGAGGCTGCACTCACCCTCCGGGGAGAAGGCTGCCGAGCTTCCCCACCCCTCCCGCATTGCTGCAGCCCGCTGGGCCCCGGAGCTTCACTCGCCTCAGACCCTTCCCCCCTGCTCCCCTCCAGCGAAGACGTGTCCCCATCATGGCCATGGGCTGCCTCGGCTGAGGGTGGCACTGATGGGCCGGCTTCCTCTTCCTCCTCCTCGAATTCAGAATCACTGACAGTGGCAGCTTGAGGGCCCGCCTCCTCACCTGGCGAATCAGCATCTGAAAGCAGTGAGGCACAAGAGCTGCTTTAGAATGAGGACAGGGCGGCAGCGAGGGGGGCATGAGTGCTGCTATGCACTGCATTGGTTCAATAGTGGCAAAGGATGCTGGTGTGAGGCACAAGTGGAAAGAGAGAGGCCAAAAAGGTGATGACCTTACCATTGCTGTCCAGAACAGGGTCGGCATCTCCACTGGCGATGGGGCCAATCAGCTGGCCTGCCATAATGTGCTCCACACGCTGCTCCGGGTCGCTGAGCTCTTTGAGGTCAGGATGGCTTCCCCCGGTCCATTGCTGCTGCCTGCGATTGTGGGCCAGCTTGCCCTGCAAGAGAAAGGACAGCCTCTAAGTACAGTGTCAAGCCCTGATCTTGCCTGCACTGCCTCCCATGGTGGAATAACCCTGATAGTGTCAAGCCCTGATCTTGCCTGCACTGCCTCCCATGGTGGAATAGCCCTGACAGTGTCAAGCCCTCATGTTGCCTGCACTGCCTCCCATGGTGGAATAGCCCTGACAGTGTCAAGCCCTGATCTTGCCTGCACTGCCTCCCATGGTGGAATAGCCCTGACAGTGTCAAGCCCTGATCTTGCCTGCACTGCCTCCCATGGTGGAATAGCCCTGACAGTGTCAAGCCCTCATCTTGCCTGCACTGCCTCCCATGGTGGAATAGCCCTGACAGTGTGTAAAGTGCTGAATGTGCAAGTGGTTTTCTTGAGAGTCCCACAGCTCTTGGATGAGGGCTGGGCATTGGGGCTTTCAGGTCCCTTTGGCCAGAAACTGAGGTGCACATGCAGGGATGAACAGGATAGTGGAAAGGGTACTCACCCTGACAACCCGAGTGAGGTCGTTGAACTTTTTCCTGCATTGAAGTGGTGTCCTGGCAACCATGCTGTTGGTGGTCACCCTGTTTGCCACCTCCCTCCAGGCTTTTCGGTATTCACTGGGAAGCGGCCTCCTCCCACTGTCAGGGAAGAGGACAGGTCGCCTGCGCTCTACTGCGCCAACCAGTAGCCTCAGGGCACCTTCGCTGAAGCGTTCCGCTCGCTCCCTAGCCTTCTGCATGTTCCTGGGCGTAGAAATGATGATCCAGCAATGGTCAGGCCTTGCTTCAGGGCTGCTGTGTGCAGGGCATGGCAGCCAACCAAGTCCACCCTCCCCCTTTAAGAGCTGACTGGCGCCAGCGTGTCTGCCTTCAATCAGCAACTCGCCGCACCTGCGCTGCGCCTGCCCTCGGTGTTAGCGCCTCGGCTCACCGGCTTGGCACCTTATGTTAGTCGTGCATCGCCTGCTTTAGCGCAGCAGCAACCTCTTGGGGTGATGCAACTCAATTTCGGTGAAGGTGGCGCTAAGTTGCGCCGGGCGCTAAATTTAGCGAACGCCCGGCTGTAGCGCCCCAAACGTGGCGATACTGAATTTCTAGGCCAAAGAGTTAAAAACTTACAGAGACTGCCTCTGAAGTTGAGAATCGCTTGCCCTTTCCAGCGACTTCTGACTTTCCATCTGAAAAGCTCTATTTTTATACCTTTTTTTAGCGGTTTAGCCTTTGAAGTTTTCTGCTGATGTAAGCTAATTATCTCTAGTCATCTTCTGTTGATTTCTTTTTAATCTTACTGTCAATTTAACTGTTAACTTTTAGAATCCTGTCTGCTGTATAGGTGTTTCAAAAATTTATCATATAAAATGGTTCACAGAATCACAGAAACCTCACAGTACAGATAGAGGCCATTTCGGCCCATCGAGCCTGCACCGACACATATCCCACCCGATCCCCGTAACCCCTACACCAACACATATCCCACCCTATCCCCGTAACCCCATGTATTTAATCCCCCTAACACTAAGGGTCAATTTTTATCATAGCCAATCAACCTAACCCCGCACATCTTTGGACTGTGGGAGGAAACCGGAGCACCCGGAGAAAACCCACGCAAACACGGGGAGAATGTGCAAACTCCACACAGACAGTCGCCCGAGATTTATTTCTTTGATGCCATTCTTACAAAGGTTCTTCAATTCAATTCTTAATATTGGCTTAACTGGTTATAATCAGACGGCGTGTCTCCTAACTATTCCATTTTCAATACAAAAACCATGTGATTGCTTGGTGTCATCTATTGAAGTCATATTTTCAAAGTCTTCTGTAGGTACTTTTTACAATATGTAAATCAAAAACACTTCAACTAGGGTGTTTGTTGCATTTCTTAGCTACTTCAATTGGTTGTATATATAATCGTGTTTCCTGTTTCTCATTTGATGTTACTTTTACAAAGGCACATGGTTTTTTAATATTCTGTGTTTCTGTTCGAAGTGTCAGTTTTTAACACTTTACTTGGGCATTGCTATTGTGTTGGTTCCAAACTGCAGACTCCTTGGAAGCAAGCCTTTGCTTCTTCAATAGGGCCTTTGTCTCAGCATTAACAATCAATTCCCATTTCAAAAGCTTGTGTGGTGTTTACAACTTTTGTGTTAACACTTCATCTTATCTCAGAAGCCTGTATTTTTGTTTACAGCTTGTGTCATTGAGGCTTTTAGATTTTTAACCCCAGTTGATCATGTTTTAATAGTATCAGAAATCTGTTCATAGGATGGTGTATCTTTGTGAAATATGGCTTTTCCTTTACACCCCCTTCTTGACCAAAAATTGAGCTGGAATATCTAGACAGAGTTTGGTCAATATTTCCCATGAGGTTACAATAGCATATTAATTTCACGAGATGCACATTCATGTGCTAGATGAAAATTCCTTTGAAGTCATCCTAGGACAATGTTTTGCCTTATTTTAAATAGAACACAATTTAAAAGGATGATAAGTACATAGTCATGCTATGAACGAAACAACATGTACTTAGAATGGCCAAACGGCAGATGTATGTTCCGTAGAAATGAGTTATTCATAGACGTCAGTTGAAACTAGTTGAAGCTTGACACGCTGTTCCTTCAATCTGGGGTGTGTACAGATGCGTGTTGTCGTAAAGGCCTTGCCAGGCACTCAGTTGATTCCTTCTTTATCCGCGGTGTCTTCTTCCTTCACTGAAGGAACTTGTTGATCTTTCCTTGTTTCGTTTGTTGCTTTTCGCAAATCCAATTCCTGATGCGTTGCCAAGCAACGTGTGGAAGAGCCGGCGACACTGTCTGACTGACCGTCATCAGTAATTCGATCTGGGACGAGGGACAGGGTCACTGGCAAGGTGTGGAAGCTAAGCAGAGCCAGGCCTGGTTAGTACCTGGAGGGGTGACCATCAGGGAAGACCAGGTGCAGAAGGTCACGGAAGGAGCCCCGAGGAGGGGCGGTTGGTGAGAAGGTCACGGAAGAAGCCCTGGGAGGGGCGGCTGGTGAGCAGGCCCGGGCGTTGGGCTAAAGATTGTCGGAATGGTGGAAATGGAATGGCGGCACGCACAGACGCAGCGGCTTTGCTTCTCCCAGGACAGTGCTATTTACGTTTAATGTTAATGTTATTTGTACTGGACTCATGGGAGCTTGCAAGATCACATTTCATTGTACAATGACAATAAAGTTGAATTATTATTATTACATCCATTTCCTGTGTTGTGCTCCAAGCTGGGTATTGAAAGACAGTGTACGACTGCACCTTGTATTGTTCCTCCTTTTCCGTATCCTGGAGCACCTCTTTTGATATTGTCTATGGAGACAGTTTTAAGAATATGCTTGCCATTTGGCTGGTTAATATGTATTTGAACTGTTCTTTCGTTAATAACAGAATGTATTTGAACAGGTTTTTCCACTTCGGTCTTAAACCAGTTTTCTGCTTGAACTTTTTTTCCTGTACCCATTCTCCTACTATGGGTTGCCATGCTTTATTTATCAATTTTTTCTGCATATTTGCTTCCCTTATCCTCTGATCAATTCGATGAATCTCCTCTGTTACTTCTTTTTAAAAAAATCTAACTATCGCTGTCAGGTCAAGGACTCAGAGTGTGTAGAGGCAATAAAAGAACTATGGGTAAGCGGTGTATGCATCTCAACCCCACAACATCAGATAATATGGAGTTTTAGGGGGCACTGTCCCTGATGCAGATGTGGGCACATTATTGAGTGATAGCTGTACCTCTGGAATGATGGTGGTCCACTTATTCCCCCTGATTCTCAACAGTTTGACCAATAGCTTTTTTGCTTCCTGGTTTTTATGTTCCACCAGTCCCGCTGATTGTGGATGACGTGGCGTGCTGTGCTCTAACCCAATCCCCCTTTGTTCTCAGTAGTCTTTGAAGACCTTAGATACAAAGGCTCCGCCTTTATCGGAGTGTAAGATTTTGGGTGCACCAGCTGCAGTAATTATATCATAAATAGCCCTGGCAAGTACGTTTTCTGAAACAGTTTTTGTGGGAACCAGTCAGAAGAAGGAAGTGCATCCATCTACACAAACGAGAACATGTCTATATCCCAAAGATGGGGGTAGTGGTCCAATAAAGTCAATAAAGAATTTTCCCATTGGCTCATCAGCTTTCACAGGAGCCAGTGGTGGTGGCTTAATTAGTGATGACTTATTGGTTAAATAGTATGGCTCACAATTTGCCACATATGTTTTACAGGCTTTAGCCATGCCTGGCCACAAATATAAGGGGGTCAATTTGCAGAATGTTGTTCTAACACCACAATATGCTTGACTTATGCCCTCATGAGCGTCTTTTACAAGCTGTTCTCGTTTGTGTCTCGGGGTACCTCTTGGTTTCCTTTGGGCAACTTAACTAGTACAATACCCGTAGGGGTTTCCGAGTAAAAATACTTTGGTGGCTATCCTGGTGGATTCTCTTTTGTCATGTCTAATAGCTGAATCCGTTCCTCATCCTGATTAGCTGCCCATTCCGCCCTAGTGATTACACTAACATTGGCAGGCCCCTCTCGAGGGGGTGTCATGCAGACCGAACGTTTCACTTGTTCATCTGCATGGCTGCTTCCTTTTGAGTGTACTGTCTCAGTGGTATGCCCGTTTACATGAATCACCTGACAATTCTTTTTCTCCATTCCCAAACGGAGAATATTTTTCCACAGTGTGGGTTTAGTAAGGTCTGCTTTCTCTAAAGCATGCCATAATGCTGCGGCTTTAGCATATTGCGCTGTCTTATGGCCAAGGGGTATAGAGAGTAATTCTTCTGGATAAAAAAATAGGAATCTTGAAAAGTCCCTACTATTATCTCCATCCCAGCTGAGGATTGTTGGGATGTCTCTTTTTTAATCGTCATTGACGATCCATCACAGTAAATAACTTGTTGGTATTCTGTAAGCGTTCTCATAGGTCTTTGTCTGATTCCCTCCTCCGTATCATCATCCTCCATGATGGGGAGACGCTCTATCTTTCCACACTGATTTGGATGGCATTGTAGATAAGGGTAGTGTCTATTTATGAGTTGCTTGAGGTGGTCTTTGCCTCCCCCTTCTAGGCAAGTTTGATCAAGCTGTGTTCCAACATGTTTTTCCCTGTCATCCTGGTCTGTGGATGCTTCTACAGGTCTGGTTGAAATTTTACAGTAATGTTTCATGTCTGGTTGTCCTATAATGAGGGAACAGGCCAATTGTGGTACCAGTCCTGCATCTAGGGTCACCGTGATTCCATATATAGTAATAGGTATCTTGTAAAAATTAATTATTTTGGTTTTCTCTTGTGTGAATCCCCTTAATGATTTTTTACAAATTGGGCTTCCCAAACCTGTCCACTTAGTTTTTATAATTGCAGGATCTATTACAGTGTAATCAGCTCCTGTATCAAACAGGGCTTTCACTTGTGTGTTTGTGAGCAAGGTTGCCAAGGCATAGGGGAATTCAAGAGGCCCTGGCTGGGTGCCAGGCCTTCAATCCTGGGATTGTTCATCCTCAAGATCCTGAGCTTCATTTGCTGCTTTATCTTTAATTATTTTAACTGATTTTTGTTCCTCCCTCTTGGGGGTTTCATGTTTTCCAGATCCCTGAGGGGGTTTGTCGGACTGTTTACTTTCTTGACAATCCTCCTGTTGAGGTGGACGTTGGTTCTGCTGGGAATCTTTTTGATCCCAATTTCGGTTTTCTCTGTACCCTCCCATGGCTCTTTGATAGTTTTGGCCAGTGTAAAAGCTGCCCCCATAGGGAGTCCACTGTCCTTTGCTTTCCTTTCGAGGTCTAGCCCCTCGTCTATCCCATCTTTCTGGGGAGATGTCTCATATTGTGGGTGAGTTGGGAGTGTAAACCTTCTGGAATACCCTCTTGGAGATCCCAAGCCACGAGTTTGTGTCTGGGCAGGGTGGACTTGAGACTTGGGTCTATACAGTCCTTGTTTCTGAGTACCAAAGGTACCTTCTCTGGTTTTTTTATCCCTAGTTTCTGATCTCATTATAGGTTTAGTTTGGGGTAGACCTAAGAGGTCATGATTTAATTGGATAATGCGATTGACATTATCCCATCTTTGTTGGTTATCTCGATAATCATTTAGAGCACCCTCACAGGCATCTTCATCTTATCTCAAAAGCCTGTATTTTTGTTTACAGCTTGTGTCATTGAGGCTTTTAGATTTTTAACCCCCAGTTTATCATGTTTTAATAATATCAGAAATCTGTTCACAGGATGGTGTATCTTTCTGAAATATGGCTTTTCCTTTACACATGTGGGCCTCACCAAAATTCCTGAATCAACCGCACTGCTTCGGGGACAATCAGAGCAGCACCGCTGTTGGTGGTGCTCGACTGGCTGAATTTCCACCGTCACGGGGCAGATGGGTGCCAAAGAAGCACCTCGAGTGGCACTTTCACTTGTCGTTCCATTCAAATGAGGTGTGCTCCCAATGACCTTGCGAACTGCAGTGGGGGGGGTGGAGGGGGGGTTCAGTGTTGGAGGGCACCAGTGAGCATGACCCTGGTGCAACTGCCGGAATAGTCACATATGGGGGGGAATCATTTTAACTTTTATCGCCGGGCAGGAAAGGGTGACAAAGAATCGGCTGCCTCTTTTACACCCCGTCCGATTTTCTTTTCCATTGAAATCAAATGGATGTTCGCTACTTGTGTGCCGTGGCCACTGTCACAGAGTCAAACTAGCCCAGTGTTTCTGCTGGCTAAGCACAACTGGTCAAAATCTAAACCATAACTGAAAACTTCTGGCACAGAGTTGTCTGTCATCAATTTCTCCTATTGCTGTCATTCCCCCTAGTATAACACCCAGGGTGCTATAGGAGAGCAAAGATAACCACATGCTCCTTTTCTTTCTGTCACTGACCCCTTCCTTAAACCCCACTTCTCTGCCCCTATACCCCCCTACCTCTAACAACAAGGGAGAAGAACTCATGGATTTCTTTGTCACCAAGATAGAGACCATCCGCTCAGCAGCGTCTGCTGCCTCACTCCTCCAAGAAATCAAACCCATCTGACCCCCTTCCATTTTAGCCCTGAGCCCCCCTCTCTCTCTAGTTCAAACCATCTCCCCTCCTGCCGTCTTCAAGTTCATCTTGTCCAGGAGACCTACTTCCTGCTCCCTGGCCCCCATTCCCACCAAGCTTCTGACCACTCACCTTCCCTATGGAGGGGGCACAGCGCATATTCACCAGAATGATATCGAGGCTTAATAGGTTAAATTATGAGGACTGGTTGCATAAACTTGGCTTGTATTCCTTTCCATTTAGAAGGTTGAGGGGTGATCTAATCGAGGTGTTCAAAATGATAAAGGGATTTGATAGGGTAAATACAGAGAAACTATTTCCTTTAGTGAGGGAATCAAGAACAAGAGGGCATAATCTTAAAATTCAAGCTAGGCCAGTTAGGAGTGAAATTAGGAAGCATTTTTTCACATAAAGGGTATTGGAAATCTAGAACTAGCTCCCCAAAGGGCTGTGCATCCGGAGTCAATTGAAATTTTTAATACTGAGATTGAAAGACTTTTATTAGGTAAGCGTATCAAGGGATATGGAGAAAAGGCAGGTAAATGGAGTTGAGGTACAGATCAGCTGTGATCTAATAAATGGTGGAATGGACTCGAGGGCCTGACTGGCCCATTCCTGTTCTTACGTTCCTGGGCCCCATTTCGGCCAGTGTTATAAATGGTTCCATCTCCTCAGGCACTACCCCCTCCCTTTCAACACTGTCATCATCAGCTCTTCCTCAACAAACCTGCCATTGACCCATTTGTCCTCATTCACTACCTCCTCATTTCCTACCTCTCTTTTCTATCCAAAGTTCTTGAACATGTAGTCACATCCCAGCTCTAGGCCCACTACCTCCACAGCAAACTTGTTTGAATCCTTCCAATCTGGATTCCACCCCTCCCACATATCAGAAACGGTCTTAAACAGCGCCATGAATGGCATTTTCTGTGATTATGGTGCACTACTCCTTCTTGTAATCTTTGGCTTCTCTGCAGCTTTCAACACAGTCAACAACACCACACCATCCTCATCCCACTCTTCTCCATTATCCAGTTTAGTGGGATTGCCTTCACTTGGTCTATACTGTCTATCACAAAGACTGATCACTTCCACCTTCATAATATTGCCCAACTCTGTTCCCACCTCAGCCCATCTGCTGTTGAAATCCTCATCTTTTGTGGCAGCAATCAGACTGTGCATATCAGGAAGCTCCAGAAATATGCATGTCTGTCCTGACCTAAAGTGTGACTATTAGCCAGACTGTAATGCAAGTTCTGTTGAGTTTGTAGAGAACAGCTAGCAATATTTATCTGTGGGTCTACTATTTCTGACTGATGGAATAGGGGTTCTTTTTGTTATGGGGGATCGCTGGCAGTGACAAGTGCAGGTGTGGAGTTAGCTGTAGGTGAGGCCTAAATCTGGGCCAGAAAGCAGCAGAGTGGAGCCTGAAGAGGGCGGGAATCATTGTCTGGGGTACTTTGGCTTGGGGAAGGAGGGGAAGGAGGATAAGGAGAGCTGATGGCTGGACTTGAGATCTCACCACTTTGATCTGTACCTGGTGGAATTCTGTAAATGTTAAAGAAGCTGATTGGAGTTGTTTCTGTTCTGTAGCCCAAAGATTTATTATAAAATAATAAAAACATCAAAATCTTATGGTAACTAATAACCTGAGTTTCATTATCATGCAATCTGTTATCCAAAAGCCAACCTGGCAACAGTTTTGCATAACAAACACACACCTGCTCATATATTAGTAATTAGTAAAAGGGATTGACTGAAACTGACGCAATGCTATTTGGCCTATGTAATTGAGCATTTAAATAGGATTCTTTCTGTGACAGAAACTTTCAGTGAAGGAAGTGTATTTTATAATTTGTATGGCTAAATTTGGTCGTTATTAGAACTCATGAATATGTTACGTCTGAGATTATCACTGTGCCTAACAGTATCTCAGCTTCATAAAAATGACATACATTTCATGAGAAGAAAGTTTATTTTGGAATAGATTTAATTTGCATGTGTGAAGAAGGTACAGTCAGTGACCTTAATTAACATTATGTCTAGTAGCATAACAATTATATTCTATGAAATTCATATACATGGACTTAAGATGTTGACATACTAGGAGACATTTATTTTAGTTGATCTAAATTAAAATGTAAATGAATTCTAATTAGTATATTTCAGTAGTTATTTCTACTAGCATCATGAATGTACAATCATATTTTAGAAAGATAGAACTTATGCCTTTTGATGAATAGGTTATAGTGCCTTCATAGTAGTCACTACATTTCAAAAATAAAACTTATGTGAGACACTTTGAGACATTTGATGTGATGAAGTACTATATACATATACTATTTATTTAATGAGGTTTCACATTTATACAATTCATATTCAGATATTGATCATATAAACAAACATCATGTTTCACAATCAACCATATGTATATCTATCTTGATGCATTACATTTCTAATAGTTACATCAATGATTGGTGGTCACACACAACATTTATATTAATGATTTAGACTTTGTAATCAACAACAATTAGGGAGGCAAAGAGGAACTATGAAATTAAATTATCAAGGAACATAAAACAAAATAGTAAAATATTTTATAGTGTAAGGATCACAAAATTACACATTTCCCCCCAAAGGAAGAAAGGAGAGATATTGGACTGTTTGAAGGAATATTGGGCCAAAGGGATTTATGATTAAAAACCCCAGGAAGATTTGGCTGGTTTAAAAGGCATGTTCAGACTTGCGAAAGGCTGTGACACAGGAAAGGTGGGGTGGGCCCCCGAGTTTGGATATTGGACAGTCTGGGAATATCCTGGGCCACCTCAGCCTTTACATAAAGACAATAAAACCTGTTCCCGACGAAAATCGCAGAGCCAAAAAGTACATGAATAAAACAGTATATGCCCACAGCAACACAAAGGAAAGAACATAGCCCAACAGGATACAACAATCAAACAGCAGTCCAAAACCAATCAAAGAGATTTACAAACGTTTTACATTTTTAAACTAGTTTCAAGGCAAACCCAAAACCAGTTGAAGGCCAATTAAGAATAGATGGACCATCCCTGAAGCTCGTTAAAGTTTTAAAACGTATTAAAAATAACGAGCCTGCCAAATTTAACAAAGGAACCCAAAATTGGGCGGTCAGATAAGCCAGGCCTCAAACCAGTATAATTGAAGCCTGCTTTTTTCAGAGAAACAGTCAGTTCAAGTCAGTTCGTCATCAGACAGTCGACTCGAGTCAGTGAGAGCACAGTACAGCTCAACGGATCATCATCAGAATCGGAGACTTGGAGAAACAGAAGAAAAAGGAAAGTCGTGGCAACCAAAGGCCTAAAGAAACCAACAACTACCAATATTACCACCAACCAGGTAATATTGGGCCACCGCGACCAACAAGAAACCAACCACCGAAAATTTGAAAAACACAGACTTGTTTCCACTCTACAGGCTAGTCTGACTTACCCCTGGGTAAGATTTTGACACAAAAGACCCTAAAACTTAGCCTAACCAAAGAATATTGGGTACTCACCCGATACATCCAAACTGTGCGACTAACCACATCAGCGGACAAACCCAAACTGAAGACCCAACGCTGGTGCAGTCTTCTACCACATCTGGGGTACGGCAGGCCCCAACCGCCACAACTAAGGAGAACCCCGAAATCGCGAACCTCTACAATCTGTCAAGAAAGTAGTTTGGTGAGCATTACCTGGTCCTCTGGATTTCAACCTAGTTAGGATAGTGGGGTTGTGAGGGTAAGGGATTTTGTATATTGTAATTCTCCCTCGCTTATTCCGAGTGTTCCCCACCCTTTTAGAGTATAAGTTTATTGTACTGTATATTTTCCTGTCTCAAAATAAAGATCTCAGTTCTTTTGACCAACCCAGGTGTCTGTTGCAAGTTCATTACAACCCCCAAATAAGTCCAAAGTCTAGAACAAAAGGGAGTGGGAGCGATTCGAACCACACAAAATAGTCAGAGGTGAAGCTGACCAAAAACCACACAACACCACCCCTTACATTAGGCACAGCAATAAAAAAAGGAAGGCTGGGATGGGAATAGGGCCATTAAGGGATGGTTAGGACAATACCACAGGTAACGATAGAGAGATGGCAGAAATATTAAATAATTATTTTGCTTCAGTATTTACCAGGGAGATAGAACAGGTGGACATGACATTGGATGATGAGATTAGTAATGAGATAAGTGCATTTAAAATAAAAAAGAGGATATATTAAATAAATTAATCAATTCAAAGAGGATAAAACCCCTGGTCCGGATGAAGCGTCCACACATTTTAAAAGAATCTAGGGAAGAGATAGCACAGGCATTACTACACATATTTAATAATTCGTTAGAAAAAGGTATAGTGCCAGAGGACTGGCGGATAGCTAACGTAATACCGATATTTAAGAAGGGAGATAGAACATGCCCAGGGAATTATAGACCAGTCAGCTTAACATCGGTGGTAGGAAAAATAATGGAATCCCTACTAAAGGAGAAAATAGAAGAACATCTAGAAACCAAAAATATAATAATAAATATTCAACATGGATTTCAAAAGGGAAAGTCTTGCTTGACCAATCTTATTGGATTTTTTGAAGAGGTAACAGAGAGAGTAGACAATGGTAATACAGCAGATGTAATTTATGTGGATTTTCAAAAGGCCTTCGATAAGGTATCCCATAATAGACTGTTGAACAAGGTCAGAGAATGTGGAGTCAGGGGACAAGTGGCTGGCTGGCTGGCTGGCTGGCTTCAAGGCTGAACGCAGAGAGTAGGAGTAAAGGGTAGCTATTCACAGTGGCAGAAGGTGGGTAGTGGTGTTCCACAAGGATCAGTGCTGGGACCACTGCTGTTCACAATTTACATTAACAATTTAGACTTAGTAATCAAAAACACAATTTCTAAATTTGCAGATGGCACCAAATTGGGGGGATAGTCAATACTGAGGAGGACTGCAACAACTTACAGGAGGAAATTAATGAACTTGAAGAATGGGCATATAATTGGCAAATGAAGTTCAACACAGATAAATGTGAGGTATTACATTTTGGTAGGAAGAATAGGGAGGTCACATATCACTTGGAGGGTGCGAGTCTAGGTGGGGTAGAGGAACAAAGGGATCTAGGAATACAAATACACAAATCACTAAAAGTTGTGACACAGGTTAGCAAGGCCATAAAAAAGCAAACCAAGCACTAGGGTTTATTTCTAGAGGGATAGAATTGAAAAGTAGGGAAGTTATGCTAAATCTGTATTGAACCTTGGTTAGACCATACTTGGAGTACTGCATACAGTTCTGGTTGCCATATTATAAAAAGGACATAGAGGCACTGGAGAGGGTGCAGAGAAGATTTACAAGGATGATACCAGAAATGCGAGGGTATACATATCAGGAAAGGATGAACAGGTTGGATTTCTTTTCTCTTGAAAAATGAAGGCTGAGGGATGACCGAATAGAGGTCTTTAAAATTATGAACAATTTTGATAGAGTGGATACAGAAAGAATGTTTCCACTTGTGGGGAAGAGCATAACCAGGGGCCATCAATATAAGATAGTCACCAAGAAATCCAATAGGGAATTCAGAAGAAACTTCTTTACCTAAAGAGTGGTGAGAATGGTGGAACTCGCTACCACAGGGAGTGGTTGAAGCAAATAGTATAGATGCATTTAAGGGGAGGCTAGACAAGCATATGATGGAGAAGGGAATAGAGGGTTATGCTGATAGATTTAGATGAGGAAAGATGGGAGGAGGCTCGAGTGGAGTATAAATGCCAGCATGGACTGGTTGGGTCGAATGGCCTGTTTCTGTGCCGTATATCCTATGTAATCCTATGCAAAACAGAATATGGTCTTCACTTATAAGAAGGGGATAGCCAGAGTTTCCAGGAATTACAAATTATGAGATTATTTTGATTTTGTTTGTAAATTGTTATTTGTAGACCTGACCTTAAAGCAGTGATATGTGTGCTAGTGTATTGCATCTCAAAAAGAATGGTTTTATCAAGTAATCTGATTCTCACACCGTGACACGGATTACTTTAATGCTAGATTGTTTTAGTTTTGACTGACCCTGCTGAATTAATCTTTGTCCATGTTCCAGTCAATTGAATATCTAATAACAGTGAATATGTCTTTATTCCCATTAATATGTCTGTACGTATCCACCAGAAGTCTCAAGAGGAGAGATTTTCCTGGGTCCGCACACAGCTACACTGGATAGTCCGGGCACAGCAAATATCAGAAAATCGGGTGGGTCAGAGCGCACGTCTATAAAGGAACCCGCATGATTGTCCTTCCATTTAAATTAATAGGAAGGAAATTGGGTGGGTTCCTTTGCAGCCAAATCTCCCCATATATGTTTTATCCCAACCTCCAACCTTACCTCACACCACTCACTTTTGAAACCTTGATATATATTTTTTTAAGTTTAGCTTTACTCTCTTTTTGTTTTGAAATTGTGCTCTCTTGTTTATCTTCCAATAGCAACACATGAAGGCACAAAGATAGATAAAATAAAAGGCTATTCAGCACATTTAGCTCCTCCTCTTCATTTGCTCCTGCCCAAAGGATAGTCTCCCCTGCAATTTTTTTCATTCTTCCATGCTGTCTTGAAGACACTGATTCATGCTGATCCATGCCACTGGCAGTTCTCCAGCACCTCACCCAAGGGGCCATTCTGTACTTGTGAATCCAGACTGTGAGCTTTGGCAGTCTATTCAACTATGGGAAACATGACAGTTGAACCTAATGCTGCCCTTATTTGACATTCACAAACAGACATTCCCTGGTATGGTCATTAGACAACAGTCAGCAGTGGTATCTCTGGATGATTGGGGCACCCTAGCGCCACCCATATGAGGTCAGCTAACTCGGCGCTGGCCATGGATCAATCCTGTTCCTTCACGGTCTGTGTGACTCAGTGACACACTAGATGGTGTATTTAATCATTGAGTCACCAAACCAGTATTATCTCCCTTTTTGGTGTTAAGCCTATCCAGCAACCTTGCCGGTGATTGAGTCAAAATTACTGTCCAACAGCTTTTTTTTTCTAGAGTAACAAGAACAGATGGGCCTTGTCATTGATGTCAGTGAAGCAGCTCCCAGCCATATGTGACAACATAAAATGGTGGAGAATTTCAAATATCTCTTTTCAATTAAGATTTATTTACCATTTTTACATCACCTAACTGGTAAGTGTACTTTACATTGAAAAGTATTCCTCCCTATCTTTGCTTTCTTTCATTTTGTGAATGCTGCCCTGTGCGGTGGATTTTCTGAAAGAAGCCTCCATCGCATGTCATTTTTCATGCAAGTTTATTAGGTTGTCCTCCTAGTTCGATTGTTGACATCCTTAAAGTTCCAGGATACCAACCCAGAACTGATCCTTCAGCTGCATGTTTCGTGTATCTGTACATACTGAGATACTGAGGCCCTCATAGGTTCTTTCTTGGCTGTCTTGTTTTCTACTTGCACCAACCCCCTCACAATTTCCTCCTCTCCTCCATGAAGATGCTGACTCAGCTTGGATGTGGTTCCATTGGTTCATCATCTAAATGTCATGTGTAAGCCTGGACAAGAGTGCTGGCAGGCTATTCTATCACAAAAGGCATCACCTTCTTGGAAGTTGGCACATATTGGGACAGTGGATTCCACCTCTATCCCAGCCATTGTGGGAGAAGCCACATAAAATCTCCATCTGCGTCTGATGAATTGCTAGCATCCTTTTCTTCATGGCAGGAGACCCTTGAGTTCATAATTTGCTTGCTCTGCAGCCAGGGACTGACATGTATTACACCTCCATTCAACTACATGAGGTGCCCCTTCCTCATTTGCCTCCCCAGGCTTCTTTGTGCTCTGCATCTTACTATGTGTCAATTCCTCATCTACACTACCTGTCTCTGACCTGCTGAGTGCAAGGGAGGGATATGAATGATGAGGTGGGTGACTGATCGCCAGTGTTGCCAAAGGCAGAGGGAACTTACATAGAAACATAGAAACATAGAAGATAGGAGCAGGAGTAGGACATTCGGCCCTTCGAGCCTGCTCCGCCGTTCAATGAGATCATGGCTGATCATCCAAATTCAGCACCCTGTCCCTGCCTTCTCCCCATATCCCTTGATCCCTTTAGCCTTAAGAAATATATCCAACTCTTTCTTGAATATATTTAATGAACTGGCCTCCACCGCCCTCTGTGGCAGAGAATTCCACAGGTTCACCACTCTCTGGGTGAAGAAATTCCTCCTCATTTCAGTCCTAAATGGCTTACCCCTTATCCTTAGACTATGACCCCTGATTCTGGACTCCCCGACCATCAGAAACATCCTTCCTGCATCTATTCTGTCCAGGCCTGACAGAATTTTATAGGTTTCAATGAGATCCCCTCTCAATCTTCTAAACTCCAGTGAGTATAAGCCCAATCGACACAATCTCTCCTCATACGTCATTCCTGCCATCCCAGGTATCAGCCTGGTGAATCTTCGCTGCACTCCTTCCATGGCAAGAAAGTCCTTCCTCAGGTAAGGCGACCAAAACTGCACACAATACTCAAGGTGCGGTCTCACCAAGACCCTGTACAACTGTAGCAAGACATCCTTGTTCCTGTACTCGAACCCTCTTGCTACGAAGGCTAACATACCATTTGCCTTCTTAACCGCCTGCTGCACCTGCATGCTTACCTTCAGCGACTGGTGCACAAGAACACCCAGGTCTCTTTGCACTTCCCCTTCTCCCAATCTATTGCCATTCAAATAATAATCTGCCTTCCTGTTTTTGCCACCAAAGTGGATAACCTCACATTTATCCACATTATAGTGCATTTGCCATGTTTCTGCCCAATCACCCAACCTGTCCAAATCGTACTGGAATTTCACGACATCCTCCTCACAGCATACCCACCCACCCAGCATTGTGTCGTCTGCAAATTTGGAGATATTACATCCAATTCCCTCATCCAGATCATTAATATATATTGTGAACAGCTGGGGTCCTAGGACCGATCCTTGCGGTACCCCACTAGTCACTGCCTGCCACTCGGAAAACAACCCGTTTATTCCAACTCTTTGCTTTCTGTCCGCCAACCAGTTCTCTATCCAAGTCAATACCTTGCCCCCAATCCCATGTGCCTTAATTTTGCACGCTAATCTCTTATTTGGGACCTTATCGAAAGCCTTCTGAAAGTCCAAATACACCACATCCACTGGTTCTCCCTTATCTATTTTACCAGTTACATCCTCAAAAAATTCCAGTAGATTAGTCAAGCATGATTTACCTTTTGTAAATCCATGTTGACTTTGTCCGATCCTGTCACTGCTTTCCAAGTGCTCTGCTATTACATCTTTTACAATGGACTCTAGCATAACTGCAAGGTCTTGCTCTTAGCAATCTTCTCAGCTGTGTCTTGCACCCTCTAGAGTAAAAAACTACTTTATGAATCTCTTATGAAGGAAGTGAGAGTTGGTGAAGAGAGTGAAGAATACAGAGATGTAATGTCCGTGTGTAATTGAGACACGGACTGCAGAAGTTGATTATAACAGGTGTTTACTGAATGGAGACAAAACTGGAACTACTATACAAAGTTACTGCACAGGCTTATATACAGGGGTGGTCACTACTGGTACTGCAGTATACAGGGGCTGCAGAATATAGTTCCTTCTTCAAGGTACATACATTACAATTCCTCCCCTTTTAGCTAAACAGTACATAACATTCGAGTAATAATTAAATAACATATTTACAATTACGGTTGCTATATACATTAGCTGAAGTTAATCAATTATAAATTCAGTCTTTGAGGAGGCTTCCTGATTCTGTCTGGATAACGCCTCTTTGGGGTATCAGGTTCTTCTGGCAAGGTTAATTCGGGATCAACGTCGTTGTTTGGTTCGTCTGCTTCCAATATCACCGATTCTGAGGTAGATGCAATTGGTACTTCGGTTTCATCACCAGGTGTATAGGATCGTGGTGTAGATTTGACGTTTTCCAGTGACTCTAGAATCTGGTCAGCATGGCGTCTTACAATGCTCTCTCTAACGTCCATGGTATACATTAGAGGTCCTTGCTGTGTGCAGATCGTTCCTGGCTGCCATTTCTCTGTGCGGTAGTCCCGGGCCAAAACTGGTTGACCTATCTTGAAACTCCTGGTTGGCCTTTCATTCATATTCTGAAACTGCCTGTTCTCCACATCTCTTCTGATGTTTGGCTTAACCAAATCCAAGCGGCATCTTAGTCTTCGATTGAAGAACATCATGGCTGGAGTTTGGTTGGTAACCGCATGGGTCGCATTCCGGTAGGCAAACAAAAAGTTAGCCACCTTGTGTTGTAGGGGTATGTCTTCATTACACATTGCCTTGATAGCCTTCTTGAATGTTTGAACGAACCTCTCAGCCAATCCATTGGTGGCTGGATGATATGGGGCGGATGTGTAATGCTTAACACCATTGTTCTTTAAGAACCTCCGGAACTCTTCAGACACAAACTGTGGTCCATTGTCAGAGCAAATCTGTTCAGGCAGCCCATTTCTGGCGAATATGGTTCGTAAGACTGTGATAGTTTTTTCTGTGGTGGTTGAGGACATTTTTATTACCTCTGGCCACTTTGAATGTGCATCCACCGCAATTAAAAACATCGAGTCCATAAATGGCCCAGCAAAATCAATGTGTACCCTTTGCCATGGAGATGAGGGCCACTCCCATGGATGTAGAGGGGCTTGTGGTGGGGCGTTTTGGACCTTCTGGCATCCTGTACAGCTCTTGGTCATCTCTTCGATTTCTCTATCGATTCCCGGCCACCACACAAACGCTCTGGCTAAGTGCTTCATTTTTACCCCTCCCAGATGACCCTCATGAAGCTCATTGAGCACTCTATCCTTCAATTTGGGTGGAATTACTACTCTGGATCCACACATCAAGGTTCCTCGGCACACTGACAGCTGTTCTCTTCTCGGCGAGAATGCTGGCAACAGTGGTTCGCCATGTGCTGGCCATCCCTTCACCGTTAAATCATAGACCCTGGAGAGTGTCGGGTCATTTTGTGTTTCCTTTTCTATGTTTGCATTCGTCGCAGGTAGACATTCGACTATGGTTGAGTGGAATATCTCCACAGGTTCCACTGCAGGTGCTTCTTCCACCATCGGCAACGGTAGGCGCGACAATCCATCAGCATTCCCATGCTGTTTAGTTCCTTTGTACTCGATGTCATATTGGTGTGCCCCTAGGAAAAGGGACCACCTCTGTAGCCGTTGTGCTGTCATTATCGGGACGCCCTTCTTAGGGTTGAAAATGGAGACAAGAGGTTGATGATCAGTTAGTAGAGTAAATTTCTGTCCGTGCAGGTAGTGATTGAACTTCTTCATACCCACACCAGGCTGAGGGCCTCTCTGTCAATCTGGGCGTAGTTACGCTCGGCTGCAGTTAACGAGCGTGACGCAAAAGCTATCAGCCTCTCTGAACCATCAAGGGATTTATGTGACAGTACCGCTCCAACGCCGTAGGGAGACGCATCACACGCCAGTCTTATCGGTAGTGATGGGTTGTAGTGAGCCAATACTTCTCTTGAAGTGATCGGGCCTTTACACTTCTGAAAGGCCCGCTTACATTCATCGCTCCATTTCCATGCTACTCCAGTTTGTAGCAGGGCGTTCAGTGGGTGCAGAATTGTGGACAAATTCGGCAAAAACTTATGGTAGTAATTCACCAATCCGAGGAATGACCTCAGTTGCGACACATTTTCAGGCGCTGGAGCCTTAACTACCGCTTCAATTTTGTCAGGGGACTTATGTAACCCCTCTTCATCAATCACGTGGCCACAATACGATATTTGTTTCTTAAAAAACTCGCACTTGGGGCGGTTGGCTCGTAGCCCATGTTCTCTTAGTCTAGTGAGCACCTGCTCTAGGTTGGCAAGGTGTTCACTGTCATTTTCACCTGTCACTAGGATGTCGTCCAAGTAACACTGAGTCCCCGGAATCCCTTGCAGGACTTGTTCCATCGCTCTTTGCCATATAGCCGGAGCTGATGCTACTCCGAATACCAGTCGATTATACTGATAAAGACCTTTGTGAGTGTTTATCATGAGATATTTCCTAGAGGATTCTTCAACCTCCATCTGCAAATATGCTTGCGCTAGGTCAATTTTTGTAAAATGTTTCCCTCCAGCTAGTGAGGCGAAAATATCTTCTATCCTCGGAAGAGGATACTGTACTGTGTGAAGGACTGGGTTCACAGTCACCTTGAAGTCCCCACAGATGCGAACCTTCCTTGGCTCCTCAGACTTATTGTTTAACGTTTTCTTCATGACAGGAATGATGGGTGTCGCCCACTCGCTCCAGTCTACCTTAGATAACACGCCTGCATTCTCCAGATTCTCCAGCTCTACCTCGACGGCTGGGCAAATTGCATACGGTACCGGTCTTGCTTTGAAAAACTTGGGAATTGCATTCTCTTCTATTTTTATCGAGGTGGTTACGCCTTTAAGAGTTCCCAGTCCTTGTTGAAATACCTCTTTAGCGTTAGCTAAGATTTTTGACAATCGTCCAGGTGTGACGTCGTCATCCTTTTTACCAGCCACAGTCAGTGCCTGAATGGAGTGCCAGTCTAAACGTATCTTTCTGATCCATTCACATCCCAATAACGGTGGTCCACCATCTTGCAGTATGTACAGATACAATTTCTGTATTTCCTTGCCATTGTATTCGACAGGCACCCTTATTTTCCCTCTGGGGTATACTTTCTGCCCCGTATATGTCTTCAAGACAATGGATGTGTCTTTCAAGGGTATGTGTGAGAATAGCCGCTCGTAGTCTCGTCGATTCATGACGGTCAGGGCTGATCCTGTATCCAATTCCATTTTGACTTGGGACCCTGCTATCGTGAGGGTGACCCAAATGGTTCGGTGATCCTCTTTTGCGCTTATGTTGTGTAGTTTGAGACAGCTTAGTCTCTTGTTCCCGGATTCACTATCGCTCTTCTGGTCTTCGGAACTACTGTCCGTCATCTTTTGTACTTTCCTGTACTGTTCCTTAGTAGTCTTTTTGTTTTTGTTAGTCTTCTTCCCGGACCTGCAAACTCGTGCAATGTGTCCCATCTTTCCGCATTGCCTGCATGTTTTGTCCTTGGACCAGCAGTCCTTCTGGTCATGGGTTGTTCCGACGCAGCGATAACATTTTTCAAATCCCCGTGTCATTTCATGGGTGCCGTTTTCCTGTGGCTTTTGCTGTATTTCCGCAGCTCCCCTTGCTGCTGCTTCGTACGATACTGCCACGCTGAAAGCCTTATCTAGCGTCAGCTCTTTCTCTGAGAGTAACCTCTTCTGGGTTCCTTCATTCAGGAGTCCACAGACAAATTTGTCCCGTAGGGTATCTGCCAGTCCTGCTCCGAACTGGCAGTGCTTTGATAGCTTGCATAGTTCTGTAAGGTAATCAGCATTGCTCTCATCTTTATGCTGATTTCTCTTGTGGAATTTAAATCTTTCTGCTATCAGCAGCGGTGTAGGATTTAGGTGTTCCTGTAGGATATCAACAATTTCGTTAAAACTCTTCGCCATCGGTTTGACTGGAGTGATCAGGTTCCGCAATAGGCCGTACGTTCTTGCGCCCATTAAGTTTAGTAGCACCGATGCCTTTTTCTCATCGGCTACTTCATTTGCCTTGCAATATACTTCGACTCTTTCCACATACGTGGTCCAGTCTTCTATTGCATTATCGAAGGCAGTGATATTGCCAGCCTTCGGCATCTTGGAGATCTAAGATGGCACCTCCCGCGCTTTGCCTTCTTCCCCGATTGAACAAAATGGCGCCTCCTGCGCTTTGCCTTCTTCCCCGCTGGATTAAGATGGCGCCTCCCGCGCTTTCTGCCTTTTCCGCTGCTGCCAGTGCTGTTGCTGGCGTTTTTATGCCTTGATGGCGACGCCCTATGGTCTTCGCGCGCTTCCCCCCGCGCTGCTGCCAACGCCGCTCTCCGCGGTCCCCGTGGCGAACTGCAGCTCCTCGCGGCTTTCTGCGCTTCTAATTTCTTTTTCTTTTATTTTAATTACTGTTCCCATCGTCAGAGCAGACCCTATGGGACACTTCCCTCCCTCTTCTCGGGTCTGTACGCTGCCCGGCTTCATAGCACCGGCTGCGCCCTGTGTGCTCCACCCTCTCTTTCTCTCTCCTCTTCCTGACAACGCTGCTTGGCCCCGTTGAAAAGCCACCCGATCGAGCTCTAGCCCGCCGCAGCCCAGGAAGGATCAGTGTACTACCTGCCACCAGCCCGATTAGCTGGAACACCATAGACTGGATAACCAAGCCCAGCTCTCGACAGCCTCTCCTGCAAATCTTCGAATTCGATGAATCAGAGGGCGGTTGCCCACGGTCGACGCCTGTTTCTTCTGTTTGGTTTTTTTTCTTTTTGGATTTCTCCCTTCTGGCTTCGACCTCTAATAACTTCGCTTCAGGGATGGATCCCCGTGAGGTGGTGCAGAACTGTAGGTGAGTTCGGATCTGTTCGTCGCCAATGTAATGTCCGTGTGTAATTGAGACACGAACTGCAGAAGTTGGTTATAACAGGTGTTTACTGAATGGAGACAGAACTGGAACTACTATACAAAGTTACTACACAGGCTTATATACAGGGGTGGTCACTACTGGTACTGCAGTATACAGGGGCTGCAGAATATAGTTCCTTCTTCAAGGTACATACACTACAAGAGAAACATTAAATAAGGAATGGTACATGTTTTCAAGAACCCACAGAAGACACAGAGACTCCCCCTTCTTCGTCCCCGACTGAAAGGCCAAAGTTGATGCCACTTATTGGCATTGCTTCCTCTTCATGTGCTGCTAAATGTTGGATGTGGGCATGTCCGCCTCTGATGTTCCTTGGCATTATCTGCTGTCTTCTCCTTCTGAAGGCCTCAAACCTTGACAGGAATAAGAAGATTGTTTATCTTCAATAGTCAAAAAATTTAAGTGTGAAACTCAGCCGCAGTGTCTTTCTTTTTCTTTTAATCTCTCTCCAGTGAATGTGATTAATGCAGGGGACATTTTAAACTGTACATATCCTCTAGGCTTCACTCATTTAGATCAGTGTCATAACTGAGCTGGCTACTAAATGCCCGTGTTTTGCTAGGATCATGGAAGAAGCAGGTGTTCCATGGATTTGAACCTCACAGTCACGTTGCTAAAGGTTAAATATTGTATCATTATTTTTTAGAAGCTTTTTATATTGATCCAATATGTATATTCTTTTGTTTACTTCCAAAGTCAGATCCAGAAAGATGAAGGGGTGATTTTAAACATACCCTGAAACGGGCGTGAAATCAGCTGCACACGCCTGGACCTATCAGCGGGAAGCCCGAACTATTTTCAGGTTCAAGCCTCAGTAGAGCTACCTGACGCTCAATAGCGCCAGCGGGCAGCTTGCCAAACCGGGAGGCTGAAAATCCGGTGACTCCATGAGCCAGCCAAGCCAAGTCAGAAGTCGGCAGTAAAAGGAGGAGGAAGACTCACCAGGAGCAGGTGTATGCTGTGGTCGGCAGCATGCTGTGGTATTTCTGTGGGGTCAGGTGGCGCAGTCCCAACAAAAACCTCCCCCCAAAATGTTCCTGGTCGTTTTTGGAGCGGCCTCCAGCAATCCCTTTAGGACCAATGGATGAGGCTGCTCACACTCTGCCTATTTGTAGTTGAAGATTGCAAATGGGGTCCTATCACTGGTCTAGGACCCAGATTTGCACATGCAAGCAGCCTCCTGCCCATTTGGTTGGGAATTCTAGGCGTCTATTTACTGGCCTGCCTGAAAATTGCTCAGGTGGGTTCTGGGCATCCAAGGGATAGTCACTGCTTCCCTGCCATTTCCAACTGCCATGCACCTCTTCAATGGGGTGGGTGCCAGAGGAACATCACCTCCGCCCCATGTCTATTGCTTTCTCCTATAGAAATCTCTGTACTCTACAAAATGTTACTCTTGGTCGCCACGTATTCTTTTCTGTTGCTAGCAGATAAAACTTTTTTTATGAACAGCTTTCTGAATATATATATGATCAAAATCTGATTTAGGAACAGGATATTTTCTAGCTAATTTATTTGATATATTTAAGCTAGGTCAACCCATTATATGTGTATTTTATGTAATAGAACAATAAAAAAAGTGCATTGTTTGAATTATTGTGATGAACATACGCAGATTAAGTATAACTAGCATGATCATTAATATATATGTATTGTAGTGTATGTGCCTTTAAGACAGAACTACTTTTACAGCTCCTGTATACTGTAGTACCGGCAGTGACCACACCTATATATAAGCCTTGCGCATGCCTCTGTACCCCCAATCTTGAGACTACCCTCCTCCAGTAAATACCTGTTTATCGTTAAGTATCAGCATCCGTGTGGTTATTGAAAAACACCATACTCTCAGAATCACGGATCTAACAGTGGCGACGAGTGTCAATTCGAATCTACCTGCAACTCTGCATTTCCCTTCGAGGATTCGAGGGCGGTGTAACAAAAAAAAAGTCGAGGCCAGGAACACGGGCATCGACCATGAGCAACCACCCAGTCGTCCGGCAGAGAGTGAACATCGCAGGGGAGGCTGTGGAGAGCCGGGCTTGGTTCCCCAGCCACGATGATCAGCAAGAGACTGACGACAGGTCCAGCGCAGACCCTTCCCGGACAGCGGCGGCTGGAGCCGACCGACGGCGGAGAGAAAGCCGAGCAGCGTCGACGGGGTAAGACAGAGGGTGAAGCGCACAGGGCGCAGCCGGGGGTTGAAAACCGAGCGGCGTCGAGTAAAAAAAAAACAAACCGGAGCGAGAGAGGGTAAAGCAACTGCCAGGTTCAGGACCGAGCGGCGTCGAGAGAAAAAAAAAAGAATGCGCAGAGCACAGCCAGGGCTCAAGGGCTGAACAGTGTCCGCGGGGAGAAGAAGGGAGAGCGCGGGAGACGCCATTGAGCCGCGGAGAAGAAGGAAGAGTGCGGGAGATGCCATTTTTAGAAGCCGCAGCGGAGAAGAAGGGCGAGCGCGGGAAGGAAGGAAAGCGCGGGAGACGCCATTTTGTGCCAGCGGAGAAGAAGGGGAAGCACGGGAGACGCCATTTTTGACAGTTCAATCACACCCAGGGATGCCGAAGAGTGGCAGTATCTCTACGTTCGACAATTAAGTCGAAGATTGGGCGACATATGTGGAACGTATTGAGGTGTACAGCACTGGTTTTGTTAAATTCCATGGGTGCAAAAACTTATGGGTTACTGCGAAATCTAATAACCCCAGAGAAGCCGGTGAACAAGAATTTCGAAAGCATAGTAGAAATCCTACCGGACCACTTAAACCCCACACCGCTGCTGATAGCAGAACGATTTAAGTTCCATAAAAGGAACCAACACAAAGACGAAAGCAATGCTGAGTACCTAACGGAACTGCGCAAGCTATCAGTTTGGAGCGGGACTAGCAGATACGTTAAGGGACAAGTTTATATGTGGGCTACAAAGTGAAGGAACCCAGAAACGGCTTCTATCAGAAAAGGATCTTACGCTGGACAAGGCTTTCAGTATGGCAGTATCACACAAAGCAGCCGCAAGGGGCGCTGCAGAGATACAACGGAGACCGCAAGAATATGGCACCAATGAAATGTCCTATGGAACAGGGAAGTGCTATCGCTGCGGCAGAACAACACATGACCAGAAGGATTGTTGGTTCAAGGACCAAGTGTGCAGACAGTGTGGAAATGCAGGACACATAGCAAGAGTCTGCAGATCTGGGAAGAAAACCAACAGTAAGAAATCTCCACAGGAGAAGTACAAAAAGGTACACCAGGTGATGGACAGTGGTTCAGGTGAACAGAAAAGTGACACAGACTCCGGAAGCAAGGAGCTGGGTTGTCTGAAACTACATAAGGTAACCAAAATGGAGGATCACCAGACTATCTGGGTTACACGCAAGATAGACGGAGTCCAAGTGAAAATGGAATTGGACACAGGATCAGCCCTAACAGTCATAAACCAAAGGGACTACAAGCGGCTATTTTCACATATACCCTTGAAAGCTACAGAGATTGTCTTGAAGACGTATACGGGGCAAACAGTCTACCCCAAAAGAAAAATAAGGGTGAAAGTGATATATAAAGGCCAGGAAATACCTAAAATGGATATATATGTATTGCCAGATGGAGGACCACCACTGCTAGGACGTGAATGGATCCGGAAGATACAATTAGATTGGCATTCCATCCAGGCACTGAAGGTTGAGGCCAAAAAGGATGACGACGTCACACCTGGACGACTGTCAAAAATGCTAAGCAACGCAAAAGAAGTGTTCCAGGAGGGACTAGGAACACTAAAAGGCATAACAGCAACGATTAAAATAGAGGAAAATGCAAGCCCAAAGTTTCTTAAGGCCAGACCAGTGCCTTATGCAATCAGACCAGCTGTCGAAGCAGAGCTGGAAGGGTTGGAACGTTCAGGAGTACTGTCCAAAGTGGACTGGAGCGAGTGGGCTACACCCATCGTTCCTGTAATGAAGAGGTCGTTGAGTAATACGCCTGGGGAACCAAACAAGGTCCGCATCTGTGGGGATTTTAAGGTGACAGTGAACCCAGTCCTTCACACGGTACAATATCCGCTTCCACGAATGGAGGATATTTTCGCCTCGCTATCTGGAGGTAAACGCTTCACCAAAATTGATCTAGCCTAGGCGCACTTGCCATTGGAGGTAGAAGAAGCTTCGAAACAATACCTTACGATTAACACTCATAAAGGTCTCTATCAATACAACCGGCTGGTGTTCGGGGTAGCCTCGGCTCCGGCTATCTGGCAAAGGGCAATGGATCAAGTCCTGCAAGGGATTCCAGGGACCCAGTGTTATTTGGACGACATCTTGGTCACGGGCGAAAATGACAGTGATCACCTCGCCAACTTGGAGAAGGTGCTCACCAGATTAAAGGAGTATGGGCTACGAGCTAATCGCCACAAGTGTGAGTTTTTCCAGAAACAGATCTCGTATTGTGGCCACGTCATCGATGAAGAGGGGTTACATAAGTCCCCTGAAAAGATTGAGGCAGTAGTCAAGGCTCCAGCACCGGAAAATGTGTCACAACTCAGGTCGTTCCTCGGGCTGGTAAACTACTACCACAAGTTCTTACCAAATTTGTCCACGGTATTACACCCACTGAACACCCTACTGCAAACAGGGGTAGCATGGAAGTGGGATGATGAACATAGACGAGCTTTCCAGAAGTGTAAAGAATTGATCACATCAAAAGAGGTGTTGGCTCATTTCAACCCAGTGCTACCAATTCGTTTGGCATGTGATGCATCACCCTATGGTATTGGAGCGGTGCTGTCGCACAAATTCCCAGACGGGTTGAAGAGGCCAGTAGCCTTTGCGTCTCGGTCACTAACCTCAGCCGAGCGCAACTACGCCCAGATTGACAGGGAGGCCCTCAGCCTAGTATGGGGAGTAAAAAAATTCAACCACTATCTGCATGGGCAGAAGTTCACCTTGCTGACTGACCACCAACCACTTGTCTCCATCTTTAATCCTAAGAAGGGCATTCCAGTGATGACTGCACAACGGTTACAAAGATGGTCCCTGTTTCTAGGGGCGATTCAATATGAAATAGAATATAAAGGCATGAAACAGCATGGGAACGCTGATGGGCTATCACGCCTGCCACTGCCTACTGTGGAGGAAGCACCAGCAGTGGACCCTATCGAGATATTTTATTCGTCAATAATTGAACGATTACCAGTAACGAACGCGGATATAGAGCAGGAGATCCGCAATGATCCGACGCTGTCTCGGGTATATGATTTGACGGTGAGGGGATGGCCAACACATGGCGACTCACTGTTGCCAGCATTCTCATCCAGAAGAGAACAGCTATCAGTATGCCAGGGGACAGTGATGTGTGGATCCAGAGTGGTGATTCCACCCAAGTTAAGGGAGAGAGTGCTAAATGAGCTACATGAAGGTCATCTGGGGGGGGGAGTGAAAATGAAAAGCCTTGCTAGGGCTTATGTGTGGTGGCCGGGAATCGATCAACAAATCGAAGACCTAACTAAGAGCTGCTTAGGATGCCAGAAGGTCCAAAATGCACCACCACATGCCCCTCTACACCCATGGGAGTGGCCCTCCTCTCCATGGCAACGGGTGCATATTGATTTCGCTGGTCCATTCATGGACTCAATGTTCTTAATAGCAGTGGATGCTCATTCGAAGTGGCCTGAGGTGATAAAAATGTCCTCAACCACTACAGAGAAAACGATTGCAGTCCTACGGACCATATTTACCAGAAACGGTTTGCCAGAGCAGATTTGCTCTGATAATGGACCACAGTTTGTATCCGAAGAGTTTCAAAAATTTATGAGAAGGAATGGGGTAAGGCATTACACATCCACCCCGTATCATCCAGCCACAAATGGATTGGCTGAGAGGTTCGTACAAACCTTTAAGAAAGCAATAAAGGCCATGTGCGACGATGAAATTCCACTACAGCATAAGATGCACAATTTCTTATTAGCCTACCGAAACGCGACACATGCAGTTACCAACCAGACCCCAGCCATGATGTTTTTTAACCGAAGGTTGAGATCTCGTCTGGACTTGCTCAGACCAAATGTGCGAAGAAATGTTGAGGACCAACAATTCCAGCACATCAATGAGAAGCCGACAAGGAGCTTCAATGTAGGACAACCAGTCTTGGCCCGTGACTATCGAACAGAGAAATGGCAACCCGGAACGATATGCACAAGGCAGGGGCCATTAATGTACACAGTGGATGTCGGGGAGAACATTGTGAGACACCACGTCAATCAGGTCTTAGCGTCACAGGAACGCGTCAACCCCATGTCTCGAGTACCTGGGGATGAACCCAACATACCGGTAGCATCTACCTCAGAACCAGTAGCAGTGGAACCCGATGAACTACCCGATGAAAAGGGGTCAGAATCACCTCTGCACCAAGAACAAGAACCTCAGGAAAGGCGCTATCCCGAAAGGGTCAGGAAGCCGCCCCAAAGACTGAATCTATAAATGGACTATTGTTGTTTAATGTACATGTTAAAGTGTTAATTGTTATTTGAATTTTAGGGGTACTACTAATCTAAAAGGGGAGGAATTGTAGTGTATGTGCCTTTAAGACAGAACTACTTTTACAGCTCCTGTATACTGTAGTACCGGCAGTGACCACACCTGTATATAAGCCTTGCGCATGCCTCTGTACCCCCAGTCTTGAGACTACCCTCCTCCAGTAAATACCTGTTTATCGTTAAGTATCAGCATCCGTGTGGTTATTGAAAAACAGCATACTCTCAGAATCACGGATCTAACATGAATAAGCTTGTTGAATTAAAAACATCTATTGCAGAATGTTAATATCATTTAAAATGTTCATATTAACATTTCTATGCATCACAGGAGTTTGACTACAAGTACCAGCATATAAGTCACTTTGTAACCGCCATTATCTTCAAATCCCTCTGTTTATTTTATAAATGGGGACCTCATACCCATCTGTCAAAAGAACAGGCATAAAAATCCCCATTCAACCTAATGCATACATAGTTAGTCCATTTTGGAGCTATAGGAGTTCAAGACTGATGACTGGTCACAGGAAGACCACACAATGGTTGGTATGTGAAATGCAAAAATGCACACTCGCAAAGATTTGAGGCTGCTCAACTGAGGTTCAGTTTAACATTCATTGATGGGTAGAATAAAGGGAGCTTTGCTCTGAATTTGTGTGTACTATAACGAAACTAGGAGTGCTTGATTAACTCTGTTTCTCTCTCCACGGATGCTGCCTGGCCTGCTGAGTTTTTCCAGCGTTTTCTGTTGTTATTTCAGATTTCCAGCATCCACAGTATTTTGCTATTGTAAAACATTATAGTACATTGCTTCAACGTGTCTTTGGGATCCCTGCCAGTTTGAGGCAAGTACAGTAAATACATTAGTACTTGCAGTGCAAATGGCCTCAGTGCTAGAGCAATGAATTTGTTACAATCTGAATCTTCAAAATTACTGCGACATTTAGAACAAAGAAGCCAAATTAGAACCTGTGTAATTAAAATTGCATGGAAGGTGATGGAGATCTGCTGAATATTTATTGTGAGCATAGTTTCCTCGCCATGATATCAACTCACCTTAAGTTGCAGACATAAACTGTTAATTGGGAGTTGTGGAGTGGGGTGTTTGCTTATCAAATGAGAGCAAGGATATAAGTGAAGTCAGCAAGGATAAGTGGCTTACTGAGATATACGATTTGCATATTATGATCAGATAAAGTTGGCGGCATTTTACATTCCACGTTCCCAACATCTTAATTATGGAGTTGGAAAAAAATTCCTCTTACCAATAAAATAAGGATTTCAGAGAGGATTCAGTCAATCCAACTGGAGAGACAAATGGATCAAGTAAAATGAGTAAAATACAGATATAAAAATGAAAATGCAGATATGACACAATTAATGCAATCAGTGATATTTGTAAGTGATGTTGAACGGATGCATTGCAGGATGCCACAAAATGTTTTCTTTATGTGTATTCAAATATTCTCACAGGATCCTTCACCAAGGAGACACTCCTGTTGACATTTCTGAGGAGCCATTTTAACCACTGCACTAGTTACCAATGTGACACTTTACCAATGACGGTTGTCATGTAGTGTGTATGTTCCAGAGTATAAAATACAGAATTTGAATATAATCAACTGCTTAAACATTTAACTGTTTCAATTATCTCATGAAACTGTTAGACTTTTCTGATTCATGAAGATTAAACCTGACGTCCATTTTTGGAATAACATTTTATACAGACGTGGGGGTTGGGGGAAGATGCCAGATGATCCAATTGTTGTTCAAAGTCTGAGGGTTTTCTGGTCTTCCCAGCCTTTCAAGTGAAACTGTGCTTCCAATAAATATTCAGCAGATCTGCATCATCTTTCTTGAAAATTTAATTATACAGGTTCTAAATTGGCTTCTTTATTCTAAGTGTCACAGGTATTTTGAAGATTCAGATTGGTACCAATTAATTGTTTTAGCACTGAGGTTATTGTATGATTTGCAGTACAAGTAATAACATATTTATTGTACTTGCCTCAAACTCACAGTGATCAAAAAGACATGTTGAAGCAATGTTCTATAATTACCCTATGGCGAGGTATTTGTAGTTTGTAATGTGTCATGGATTTTTTTGTCATTGATTACTTCGCACTAGGGTTTTGACCTTTCACTGATAAAATACACATTAATACTCAAAGGAATAGGGATCCTTAAGCAAAAATAAATCTAGTCAGTTATCATGAAGACACATGTGAAGTTCATACAAAGGACATAGTGAAAAATACATCTAATGATTGGGACAAATTACCCAGATGCAACAAATATTTGTTATTTAACATTACGATTCAATTTAATAAAATCACAATAAATATTTTTTGCAAATTCAAACAACATTGCCATATATTAAAAATAGAATACAGTATCTAATATTTCTTTATGCATACACAGAATCACTTTCAACATCACAGATGTAACATACATCGTACTCATTTGTGTTTAACACTTTCCAGCCCGTGTCTTGTTTGGCAGTTCAGGTTTAGCTACCGTTTTAATGTGCCTATTATATGAATGCACTGCCACACTGGCATTGCATTGTCATCAATGGATTCAGTTGCTACAGTCACTATCAGGCTTTCAGGTGCTTTGGTCATTATGAACAAGGTCACTTTTCAGCTGTGTGGGCTGAAAAACATTAAGCTGAAGACATAACTTAGACACCACTCAAGAAGCACTGCTGTGGATAATCTGCACCGCTTTACATAAACTTTTCACAAACAGAATTGCAGTAGAATTTTATGACAAATACATTAGCCAGTTGGTCAAATAATGAAAAAAAAAGTTACTGTACATGAGCTGCTTTTGTGATAAACCTTTTAAACTTTTTTAAATTGACAGTCAATATATTTTGTAATCTGAATTCATACATAGAACATATAATGTAGGGAATCTCACAGGAATGTTTGATAACAACCTCAAGAAAATTCTGAATATAAGAGCATTAAAAGGCAAAACAGAAATATTTTTGCCACCTACAATTGAATAGTAGGATAATCAACGATCATAATGTTCTTATCAGACAAGATATCAATAGAATGAAAATCCATTCATGAAATGTATAAAATCTCCAGTAGACTTTTATTGTCCACCCACATGTAAAGGTTCCACCGGCACTGATCCCTTGAAACTGTAGACTTCAAAGAGGTTGTCGATACTTTAATTGTATTTGATAGCCACATCATATGCAGGAACCCCAATAGCCCAGCAACAACTACATAACAATGGCAAAAAATTTAAGCCACACCAAATATAAGTGAGATTCACAACACTTATTAGTCTGATGATCACTGAAAGAGCATTCAATATTAGAGTACAAAATAAAAGATTACATAATGATCATGTTTAGTTCAAGAGTGCTGTGAATTGCTGCTATACTGCAGCCCAGTGGTCCGTTGGACAGGTTTACTGAATTGCTGTCATTTTGTGGTAGCAGACGATTATTCTTTACACAGCGAGTTGTGGTGTCAGGAGGAGGGGCTGAGATATTACAAAAAAAGAATAGGGATAGGAGGTGCAATGAATACATAGGGGGGAAAACTGTGATATGGTTCTGTACCTTTCACTAACTCTATCTTGTAACATGCTGCAATGAGATATACAAAATCATATTTCCAGCTATAGAAGAAAACTTTATATTTAAACTTTAAATTAAGTTCTCCAGTGAAAAGGTCAATGAATATTTTTCTCCCAAACGTTCTTTTCTCCTGAAGGCAATGATTCATACCAGATGGTTCAGTTACTCACTGATTCCTCAGGGGAGACAGTATTCAGATTCTAAAGCAATGCGCAACACTATTCAATTATTGCACAGAATTGCATACCTTGTGCACTTCACAGATAAATTGCATTTAATACCAAGTTTATTGTTATTATAGATAACATTAGGAATAATAAGTAAAGTGAGTGTGCTCAACAGCTGCAGAATTTCCATGGGTGCATTTTCAGTTTAGTAATGTCCCAATCTGATAAAATCTGTATACTTAAATTAAACCTTACAGTCGGAAATACTATCGGCATACTTAGCACCTTATGTAACTCAAGTCTCCTTTCTAAATAGTCTTCTATTGTTGATTGATAACAATCAATGCAGGCGGATGTCTCTGTCAAGTGGATGTGTTCCTTGATATCAAGCAGGGAATTCTCAGTGCTTATCATTGAGCATTGCTTAGTTAGTCTAACTACAAAAAAATTGGGATCTGTTTCATTTCATCTTTCGCCAAGTTTTGCTGTTAGCTGAAAAAACAGAAAAACTCAAGAGAACTTCTTTAATCAGGAAAAGGCAATTCCAAGCCAGCCTGTAAATAGGCTAACTCTGCAGCACCTAATGAAAGTTATCAAACATGATTTATGAAGGACTTCTGTTTGATATCAGGAGTTTCTGTCCATTTCAGTGACATGCTGGTCTGCTGGATGTTTATGGTTCAGCCCCTCAGTGAAGGTTTATTGTTAATAAAATGTTCTGAGGCAAATATGGGGGTCAGTACTTGCACTGATTATTTATTACCCTTTAATGCAATATACCTCTTGCTAATAGTGGCAGAAAACTGGGTTATACCTTTGAAATCTATAATTGGACAATTGCTATCCAATTGCAGTGTGGTTGAAACCTACTGGCTAATTTTTCAATACCGCTAACAAGGGGTATCTATGCTACAATTTAAAAAATGTGATTGAAAATGATTCACATTGTTAACAATTCTGAGGGGGCAAAATCCCCATCGTTAGCACCTCCAGTGGGAGGCGCTAACAGGGCGCAAATGGCTTTTCGCCCCCCGAGGCACTAACTGCATCACCTGCAAAATTCCTCGGGAGGTTAGTGATGGTGCGATCAGGTATCGCCCCGATCTTCCGCACCCGGAGATCATGACATCATCTTCAGGCGCAGCGCCTCGGGAGAAAAATTCCCCCTCGACCCCGCACCAACTGCTGCAGGGGCCGCGAGCAGTGAGGCTGGCCGCTCGTGGGGCGCCATTTAAAGGCGCGGTGGCCGATTGTAATCGCTGATTTTTAAAAAATAATTTCTGAGCACCGGACGCGGGCTGAGTGCTGCGATCGGTCAGCCCGGAACGCTTCTTACTTTCGTTGAAATAAAATTAGAATTTTATTTTTTTCCTAAAAAAAGTGACATTAATCTTAAACTACAAAATTAAGAAGCTAAAATACAATCGTGGCCGTTTTATTTTGACTTATTTTACTCTCTTAAGCTACCACTATTTTAAATTCTTTTTTGGCTATTTAAGCATCTTTTAATTGCCTTTCTCCTTTCATTTGAAGATGTCAGTTGCATTTTTATTGGTTGAAAAGTAGCCTTATCAATCTATTTTTCAGCCTATGGAAGGGTGGATCCTGAAGATTGAATAGGTTACATGATGGACCAATCAAGTCAAACTTTTATGCAAAAAAGTGTCAAAATCAGTTAATGGTAGGCTTCCTTAGGTCCTAATATTTTTGTGCTATGATTACTCAATGTGCAGCTATTCACAGCAGAGACTAGTTTCAGAGACACATGGTTTGTGTGTTTATGCTGCTAACTCCACTCTATGCACCTTGATTTTGGCTGTGTAATTAGTAGGAACCTAAAGTCAAAGAAAAGAGATCAATGACATGATTACAAAAGCCACGTGTTCCTGAAACTAGATAGAGCACTACAATGAAAACTGGAATGTCTTCATTATAAGTGGCACCGGGAAGAGTATGGGATGGATTTGCTTCTTTAGCTTCTACCTGTAGATTGGAAGCATGCATTTATTATGCATATTGAAATACTGCAAGAACAGAATATCGTTTATACTGTTGTTATGCTACAATGCTTGTCAAGCAACGTGCGTTAAATAATACCCTTTCACTTACGCTGGAAGGTTTGCACTTGCTCATACTATCAGCGGTCCAGTTTCCTCTGAAACCAAAAGTGCGATTGCAAGTGCACGGGTGACCCACAATAATGACTTACTGGAAATAACAACAGAAAATGCTGGAAAAACTCAGCAGGCCAGGCAACATCCGTGGAGAGAAAATAGAGTCAACGTTTCGGGTGAACCCTTTGTCAAGACTTACTGGAGGTTGGCTTCGGTGCCAAATGCATATTCTTACTGCAGAATGAGTAGGTGGGGAACGGTAACTCATTAATTTATTCTCCTCTGTAGCCAGAACATTACGATTGAAGTAATAATCATCAGGAACATAAGTGCAATTATTCATTTTATACCTAATTCATGTCAATTACTGAATTTATACTTTTTCAATGGCGTGGACATTTTTATGTTCTCTTAATATAAAAAAGTCAAAAAAGCTAAGATGTTCCAAAATGGATAACAACCCATCATTTAACTTTTGATGGTTTTAATTGATGTAAGGAATGTAAAGAATTCCTAACTGAATCTCTGACCTATAGAGTAAACAAATGAGCTAATTTACATATCCAAAGAAGTGGCTGAAAATACTTCTTCACTGATGTTTGCAATAGAAATACTTCCAAAAGGAAAGGGTTCAAAATGACAATTTTACTGGAGGACCTTTTAGAGGATTGTAAGTCTTCAAATACTTCACTACTGCAAAAATCATGGGACATTGCATTCAGCATCATCTTGAATAACACCACACTGATCCTATTCCTCTGGCAACATTTTCGAGCTATCATTTTAGAACAGTTAGACTTATTATATTCACAACTGTCTTACCACTCTCGTGTGAGCTGAAAAAATGCCTTTAATGAAGTATTAACTACAATGGATTTACCTTTCATTTCATGACACAATCCTCAGAGTACAGCTAATATTTTATTAGATATTTAAAAAGCTGGGAAAATGTATTGGGCAATTGCTTCTAGCTCAGCTCTCCAGTTTGAAAAGTAAATACTAACTGACAGAATCCACACAATTTTCAAACACTTGCTTGAAATTGGAAGAAAATATAAATTACCTAAATGTAAATGTTCCAGTTTGATCATTTATAAATGGAGTATTAAAAACTTCAATTAACCTCTTCTAAATGTGAATAGAACAAACATTAGCAGATAAATATTCTTCTGTATTAGTCTATTTTGACTATAGTGTACTACCAGAAATAACAAGTATCTGCATCCTGTGACACAAAAAAGGCAATGCACTCAATATAGTATTGATTGGTTCAATCATTTTAGTATCCTAATAAATTATTAAGTGATAACTTTTATTATTTGCAGCTGAAAACTCATTGGCCTGCATTTTAGCTGCCAGTGGTAGAATGAGTCCTGGCCGATTTTAATGGCTAGGCCTCGTTTAAATCCCATCAGCTGATACCAGCTCGGCTGGGTGGGAAGCTGTGCAACATTGTGCGGCCCAGAGACCACCCGCCGACAGCAGGTAAGTAGCGGGATCGACTGTCGGACCACCTCATAGGAGTCCCGCGATTGGGAGCGGGTGAGTTTACAGTAGGGAAGGCCTAAGCTTTCCTTGGGGGGGGTGGGGGGTGATGTGGGTTCCTGCTCCTCCTGGCCCCACAAGGAAAATTTAAAAAAATGTAAGAGCTCCTCTTCGCCACTGTGTTGGCCTGGCGGGAAACTAACTGCTGCTTCCCACTCAGGCCGCTTAGTAAAAATTGCAGTCGAGGCCCGGGGACATCATCGGGACCTGACATGCATATGTTAAGAAGGACCTCGCCAGCAGCTGCCCTTTCCAGCCTGCTCGGGAGGACAGGTGAATAGGGTTGGTTACTGTCTGGAAAGAGACACTAGTTTCATGCTACCAGTGTTACTTTAAGAGGACTGGAGTCGGACAGGGACCACAGTCTGATATTTTAAACGGTGAATTATGGACACCAGATTTACTGTATTTAGTTACATTAATAAATGTCAGCTCTCAGCAGCTCCAGGGTGGGTAAATAACTTGGGTTATGTTAACTGCCCATCCACCCAGTTTCCACCAGGCAGGTAGGGTTAAAATCACCCACATAATATGGTGAACATAGGACCTTCAAAATTTACTTTTCTTTGAGCTGTTGTTATGTTGTGATCAAGGTTCATATTTTTTTTGGCACAAGAGTTCATTATGAACCCTGTAATTATCAATGTCAGCCACAAAGGATAATGCAACATTATAGTTACATTTACATTCTGATGCTCTCCAAAAGCTGCTAGAATTGCTTTTATTAATAAAAAGATTGACAGGTCAGTTACAATGGAGGGATAAAGTCAGCAATATCAACCTTACATGAGATTTTAACTTCAACCTGCTTTCATTGATTTCCTATACTAATTGTGGAGTGTTTCAAGGGAAAGTCTTTATAGGCCTGAGTGCAGCAATCCATTTTACTTTAGAGCTCAAACTCTTCAAGAAAGATAACGATGCAATTGTATTTCACAAGAAAATTATGTGTCATGAAATAGTCAAAAGATCATCCATCATAGTTACTGACTGACTGATTTACGTTGTTCAGTTCTAGGCATTTGCATCTCACAATGGGCTAGCTGGAAAGCTGCTAATTTCCATCATACTAATCAGCTCTAAAGTCTTGAAAATCTGTTATTAAGGTGTGCGTAACTCATTTTGAACACCTTGGTAATCGATAACAAACTGTCACCATTGCTTATCTACTTCAGCTTGATTGACTGGCATGTCCTACAGACAGGTACGGTAACAGACATGTTTCTATATACATTCAGATGATTATACAAAAACAGCAGTAAAATTGAGAGGTAAGCCAGTCAATTGGCAAATTGTTTACCAGTAAATCTATTTCTGAAGTTACTGTCAGGCAAGTCAAAAGCTTTAATTATGTTCTTACTCAAATAAATTATGTTGAACATTAATAGCTCATTTGCTTTCCTACTGCCTCTCTAGTTGAGAAAAGAAAGGCATATGCAGGCATCTCCTTTACATATTCCAATATTAGACAAGGTGTGAAGAGTGAAACTAAATTGCCATTTAATCACCAATATCCTTCCAGACTAAGTTTTGCTCAGTGGGATACCTGAAAACATTCAACAGTTCTTAAGAGAAAAAAATAATATGTATTGATAAATGGGGCTAATCTATAACAAAGATTACATGGGTGCTAAGAAAGATAATAGCCTGAGATGGTGATGTCAATAAAGGACAGTGCTCACTGCTGAGGTGATGATATCAAAGGAAGTTATTCCCAGAAACCAACTGGTTTAATAATGGTTCCTTCTAAATACACTGTGATTTACATTTGATGACATATATGGTTAAGGCTCTGATTTAAAAAAGAAAACTCGACCAGTGATTGTTACTGATATCAGAATTTGTTGAGATTGAATTCTGAATTTTGCCTTTCTATTGGTTGACTATAATTATCCTCTAAGTAAATAAGATATTTCAGCTCTTATCATTTTCAGTTACCAGCGCACCACACCCACCCGCCCACAGACTTTACAAGGTGACTTTACTTGTGAGCTTTTACAGGACCTCACTGAAAATACACGCCAATCATCCAAGTACACATAAGAACCAAATAACAATTATAATTACAAAAGTGTAAAGGTGAGCTGTGCTAGTTTTCCTTTAAACATTAACCAAAATATTGTCTAAAGTAGTAGAAAGCAGAGTAAAGTCAAAAGTTCCATAAGACAGATATTCCAATAAAAATCCCAATACATGTATCTGGCGCACTGTTTCTGTTCATGAAGTTTATTTCATTCAGCTGTTTGTACAAAATTGTTGTTTTGCGTTTCACCTGTCAGTGCTGAGGAGTTTAAGGAGCTTCTTTTAAGCAGTCTATTAATAATGTCCATCCATGTCTTCTTGTACTGATGACACAGCAAAGAGTATACAAAGGGGTCTGAGACGGCCTTGCTGTAAGCCAAACATTTGGAAAGAACTCCCCAGTATGGATTGATTGGTACTGACACAGACAACTCCACCAGCCTGTCAAAAAACAAAATGTTAACAGGAATCTTCTAATGCATTTTTTAAGAGATTACATTTCAGCTGTGAATTTGTACACACTTCCCTTTTCAATCAAGTGCTTTCTCCCTCCACACAGATGCTTTCAAGAGGGACAATAGGCAAGCTAGTTTCACTGTGGCTTTGAAAGCTAATTCCACCCAATATGAAGTGCACAGCTTATAGGAGGAGGCACATATGCTAGCTTCGCTTCCCATTGAACCAAATGATGAAATCCATCACAGATCCAGCTGTTCATTAACCGTGAGGCTCAAACTCATGATCACAGGGTCGTGAATCAGGCAACTCATGTCTTTTAATGCTACAAAGGGTTTGCTAATAATAGTAACAAGGCTCTGGGAGAGAATTTCCGCAGGGTTCTCCCGATCTCCCACTATAACTGAAGATTAATGCAACTCCTGAAGAAACTACAGAAATGGAATAAAAATGGCTATTTATGCCATTTCTCCGGGAATTCTGCCAATCTTCTCTTGAAGTTATGGATAGAGATCAGGAGACTTCCTCCACACAGGCATTTGTCACAGAGTTATGTTAAAGGGGCTTCATTGCTTCCATTGGGTATTCAAGCTACAATTGCAAGTTGAATCAAGTTTTCTCAATAGTTTTTTTTATATTACATTAATATCCGAGTGAAGACACTTGAACTGCATAATAATGGCTTCCCATCCTTCACCCTCCATAAACTTCAGCTCATCTAGAAGTCTGCTGTTCATTTCCCATCCACATCCCTTTTCTTGCTGACCTATGTCAGCTACCAGTCTCCCAACACTTCAAATCTAAAATTCTCATCCCTGTATATAAATCCTCCATGGCCTCACGCCATCATACCTCAGTAACTTCCTCCAGTCCTTTCCCTCCCTCCACCGCCAACCACCCCCTCCACAACCCCCACTCTTAACTCTCTGTTCTTCTGACTCTGGCTCTAGTCTATCCATCCTCCTTTCTCCCCACCATTGGCAGCCATGCTTTCAGCCATCTAGGCCCAACTCTCTGCAATTCCCTCCCTAAACCCCTCCACTTCCCCTCCTTTAGGATCATCCTTAAAACCTGTCATTATGACCCAGTTTTCAGTCAGCCCTCCTAATCTCTCCTTTGGCTCAGTGCACATTCTCCTCACTTCTCTGTGAAGTACCTAGGCATGTTTTCTAAGTTAAAGGTTCTATATGAATGCAAATTGTTATTGTTATTATAGGATACATGTCCATCATCCTTAACCTAGGCATTAGTATTCTTTAATGGGGCAATTATTAAAAAAAGGTGCAAATTTAGTTTTGTGCTCATCTTACACTATTTCTCCATGCATCAAGCTATTTTTGCACTGAGTATTAACATTATTTGACCATTTACAATAGTGTTTAGATCTACCATAGGCTGGAACATTGGGAGCCAGTATTTGAGCTCTTACTATCCAAATGACCTTACAAAGGACCTACATCCATTTATATAGCATCACATTCACATGGCAATCTCTTAACATTAACGTTTAATTCAGCTTTCATTTCATGCATTAATACTCTTTAACAAAGGCAGTGGGGTTATCAAACAACATTATAAACCTCAGGGCCAGCACTGTCAATCCCACTGATTAAACATGAATATCTAATTGAAAGGCATGTGTTCAGCTGAACTAAACTAATCTACAGAAAGAATAGTAATATTAATATGACATTTTGAACAATGGACCAATCTTATGAAAAAATTGAAGATAAAGAATAAAGCACTTCTTCAACTTTTTAACATACTCCAGTTTTATTTAAGAAGCTCAAAATAGCAGTCTGATTGAAGGTGTCTACTAAACTACAGCACTGTACATCTGATCAGCAGACTTAAGTTTAAATTAAATTCTTGACTGACATTTGCTTGCAGACTTCATCTAGAGGGTATCTGCCACATCCCCTCACCCCCTAACCATGAAGGTGAATGGAGAAGGATTCTCACAAGAAAATGGAGAAAAATACCAATAAAAAATAATAAGCTGTTTGTTATATCAGCAGATGAGCACTTAATGCGTTTGTACAGCATTCCTCTGTCAGATGTCTTAACCTGTTTACTTTAAATGGGTTAACGCCTTCATCAAACTAGCAGACAGAAACATTTCAGGTACTAAGTGTTCATCAGCTAAAATACCCAGCAGTCATTTCGAGCTGTACATGTAACATCTACAGAATGGTTTATGGTGAAATTAAATTCGTATCTTCAAGTGATACTGGGCTCATTTTCCTTTTCCATCTCTACTCAAGTGCGAGACAGGTGCATTCAATATGCCTGCATTTGGTGGGCCGGGTTATTTGAATGGCCTGGTCACATCAGTGGCGCAGGCCCTCCCGCTGATAAGGACTAGGATCTGGAAGTGTGAGGAGAAACTTGGCCACTGATGCAAGCCTGAGAGGTCTGCAGCTGTGGCAATGGCTGCTGTGGTTGAGGACTCCTAAAACAGCAGGAGAGGCAGGAATGCTCCCTCCTACCTTATATAAATGACTGCCCTGGGCTGAACCTGTTGTATGTGCAGGCAATGTGCACCCACTTGCTTGAGAGGAAGCCTCAACTTCCCAGGGCAACATCAAGGGGCAAAGACCGGGCATCACAGGTCTTTGTCCTATTTCCTCTGCTTCGTGCCTGACATTATTAACTGCACCAATATACCCTTGTGTGCTCCACACCAAGACACTGGACGATTCCTAAACAGGATGGGCTTGCATTCAGTTAACGTGCAGCTGGTGTGTAATGACAGGAATTGTAACATGCAGGTCTGTGCCCAGTTTCCTGCTAGTTGTCATTGTAATGTATATACCTTTCAGGGGGGAACTATCTTTTACAGCTCATGTATACTGCAGTACCGGCAGTGACCACACCTGTATATAGCACTGAGTAGTAATCTGTACAGATCAGTTCCAGTGTGAGCCACGTTGAGTAAACACCTGTTGTACCGTTCTCCTGCAGTCTGTGTCTTATTATACACAGACACAACATTGGCGACAAGGCAAGTTCGAACCTACCTGCAACTCTGCATCACCTCCCGGGGATTCGTTCCTGGAGATCAGTGGATTGGAGGTCAAGGCCAGAGACTCGGGCGTCGACCATGGGCAACCGCCCAGTCATCCAGCAGAGACTCGAGAATTGCAGGGGAGGCTGTCGAGAGCCAGGCTTGGCTTTCCAGTCGAGGTGGTCCAGCGAAACGGGCTGGCAACAGGTAGTGCGCAGACCCTTCCCGGACAGCGGCGGGCTAGAGTCCGACCGAGCGGCACAGCAAAGTGCTGAGCAGCGTCGACGGGGGAGAGAGAGGGCAGAGTGCACAAGGTGCAGCCGGTGTTCAGGGGCCGAGCAGCGTCGAAGAGAGGGAGAGAGAGATGTGCAGAAACCCACGAGGCGCCGCCATTGCCACGAGGACCGCCGAGAGCGGTGTTGGCAGCAGCGCAGGAGAAGCGCGCAAAACCTACAGGGCGCCGCCATTGCCACGAGAACCGTCGGGAGTGGCGTTGGCAGCAGCGGGGGAGGAAGGAAAGCGCGTGAGACGCCATTTTAAACCACACCCAAAATGCCAAAGAGTGGCAGTATCACCGCATTTGACAATGAAGTCGAAGATTGGACTACATATGTCGAACGAATAGAGGTATACTGCAAGGCAAATGAGGTGTCAGATGACAAGAAAGCGTCGGTATTGTTAAATTTAATGGGTGCAAAGACGTATGGCTTATTACGAAATCTAGTAACCCCAACGAAGCCAATGGAAAAGAGTTTTGAAGACATAGTAACGATACTACAGGAACATTTAAACCCCACACCACTGCTGATAGCAGAAAGATTCAAGTTTCACAAGCGGAAACAGCATAAGGATGAAAGCAATGCTGATTATTTAACAGAACTGCGCAAACTATCGAAACACTGCCAGTTTGGAGCGGGACTGGCAGATACCTTAAGGGACAAGTTTGTGTGTGGGCTTCAAAGTGAATGAACCCAGAAATGACTTTATCTAAAAAGGACCTTACGCTGGAAAAGGCTTTCAGCATTGCGGTATCATATGAAGCAGCAGCACGGGGTGCTGCAGAGATACAACAGAGACCGCAAGAATATGGCACAAACGAAATGTCATATAGAACAGAGAAGTGCTATCACTGCGGCAGAACAACACACGATGAGAATGATTGCTGGTTCAAAGACAAAGTGTGCAGACACATAGCATGAGTCTGCAGGTTGGGAAAGAAAACCAGCAATAAGAAACCTACCAAAGAAAAGTACAAGAAGGTACATGAGATGACGGAGAATAGTTCAGATGAATAAAAGAGTGATAACGACTCCGAAAGCAGGGAACTGAGTTGTCTGAAACTACATAATGTGATCACAACGGAGGATCACCGAACCATTTGGGTCACTCTCAAGATAGCAGGAGTCCAGGTAAAGATGTAATTGGACACAGGATCAGCCCTAACAGTCATAAACCGATGGGACTACCAGTGGCTATTCTCACACATACCCTTGAGAGACACAAAAATTATTTTGAAGACGTACACGGGGCAAAAAGTCTACCCCAAAGGAAAAATAAGGGTGACCGTTATATATATGGGGTTACGGGGATAGGATGGGATATGTGTCGGTGCAGGCTCGATGGGCCGAAATGGCCTCTATCTGCAATGTGGGGATTCTGTGTGATTCTGTGTGATAACAGTAAGGAAACACCAAAACTAGACCTGTATGTATTGCAAGATGGAGGACCACCATTACTGGGACGTGAATGGATCCGGAAAATACAACTGGATTGGCATTCCGTACAGGCACTGACTGTGGCTGACAAAAAGGATGACGACGTCACACCTGGGCGACTGTCAAAGATCCTAACTGACGCGAAAGAAGTGTTCCAGCAAGGACTCGGAACACTAAAAGGCATGACAGCGATGATTAAAATTGAAGAAAACGCAAGCCCAAAATTTTTTAAGGCCAGACTGGTACCTTATGCAATCCGCCCAGCCGTCGAAGCAGAGCTGGAGAGTCTGCAACGTTCAGGTGTACTGTCCAAGGTAGACTGGAGCGAGTGGGCTACACCCATCATCCCTGTGATGAAAAAGTCATTGAGCAGCACGCCTGGGGAACCAAGGAAGGTTCGCATCTGTGGGGACTTTAAGGTAACAGTGAACCCGGTCCTTCACACCGTACAATATCCACTTCCGCGGATTGAAGATATTTTCGCCTCGCTATCTGGAGGGAAATGCTTCACTAAGATTGATCTGGCCCAGGCGTATCTGCAAATGGAGGTAGAAGAAGCATCAAAAAAATACCTCACAATCAACACCCATAAAGGTCTTTACCAATACAACCGGCTGGTATTCGGGGTAGCATCAGCTCCGGCTATTTGGCAGAGGGCAATGGAGCAAGTCCTGCAAGGGATCCCAGGGACCCAGTGTTATTTGGACGACATCCTGGTCATGGGCGAAAATGACAGTGATCACCTTGCCAACCTGGAGCAGGTGCTCACTAGATTGCAGGAATATGGGCTCCGAGCTAACCGCCCCAAATGCGAGTTTTTTAGAAAACAGATCTCGTATTGTGGCCACGTTATCGAAAAAGAGGGGTTACATAAGTCCCCAGAGAAGATTGAGGCAGTAGTCAAGGCTCCAGCACCGGACAATGTGTCACAACTGAGGTCGTTCCTCGGGCTGGTAAACTACTACCATAAGTTCTTGCCAAATTTGTCTACAATACTACACCCACTGAACACCCTACTGCAAACTGGGGTGCCATGGAAGTGGAGTGACGAATGTAGATGAGCTTTCCAGAAGAGCAAAACACTAATCACATCGAAAGAGGTATTGGCCCATTACAACCCGGCATTACCAATTCGGTTGGCATGTGATGCGTCACCCTACGGCAGAGCGGTGCTGTTGCACAAATTCTCAGACGGCTCAGAGAGGCCAATAGCCTTTGCGTCATGATCACTAACCTCAGCCGAGCGTAACTACACCCAGATTGACAGGGAAGCCCTCAGCCTAGTGTGGGGAGTGAAAAAGTTCAATCACTATCTGCACGGGCAGAAATTCACCTTGCTGACTGATCACCAGCCTCTTTTAATCCAAAGAAGGGCGTTCCGGTGATGACTGCGCAATGACTACAAAGATGGCCACTTTTTCTAGGGGCGCACCACTATGTGATTGAATATAAGGGCACGAAACAGCATGGAAATGCTGATGGGCTATCACGCCTGCCACTGCCTACTGCGGAGGAAGTACCAGCAGTGGATCCTGTCGAAATATTCCATTCGACTGTAGTTGAATACCTACCAGCAACTAACGCTTGTATCGAAAAGGAAACCCGAAATGACCCGACACTGTCTCGGGTATATGATTTGACGGTGAAGGGATGGCCAGCACATGGCGACTCACTGTTGCCAGCATTCTCGACAAGGAGAGAACAGCTGTCAGTGTGCCGGGGGACCTTGATGTGTGGATCCCGAGTGGTAATTCCACCCAAGTTAAGGGATAGCATGCTCAATGAGCTTCATGGGGGTCATCTGGGAGGGGTAAAAATGAATAGCCTAGCCAGGGCTTATGTGTGGTGGCCGGGAATCGATAAACAAATTGAGGACCTGACCAAGAGTTGCTCAGGATGCCAGAAAGTCCAAAATGCACCACCACAGGCCCCTCTACACCCATGGGAGTGGCCCTCATCTCCCTGGCAACGGGTGCATATTGATTTTGCTGGTCCATTCATGGACTCAATGTTTTTAATAGCCGTGGATGCGCACTCGAAATGGCCTGAGGTCATCAAAATGTCCTCCACCACCACGGAGAAAACTATTGCAGTCCTACGGACCATTTTTGCCAGGAATGGCTTGCCAGAACAGATTTGCTCTGACAACGGACCACAGTTTGTGTCCGAAGAATTCCAGAGGTTCTTGAAAAAGAATGGGGTAAGGCATTACACATCCGCCCCGTATCATCCAGCCACAAATGGATTGGCTGAGAGGTTCGTACTAACCTTTAAGAAGGCAATAAAGGCTATGTACAATGACAACATTCCGCTGCAGCACAAAGTGGACAATTTCCTGTTCGCCTACTGGAATGCGACACATGCAGTCACCAACCAGGCCCCAGCCATGATGTTCTTTAACCGAAGGTTAAGATCTCGCCTGGATTTGCTCAGACCAAACGTATGAAGAGATGTTGAGAGTAAGCAATTCCAGCACATCCATGAGAAGCCAACAAGGAGCTTCAATGTAGGGCAACCAGTCTTGGCCCGCGACTACCGAACAGAAAAATGGCAGCCAGGAACGATATGCACACGGCAGGGCCCACTAATGTACACAGTGGACGTTGGGGAGAGTATCGTGAGACGCCATGCTGACCAGATCCTAGAGTCACAGGAACAAGTCAACCCCATGCCTCGCCCATACGTAACTGGTGATGAACCCTGTAGTGTATGTACCCGTCTACCTTTAAGGGAACTATTGAATGTAACCGTTCACCTTTAAGGGAACTACTTTAGGTGTGGCACTATTTGTTTGGCTTCTGTATACTGTAATACCGATAGTGACCACACCAGTATATAAGTGTTGCAGCAGGATTTCTGGGGCAGATTCGCCCGGACCTTCGAATAGTAAAGACCTGTTTGTTTGTTACTTCTGAAGTCTGTGTATTTATTAACTGCACAACCCACAGACTTTACAGTGGCGACGAGTCCGATCGTACCTTGCGGCAAGATTACCATAAGCAACGAAGAGCGTCGAAGAGAGACAACCGCCCTCGTCGTGCTACCAAAAGAAAACACGAGGCTGCAACAACAGAAAGCAGGAAGACTAACAACAAAAGCTGTATCAGCAATAGGCACTGACTACCCTTCTGCCACGGTGCGGAGTGAGCCGACCAGCAAGAAACAAGGTGGCCGAAGAGACTGTGAGTAGGGGAAGGTGTAGAAGCATCCGGAGGATAAGGGCAGAGCACTCGACCTCGGTCGAGGGGGAGCTGTGCCGGCCAAAAGTCGGGTCCAACGGCGTCGGGTGACAGCCGGACCGCGATCGGCGGGACAATCGGGGCAGCGACCGCAGCCACGAAGCGCTGAGCCTGCGAGTAGGCGCGGGAAGAGAAACCCAGCCGCAGCCGGGGAGGGAAACACCGGTCTGCGAGAGGGCTGGGGAGGCGAACGGGAACCGTGCGGGTGAGAGCCGGGTGCGGAGAGAGAGACTGCGAGGAGCCGGTCCAGCGGCTGAGCTGTTCTCCACCAACGGGGTACCCAGGGCCGGTAGCATCGAACGTGCGGGTGAGAGAGACAGAGCCGGGTACAGAGAGAGAGACTGCGCGAGAGCCAGTCCGACGGCAGAACTGTCCTCCGCTAACGGGGTGTACCCAGCGCCGGTAGAGCCGTGCGGGCGGGAGGAAAAGACATAGCCGAGTAAGGGGAGCTGTGCGGTAGCCAGCCAGCGGCTGAACCTGTCCGCTGAGGGGGAAGCGTACCCCTTCCACCGGGAAGAAACGCGGGAAGCCGCCATTAGGCGGAGAAGACGCCAGAAGCAGGAAACCGCCATTGAAGTGGGCGGGGCGAGAAAGGAAGAGCGGGAAACCGCCATTTTTGCGGGAAAACCGCCATCTTGATTGACATACCGCCATTGAAGTGGGCGGGGAGAGAAGGAAAGAGCGGGAAACCGCCGATTTCGCGGGAAAACCGCCATCTTAGAAACAAATAAATAAATAAGAAATACTGGTGCTGCTCCCAAGGGAAGAAAGATGCCTAAGCAAGGGAATATTAACGACTTTAATTCTGAAATAGAAGACTGGGCCACGTACGTGGAACGCATAGAGATCTATTGCGAAGCCAACAAAATAGAGGAAGACGACAAGGCGATAACATTGCTAAACTCGATGGGGGCAAAAACATACGGGCTCTTGAAGCATCTAATAGCACCAAATAAACCAGCGGATCAGACCTTCGAAGAGATTGTGGCTGTGCTGAAGGACCACTTGAACCCCACACCGCTGATGCTGGCTGAACGATTCAAATTCTACGCAAGAACGCAGAAGAAAGACGAAAGCAATGCGGAATACTTGGTCGAACTGCGTAGGCTAGCGAAATACTGCCAGTTCGGAGGGAATCTGACAGAAGCGCTGCGGGACAAGTTCGTATGCGGATTGTCCAAAGAAGGGACGCAGAAGCGACTACTGGAAGAGAATGACCTCACACTGGACAGGGCTGTCCTTATAGCTGCATCGCACGAAGCCGCAGCGAAAGGAACGGCGGAAATGCAACTAAAGGCGGCGGCACTCGGGGTGGACCAAATTACTTCAAGCACAACAAAATGCTACCGTTGTGGGAAGACAACGCATGACCAGAATCAATGCTGGTTTAAGAACCAAGAGTGTAGGAAATGTGGCAAACTGGGTCACATCGCGAAGGTCATAGAGTCATAGAGTCATAGAGTCATAGAGTTTTACAGCACAGAAAGACACCCTTCGGCCCATCGTGTCTGCGCCGCCCATCCACCCCTGTCCTGTCTAATCCCATTTTCCAGCATTTGGTCCATAGCCTTGTATGCAATGGCATTTCAAGTGCTCATCCAAATGCTTCTTGAATGTTGTGAGGGTTCCTGCCTCTACCACCCTTTCAGGCAGTGAGTTCCAGATTCCAACCACCCTCTGGGTGAAAAAGTTCCTCCTCAAATCCCCTCTAAATCTCCTGCCCCTTACCCTGAATCTATGCCCCCTTGTTATTGACCCCCCTACTAAGGGGAAAAGTTCCTCTTTATCTACCCTATCTATGCCCCTCATCATTTTGTACACCTCAATCAGGTCCCCCCTCAGCCTTCTTTGCTCCAAGGAAAACAACCCCAGCCTGTTTAGTCTTTCTTCATAGCTGAGGCGCTCCATCCCAGGTAACATCCTGGTGAATCTTCTCTGCACCCTCTCCAAAGCAATCACATCCTTCCTATAGTGAGGCGACCAGAACTGCACACAGTACTCCAGCTGTGGCCTCACCAGCGTTTTGTACAGCTCCATCATATCCTCCCTGCTCTTATATTCTATGCCTCGGCTAATGAAGGCAAGTATCCCATATGCCTTTTTAACCACCTTATCTACCTGTTCCGCTGCCTTCAGAGATCTATGTACATGTACACCAAGGTCCCTCTGACCCTCTGTACTTCCTAGGGTCCTACCACTCATTGTGTATTCCCTTGCCTTATTTGTCCGTCCAAAATGCATCACCTCGCACTTTTCAGGGTTAAATTCCATTTGCCACTTTTCCGCCCATCTGACCAACCCGTTTATATCGTCCTGTAGCCTGAGGCTTTCCTCCTCGCAATTTACCACCCCACCAATTTTCGTGTCATCTGCGAACTTACTGATCATACCTTTTACATTCTCATCCAAATCATTTATGTAGATCACAAACAACAAGGGACCCAGCACCGATCCCTGAGGTACCCCACTGGACACAGGCTTCCAGTCACAAAAGCATCCTTCGACCATCACCCTCTGCCTCCTGCCACTCAGCCAGTTTAGGATCCAACGCGCCAAGGCACCCTGGATCCCATGGGCTCTTACCTTCTTGACCAGTCTCCTATGCGGGACTTTGTCAAAAGCTTTACTGAAGTCCATGTAAACCACATCCACAGCATTTCCCTCATCCACCCCCCTAGTCACCCCCTCGAAAAATTCAATCAGATTTGTCAGACATGATTTACCCTTGACAAAGCCATGCTGACTATCCCCGATTAACCCTTGCCTCTCCAAGTGGAGACTAATTTTGTCCCTCAGAATTTTTTCCAATAATTTCCCTACCACAGATGTTAGGCTCACTGGCCTGTAATTCCCTGGTTTATCCCTGCTACCCTTCTTGTATAATGGTACTACATTAGCTGTTCTCCAGTCCTCTGGTACATCCCCTGTGGCCAGAGAGGTTCTGAAAATTTGTGTCAGAGCCCCTGCAATCTCCTCCTTTGCCTCCCACAGCAGCCTGGGATACATCTCGTCCGGGCCTGGGGATTTATCCACTTTTTGGCCTGCTAAAACCGCTAGCACCTCCTCCCTCTCGATGCTAATATGTTCAAGTATGTCACAGTCCCCTTGCCCGATTTCTATGTCTGCATCGTCTCTCTCCATAGTGAACACAGATGCAAAAAATTCATTTAAAACCCCGCCTACATCATCTGGCTCTACACACAGATTGCCACTTTGGTCCCTAATGGGCCCTACCCTTTCCCTGGTTATTCTCTTGCCCTTAATATACTTATAAAACATCTTAGGATTTTCCTTTATTTTGCTCGCCAGTGTTATTTCATGGCCCCTCCTCGCCCTCCTAATTTCTTTTTTAAGTATGCCCCTGCACTTTTTATACTCCTCTAGGGCTTCTTCCGTCTTTAGTCTTTTGTAACTGCCAAAAGCCCCCCTTTTATTTCTAATGCATTTTTGTATATCCCTTGTCATCCAAGGTTCCCTTTGCTTGTTGGTCCCACCCTTGACCTTTACAGGAACATGTTGGCATTGTACTCTCTCTATTTCCCTTCTGAAAGTCTCCCACTGTCTTGATGTGGATTTTCCTATAAGTAGCTGCTCCCAGTCCACTCTGGCCAGATCCTGCCTTATCATATTAAAATCGGCCTTCCCCCAATTTAGAACCCTTATTTCCGGGCCGTCTTTGTCTTTTTCCATGACCACCTTAAATCTCACCGAATTATGGTCACTATCGCCAAAATGCTCTCCTACTGACACTTCCACCACTTGCCCGGCTACATTCCCCAGAATTAGGTCCAGTATCGCCCCCTCTCTTGTAGGACTTTCTACATGTTGGCTCAAAAAGCTCTCCTGGATGCACTTTAAGAATTCTGCACCCTCTAAGCCTTTCACACTCTGACTATCCCAAGTTATATTGGGGAAGTTGAAATCCCCCACTATTATTACCCTATTATTTTTGCACTTTTCTGAGATTTGCCTACATATCTGTTCCTCTATCTCCCCCTGACTGTTTGGGGGCCTATAGTACACTCCCAGCAAAGTGCTTGCCCCCTTTTTGTTTTTAAGTTCTACCCATATGGCCTCATTAGAGGAACCCGCTAATATATCATCCCTCCTTACAGCAGTAATTGACTCCTTAATTAATATTGCAACACCCCCTCCCCTTTTACACCCCCCTCTGTCTCGCCTGAAGATTCTATACCCCGGAATATTGAGCTGCCAGTCCTGACCCTCCCTCAACCATGTCTCCGTGATAGCAACAATATCGTACTCCCATGTGTTCAACAACAACTTCAGTTCGTCCACCTTATTTGCAAGACTCCTTGCATTAAAATAAATGCCTTCCAGCCCTGCCATATTCCCTTTTGCCTTCGCATATTTGCTCTGCCTTGTTTTTTTCTCTGTATTTGGCTGTAAATCACCCCTGCTATAGCTCCACTCTGTACCCCATCCCCCTGCCAAGTTAGTTTAAACCCCCCCCAGCAGTGCTAGCAAACCTCCCCGCAAGGATATTGGTTCCCCTCTGGTTCAGGTGTAAACCGTCCGACTTGTACAAGTCCCACCTTTCCCAGAAGCAGACCCAGTGATCCAGGAAACTAAAGCCCTCCCTCCTGCACCATCCCTTTAGCCACGCATTCATCTGTTCTATCTTCCCATTCCTATACTCACTAGCACGTGGCACCGGGAGTAATCCAGAGATTACAACCTTTGAGGTCCTGCTCTTTAATCCTTCACCTAGCTCCCTAAATTCTTGCTGCAGGACCTCATCCCTCTTTTTACCTATGTCGTTGGTACCAATGTGGACCACGACCTCTGGCTGTTCACCCTCCCCCTCCAGAATGCCCTGCAGCCGCTCAGTGATATCCTTGACCCTGGCACCAGGGAGGCAACAAACGATCCTGGATTCACGTCTACGGCCACAGAAACGCCTATCTGTTCCCCTTACTATAGAATCCCCTACCACTATTGCTCTCCCACTCTTTTTCCCCCCTTCCTGGGCAGCAGGAGCACCCCCAGTGCCAGGAAGTTGGCTGCTGCTGCCTTCCCCTGGTGAGTCATCCCCCTCAACAGTATCCAAAGCGGCATACCTGTTTGAGAGGGGAATGGTCACAGGGGTCTCCTGCACTACCTGCCTGCTTCTATTGCTCCTCCTGGTGGTCACCCATTTCCTATCTTCCTGTGCAGCCCTTCCCTGCGGTGTGACCAACTCACTAAACGTGTTATCCACGAACCTCTCAGCATCGTGAATGCTCAACAACCCATCCACCCGCAGCTCCAGCGCCTCAATGCGGTTTGCTAGTAGCTGTAGATGGATGCATCTCTGGCACACGTGGTCATCAGGGGCACCGGCAGTGTCCCTGAATTCCCACATAGAGCAAGAGGAGCATATCACGGGGCTGGGCTCACCTGGCATGACCTTCCCTTTACTTAATTTAAATTAATTTACTATCTCCAATTAAAAATATCTCTAAGGCGCTTGTATAGTCTACCAACAGTCCCTGCTACACCAGAAAAGACCCTAGTAACTATAAACTACAGAGTTTAAGTTTAAAAAAGAGAAATACTCACCAACCAATCACTTACCTGCTCCCTGGTGACGTCACACTCTGATTACTTTTTACCTCTCTCCTCTGCTGTTGATTTGGTCTCTGCTGAACCCGCCGGTTTTAAGTGCCGCCGGTCGCGCTGCTGCTCTCCCACAGGTCCAAGCTCTCTGACCTCGCCTCTGCTGAACCCGCCGGTTTTAAGTGCCGCCGGTCGCGCTGCTGCTCTCCCACAGGTCCAAGCTCTCTGACCTCGCCTCTGCTGAACCCGCCGGTTTTAAGTGCCGCCGGTCGCGCTGCTGCTCTCCCACAGGTCCAAGCTCTCTGACCTCGCCTCTGCTGAACCCGCCGGTTTTAAGTGCCGCCGGTCGCGCTGCTGCTCTCCCACAGGTCCAAGCTCTCTGACCTCGCCTCTGCTGAACCCGCCGGTTTTAAGTGCCGCCGGTTGCGCTGCTGCTCTCCCACAGGTCCAAGCTCTCTGACCTCGCCTCTGCTGAACCCGCCGGTTTTAAGTGCCGCCGGTCGCGCCGGTATGCCGGTCCGGGAAAAAGATCAATAATCAAAGGAAGCCACCACCAGAAAAGTACAACAAGGTACACAAGGTGGCTGAGAAGAGTTCAGACGAACAGAATTCAGACTCAGACCCAAACAACCAGGAGCTGGGTAGTCTGAGAATCCACAATGTGGGTAAAGAAACGGATCTACAGGCCATCTGGGTCATACTAAAAATAGCTGGAGTCCAAATAAGAATGGAGCTGGACACTGGATCAGCTCTATCAGTCATCAACCGAAGGGACTACCACCAGCTATTCTCTCACATACCTTTAAGAAATACCAAGTTTGTATTACAGACATACACGGGGCATAACGTATACCCCGTGGGGAAAATAAGAGTCAAGGTGAGAGATAGGGGTAAAGAACACCCAAGAATGAGCTTGTACGTATTACCTGAGGGAGGACCACCACTTCTAGGACGGGAGTGGATTAAGAAAATAGACATGGAATGGCATTACCTAAAAGCCATAATGAGGGAGGACTCGGTGCAAGCTATTAGCTCAGATTCTGAAATGGATGATGATAAGACCAAGTCGAAAACGAAGACAGGCAGAAGGACTTATGGTACCAAGAAGAATAAAGCTGCAGAGCAGAACTCCAGGTTGACAGAGAATTCTGAGCCTGTTCAAGCAAAGGATTCATCCATGACGGAAGAACACCGAGCTCGGACGCAAACTTATGTCAAAGTACGACAACAATTAGAACAGTTGAGTGATCGTCTCGTACAGGAGATGAAAAATATGGGAAAGTTCTAGGACACCGAATGGGGGAACCTGGAAAGACTACAGAGACAGCTAGCTCAAGCAGAGAGCGACCATAGAGCCATCATGGTCAAATACCAATCACATTCCCCTGATGCTGTTCAGGAACTAGAATATTTCCAGAATGAACCAAAGGAAGAGGAATCTTCAGGGAGCCAGGACTTTATTCCAGTTCTTCTTTACGACTCCTTACAAGCAGAGTGTGAGAAGTTGAAAGAACAGTATGAACAGGCCCAGGCTACAATTCAGAAGGGGGTTAACTCGGCAGCCTCCGAAAAGCTAGTTTCAGTAGAAGCATATGAACAACTAAAGGTTGAACATGAGCAAGAAGTCCAAAGGCTGCAGGAGATTCTTGATGAGCTCAAGGCCAAGACAGACTCATCGATAGAAGCTCCATCCATAGATGAGCAATTAGAGGTGAAAATCATGGCAGAGCATGAAAGACAGGATGTCCAAGGACTTATAAAAACATTGAAGGACACCCAAGACAAATATGAGGCGGCAATGTCTGAGGTTCAACAACTTGAAGAACAGATTCAACTGGGAATCCTTGCAGTGGAAGAACAGGACACTGTAAGAATGGTCCCTGAACATGAACTAGAGAGCATCAGGGCGCAGCTTTTCCGAGCGCTGAAAGCCAAAGTTCAAGAGGAACGTAAGGTGGAAGTATTGGAGAAAGAGGTGGATGAAATGGAGAAGACTCTGATCCACCGTGTTCCCAGGGAAGAGTTAACGGTCAGCCAACTCCTTCATATGCTGAAGGACAAGACTCTACAAGGGGAACAATCTGAACACGAGCTTCAATCTTCAGGGGGAACGAGTTTGGAGCTCTCAAAAGTCACGAAGATAGCTGAGGTGGCAACACAAATTTTACAAGGATGCCAAAAGTACGTTGAATCACGTCAAGGCGAACAGAAGAAGGTGGAAACCGTTACTTCAGTAGAAGGGTTAAATAGCCTGATAACGCAATTACCGGTGGAAAGGAAGGTATTGAACTCACAAATGAGGTCCGTCGTGAAGGAATGGCAGATAACCCAGGAAGAGCGGGATGAATATGAATGCATGAAGAAGGCTTTTCAAGAAAGATGTTTAGGGAAGGAACCACCGTCAGCTAACGTCCAGACGGGTGAGGAGGAAGAAGAAGTCTCTCTCGCTGGCCTAACTCAGGACGAACCTGAATATTACCATGACCTATTGAGTGACACTGAATATTATGAGGATGTGGTCTGCCCAGCTTGTGATGGAAACTCTCAAAGTGCTGAAATCCGGATGAAGCACTTAAGGTCTAAGGAACATAGAGAGTTGGTGGCGCTACAGCTGGCAGCCGAGAAAGGAGCTCCGAGAGTTTCAAAAAGGCAGAAAAGAAAAAGAAGCAGAAGATAATAACTGTCTAAAATATTAGCACTTCTACCATTCCAGGCGGGACATTACGAAAGGAGCTAAATTAGTTGAAAAACTGGTAAATGTCAAGACAGCCAGTTGGTTGTCAAAGTCCGCACTGCTGGTTCAACAGGACGAAAGTTCAAGCTGCTACGTCAAGAAAAAGGCTATGGAGGAGTCACGCTAGCCAGGTGAACCGGCTACCCCAAAGAAATGTTGTTCGGAACAAGTCAAGATCAGAGACTGAATCTATGAACTGTTTCCACCGAGATTATATTTGTAAATTGTTTTATATGACATTGACTCCACCGAGATTATAGCTGTAATTTGTTTTATAGGAAGTTGAAGATATGTATGTTTAACGGGGACTCTGTAAGTAATAAGCTAAAAAGGGAGGATTGTAGTGTATGTACCCGTCTACCTTTAAGGGAACTATTGAATGTAACCGTTCACCTTTAAGGGAACTACTTTAGGTGTGGCACTATTTGTTTGGCTTCTGTATACTGTAATACCGATAGTGACCACACCAGTATATAAGTGTTGTAGCAGGATTTCTGGGGCAGATTCGCCCGGACCTTCGAATAGTAAAGACCTGTTTGTTTGTTACTTCTGAAGTCTGTGTATTTATTAACTGCACAACCCACAGACTTTACAAACCCGACGTACAAGTCGCATCTACCCCAGAAACAGTAGCATCGGAAGCTGATGAACCAACCGACGACAGGGGGCCAGAATCGCCTCCGCACCAAGAGCAAGACACTCGGGAAAGGCGCTATCCAGAAAGGATCAGGAAGCCTCCCCAAAGACTGAATATATAAATAGACTATTTTCAGCTAATGTTGCATGTTAAAAGTGTTAATTGTAATTAGTTTGATATTTAATTGTTTAATGAGTGTTATGGTACTGTTAATCTAAAAGCGGAGGAATTGTAATGTATATACCTTTAAGGGGGGAACTATCTTTTACAGCTCATGTATACTGCAATACCGGCAGTGACCACACCTGTATATAGCACTGAATAGTAATCTGTACAGATCAGTTCCAGTGTGAGCCACGTTGAGTAAACACCTGTTGTACCATTCTCCTGCAGTCTGTGTCTTATTATACACAGACACAACAGTCATGATGTCTTTATGCAGTCCTCAATCCCCCCTGTCTTCCAACCATACCCTCAAGTGTTCAGGCTGGCTGCTTGGGGACAAGGGGTATCTCATATGTTACCTGTCAGGAACCCGAGACCAGATACAGAGAAGCATCACAATCAGAGTCACGCCTCTACCACAGCTCTGATTCAGCAAACCATCAGCATCCTGAAACAAAGGTTTTGTGCCATGGAAAGGTCTGCAGGTGTCCTACAATATAGCCCCGAGTCTCCAGATTTGTTGTAGTTTGCTGCGATGCGAGCTCCATAACTTTGCCCTGCAAAGGGGAAAGCCCTTAGAGTCACTTGGGAGGAAGAAATAGAGGTGCAGGAGCAGGAACAACAGCAGGATACCGAGAAAGACCAAGGGCCATCAATTCTACCGGCTGCCAAAGCTGTATGGCATCAGATCATCGAGGAACGCTTTGGTTGAATCATCTTTCCACCCCTGCACCAACAGTCCCTTCTACCATCAGATCCAGTCCTTACACCCTCCAGGTGAATGCCCTCAACTTCACCACTATGGGTATTGCTATCACATCATTAGGTATGGCCAACCACCAACCTAAAGAAACTCTGCACAACAATAAACTGGTTCAAAATGGTTCATTTTATAATTGGAAACAAACAAAGTGGAAAACTTTACTACAAAATTTGTTCACTAGTTTAACAGAAGCGTTAAGCTAAGAACTCTGTTAAATCTGGGCACCTAGTGATTTTGTATGCTGATATCACACAGGGTCATTTCTAAGCCGTTTTATCTTAAGATACAGTAGCAATAACCCCTAAAACATTTTGCTCACTATTAACTTCAATTTGGTCTTATTGCCAACAGCAGTTACTTACTAGTACTTTATAAAGCACTCAATTTACATCGTGGAGTGGGTCCTACAGCACTGGATCAACTTGAGTAGCATTGGGCACATATAAGGGATGAATCTGCTCCAAGTAAGAAAAGGCACTCACGTGGCAGGCATGCAAACCGTGAGTTTCGCTCTGTTAAAATGGACAGAAAATCATGGGCTGCCTGCTCGCAGTTTGCTGAGACATGGGGGTAGAGTTTCCGCTTTGGGCGCTATTAGCAATCTGGGCGCAAATTGCGCTCAAAATTGCGCTAGTTTTCCAAAGTGATTTTATGGCTCAAGTTTTCGTTCAAACTCATTTGCATAATCACAAACGTAAAATCTTCCATGAACCAGCACAATCGGGCAGCGTTTTAGAACGTAATTTTTTTTCTCTTGTATTATAAAATATTCCTTGATATATTTAAGAGTGGTAACCTGGTGTAGTTTTAGTAATACGGCTGAAAATGGGTTTATCACAAAAATAACCATTTTTGATAAGAGTGTCTAGTTCACCATCTGTGAGTAACTCAATTTTAAATAACTGAAAATTACTTAAAGAGAACTATACAGAACTATTTACTAATTAAATTGGTGTACAGTAGTCAGTTTCTTAGTAAATTAGATATTTTTTTATATTTAAAAGCTTTTAAAAGGTACCTATTATGGTTAAAAAAAAGTATATGGGTTACTGGGGTTTATAAACAGAGGCATAGAATATAAAAGCAAAGAGATCCTGCTCGAACTTTATAGATCACTGGTTAGGCCGCAGCTGGAGTATTGTGGACAATTCTGGGCCCCACACTTCAGGAAAGATGTAAAGGCCTTAGAAAGGGTACAGAGGAGGTTTACTGGGTTGTTACTAGGGATGAGGGACTTCAGTTATGAGGAGAGGTTGGAAAAGTTAGGACTGTTCTCCTTGGAACAGGGACGGTTAAGAGGTGACCTAATCGAGGTTCTCAAGATGATGAGAGGTTTTGATAGAGTAGACAGAGAAAAGTTGTTCTCTCTGGTGAGTGGGTCAATAACCAGAGGTCATAGATTTAAAATCATTGGCAAAAGATCTAGAGGGGCGATGAGGAGAATCATCAGGATTTGGAACGCTCATCCTGAAAAGGTGGTGGAAGCTGATTCCATTAATAATTTTAAAAGGGAGTTGAACAGGTACCTGAGGATGAGGAACTTACAGGGTTAAGGGCAAGAAGTGGGGGTGTGGCACTGAGCACGATTGCTCTTTCAAAGAGCCAGCACAGGTGTGATGGGCTGAATAGCCTCCTTCTGTGCTGTAAGTTTCTGTGATTCTATGATTAGTGCCTGTGTCCCTAAAAAAAAGGCTTAATTTTAAGAACTTCGTCGGGACGGCAAATGGGTGCAATTAGCAGAGATTCACCATGGTGATTAATTCGATCGCGGGCATGGCCAGTTTTAAGGGCGGGCCCAGCTTCCAGCGTAATGTTTTATAAACCAGTGCAAAAGATCGTGGAAACTCGATTTATGCTGGGCGTAACTTGCGCTTGAAATTCTTCAATCTTTTGCGCTGGTTTGGCCGATTTTCTGGCAAATTGCGCTCAGCGCAGCCTAGCAGCAACTGTACCCAATGCTGTCTGTGAGTGCTTCTTTCCATGGGAAGTGTCAGGTTGCAGAATCCTAGAAAGTAATTAAAATAAATGTACACTCATTTTAAAATTACAAGCAGCAAATGTTTGCCAGGGACTCATTATCTTCTCCAATGGTTAGTGATGGTCTCTGCAGGGCAGTGATCCAAAAACTAATTTGGTAACCTGTACTGGTGGGAATGATCACTTAAGTCAGCAGTAATCAAAAAGGAAGCGAGACAGCTTTCCAATTAGTCCTGAGATACTTAAGTTTCAATTTTGTGCAGATACTAACAAATAATATTTATCGTTGGGTTAATTGGCATCATTCTAAAATGCTTTACAGCACAACTACTCTGAGGTGATTTTAACCCTAACCGCCCAGCACGAACTGGGCAGGTGGGTAGTTAAATTGCCCATGGTTACTTACTCACTACGGAGTCGCCTGGATCCCACCATTTATGATTTTAACTCAGGCTTCTGGACAGGTAGCAGATTGATGTCATCAGGCCCCAACTACAAGAAACTTTCTGGTATCCGGCACTGATGGGACCGAGCTGGTGCCGGTCGATCAACACTGCCGGAGAAACCAGCACTAATGTTAAAACATACGGATCTTCTGAGCTCCGTATCTAGCAACAAACCCTGTTGCTTAGCAACAGCTTCAAAACAGTCGGCGCAGCTTGCAAGCGTCTCTGCAGCTGAGCAACAGCTTCAGCTAGATGCTTGCAGAGCCAGGAATGGAGGAAAAAAGCAACGAAAAGTAAAAAAAGTTATCTGAACCGACTCCTGAATTTTGCCGGTGGATAGAGCATTCCGGAGATTTAACCTCCGTTTAAATGAAAGTTTCCTGTACTATTTTAACATGGGCCCAATTGGGGACGCCCCCTATGGCTTTCCCGCCAGGTAAAGTCAAATGAGAAGAGGATCCGAGACCAAAAGAGGCCATTTACAGTATGTGTTTAATTTCCTTTTGAGGCCAAGTGCAGCAGGGGTGCGCCTCAGGGCCTAATAAGAAAAGTTTAGGCCTCACCTGCCCCAGACTCCTTCCCCCACCCCCTCTTTTCCGCCTGCAAGGCTCTCATGGAACCCTCTTCCCCACACCTACCTGCCTGCTGGTGGGCAGCCAGGGACTGCCCAATTTTCCGCAGACCAGCAGCCACTTCATGCCTACCTCCCGCCCCAAGTAGACCCCAGCATGTTAATGAGGCCCGGGAGTTAAAATAGCCCGGGCCTCTTTTCTGCTGCAGCGAGTGAATTTCTAACTCACCTCACCACCCACTCACCCAAAACCCGGCTAGAATTAAAAATCAGGGCCAGCTTCATGAGATACAATAAATTCATAAGAATTTAGAATGCAGAAGTCCATCAGGATATTTAAGGCAGTGACGATATCAATGGGGCTGACAATCCGGACAATGGTATTTATAAAAAGTGTTTACAAGTGCACTTCGACATCAGGTGAGGAGTGTATCGGGATCTGATGTGATGCTCCCCACAGTTCAATAGCTTGCTGACACTCACTGCTACCCAAGAAACCATACCCCACAAGAGATCACTACCTTCAAGAAAGGAGAGAGGGAAAAACATTAAAAAGCACTGCTTTCATGAGAAAATGTTTAGTTACCTCTTTTGTGGGGCAAATGAGTCAAGAAATGATTATATGATTAAGTGTTTCAATACAACTTATGTCATTGCTTTATATATGTTTTGTTAACAAATGAAAATAAATTTGGCAAATTTATCATAAAGTTAACTTCCATTTAACAAGGCAGCACTGTTATAATATTATAATGACTGTGTATTGGATCATTTTCAGGTATCATGGATTAATATAACATTTTTAAATGGAGATACCAAAATGACTAGAACATTCATTTCTAGAAAAGGTAGAACTGTCTTAGGAATTCTCATGTCAGTGAATCCAATCTCTAATTTTAATTCGTGATCTGTTTATTCTGTGACAGGAAAACAGCTAATAGGAAGCCTGTAACATATATCTATAAAGATGCAGTAATGTAAAATTGAGAGATTACTCAGAGAAGCAGACAAGATACAATGGTAATCTCTTGCTTCCAGGTAGCTACTAGTGTGGGAAGGTCTTAGTATTACTGAGTATATATACATTTTCAATTGAAGCAAGCCTTTGGCTTAGTGGTAGCATTCTTGCTTCGGGGTCAGAAGGTGCAGGGTTCCAACCCCACTCCAAGTGGAGACCAGAGCTGCAGCTCTGAATGCTGGGTTGACATCCAGCGAGATACCTGGGTGAACTCTCCTGCCTCGCCCCCCCCCACCCCCCAACCCACCATCGTATGGGTTGTACTAGCCCATAGAACCCTCCTGCCATATCAGACTAACCACCCTATCGGTTTGTGTAAAGATGGTCACGGCCATGAAAGGAACCTTCCTGTGAATCCTTCCACTACTTCATGCTATCCTCCAAGGGATGAGCATGAAGATATGACAACTGTTCTTTGACTGTATTTTATTAACTCTGGCTGCATTTATTCTTTGTTTCAAACTTTTCTTTTCATTATTTTTCCTTTTTTTGAAATTACTATTAGCAAAATGCAGTTACCTGTTTGGAGAGCAGGATAATAAGGTTATAGTCTACAGTCTCCAGCTGAAATCTGAACTAAACTGAACATCAAATGTTTCCATTACCTAGTTGTTCTTTTAAAGAAAACATGATAACATGAATAGACATTAAATTGTGCCTGAGTAAAATGGTGCTTTTCAAACCAACATTACCAGGACAAGCATTTCTATCAATTGGCACATTTTGCAAAGTATTTACAGTAAAAAGCTGTTTGTCATCATCAAAATGTCATTATAAGTGCAGTTTCACTGTAACAGGAACAGTTTGAATATCTGTATAATGTCTTCTTTGGAGCTTAGGAAGCTTTTCACGACAAAGGGAATCTCATTATAACTGATTTTCCTCATAGTGCTAAACTGCCTAATATTTTTGTTACAAATATCTTTAAACACATTTTGGGTGTATGAAATTTCTCAAACATATGATGTTGTGAGCTTATCAATCTTACTTCATATTAGTCACAAAAAGATTTATTTTGAACAGTAATAATTCAATTAATTCTATATATAAAGATTGAAATGCTTATTATAAGCAATAGGGCTGATGCTACAATTCCAACAGAAATGGAGCTAGGATCACTGTGTGAACATAATGTTTCATGCATGAGGAGCGGGGAGCTGACTTCACCAGATTTGATGCACTCCATGTTCTTTACTCACGAGTGCTGCTGCTTCATTTACACACCAGTGTTTGTGGTGGCTGTGTGGACAGCAGGAATGGAAGGTCGTTAAGGGAAAGTAGGCAGAACTGCTTCCTTTAATGATGAGGTTAGCTGGTCTCACGGAGGTGGAGGATAGTGATATTTGGGATAGAAGGAAACCCTTCTATGCAGGCAAATATGAGCTGTTGAATCGAGTGAATACTAACTCTCATATCTATAGGTCACTTGTGCAGATGAGAAAGAAATGTTCAGGCCTGAGGAAGAACGATAAGGTAGTGTTACCCACAGTTTGACAACTCATGCCACATTATGTTCATACCACAAGCATTGTGCCTCCAACATGGTGCAGCATCAACTGTGGAACATGGAAAGCACTGATGTAACCAGTCACATCTTGCCCATTATATCCATAATGCTTCAACTTGAACTTTGTGACTCCAAGTCAATTTGCCGTCTGAAACTGCTTTTACACTGTTTAGTCAAATATTCACATAAGGTGGAATGTAGGTTGGGTCCTGAGGTGATTTCCAAATGTTGAAAGTGTAAGTTTTGTCTGTTTATAAAGGAGAAGGCTGTACACAGCCAGAAAGACAGAAACTGGTCTGGTGGCAGGCCTGCCAACTTCCTCACTTTGAACCACCGTGAGGAGGCAGCCTTTCAAATTGTGGGAGAGGGTGTGAGCCAAGGACAGGTAGCAGCCCAACAAACACACTCACTCAGTAATACCAGCCCAGCAGCAGCTCTATATCAGAACTGTAACTGTCTGCAGAACCATTTCACGTGTTCATCATGCCAACACATGTTTATTTTCTCTTTGTGTAGGGACCTCCCAAGATGACATACCTGTCATCAGAGATGAGCAGGAACCTTACGCATCCCACCATGCACGCACCAGATCAAGTGCATTCACCTCAGGTGAATCAGAAAGAGAAGGTCAAAAGAGAGTACCTGGTGAAGCACAGAGCACAAGTGAGGAAGAGCAATTTGAGGCAACAGATGAGCAGCAACAAAGTGGACAAAGGACCAGGGCTGCATCTTCTTCTACTGCCAGGTCCACAAATTCTTATTTCAGAGGGGCTGCCTACAAAGGGAAACTCATTACTGAGAATTTTCAGAGGTGCCTGCATGATACGTCAAAAATTCTGCAGAAGTGCTACTCTGACATTTGTGTACTCATACGAGAATGATTGGGAAACCGATAGGGCATTGTAGAGTAAGCAGTCACTTTACAGCCATCTGCAGGAGATGCTGGAAAGATAGATGTTGCGCTGTGGCCTGACTATTCCTGGGGTCCTACACTGCTGGCATATGTGGCGGAGCGGAACCCCACGCCCCCTCCCCCTCACCCATAACTGGGAAGGCTATTCTTCTAAAGCAGAGCAGAGTCATCTGGAGACCCAAATTGGCCAAAGATTGTTTTTTAAACTCTTTGGCTCCCACTGGAGCCACTCCAACTAGAGAAAGAAACTGATCAAGCTTAACTGGCTTGTGTTACACTGAAGCTTTTCAAGGAAGTTAAGGGAGAAATTTCCCAGGGAAGCTCGGGAATTCCCCAATATGCACCCAGGATATAGACACTGGGGAATATCTGCGCACACCCTGCTCCCTCCCACAACTGGAATTTAAAGGTCTGGTCCAAATGGGGCAGCGAGCTGGGATCTGACCCATATTCTGGGCTCTCCTGGGCATAAATTATGTGTGTGGCTTCTCTCATGGATGTTGTGACTGGGGATATAGAGATACAGGTTCTAATTTACAGCACCTAATCATATCTGATTTGGAGAGACTAGGGGATCAGCTCGAGAGAAACCTGATGTGTGTCTCACACACCTAAGTGGTGGAGAGTGATCTGTTCCCATGTAGATTCCAAGTCATTCACAAGGAACACTGAGCAGCTGGAATGGACCAGGAGGAGGCATCGATAAGGCAGTTACCTTTCATGCCTATTCCAGCCGTGTTCTTCAGAGGACTGAAGAAGCGGCAGGATGCAAGGAGGAGCAGCCAATGTAGGGGCCAAGGTATTGGCAGTAGTTGTAGGGTTATTTCATAATTCAGCAGAAAGAATTACATAGGAACAGGAGGCCATTCAGCGGCTTGAGCCTGTTCTGCTATTCAGTTAGATCGTGGGTGATCTGTACCTCAACTTAATTTCCCTGCCTTTGCTCAATATCCCTTAATACCCTTACTTAACAAAAATCTATCCATCTCAATTTTCAATGTTTCAATTGACCCAGCCTCAACAGCTTTTGGAGAAGAGATCTCCACGGTCCTTTATGTGAAGAAATGCTTCCTGACATCACCCCTGAACAACCTAGCTCTAATTTTAACATTATGCCCCCCTTGTTCTGGACTCCCCCACCAGAGGAAATGGTTTCTCCCTATCAACCCTATCAAATCCTTTAAACATCTTAAACAGCATGATAGCCATGTCATGAGGCCTCCATTGCAGAGTAACAGGCTGCCACTGCACTTTCTCTCTCCCTGAGGTAGCACTTAGAAGGGGCATAAGATTAGGTAGTAGCTGTCACAAACCATACACTCTCATCAAGGGCAAGCAACAGGGAAGCAAAATAGGACAGTTCTAAAATAAAGTGGGTGCACCTAGCGTGTAGGTTTATTCTCGGAAGGAACATATGAATGTTGCAGGCTGTGGGTTATAGGCAGGTAAGGTAATAGAGGCAGTCCATGTTATTCTTGGAGCCAATATATTATGATGAAAACTGTTCATGAAGAACACATTTACAGATTTAAGTAAAAGTCCTATCAATCAATGGCTTCTGGCTGCACATCTGCATAGGCTTCAGGCAGACCCTTCCCTCCAGCTGAATAGTTTCCCCTACCTGGATAGCAAGAGACACTTTATAACAGATTCTAGTAATCTTTGACACTTTCATGACTACAGAGCAGTACTTCCCCACATCAGTGTGTCCAAACATGGTTATGGTACAGGCTACTTCAGCAAGCTAATTGGGTGAAGGTCTAAGCTTCACTGTATTTGAGTTCTGCCTCTGTTCAGGAAGCTTTTAATTGTTCTATTAGCCAGGGTTACCATGGGTATCCTTGGTCCCCCCTAGCCGACAGCCATCAAGTTTCTCTATTCCTTTATATAGTGGTGGCAAGTTGACTGTCAAAATACAAGGCCACCGTGGGTGCTGCTGGTATATCGTGCACTAATCTTCATTACTCTGTGCTATGTTCCAATACCACTTATACATTGATGGAATGAAAGCCTTTTCTGTTCATATAGGTCATGGTGCTGTTGCTAAGGGCCCTGGTATGCACATCATCAATGAGGACCTGAACTTGTAAAAGGCCCTCTACCTGGTAAAAGCACTGAGTTGTCTTGCTCTACTGCTCCTTTCTATGGAGAAAGTGATGGAAGTGCTTTCTCTGGCATAAGGCTTCAATCACTTGTTTTAAGCATTAGTGAACTGAAGACTAATGAATGCTGCAAATAGCTTGGAAGGGTCTGGTGGTGTAATGGCTAATGCTGTGAAAACTTTCATAACCATCAGCAGGGCTATCCCTGTGCTAAATATTGGGCTCAAGTAGATCACCTCACTCTGTGACAGCCTCCCTCATGAAGGGTAGATGACAAAGACAACTCTCCTCAGGCATCCTTGACTGGGTGCAAATAGATCTGAGGACTTGGCTCCTGAGCTGCAATCTAGTGGGTGACAGACGCCTGAGGCACAATCTGTCTGAACTCATCATTCACCTCCAAATCCATCATTGCTGCTGGAAGACCCAATGGAATTCCCAAGCTGAGCTCTGTGGTTACTGCTGATGAAGCAGCTATTGTCAGCAACAGTGCTGTGACAAAAAGATTTGCAAAGGGATCTTGCAATGCACAAGCAAACAGCAGCAGAAAGTAATGCACCAAAGTAAATGCCAAACTAAATATATGAAAAGTGAAAATAATGGGAACAGTCCCCTCACACTTTAAGAAGCAAAGTTCTGAAGGCCAGAACAGGAACTTCCAGCAGGCGATCAGTGATAAAAGAGTGAACAGCTGAAAACGATCACAAAGTTTGGTGTGGGATCAATTTATAGAAGGATCACTACAGTTAAGAGGTGTAATGAAATCCCCACATGCACCATGTCAGGCCTCCAAAAAGCACAAAAAATCTGAACAGTGAACTTGGTGTTTGGTGAACTGGATGTTCAGGCCTACTTACCTGATACAGTGAGGTGCGCTTATGAAATGTGTGAATGCGATATCAGAGAATCAGTTCTAATATTTAACGTGAAGCCCTAAATTAATCCCATTAAATATCATTGTAAATAATTACAATTTTAGAAGCTAACAAATTGCACGCAGTAAAATAACAGCAGCAGTGATTATCAATGATATATAGCCTGAAAATTACTGATGGTGTGCTGATCAAGGGTTAACTGAGTTTTGAATAAGCTTTTTGAGGTTTACAAAGCATTCATGTTAACCCCTAATATTGCTGTTTTAAAGAGCAGCAATTAATTATACATAAGTCTGCACAATGAGCTCACCAGTGGCATGACAAGATCAGTGATGAGAGCCAGCACCTGTTAACAGTGCTAAGCAGCCATTCAAATCACTGACTGTAAAATAAAGCAGCTTCATGATTTGTATTTGACCTCATCTCACTAAAGTGTTAACCAGTCCACCTCTCAGGAGATTGCAAAATGAACATTTGTCACACAAGCAATATTTGAGCAACCAGTTCATATAACAAAGGGCTTTTGCTGTTACAGCCCTAGGTCATTTTATCATATGACTTAGATACTCGGCTGAAACATCTGATCATAACAGATGGGGGATCCACCTACGGGGAAACCAGTGATGCTGAACCCAAGAGGATATCTAGAGCAGGCTTTAAATTTGTAATACTGGGACAGAGCCGTACTGTAAGGTACCCCTTATAAGTCAAGACAACTGCAGTGCTGTTTTAAGATCTCGGTGTTTGATAATCATTCTGTTTGTTGCATAAGTTTTATTGTATCTGGGCATTGCTTCTTGCATGGTTGGCACAAGGTCAATGAGTCGGGGCTGCAGTAGGTTGCCTAAGTCTCTCAGGAGCCATTCTTTATTCTTCCTTTATTGTCAAATAAGGGTCAGATAGATTACTTAGAATGCTGACAGTAGTTAACAGGCTTATGTCTCTTAAATTTTAGTGCCATTGCATTTTAAAAGCATCCTGTACAATATCCTTAAACTCAATTTGAATTCTAAAAGTTCAAGACAATGATGACAAATCTAAGTCTTATTCCTTGCCCACGTAAACCTGAACTATAACAATGTAAAGCTTAATAACAAAGTGTGGATAAATAAGACTAAGATGTATATGGAAAGCTTTAGATTCAACTTATCAAGCCTTACAAATATTGTTTTCTGCAAAGTATTTAAATCTGTCACATGGTCATCAATGTGCTCCATCATTTGCTATAGTGTAACATTGCATTACTATACCACACCTTGTAATGACATAAGGTGCGAAGCACAGTATAAAGGTACCGATGAAAGTACTGATCTTCTTTGTTGCCCGTTGTCTTCGCCGCTTCTGCTCTTCTAGGCAGCGTTGTCTTACACTGCAAAGAAATAAAGATAAGCAACTATACAGGATATTCTATGAAGTCAGAAGCATTTGCTAGTAAGAATCACAGAAAGTAAAAATTAGCATGGTTTTCGGAGTATAAGTCGCCAGTAATATGATCTAAAAGGATTACTCTATTTTGTGTTATAAAATCAGCAAGAAAGACCACACGGTTGGAAGGTATGCAGTTTATAAGCAGTTCAATTGCTATCAATATTAAAACTAGCCAACTATAGGTCATTGTCATAAGAGATTTCATCATTTAAAAATAGACAAAATCACTTCAAACATATTTTGCTGTTTATCACCACAGCTGTCAGATCAATACAGTTTACAGACAGCACTAATCATCTTACAGAAGCAGTAAGGGCAATAATTCAGAAATGAAATTTACTTGACATTTAACTATTAGTCAGCATAAATATGTCTTTAATTAGAACAAACACTGTATACATATATTAGGAATCTTAAGTAATGTAATATATGTATATTATGTAAAATGTTATTTAGCAATTCTAATACATTTATGACAAAGACCATATTTATGGTGTTGTGTATGAGCAAACATTAAAAAGGTATACACTAAATTTAGTTCTTCACTATTTTATACTTGAATGATATGATCCGATAAAGACCAGATAGCAATGGCAATATTAGTCAATGTGGTTCCAGGAAAAGATTTTTCTTTTATATTATTCAACCTAATAAATGGTGTCAAATGGTGGAAGTGATTCCAACTGTATATAATCGACTTCACTAATTTCATCCAAATCAGTTTCAACTTTGACTAAGAGAAAAACAGGTTTGGCTGAAGCACACATTTGTTTCAGTTCAGAGTTTCTACCAGACAGGCTATTTTTTTCCATGAGCTATCCTTGAAGAACATGCCCTCACTATAATATGTAACAAATATATTATTATTGAGCTATGTCTTGGACCAATCGTGACTTGGCTCAACATACTACTAGTGGACAGTTTTTTAAATTTTGTGATGAGAGTCCAGACTGCAGCATACTCAGCCATTTATTTGCCCCAAGGAAAAGCAACCTACCATACCCAAGGTCATTACCAACAACTGAGTTTACAAGTTCCTTCAAATATGAACAATGTATGATAGTGCTTTGTTATCCGAAAACACCACGTTAGGTTCCACATATACACTGTTGACACCTAGCTTTACCTCACCACCAGCTTTCTTGACCCTCCACTGCCTCTGATTTGTCACGCTGCTTATCCAACATGCAGTATTGGATGAGCAGAAATTTCCTCCAATTAAATATTGGGAAGACCAAAGTCATTGTCTTCAGACCCCGCCACAAACTCTATTCCCTAGCCATCCACTCCATCCCTCTCCCTGGCAACTGTCTGAGGCCAAACCAGACTGTTCGCAACCTCGGTATTCTATTTGACCCCGAGATGAGCTTCCGACCACATATCCTCTCCATCACCAAATCGGCTTATTTCCACCTCAATAACATTTCCCATCTCCACCCCTGCCTCAGCTCATCTGCTGCTGAAACCTTCATCCATCCCTTTGTTACCTCTAGATTCGACTATTCCAATGCTCTCCTGGTCAGCCTCGCACCTTGCACCCTCCGTAAACTCGAGCTCATCCAAAACTCTGCTAACCGTATTCTAACTCGCATCAAGTCTGGTTCACCCATTACCCCTGTGCTCGCTGACCTACATTGACTCCCGGTCCAGTAAAACCTCAACTTAAAAATTCCCATCCTTATTTTTAAATCCTTTCATGGTCATACCCCTCCTTATTGCTGTTACCTTCTCCAGCCCTACAACCCTCTGAGATCTCTGCGCTCCTCCAATTCTGGCCTCTTGCACACCTCCGATTTTCATCGCTATACCATTGGTAGCTGTGCCTTCAGCTGCATAGTCCCTAAGCTCTGAAATTTCCTCCCCAAACCTCACCGCATCTCTACCTCTCTCTCCTTTAAGACACTCCTTAAAACTTACCTCCTTGATCAAGCTTTTGGTCACCTGTCCTAGTATCTCCTTATGTGGCTCGGTATCAAATTTTGCTTAATAATGCTCCTGTGAAGTGCCTCGGGATGATTTACTGTGTTAAGAAGGCCAATGGAATGTTGGCTTTCATTGCTAGGGGGATAGAATATAAAAATAGGGAGGTATTGCTTCAGTTGTACAAGGTATTGGTGAGACCGCACCTGGAATACTGCATACAGTTTTGGTGTCCATACTTAAGAAAGGACATACTTGCTCTCGAGTCAGTACAAAGAAGGTTCACTCGGTTAATCCCGGGGATGAGGGGATGGACGTATGAGGAGAGGTTGAGTAGATTGGGACTCTACTCATTGGAGTTCAGAAGAATGAGAGGCGATCTTATTGAAACATATAAGATTGTGAAGGGGTTGGATCGGGTGGATGTGGGGAGGATGTTCCCGATGATGGGTGAAACTAGAACTAGGGGGCATAGTCTTAGAATAAGGGGCTGCTCTTTCAAAACTGAGATGAGGAGGAACTACTTCACTCAGAGGGTGGTAGGTCCATGGAATATGCTGCCCCAAAAAGCTGTAGAAGCTACATCATTACATAAATTTAAAACAGAAATAGACAGTTTCCTAGAAGTAAAGGGAATTAAGGGTTACGGGGAGCAGGCAGGAATTTGGACATGAGTCTAGGTTCGGATCGGTCATGGCCCTGTGGGTAGCGGAGCGGGCCCAGGGGCCGTGTAGCCTGATCCTGCTCCTATTTCATGTGTCTAATTCTGTTAGATTCAGGAGATGGTTCTGTGATAGTGGATTGGCAGTTAGGATCAGATCAGCCATGATCTTATTGAATGGCGGAGCAGGCTCGAGGGGCCGATTGGCCTACTCCTGCTCCTATTTCTTATGTTCTTATGTTCTAAAGGTGCTATATAAATGCAAGTTGTTGATAATTTACTATTTGATTATTAAAAACCTATAGCTGAACTCACAGTTATAGCAGCAGATACCTTTCTTGGAACTAACTGATGTAATTCAATGGCCACAGAATGACCAAAATGGTTTGCGTTGTGTCTTAAAATGTACTTCAGTTGCTGAACCATCCTTGGCTGCTTACTAAGGAAAGTTAAGGAGGTTATCAAATTGAAAGAAAAGACATACAATGTTGCGAAGATTAATGGTAGGCCAGAAGATTGGGAATTTTTTAGAAACTTGCAATGGACGACTAAAAAAATAATAAAGAGGGAGAAAATAGATTATGAGAGTAAACTAGCAAGAAATATAAAAACAGACAGTAAGAGCTTCTACAAGTATATAAAAAGGAAGAGAGTAGCTAAAGTAAACATTGGTCCCTTAGAGGATTAGACTGGGGAATTAATAATGGGAAACAAGGAAATGGCAGAGATTTTGAACAAATATTTTGTATCTGTCTTCACGGTAGAAGACACTAAAAGCAACCCAATAATAGTGGAAAATCAAGGAGCAAAAGGGAGGGAGAAAGTTAAAACAATCACTATCACTAGAGAAAAAGTACTAGGCAAACTATAAAGGCTGACAAGTCCCCTGGACCTGATGGCCTGCACCCTAGGGTCTTAAAAGAAGTGGCTGCAGAGATAGTGGATGCATTGGTTGTAATCTACCAAAATTCCCTAGACTCTGGAAAGGTCCCAGCGGATTGGAAAACCACAAATGTAATGCCCATATTCAAGAAAGGAGACAGAAAGCAGAAAACTATAGGCCAGTTTGCCTAACATCTGTCATTAGGAAAATGTTGGAATCCATTATTAAGGAAGTAGTAGCAGGACATTTAGAAAATCATAATACAATCAAGCAGAGTCAACATGGTTTTATGAAAGGGAAACTGTGTTTGACAAATTTATTAGAGTTCTTTGAGGATGTAACAAGCAGGGTGGATAAAAGGGGAACCAGTAGATGTAGTGTATTGGGATTTCCAAAAGGCATTCAATAAGATGCCACATAAAAGATTACTGCACAAGATAAAAGCTCATGGTGTTGGGGGTAATTTATTAGCATGGATAGAGGATTGGCTAACTAACAGAAAACAGAGAGTCAGGATAAATGGGCAATTTTCAGGTTGGCAATCTGTAACTAGTGGGGTGCCACAGGGATCAGTGCAGGGGCCTCAACTATTTACAATCTATATTAATGACTTGGATGAAAGGACCGAGTGTACTGTAGCCAAATTTGCTGATGATACAAAGATAGGTGGGTTAGCAAGTTGTGAGGAGGACACAAAGAGTCTGCAAAGGGATATAGATTGGTTAAGTGAGCAGGCAAAAATTTGGCTGATGGAGTATAATGTGGGAAAATGTGAAGTTATCCACTTTGGTAGGAAGAATAGAAAAGCAAAATATTATTTAAATGGAGAGACTACAGAATGCTGCAGTACAGAGGGATTTGGGTGTCCTCATACATGAAACACAAAAGGTTAGCATGCAGGTACAGCAAGTAATTAGGAAGGCAAATTGAATGTTGGCCTTTACTGCAAGGGGAATGGAGTATAAAAGTAGGGAAGTCTTGCTACAACTGTGCAGGGCGTTGGTGAGACCACACCTAGAGTACTGCGTACAGTTCTGGTCTCCTTATTTAAGGAGGAATATAGTTGAATTGGAGGCAGTTCAGAGAAGGTTCACTAGGTTGATTCCTGGGATGGAAGGGTTGTCTTACGAAGAAAGTTTGAGCAGGTTGGGCCTATACTCATTGGAGTTTAGAAGAATGAGAGGTGATCTTATTGAAACATAAAAGATTATGAGGGTGCTTGAAAGTGTAGATGCTGAAAGGGTGTTTCCCATCTTGAGGGAATCTAGAACTAGGGGGAATAGTTTCAGAATAAAGGGTCACCCATTTAAGACGGAGATGAGGAGGAATTTTGTCTCTCAGAGGGTCGTGAGTCTTTGGAATTCTCTACCCCAGAGAGCGGTGGAGGCTGGGTCAGTGATTATATTCAAGGGCTGAGATAGACAGATATTTGAACTACAGGGGAGTCAAGGGTTATGGGGAACAGACAGAAAAGTAGAGTTGAATCCAAGATCAGATCAGCCATGATCTTATTGAATGGCAGAGCAGGCTCGAGGGGCCGAATGGCCTACTCCTGCTCCTATTTCTTATGTTCTTATTTTCTTATGTTCTTAATGGGTGTTCAAACAGGGATGGGATATGAAACAGTAAAATTTAAAAAAATTCTCTTCCTTAAGGGTTAAGAAGTTTTAATGGCATGGTATCTGCAGTAAAGTGACCAACCATGGATGTTTGCTAAAATTAGTACAGGAGACCTTTCTTACAAACCTGAGTTAAATGAATTTTATGGTTGTGGACTTTACTGAAGTTTGACTTTTTTTATTCAATGTCTGGAAAATCTGTTTAAATGAACAGGAATACATCTTGCAATTTTTGAACTAGGAGACCTAATCCTTATCACGGGAAAATCATATTTTATCAGAGGCAACTTCATAAACCTAATAAAGAGGCAATTCAAAGATGTAATATTCTACTGCCCAGTGTTTTCACATTTTAATAATATAAAGCTGGCAAAATACACACACAAAGGTTTATTGTGATTTAACAATAAAATTTCATCTCAAGCTAAAACTTTCTTAGTCTGAAACTTGAGTCTCAAATATCAATTATGGTTGTCGGCTACTCCTAATTTGGGCATTTTCTATGGCAGGAAGACCAATTTCCTTCAGGATTGGTCCATTTTGCAGAAGGTGTATTTGTCTTTGAAAAAAGATTTTAAGAAGTATGGAACAAAAAAAAATGGGGGAATTATTAAAGTCCACTAAACCCCACTCAAAAACTTAAGGATTTATTGGCAAACAGTTGAAAAGTAAAAATGCCCCAAATCATCTGCAAGCGACATATTTGTATCTACAGGGAGACCACATCGAGCCAGTGACACTGAAGCAAACAAAAACTGTGGTAAGCCATGTCAGAGAGATTTCAAAGCAACAATTCCCTCTGAAGTAAATCGTTTTATTGAATCCTTTACTTGGTATCATGTGAAATAGGCGAATTTAACAGCGCATCAGTTTCATCAGCAATGTGGCAATACAATATTCCTCACTTTGTATTTGGTACCTCTGCAGTTTCAGCAAGTGTGATCAAATGAGATCACATACGGGAGAATTAAATTACAGAACATTTCTTACACCAGTATGCTGCGATCATCGAATGGAACTCTTGAAATTGATCTTTCATGGGGATCCCTTTCAGCCCAGCAACATTATATTGTCCGTAATGACAAATATTTTGAAATATGATCACCACAATTGTTTTTTTTTAAATTCCCATTTAAGTTACTCAGGGATAAAACCATTAACATGCATAGAGCTACATAGGTTGTTGTATCAAGGTATCTTATTCTACATGAAGAATATATATTGTTCAGTCCGTTTCCTATATTAAAAGAAAGTAAAGAGGATTTAAAAAACACTTAGGCTGTTAGGAGTCATTCATTTTCCTTCTTTGCACCTTCTAGCTTGTTGCAACGTGCGTACTGTTAGATTGTATCTTATTTTTATAATCTGTCACTGTTAAAGAGTGCGGAGGCTGCATGGTACGTCAGCCGACGCAAAATATCCTGTACAATTAACACAGCATACACAAGTGTAATACATCATTTCCATGAACTTTCTCCAACATGTCTGTCATTTCCAAGTGAATGTTCAGGATAAACCCCATCAGTAATCGACGTGTGTGTCTTCAAAAATTCAAACATACTAAAGAAATATTAAAAGGAGGGAGTCTTGTTTGGGGACTAAAATTAACCTATGCTTCTCAAAATGTAGCTACCCTAAAAATGCGCGCATATTTATAGAGTTCAGTCAAGGTCTTAGTCATAGTGCTGCACACACTGCAGACTGACTGGTCAGAACATCCTAATCGCCCATTCTGTGTATATGTGTAAATGTGTCTCTGCTTCCGGGGAGAATTACTGCAGAGAAAGATAAGAGATCTAAAATATAACCATGCACATTTATTTATTCATTCAAAAAGAGAGAGTAGTAAATGCTGGCGGGACTGACCCACGGTCCGGGTTGCCTACCTTGGATGAATGTCCACTAGTAACACTAGCGTTTGCATGGTGATAATATCTATCCTCTTGCAGTGAAATCGCGCCACTTTCAGCACTTTCAGATAGGTGAAACATAGCACTATTAGCGAAAGGAGAAAACTGAGGGTGTGAAAAGCTACCGTAAAAACCACAAACTGGATGCGGTCGTCAGTTCGGGTCTGGCAGAGAGTGCAGGAGGCGTACAGGTGGCTGTACCCGACCCAGGATAAACAGACGGCCACTATAGGGAAGGACAGCGAGTGGAACCACGTGTAACCCAGCATGATCGCAGCGTCTTTGTAACGCATCCTGGAATTATAACTTAAAGGAAAAACCACCGCAATCCATCTATCGGTGCTTAGAGCTGCCATGCTCAGCATGGAATTGGTTACCAGAAAAGTCTCCAGGAAGCCAACGATTCGGCACAGGGAGTCGGCACCCGGCGGCTCTTTGTTGATAATCCCCACTAAAGTCAGCGGCATGTTCAGCACTGTCATCAGCAAGTTGCTGAGGGTCAGATTGATGATAAACATCCCAGGGACCTGTTTCCGGATTTCAGCACTGTAGAGAAAGCAGATCAGCACCAAGACATTGGACAGCAACGACACGATCGTCAGAACTACTACAAACAAAGAGAAGATCACCTCCACTGTGTCCATGGTGTTGGCCGCTCAGTGTCTCTTGCAGCCAGTTCTGTTACTCCCAAATCCCAGAAAATACATTTTTGTGCAGATTTGTCCTCGCTTTCGGCCCCAGTCGGTCCGGTGTTATTTCGCAGCCGAGTTGCAGTTTGATGGGGATGTTGGTTGTTCCACGTCACTGGCTCGGTTTAATGCACAGAGCATAAGGGAAGTCCATTAAACTGAGGGTCTGAAATGATCAGCCGGGCTGAACCACTCTCCGCCTGTCCTCCCAAAGAGTTCACGGGTTCTTCCGAGAGTCCAATCACAAGTGATCAACGGTTATTGGCGAGGAGCCGTCCTGTCAGTTCGGTATTATTGGCACACTCATTTAAATCTCCGCGCTGCCTTGAGTGGAGGTAAGATTTATTGGGTCTGTCTATCACATGAACATCTGAGTCGCTGAAAAATTGTGGACAAAAGTGTCCACCATGTACATTAGAACTAACGCTTCTCCTAATACCGAGCACCGTGATATTCACGGTAGCAATAGGCACAGTAAGTAGATTTTTGTTATCAGAATACCAGATCAGTAAAACAACTTAACTTGCCATATTTAACTATCAGATTAAACGAATTATATACTAATCATTATCATAACTTTAAAAGTACTAGGTACTAAGATATTAGATTTAATATATTCATACTCTTGCTTCGCTGTTAACTGCGCAATAAACAATCCCATTCAAAAATGGTTTTGAGAAAACTGAGGGGTACTAGTAGGAAACCCCTTCATTCCGAAAGAGCTGTAGTTCCCTCAGCCTGGCAGCCAATCAGTAATGTCATTTAACGCATGCGATATGTTACACATCACGCACAAGTTGGCACTAGTTTGCATAACACATGTATCCCACGTGTGATCCCCATTACTTGGATCTCACCGGTGTAACATGCGGGAATGGTCACTATCTGTACAGGAAACAGTCATGATTTATACCCCATTTATAACAATTCCTACCAAGTCAAGATGCGAGGGAAATGAACGCATTTCTCCATCGCTATTGCAGCTTATCCCGGTATCAAGCACGGAGTCTATGCTAAATGACTACAGTATATCTTATCGACAAGGCGATGTTTTCTGGAAAGCCTCAGTAAAAGCACATGATATAGGTGGTATTTCAAGTTATTTCAAGAATGGATCTCATTTTGCTTATGACCGAAAATGTTAGAAATAAAATTGTAATCTTAGATGAGAAGATATTTTTAAGAGGGGAGGGGGGAACACAGAAATGTTGATGAAGCTGGGGAGGGGAACAAAGAAATGATGAAATTTGGGTAATTTTACAGGATTTATGATCAAGGTTGGAGCTCTGAATCCAACTCTAAATTCTTAATTGTAAGTTTGTGGTGGACACAGATTTAAGACAACTGGCAAAAGAACGAGAGGGTAAGATGAGGAGATTTTTTTTTAATGCAGCGAGTTGTTATGACCTGGAATTCATTCCCTGAAAGGGTGGTGGAAGCTGGTTCAGCAGTAACTTTCAAAGGGGAATTGGATATATACTTGAAAAGAAAAGATTTTCACGGCTATGGGGAAAGAGCAGCGGAGTGGGACTAATTGGAGAGCTCTTTCAAAGAGCCGGCACAGGCACGATGGGCCAAATGGCCTCCTTCTGTGCCATCTGATTCCAGAAAGACTAATAGAATAGTTTTAACTATGCTAAGCAGCACGAACACTACTGCAATTTAAACATAAGCACCATGATCCTGATCATAATACAGATACTGTATTGGAATGGGCTTTGTGCAACCTTCTCTTTAGTATAAAAAAACACCCAAATAATGCACATTTACACATTCAAAAATCAATCTATGCAGCACTGTTAGAAATCTCTCAATGCTGCCGTACAAGATCTTTTATCATGGACAGTTGCTTCCTCTTTTTTCAGCATGAATTCTCTTTGTTGCTCCTACAGATAGTGCAGTAGTCTGAAATTAATAATGGAAATTCACTCAATCTTGAATTAAAAATATTTGATGGCATAGCATTAATGTCGTCATTTGGAGACTTACAAAAGAAAGTCTAAAAGTCTTTGCCTTGCTTTTATGCACTTGTGCCTGTTGGAGTAAATGAAAAGCCCTAGGGAACTGGTTATGCAATCGTTGACAAAGAATTCCCGAAAGATAATTTAAAATGAAAATCACCGATGAACGTTTTTCTATGTTAACGTCACTATATACATGCGATGTTGTTGTTGCTAGAACACAGTCATATTCATATTGGAACTGAACATCTTTCTGATAATTTTCCGATTGGATTTTAAACTAATTGAAAATATTTAATACAGTGATCATACTCCTTAATCTGTACTAGGTTTAGGCAGGTTGAATGTTATATTGCCCAGATTTTTCCCATAACAAGCATAAAGCACCTAAATACATAACACAGTCTAAACAATTCCAACAACCAGCAAGTCATGCGTGGTGCAGGCACCGTGTTCTGCTGTTATTTCTGCAGTAGTACTGTTTAATTATGGATGCTCAGGTTCTTGGTGCCCATTAGTGTGTTTCATCAAGTTGAAAAAACTCTTACGGCGCACAGTGCAGCTCCAGCAATTCCTCCTAGCTGTGACAAGGACTTACGAGAGAAAAGCATTTAGAGGAGTCCGTTGCTACAAAACTACGAGAGTTAAAGCAACAGCAGCTCACGTCAAGAAATGTTTAGGGCAATAGTACAAGCTTGGCTCAGTTGGTTAAGAGGTGGTTGATTGAAATTATTATTCCAGGACTTGAGCACATAATCTGATGTGACACAGCAATGCGGGGTTGCTGGATTATCACGAAGTGCTGACCTTTTGTTGAGATCTTAAACTAGTAAATGCTAATGATTCTGTAGTATTATTCAAAGAAAGGCAGAGAGTTTTCCTGGTGTTTTGACCAACATTTCTCCCTCAAACAACAGCAAAAACAGACGGGAAGAAATTTGTCTGGGCCCATTTTCGGGCTCAGCCGTAAAACGGGCACAATGAGGTTAAATTTCTACCCCTTTAACAGGATATTTATTTTATGGCTGCTTTTGTTCTTGCTGTGTGCCAATTGGCTGCTGCTTTTGCCTACATAGCAACAGTGACTGTATTTCAAAAGTAATTTGCGTGAAGCACTTTGAGACATTCCTCAGAGGTGATAAGATGCTCTATAAATCTCAATCTTTTTTCCCCAGAAGTGTGGATATTTTATACTGAAGACACCCAGAAATCGTCAATTGGAAGAAATTTTCACTACAAAATTCTAACTGTTATTTATGCTTTTAAATGTGCAATAACTGCAAGTGATTAATTTCTTTGAAGCAAATATAGCAGATGCCATTTGTCATTGTGCAGATACAGTATCCAATTCTGAATCAATGGCCACAATTTTGCCAGCACTCAGAGGGCTGGTCCAGAGGCGGTTCTGTTGGGAACCTGTGCAGGGAGACAGAGGAAAGGGAAGCAAGGATAGAAACAAAAGACAGGAAGGAGAAAAGCAAAAGTGGAAGGTAGAGAAATCAAGGGTGTAAATCAAACAGGGCCATAGTAAATAATAATTCTAAAAGGAACAAGAGCGTTAAAAAATCAAGCCTGAAGTCTTTGTGTCTGAATGTGAGGAGCATTCGTAATAAGGTGGATGAATTAGCTGCGCAAATAGGTGTAAACAGATATGATATAATTGGGATTACGGAGACATGGCTCCAGGATGACCAAGTCTGGGAATTCAACATCCAAGGGTATTCAATATTCAGGAAGGACAGGAAAAAAGGAAAAGGAGGTGGGGTAGAATTGCTGGTTAAAGAGGAGATTAACAAAATAGTAAGGAAGGATATTAGCTCTGATGATGTGGAATCTGTATGGGCAGAGCTGAGAAATACCAAGGGGCAGAAAATGTTAGTGGGAGTTGTATACAGACCCCCAAACAGTAATGCTAAGGTTGTGGATGGCATTAAATGGGAAGTTAGAGACATGTGCAATAAGGGCACTGCAGTTATCATGGGTGACTTTAATCTACATATACATTGGTCTAACCAAATTAGTAACAATACTGTGGAGGAGGAATTCCAAGAGTGTATACGGGATGGTTTCCTGGACCAATATGTCGAGGAACCAACTAGCGATCAGGCCATCTTAGACTGGGTATTATGTAAATAGAAAGGATTAATTAGCAATCTTGTGGTGCGAGGCCCCTTGGGGAGGAGCGATCATAATATGATACAATTCTTCATTAAAATGGAGAGTGAAGTAGTTGACTCAGAGACTAGGGTCCTGAATTTAAATAAAGGAAAATACGATGGTATGAGGCATGAGTTGGCTAGGATGGATTGGGGAATGTTACTTAAAGGGTTGATGGTGGATAGACAATGGCAAACATTTAAAGATTGCATGGATGAACTACAGAATTTGTTCATCCCTGTTTGGCATAACAATGAAAACAAAAAAGGTGACTGAACTGTGGCTAACAGGGGAAATTAGCGATAGCATAAGATCCAAGGAGAGGACATATAATTTGACCAGAAAAAGCAGCAAACCTGAGGATTGGGAGCAGTTTAGGATTCAGCAAAGGAGGACAAAGGGATTAATTTAAGAGGGGGAAAATAGATTGAGAGTAAGCTTGCATGGAACATAAAAACTGACTGTAAAAGCTTCTATAGATATGTGAAGAGAAAAAGATTGGTGAAGTCAAGCATAGGTCCCTTGCAGTCAGAATCAGGGAAATTTATAATGGGGAACAAAGAAATGGCAGACCAATTAAATACATACTTTGGTTCTGTCTTCACAAAGGAGGACACAAATAACCTCCCAGAGATGTCGGGGAACATAGGGTCTAATGAAAGGGAGGAATTGAATGAAATCAGTATTTGTAGGGAAATGGTGTTAGGGAAATTGATGAGATTGAAGGCTGATAAATTGCCAGGGCATGATAATCTACATCCTAGGGCACTTAAGGAAGTGGCCCTAGAAATAGTAGATGCATTGCTGGTCATCTTCCAAAATTCTATAGACTCTGGAACAGTTCCCATGGATTGGAGGATAGTTAATGTAACCCCACTATTTAAAAAAGGTGGTCGAGAGAAAAGGGTGAATTATAGACTGGTAAGCCTGACATCGGTAGTGGGGAAAATGCTAGAGTCCATTATAAAAGATGTAATAGCAGAGCACTTGGAAAACGGTGACAGGATCGGACAAAGTCAACATGGATTTACAAATGGTAAATCATGTTTGACCAGTCTACTGGAAATTTTTGAGGATGTAACTGGTAGAATAGATAAGGGAGAACCAGTGGATGTGGTGTATTTGGACTTTCAGAAGGCTTTCGATAAGGTCCCGCATAAGAGATTAGCGTGCAAAGTTAAAGCACACAGGATTGGGGTAAGGTACTGTCTTGGATAGAGAACTGGTTGGCAGACAGGAAGCAAAGAGTTGGAATAAACGGGTCTTTTTTCTGAGTGGCAGGCAGTGACTAGTGGGGTACCGCAGGGATCAGTGCTAGGACCCCAGCTATTCACAATATATATTAATGATCTAGACGAGGGACTTAGATGTAATATCTCCAAGTTTGCAGATGACACAAAGCTGGGTGGGCGTGTGTGCTGTGAGGAGGATGCAGAGAAACTCCAATATGATTTGGACAGGTTGGGTGATTGGCAGATGCATGGCAAATGCAGTATAATGTGGATAAATGCGAGGTTATCCACTTTGGTGGCAAAAACAGGAAGACAGATTATTACCTGAATGGCAATAGATTGGGAAAAGGGGAAGTGCAATGAGACCTGGGTGTCCTTGTGCACCAGTCGCTGAAGTTAAGCATGCAGGTGCAGCAGGCAGTTAAGAAGGCAAATGGTATGTTGGTCTTCATAGCGAGAGGATTCAAGTACAGGAGCAAGGATGTCTTGCTGCAGTTGTACATGGCCTTGGTGAGACCACACCTTGAATATTGTGTGCAGTTTTGGTCACCTTATCTGAGAAAGGATGTTCTTGCCATGGAGAGAGTGCAGTGAAGCTTCACCAGACTGATACCTGGGATGGCAGGAATGACGTATGAGGAGAGATTGGGTCGATTGGGCTTATATTCGCTGGAGTTTAGAAGAATGAGAGGGGATCTCATTGAAACTTATAAAATTCTAACAGGACTAGACAGACTAGATGCAGGAAGGATGTTCCCCGATGGTGGGGGCGTCCAGAACCACGGGTCACAGTCTAAAGATAAGGGTTAAGCAATTTAGGACAGAGATGAGGAGGAATTTCTTCACCCAGAACCTGTGGAATTCTCAACCACACAAGGCAGTTGAGGCCAATTGATTAAATATATTCAAGAAGAAGTTAGATATATTTCTTAAGGCTAAAGGGATCAAGGGATATGGGGAGAAAGCAGGGACAGGGTACTGAATTTGGATGATCAGCTATGATCTCATTAAATGGTGGAACAGGCTCGAGGGGCTGAATGGCCTACTCCTGCTCCTATCTTCTATGTTTCTAAAATTTAAATGATTGACAGCAGGTTGGGAACCTGCTCCGAACCCGCCTCCATGTAAGTTTCCAAAGTGTCGGGTCTGCGATTTCAGAACAGACCCGACACCAAGCGGCGGGGAAGGCATTTAAGACAGTTAAATGCTTGTTAACTACTATTTTGCCAGCCTGTTTCTATTTTACCACTTTTTTAACAAGGTTCACGTCGTTTGGAGATCATGTCAGGTAAGTAGGTCGGGTTCTCTGTCTCTCCCTATTGCTGTGAATAGGTGACAGCTGCAAAAGTGTTATGAAAGCTAACATTTCACAGCTGTTCACTTTCCAATGTCAGAAGCTGGAGCCTTCAGGACTTGGAAGACACTTTTAAGCTGTATGCAATTTGGAAGTGTTTGGAGTAAACTGTCTATCCACTGTCACCTCCTTGGAGCAAGCTCTCTCACCATTGACCGATCGCTCCGGTCATCTCAACTTCAGCTGCCATATATTCCAGCAACGTCGGTGCCCTTGAAAAAATCTCACCTTGGTCCTCTGAATCCCTCCACGATCAGCCTCAACACCAACATCACCAGGCACACCAACATCACCAACAACAATACCAACCTTCTCCACAACCACCTGATGCTACATGGGACACAGGGCATCAGCACCCAAACATTTTGCAAAAGTATTATAGCAAAACAAAGTATGTAAACAAAGTAAATGTTTTAGCAAATTTAACCCCTTGAATAATCAGTTGTGGTCTCATTAAAATTCTGTGCTTTAGTTATCTAGTTGTATTTGAACATCTGCCAACCGGTGATAGTCATTTGAAGAACTTTTCTCCCAACTTTTTGTCTGTGTCCCTTCTCTCTGGAAGGGATTGGGACATGCTAGGGGGTTTTCCATGGATGCTGGCAGTTCTACAGTAGCTTATTCCAGGTGCTCATTATTAGAATGGGAAGTATTACAAATCTATTATTTTCTATTATGAGCAAGTACCAGCTTAACACAGTTTCTTATCACTGAATCAGAAAGTCGTGAGTTCAAGCCCCACTCCAGGATTTGAGCACATAACCTAGGCCTAAATTTCAGTGCAGTACTGAAGGAGTGCTGCATTCTCAGAGATGCTGTCCTTTTGAATGAGATGTTAAATGGATTTCAGTGGGCCTGTTCAGGACATTGAGGGGGTTATTTTGGTGACGGGGTGAAAACAGATGCCAAATGGGTGCTGTGCTAATGAGACACGTCTGTTTGGAAGTCAGGTTTTAGCACTCAAGATTGGTTCTAATTGACGATTACCTTAATTTGAACTTGTCTGGAGGTACTAAATCAGACACCTGTAGGTTTAGCACTCAAGTGCTGATTAGACACAATTTTCATGGAGCAGTATATGTGGGCTCCACGTATCCACTTGCACTGAAGATATGGGCCATGATTTTCTGGGGGGATCAGCGGGCGTGATCGGTGGCGGGTCGGGTGGCAGTGTTTTTTTTCCCCCAGCGGGTCAGGACCCCGCTGTGAAGCCACCGCCACGCACCTTTACCAAATGTCAGGGAAGCCAATTTAAATGATTAGTGGCTTGTTTACAGCCACTTAACAATGGCTTTAAACTGACCTTTTGAATTTGACAGCTTGCCCATGGGTGTCATGCTGTTGCTAGACCAGGTCTGTGAAGCTGAGGTGGGAGGTTTTGGCCATTGAATCAGCTGATTAGTTGAATGCGCCAAATGTACAGTAAAAGCTCCCACCTTACAGACATATCTTCCCTCAGCCACAAGCTCTTCCTCACTGCATTTCCACAACAGATTCACCATGCTGCAAGTCTTTACACAAGTCTCCATCCAGTCTGACCTCATTACCTCTCTCACCATTGACAGATCGCTTCTGTCAGCTCTACTTCACCTGCCATCTATGCCATCAGCATGGGTACCCTTTATACTCTCTCACCTTGGTCCTCAGAATCTCACCACAATCAGCCCCAATGCTAGCAGCCCCAACAACACCACCAACCTTCTCCGCAATCAATGAATGCAGCACAGGACAGAGGGCATCAGCACCTAAGCACATTGCTGCCCGGGAAGCCAGTGATGGCCTCACCATGGCCAGATTTACTTCACTTGATGCTGTATACCCTGGATGCCACATGATGCGTTAGGCTGGCACCACCCCACGCCAACACCATAAAGCATCCCTACAATGCCCAAGCAATTCCTTTCACACTCATCATCATTGCAGGGGGTACTGTTATGTCTCACCATTCACTGCAACTCACTAAGCCACTTCCAAAGGTGCACACAAATCTGTCCAAGAACGCAAAGTGTTGAAAATAAAGGTTTCAATGCTTGACACCATATTAACAGAAACTTTACATGAACATTGCATAAAACATCCAAGTGCCTACCCTTGTGTGTTAGTTGGTATGATTGCACTAGGATGAGTATGAGTGTGAGGGGTGGCTAGTAAGATGGGGATGTGATAATATAGATAGAGAGGGATGGATGGAGGAGCAAGGTAAGTTGGTGTGAGTAAGGATATGCAGGAGTAGGGTAGGGAAGGCAGAGTGATGGGGATGTGATGAGAGGCACAGCAGGATGAGGTTGAATGTGGCTTTGTACTAACATTTCGTGATCTATTGAGATCATTGAAATGTTTGTCGCACTGCACTCAGGTCCTCCTGACCACATCCCTGCTTGTGCCCTCCTCTGCAATGTGTTGATCTCCTGGGGAGGTCTCTTCTGCCCATGGGAAGGAAAGAGGATCTCCGTGTGCTGTTACTTCCATAAACATATGGAGGGAGTCATGGGAGAGCCTGGGTGCAGCCCTGTGGCTTTGTGCAGTCATTGTCAGTGTTTGCAGTACCTCAATGCTATAGAACACTGACAGCACAAATGTCAAATTTAAGTTGGCAATGGTCTCTTCAAGGAAAACGGCTGATGATGCATCATCAAATGACGTTACCAGACCCGCTTCCTCTAATTGGGCTTGTTAAGCCCACCCAGTGCGTTTCCCAGCCAATCAAGGGAAATTTATTTCAGATCGTGGGATGGAGCCTGCAGCGGGGTCGGGACCCACCTCCAATGTCGCCCACCACGGACCTGCCGAGATCAGCAAAATCGCGCCTGAGTTTTTCTTACTTTTCCCTTCTGTCTCTCTTTTCTCTCTCTCTTAAGCCAATCTTTCTTTCTTTACCTCTCTTTATTTCTCTTTCTTTACCTGATTTGACATTGAATTCACCCTCCTTCTCATGTTTGTCCTGTTGTTCACCAAGGTCCTGCGAGGGAGACAGTCCACAAGCGACACAATGAAGGAGTGACGTCAGAATTCAAAGGTGTCGCTGGCACAGGAAGCTGAGAGGTAAGTAGAGGGTGAGTATTGGTGGTAAGTTTTTTTTTGTTCTGTTTTGAGTATATTTCTGCTAAGTAGCTCGTAGCCTATCTAATAGAGAGAAGTGCTGATTGGTGGGTAGCTGTTGTGTTTCTTGTAAAGTTTTAAGTTTATTTCGGCTAAATTACCTCCATAGTCTGGTAAATGGAGGCCTGGCAGGGCAGCTCAGTCCTGTGATTTGCACATACTGTGCCATGTGGGAAATCCTGAACGCTTCTTGTGGCCTGGACGACCACACGTGCTGGAAGTGTAGTCAACTGCAGCAACTCGAGCTCCGGGTTTCGGAGCTTCAGCGGCAGCTGGAGTCATTACAGTGCATCCGCGAGGCTGAGAAATACTTGGAAAGCACGTTTCTAGAAGTGGTCACCCCGCAGCCTCCGAATGTACAGGCAGAGAGTGAATGGGTGACCAACAGACAGAGAAGGAGGACCAGGCAGGTAGGGCAGGAATCCCCAGAGTGCATCTCATTCGCTAACCGGTTCACAGTTCTGGAAACTGGAAGGGGTGATGGCTTCTCTGGGGAGAGCAGCCAGAGCCAAGGCCACGACATCATGGGTGGCTTAGCTGCACGGGGGGAGGAAGAAGCGTGGAAGAGCAATAATGATAGGGGATTCATTGGTTAGGGGAACAGATAGGTGTTTCTGTGGACGCGGACGTGCCTCCAGGATGGTATGTTGCCTCCCTGGTGCTAGGGTCAAGGATGTCACTGAGCGGCTGCGGGACAATCTGAGGGGGGAGGGTAAACAGCCAGAGGTCATTGTCCATATCGGTACCAATGACATGGGCAGAAACAGGGATGAGATCCTGCAGGCAGACTATAGGGAGCTAAGAAAGAGATTAAAAAGCAGGATCTCAAAGGTAGTAATCTCCAAATTACTCCCGGTGCCATGTGCTAGTAAGTACAGGAATAGGAGGAATAAACAGATGAATGCGTGGCTGGAGAGATGGTGCAGGAGGAAGGGCTTTAGATTTCTGAGGCATTGGGACCATTTTTGGGGAAGGTGGGACCAGTACAAGCCGGAGAGGTTACCCCTCAACAGAGCCGGGACCAATATTCTCGCGGGGAGGTTTGCTGGTGCTGTTAGGGAGGGTTTAAACTAGCTTGGCAGGGGGATGGGCACCAGCATATAGGAGTAGAAAAGAGGAATAAGGTGCATAAGAGTGAGTGTGTTGAGTAGTACTAGAGGCGGAAGTATTCGTTAGGAGCAGACTAAGAAAGACTACGAAAAATTCAAAAATGGGTTTATAATGCATGTACGTAAACGCACAAAGTGTGGTGAATAAGGTTGGTGAGCTACAAGCACAATTAGCCATGTGGCAATAACGGAAACATGGCTTTAAAACGGTGAGGACTGGGAACTTAAAATTCAAGGGTACAAGGTGTTCAGAAAAGATAGGGAAGGAAAAAAGGGAGGTGGGGTGGCAGTGCTGATTAAGGAAGACATTGTAGTGTTGGAAAGAGAGGATGTTCTTGAGAGGACAAGGACAGAATCCATTTGGTTAGAGTTGAGGAGCAAAAAGGGTGTGATCACGCTCTTGGGGTATTCTATAGGCCTTCAAATAATGAGAGAGGCGTAGAGGAGCAAATCTGCAGGGAAATCGCAGAGATATGCAAGAGCTATAGAGTGGTGACTTTAATTACCCAAATACCGATTGGGATAATGCTAGGTTAAAGGGAAAAGAGGGGGAGGAATTTCTGAAATGTGTTCTAGAGAATTCCCTTAACCAGTATGTTCTTGCCCAACTAGGAAGGAGGCATTGCAGGATCTGGTGCTGGGGAATGAGGTGGACCAGGTCGACCAAGTGCCTGTGGGAGAACACTTTGGTACGAGTGATCATTGTATCATAAGATTTAGATTAGCAATGGAAAGGAGCAAGGAACAATCTAGAGTGGAACTTCTAAACTGGAATAGGGCTAACTTCAATGGGATGCAAAAGGATCTAGCCAGGGTGAAATGGAACCAAAGACTGGCAGGAAAAACTGTAATGGAACAATGGGTGATCTTTGAGGAGATGTTCCAAGTACAGGCTAGGTACATTCCAACATGAGGGAAGGGTAAGGGAACCAAAGCAAGGGCTCCTTGGATGAAAAGGGAGATAGGGAAGATGATGAATCAAAAAAGAGGGTGTATGATGCATGTCAGGTGAATTTTTCAAGGGAGAAGCAGACCAAATACATTAAGTTGAGAGGGGAAGTGAAGATGAAAATAAGATTGGCAAATAGAGAATATGAGAGTAGAATGGCAGTTAACATAAAAGAGAACCCAAAAATCTTCTACTGGCATATAAACAGTAAACAGGTAGTAAGAGACGGGGTCGGGCCTATTAGGGACAAAGATGATGATATATGCTTCGAGGCACAGGGCAAGGCTAGAATACTCAATGAGTACTTTGTATCGGTGTTTTACTAAGGAGGTGGATGCTGACAAAATATTGGTAGAAGTGGAAATGGTAGAAGCAATGGAAGGGGTGAAAATTGATAGACAGGATGTACTAGAAAGGCTGGGTATGCTTAGAGTGGATAAGTCACCTGGTCCAGATGGCTTGCATCCCAGGTTGCTAAGGGAATTGGGGGAGGAGATAGAAGAAGGGCTTGCCATAATTTTCCAATCTTCCCTAGATGCGGGGAAGGTGCTTGAGGATTGGAAAGTGGCAAATGTGACACCATTATTCAAGAAAAGGTGCAAGGGCAATCCTAGTGTAGGAAACTCTCGTTTAAACGGCACCTAGATATCCGGAATTCTCTATTAACCGGAAATGTTGCCGAGTCCGAGTCTCCTGCGGTGGCCAAGTTAGTCAGTGGGGGTAGTTCTCCAAACTGCCACTACTTGGCTTCTTGGCGCTGTCAGAAGTCTGAACACCTCAATAACAGGAGTCTGACTCTTTGTTTGTTAAAAATAGATAACCCTCTCCGTCATCCGGAATTTTTAATCAACCGGCACCATCCCGGTCCTGTCGGTGCCAGATACCAAAGAGTTTCCTGTAACTACAGGCCGGTCAGTTTAATATCAATCGTGGGTAAAGCTTTAGAAACAATAATCAAGGAAAAAATTAACAGGCACTTAGAGAGGTTTAAGCTAATTAAGGAAATCCAACACGGATTTGTAAAAGGCAGATCATGTTTGACTAATCTAATTGAATTTTTTGATGAAGTAACGGAGAGTATTGATGAAGGGAATGCAATGGATGTTATCTACATGGATTTTTGGAAGGCATTTGACAAAGTACCACATAGAAGGCTGGTTAACAAAATTGAGGCTCATGAAATAGGTGGGTCAGTGGCAGCTTGGATAAGGAATTGGCTTAAGGACAGAAAACAATGGGTTGTGGTAAATGGCTGTTTTTTAGACTGGAGGATGGTAGGCAGTGGTGTTCCCCAAGGGTCGGTGCTGGGGCCACTGCTTTTTTTGATATATATAAATGACCTGGATATTGGAATACAGAGTAGAATTTCTAAATTTGCAGATGAAACTAAACTTGAGGGTGTGGCAAACAGTGAGGATGATACCAATTTATTGCAACAGGACATAGAAAGGCTAGCAGAATGGGCAGACAAGTGGCAGATGGAATTTAATACAGAGAAGTGTGAGGTGATGCAATTTGGCAGAAGGAACAGGGAGAGGCAATATACACTTAATGGCACAGTTTTAAAGAGTGTGCAGGGACAGAGGGACCTGGGAGTTAATGTGCATAGGTCCCTGAAGGTGGCAGGACATATTGGGAGAGTGGTTAGCAAAGCATATGGGATCTTGGGCTTCATAAATAGAGGTATTGAGTACAAAAGTAGCAAAGTTATGCTGAACCTTTATAAAGCGCTGGTTAGGCCACAACTGGAGTATTGCATCCAGTTCTGGTCACCATATTTTAGGAAGGATGTGAAGGCACTTGAGAGGGTGCAGAGGAGATTTACCAGAATGATTCTGGAGATGGGGGGATCTTCGCTACAAGGACAGGTTGGAGAAGCTGGATTTGTTTTCATTAGAGCAAAGGAGGTTGAAGGGTGATTTGATAGAGGTGTACAAGATTATGATGGGTTTGGATAGGCTAGACGGGGAAAGGTTGTTCCCACTAGTTGATGGTACAAGGACCAGGGGACACAGATTTAAGGTTTTGGGCAAGAGATACAGGGGGGATGTGAGAAATACCTTTTTACGTGGTGAGGACCTGGAACTCACTGCCGATGGAAGTGGTGGAAGCGGAGACACTCAATGTTTTCATGGGGAGACTGGATAGGCACTTGAGGGAAATAAACTTGCAGGACTATAGGGATAGAGCAGGGGAAAGGGACTGTCTGGATTGCTCTACAGAGAGCCGGCACAGACTTGATGGGCCAAATGGCCTCCTTCTGTGCCGTTATGACTCTGTGACTCTATGACTAGGTCCCAGATATAGTGTTGTCCTCGTGCCGTTATCAACACGCACTTCCAGCAACTTCGTGGGCAAAAATATTTTGAGCCGAAGGGTGCAGGAACAAGACTATTTACTCAGGCACACTGAGTTGCCCCACTCCAGTAATCCTAGGCCACTGTTTTTCTCACCTTCATTAAACAACCAAACTTTTGCAAAACAATGGCCCGTAATTTGCGGTCAGCGGCGATGTGATGGTGATCGCCGCTGACCTCGAAGAAAACTGCCCACAGAGCTCTTGCGATCTCTGTGGCAAAAACTTGAGGTTTCTCGATGTGTAATTGATTGTTATGCTGTGAATAGGGGATTCAGACTGTAGTGCAGCAGTGACGTCATCAAGCTGCCTAAGCAGCCAATCACATTGAAAAATTTTCACAGACAGCAAACCAGGAAATAAAAGGCAGCTTTAATACTCACTGTAAATAAAGATTGGGACTGTCACATGGGGATAAGGTAGCAGCTGAAATATCATGAACACACTTAAAATTTACATTTTAAAAACTTTTTAAAATCATAATGGAGAAATTTGACATTCCACAATGTAAAAAAGTTTTTTTAGGGCCAGAACAGTTGTTTAGCAGTCAATACGTTGTCAATACTCCAGTTATACCTATTCCAACAAGGCTTAATATATATTTGGGGATTTAACAGTGATATTAGTGCTGATTTCACTAATTACCAACTATAGGTGGCAGGGGTGGTCAGGGAGATCCATAGCGCAGCCTCTGTTGGAGCAGTGAATGACTGATCACAAATTCAGGATTTCTGCGTTTGCACGTACACTATCTCCTGAAGTTACGGTCAGTTTCAGAGGGGTAATGACGGCAAACACTGACAGTTCACCATCATTACCCACCGCAAAATCCGAACCAATATGATTTCAAACTCCATTAAGTTTAAATAATACCTAATTCGAGCAATTAACTTCCTACAGGACCAAACATTCATTCTATTATTATTTTCTTCTTAGCTATTCAGATGGAAATGTTCATGGCTCCTTCAAATTGGACAATATACTAAAACATCCATAATATTCCAGTGACAGAACAGTAACTAGCATCTAGTGATTGTGTTGCAAAATGATTCATTGCTTTTTGAGGAAATTGAAGTGAAACATCCATTATTGCCACTTCATGCTGATTGCCACTTTTTGACTTGCCACTGGTAGGAAGCAAATAAAAATAATTCAGCGAAAAGGTAAATACAATCTGCTCCAGGACTAAGCAGCAGTCAATCCTCAATGGAAGCAAACCATCAGTTTTAAAGTCATTTATGTTGATCCATTATACACTACTTTCCATTTAATTGCAATCTTTCAACTATTTCCTAGTTGTTGCTTTGAACACTGCTCTTATCAGGGTCACCCAAGTTGCCATGACAGCTTTCTCTGCAACACATTATGGTTAACTTATTCAATTGGGCACTCACATTTCCTGTGGAAAAGTTTCATTCCTTGAATGAAGAACACTGTAATGAGGCAATTGTATAACGTGCATTATATAAACTACATATACTGTCCTGTTACCAGCAATTAAGCAGGTGCCCTCTAGCATTGACTGCCAGAATATGTATGGTCAGTGGGCGAGCACATTGTGCAAGAGCCAGCTGGCACCCATGCCACTGAGTGCCTCACAGGGCCAACCTCACTGATGTGCAAATGATGTCATCATATAGGCCTCATGGGCTAGAGGGACCAAATTTGAATTTGCCAATTGCTTACCATTTCCCGACCACATGGGTTTTATCAACTAAACTTAGGTTTGGAGCTACGAGGCATGCAACCAAAAGGCACCCTTCAGCCCATGAGCAAGATCTAGGTTGAAGATGTGATGTCAATTTGTGGCAAAAAGGAGGGTTCTGGCCTACGTTGGCCCCACTGTTCAGCATTCTGGAAGAGGGGTCAGGCAGGCAGATCTCTTTGACTAATGAACTTCATATGAGGACCTGGATTATGTAGCTGATGCCAAATAACTTGGTAGGCAGTGATGGTTAATAACTTTGGGTGAATGTAATAAACTAGAATGGAAAGGGTTAATCAGGGTAACAGCAGAATTTGATCGAGTTTGTTAGTGTTATACTACCAATGCTTTGCTTTGTATCATAAGGCTACAAAGCATATTGTAGCTGTGTGAAAGCTAAATTTTTCATTTGAGAAATGTAATTTAATTTTGAGCTGCAATATTTGGTCACAGGTAATTGATATTTACTGGTTCTAATTGCAAGGACACTAGTGTGTTAATTCAACAAAAGGTGCCATTAGCTTAGAGAAGAGTAATAAAGTTCTAGGAAAGTGCAATGTAAACAAAAAGGAGTTGCAGCAGAGCTGTCACATAGCAGTGATAAGAGAGTATAAAGCGATTGGGTTACACCTAGGCCAGAAGATACGGTGAATCCTCCACAGAAGAAAAGTACCTCGGGTGGCGTAATTCCCAGGACAGAGATAATCACTGTCATGTTGGTAAAAGTTCCCCATAGTGATAAGTAGTGTAATGTCCTCTTACTGCTATGGTCATGTTGCTGCTATGTTAATATATTTGAAATTGATTTTCAAATACATATGTATGTAGTCATATCTGATTCGACAGGCCTGAACCCAAATTACATTTAGAGGCACAGTATCACAGAACATACAACGTGGAGTTTGAAGCAACAAAGCATGATTGCAGGGTACCTGGGACCACAATAACAACAGAAAATGCTGGAAAAACTCAGCAGGCCAGGCAACATCCGTGGAGAGAAATTAGAGTTGACGTTTCGGGTCGAAACCCTTTTTCAAAACTGGAGAGGAAATAAAATAGATCGAAGTCAGGTGGGGGGGAAGGGAAGCCCTGACTTCGATCTATTTTATTTCCTCTTTTGAAAAAGGGTTTCGACCCGAAACGTCAACTCTAATTTCTCTCCACGGATGTTGCCTGGCCTGCTGAGTTTTTCCAGCATTTTCTGTTATTTCAGATTTCCAGCATTTGCAGTATTTTGCTATAAGAACATAAGAAATAGGAGCAGGAGTAGGCCAATCGGCCCCTCGAGCCTGCTCCACCATTCAATAAGATCATGGCTGATCTGATCCTAACCTCAAATCTTCTATCACTCTCCATCCACCCGAACCCATGTGATCTCCCGGGAGAGGCGAAAAACCAGATTAAAAAACCCAATGGCCAATTTGGGAGAAAAAATCTGGGAAATTCCTCTCCAACCCATCTAGGTGATCGAAACTCGTCCAGGAGATCACTCTGTCCCTATATTTTCTACAGTACTTACCTTCTGTAAAGGCGATCTCCACCCCAGCCAGGAACAGGAATAAAACCATCTCCTGAAATCCAACACAGAATTAGAACACAAGAAGTAGGAGCAGAACCAGGCTACACGGCCCCTGGGCCCACTACACTACCCATAGGGCCATGACCATTCCGAACCTAGACTCCTGTCCAATTTCCTGCCTGCTCCCCGTAACCCTTAATTCCCTTTACTTCTAGGAAACTATCTATTTCTGTTTTAAATATATTTAATGATGTAGCTTCCACAGCTTTCTGGGGCAGCAAATTCCACAAACCTACCACCCTCTGAGTGAAGAAGTTTCTCCTCATCTCAGTTTTGAAAGAGCAGCCCCTTATTCTAAGATTATGCCCCCTAGTTCTAGTTTCACCCATCATTGGGAACATCCTCACCACATCCACCCGATCAAGCCCCTTCACAATCTTATATGTTTCAATAAGATCGCCTCTCATTCTTCTGAACTCCAATGAGTAGAGTCCCAATCTACTCAACCTCTCCTCATATGACCAACCTCTCCTCATATGACCACCCCCTCATCCCTGGGATTAACCGAGTGAACCTTCTTTGTACTGACTCGAGAGCAAGTATGTCTTTTCTTAAGTATGGACACCAAAACTGTACGCAGTATTCCAGGTGTGGTCTCACCAATACCTTGTACAACTGCAGCAATACCTCCGTTTTTATATTCTATCCCCCTAGCAATAAAAGCCAACATTCCATTGGCCTTCTTGATCACTTGCTGCACCTGCATACTAACTTTTTGAGTTTCATGCACCAGGACCCCCAGATCCCTTTGTACTACAGTACTTGCCAGTTTCTTGCCATTAAGATAATAACTTGCTCTATGATTTCTCCTGCCAAAGTGCATAACCTCACACTTTCCAGTATTGTATTCCATCTGCCAAATCTCTGCCCACTTACTTAGCCTGTCTATGTCCCTTTGCAGGTTTTTTATGTCCTCCTCACTCACTACTTTCCCTCCCATCTTTGTATCATCTGCAAACTTTGATATGTTATACTCTGTCCCCTCCTCCAAATTGTTAATATAGATTGTAAAGAGTTGGGGACCCAGCACTGACCCCTGCAGAACACCACTAGTTACTGATTGCCAGTCTGAGAACAAACCATTTATCCCAACTCTCTGCTTTCTGTTAGAGAGCCAATCCTCCACCCACGCCAGAATATTACCCCCAATCCCGTGATTTTTTTATCTTGAGCAATAATCTTTTGTGTGGCACCTTGTCAAATGCCTTTTGGAAGTCTAAATACACTACGTCCACTGGTTCCCCTTTATCCACCCTGTATGTTACTTCCTCAAAGAACTCGAGCAAATTTGTCAAACATGACTTCCCCTTCATGAAACCATGCTGAGTACCTGGGACCACAACCTGGTTCCTTGTGAAGAGTCTGGAATAGCAGTGGGCTGCCATGCAGACGGCAGTGGTTGATTCTCATGGCCAAGTGACTCGCGTGTGTCTAGGTGGCAGCGGGGTCATGCAGCTTGGGCTGGACCACCCAACTGACCAGCCGATGGTATGAAGGATTCGATAATTAAATATGTAACATCTAAGGATGTAGGTGGCCTCCTTCAGGGGGTCAAACGTAAAACTGATCTGGATCAGGAAACAAAAGAGAAGAGACACAGAGCCCTGTATGTACAGTTGAAACACCACACAAATACAATTATGATTTTGATTTTTTTTCCCCAAAAGTAACATAAAACAGTGATAGCTGGCATGAAAGCTTGGTAGGATGGTGATAAAACCATGCTGAGTACCTGGGACGTGTAAAAAAAAATTTTAAAAAAATAATAAAAAATTCTTCCTCTTGATCTGAAAATGCCAGCAGCCCTTTAGTGCCTCACCCAATTATTATTCATGTTTCAACCTAAACAATGAGTACTGACATGGCTTATTTAACCATGACTGGCATAATAGCTATTCCCATTCTTGTCCTAAACTTCATCCCCAAACACACAGACAAGTGATTAGGACCAAGGACTCTGGCTGATAGTTTTCCTTTCTAGTCAAGTGACACTGAAGCCGATCTACCTTCACAAGCCCCCCACCTGTGATCAGATCCAGGGGTCCATCCATAAACTGATTACCATACCTGTGAAGGCTAAGGCTTCTGTTGTACATCAGAACTGTCATAAATTGAGTTGTAGGCTTGTTTAGGTGAGGCACCCTGAGAGCTATGCTGCCACTCTGCCCTTGGTTACCTGTGAGAGTCTGTTGGGACTGGATGCTATACAGCAGTCCTGATGGAGTCAGGGAATGATGTTCTGTTGAAGTGTCATGTCTGTAATCTGATTCGTGATGGGATGATGAATGACAAAATGATTAATATTTAATGTGACTACTTTCCACTGACAAATATCACCAATCAGAAAAATGTATGAACCAATAAGAAAGCAGAAAAACAAAGACTACAGACACTAAGAAAAAATTTAGACACTGCAGTATAAATAATTAGAAAGATTTGTCACTATGATGCATATGTTTCAGAAAGATATTGAAAATAACTAAACTTATTGCTTATTGATATCACTGTTAATATTCATAAAAGCCAAAATGTGAATTCCTCACAACAAAAATATCAGCAAATTGTCCCAAAGCAAACGTTTTTCCATATATACAATATATTACTACATAATCTTAACTCCTTTTTATACAATTGAAACAAGTATTGTATGATCCAATACCAGGATCTTATTAGGAAGATTAGCACAAGATTTAAAATAAGAACAAAAAAAGACAACTAAAGCTGGTTAAAATGAGAACTCAGGGAACAAAAGAGGAAATTGCCATCCAGCTTTCATACTGTGATAGGCAGTAATGTTCAAGAATCTGATTTGTAGAAATTTAAAGCTGCTAAGACTTAAAGGCAAGCAGAGGTGATTGTTTAGCAAAGAAATATAAGCTGAAATGATAGATTGCTGAGGTAGTGCAAATGTCAGACAAACACAAAGAAAGAAAGATTATAATGCGAATGATAAGTACAGATCCACATAAGTAACAGTTACTAACTGGAAGGAGCAAAATAGCAATATTAAAAAAATTAGAAATGTATTGAATGGCCAAGAGGGTGTTAGACGGTTGTAATGCAATTAACATTACTTTCATCGATTTTGTAAAGCTTTTGTCCTGGCTTCATACACTCATGAAGAAGCTAGTAGCTGTGGGAATATGTAGACAAAAATTGGATTTTATCTGCGCTGTGTACTCCAGCTCCAAGATTTATATAAGGCTAGCTGGCAAACTTACCAAACCTATCTCGCTTGAAAGAGGAGTGGGACGAGACAGTCAACTGTCCCATTTGAGGCCTGCATCAATAATGTGTTCTTTGTCATTGTCTGTTCCAGGTTTTTCTGAAATAATTGCAGTGCTTTTTGCAGAAGATGTTGCATTAATGGACTCATCTGGGGATCTAAGAGGAGATTTACTGCTTCAACACTCCCGGTACACACTCAGAGTGAATATTGGGAAATTACACGGCGCCAGCCCCTGATTTTCTGTTAAATTAATTAATGCTAATTTTATTGAATATTAATTACTGTATTGTCTCATTATTGAATCCATGTATGTACAATCTTTAATGTAAGATATCAGTGTTGAAATTGGGTGAGCGTTGTTCAGGATTTTGTGTTCAGAGTTGCTGAGTTGCTATGTGTTGCATCTTGTGGGAGGTCCAAAGGGAAACTGCACTGCCGGCCTTCACCAGACTTTATAATGGAGCCGTTTATGTTAATGAGGCCCTACGATGAGTACGCATTGCTTGCTTTATCCATGGTACTCAATTGCCCCATTTAAACTGGGTGCACGACTAATCCACTGGCCTGACCTGCTGAAGTTGGATTCTAAAGCTAGGTTATCGCTCCCAAAGTTTAATTGAAATTTGTGTTTTTTTGGAAGAAACTTTGATATATTTCTTTTCCCATGGAGGGCAGTATTTTTTTGCATCTTCACAGCGTTTGTACAGTGTTGTTGATTGCTACTGCAAAGAAACTAGCAGCAAACAAAATACTGAAGATAGGAATTCATCTGGAGGGTCCTATTGCACTCCATGATTTAGATGAGGAAGCTGAGTTAATAAAGGGACAGCAAATGCAGGCATGACAACACCTGAGATGTTATAGCCGCACCTGTCACTACCCCAGGATCCTCATTATTGACCCCAACACTCCTACCTGAACATGTCAGAGGAGATACTCTAACAACACTCTCGCATTTAGAAGGTTGCGGGATACTCATCAAGGTCGTTAAATTGATTTGATAGTGTAGATACAGAAGGGTCTAAATTCCACATTGTTGCACCCATTTTCAACTGCTCCTGGGCCTGGCCAAAATAGCCATTAACTGGTCCAGGCAGCGGGCGGTCGAGGGGGTCGTTCAGCCCGACTGCCTACCTCTCTTCCGCGGCCATGTTTGCGCCCAGGTGGCCCTGGAGATGGAGCACGCGGTGTCTGCCGGCACGCTTGAGGCCTTCCGCAACTGGTGGGCACCGCGGGGACTGGAGTGCATCATCACCCCGGCCAATCAAATTTTAATTTAATTTATTAAGTTTTATTTAAAATTATTTTAGTTACAGACTATTTGTTTAATCACCAAAATCAGAAGAGTGCACTCATTTTCAAGCATGAAACCGGCTCAACAATGCCGATTTTCACAGTGCGATATTGCACCCGGACTACTGCTAAGTTGGTCCTGAGTTGTTTTTTTAAGCGGCCTGTAAGGAATGTAGCATTGATTTAAATATTAAAATGAGGGTCCTGCACATGATTAAGGATCCATTTGCTAAATTTGTATGTGGAAGTACCTGATTTGTTGGGTCTTAACCTCGACTGGGAAGTTATTGCCTCAGCAGATGGGAAGCATGGTACAGACGCACTTTTTAAAGGGTTAGTCACCTCCATTAAGGTAAATATCTGTTTGAATTTAATAGACTACCTGGGAGTGTTTTGGCAATTTTTGACTGTATCTGCTCCTGCTCTAGCATGCACCCTAGAGGTGTCCATAGTGCTGTAGGTTGCCTACCAGTAATACTTACAAATAGGGAACGTCCTTCTGACCCTTGATACTCCGGTGGGATCTGTAGTGAAGGTTTCTGGTGGGCATATTCTGGCACTTCTATCAGGAGCGAAGCTTATGGATATTCGGGCCCCATGTTTCCGAAGTCAAGATGCAACTGAGGTGAAAGTGTGTGTTGCAGCTATGCCATAATGTTACAGTTGAAGCATCTACATTCAGGGTACAATTACATTGCCAAATGTCCTCTTTTTACTTGTCTTTGCCATTGACCCCCATCACATGCAACACAGAGGTCACCTGGTCTGTAACCCCTTTGCACGGACAACAGACTTCTGAGGAGGGTGCCCCTCAGACCTAAAGGTGACAATCATGCCTTGTTGCACCTCCTTCGGCATCACCTTCAGGGCTCTTCTGGTAAAGGAGACACTCCTTTCCCTCCTCGCTGGGTTCTGGCAATACCGTAAGCCATTTCTCTCAAAACAGTGACTACATTTTGGTAGATGTTAACTTGCATTCCTGTAATTGTTGTTGAGCCTTTCAGGAACAGCAGCAGCTCTTTAAATCTTCTGCTGCTTCAGATACCCCATCCTTCAGCCTGCATATTCCCAGAATATGGCCCAAGCCTATGAGCAATGAATAATTATTTTAACAAGCGAACCTCACAAAGTCTCGCATGGTCTGTGCCATGCACGTTTTATATAAGATGTGCTCATGCATTTCAGGTTGCTTCACCACTGTACCCCAATTAGAAAATCAGCTTTCATAATCCTAATAATTTGGGGGCAGGGGTATGTCTAAGGCATCATGTCCCTGCAAATCTAGCTGGGTTCTATAGATGTCCATTTTTTAGCAATCTGGCAAAGCGGTTCTCACATTCTGTGCACCATTTTCCCCCCAATTTGAGTAATCTCAATCAAGTGGCGATTCCAGTTTTCCAAACTGGTATGGATGTACATTGCTAATCAAGTTTTCTGTCATGCATTATTTGCTGGGGTGCATTGTACTTTGAGTCTCTGAGATATGATTCATGTTTACTGAATTCTGAACTGACAGGATGGAAACAGAATGCTTCGTACAGCCTCTTCATTCTGTTACAATCTGTCTGATTGTTTTAGCATTTATTTTTACACGGGCATTAGCTGTCAAAAACTGATGGAACAGAAACAATATGAGAAATAAATTCAGGCTAACACCTGAATAAAAATTAGATGGGCAACATTATGGAAACAATGGAATGGAGCCTCTGTGTAAGATTCTCAAAGTTCACAGATTCCCCCAAAGCTAGAAGAAAACCCTAAGCAAAATGACTTTGGACTCTTTCTAACAAGCTTCAGGATGATAAAATACGCATTGGGCCTAACGGAGGGAGATTCAAGGTCGGAAACCAAGATTTGGCATTTTAAAAGGCATGTTGGGCCTGTAAAGGGAGAAAAGGCTGCAACAGGGAATGGGATCAACCTCTGTAAAGACAGTTTGGGTATTGGAGTAAATAAAATTGTCTGGGGAACCTTGTAACCTCACTCAGCCCCTATCAGACATTAACATCCTAACAATCGACCCACGGAGGTGCAGTCCCCACTCAAAACACCGGACCCATCCAAAACATGCATAACGCAAATCACCTCGCCAACCTACATAGAAATCTCGGGCTCAGACAGGAGACTCGAAACCTGAGTATAGCTATGACAATTAACTAGGAGCTCAACAGCTCATTGAATAATCAGTACAGCATCCCAAAACTATTTTACACATTTCTAATCAAGTTACCATTAACGAGCCCGCCCAAATCAAACAATAAACCGGGACTGATTTGGTGCGCAGATTAGAAGGCCCCTCAAAGTACAATTGAAGGCCTGTTTTCTCAAGAACTCAGTTCTCTCTAGAAGCAACACACAAGAAACCGGAGCATTGAGACGGGGCAGCATTCTACCGTACACCCAAGTTCAACAGCTTCAGTGACCCAGGACATCATCGGACACATCGCAGCAACAAGAGCCTTATGAAACTACCATCAAAATATTACCACCAACCAACCTGGTAATATCGAGCCACCGCGACCAAAGAAAAACAACTCAGGAGAAAACCGAAGATTCAAAAGTTTTCCACTCTACAATCTATTCCTGACTTACCCTCGGGTAAGATTTTTACTTAAAAGGAACTCTAAACCCTATCTCTACAGAAGAAAAGTGGGTACTCACCCCATAAACCCAAAACGCACCCGACCACATCAGCGAACTCGCAAAGGCTGACCAGTCGAAGTCCTCTACCGTGTCCGGGGTACAGCAGACACCGACCAACACATCCAGTGAACTCCGAAACCACAAACCAGCTCAACTGTCAAGGATTCGTTTGGTGAGCATTATCCCTGGTCCTCTAGAGTTCAACTTAGCTAGGAAGTGGGATAGGGAGGGGTGAGGTATTTTCTACTGTATTTCCCTCGTATGTATTAAAATGTTCCCCATTTTTATTAGAGTATAAGATTGTTATGTTGTATTTTCTTTCTTGAATAAAGATCAAAGTTTCTTGCACCAAAACCAGTTGTCTGCTGCACTTTTGTCACAACCCCCAAATAAGCCCAAGGTCTAGAATCAAGGGAGTGGAAGCGATTCGAACCGCTCATAAGTCAGTGGTGAGGCTGACCTACACACCACCCTCTACATCTGGGTAATTACAGATTAGGACTGATGAGGTGTGTTACATAGCCTTTCTGTTATATGCATTTCTATTCTTGGTAAACATAGAAGGTGCATGTTTTTCACCAAATGTTTCGGATTGCTGTTCTCACTGAACTCCACTCATTGTTGACATAGTCAGAAAATTAAGTGGTAGTAGGTTGTTCCTGTGAAAATATTTTTCATTTAGAGTCAGTTTTTAATCTTCATCCTGTATAGCTCAGTTTCAAAACATCAAAATCTTACACCAAATTTCTGCTCACTCTATCTGTATTTGATACTTTACATTCATTTGTTACCATTTTAAATTCTTATTGTTACATCCAGAAATAATGTCGTGTTTGGCCATCTAATTTTCCTGGTTTCTATTAAAAAAAACACAACACGTTCATAATAGTTATTATTTAAAAAAATAAATGTCTCATCTCTGTTGAGAAATTACGGTGCATAATTTTAAATTGCAACTTTGGCCAAAAAAGGGATTATTGAAGGTTTAAGCAGCGAAGCAAAATAACATATCTAGAACTAGTCTGAATGGCATACTGACTAGGAATGCAAAATGTCACCATTTCAGACAGATACATACAATATTTCAAAGCAATCTTAGTTTAATATCATTAACTAAACTGCAAAATTTGGGCAATTCATCAGTAACCATGTGAAGCTGTTGGCTGAACAGCCGTGGCATCAAACTGCTCTGCTAAATAGTCTATGGCATTGTAGTAGAAAATAAAATAAAAGCCACAGAAATATGATCAACTATTGCATAAGATTATGATTATATGGTCTTTTATGATTGTATACTGAACATTTGATCTAAGTATTGGATGAAAGGTCCCTTAAGTTATGTCTAAGAACTGAAACCAAATGCATGAGGGCAATCTGAAGTAGTTGGAATGAATCCTAAAGTAACACGTTCAGATAGGTTTTATATTAGGTAGGGTAAGAAAAGGGTCGAGCTAGATGAAAACAGCACAAGGACAGACTAATGGGTATGGTGGTTGCTGATTGAAAAAAATTGTGCTGAGGGTCAGAGGATTAATCCCAGAGCCTTTCCATTGCTTAACGCATGCTCCAACAATCCTGAGTCAACCAATGATGGCTATGTCTGTGTCTGCACTCCTGCTAACAAGGGCCAGATTTTAGGTTGTGGCAGATAATTTCATGGAGGGAAGGATAAATTTGCAAAGTTTCACCGCTAGTACTAACGTGTGTGAAATTATTTGATTGCTAGAGTGTTGAGGTGCAACTGCCAAGCCATGGCTCAGTGGTTGCACTCTTGCCTCTGAGTCAGAAAGTTGTGCATTAAAGCTTCCACCAGAATTTAAGCACATATCTAGGCTGACACTTCAGCACAATACTGAGAGATTACAGTTCTGTGGGAGATACGGTCTTTCAGATAAGATATTAAACTGAAGCCATATGTGCCTACTCAGGTGGACATAAAAACCCCTATTTTAAGACGAGTAAGGGAGTCCTGATTTCCTGGCCAACATTTATCCCTCAACCAACATCACCGAAACAGGTTATCTGATCATTGATTTAATTGCGGTTTGTGGGATCTTGCTGTATGAAAATTGGCTGCCGCGTTTCCTACATCACAACTGTGACTCCACTTCACAAGTACTTTATTAGCTGTGAAGCACTTTGGGGTGTCTTGAGGTTGTGATAGATGTTATATAAATGCAAATTCTTTCTAACTGTAAAAAATCTGCTCCTGGCACAAACGGGAGCCCGTGCGACATATGAAACATTGCATTTGAAGTTTTGCATTTATTTTCTAATGTGTTCAGTGTCATTGGAATGATTGAAACTCTTTCATTCACATATATAGATCTATATCTGAGAGAGAACAAAAAATAATAATAGCAGAGAAAGGTAACCATAAGAAGAAAAATCTTAGAAAAACAGTTTCTTCAGTTTTTATAGTTAAAGCCTAATATAGGTCACTTTCTCAGGAATCTATTATAATTTGTTTTAATTTTCTTCACATTATATTTTGCACTTCTAAATAAGGAAGCATGGAAATAATTTTAAGATAGATATACCTCAGCTGAGAAAAAAACTATTTTTATACGTTTGATGGATTTTTATAGTGTGATCAACGTGATGAAATTACTTCAGTGGCAAATAAAAGTTGTATTTATCATACTTGGCTGACTCCTGCCTAATGGCAAGGAGAGAGAGGGGGAAAAACATAGAAGAAGGAAGGTAACACGACAAAAAGTAGCAATTAGAATGGGCTAGATTCATGCTGGAAAGTTAAAGGGGAAAAAATTCGGTACCTTAGCGCCTCCCATTAGCGCCAGCAGATGGTGGTAATGGGGCGCTGATGCAGTAGCACCAGGGTGAGGCGAATCCAGCGACACACGGCAAATCCGCCCCCCCGTTGCACCGCTGGTGCAAGGTACCGCCAGGCAGATCGTGACATCAGTGAGTGTGCAACGCTCACTGGCCACCCAATCTTGAAAATTCATTGTTGCCACTTACCTTAGCACCTCAACCAGACAGCAACAGAGAGAGCTGGTGTGCAACTTCAGGAAGCCGGCTCCAGCGACATTATTTAAAGGCATCAGCATTAACTACTCCTAGCTGTCAGGACAGGTTAGTTTCAGTGGTTTTTGTCAGTTTCACCCACTTGAACAGTTCCTATGAGTAATTTCAAGCTTCCTGTCTCGGCAGTCTTCTGGCAACTACAAAGTAGCTACATTTATACCACAGAGTAACTACATTTATTGTTCAAAGATTCAAACTACAACACTTGGCAACATTAATGGGGGCTGTATGGCATGCCACCTCGATCTCCAGGATCAACAGCAGAGGGAGCGTAGGCAGCGAGAAATACGGGAACATGTGTGCAGAGGGATGAGGAGCAACATCAGGGCTCACACCAGGAGGCCATACCCTCCAAGGATATTCTAACAACACTTCTCCTACCTTCAATTAAATGATGAACAGTGGATTAGATGGCTCCGCATCACCAAGGTGGTGGTCACAGAACTCTGCCACCTCCTCCAAACAGACCTCCAGCCTCACACCAGGATGACTTAAACCCCAGATCCCTTTTGCTCACCACATCATACCATCCCTGTGTCATGCCATATCAGAGCGTCCTCCTGGGTGCAAAGGTGAAATGAGAGAGACCACAAAATATTGCAAACTCCATTAATAAACATATCACATTCATTTTAATAACTAATGACTCTTGTGCCTGCCATAGTTGAATAGCTGTCATTGTGTGCAAGCTGTGAGATGTGGGTGTGAGTGATGGTAGGTAGAGATTGTTGGTGGGTGAGCACTGGGGGTCTGGTGCTTTGGACAGTGTGTGAAGCTTTTGATACAGATGGTGGTATGTAGCATTTGTTGAAGCATTCAATCATCCTGACAACCCGACTGAGGTGGATCTGCCATGAGCACACCTGCTTCAGTCCTCCGGCTCCTTCTCCTTGTTGTGCTTCTCCTTGCTGAGGCAGCTGCACAGCCAGCAATGCTGAGAATGAGGTTCTGCAGTATCAATGAACCTCCCCTTTAAGTACTGGGAAAAGCCTGTGGCAATGATGACTTGTGATTAGACTGCACCCAATATTGGTCCACCCTTTAAGTGTAACGCCAATGAGCTAGGCCTTTAAGACTTGAATTAGTGCTCCAATAATTTCTTTGAGCAGTGAGAATGAATATTGCATGCAGTCTAAAGCATTAGCAACTGGCACTAATTCTCAAACTTTTCTAATGATACTGCCCATTCCTGGACTATAATGAATTTCTAGCCCAAAGTGGCTAATCCTCCCTGTGACATGTGGTGGTTAATTTCCAGAAGGGTTTTCTAGCTTGACTGCTGTAACTTTGGCAGAGTCAAGGAAACCCCAGAAATATGGTGTAAATATAAATTAACACTGTGGGATTTAACCCCTTGGTATATGTAATGATGGCTCTTGAGCAGTTAAAAACTTTTTTTTTTAAATTCGATTATGGGATGTGGGCATCGCTGGCAAAGCCAGCATTTATTGCCCATCCCTAATTGCCCTTGAGAAGGTGGTGGTGAGCTGCCTTCTTGAACTTATGATAGTCCAACCACATCCCTGAGATGTTGGATATGATGGAGTAGGCCATTCCTTTCCAGTCCATTGCTCCAAATGGCTTTTGACTAGACTGAACACAAGAGCAACAGAGATTTCTTTCCTCTGCAGCCTGTTTCAAGACTGCGACATTTCAGCATTGGAAGAATATAGGGGGGAACTTTTATCTAAAAATGACTGTGTTTGGGAACGGGCGGGTTGTTAAAAGGAATGAAACTGACAGCGGGTTGGGAAGATGGCTCAAACCCTCCAACTTCCGATTATAACAGCAGCGCTTTTGGCTGCATGTGAGAAACCCTCATGGGAGAGGTGGGCTGACAATTGAAAGATATTAAGAGGCAATTAGGAGCTGATTTAACTGCAGATTTGAGCTTCAACTCTGAGTGCACACATTTTCCGGGCTTCCTGGAACTCGCCAGTGAAAGCAAGGCGAGATTACAGCATGAATTGAGGGGACTAACCAAATGACAGGCAAACAATCCTATAACCACTGAGACCTCACAACTGCTTCCTTGCCACGTTGGGACTCCATTAATGCAGTTTCTTCCTCTGTTCCCTCGTCTGGACAATCCTTCAACATCCATCCTCGCAGGGTTCCTTTAAATAGCTGAGCTGTAATAGACCCATCCTCTTTTTGAGAAAACATAAATTTAGACAACTAAAAAACTGTAAATAAACCAATAAAACTTCAAATAAACCTTAATAATCAAATTAAAATTTGGTTCTCCAGCCCAATTATGCACTCCAGCGTAATAGACCCATGCGTGCCGCCATCACGCCCGCTCGCGTTAATTGGTCGCTTATCCCGGAAGTCACATGCTAATGCAGTGGTTTCATTAAAAAGCCACTGACAAATGCGCTGCCGACACTTCCGGGTTCCTCACGTGCTCCAGGGCTCCCCCCCCCCCCCCCTCCGCTGCCAGCGCATTGGGACAGTGAAAATTACAGCCAAAGTTTTCGTGGAATCCTCATGTTACCAATTGTGACAAAAAGAACTGTGATTCTTTAACAATAACCACACGCCTATAAACCAAATGCACCCACCTTTTTAAGGAAATTGCACCAATTTATGTGCAGTAGGAAGTCCCTTGCCAGGGTCTCGGGTTGTTCCCATGGACTGAACAAAGGCCCATATAGTGTCAATGTTTAATAAGTACCGGAAAAGTACAGGCTCTTCAGCCGGATTTTAGGTATAGGCACGTTGCTGGAAAGGACCATTAGAGATGCACTATATGACTACAATAAAAAGGTTACTAGAGACCCTGCAGAAGAAGATCATGGCCTAGAAATTCAGCCCTGCAGCCCTGCAGCCCCCATTTTTCTGGCGCTAAACAGCCTCCATTATGATGGGCAGGAAGCGCATGCTCATTACGAGCCGGCAGTGCACCACCCACCATATAGACGAAGGTCAAAAAAATCAGCCTGCAGTGCCCACACCTGAAACAAGTGTTAGGCCCCCTACATATGAAAATAAGGGGCCTAACGTCTGTTTGATGCTCCCACTGCAAGGTTAGTTTGCCCTGAGCCGCTGGCTGCACTCAGGAAAACCAGGAAAACATGTGGCCTAACAGGCAGTCCTGAAAAGGGATAGCTCCATCCGGCTCGTGGTTTGCTGTGCCGAGTCTCCCAGAGTAGGACACCAGTCTCCCGGGCACTGCTTCTAACAGACCAGGAGGACTGTCCATTTAAAATTTTGCACCATGGTAGCGTTCCCCTTCCCTGTCGATGACACCTTCCATCACTGTGCTGATGATTGAGAGTAGACTGATGGGACGGTAATTAGCCGGATTGGATTTGTCCTGCTTTTTGTGGACAGGGCATACCTGGGCAGTTTTCCACATTGTTGGATAGATGCCAGTGTTGTAGCTGTACTGGAACAGCTTGGCTAGAGCCGCAGCTAGTTCTGGAGCACAAATCTTCAGCACGATAGCCAGGATGTTGTCGGGGCCCATAGCCTTTTGCTGTCTCCAGTACACTCAGCCATTTCTTGATATCACGTGGAGTGAATCGAATTGGCTGAAGAATGGCTTCTGTGATGGTGGGGACCTCAGGAGGAGGCTGATATGGATCATCCACTCAGCACTTCTGGCTGAAGATGGTTGCAATCGCTTCAGCCTTGTCTTTTGCACTCGCATGCTGGGCTCCGCCATCCTTGAGGATGGGGATGTTCAGGGAGCCTTCTCCTCCCGTTAGTTGTTTAATTGTCCACCACCATTCATGATGTGGCAGGACTGCAGAGCTTTGATCTGATTGGTTCATTGTGGGATCACTTAGCTCTGCTTATAACATGTTGCTTTCGCTGTTTAGCATGCATGTATTCCTGTGTTGCAGCTTCCCCAGGTTGGCACCTCATTTTTAGGCATGCCTGGTGCTGCTCCTGGCATGCACTTCTACACTCCTTATTGAACCAGGGTTGGTCCCCTGGCTTGATGGTAATGGTAGAGTGAGGGATATGTCAGGCCATGAGGTTAGAGATTGTGGTGGAATATAATTCTGCTGCTACTGATGGCCCACAGCACCTCATGGGTGCCCAGTTTTGTGCTGCTAGATCTGTTCTGAATCTATCCCATTTAGCACGGGTGGTAGTGCCACACAACACGATGGAGGGTGTCCTTAGTGTGAAGACAGGTCTTCCTCTCCAGAAGGACTGTGTGGTGGTCATTGCTACCAATACTGTCATGGACAGATGCATCTGCGACAGGTAGATTGGTGAGGACGAGGTCAAGTAGATTTTTCCCTCATGTTGGTTCTCTCACCACCTGTCGCAGGCCCAGTCTGGCAGTTATGTTCCGCAGGACTCAGCCAGCTCGGTCAATAGTGGTGCTACCGAGCCACTCTTGGTGATGGACATTGAAGTCCCCCACCCAGAGTACATTCGGTGCCCTTGCTACCCTCTGTGCTTCTTCCAAGTGGTGTTCAACATGGAGGAGTACTGAGGGAGGAGGTAGGTCGTAATCAGCAGGAGGTTTACTTGCCCATGCTTGACCTGAAGCCACGAGACTTTGTGAGATCCAGAGTCAATGTTGAGGACTCCCAGGACCACTCCCTGCCAACTGTATACCACTGTACCGCCACCTCCTCTGGTGGGCCTGTCCTGTCGATGGGACAGGACATACACAGGGATGGTGATGGAGAAGTCTCGGACCTTGGCTGAATGGTATGATTGTGTGAGTATGACTATGTCAGGCTGTTGCTTGACGAGTCTGTGTGGCAGCTCTCCCAATTTTGGCACAAGTCCCCAGATGTTAGTGAGAACTCGGGGAGAGGGTGACAGGGAATGGGGGTCAGGAGATTGGGGCTTGGCAGAGGGAGAGGAGGAAAGCGGGGACTGGGCATCAGGGTGGTTGGGGCTTGGACAGGGGGAGAGGAAAATTGGGGACTGGGGTTTGGGGAGATTGGCGGGGAGGGAGGACTGAGGGATGGGGTGACGTGGGTTGGGGTCCAACAGTCCCTGCAGAGGCAGAAGCACCAATGACAACGTGGTGCGTTGGAGCCATGCCAAAAGAGGAACAGCCAGTAAAGGGGTGAGTGAAACCTGGGGATCTTACTGTGGGTAAATAGTGAAATATTGTTTCCACTGGTGAATGAATGGGGAACAAGGGTATGGAGATTGAAGACTCTCATTGTGCATGGGGAGCAGTCAGGCATAGCTAGGAGCAATGCAGGTTCCCATAGCAACACCTTTTATTTGCAGGAAGTGAGCGGAGTCAAAGGAGAAGTTGTTCAATGTAAGAACAAGTTCAGCCAGGTGGAGGAGGGTGGTTTTGGATGGGGACTGGTTGGGCCTCTGTTAAAGGAAGAAGCGGACCGCCCTCAGGCCGTCCTGGTGGGGGTTGGAGGTATAGAGGGATTGGACGCCCATGGTGAAAAGGAGACGGTTGGGGCCAGGAAACTGGAAACTGCAAAAAACTATCTGTACATAGGCTACTTCAGTACTTCCTGAAGCAAATACAGATAAAATAGACCATGTACCACCAGCAAGTGATGGGGATTTTTATGAATTATTCATATTAAAACAATAGTGGTAACTGAATCATAAGGGTCAGCAACACTCTGGGCTAGATTTTCAGTATAGGCAGTTTTGGGGCGCTAACCTTAGCGCCCGCCCAAAGTTAGCGCCCGCCCCAAAGTAGCGCCCCGTTGCCGGGAATTCAGTGGCTTCGCCCTAAGAGGTTGGTGGAGCGCTAAAAGAGGCGTTCCACTACTATCTTTAGGCGCTAAGCCGGCGGTCCAGAGGGATAGCGCCCAGGCGGGGCGCAGCGCGGGTGCGGTCATTTTTGGACTGACAGCAGACCCCGTGGCGCCGACCAGCTCTTAAAGGGGGAAGGGACGAATTGGTCTGCTGCCACGCCCTGCACACTGCAGCCTTGCAAAGAGGCCTCAACACTGCTGCTCAGCCCCAGGGAGTCATGGCAACGCCAGAGAAGGCCCGTCAGCGTGCCCTGCGCTTCTCAGAGGGTGATCTGGACATAATGGTCACAGCTCTGGAGGTGAGGCGCAAGATCTTGTTCCCAGAGAGTGGGAGGAATCCAACCCACCACGACTACACCAAAGCCTGGAAGCAGATCGCCCAGAGGCTGACGTTCACCGGCGATGCCTCCAGGACCCACAAACAATGTCGTAAAAAATACAACGACCTGACCAGGATTGTCAGGGTGAGTACCCTTTCCAGTCTCCTCCTCATTCTTGCATGTACACCTGACATGATGGGCAAAGGGAGCTGAAAGTCCTATTGGCCAGCCCTCAGCCAGCAGCATTGGGACAGTCATGAGCATCAATTGGCCATTCGGCACTCTACACTCTGGCCAAGCTATTCCACCATGGGAGGCAGTGCACACTACATCAGGGCTTCACTCTGGCCAAGCTATTCCACCATGGGAGGCAGTGCACACTACATCAGGGCTTCACTCTGGCCAAGCTATTCCACCATGGGAGGCAGTGCACACTACATCAGGGCTTCACTCTGGCCAAGCTATTCCACCATGGGAGGCAGTGCACACTACATCAGGGCTTCACTCTGTCCAAGCTATTCCACCATGGGAGGCAGTGCACACTACATCAGGGCTTCACTCTGGCCAAGCTATTCCACCATGGGAGGCAGTGCACACTACATCAGGGCTACACTGCGCACTTACAGCCCGTCCTTTCTCTTGCAGGCTAAAGTAGCCTTTAATCGCCAGGCCCGTGCCAGGGGTGGCCGCGCCAAGCTGCAGAAGCTCACTCGGCTGGAGGAGCGCGTGTGTGTGCTCATGGGAGCCCGTGTGATCGTCCCCAGAGCGTGCGGAGTATCCGACCCTCCACTGCCCGGCAATGGTAAGGACCTCGCCTTTTGGCCCTCTCGCGTCGCACTGGCCCATCCGAGCTACTTCCTTTGCCACTGTCCCACCAATGCGCTGAATGCCACCAGTCCTAACTCCCTCGCTGACGCCGTCTCCTCACTCTGAAGCTACTCTTGTGCATTCCTGCTTTCAGCTGGTGACGACCAGGACCCTGAAGCTGCCAGTGACAGCACCTCCGAGCAGGAGGAGGAGGAGGAGCAAGCCGGACCATCGGGGGAACAGTCACGTCCCGCAGGAGAGGAGGAAATGCTTGACGCCTCCTCACTGGACGAGTGCCTGGAGGAACTGTCGCAGGGCAATGCAGCTTCTGGGACCAGTGGCGTCCAGCCACCCAGGAGCCATGCGCGTGGCCCGCGGCCTTCCCCCCAAAGGGGGGAAGGATCAGAGGGGAGTGCTGCTGATCGGCACACTCGCCGCCACCAACGTGGCAAAGGTCCCCTAGTTCGGCCCCCTCCTCCCCAGCGGGAGAGTCGCGACTCCAGTCCGGACACCTTCACCTCGGAGGAGGTGCGGAAGCTGGATAAGATGGCCGAGGATTCGGACCGGCGCCACACGGAGCTCATGAGCATGGTGGGGCGCATGCCTGAGGCCATCGAGTCGCTGGCGACCAGTGTGCGCGAGTTCGGGGCAGCAACTGCCGCGAGTGGCCGCATGCTGACTGATGCCGTCAAGACCCTGGCGGATGTGATGCGCGCACACACCAGGACAACAGGGGCACTCACTGCTGCCACACGCGCTGTCTCAGGCAGGCATCGCCAGGGCAGCCGCCGCGCTGGACCATCCCAGCAAGCCGCCCCTCGGCTGATTGTTGCGGATCCTGCAGTGCGGGCCCGGCCGAGTGCCACCGCGCCACAGCACCAGCCAGCGCATCCCAGACGCCAGCTGGCCCGCATTGCGCCATCCGTCGCCGCCATTCCCCCACTGGGGCATCAAGGGCAAGCGGCTGCAGCTGATGGTGGCCAGGCTCAGGTGCGCCACTCAGCAGACGGCCCCTCGAGGCCCAAACGCCGTGTAGGCCGCCCCCCAGCGACATCTGGCGGAAGGGCATCTGAGCCTCAGGCGCCTTCCCCCAGCCTCGCAGCAGCCACTGGGCAGAGCTTGCGAAGGAGCAGCAGGCCGGGCAGGGGAGGCAAAAGGCTGGGCAAGGTCTCGCCCTCGCGGGCCACTCAGTAGAGGGTGTGGCCAGCTTTCCTTTTATATGGCGGTGGCCATCTTTATTTTGCCCATGGTTGTGTTGTTGGAGGGCTTATTTTTTGCGTTACGCCGACGTTGAGGCCCGGTTTGAAGAAAGGTGGAGTGACTCCTCCCCAGTTTGTGGGAGTGAGTCATTTGTTGGGCTTTTTGTGGGGCCCGTTTATTGTTTTTGGGGATTCATGTGGGAAGGGCTTTTCATTTTTGTGTAATAAAAAATTATCTTTATTCATGCAGTCTCCATGGTTGTTCTTCTTAGTGTTTGTTGGCTTCGCCGGCTGAGGGCTTGCGGAGCGGCTGCATTCATCTTCCCTCATGGCCCCTGGCCATTCCCTGACAGGGGGCTTAGAAGTACCGTGTAATAAGGTGGCATCGTGCGGCCCTTGGCCCTGGTCGCTCCCTCCTGGGAACGTACTCCTGCTCCTCCTCCTCCTCCTCCTCATGCTCCTCCTGCTCCTCCTCCTGAGGTGCTGGTCCAACGTCAGGTGGCAGTGCCTGAGTCCTGCGGATAGCCAGGTTGTGTAGCATGCAGCAAACCACCACAAATTGGGAGACCCGGTCCGGTGAATACTGGAGAGCTCCTCCGGAGCGATCAAGGCAGCGGAACCGCTGCTTGAGGACCCCAATAGTTAGCTCGATGATGTTGCGGGTGGTTTGATGGCTCTCGTTGTAGGCCTCTTCAGCAGCGGTCCTGGGCGCGCGGAGCGGGGTCATGAGCCAGGTGCACAAAGGATAGCCTTTGTCCCCGAGTAGCCATCCTCTTGGGGGAGGCTGTGCCTGGAACATGTCATGCACAGTACTCTGCCGCAGGATAAAGGCATCGTGGCTGCTGCCTGGGAAGCTGGCATTGACTGCCATGATGCGCTGCTTGTGGTCACACACCAGCTGCACATTCAGAGAATGGTAGCCCTTCCTGTTGCGATACTGCTCGCCATGCTCCAGAGGGGCCCGCAAAGCCACATGCGTACAGTCAATGGCGCCCTGCACCAAGGGGAATTCCCCGAGTCTGGAAAATCCCAATGCGCGCTGATGCTGGCTCTCCAGGGCCATGGGGAAGGAGATGAATTGGCTTCTCCTTCTGAACAGTGCTTCGGTCACCTGGCGGATGCAGCGATGCGCGCCGTACTGGGAGATGTTTGCTATGTCCCCAGCAGCGTATTGGAAGGAGCCGGTGGCATAGAAGTTCAATGCCACCGTCACCTTCACTTCCACCGAAAGAGAGGTCCTGCACCTGAGCTTTGGCCGTAGATCTCGGCAAAGCAGGTGGCAGATCTCTGCAATCACCTCCTTTCGGAATCGGAGCCTTTTAACACATCACGCGGCACTCATGTTTAGGTAGGAGCGCTGCTGGCGGTATAGCCTGACTGGGTAAGGCCTACGTGGCCGACGCCTGTAGCCCCCTCTGCCTCTAGCCAGGGCTGCCCCTCTCACAATGCGTCTGCGAGCCCTACGGACATGGAGCTGCAGCTCCGCGTTGGCACCCCATGCAACCCCCATCAAATCCTGGCAAACACTCTAATTTCCAAAAGGCCACTTGCAGCGCTCTGGCCTGAGTCCAAAAATACCTGAGCTCTTGCTGCTTGAAACCAGTTAGCTATCCTCCTTGTTGTGTCTCCAGAAATGCGTTGCACAAGAGTGTTTTCTGAAAAAAGGCTGGCCTTTATACTGGAGAGCACGTCCCCTTTAATTTGCGCCCCCCGGGGCCCGCGCTGGTTGTGTTGCGTTCCTTTTTCCAAACGCTCCAGCCGCCAGCCGCACAATGGGGCGGTCCGACTGAAGTTTGGAATCGGGGCGCACAAAGGGCGTTGCACGAGGATGTGATGTCATTTTCTGCGCGCGCATCCGGGCGGGCGCTAAACTTTGCGCCGGCGCTAACGGGCAACTTAATTTGGGGCGGGGCACAAACTGCGCTGCGCACAGGCGCTACACGCATAGCGCCCGAAAATCACTTCTCTTAAGGCGCTAACTGCTGGCGCTAGCAACTGAAAATCTAGCCCTCTAAGTCTTAGTGACATAGGAAGCCAGGCTGGATATTTGTTGTGAGCACTATCTGCTAATTAAAATTTGAAGGAAAGGATAACAGTTTCAAAGAGTGCTGGAGATGTGCCCAGAAAGATCAGTGAGTGTGAACAGTTTCTTGATGATACATGGCTGAAACCAGCCATTAGTATGGGGCAGAATGCTTATATAGTATAATGGGAGCTCAGTTAATATAAATCATTTCTGTGTCCTCCCAAAGCTTGGTGTATGATGTGGTGGGCATGCATAATGAAGAGGACTGTAATATTGTGGGGTGGGGTGGGGGGGTGACCCCACAGCCCTTCAAGTCTGCTGGGAAAATTATGTGGCTGCTTAATGGCACGATTAATCTTTCAGACTTTAGAAAGAGCACGTATGTAGCAAATGCAATTTAATGTTGATTACAATGAAATGTGCACTTTGGGGAAAAATAATAGAATTTGGAAATATGACCTAATTTGTAACACTCTCTGCAGAATACAGGAGCAGAGAGATACGGTACAGATACACAAATCTTCTTCTTCTTTCGTATAGTAGTAACAAAGGAAATCAAATGTCAATGGGCCGTATTTTGCGACTCCTACGGATGCGTACACATCTCGTACGCACCCGTAGGGGCCGCGCAGGTTCCAGGTTTAGGCACGGGAGAAGGGCCTCCTCGGGTGGAGAGTTGGGCTATTTGCCCAACTTCCACCCACTGAATGCCCGTGAAATTCTTACGCCTGGTAAAAATTTTAAATATGTAGGCCTAGAAATTGAGTGGGCTTAGCGCCCATTTTGCGGCGCTAGAGGGCATTGCGCTGGACTTACAGCCGGTTTTGAAATTGACTAGGGCCCAACATCGGCGTTACACCGGTAGCGCTGCGCCGGCACCGATGACGTCATCGGTGTGCGCAGCGTCCCGGTTGCCGTGGTGACGGGCCCCAGCGCCGAAATTCAGTTGTGGCCGCCTCGCCCGTGGCAGCCGCAACTAAGACTCTGGCAACAGAGTCTTGCACAACTTTGCGCTGGCGCATAAAGGTGGAGCGGCGGCCGGCCGCTTTCCCGCCGGCCGCCTGCCCGCACCTCCCTTCCCGGACTCCCCCACCCCCCCCCCCCCGCGGAACAGATGCTTCTCGGCTGCGAGTCCGGCACTTCCCCGAGGTGCCGGGCTCATTTTTGTGAAGATTTTACCGGCCAGCGGGCGGGTGCAGGCAGCTCCTCCTTAACTGAAGGAGGAGGCCTGCACTTCCCGAGCCTGCTGCACCGCATCGGGCGCCGCAGCGCCGGAATAGCGCCGCAATGCGGCGCGTAGCGCCAGTTTTCAGGCGCAAACAGCCTTCAGTAGCGCCGGCAGCCGTTTGGGCGCGGCGCTACTGAATTTTTGGCGCGCACAGCGCGACTTAGCACCGGCGCTAAATTTCCAGCGTTAAGCCCCGGCGCAGCGCAACCTCAATTTCTGGGCCGTAATGTTTTAAAAAAAATGTATTTCATGTGTTTGAGAATTTTTTAAGTGATCTCCATTCATACTTATGGGGTTTCCGTACGTACGGAACTCCCATAAATATGAATGGGAAACCCCCTTCTTTTAGTGGTTGGGCCGACCCACGTGATCCCAGGGGTGCTTGTGAACCGCATGTGCCCCTGGGATGCATGGGCCTTTGCCCGTGGGTACCCGAAGAGGTCCAGGATCGCAGGTCTCCGTACCTCCAGGACCACCAGGTAAATTCGTAAATTTTTTACAGCTCGGAGGTATCCGCCCGCGGGAAGCCTCCGACCACAAATTTTGGGGCCAATATCTCAGTCAGATATCCAGGCCAAAGCTTCCGATGTAACAGCGTGGATACCTTGTAGGCTGCCTGTGAATTTCCTCTGAGGGCAGTGCTCAATGATGTGCTACAGGGTCTGATCAGGAGCTCCACAGTTGCATTATGGGGATGCTTTAATCTTCCATCTATGGAGAAGGTGGCAGCATCTACCATGACCAGTTCTGAGGCGGTTGATGGTTGTCCACTGTTTGTGAGGAAGGTTTGATACTTCGGGTTGTACTGTGGGGTCCTCTATAAGGAATCCATTCCGTATGTCACAGTTCTTCCAAGCATTTTGCCATCGGTCATCAAGGCTGAGGGGAGATCGCTAAAGAGCTTCGGCGGTGGATGATGGCAGCCTTCTCGTGGCCCACCCTGTTACGTGATCTTAGATCACAACTAATGTCGTCTCAAAGGACACTGAACTTGTTAAATCGACCTCCCGATGACAGTAGCAAACCAAGCAAATCGAACAGTCCTCTCCAGGACCAAAGAAAACTACACAAATCTTTAGAAATGGGCGTGTAGGTTGGTAAAGTCATAACAAGGGCAACTGGGGTTCTGGATTTTGTATATAGAGGCACAGAATACAAAAGCAAGGAAATGATACTAAATCGGTTCAAGACATTTGTTAATTCACAGTTGAAGTATGCCAGTAGCACGGCTATGTGTAAAGGCTTGATTAACCATTCTTCTGAAGCAACTGGATCACACCATGTCCTGCTTTATGTGGTACTATGTGACAGAAAGCCTGCCAGGGTGATCATCAGCCAGCACAGCCTGATTGGTTGCAGCTGTCACGATGTCACCAACCATATTTGAAGGCCGGATGAAAAGCTGTGCTGTCTGTTATAAAGACACCTGCCATTAATATGCATCATAGGGTTGGCAAAGCCAGTGATGGTAAATACCAGATGTGGCCTCAAGCCTACCTGTGTCTCCATCCAAGCAGGCCGCAATGCCGACTGAGGGGGTTGGTGCCATGCAGTGGAACAGAGACCAACCCTTTTCAAAAGCATTTCAGGCTGCATCAGCACTGCAGAGGCATGGGCAGTATCCATGCCACTTATATGAGCAGGCATTTGAGAGGGGGTTGCCTGGAAAGTTTGCATGAGCTTGTTGGACTGCTTTCTTGTTCTTTTTCGTCTCGTTACTTTAAACACTAGATTACACACAGACTCAGTTGTTGCAATGCAGGATCAGTCTTTACTGAAACCTCATACTATCCACAACCAGTATGGGCTTTGTGAGATATCACAGTATCCACGATTCCAGTATGAGAGCGAGCTGCTGATCTGTGGTTCACTCAAATCTCTTATACTAAATTTCACCTTTAAGAACATAAGAATTAGGAACAGGAGTAGGCCATACAGCCCCTCAAGCCAGATTCAGTAAGATCATGGCTAATCTTCAACATCATCTCCACTTTCCTGCCCTAACCCCATATCCCTTAATTCCTCTGGAGTCCAAAAATCTATCTATCTCAACCTTGAATATACTCAATGACTGAGCCTCCACAGCACTTTGGGGCAGAGAATTCCAAAGATTCACAACCCTCTGAGTGAAGAAATTCCTCCTCATCTCAGTCTTAAAAGGCCGACCCCTTATCCTGAGACTATGCCCCCTAGTTCTAAATTCTCCAGCCAGGGGAAACAATCTCTCAGCATCTACCCTGTCAATCTCCCTCAGAATCTTCTATGTTTCAATGAGATCACCTCTCATTCTTCTAAACTCCAGAGAGTATAGGCCCAATCTACTCAATCTCTCCTCAGTACAACAGTGACTACACTCCAAAAGTACTTAATTGGCTGTAAAGTGCTTTGAGACGTCCAGTGGTCGTGAAAGGTGCTATATAATTGCAAGTCTTTCTTTCTTTCATAGGGCAACCCTCTCATCCCATGGATCAATCTAGTGAACCTTCGTTCTACCGCCTCTAAGGCAAGTATATTCTTCCTTAAATAAGGAGACCAAAACTGTGCACAGTACTCCAGGTGTGGTCTCACCAGAGCCCTGTACAATTGACGCAAGACTTCCGTACACCAACTCTCTGTCAATAAAGGCTAACATGCCATTTGCCTTCCTAATTGCTTGCTGTACCTGAATGCTAACTCTCTGTGTTTCTTGTACTAGGACACCTAAATCTCTCTGAATACCAACATTTAATTGGGCTAGAAATTCGGCTGCTTTGTGCCTCCCGTTAGCGCCTGCGGGGGGCGGTAATGGGGCGCTAAGGGGTTACCGACTGGGCGGCGGTTTTGCGCTGGTGCTATCACTTACTGCCTCAGTCTGTAGCGCCTCATTGATCATGATGTCATCAAGCGCACAGTGTCCCATTACCGCCCTGGATGTGAAATTCGCTCCCACCCCTGCTGCATTGCCGGGCGTCAACAACGGCAACAACAGGAGGCGTTGTCACCTCCGCTGGCCGCTTGGGGAGTGATAATTAAAGGCAGTGGTGGTCAGATAGGCCAAACTTTATTCTTTGTACCAGTCTGGTGCCTGTTGAAAGTTTTTGAAGCCTCATTGCTGCGATGCCTAAGCCCTCCACTCTCTGAGAGTGATTGGGGCTGTAATGGAAGCCGTACAAGTTGCCTGGCCCCACAAAACTAAGAAGAATGTTGCAAACCATCATTGGCCTTTCCCTTTAAGCGAGGGAAGGAGCCTCTGATGCCGGTAGCACTGTGCTGCTCATTCTTCAGCGCTCCGCCGCTAACGCCCCTCTCACACACTTTAGTGCCCGAAGAGAAGAAGTTAGTGCTTGATTTAGCGCTCCACTTCCCTCTTGGAGCACTAAAGCTGAATCAAAAAGCCGGGATCAAAAATGGATTATCGCCTGGCAATAATTTTCTCAAATTTCAAAAGTTATCACCCCAAGCGGGGCGCAACGGAATTTCTAGCCCAATAATTTCTCACCATTTAAAAAATATTCTGTTTTTCTATTCTTCCTACCAAAGTGAATAACCTCACATTTCCTCATGTTATACTCCATCTGCCACCATATTGCCCACATACTTAACCTGTCGATATCCTTTTGCAGGCTCTTTGTGTTCTCCTCACAGCTTACTGTTCCGCCTAGATTTGTATCATCAGCAAACTTGGATACATTGCACTTGGTCCCTTCATGTAAGTCATTAATATAGATTGTAAATAACTGAGGCCCAAGCACTGATCCTTGTGGCACCCCACCAGTTACAGCCTGCTAACCTGAAAATTACCCATTTATTCCTACTCTCTGTTTTCTGTTCGTTAACCAATCCTTTATCCATGATAATACCTTACCCCCAACCCCATGTGTTAAGTCTGTGTGTTATATTGAGAATTACTACACAGACCACAAGAGTAAAATTTAACAGGTCTTTACTAGTCGAAGGTCAGGGCGGAACTGCCCAATAAATCATTACACAGCACTTATATACTGGTGTGGTCACCACCGGTATTACAGTATACAGCAGCCAAGATAAAGTAGTGCAACCCTTAAAATAGTTCTCTTAAAGGTGGAACGGTTACATACACTACAATCCTCCCTTTTTAGCTTAACAGTATATATTCCTCATTAAACATAACATCATAACATATATACACAACTTCATGTAAACACAGTTCACAGATTCAGTCTCTCTGGAGGCCTCCTGACTCGGTCCGGATAACGCCTCGGTGGTGTAGTAGTTTTTGGTGGTGTAGTAGGTTCTTTTGGCAAGGTCAATTCGGCTTGAATGCCAGCGTCGGGTTCATCTGATTCCAGTATTACCGGATCGGAGGTAGATACTATGGGTATCTCTGCTTCATCATTAGGCGTATAGAGTTGTGGAGTAGGTTGGCCCTTTTTGGATGACTCTATGATCTGGTCAACATGGCGCCTTATTATGCTTTCACCAATGTCCACGGTATACATCAGCGGTCCTAGTCGTGTGCAAATCGTTCCAGGCTGCCATTTCTCGGTACTGTAGTCTCGGGCCAAAACTTGTTGACCTATCTGGAAGGTTCTAGTTGGCCTTTCATTCATGCCTTGAAATTGCCGGTTCTCTACGTCCCTTCTGATGTTTGGCTTGATCAAATCCAGCCGGCATCTTAGTCTTCTATTGAAAAACATCATGGCGGGAGTTTGGTTTGTGACCGCATGTGTTGCATTCCTGTACGCCAACAAGAAGTTATCTACCTTATGTTGTAGATTTATGTCTTCATTACCCATGGCCTTTATGGCCTTCTTGAAGGTCTGGACAAACCTTTCAGCTAATCCATTGGTGGCGGGATGGTATGGGGCGGACGTGTAGTGCTTAACCCCATTGTTTTTTAAGAACTTCCTGAATTCTTCGGACACAAATTGCGGTCCATTATCAGAACAGATCTGTTCCAGCAGCCTGTTCCTGGCAAATATGGTCCTTAATACTGTGATGGTTTTTTCTGTGGTGGTGGAGGACATCTTTATTACCTCCGGCCACTTGGAGTGTGCATCCACCGCGATTAAGAACATTGAGTCCATAAATGGACCAGCAAAGTCGATATGTACCCTTTGCCATGGAGATGAGGGCCACTCCCATGGATGTAGAGGGGCTTGTGGTGGGGCGTTTTGGACCTTCTGGCATCCTAGACAGCTCTTGGTCATTTCTTCGATGTCTCCATCGATACCTGGCCACCACACAAACGCTCTGGCTAGGTTCTTCATTTTCACTCCACCCAGATGCCCCTCGTGAAGCTCCTTTAGCACCTTATGCTGAAGTTTGGGTGGAATCACCACTCTGGATCCACACATCAAGGTTCCTCGGCACACTGACAGCTGTTCTCTTCTTTGCGAGAATGCTGGCAACAGTGGCTCGCCATGTGCTGGCCATCCCTTCACCGTTAAATCGTAGACTCGTGAGAGAGTCGGGTCATTTCTCGTTTCCTTTTCAATGGTAGAATTTGTTACTGGTAGACATTCCACTATGGTTGAGTGGAACATCTCCACTGGGTCCACTGTAGGCGCCTCTTCTACCGTTGGCAACGGTAGGCGCGATAAACCGTCAGCATTCCCATGCTGTTTTGATCCTTTGTATTCTATGTCATATTGGTGTGCCCCTAGAAAAAGGGACCACCTCTGTAGCCTTTGCGCTGTCATAATGGAAACGCCCTTTTTAGGGTTGAATATGGATACCAACAGCTGGTGGTCTGTCAGCAGTGTAAACTTCTTGCCCTGCAGGTAATGATTGAACTTCTTTACTCCCCACACAAGGCTGAGAGCCTCCCTATCTATCTGAGCATAGTTGCGCTCAGCGGAGGTCAATGATCTGGATGCAAATGCGACTGGCCTTTCTGAGCCATTTGGCAACTTGTGTGAGAGTACTGCTCCAATACCATAAGGAGAAGCATCACAAGCTAGACGAATAGGTAGCTTTGGGTTGAAGTGAGCCAACACTTCCTCTGAGGTGATCAATGCCTTGCTTTTGCGAAAGGCCTTCTTACAGTCCTCACTCCACTTCCATGGTACTTCTTTCTGCAACAGAGCATTCAGCGGGTGCAGCACCGTGGATAGATTTGGCAGAAACTTATGGTAATAGTTAATCAACCCTAGGAACGACCTCAACTGGGATACATTTTCTGGAGCGGAAGCCTTCACAACAGCTTTGATCTTGTCAGGTGACTTGTGCAGCCCCTCCTGGTCAATGACATGACTACAGTACGAGATCCGTTTCTGAAAGAACTCACATTTCTGGCGATTAACTCGAAGGCCATATTCCTTCAACCTGGTGAGCACCAGTTTCAAATTTGCGAGGTGTTCCTCATCGTCCTCTCCTGTAATCAGGATATCGTCCAAGTAACATTGAGTGCTTGGAATTCCCTGTAATACCTGCTCCATGGCCCTCTGCCAAATTGCTGGAGCCGAAGCCACTCCAAAAACCAGTCTATTATATCGATACAAGCCTCTGTGCGTGTTGATTGTGAGATGCTGGCGCGACTCTTCCTCAACTTCCATCTGTAAGTACGCTTGCGCCAGGTCTATCTTGGTGAAGTGTTTCCCGCCAGACAATGAAGCAAAGATATCCTCAATCCGCGGAAGCGGATATTGCACCGTGTGAAGCACCGGATTAACTGTGATCTTGAAGTCTCCACAGATGCGGACCTTCCCCGGTTCCCCTGGCTTGTTACTCGATGAACGCTTCATGACGGGAACAATGGGCGTGGCCCACTCACTCCAGTCCACCTTAGACAGCACTCCTGAACGTTCAAGCCCTTCCAGCTCAGCTTCCACAGCAGGTCGTATCGCATAAGGTATCGGTCTGGCTTTGAAAAATTTTGGGTTTGCATGTTCTGCAATCTTGATTTTTGCCTTAATTCCTCTCAGTGTTCCCAGTCCCTGTTGGAACACCTCTTTAGCCTCATCCAATATTCTGGACAATCGTTCAGGTTTGACATCTTTCTTTCCGGAATCTACCGTTATTGCTTTTAGGGAGTGCCAGTCCATATTTATTTTCCTGATCCACTCCCGTCCCAGAAGTGGTGGACCTCCCTCAGGTAGTACATATATGTCCATTCCTTGGTGTTCTTTGCCCTTGTGTATCACCTTGACTTTTATCTTTCCGATGGGGTATACTTTTTGCCCCGTGTATGTCTGCAATACTATCTCCATATCCCGTAGGGGAATATGCGTGAATAACCTTTTGTAATCTTGCTTATTCATGACCGTCAATGCCGATCCGGTGTCCAATTCCATCTTCACTTGGACTCCTGCTATCTGCAGTGTGACCCAGATAGTTTGTCGGTCAGCTTCCTTACTCACATTGTGAATTCTCAGACTACCCAGTTCCTTGCTGTTGGAGTCTGAATCTGAATTCTGTTCATCCGAACTCTTCTCAGCCACCTTATGTACCTTTCTGCACTTTTCCTGCGGTGACTTTTTGTTGCTGGTCTTCTTTCCTGACCGGCATACTTTAGCTATGTGACCAAGCTTGCCACATTTTCTACATTTCTGGTTTTTAAACCAGCATTGGTTCTGATCGTGTGTTGTCTTTCCACAATGATAACATTTCGTTGTACCAAAAGCCATTTGATCTACGCTGAGTACCGCTGCCTTCAGCTGCATTTCCGCAGTGCCTCTTGCTGCGGCTTCGTGCGATGCTGCAATAGTGACAGCCTTATCCAGTGTAAGATCATTCTCTTCAAGCAGCCGCTTTTGTGTTCCTTCTTTCGACAATCCACACACGAATTTGTCTCTCAGTGCCTCTGTCAGGCTTTCCCCAAACTGACAGTATTTCGCTAGCTTACGCAGTTCAATTAAGTACTCCGCGTTGCTTTCCTCTTGCAGTTGCGTTCTCGCATAAAATTTAAATCGTTCTGCTAACATCAGCGGTGTGGGGTTCAAATGATCCTTCAGGACAGCAACAATATTAGCGAAAGTCTGATCCGCCGGTTTAGCTGGTGATAGGAGATGCTTCAATAGCCCGTATGTCTTTGCACCCATTGAGTTTAGTAAGGTTAGTGCTTTATTTTCATTTGATATTTTATTTGCCTTACAATATATCTCTATGCGTTCTACATACGTGGCCCAATCTTCAACATCGGGATCGAAATCGTTGATGTTACCACGCTTAGGCATCCTCGCAATCTTCTTGAGAAACAAAAAGAAATTTTTCTTTAACTTTTTTTTTTCAAAATGGCGGTTTCCCGCGCTTGTCTTCTTCCCCGCCCACGAAAATGGCGGCTTCCCACGTTTGCCTTTCTCCCCTGCTGGCTGTAATGGCGATTGCCGTATTGCTGCGTTCACCCTCCCCAGTGGTTCTCAAATCGTGCCTCCCAGCCCCTCTTGCAGTCCGGTCCTTTCCCCCCGGCTGCGGCTGAGTTCTCCGCGGTTTTTGTTATTTTTTTTATTTTCTCCCGCGCAAGCGGTTCTCGAATCGTGCCTCCCAGCCCCTCTTGCAGTCCGGTCCTTTCCCCCCCGGCTGCGGCTGAGTTCTCCGCGTTTTTTTTTATTTTCTCCCGCGCCTTTCGCAGCCCCGGTCGCTGCGCCTCGCGGCCTCGGTAGCTGCCCGGCCTTTTTCACCGGTCGCGGTTGAGCTTGCTCTCGACGCTGTTGCGTCTCCCAGCCCGCTTGCAGCCCGGTCTCTCACCCCGGCTGCGTTTGCATTCACCGCGGCTTCCGTGCCTTACGCTGCCCCAGTCTCAGCGCCTCTGGCCCCGACTTCTGTCCGGCTCTTTTCCCCGGCCGTGGTCGAGTTCTCCGCCCTTATATCCTCCGATCCTCCCTCCCCTATTTCACAGCCAATGTGGCCGACTTGCTGGTCGTCGCTGATCGGCTTACCCACCACCGTCATAGAAGGGATGATCACTGCCTGTTGCTGATGGAAGGCTTCGTGTCAGAATTCTTCCTTTGCTCTGCAGACCCGAGTGTTCTCTCAGCAGAATGATGAGGGCGGATGCCTCCTCTCGACGCCCGTTAAACTGCCTTGGATGTATCTCTGCCGCAGGGTAAGATCGTACTCGTCGCCACTGTTAAGTCTGTGTGTTATATTGAGAATTACTACACAGACCACAAGAGTAAAATTTAACAGGCCTTTACTAGTCGAAGGTCAGGGCGGAACTGCCCAATAAATCATTACACAGCACTTATATACTGGTGTGGTCACCACCGGTATTACAGTATACAGCAGCCAAGATAAAGTAGTGCAACCCTTAAAATAGTTCTCTTAAAGGTGGAACGGTTACATACACTACACCATGTGCCCTTATCTTGCTTAACAACCTTTTATGAGGGAATGGTAGCACAGTGGTTATGTTGCTGGACTAGTAATCCAGAGGCCTGGACTAGTGATCCAAAGACGTGATTTTAAATCCCACCATGGCAACTTGGGAATTAAATAAATCTGGAATAAAAAGCTAGTATCAACAATGGTGACCATGACACTATCGGATTGTCATAAAAGGAAATCTGCCATCCTTACCTGGTCTGGCTTATATGTGACTCCAGACACACTGCAATGTGGTTGACCCTTAACTGCCCTCTGAAATAGCTTAGCAAGTCACTCAGTTGTAAAAACCCACAACAAAAAACAATAAGAATAAAACTGGACGGACCACCCGACATCGACCTTAGCACCAACTACGGACACGACAACGGCACAGCCAGCCCAGTCGACCCTGCAAATCTTTCTCACCAACATCTGGAGACTTGTGCCAAAATTGGGAGAGCTGTCCCACAGACTAGTCAAGCAAAAGCCTGACTCAGTCATACTCACAGAATCATACCTTTCAGTCAATGTCCCAAACTCTTCCATCGCCATCCCTGGGTATGTCCTGTCCCATCGGCAGGACAGACCCACCAGGGGTAGCAGCACAGTGGTATACAGTTGGGAAAGAGTGGCTCTGGGAGCCCTCAACATTGACTCCGGACCCCATGAAGTCTCATGGCTTCAGGTCAAGCATGGGCAAGGAAACCTCCTGCTGATTACCACCTACATCCATCCCTCAGCTGATGAATCAGTACTCCTCCATGTTGAACACCACTTGGAAGAAGCACTGAGAGTAGCAAGGGCACAGAATGTACTCTGGGTGGGGGACTTCAATGTCCATCACCAAGAGTGGCTCAGTAGCACCACTACTGATTGAGCTGGCCGAGTCCTGAAGGACATAACTGCCAGTCTGGGCCTTCGACAGGTGGTGAGAGAACCAACACAAGGGGAAAACTTACTTGACCTCGTCCACACCAATCTACCTGTCGCAGATGCATCTGTCCATGACAGCATTGGTGGTAGTGACCACCGCACAGTCATTGTGGAGATGAAATCCTGTCTTCACACTGAGGACACCCTCCATCGTGTTGTGTGGCACTACCACTGTGCTAAATGGGATAGATTCAGAACAGATCTAGCAGCTCAAAACTGGGCATCCATGAGGCGCTATGGGCCATCAGCAGCAGCAGAATTGTATTCCACCACAATCTGTAACCTCATGGCCAGGCATATCCCTCACTCTACCATTACCATCAAGCCAGGGGACCAACCCTGGTTCAATAAGGAGTGAAGAAGAGCATGCCAGGAACAGCACCAGGCGTACCTAAAAATGAGGTGCCAACCTGGGGAAGCTGCAGCACAGGGACAGGACTACATGCATGCAAAAAAGTGGAAGCAGCATGCTATAGACAGAGCTAAGCGATCCTACAATCAACAGATCAGATCAAAGCTCTGCAGTCCTGCCACATCCAGTCGTGAATGGTGGTGGACCATTAAACAACTAACAGGAGGAGGAGGCTCCACGAATATCCCCATCCTCAATGATGGTGGAGCCCAGCATGTGAGTGGAAAAGACAAGGCTGAAGCATTTGCAACCATCTTCAGCCAGAAGTGCCGAGTGCATGATGCATATCAGCCTCCTCCTGAGGTCGCCACCACCAGAGAAGCCAGTCTTCAGCCAATTCGATTCACTCCACGTGATATCAAGAAACGGCTGAGCGCACTGGATACAGCAAAAGCTATGGGCCCGACAACACCCCGGCTGTCGTGCTGAAGACTTGTGCTCCAGAGCTAGCCGCGACTCTAGCCAAGCATTCCCAGTACAGCTATAACATTGGCATTTGTCCGAAAATGTGGAAAACTGTCCAGGTATGCCCTGTCCACAAAAAGCAGGACAAATCCAATCTGGCCAATTACCGCTCCATCAGTCTATTCTCAATCATCAGCAAAGTGAAGGAAGATGTCATCGACAGTGCTATCAAGCAGCACTTACTCACCAATAACCTGCTCACTGATGCCCAGTTTGGGTTCCGCCAGGACCACTTGGCTCCAGACCTCATTACAGCCTTGGTCCAAAAATGGAGAAAAGAGTTGAATTCCAGAGGTAAGGTGAGAGTGACTGCCCTTGACATCAAGGTATAATTTGAACGAGTGTGGCATGAAGGAGCCCTAGTAAAACTGAAGTCAATAGGAATCGGGGGGAAAACTCTCCACTGGCTGGAGACATACCTAGCAAAAAGGAAGATGGTTGTGGTTGTTGGAGGTCAATCATCACAGCCCCAGAACATCGCTGCAGGAGTTCCTCAGGCCCAACGATCTTGAGCTGCTTCATCAATAACCTTCCCTCCATCATAAGATCAGAAATGGGGATGTTCGCTGATGACTGCACAGTGTTCACTGCCATTTGCAAGTCCTCAGATAATGAAGCAGCCCATGCCCGCATGCAGCAAGAGCTGGACGACGTTCAGGCTTCGGCTGATAAGTGGCAGGTAACATTCGCGCCACACAAGTGCCAGGCATAGAAAAATAGAAACATAGAAGATAGGTGCAGGAGTAGGCCATTCAGCCCCTCGAGCCTGCTCCGCCATTCAATGAGATCATGGCTGAACATCCAAACTTAGTACCCTGTCCCTGCCTTCTCCCCACATCTCTTGATCCCTATAGCCTTAATAAATATATCTAACTCCTTCTTGAATATATTTAATGAATTGACCTCAACTGCCTTCTGTGGTAGAGAATTCGACAGGTTCACCACTCTCTGGGGGAAGAAATTCCTCCTCATCTCTGTCCTAAATGGCTTACCTCTTATCTTTAGACTGTGACCCCTAGTTCTGGACTCCCCCGTCATCAGGAACATCCTTCCTGCATCTAGTCTGTCTAGTCCTGTTAGAATTTTATAAGTTTCAATGAGATCCCCTCTCATTCTTCTAAACTCCAGCGACTATAAGCCCAATCGACCCAACCTCTCCTCATATGTCATTCCTGCCATCCCAGGTATCAGTCTGGTGAATCTTCGCTGCACTTCCTCCATGGCAAGAACATCCTTTCTCAGATAAGGCGACCAAAACTGCACACAATACGCAAGGTGTGGTCTCACCAAGGCCCTGTACAACAGCAGCAAGACATCCTTGTTCCTGTACTCAAACCCTATCACTACGAAGGCCAACATACCATTTGCCTTCTTAACCGCCTGATGCACCTGCATGCTTACCTTTCGTGACTGGTGCACAAGGACACCCAGGTCTCGTTGCACTACCCCTTCTCCCAATCTATTGCCGTTCAGATAATAATCTGCCTTCCTGTTTTTGCCACCAAAGTGGAAACCTTGCATTTATCCACATTATACTACATCTGCCATGCATCTGCCCAATTACCCAACCTGTCCAAATCATACTGGAGTTTCTTGGCATCCTCCTCACAGCACACACGCCCACCCAGCTTTGTGTCATCTGCAAACTTGGAGCTATTACATCTAGTTCCCTCGTCTAGATCATTAATATATATTATGAATAGCTGGGATCCTAGGACCGATCCCTGCAGTACCCCACTAGTCACTGCCTGCCACTTGGAAAAAGACCCATTTATTCCAACTCTTTGCTTCCTGTCTGCCAACCAGTTCTCTATCCGAGTCATTACCTTGCCCCCAATCCCATGTGGCATAACTTTACACGCTAATCTCTTATGCAGGACCTTATCGAAAGCCTTCTGAAAGTCCAAATACACCACATCCACTGGTTCTCCCTTATCTATTCTACCAGTTACATCCTCAAAAAATTCCAGTAGATTAGTCCAGCACGATTTACCTTTTGTAAATCCATGTTGACTTTGTCTGAACCAGTCACTGTTTTCCAAGTGCTCTGCTATTACATCTTTTATAATGGACTCTAGCATTTTCCCCACTACCGATGTCAGGCTTACTGGTGTATAATTCCCCTTTTCTCTCTACCACCTTTTTTGAATAGTGCGGTAATATTAGCTACGCTCCAATCCATGGGAACTGTTCCAGAGCCTATAGAATTTTGGAAGATGACCAGCAATGCATCTACTATTTCTAGGGCCACTTCCTTAAGTACCCTAGGATGTAGATTATCATGCCCTGGGGATTTATCGGCCTTCAATCTCATCAATTTCCCTAACACCATTTCCCTACAAATACTGATTTCATTCAGTTCCTCCCTCTCATTAGACCCTATGTTCTCCGACATCTCTGGGAGATTATTTGTGTCCTCCTTTGTGAAGACAGAACCAAAGTATGTAATTAATTGGTCAGCCATTTCTTTGTTCCCCATTATAAATTCCCCGGATTCTGACTGCAAGGGACCTACGCTTGACTTCACCAATCTTTTTCTCTTCACTTATCTATAAAAGCTTTTACAGGCAGTTTTTATGTTTCCTGCAAGCTTACTCTCATATTCTATTTTCCCCCTCTTAATTAATCCCTATGCCCTCGTTTGCTGAATCCTAAACTGCTCCCAATCCTCAGGTTTACTGCTTTTTCTGGCCAATTTATATGTCTTCTCCTTGGATCTTATGCTATCCCTAATTTCCCTTGTTAGCCACGGTTGAGTTACATTTTTTGTTATATTTTTATGCCAAACTGGGATGAACAAATTCTGTAGTTCATCCATGCGATCTTTGAATGTTTGCCATTGCCTATCCACCATCAACCCTTTGAGTAACGTTCCCCAATCAATCCTACCCAACTCGCGCCTCATACCATCATAGTTTCCTTTATTTAAATTCAGGACCCTAGTTTCTGAGTCAACTACTTCACTCTCCATCTTAATGAAGAATTCTATTATATTATAATCGCTCCGCCCCAAGGGGCCTCACACAACAAGATTGCTAATTAATCCTTTCTCATTACAGAATACCCAATCTAAGATAGCATGGTCTCTAGTTGGTTCCTCGACATATTGGTCCAGGAAACCATCCCGTATACACTCCAGGAATTCCTCCTCCACAGTATTGTTACTAATTTGGTTAGCCAAATCTATATGTAAATTAAAATCACCCATGATAACTGCCGTGCCCTTATTGCACGCGTCTCTAATTTCTCATTTAATGCCATCCCCAACCTCTGCATTACTGTTTGGGGGTCTGTATACCACTCCCACTAACGTTTTCTGCCCCTTGGTATTTCTCAGTGCTACCCATACAGATTCCACATCATCAGCAATGATTATCTGCAAAAAGTGAGCATCTAACCACCGTCCCTTGACATTCAACCACATCACCATCGCCGAATCCCCCACCATCAATAACCTGAGGGTCATCATTGACCAGAAATTTAACTGCCCCAGCCACATAAATACTGTGGCCACAAGAGCAGGTCAGAGGTTAGGTATTCTGCGGCGAGTGTCTCAACCCCTGACTCCCCAAAGCCTTTCCACCATCTACAAGGCACAAGTCAGGAGTGTGATGGAATACTCTCCACTTGCCTGGATGAGTGCAGCTCCAACAACAATCAAGAAGCTCGACACCATCCAAGACAAAGCAGCCCGCTTGATTGGCACCCCATCCACCACCTTAAACATTCACTCCCTCCACCACCGGCGTACCGTGGCTGCAGTGTGTACCATCTACAAGATGCACTGCAGCAACTCACCAAGGCTTCTTTGGCAGCACCTCCCAAACCCACGACCTCTTCCACCTAGAAAGACAAGGGCAGCAGCACATGGGAACACCACCACCTCCAAATTCCCCTCCAAGTCACACACCATCCTGACTTGGAACTATATCGCCATTCCTTCATTGTCGTTGTGTCAAAGTCCTGGAACTCCCTCCCTAATAGCACTGTGGGAGTACTTTCACCACATGGACTGCAGCGGTTGTAGAAGATGGCTCATCACCACCTTCTCAAGGGCAACGTCGGAAGGGCAATAAATGCTGGCCTTGCCAGCGACGCCCACATCCCATGAACAAATGAAAAAGAAATATGGCACCATTTCGAATGTCTTTTGGAAATCCAAATATACTACATCCACTGGTTCCCCTTTATCTACCCTGCTAGTTACATCCTCAAAAACTCTAATAAATTTGTCAAACATGATTTTCCTTTCATAAAACCATGTTGACTCTGTCTAATCATGTTATGATTTTCTAAGTATCTTGTTACCACTTCTTTTATAATGGATTCCAGCATTTTTCCGATGACTGATGTCAGGCTAACTGGCCTGTAGTTCAGTTTTTCTCTCTCCCTCCTTTCTTGAATTACAAGGGTTACATTTTCTATCTTCCTATCTGCTGGGACCTTTCCTGAATCTAGGGAATTTTGGAAGATCACAATCAATGCATCCACTATCTCTGCAGCCACCTCTTTTAGAACACTAGGATGTAGGCCATCAGGTCCAGGAGATTTGTTGGCTTTTAGTCCCATTAGTTTCTCAACTACTTTTTCTCTACTGTTTTTAATTATTTTAAGTTTCTCGCTCTAACTAGCCCCTTGCTGCTCCACAATTTTTGGTATACATTTTGTGTCTTTTACTGTGAAGACAGATACAAAATATTTGTTTAAAACCTCTGCCATTTCTTTGTTCCCCAATATAATTTCTCCTGGATAATTTCCTTGTTCCCCAATATAATTTCCCCAATATAATTCCCCAATATAATTTCTCCTAGCTATGCTGCCTTTTCGTGGGATCTGTGGAACATTCTTTATTCCAGTCCTACTCAGGTCCCCTCCCTCACCTCTTTTTCCGGTACATTGATGACTGTATTGGTGCCATTTCCTGCTCTCACCCTGAACTAGAAAATTTAATTCACTTTGCTTTCAATTTTCCCCCTTCCCTCACCTTCACATGGTCCATCCCCAACTCTTCCCTTCCCTAGCTCGACTTCTCTGTCTCAATTTCTGGCACTAGGCTATCGACAAACATTCACTTTAAGCCCACTGACTCCCACAGCTACCTGGACTACACTTCCTCCCACCCCGCTTCCTGTATGGACTCTATTCCATTCTTCCAGTTTCTCCGTCTCCGCTGCATCTGTTCTGACGAAGCCACCTTCCATACTGATGCTTCCGATATGTCTTCCTTTTTCCTGAACTGAGGATTCCCCTCTATCATAGTTGACATGGCCCTCGGCTGTGTCCATTCTATTTCCCGCACTTCTGCTCTCACCCCTTCCCCTCCATCCTGGAACCACGATAGGGTTCCCCTTGTCCTCACCTTTCACCCCACCAGCCTCCACATTCATCAGATCATCTTTCACCATTTCTGCCACCTCCAGTGTGATCCTACCACCAAATACATCTTCCCCTCCCCTCTCCTTTCAGCATTCTGAAGGGACCGTTCCCTCCGCGACACCCTGGTCCACTCCTCTATCACCCCCAACACCCATTCCCCTTCGTCCGGCACCTTCCCGTGCAAGCGCAGGAGATGCAACACCTGCCCTTTTACCTCCTTCTTTCCCACTGTCCACGGTCCCAAACACTCCTTCCAAGTGAAACAGCAATTTACTTGTACTTCTTGCAATTTAGTATACTGTATTCGCTGCTCATGATGTGGTCTCCTCTATATTGGGGAGACCAAACGCAGATTGGGTGACCACTTTGCAGAACACCTCCGTTCACCTTCCGGTCGCCTGTCACTTTAATTCTCCGCTCCACTCCCACTCTGATCTCTCCGTCCTCGGCCTCTTACACTGTTCCAACCAAGCTCAACATAAGCTCGAGGAACAGCACCTCATCTTTCGATTAGGCACTTTACAGCCTTCTGGACTCAACATAGAGTTCAACAATTTCAGACTATAACCTCGGCCCCTATATTTTTTTCTTCTATAATAAAAACAGAACATGCTGGAAATACTGAGCAGGTCAGGCAGCATCTGTGGAGAGAGAAACAGAGTTAACGTTTCAGGTCGATGACCCTTCGTCAGAACTGGGAAAAAGTTGGAGATGGAACAGGTTTTTAAGCAAGTGTAGGGGCAGGGAGAGGGGGAAGGAGAGGAAAAAACAAAAGGGAAGGTCTGTGATAGGATGGAAGGCAGGAGCGATTAAGAGACAAAAGGGATGATGGTGCAAGACAAAGAGAGATGGTAATGGGACAAGTTAAGAAACAAAAGATGACTCTAGATGAAGTGTAAATGGCATTAGCAGCATAAAAGGCAGCTGCCATGTGAGAGAGAGAGAAAAGAAATGAAAAAAGATAGGGGCAGATGTTATGATCTGAAATTGTTGATGTTGAGTCCAGAAGGCTGTAAAGTGCCTAATTGAAAGATGAGATGCTGTTCCTCGAGCTTACGTTGAGCTTCATTGGAACAGTGTAAGAGGCCAAGGATGGAGAGGTCAGAGTGGGAGTGGAGTGGAGAATGTCTTTTTTCTCTCACATGTCAGCTGTTGATGATTTTGCCATTGCCATTTACACCTCATCTAGAGTCATCTTTTGTTTCTTAACTTGTCCCATTACCATCTCCTTTTGTCTTGCACCATCATCCTTTTTGTCTTTTAATCTCTCCCTGTCTTCCAGCCTATCACAGACCTTGACATGAACCTTGTCATTCATGTGGAAATGACTTATGAAATGATACTGGGCGGCCTGCTGGTGGCGCTGTCCAGGGAGAGTATAAATACTCGGGCATGGGCCCAGCTTGCTCAGGACATTCTTTAACAGGACCTAGTGAAGGACACAACTAGATCTCCATGTTGAAAAACAGTTGATTAAATTGACGTAAGAAAACTACTAGGCACTTAGTCTGAGTATTAAACAAGGCTTTCACTGACTACTGAGCAGGGCGAAGCCAGTTCTGCACCTGTGGGGGCCCGCACCCAGAGCCACAATCTCCCCAGTCCCCCTCAGGTCGATCAAGGTGACATGGACTCTGCCAGCCCGCCGGTACGAACCAAGCAACCCAAAGACCAAAACACGGTCCGAGGAGACGTGCCTTCCAGCTGCCAATGGAGATCCAAATGACTGCGTCTATTCTTAGTCCGATTAATTCGGTAGAAGGAAGCCGCCGGACTTCCAATCTTTCAGGCGGGAAGAATGACATGAATCTTGTCATTCATGTGGAAATGACTTATGAAATGATACTGGGTGGCCTGCTGGTGGCGCGGTCCAGGGAGAGTATAAATACTCGGGCATGGGCCCAGCTTGCTCAGGACATTCTTTAACAGGAACCAGTGAAGGACACAACTAGATCTCCATGTTGAAAAACAGTTGATTAAAGCCTTGTTTAATACTCAGACTAAGTACCTAGTAGTTTTCTTATGTCAGACCTTCCCTTTGTTCTTTCCTCCCCTCCTCCCTTTCCCTGCACCAACACTTGCTTAAAAATCTGTTACTTCTCTAATTTTTTCCAGTTCTGACAAAGGGTCATCGACCTGAAACATTAACTCTGTTTCTCTTTCCATGATGTTGCCTGACCTGCTGAGTGTTTACAGCATTTTCTGTTGTTATTTCATAATTTCTCCTGTCTCAGCCTCTAAGGGACCAAAGCTTACTTTTGCTACTCTCTTCCTTTTTACATACTTGTAGAAGCTCTTGCAATCTGTTTTTATATTTCTTGCTAATTTACTCTCATTATATTTTGTCCCTTTTCATCAATTCTTTGGTCATCCGTTGCTGGTTTCTAAAGCTGTCCCAATCCTCAGGCTTACTACTATTCTTTGCAACATTATAAGCCTCTTCTTTTAATCTAATACCATCCTTGACTTCTTTAGTTAGCCACAGATGAATCACTTTTCCCATGGAGATTTTATTTCTCAATGGAATGTATATTCATTGAGAATTTTAGAATATTTCTTTAAATGATTGCCACTGCTTCTCTTCTGTCATACTTTTTAATCTAATTTACCAATCTACCTTAGCCAACTTGCCCCTCATACCCACGTAATTGGCTTTGTTTAAGTTTAAGACTGTAGTGTCAGACGTAAGAATGTCACTTTCAAACTCAGTGTGAAATTCTATCATATTATGATCACTCTTTCCTAGAAAATCCTTTACTATAATTTTACTAATTAACCCTGCCTCATTACACAAAACAAGATCTAAAATAACCTGTTCCCTGGTTGTTTCCATGATGTATTGTTCTAGGAAACTGTCTCAAATACATTCCAAGAACTCATCCTCCAGACTACCTTTGCCAATTTGAATTGTCCAATCTATATGCAGATTAAAGTCCTCCACGATTATTGTATTACCTTTGTTACAAGCTCCTATTATTTCTTGATTAATACTCTGTCCAATGGTATAGCTACTGTTAGGGGCCCATAAACTACTCCCACCACTGTCTTCTGCAAATTATTATTTCTTATCTCTACCCATATAGATTCTACTTCCTGATCTTCTGAGCCAAAATCCTCTCTCGCTACTGTTCTTATGTCATCCTTAATTATCAGGGCTACCCCCTCCCCCCTGTGCCCCCTCACTCCCTCCTGTTCCAGTCTGCCTGTCTTTTCAATAAGTCAAGTACCCTGGAATATTTAGTTCCCAAACCTGGTCACCTTGCAACCATGTTTCTGTAATGGCTATTAGATCATACCCATTTATCACTATTTGTGCCACTAATTCGTCTACATTGTTACAAATGCTTTCAGGTAACGAGCCTTTAGTTTTAACCTTTTACCATTATTCAATCTTATTCGCTGATGCACGCTTACCTTTAAAGCTAGAAATTCATTATAGCCCAGGAATGGGCGGTAAAATTAAAAAAGCTGGAGAATTAGCGCCAGGCGCTAAAGCTTTAGGCTGCACACAAAATTAAGTTTCACTGCTCAAAAAAATGATTGTGGCGCTAATTCAAGCCTTAAAACCCACGCTCATTGACATTACATTCAAAGGGTGGACCAATATCAGGTGCAGTCTAATCACTAGTCATCATTGCCGCAGGCTTTTTCCAGTTCTTAAAGGGGTGGTTCATTGATGCTGTAGAACCTCATTCTCAGCATTGCTGGCTGTGCAGCTGCCTCAGCAAGCAGCAGCAGGTCAAGTAGAAGGAGCCAAAGGACTCAAGAAGCCACTGATAGCAGATCCATGGCCCAGGAAGAGAGCTCGCAGATTCTGCCATCAAGCATTGAAGGCATTGGCGTTCACTGTGGAGAGACAGAGAGCGGTGCTCTACCCAGCAAGTGGCAGGAGGCCCTTGCCTCAAGTCTTCTGCACCATGTGGCATAAGGTAGCCCAGCACATCTTGGGCAGTACTGTGGTCCCCAGGACCCACACACAATACAGGAAGAAATTTAATGACCTCACTCGGGTGCTCAGGGTGCGTAAATACTTCAACAAATTTCCAAATTTGCTGATGATACAAAGCTAGGTGGCAGTGTCAGTTGTGAAGAGGATGTGAAGAGGCTTCAAGGGGATCTCGACAGGCTCAGTGAATGGACAAGAACATGGCAGAAGGAATATAATGTGGATAAATGTGAAGTTATCCACTTTGGTAGAAAAAACAGAAAGGCAGAGTATTTCCTAAATGGTGAAAGATTGGGGAATACAGATGCTCAAAGGGACCTGGGTGTCCTTGTACATGAGTCACTGAAAGTGAATGCGCAGGTGCAGCAAGCCATTAGGAAGGCAAATGGTATGCTGGCCTTCATTACAAGAGGATTTGAGTACAGGAGTAAAGAAGTCTTACTCCAATTATATAGGGCCTTGGTAAGCCCTCACCTGGAGTACTGTGTACAATTTTGGTCTCCTTACCTAAGGAAGGATATACTTGCCATAGAGGGAGTGCAACGAAGGTTCACGAGATTGATTCCTGGGATGGCAGGACTGTCGTATGAGAAGAGATTGAGTAAACTAGGCCTGTGTTCTCTTGAATTCAGAAGAATGAGAGGGGATCTCATTGAAGTATACAAAATTATTACAGGGTTTGATAGGGTGGATGCTGGGAGAATGTTTCCCTTGGCTGGGGAGTCTAGAACCAGGGGCCACAGCCTCAGGATAAAGGGTAGGCCATTCAGGACTGAGATGAGAAGACATTTCTTCACACAGAGGGTGGTGAATCTTTGGAATTCTCTACTCCAGAGGGCTGTGGATGCTCAGTCATTGGGTATATTCAAAACAGAAGTCGATAGATTTCTGACTAGTAAGTGGATCAAGGGATATGGCGATAGAGCCGGTAAATGGAGTTGAGGCAGAAGATCAGCCATGATCTCATTGAATGGCGGAGCAGGCTCAAAGGGCTGAATGGCCTGCTCCTATTTCTTATGTTCTTATGTTCTTAAATGCTACATACCACCATCACAACCACAGCCTTCACAAACTGCCCAAAGCACCACACCCCCCAGCACTCACCCACCAACAATCTCTACCTACCAACACTCACACCCACATCTCATACCTTGCACACACTGACAGCTATTCAACTATGACAGGCACATCACCCTCATGCTCACATGCAGTCTCAGTTTGATGTCATGCAAGCTCTGACTGCTGCCATCGTGCCTGGGTCTACCACCGTCGATTGGCTCTTTCACGGTGTTGCAGCAGGCCAGCAATCTGTGCTCCAACAGATTGCTAGGGATGCTGAGGTGCTGCCCCGGGGGAGTGGCAGTGGGTCAGTGGAGCAGGAACCTGTTGCCCTCTCTCAGGATGACAGCATTCCTGCTCCCACCACTGCCACGCCGCCATTGCCCTTCTCGCTGCCTGTCATCCAGCCAGCCCAGACTGCTGCCACCCATGCTGAGGTGGTGCAGTCTATAGCCGGGCCTTCCAGGCTCAGAGCTGGTCGAGGGCATCTTGCAAGGCCATCTGAAGTCTCCCGCATGGATACTCAGCAGCCTTACACCAGGCGTGCTGCAACCAAGTGGGGCTAACACTTCGTAGCAGCACTAGAGTAGGCAAAGGCACAGTAACGAGAGGCACTAAGGGATTGCACAAGGGTGAATAGTTCATATTGTTGTTGTAAATATGTGTACATTGATTATTGATAAATTTATGAATTATTTTGGGTTCTTTTGTGGTGTCTCTCATTTCAGCTTTGTGCTATGATATGATGTGCGACAGGGATGGAATGATGGGGATGTGGTGAGCAATGGGGATCTGGGGTTTAATTTATTGGAACCGCAGTCTGATGAGGTGATCACGGACCGCCCTTCCGGAAGTCCGATTCGTGGCTGCCTCTTCCCTCACTCCTGTTCCTCCTCCTCGTCCTCCTCATCTTCCTCTTCCTCCTCGTCCTCCTCTCCCTCTTCCTCCTCCTGAGGTGGTTCCGCAATCCCTGGACTGGGCCCTCATGATGGCCAAGTTGTGGAGCATGCAGCAGACCACCACAAAATGGGACACCCACTCAGCCGAGTACTGGAGGGCTCCTCCCGAGCGGTCAAGGCAGCGGAACCGTTGTTTGAGCACCCCGATGGTTTGCTTGATGATGTTGCTGGTCACAGCATGGCTGTCATTATATGAGTGCTGGGCAGCAGTGTTGGGGTTGTGGAGGGGAGTCATGAGCCAGGTGGAGAGCGGATAGCCCTTGTCTCTGAGCAGCTAGCCGCGAGCTTGATGTGGTTGATGGAAGAGGGCTGGTACACTGGAAGAGTCTGGTGCAGGATGCAGCTGCCACTCACTCCAGGTAGTGCTGCATTGAGATTGGAACAGAGGATAGCATTGGACTCCACCATGACCTTATCACCTGTCACAAATTGTCCAAGATGATCCTCACTGCCTCCATGTAAATGTAATGCTCATCCAGCATCCTTCTTTTTAGAACAAGTCCACTGAGATCTGAATCCTGTCAGACTCCACTGTAACCTATGGCTCCACCACCACACTCATTTTCTGTGTCTCACCTGTGATAAGGCCTCGACAGAACAATTTAGAATCCTCTGGGTGGATTTCTCCGGGCTGGTGAGTGAGAGAGAAAGGATAAACAGTAACACTGGTGACAATGAAGTTGAGAAAATAGAGATGATAGGGTACTTTTCTCCTTCTCATTCTTCTTCTCCTCAGCATCTTGCATGATTGCTCTGGTCCACCAGCTATTGTTATGACTAACTCTATATAATCCTGACAGACCTGCAGCTGTCACAGGCTCTCCTTCTTTATCATCTCCAACAGTGTCTGGGATCTGCCTCCCCAGGATTTACAAAGCTTCTCCCTCCTGTGACATCAAGGATCAAATATCTGGTGGTCTTCAGCCAATAACTCTCTATTATTGTCAGCAACCTTCTCTTGTGATGGAGCATAAAAGAGAACAGGATATAAATCTGTTGATAATAGGACAGTGTATCTTCAGAAAGCCCCTCCCCCATCATCTTCCAACAAGGGCTGGGACCTACACGCCTGAAGTGCTGGCATTTGGGGAGGCATACTGAAGCGTGGCACTGAAGGAGGAACAGTTAATTATGATGTTGACATATTTCTGCTAGTTACTGATAATAATGGATGTGTGACATTTGATTCCTATCTCACAGTGAGAGTCACTATAGTGGATGTTATTGGCATTTAAGTACAGTTCACTTTACATGCCTGTACATGGAGTGCAGGGAAGGGTTATAGGCCACATGCATCTTATCTTTGCCATCTTACTGAGGTCATTAAGTTTCTTTCAACACTGGAGAGGAGCCCTATGACTGATGCACTGACTGCTGTCTCCCTCCACATTGCCTTCGACTCCTGTTCCAGCAAACCTCGGCCCTCAATCCCAAACAACTTGTCCCTCCTGCTTTTTAATTTCTACTTGCAAAATATTATTTTGTGGACTCCCTGAAATTGAAGGTACTTCTATCTTGGCTGTGGCTTCTGCACATGGGTGTGATCCTCCCTCTAGCACTGCCTTGGCTCCTTTAAGCAGCAGCAGGTTTTATATCCAGCTGCTACACTAGAACTCCACCTCTCGGTATTAATTTTCCTACTCCCTCCACTCCTCCCCGCCCCACTTTAGTTGTGTCCAGTCAGAGCATGTCTTGGACTTAATTCCCCAATTCCTCCCTTATCATAAGCTCCCATCCCCACTTGGCATAACACTGGCATGCTGGCTAGATTTGTGTCACCTACCTGCCTCTGGATATTCAAATAAGGTGAATTTTTGGTGAGTTCAATAACAGCCAGAAGACCCACACTGCCTCTACACCCTTTAGGCTATAATGCCAAAATCAGGGTTTTAAACAAAATAAGAAATTCAAATAATTGCATTTTTCACAATAAGATGATTATATTTACCCGATTGTCCTTTGTGTTTTTTAATGATGTCATTAAAGTTTTTACTTCAAAGCCTTAAACTCGCTCAAAAGCCTGGGCACTCACAGTTGTCCAGAGCTTCCAATCACATCTGTGCATTCTGAACATGCGCGGTTCACAGAATTTCCCAGTGTGCAATCTGTGCATCAAACAGGAGTTGAAGGGTAAAATGGTATGTATTATGTCCATGTATGATTGAGAAACGGACAGCAGGAGTTGAACAAAACAAGTCTTTACTGAAAGGAGTCAATCGGGAAACTGAAACTACAGAGGCTTACTAGCGCCTTTTATACAGGGGTGGTCACTGCCGGTACTGCAGTCTGAGACCAGTTATTCTCTTAAAGGTACATACACAACAATTCCTCCAGTTTTAGATAAACAGTACATAACATTCATTTAACAACTAAATGATAACTAATTACAATCACAATTACGGTTGCTAGATACATTGGTTAAGTTTAAGCAATTATAAGTTCAGTCTTTGAGGAGGCTTCCTGATTCTGTCTGGATAACGCCTCTTTGGGGTATCAGGTTCCTCTGGCAAGGTTGAGTCGGGATCAATGTCGTTGTTTGGTTCATCTGCTTCCAATATCACCGATTCTGCGGTAGCTGCAATTGGTACGTCGATTTCATTGCCAGGTGTATCAGATCGTGGTGTGGCGTTGACGTTTTCCAGTGACTCTAGAATCTGGTCAGCATGGTGTCTTACAATGCCCTCTCCAACGTCCACGGTATACATGAGAGGTCCTTGCCGTGTACAAATCGTTCCTGGCTGCCATTTCTCAGTGCGGTAGTCCCGGGCCAAAACTGGTTGACCTATCTTAAAACTCCTGGTCGGCTTTTCATTCATATTCTGAAACTGCCTGTTCTCCACATCTCTTCGGACGTTTGGCTTAACCAAATCCAAGCGGCATCGTAGTCTTCGATTGAAGAACATCATGGCTGGAGTTTGGTTGGTAACCGCATGTGTCGCATTCCGGTAGGCAAAGAAGATGTTGTCCACCTTGTGTTGTAGGGGTATACCTTCATTACACATTGCCGTGATAGCCTTCTTGAATGTTTGAACAAACCTCTCGGCCAATCCATTAGTGGCTGGATGATATGGGGCAGATGTGTAATGCTTAACACCATTGTTCTTTAAGAACCTCCGGAACTCTTCAGACACAAACTGTGGTCCATTGTCAGAGCAAATCTGTTCAGGCAGCCCATTCCTGGCGAATATGGTTCGTAAAACTGTGATAGTTTTTTCCGTGGTGGTTGAGGACATTTTTATTACCTCTGGCCACTTTGAATGTGCATCCACCGCAATTAAAAACATCGAGTCCATGAAGGGACCAGCAAAATCAATGTGCACCCTTTGCCATGGAGATGAGGGCCACTCCCATGGATGTAGAGGAGCTTGCAGTGGGGCGTTTTGGACCTTCTGGCATCCTGCACAGCTCTTGGTCATCTCTTCGATTTCTCTATTGATTCCCGGCCACCACACAAATGCTCTGGCTAAGTTCTTCATTTTTACCCCACCCAGATGGCCCTCATGAAGCTCATTGAGCACTCTATCTGTCAACTTAGGTGGAATTACGACTCTGGATCCACACATCAAGGTTCCTCTGCACACTGATAGCTGTTCTCTTCTCGGCGAGAATGCTGGTAGCAGTGTTCGCCATGTGCTGGCCATCCCTTCACCGTTAAATCATAGACCCATGATAGTGTCGGGTCATTCCGTGTTTCCTTTTCTATGTTTGCATTCATCACAGGGAGACATTCGACTATGGTCGAGTGGAATAACTCCATTGGATCCACTGCAAGGTCTTCTTCTTCCACCATCGGCAACGGTAGGCATGACAATTCATCAGCATTCCCATGCTGTTTAGTGCCTTTGTACTCGATGTCATATTGGTGTGCCCCTAGGAAAAGGGACCACCTCTGCAGCCGTTGCGCTGTCATTATCGGTACGCCCTTCTGAGGGTTGAAAATGGAGACAAGAGGTTGATGATCGGTTAGTAGAGTAAATTTTTGACCGTGCAGGTAGTGATTGAACTTCGTCACCCCGCACACTAGGCTGAGGGCCTCTCTGTCAATCTGGGCGTAGTTACGCTCGGCAGAAGTTAACGAGCGTGACGCAAAAGCTATTGGCCTCTCTAAACCATCAAGGAATTTATGTGACAGTACCGCCCCAATGCCGTAGGGAGACGCATCACACGCCAATCTGATCGGCAGTGCTGGGTCGTAGTGAGTCAATACTTCTCTTGAAGTGATTAAGTCCTTACTCTTCTGAAAGGCCTGCTTACAGTCATTGCTCCATTTCCATGCTACTCCTGTTCATAGCAGGGCATTCAGTGGGTGCAGGATTGTCGACAAATTCGGCAAAAACTTATGGTAGTAATTCACCAATCCGAGGAATGACCTCAGTTGCGACACATTTTCAGGCGCTGGGGCCTTAACAACCACTTCAATTTTGTCAGGGACTTATGTAACCCCTCTTCAATCAATCACGTGGCCACAATACGATATCTGTTTCTTAAAAAACTCGCACTTGGGGCGGTTGGCTCATAGCCCATGTTCCCGTAGTCTAGTGAGCACCTGTTCTAGGTTGTTAAGGAGTTCACTGTCATCTTCACCTGTCACAAGGATGTCGTCCAAGTAACACTGAGTCCCCGGAATCCCTTGCAGGACTTGTTCCATCGCTCTTTGCCATATCGCCGGAGCCGATGCTACTCCGAATACCAATCGATGATACTGGTAAAGACCTTTGTGAGTGTTTATCGTGAGATACTTCCTAGAGGATTCTTCAACCTCCATCTGCAAATATGCTTGTGCTAGGTCAATTTTTGTAAAACGTTTCCCTCCAGACAGTGAGGCGAAGATGTCTTCTATCCTTGGAAGAGGATATTGTACTGTGTGAAGGACTGGGTTCACCATCACCTTGAAATCCCCACAGATGCGAACCTTCCTTGGCTCCTCAGACTTATTGCTTAACGTTTTCTTCATGACAGGAACGATGGGTGTCGCCCACTCGCTCCAGTCGACCTTAGACAACACGCCTGCCTTCTCCAGATTCTCCAGCTCTGCCTCGATGGCTGGGCGAATTGCATATGGTACCGGTCTTGCTTTGAAAAACTTGGGAATTGCATTCTCTTCTATTTTTATCGAGGCGGTTACGCCTTTAAGAGTGCCCAGTTCTTGTTGAAATACCTCTTTGGCGTTAGCTAAGAATGTTGACAATCGTCCAGGAGTGACGTCTTCATCTTTTTTACCGTCCACAGTCATTGCATGAATGGAGTGCCAATCTAAGCTTATCTTCCTGATCCATTCACGTCCCAATAACGATGGTCCACCATTTTGCAGTATGTAGCGATACAATTTCCATATTTTCTTGCCGTTGTATTCGACAGGCACCCTTATTTTTCCTCTGGGGTATACCTTTTGCCCCGTATACGTCGTCAAGACGATGGATGTCTCTCTCAAGGGTATGTGTGAGAATAGCCGCTCGTAGTCTCGTCGATTCATGACGGTTAGCGCTGATCCTGTATGCAATTCCATTTTAACTTGGGACCCTGCTATCGTGAGAGTGACCCAAATGGTTCAGTGATCCTCTTTTGCGATTACATTGTGAAGTTTGAGACAGCTTAGTCTCCTGTTCCCGGATTCACTATCGCCCATCTGGTCTTCGGAACTACTGTCTGTCATCTTTTGTACTTTCTTGTACGGTTCCTTAGTAGCCTTTTTGTTGTCGCTGGTCTTCTTCCCAGACCTGCAAACTCGTGCAATGTGTCCCATCTTTCCGCATTGCCTGCATATTTTGGCCTTGGACCAGCAGTCCTTCTGGTCATGGTTAGTTCTGCCGCAGCGATAACATTTTGCAAATCCCCGTGTCATTTCATGGGTGCCGTATTCCTGTGGCTTTTGTTGAATTTCCGCAGCTCCCCTGGCTGCTGCTTCGTACGATACTGCCATGCTGAAAGCCTGATCTAGCGTCAGCTCTTTCTCTGAGAGTAACTTCTTCTTTGTTCCTTCACTCAGGAGTCCACAGACAAATTTGTCCCGTAGTGTATCTGCCAGTCCTGCTCCGAACTGGCAGTCCTTTGATAGCTTGCGTAGTTCCGTAAGGTACTCAGCATTGCTCTCATCTTTATGCTGAGTTCTCCTGTGGAATTAAAATCTTTCTGCTATCAACAGCAGTGCAGGGTTTAGGTGTTCCTGTAGGACAGCAACAATTTCGTTAAAACTCTTCGCCTTCGGTTTGGCTGGAGTAATCAGGTCCCGCAATAGGCCGTACGTTCTAGCGCCCATTAAGTTTAGCAATACCGATGCCTTTTTCTCATCGGCTATTTCGTTTGCCTCGCAATATACCTCGACTCTTTCCACATACGTGGTCCAGTCCTCTATTGTATTATCAAAGGCAGTGATACAGCCAGTCTTCGGCATCTTGAAAATCTAAAATGGCGCCTCCCGCGCTTTGCCTTCTTCCCTGATTTAACAAAATGGCGCCTCCCGCGCTTTGCCTTCTTCCCCGCTGACTAAGATGGCGCCTCCCGCGCTTTGCCTTCTTCCCCGCTGTTGCTAGCGCTGCTTTCCGTGGTTTCCGTTGCAACCTGCAGCTCCTCGCGATTTCCTGCGTGTTTAATATTTCTTTTTTTAAATTATTTTCCCGTCGTGGAACAACCCTGTGGGACTCTTGCCTCCCTCTTCTCGGGTCTATATGCAGCCCGGCTTCGTAGCACCGACCACGCCCTGTGTGCTCCACCCTCTCTCTCTCCTCTTCCAGACAACGCTGCTCGGCCCCGTTGCAAGCCACCCGCTCGAGTTCGCGACCGCCGCAGCCCAGGAAGGATCAGTGTACTACCTGCCACCAGCCCGATTAGCCGAAGCACCGTCGACAGGAACCAGGCCCCGCTTTCGACAGCTTCTCCAGATATCTTCAACTCCGCTAACACAGGGGTGGATGCCCACGGTCGACACCCGTTTCTACTGCTTCTTTCTTCCTTCTGGCCTCGACCTCTGCTCACTTCGCTGTAGGAATGGATCCCAGGAGGTGGTGCAGACTGTAGGTAAGTTCGTATCTGCTCGTCGCCAGTATTATGTCCATGTGTGATTGAGACACGGACAGCAGGAGTTGATTTAAACAAGTCTTTACTGAAAGGAGTCAATCGGGAAACTGAAACTACAGAGGCTTACTAGCGCCTTTTATACAGGGGTGGTCACTGCCGGTACTGCAGTCTGAGACCAGTTATTCTCTTAAAGGTACATACACAACAGTATGTCCCTTCATCTTGTGAGGATTTGAGAGTTCCTTTACTTTTTCTGAAAGACTGAAGAAATCAAAATTGAAATCTCAAAATTTTTATTTCAGGCAAGTTGTGTTATAAACTCCTCACAGACAAGCACGTGAGAGGCAGTGTGTGTGAACAGCAACAACTGTTATCATGCTTGTTCTGTTAGCAAAGAATTTGAGGGCTAAATTGGGCTGTTTAGCACCTGTATTTTAGGTGCTATGTGGCCACCTAACGCTTGAAAATGGGGTCCGAGGTGAGCGCGCACACGTCTGATGGGAAGTGCGCAGGATGCCATCTTGGTAAAGGGGTTTGCGCGCGCACCTAGCGACCGCTGGCAACATGCAGAGCAAGCAGATCATGACGTGAATCAGTGTGCAACACTGATTTGACGCCAGCACTCATGTTTTCCAACTGCACAATCCACATTCCCTATCCTAGCCTCGCACAGCTAAACAAGACGTTAAATGGAATGAAGGACCCCCTACCAGTACTACTTAATGGGATCTTGAACTACTTAGTTGCATGGATTATTTCTTCTGGCTGCTGGTGCAATTGTACGTGTTTTTAAGAGCTTTCCTATACTTGCCTAAAGTTTGAATAGTCTACAGGGAGTTGTGTGGCTGGTACGAAATTACTTTTATGTTCATTTAAAAGCTTGTGCTGAAACAAATTGCCTTGCATGCGCTTCATGTGAACTTTGGCCAATTTCATGAACCAAAAGGGATTTCACTCCCTCAATGTGAAGCTGGTGTATGACCAGAGGCAACGCATCATGCTGGTGAATGTCCATTATCCTGGCAGCAGTCATGATTCTTTCATTCTGCAGCAGTCCTCTGTGCCACCTGTATTTGACCCACCAGGGTAAGTCAATGGCTGGCTACTGAGCAACAAGGGTTATCCACTCATGACATGGCTCAAGAAAGAGGGAAGTGTGTCAATGGCTGGGATTTCACTTACCTGGGCAGATCTGGTGCGGGCGATGTTGGTGGCGGATCGCGTTCCCACTGCTGGCTCCATCCCGCTGTCCAAAATGAACTTGCATCAATAGGGCTTGTTAAGCCTGCCCAGCGCATTTCATGGTCTAATTAGAGGAAGTGGGTCTGGTGACTTTATTTATGACGCGTCATCAGCCGGTTTCCTTAAAGGGATCATGGCCAACTTTATTTTGACATTTGTGCTGTCAGTGTTCTGCAGCATTGAGGTGCTGCAACCACTGACAATCACTGCACAGAGACAGAGGGCTGCACCCAGGTTCTCCCACGCAGTGAGGTCCCCATCCCTTCCGATGGGCGGAAGAGACCCCCCCAGGAGACCAAAACTGCCTGGTTGCAGATTGCAGAGGAGGGCACAAGCAGGAATGTGGTCAGGAGGACCTGGGTGCAGTTAGTACAAAACCACACTCAACCTCATCCTGCTGTGCCTCTCATCACATCCCCATCACTCCTTGCCTTCTCTACCCTACTCCTGCACATCCTTACACAAACCAACTTACCTTGCACCTCCACCCATCCCTCTTTACCTACATTATCACTTCCCCATCTCACTAGACACCCCTCACACTTACCCTCATCCTAGTGCAATCATACCAACTAACAACACACAAACATAGCCACTTGGATGTTTTATCCAATGTTTATGTAAAGTTTCTATTAATGTGCTGTCAAAACATTGAAATCTTTATTTTCAACACTTTCTGGTCTTGGACAGATTTGTGTGCAACTTTGGAAGTGGCTTAGTGAGTTGGAGTGAATGGTGAGACATAACAGTACCTCTCGCAGTGGTGGTCAGTGTGAAAGGAATGGCTTGGGCATTGTAGGAATGCTTCATGGTGTTGGTGCGGGGTGGTGCCAACCTGGCGCATCATGTGGCAGCCATATGGGTGTACAGTGTAAAGTTAACTAAATCTGGCCATCCCTGGCCTCCCGGGCAGCAATGTGCTCGGGTGCAGCATCAGGTGATTGCGGAGAAGGTTGATGTTGTTGTTGGTGCTGCTGGTGTGCCTGGTGCTGCTGGTGTTGGGGCTTATCGTGGTCCGATTCTGTATAAACAGCACCCATGGAATAGATGGCAGGTGACGTACAGATGACAGAAGCGATCCGTCAATGGTGAGAAAGGTAATGAGGTGAGACTGGGTGGAGACTTTGGTGGAAATACTTGCAGCCTACTGATTCTGTTCTGGAAATGCAGTGAGGAGCAGCTTGTGGCTGAGGAAAGTGATCATCTGTCGGGTGGGAGTCTTTACTGTACATTTGAAGCTGTCAAGGAATCAGCTGGAGCAATGGCCACTGAAATCCCACCTCAGGTTGACAGATGTGGTCACCGAACTGCGTGGTTCCTATGACCATGAAGTTAAAGTTAAAAAGTAAGTTAAAAAAGCCTGTTAAGGGTCTGTTCAGTAGATTATTATGAGTTTAATTGGGTCGCCCACCGCTGCCTGTCGAGTCTGCTCAGCGCTGACAGACATGCCATTGGGAAGGCGTGTTGCAGTGGGATAACAGCAGGTTCTTGACCCGCTGTCAATAAAAAACACTTTCCCACCTGACCCATCACCGATCCCACCCACTGTCACCCCGGAAAATTCCGGCCAGTGAGTTTCTTGCAATATGTTTGGGTAATGTGGCTGTCATGGTTGAATAGCTGCAATTTCATGAACCAAAAAGAATTTCACTTAATTCCCAATAATCATGAAAGTGGTAGTAGGTACCTGAGGTTGAAAAAGTGGCTGGAGATGGATTGAGGTAAGAGACTGACAGGCAGGAACATAATGGGAGGTTGTGGCCTGATGGCTTGAGAGGGATCAGTGGCAGTTTGGGTTCCATTCTATTGGACCTCCTCCCCTACAAGGCTTTTAGACCTGGCTAACTCCCCCTAGCCCCCTCCCCCCACCCAGTGCTTTCAGATCCCAACAATTCCAATACTGCCCATCCAATGCTCCGACACCCCTTCCCCAATGCTGCTGGATCCCAGGGCTCCCTTCTCCCAAATCACAGCACCATCCTCTACAATTCCTAGACTGTATTCCCAGTGTTCTTTCTTCCCAGAAGCTCCCCCCTCCTCCCCATTATTCCAGATCCTGAGACCTCCTTCCCAAATGCTTCTAGATCCCAGGATCTCTCTCCCAGTGAGTCCAGAGCTCAAGACATGTCCCAGTGTTCCCAAAGACCACCCTTTCCAGTGCTCCCAGAATCCTGGAACCTCCCTTCAAAATACTGCTGGGTCCTGAGACACATCCCAGTATTTCCAGATCTGAGGTCCCCCTCCCCGATTTTGATAACTCACTGACCCTGGTATTTGCTACTGACCACAACACCCCTTTTCTTTTAAAATCTCTGAGTCACCATAAGCAATGTCACAGGAGATCTTCCAGTGTAAATAAATAATAATAATACATTATTGTACTGGTCTCGCTAGACGTGCTCCTATCTAGTTATCCAGCCAGCTAAACACTCATTCAAATAATTCCTCAAGAAGCGGGTTTGCTGTTTTGAAGCTTTACTTGAACAAATTTGTGAAACTGTAAACAAAGACAAAGTATGTTTTGTACATAGAACTGAGTACTATACATTAGATGTTACATAAAATATAAACATGTTTATAACAACAGAATAGACTACTTGTATGACTAACTAGCACTGAAGCTAAACTTCGATAACTAACAACTAATAACTTCTTATAGACAAAGTATTGTCAAAATACTACACTGACAAGGTTGTTCTCATGTTATTAAACAAAGATACTCACAGACATTGCGTCTTGCCTAGCGTATGGGAAGGATGCCATAGGATTGAGAATCCCTCATGTGAGCTTCTCCATAACTCAGCAGGTTCTTCCTGGAATACTACTTCCGGGTCAAACAGGAACAAGGTCAAATAACCTAATGCTACACACTAACACTGCTATACACTAACTACCACTAGCAGGTGCTATCTGCATGTAATAAATCCAGAACAATTATAATACATCTGAGCGCACCAGGAATGCTCAATGGAAATCAGTAAGATTTTTGGATATTTTCAGTGACATTACATGAACTATCTAAAACCAAGAGAGGACCATAGGAACACTGTAACAGGAGGAGGCCATTCAGCCCCTCGAGCCTGTTATGCCATTCAATTAGATCACGGCTGATCTGTATTTTACCTCTATCTACCTGCCTTGGTTCTGTAACCCTTAACACCCTTGCCTAACAGCAATTTATCAATTACCAATTCACCAAAAATGATTGAAACCAGCTGTATCAGCCTAAATAAGGCCCCATGCTTTAAACTGAATGCCTTTTATATATTTTTATAAGGCACTACTTTGATTTTCCTGACACATTTTACCACCTCCGCCTTCTGAACCTCAGTCCCTGAAATCACTCTCATTCCTTCTGCCAAGCTCTATTGAGCATATGCTGGCAGGGAAAATACACACATCATTTATTTCTTAATTGGATCGTGCCTACTGTGAGGCAGTAGCACAAATCTATTTTTTTAAATAGCAAACTGAAAAACTTGAATGCAAAAATGATTAATTATTGTATCCTGTAAATGTCACATAAGAAAACCCACACCACACCCACAAATAGAATCTGCTTCCTGACATCTATCACCCACTCTTCACACTACCGCAGTGTTAAAAATATTTGCAACTTTATCATTGCAACAACGCAGATACTTTTCTTAATCTTTGGAATGTTAACCCCACATAAGAATCCCTCTGTACTGAGGTGGGTTAACTGAGTTGTGGGTGGCAGTAGGGTCACTGCAATTGTCCTGAGCTGTCTGGGTTAGGAAAGCAAACATCAGCCAGAAACCTGACCACTATCTAGGGACCTATCCCAGACATCCGTGTGCATGGATATCAGGGCAAGACAGGATCAGAACAGCTATGGCACCACTCTGGTAGAATAGCTCATCTAAGCTCAGGCCGATTGGCTCCTTGGTCAAGGTAAGCATGGAATTACATTCAGTACTTCAAGGAAAGAGAAGGAACTGGAGGAAAACACAACACAAACATATGGATTTAGGAACTAAGATAAGCAACTTTACCTATCCTGTTTGATTCATCATCTAGTTCCATGTCATATAGGGCATTTTTTTCTCACAACTACCCTGGAATCAAATTTCTATCCCTCCATTACGTGCTGATTTTATGTTTTAAATGCTTTTTCTACATTCACTGAGCTAGTGGCAATCTATTCCTGAAGTTAAAAATTCCAAGCATGAAGTAATTGCCCTTGTTTGTAATCATGTTCCTTTATCGTTTTCATTTGTTCTGCCCACAACATTATGTGCTAGCATTTGACAAAAAAATGCACCTTCACTGTTTACTAACAGTATCATTAGGAAAACCACAGACAACAAACTCACTGAACTTATGGATGTGCGATAATCAATTCACCTCAAGTATTCACCCAGTATTTCCAAGTCAATACAAATGTGTGAAAGAAAAGTTGGACTGAAAAACTATCCGTGCAAATTGTACTGCATTCTAACCAGACCATACTTGTTCTGATATTTATCTCTAAAATTGCTATTTTCTATTAACCTGCTGTTCGAACATTAGCAAGTTATCATGAAATGCTGTGAATATGCACATACCATCTGCTCCTCTTATTTTGAACTCATTTAATTTAATTCTCTGATAATTCAAACTCTTCTGAGCATTACATTTCCACTTTATTGCATTGATTAATTCAAATTACTGAATTATTCGATTTTTTAACACAAAGAACAACCTTAAAGACAAACACACACCAAATCATTACAACTGAGTTTTTTTTGGACTAAAAACAAACAACGTAGATGTTGTCATAAGCAACATTAAAAGTTCATGCAAAGATTGGGTAGTATTCTAGCCCCTTAGCATCTTTCCCTTAATACACTTTCCCTTAGAACAAAATAGGGCTCGTGGAGTCAAATTAACAGTAGGAAGTGAGAAAGATATTGCCAGGCAACAAACGGGCAATGGTGAATCAGCTTCCTATTTTATACCAGGTATAAAACAGGTGGCCAATTCAGGATCACCATTTTTTGCCTGGCGATAAAAGTTAAAATTTCCCCCATTTGTGTTTAAGACTATCGTATGCAATTAAGAACATAGGAACATAAGAAATAGGAGCTGGAGTAGGCCATTTGGTCCTTCAAGCCTGTTCCGCCATTCAACAAGATCATGGCTAATCTTCTACCTCAACACCACCACCTTCCCGCACTATCCCCATATCCCTTAATTCCTTTCGTTCCCAAAAATTTATCGACCTCTATCTTGATTATACTCAACGACTGAGCATCCACAGCTCTCTGGGGTAGAGAATTTCACAGGTTCACAACCCTTTGAGTGAATTGTATGAGGGGTAATTTTAAATTTGGGCAATGGTGGAAAATGGGTGATATGGCATTAGGCACCCATTATACACAACACCCAATTTTTCTTTCCATTGAAGTGAATAGAAGGAAAAATCAGGCAGGGTGTATAATGGGTGCCTGATGCCATATTGCCCATTTTCCACCATCGCCTAAAGTTAAAATGACCTCCCTGTGTTGCTGCAGAGGGAGCTAGTCATGGCAACAATACTATCACTAATTATGTAGCTACAAGCTCAAAGTGGGTGATCAGCAAGAAAATGTGCTGCTTAAAGAAAGATTCTATTCAGAACCTAAAACCACGCACAATAGAGCTAGAAACAGAGAGTGTTGGATCACTACTAGATAGAACTAGTTCTATGATGTGTGGCAGTAACCATGTTGTCCCCTCAGTGAAGAAAATGATATTTAGTATTTTTGTGGTGCCAAACAAGGCTTTAACAAAGCCACTGCTAATAAGGTCACCTTAAAACTGGCATAGCAGCAATGCCATGATGGCATTTAACATATTTACATATAAACATTAAAGAAAAAAGGACCTGTGATGAGGGAGGTTGCCAATCCCTGAAAATGTTCCAAAATCATGCTTAGCAACCCTAGTTGGAATAAGCCCGTTAGATACATTGGCCCGGAATTTGCGGTCAGCAGCAAAGCAAAGGTGTTCGCTGCTGGCCCCGAAGTACGCTTCGCACAAGGATCTCGCAATCCCTGCGTCGAGAACTTCGGGTTCTCCAACCTTCAATTCAAATCGACGAAGTATAGTGGGGATCCCCTTGTGCGAGATGCTGTGACGTTAACAAGCTGTCTAAACAGCCAATCAAAACATAGAATACTCACAGGCAGCGAACAAGGATGTGAGTAAGCTCTTAAAATCCTAACTTTAAAAAAACTGTTAGCGAGAGCAAAACAAAGATTGGGGCTCTCACATGGGGAAAGGCAAACCTGAAATAAAGGTGGACAAACTTTTAAAAAATTTTCTTTTGAAGGGTTTCTTAAAAATTTAAATTTTTATTAAAATGGACGAATTTCACACTGCACAAAATTTAAATTAGTTTTCCAGGCCCACTAACATTTGTTTAGCAGTAATAACACTGTCAAAACCCCAGTTACACCTAATCCCTTTGGGTCTAACGTTTAGCGGGGAATTTAACAGTGTAATTACCGCGGAAGAGCCAATGTTTTTGTCACTTTGAATGATTTACATAGAAACATAGAAACATAGAAGATAGGAGCAGGAGTAGGCCATTCGGCCCTTCGAGCCTGCTCCGCCATTCAACGAGATCATGGCTGATCATCCAAACCCTAGCACCCGGTCCCTACACCGACAGCCATCCCACCCAAGCCCTATCCCCGTAACCCCACGTATTTAATCCCCCCCAACACTAAGGGCCAATTTTTTTATCATGGCTGATTACACAGATTTCTGGCTCTGTGGGGGTTGGGGGAGGTGGGAGGGGGGCACAGCGCAGCCTGTTTCAGAGCTGTCGTTGACCGACCGCAACTTCAGGATTTCCCCGTGCGCCTGCTCATGCACCAAATCCCGAAGTTGCGGTCAGTTTCAAAGGCAGAATGACGGCAAAGGCGGCCAGTTTGCCGTCATCCCGACTGCAAATTCCGGATCAATATGGGCCCATTCATTACCCGTCCTCCAGCATTTTAAGGGTGCTCGAAGAAAAATGTACTGAGTATTTTTAAATAATCTGATGTCAGCACCTAATTCTAGGTCATGCTGATGAATATAAATTTATCATTTTAGTGCCACAGCACAACTGATAGCTAATTGTGTGGGTGTGCAGATGTCACAAAAATAATATTTTTGCCAAAATTCCTTTAGAAGACTAGAAAATCAAATAACAATAATGCAGAAATTATCTGAATCATTGTTCTATCAATGCAAGAACAAAACTGGACACGTCTCATTATTACACACCCATGATATATTAAAAATAAAGAGGCCTTACTCCAACTCTCTGTTACTCCGACTCTGTCCTCTTATGCATCTGCCCCCTTCATCAAACTATTGGCAGCCATGCATTCAGCTGCCGAGGCCCCGCGATCTGGAATTGCCTCCTGAACCCCCTTCTATCTCTCCACCTTCCTCTCTCCCTTTAAAATCCTCGTAAAAAATACTTCTTTGACCAAGCCTTTGGTCACACCTCCGAATATCTTTCTTTGTCTGGGCATCCATTCATTTGATTATGCCTCTTTGAAGTGCTTTAAGAATTTTTTATGTTAAGGTGCTATATAAATGCAAGTTATTGTTGTTGTTGATGAAAATAACAGTGGAGTTGTAAATTACATTATACAGGTCATGCTGAAAGAGTGAATATATTCCAGGAACGAATTTACTTGGATCAAAACACCATGGGGGTGAAATTGGGTATCGCCCCATTTGGGGCGCTAACTTTGGAAATTTTGAAAATTTAGCGCCAGGCACTAAGGATCCTGAACTTCTACTAAATTGGGTGTTAGCACCCCAGGAAGGAAGTGGGGCGCTAATTCAAGCATTAATTACCTCAGTGGGGCGCTACAGGGGCGCTACCAGCAGAGCGATAATGAATTTCAGGTGCAATGCATTCAGCAATGATCCTTCACATTGGTTCCTTCCATCATTGTGCAGCTGTTCATTTTCAGCGTTGCTGGCTGTGAGGCGGCCTGCGAGCAAGTGAATCAATGGCTATGGCTGTTCCCACTCCCAGGGAGAGAGCTTGTCTGTTTACAGACGTGGTATTGGAGGCTAGAGTGGAGCGAAGGAGGGCAGTGCTGTTCCCAGCCACTGGAAGGAGGCCATCGCCTCAGGTGTTCAGGGCAATGTGGAGGGAAGTGGCCCAGGAGGTCTCGGCCAGTAGTGTGGTGGAACGCAGCCTGACATAGTGCCGCAAGAAATTCAACGACCTCACTCGGGTGGTCAAGGTGAGTACACGCTTCAACAGCTCCTACATACCAGCATCTGAATCTCAGTCTGTGCACACTGCGCAAATAACCACACCGCCACCACTCACCCACCAAACATCTGTCCTGCAAGGCCATCTGTAGTCTCTGGTACCGACACTCAGCAGCCTTCCACCAGCCCTGCTGCAGCCACTGGGGAGACACTATGTGGGAGCACTAGATTAGGAAAGGGGACTGTAAAGAGGGGAGGCAAGGGTTTGCACAAGGGTGATTAGTCAATATTGTTGTTGTATATATGTGGTTAATGGTTTTTGATAAATCTATTACTGGAATGTTGCAGATTTGGTGCTGTGTCTCATTTCAGTTTTGGGGTGTGGTACGGAATCACAAAGTGATGAAATGATGGTGACGTGTTCAGCAACCAGAACGAGGACTCAAAGTCACTGGAAATGAAGTCTGATGAGGCGGTCACGGACCAACCTTGCAGAATGCCGATTGAGTGGCTGCCTCCTCCGTTGCTGCTGTTTGTCCTACTACTCCTCTTCTTGCTCCTCCTCCTCATCCTCATCCTCACCCTCCTCCTCCTGATGTGGTGCGGCTATGCCTGGTGGCAATGGCTGTGCCCTCATAATGGCCAAGTTGTGCAGCATGCAGCAGATGATGACAAAAAGTGACACCCGCTCAGCCGAGTACGGGAGGGCTCCTCCTGAGCGGTCAATTGCTTGAGCACCCCGATGGTTTGCTCAATGATGTTCCTGGTGGCAGCATGGCTCTCATTATATGAGTGCTGGGCATGAGTGTTGGGGTTGCGGAGGGGAGTCATGAGCCAGGTGGAGAGCGGATAGCCCTTGTCTCCTGGCAGCCAGCTGCAGGCTTTATGTGGTGGCTGGATCAGATTTGGCACACCGGTCTGGCACAGGATGAAGGCATCGTGGCTGCTACCAGGGTGGCCGGCATTGACGGCCATGATTCGCTGTGTGTGGTCGCTCACCAACTGCACATTAAGTGAGTGGCAGCCTTTGTGATTACGGAATACCTCAGGATTGTTATGAGGTGCCCGCAAAGCGACGTGGGTGCAGTCAATGGCGCCCTGCACCATGGGGAAGCCCGCTATCCTGGCAAGGCCACATGTACACTCGTGCTGCTTCTCTTTGGTCATGGGAAAGGAAATGTAATCCCTTCTCCTTCTGTACAGAGCATCTGTGACTTGGCGGATGGAGCAATGGACGGCAAACTGGGAAATGTTGGAGATGTCGCCTGTCGCACACTGGAATGATCCGCTGGCGTTGAAATTGAGGGCGTTGGTGACCTTGACTGCTACTGAGAGAGCTGTGGTGATCCTGATCTCAGGCTCGAGGTCTGGCTGCAGGAGATGGCAGAGCTCTGTGACCATGTCCTTGCTGAAGCAGAGCCTTCTAACACACTGGTCCTCAGTGAAATTCATGTAGGAGAACTGCTGCCGGAATACCCTGGGTGGGCAAGGCCTCCTGTTGAGAGCCCTGTTGGCCCTCCTACCTCTGGCCACATTTTGCACTCTTTCTCTGTGCCTCAGTTGCCTCTGACGTTGACACTGGAGGGCGAGGTCCAGTGCCAGTACAACCCCCATGAAATATTGCACTTTCAAATCTCCCCTCAATGAAACTCAATAATCTTCATGTGCCAGAACACTCATTGAAATGCAAAACACTGAAATCGGTCAAAAGGCTTCTTTGCCTATGTGAAATTAACACCGCAGCATTGTTGGCTGACAAAAACTACACCGGAAGTGGACGCCTTTAAATTGCGCTCCTCCAGGGGACATCCAACTGAAGGCCGCCTCCTCTACCTGTCGTTGTTAACGTCAGCGCACAAGCAGGAGGCGAGAGGGAATTTTTCATCCGGGGTGCAACCGGGGCGCTGCGCACGGCAATGACGTCACCATCTCCAGGCGCAGGAGATCGGGAGCAACGTCTTACCGCCGCCGCAAAATTCCCGCCCGATTTACCGGGAGGTGTTGATATCGCCGCACCCGGTCGCAACCCATTTGCGCCCCATTAGCGCTACTCGGAGACGCTAACGGGAGGCGCAAAGGAGCCCAATTTCTAGCCACATGTCTTAATCCACACTTCCCTTATGTTTAAAGGAGTTGCATGCAATAGAGAGTGGGCACATCAGAACTGAAGATACTGTATGAGTTAACAACTGTGGATTTCATTGGAAAGATAAGCTTGGGACGAAGTGTGCCTGTGAAGTTTGGAGAAGTCAACAGAAATAATGGTAAAGACCATACAAATCAAATATTCTACATAATTAATAACAGTGACTGCACTTCAAAAGCACTTAGTTGGCTGTGAAGCACTTTGTGATGTCCTGAGGATATGAAAGGTGTCATATGAATGCAAATTCTTTCTTTCTTATGTTATACACCCATGTCCATACACATGTTGTTGTGCACAAGTGTGTAATAGTGCATGTATTGCCTAAAGGTATGTGCTTATACAACAACAACTTGTATTTATATAGCGTCTTTAATGTAGTAAAATGTCCCAAGGCGCTCCACAGGAGCGTTATCAAACAAAATTCAACACCGAGCCACATAAGGAGATATTAGGGCAAATGACAAAAGCTTGGTTAAAGAGGTAGGGGGAAAAATTCAGTTGGTTGCGCCACCCATTAGCGCCTTAAGAAATTCCGCTAAATTCCATGGGACGTTAGTGGTGGCGCTAACCGTTAGCGCTGCACCACTGCCGATGACATCATCGGTGTGCGCAGCGCCTCGTTGACGCCCCGGCCGCGATATTCGGCAGCGCCCCTGATTTACCGCCGGACGCTATGTCCGACGGGGTCAGGGGGGCCTACCTGCGGCCGGGGAGGCGCAAATTAAAGGCGAGGTGCGAGGCGGCCATTTTTGTTGTTGGCCGCCTGCCAGCACCTGCCTGCGCTCCCATCCCCGGCCTCCTGAACCCTCCCCCGCCCCGCGGAGTGCCGGCTGCGCTCCAAGAGCCCGGCACTTCTCTTCGGTGCCGGGCTCTTTTGCCTGCACTCCCGATCCTCGGGGGCCCAGTTGGGCCCCAGATTGCGCTGCACAAGGCCCCTCCCCTTTAAGAAGGGGAGGAAGGTCTGCAATACCGCAGCGCGACGTGCCGCAGCGTGTGGCACTGCAGCACATTGCGCCACGATATTCACTCGCAGTGCCCCAAGAGGGATGCGGGGCACCTCCAGTAGCGCCTCGCATCCCTTTGGGGCGCAACCACTCAATTTCCGGTGCGGGGGCATGAATGTTTCCGGGGCGCTACTTTTAGCACCCTGGCGAGGCTGGCACCCCAAACGGGGCTATACTCAATTTCTCCCCCGTAGTTTTTAATGAGCATCTGAAAGGAGGAGAGAGAAGTCGAGAGGCGGCGTGGTTTAGGGAAGGAATACCGGACCTGGTGGCGCACCGGACCGGATATTGAGTGGCGCCCCCCTCCTTTCCGCCTGTCGCAAGCAATGACAGTGAAACTGGAACGTTTCCCAGTCGGTGAGGGGCTGGGGGGGGCACTATTTAAAGGCGGCCTCGTCCTGGCTTTTTCTGTGGTAGACACTTTTGCACAACTCATTCTGACAGAGAGATTCTGAGAGATAGAGAGACTTCTGCATAGAGTCAATGCTGTGTGAAGTCGTTCTTGTAGTGTATGTAACCTGTACTACCTTAAGAGGATACCTTAAGGTGATGGACTACTTTTTAATGGCTCCTGTACATTGTAGTACCGGTGGTGACCACACCGGTATATAAACCCTGCGGAGCAAAGTGTACCTCAGTTCCGCCCTGACCCTCAATCACTAAAGACCTGTTTACTTACTTCTGTTGTCTGTGTCCTGTTATTCATTATAACTGCACTTGTAAACACAGACTCAACAGTGGCGACGAGTCTGATCATACCTAGCGGCAGTTTTGCATCACCTCCCCCAGTACTGATTCTGGGGCCCATTCCAAGGAAGCTTCGTCCTCAGAAACGGGTGTCGGAAAAGGGCATCCGCCCTCAACATCCTGCTGAGCACTGCATCGCACAGGAGGTCATCGGGAACCCGGGTTGGTTTTCTGGCCACGAAGTCCAACATCAGCAACAGGCAATGATCATCCCTTCTACGACAGCGGCGGGTAAGCCCGATCGAGCGGCACGGGGGGGGGGGGAAGTCGGCCGGATTGTCAGTGGGAGAAGGGGAGGAAAAACGAAGAAAAAGGCGGAGAACACGACCGCAGCCGGTGTCAGGGGCCGGACTGCAATCGGGGCAGGGACGTGCAGCAGCCAGAAAAGCGCTTTATTGCCACAAGGACCGCGGGAGCGGCGGGGCAACAAGAGCAGCAGCGCAAGGAAGCGTATACATGGGAAAATAAAGGCAGGAAGGACCGCTGGGAGGCGTGGAAAGCAACAGTGCGGGAATCGCCATCTTGAGTCGGCGGGGGAAGAAGACAAGCGCGGGAAAAGCCGCCAAGCGCGGGAAAAGCCGCCATCTTAAATAAAAATTTTAAAAAGTCATCATATTAAATAATATCCGAAGGGAAAGGAGAAACTCAACAAGGATGCCGAAAATGGGTAACATCACTGCCTTCGACAATGATGTGGAAGATTGGGCCACTTATGTGGAACGCATCGAAGTTTACTGTAGAACGAATGATGTACCGGATGATAAGAAAGCACTAACCCTATTAAACTCAATGGGTGCGAAGACGTATGGGTTATTAAGGAACCTGGTAACCCCAGACAAACCGGTAGGAAAGAGTTTCGCGGATATTGTTACTATCCTGCAAGAGCATTTAAACCCCACACCGCTGCTGATAGCGTAACGATTTAAATTCTACAAAAGAATTCAACTTAAAGAAGAAAGCAATACTGAATTCCTAACAGAACTGCGCAAGTTATCAAAGTACTGCCAGTTCAGAACAGGACTAGCAGACGCACTGAGAGATAAGTTTGTGTGTGGGCTCCTAAGGGAAGGAACCCAGAAGCGACTGCTAGAGGAAAAGGATCTTACGCTGGACAAAGCTTTCAGCATTGCAGCATCCCACAAGGCAGCAGCACGGGGCGCTGCAGAGATACAGCAAAGGCCACTGGAATTCAGCACCAATGAAATGGCATTGGGCGCAGTAAAGTGCTATCGTTGCGGAAGGACAACGCATGACCAGAACCAGTGCTGGTTCAAAGACAAAGAATGCAGGCAATGTGGCAAACTTGGTCACATAGCGAGAGTATGCCAGTCAGGAAAGAAGACCAGCAGCAAAAAGTCACCGCAGGAGAAGTACAAAAAAGTACACAAGGTGACAGAGAACAGTTCGGATGAACAGAAGACGGATTCAGACTCCAGCAGTAAGGAACTGGGTTGTCTGAAAATACATAATGTGGGTAACACAGCAGACCACCAAACTATCTGGGTCATGCTCCAGATAGCAGGAGTCCAAGTGAAGATGGAATTGGACACAGGGTCGGCATTAACGGCCATGAATAAGCAAGATTACAAAAGGTTATTCTCGCACATTCCCCTGAGGGATACGGCGATTGTATTGAAAACATACACGGGGCAAATAGTATACCCCAAAGGAAAGATAAAAGTAAATGTGGTCTACAATGGTAAAGAAAGTCAGAAAATGGACTTGTACGTGTTACCTGATGGAGGTCCGCCACTACTAGGACGGGAATGGATCCGGAGAATAAATTTGGACTGGCATTCCATACAAGCACTGACTGTGGATGCCTGTAAGGAGGACGACGTCAAACCTAAACGACTGTCCAAAATCTTAGACGATGCTAAGGAGGTGTTCCAACAGGGACTTGGAACACTGAGAGGAATTACGGCAACCATCAAGGTTGAAGAACATGCAAACCCAAAATTTTTCAAAGCCAGACCGGTGCCTTATGCGATACGACCTGCTGTGGAAGCAGAGCTGGAAGGGCTAGAACGTTCAGGGGTACTGTCCAAGGTGGACTGGAGCGAATGGGCTACACCCATTGTTCCTGTCATGAAGCGTTCGTTGAGCAACAAGCCGGGGGAACCTGGGAAGGTTCGCATCTGTGGCGATTTCAAGATCACTGTTAATCCAGTTCTTCACACGGTGCAATATCCACTTCCGCGGATTGAAGATATCTTCGCTTCGCTGTCTGGCGGAAAGCACTTCACCAAGATAGACCTGGCGCAGGCGTACCTACAGATGGAAGTTGATGAAGCGTCACGACAGTATCTCACGATCAACACACATAAGGGCTTATATCAGTATAATAGGCTGGTTTTTGGAGTGGCATCGGCTCCAGCGATTTGGCAAAGGGCCATGGAGCAGGTATTGCAGGGAATCCCAGGCACACAATGCTACCTGGATGACATCCTGATTACAGGAGATAACGATAATGATCACCTCGCGAATTTGGAGCAGGTGCTCATCAGATTGAAAGAATATGGGCTAAGAGCTAATCGCCAGAAATGCGAGTTCTTTCAAAAGCGAATCTCATACTGTGGCCACGTCATTGACCAGGAAGGGCTCCATAAGTCACCTGACAAGATCGAAGCTGTTGTCAAAGCTCCAGCACCGGAAAATGTATCCCAGTTGAGGTCGTTCCTCGGGTTGGTTAACTATTACCACAAGTTTCTTCCAAATTTATCCACGGTGTTACACCCACTAAACATTCTTTTGCAAACAGGAATACCATGGAAGTGGAGCGATGATTGTAAGCGGGCTTTTCAAAAGAGCAAGGCACTGATCACCTCTAAGGAAGTGTTGGCTCACTTTAACCCAACGCTGCCTATTCGCTTAGCTTGTGATGCTTCTCCATATGGTATCGGGGCAGTGCTCTCACATAAGTTTCCAGATGGCTCGGAAAGGCCAGTTGCTTTCGCATCCAGATCATTGACCTCCGCTGAGCGCAACTATGCTCAGATAGATAGGGAGGCTCTCAGCCTCGTGTGGGGAGTTGAGAAATTTAACCATTACCTGCAAGGCCAAAAGTTTAAGCTGCTGACAGATCACCAGCCGTTGGTTTCCATTTTCAACCCTAAGAAGGGTGTTCCGGTAATGACGGCGCAGAGGCTTCAGAGATGGTCCCTTTTCCTAGGGGCACATCAATATGATATTGAGTTCAAAGGTACAAAGCAACATGGTAATGCTGATGGGCTGTCGCGCCTGCCACTACCTACAGCGGAAGAGGCACCGGCAGTTGACCCTGTCGAGATATTTCACTCGACCATCACCGAATGCTTACCAGTCACCAATGCGGGTATTGAAAGAGAGACCCGAAATGACCCGACACTGTCTCGGGTCTACGAATTGACAGTGAAGGGATGGCCAGCACATGGCGAACCACTGTTACCAGCATTCTCAGCCAGACGAGAACAGCTGTCCGTATGTCAAGGAACATTGATGTATGGAACAAGGGTGATTATTCCTCCTAAATTAAGGGAGAGAGTTCTAAAAGAATTGCATGAAGGTCATCTGGGGGGAGTCAAGATGAAAAGCCTTGCTAGGGCTTATGTGTGGTGGCCAGGTATCGACAAACAAATAGAGGATCTGACTAAAAGCTGCTCAGGGTGCCAAAAAGTTCAGAACGCACCTCCAATTGCACTGCTGCATCCGTGGGAATGGCCTTCAGCCCCATGGCAACGTGTGCATATCGACTTTGCAGGTCCATTCATGGATTCCATGTTTTTGATAGCAGTAGACGCACATTCTAAATGGCCAGAAGTGATTAAGATGTCAACCACTACCTCTGAGAAGACGATTGCAGTTCTAAGAACCATATTTGCAAGGAATGGATTGCCGGAGCAAATATGTTCAGACAACGGACCACAGTTCGTGTCAGAAGAATTCCAGAAATTCATGAAAAAGAATGGGGTGAAACACTATACATCTGCCCCATATCATCCGGCTACAAATGGGTTGGCCGAGAGATTTGTACAAACGTTCAAAAAGGCGATAAAGGCCATGAGTGAAGATCATATTCCACTACAACACAAGGTGGACAATTTCCTAATGGCGTATCGAAATGCCACGCATGCAGTGACAAATCAAAGCCCTGCCATAATGTTCTATAACAGAAGGTTGCGGTCCCGGTTGGATTTGTTAAAACCCAATGTGCGACGGGAAGTCGAACACAAGCAATTCCAGCATGTAAATAAAAAGGCCACTCGTAGTTTTGAAATAGGACAACCAGTGTTGGCCAGGGACTATAGGGATGATAAATGGCAACCTGGGACAATTTGTGCACGACAGGGACCCTTGATGTACACGGTAGACGTTGGAGAGAACGTAATATGACGTCATGCTGACCAACTTGTGGAATCGAGAACAAGGGTCGACCCCATGTCTACGGCAGAGACACCAGTTGAAGAACTTATTGAGCCTGTAGTATCTACCTCAGACTCGAACGTATTGGATGATGTTGAATCCATAGGAGATCAAGTGGATGAGTCACCCCAGCAACGGGAACCAGAGATCCCTGAAAGGCGTTATCCGGGCCGGATCAGGAGGCCTCCTCAGAGACTGAATCTTTGAACTGTTCTTGTGTGTTAATTGTATATATGTTATCCATGTAGTGTATTAATTGGGGGTGTCCACTGTTACACTACAATTCCTCCCCTTTTAGCTTATGTAACCTGTACTACCTTAAGAGGATACCTTAAGGTGATGGACTACTTTTTAACGGCTCCTGTACATTGTAGTACCGGTGGTGACCACACCGGTATATAAACCCTGCGGAGCAAAGTGTACCTCAGTTCCGCCCTGACCCTCAATCACTAAAGACCTGTTTACTTACTTCTGTTGTCTGTGTCCTGTTATTCATTATAACTGCACTTGTAAACACAGACTCAACAGTTCTGGCTACTGAGCATTACTTTGCAGGTACATTTGGATTTGACCTTCATTACTTCGATTGCCAAGAGACTTGGGGGCCACACTGATTCGATGCATCGTCCTGCGCCTGCAGAATCGGAGGCAACAGAGACGCAGAGAGAGAGTGGCACTCATGGCCAGATGGAGGAAGGCCAACAGGCCTCTGCACAGGAGACCTTACCTTCCCAGGGTATTCCGGGAACAATTCTCCTACATTAATTTGTCTGAGGAGCAGTGTTTGTGCAGGCTGCGCTTCAGCAAGGAGGTGGTCACTGAACTCTGCCACCTGCTGCAGCCAGATCTGCAGCCTCAGCTGAGGACTAGGACGTCTCTGTCGGTGGCCGTGAAGGTCACAGTGGCTCTGAATTTTTATGCCACTGGCTCCTTTCAAGCAGCTATGGGGGACATTGCCAATATCTCCCAGTTTGCGGTCCATTGCTGTATCCGTCAGGCCACAAATGCCCTCTATAAAAGGAGACGCCAGTACATCTTTTTCCCGATGACCCGGGCCAAACAACATGAACGCACATTGGGCTTTGCAAAGATAGCAGGCTTCCCCATGGTGCAGGGCGCCATTGATTGCACGTATGTGGCATTGCGGGCACCGCAGGAGAATGCAGACGTTTTCCAAAACTGCAAGGGGTTCCACTCCTTAAACATCCAGTTGGTCTGTGACCACAGACAGCTGATACTCACTGTCAATGCCCCCTATCCTGGCAGCAGCCATGATGCTTTCATCCTGCGCCAGACTGGTGTGCCAGAACTTTTCCAGGCACCGCATCAGCCAAGTGGTTGGCTCCTCGGGGACAAGGGTTATCCACTCTGCACCTGGCTGATGACACTGCTCCGTAACCCCAACACCCCTGCTGAGCTGCGGTACAATGAGAGCCATCTCGCCACCAGGAACATCACTGAGCAGATGATCGGTGTGCTCAAGCAACGGTTCCGCTGTCTGGACCACTCAGGACGAGCCCTGCAGTTCTCGCCTGAGCGAGTCTCCCTCTTCATAGTTGTGTTCTGCATTCTTCATAACCTGGCAATCCTCAGGACCCAGCCAATGCCACCAGGCCTCGGAGCACCACCGGAGGAGGAGGAAGAGGAGGAGGAAGAGGAGGAGGATGATCAGCAGCAGCACCGAGGTGGGAGGGAGGCCCACAATGTTGAAACTGCAAGGGCCGTCCATCAACGATTGATAACAAGCCGCTTCTAGGCCCCCACTGAGGAAATGGCTTCTGGCATGGAGAACAACATGAATGAAAGCAACCTGCAACCCCAAAGCCTGCCAAGGCAGCAATGATTCCAAAGGCCAAACTTGTACATTTTGAATACAAAAACTTTTTTATTTTACAAACTCTGTGTGTGTCATTTCTTCATGACAAACTAATAGAAACAAACACAAAAAATTATTAATTAACATAACTGGTTCTCACAACCTGGAGATAATGGCCAAAACACTAAACAAAAGTTATTACACGAAACTCAGCCTTTAATAAAAACATTCCCAATATTTCATCACACCTCCTACTTTTTGCCCTTCGAGGGTGATTTTCTTCCCTTGCGCACTTGCCCCCTTCCCACCCTACTGCTCCTCCGTAATGGGGCCCCAGTGGCTGCAGCAAGGCTGGTGGAAGGCTGCTGATTGTCAGAACCTGAGACTACAGATGCCCTTGAAGGACGGCCTTGACCAGCTCTGGGCCTGGAGGGCCCGGCTGTAGACTGCACCAACTCTGCATGGGTGGCAGCAGTCTGGGCTACAAGCGGTGGCAAGTGTAATGGGGAAGTGACAGAGGTGGCAGCAGGAATGCTGTCATCTTGAGAGAGGACAGCAAATCCCTGCTCGACCGACTGCTGGAGCACAGATTGCTGGCCTGCTGCGGCGCGGTGAGAGCCCCAGGGAAATGTGTCTGAACCAGCGACAATGGTAGCAGTCAGTGCTTGCATGGCCTCAATCTGAGTCTGCACGAGACCAGTCTGAGATTGGATCATGGCAGCCAGTGACTGAATTGCAGCACTAGGCATTTGCGTGGCATCCGCCTGTGCTACAGCGACGTGCTCCACACTCCTTGCCAGTGCATCAATGCATTCGGGCACCCTTCCCACTGCACCCATGAGCTGAGTGTGCATGTCCACCTCCTGAGTGTTCATTTCAGCGATGAGCCGCTCCTCCTCCGCATCCAGTGCAGCAGGACTCGCTGGCCTACTCTCCCTCCAGGGAGAAGGCTCTGATCTTCCCTAGCCACATCCCATTGCTGCAGCCCACTGGGTCCCGGAGCTTCACCCTCATCAGAGCCTTCCCCCCTGCTCCCCTCCAGGGAAGACGTGGTCCCAGTGTGGGCATGGGCTTCCTTGGGAGAGGTGGCGCTTCCTCTTCCTTCTTGCCTGCAGCTTCTCTCCCACTGGCAGCTTGAGGGCCCGTCTCCTCAGCTGGTGAATCACCATCTGAAAGCAGGGAGGTACAAGAGGTACAAGAGTGGCTTTAGCGTCAGGACAGGGGGCAGTAAGGGAGGAAGGAGTGGAGCAATTTAGTAAGTTGGATTGAAAGTGTCAAAGTCTGGTGTTGGGAGGGACAAGTGGAATGAAAGAGGAGAGAAAGCAGATGACCTTACCATTGCTGACCCGAACGGGGTCGACCTCTCCGGGGGCGACGGGACCAATCACCCGGCTTGCCACAATCCTGTGGACACGTGCCTCAAGATCACTGAGGGGTTGCAGCTGAGGCCGCCCTCCACCTGTCCGTTGCTGCTGTCTCCTGTTATGAGATAGCTTGGCCTGCAAGAAAAAGGACGGCGTCTGAGTAAATATACAGCCATGGTCTTGCCTGATATGCCTCCGATAGTTGAATAGCCCTTACTGTATGTAGCCATGGTCTTGCCTGATGTGCCTCCAATAGTTGAATAGCCCTTCATGTATGCAGCCATGGTCTTGCCTGATGTGCCTCCCATAGTTGAATAGCCCTTACTGTATGCAAGGTGTGGGATGTGCGTGTGTGTTTCATGAGAGGGCCATAGGTGTTGGATGAGTGTTGGGCATTGAGGTTTTAAGACCCTCTGGCCATAAGTGAGGTTGAAATGGAGGGATGGAGAGGTATTGAAAAAAGGCCACTCACCCTGACGACCCGAGTGAGGTCGTTGAACTTTTTGCGACCTTGAGTACGGGTCCTGGGCACCATGCTCCTGGAGGAGACATGCTGAGCCACCTCCCTCCACACTCTTCTGTAGTCGCGCGGCAAATGGTAGGGTAGAGTAAAGATGTTCTGCGCTCCACCGTGCCAACCAGAGCCTCCAAGGCCCGCTCGCTGAAGCACTGAGCTCGTTCTCTCACCCTCCTTGGCTAGAAAATGTAGTCACAGGTCTCTCCAGGCCGAGATTCAAGGCTCCAATGAGCAGGGTGTGGCTGGAGAGCAAGATCAACCCTCCCCTTTAAGAACTGGCCGGCGCCAGTGTGTCTGTGTTCCATCGCTAACTGACATCACCTGTGCTGCGCCCGCGCTCTGAGGTGGCGCCTTGCTCATCGGCCTTTGCGCCTTAAGACAGGTGTGCAGCGCCTGATTTAGCGCTCCAATCACCTCCAGGGGCGATAAAAGCCAAGTTTGCAGTCGGAGGCAATAATTAGCGCCAGGCGATACTGAATTTCTCCCCCTTAAACTCTTATGCTGGTAAAAGCAGGCATAAGATTTTTAAAGGCTTTTAGCGGGCGGAAGTTGTGCAGAAAGCGGAACTCTCTGCCCGCGGAGGCCTATTTCCCGGGCAGACGGATGATCTGTCAAGAGAATTCTTGACAGATCGCAAGTGCTGGGTTTTAGCGCATGCCTGAAACCGGCACTTGCGAGACCCCTACGGGTGCATACACAGCTCGTACGCACCCGTGGGGGTCGCAAATTACGGCCCATCATCTCTACGCCTTTATTATGTTATAAACTTTATTTTCAACATTTTTACATATGCATTAATAGGCTGGCAGAATAATAAAAGGCAGCCTGAAAATTCAAATATATATACCTTGAGTATGTTGATTAGTTCAGTTTTTGCTCTTTTATCTGTACATTTTCCTCACTGCTCATAGTAATAAACTGTTGCTGTTTAATGATTAAGGAATCAGAGCACGATAAAGAAAATGTGACACCAGTGAGTGATGCCAGAGGCCTAACAGATCGCAAGTGTATCCTATCGTACCAATATATTGCTAGAAGCTGTCTTGTGGCTTTGCTTATGGCAAGTCAGAGGTCACACGTTTCTCAGAGTATGAGCGAGCTGTGGTGTAGCAGTTGGGGAGGGGGACACATTTCCAGTGAAAGAATTTGGTAAAAAAAAGTCTGTGAGATCTACCCATAGATACTGAAGTTTTATTTGATTAGCTCCTGGAGAATAAATGTTTTTCTTCCCTACTGCAGCTAGATAAATAACCAGCTACCAAGGCGGGATTTTCAACTTCCACCCAAAATGGGCAGAGCAGCTGCACCAGCTGTCTGAAACTATGAAAAACATAGCAGTTTAACCCCCAAAAAAGAGAAGCTTGTAACTAATCTATTAGCACAGAATGATTGCAATATGTTCAATATTTGGAGACACAGTGGTTTCATTAAAGTCTTCAGGACCGCCCTCTTTCCTTGGCCCTCTTTCCAATGTTCATTTTAACATATTTTTGCTCAACTGTCCATTATAGTACTAATGTAAGAAGTCACACAACACCAGGTTATAGTCCAACAGTTTTATTTGAAATCACAAGCTTTCAGAGCGCTGCTCCTTCGTCAGGTAAAGTGGAGAGATTAATGAGAAGTTTATTGTGCCCATCCAAATTTTCATCAAAGTTTTTCAGCTTTCTAGTGGGAATATCAAACGTAATATTGGCTACCTGACTAAATGAACTAACTTGTGTTTACTTTACTAAGGTATAAACCAATCATAATTCTTCATTTATTGTTAGCTGTGTCTATTTTATGTTTAGACTGGTTAGAATGATCCATAATCTACAGTGGATCAGTCAACTTTTGATCAGTATTTGTAGGTTGTAAATAAGGTTTCTAACAGGTCTGTATATCTTCATAAATTACCCCCAAAACCAGAGCATAGCATCTCCCATGTCATATCTATAGCCTAGAATTGCTGTTTGCTATGTTAACATATTTATGCGATATTCCTGTCTGCTATTTTAATTGTTTATTTTAAATGGATTAATGTCTCCATTAAAATAGCAACTTGTTATCCAAAGGTGTTGCGCCTTTAGCCGATAATATCAAAAATGGTAATTTCTGGGTTTATATTCCTGACAATGCTCTGAAATGTGACTGCCCCTATGAGCAAATCAAAGAGTGGTGTGAAGATTTATTGCTGCTGGCTCGCCATGGTATTTTTGTAACAGCATAATGAACTTCAAATGTAACTTTCTTCTGAGGGCTCCTCTCACTAAATGTCAGAATCGTCAGGATTAGTGCTCCGATAAAAAATATACTTTGAGCACTGTATTCAGCTGACAGCCTAATAATAACCATATCATGAGATGCATGAAAACTCAGAGATGATTTGCATGCTGCCAGTATAATTATTCCATCCCAAGCAAGTGCACTAAGCACAAAGGGCATATGTTCACAATTCATAGAAACATAGAAGATAGGAGCAGGAGTAGGCCATTCGACCCCTTGAGCCTGTTCCGCCATTTAATGAGATCTAGTCTGTCTGGTCCTGTTAGAATTTTATAAGTTTCAATGAGATCCCCTCTCATTCTTCTAAACTCTAGTGAATATAAGGCTAATCGACCCAATCTCTCTTCATACATCATTCCTGCCATCCCAGGTATCAGTCTGGTGAATCTTTGCTGCACTCCCTCCATGGCAAGAACATCCTTCCTCAGATAAGGTGACCAAAACTGCACACAATACTCAAGGTGTGGTCTCACCAAGGCCCTGCACAACTGAAGCAAGACATCCTTGCTCCTGTACTCGAATCCTCTCGCTATGAACGCCAACATACCATTTGCCTTCTTAACTGCCTGCTGCACCTGCATGCTTACCTTCAGCGACTGGTGCACAAGGACACCCAGGTCTCGTTGCAATTCCCCTTTTCCCAATCTACTGCCGTTCAGATAATAATCTGTCTTCCTGTTTTTGCCACCAAAGTGGATAACCTCGCATTTATCCACATTTTACTGCATCTGCCATGCATCTGCCCAATCACCCAACCTGTCCAAATCATACTGGAGTTTCTCTGCATCCTCCTCACAGCACACATGCCCACCCAGCTTTGTGTCGTCTGCAAACTCGGAGATATTACATCTAGTTCCCTCGTCTAGATCATTTATATATATTGTGAATAGCTGGGGTCCTAGGACCGATCCCTGCGGTACCCCACTAGTCACTGCCTGCCACTCGGAAAAAGACCCGTTTATTCCAACTCTTTGCTTCCTGTCTGCCAAACAGTTCTTTATCCAAGTCAATACCTTGCCCCCAATCCCTTGTGCCTTAACTTTACACGCTAATCTCTTATGCGGGACCTTATCGAAAGCCTTCTGAAAGTCCAAATACACCACATCCACTGGTTCTCCCTTATCTATTCTACCAGTTACATCCTCAAAAAATTCCAGTAGATTAGTCAAGCACGATTTTCCTTTTGGAAATCCATGTTGACTTTGTCCGACCCTGTCACTGTTTTCCAAGTGCTCTGCTATTACATCTTTTATAATGGACTCTAGCATTTTCCCCACTACCGATGTCAGGCTTACCGGTCTATAATTCCCCGTTTTCTCTCTACCACCTTTTTTAAATAGTGGGGTTACATTAGCTACCCTCCAATCCATGGGAACTGTTCCAGAGTCTATAGAATTTTGGAAGATGATCAGCAATGCATCTACTATTTCTGGGGCCACTTCCTTAAGTACCCTAGGATGTAGATTATCAGGCCCCATCGAACAACTTGCTATTCTCAGCTAGGTGCTTTACAGGTTATGATCCAAACTCACAGGGCAAATCATAGCAAGGTAAGAGCGAGGAGGGACAAATCAGCCTATCTAACTTACTGCATCCGTCAGTTTTATGTTCTGGGTTTGTAAACTATGGGGGAGAAATTCAGTATCGCCCCACTTGGGCCGCAATTATCGGCGGGGCGCAAAGTTTAGCGCCCGGCGCAAATTATCGCCGCCTACTGCTAAATTGGTCTCTTTCGCCCCTGGAGGTGATTGCAGCGCTAAATCAGGCACTGCACGACTCTCTTAAGGCACTAAGCCGGAGGAGCGAGGCGCTACCTCAGAGGGCGGGCACAGCACAGGTGCTGTCAGTTAGCGATTGCACACAGACACGCTGGCGCCGGTCAGCTCTTAAAGGGGAGGGTCGATCTTGAATTGCATCCGCACCCTGCGCATCGGAGCCCGGAATCTCAGCCTGGACAGACCTGTTGCCAAATCCTGAAGCCAAGGACCATGGAGAGGGCCAGGGAGCGAGCGCAGCGCTTCAGCGAGGGGGCCTTGGAGGCTCTGGTTGGCGCGGTGGAGCGCAGGCGATCTTTCCTGTACCCGGAGAGTGGCAGGAGGCCTCTGCCCAGCGAGTACTGAAAAGCTTGGAGGGAGGTGGCTCACAGAGTGACCTCCAGCAGCATGGTGCCTAGGACCCCTGTGCAATGCAGGAAGAAGTTCAACGACCTCACTCGGGTCGTCAGGGTGAGCGCCTTTTTCAGAAACCTCTTCATCCCTCCATCTCAACCTTGCTTTATGGCCAAAGGGTCTTGAAAGCCCCAATGCCCAGCACTCATCCAACACCTTTGGCCCTTTCAGGAAATTCACACGCACATTCAGCACTTTGCATACAGTAAGGGCTATTTGACCATGGGAGGCATTTCAGCAAAGAGCATGGCTGCTCACAGTAAGGGCTATTCGACCATGGGAGGCATTTCAGCCAAGTTCATGGCTGCATACAGTAAGGGCTAGTCGACCATGGGAGGCATTTCAGCAAAGAGCATGACTGCACACAGTAAGGGCTATTCGACCATGGGAGGCATTTCAGCCAAGATCATGGCTGCATACAGTATTGGCTATTTGACCATGGGAGGCATTTCAGCCAAGATCATGGCTGCATCTTTACTCAGACCCCGTCCTTTTTCTTGCAGGGCAAGTTGGCGCATAATAGGAGACAGCAGCAACGGACCAGGGGAGGCCAGCCTCACCTTCAAGCCCTGACCGATCTGGAGCAGTGAGTCCACCGGATTGTGGCAAGCCGGATGCTTGGCCCCAATCGCCACTGGAGACGCTGACCTCGTTATGGACAGCAATGGTAAGGTCATCACCTTTTTGACCTCTCTCCTTCCACTTGTTCCTCACAACAGCATCCTTTGACACTTTCGATCCAAATCGCTGCACTCATGCCTCCCTTGCTGCCACCCTGTCCTCACGCTAAAGCCACTCTTGTACCTGCCTGCTTTCAGATGCTGATTCACCAGGTGAGGAGACGGGCCCTCAAGCTGCCATTGGGAGTGAAGCTGAAGGCGAGGAGGAAGAGGAAGCCGGACCATCAGCGCAACCCTCTGCCGAGGCAGCCCATGCCCATACTGGGGACACGACTTCCCTGGAGGGGAGCGGGGAGGAATGGTCTGATGAGGGTGAAGCTCCAGGACCCAGCGGGCTGCAGCAACGCGAGGGGGTTAGGGAAGCTCAGGGGCCTTCTCCCTGGACGGAGAGTGTGGCCTCGAGTCCTGCTGCACTGAATGCAGACGAGGAGCGGGTCCTCGCTGAAATGAGCGCCCAGGTGGAGCAAAGGCACACTGAGCTCATGGCTGCAGTGGCAAGGATGCCCGAATCCATTGAGTCACTGGCAAGGAGTGTCCAGGACTTCGGTGCCGCACAGGCGGCTGCCACGCAAATGCTAAGTGCTGCAATGCAGTCAGTGGCTGGTCTCATGCAGACGCAGATTGAGGCCATGCGAGCACTAACTGCTGCCACCCTCGCTGGATCGGACAGGTTTCCCCGGGGCCCTCACCGTGCCGCAGCAAGCCAGCAATCTGTGCTCCAGCAGATTGCTCTGCATGCTGAACTGCTGCCCCGTGGGAATGCCAGTGTGTCGGTCGAGCAGGGAGTTACTGTCCTCTCTCAGGATGACAGCATTCCTGCTGCCAGCACTGTCACTTCTCCACTGCAGTTGCCACCACCTGTAGGACAGACTGCTGCCGCCCATGCAGAGTTGGAGGAGTCAGCAACCGGACCCTCCAGGCCCAGAGCTGGTCCAGGCCGTCCCTCAAGGGCATCTGCAGTCTCAATTTCTGACACTCAGCAGCCTTCCCCCAGCCTTGCTGCAGCCACTGGGGTCCCATTACGGAGGAGCTGCAGGGTGGGAAGGGGGCAATTTTGCAAGGGAAGCAGATCACCCTCGAAGGGCAAAAAGTAGGAGGTGTGGCAAAATGTTGTACATTGTTTTATTGAAGGCCGAGGATCATAGTCATAATTTTGTTACTGTTTTGGACATTGTCTCCAGATTGTGAGAGCCAGTTATGTGATTGACTGTTTTTTTTTGTGTTTCTTTCTATTACTTTGTCATGCGGGAAGGATACACAGTTTGGTAAATAAAGAAGTGTCTTTATTCAAAATGTGCATGTTTGCGCTTTGCACTCATTGTTGCCTTGACCGGCTTAGGGGTTGCGGCATGGTTCCATTCAGGTTCTTTGAATGGCAGAAGCCATTCTCTCAGAGGGGGCCTAGAAGTGACTTGCTATAAGCCTTTGACGGACGGCCCTTGCACTTAGTGCCTCCCTCCTGTCTTGGTGCTGCTGCTCCTCCTCCTCCTCCTCCTCTGCTGGTGCTCCAATTTCTGGTGGCATTGGCTGCGTCCTGAGGATTGCCAGGTTATGCAGCATGCAGCACACAACAACGAAGTGGGAGACTCACTCAGGCGAGTACTGCAGGGCTCCTCCAGGGAGGGATTCAAATTCCTGGGACATTGGAACCGGTTCTGGGGGAGGTGGGACCAGTTCAAACCGGACGGTTTGCACCTGGGCAGGGCGGGGACCGATGTCCTAGGGGGAGCGTTTGCCAGTGCTCTGCTGGAGGGTTTAAACTAAAATGGCAGGGGGTTGGGAACCTGAGCAGGGGGACAGAGGAAAGGGAAACAAGGATAAAAGCAAAAGATAGGAAGGAGAAACACAAAAGTGGCAGTCAGAGAAATCAATGGTTTAAATCAAACATAGCCACAGTAAATAATAATTCTAATAGGTCTAAGAGCATTACAAAAACAAGCCTGAAGGCTTTGTGTCTTAATGCGAGGGGCATTCGTAATAAGGTGGATGAATTAGCTGTGCAAGTAGAGGTAAAGTAATTTGATTTGATTGGGATTACGGAAACATGGCTCCAGGGTGGCCAAGGCTCGGAACTCAACATCATTGCATATTCAATATTCAGGAAAGATAGGCAAAAAGGAAAGGGAGGTGGGGTAGCATTGCTGGTTAAAGAAGGGATTAACACAATTGTAAGGAAGGAGATTAGCTCTGATGATGTGGGATCTGTATGGGTAGAACTGAGAAATACCAAGGGGCAGAAAACGTTAGTGGGAGTGGTATATAGACCTCCAAACAGTAATGCGGAGGTTGGGGATGGCATTAAAAGTGAAATTAGAGAAGCGTGCAATAAGGGCACAGCAGTCATCATGGGTGACTTTAATCTACATATAGATTGGGCTAACCAAATTAGTAACAATACTGTGGAGGAGGAATTCCTGGAGTGTTTAAGGGATGGTTTCCTGGACCAATATGTCGAGGAACCAACCAGAGATCAGGCCATCTTAGACTGGGTATTATGTAACGAGAAAGGATTAATTAGCAATCTTGTTGTACGAGGCCCCTTGGGTTGGAGTGATCATAATATGATCGAATTCTTCATTAAGATGGAGAATGAAGTAGTTGACTCAGAGACTAGGGTCCTAAATTTAAATAAAGGAAACTACAATGGTCTGAGGCACGAGTTGGGTAGGATTGATTGGCGAATGTCACTCAAAGGGTTGATGGTGGATAGGCAATGGCAAACATTAAAAGACCGAATGGATGAACTACAGAATTTGTTCATCCCAGTTTGGCATAAAAATAAAACAAAAAAGGTGACTCAACCGTGGCTAACAAGGGAAATTAGGGATAGCATAAGATCCAAGGAGAGGACATATAAATTGGCCAGAAAAAGCAATAATCCTGAGGATTGGGAGCAGTTTAGGATTCAACAAAGGAGGACAAAGGGATTAATTAAGAAGGGGAAAATAGAATATGAGAGTAAGCTTGCAGGGAACATAAAAATTGACTGTAAAAGCTTTTATAGATATGTGAAGAGAAAAAGATTGGTGAAGTCAAGCGTAGGTCCCTTGCAGTCAGAATCAGGGGAATTTATAATGGGAGACCAACTAAATACATATTTTGGTTCTGTCTTCACAAAGGAGGACACAAATAACCTCCCAGAGATGCCGGGGAACATAGGGTCTGATGAAAGGGTGGAACTGAAAGAAATCAGTATTTGTAGGGAAATGGTGTTAGGAAAATTGATGGGACTGAAGGCCGATAAATCCCCAGGGCCTGAAAATCTACATCCTAGGGTACTTAAGGAAGTGGCCCTAGAAATAGTTGATCTTTTGCTGATCATCTTCCAGCATTCGATGGAATCTGGAACAGTACCCATGGATTGGACGGTAGCTAATGTTACCCCACTATTCAAAAAGGTGGTAGAGCGAAAACGGGGAATTACAGACCGGTAAGCCTGACATCGGTAGTGGGGAATATGCTACAGTCCATTATAAAAGATGTAATAGCAGAGCACTTGGAAAACAGTGACAGGATCGGACAAAGTCAACATGGATTTACAAAAGGTAAATCGTGCTTGACTAATCTACTGGAATTTTTTGAGGATGTAACTGGTAAAATAGATAAGGGAGAACCAGTGGATGTGGTGTATTTGGACTTTCAGAAGGCTTTCGATAAGGTCCCACATAAGAGATTAGCGTGCAAAATTAAGGCACATGGGATTGGGGGCAAGGTATTGACTTGGATAGAGAACTGGTTGGTGGACAGAAAGCAAAGAGTTGGAATAAACGGGTCTTTTTCCGAGTGGCAGGCAGTGACTAGTGGGGTACCGCATGGATTGGTCCTTGGACCCCAGCTATTCACAATATATATTAATGATCTAGACAAGGGAACTCGGTGTAATATCTCCAAATTTGCAGACGACACAAAGCTGGGTGGGCGTGTGTGCTGTGAGGAGGATGCCAAGAAACTCCAGGATGATTTTGACAGGTTGGGTGATTGGGCAAAAGCATGGCAGATGCAATATAACGTGGATAAATGTGAGGTTATCCACTTTGGTGGCAGAAACAGGAAGGCAGATTATTATCTGAATGGCAATAGATTGGGAGAAGGGGAAGTACAACGAGACCTGGGTGTCCTTGTGCACCAGTCGCTGATGGTATGCATGCAGGTGCAGCAGGCGGTTAAGAAGGCAAATGGCATGTTGGCCTCCGTAGCAAGAGGGTTTGAGTACAGGAACAAGGATGTCTTGCTGCAGTTATACAGTGCCTTGGTGAGACCACATCTTGAGTATTGTGTGCAGTTTTGGTCACCTATCTGAGGAAGGATGTTCTTGCCATGGAAGGAGTTCAGCGAAGATTCACCAGGCTGATACCTGGGATGGCAGGAATGACGTATGAGGAGAGATTGGGTCGATTGGGCTTGTACTCGCTGGAGTTTAGAAGAATGAGAGGGGATCTCATTGAAACTTATAAAATTCTGACAGGACTGGACAGACTAGATGCAGGAAGGATGTTCCCAATGGTCGGGGAGTCCAGAACCAGGGGTCACAGTCTAAGGATAAGGGGTAGGCCATTTAGGACAGAAATGAGGAAAAATTTCTTCACCCAGAGAGTGGTGAACCTGTGGAATTCTCTACCACAGAAGGCAATAGAGGCCAATACATTAAATATATTCAAGAAGGAGTTGGATATATTTCTTAAGGCTAAAGGGATCGAGGGGTATGGGGAGAAAGCAGGGACCGGGTACTGAATTTGGATGATCAGCCATGATCGCATTGAATGGCGGAGCAGGCTCGAGGGGCCGAATGGCCTACTCCTGCTCCTATCTTCTATGTTTCTATGTTTCTATGAGTGGTCCAGACGGCGGAACCGTTGCTTGAGCTCGCCGATTGTGTGCTCAACGATGTTCCTGGTAGCTTGATGGCTCTCGTTGTATTCTTCAGCAGGGATGCTGGGCAAACGGAGCGGGGTCATCATCCAGGTGCACAGAGGATAGCCCTTGTCCCCGAGAAGCCAGCCTCCTGGGTGAAGCGGGGCCTCGAAAAGTTCTGTCACAGAAGTCTGGCGCAGGATGAAGGCATCGTGGCTGCTGCCTGGAAAGTGGGCATTGACAGCGAATATCAGCTGTCTGTGGTCACAGGTCAACTGGACATTCAAGGAATGGAAGCCCTTTCGATTGCGGAAATCCTCGGCATTCTCTTGTGGTGCCCGCAAAGCCACATGGGTGCAGTCAATGGCGCCCTGCACCATGGGGAAGCCCGCTATTCTTGCAAAGCCCGCTGCACGTTCTTTCTGCTTGTCCGGGGTCATGGGGAAGGAGATATACTCTCGTCTCCTTTTAAAGAGGGCATTTGTGGCTTGACAGATGCAGCAATGCACCACGAACTGGGAGATATTGGCAATGTTCCCAGTAGCAAATTGAACGGAGCCGGTGGCATAAAAGTTGAGAGCCACTGTTATCTTCACTGCCACCAACAGAGACGTCCTGCTCCTCAGTTGAGGCTGCAGATCTGGCTGAAGCAGGTGGCAGAGCTCAGTGACCACCTCCTTGCTGAATCACAGCCTTCGCAAACACTGCTCCTCAGACATATTGATGTATGAGAACTGTTGGCGAAAAACCCTGGGAGGGTAAGGTCTCCTGTACCGAGGCCTGTTGGCCCTCCTCCATCTGGCCATGATTGCCACACTCTCTCTGCGTCTCTGTGCCCTCTCAATGTGATGGAGAAGCACGAGGTTCCCATCCATTGCAGCACCCATAGTATGTGGGCAATCAAAGTTATGCCGGTGAAAAAGCAAAGCAACCACAAAGTTATGGTCAGAAGCCAAAACTACCTCAGACAGCATTGACTCAATGCAGAAGTCTCTCTTTCTCCCTTTGTCTCTCTGCAAATCTCTCTCTCTCTCTCAGAATGAGTGGTCCAAAAATGGCTACCACACAGAAGCCAGGAAGAGCCCCCTTTAAATAGTACCCCCCTCCAGCCCCACAGCGACTGGGAAGCGTTCCAGTCAACCTGTCGTTGGTAGCGACAGGCGGAAAGGAGGGGGGCGCCACTGAATTTCCAGTCTGGGGCACCCAAGGGCATTGCACTCTCGAATGACGTCAAGATCTGCGTGCGCAGGAGAGCGAACGGTATGGTTTAGCGCCGCCACTAAATGCCCGCTCAATTTCACGAGAGGCGCAGGTATCACTGCGCCCGGGCGCTAGTTGGTTAGCGCCCCACTTATCGCCCTCTTAAGGCGCTAACAGTTGGCGCTAACAACTGAATTTCTCCCCCTATATATTTCCACATCTCTTGGAGGACTATTTCACTCTCATCCTTCTGATGACAGATTGAAAAGCAGGTCGGCTGCACAACCATTTCGACTAAGGTTATAAACCATGGCTACAGCATGAACTCTGCCCACCAGGAGAGAACAAGGCTGTGCAGGGCTTCACATCTGGCTAGTAAATTTTTAACATTTTAAGTGTAGAATTGTGAGCATCCACTTTCTCAAAACATTCAAAAAGACTCTGCAGTAAGTTTAGAAAGTGCCGAGGAGGTCTGATGAACCAATTGTAAAGCCAGTTTGACAATACACTGGAGTTTATATTCAACACAATTTCAAACCCAAGCAATGTGAAATAGCCTCGTTGGGGTCTCTAACACTTCTCCATTTTTCTGCTGACCCCTGCAATTCTTACAGTCACCTCAGCTGGTAGCACTACAGAACCATGTCTCTCCTCTAGGTGTTCTAAGCTTATCATAAAAAACAGTGTAACAGCAGGTGCACTTTACTTGGTATCATTTTTACGAAGGCAGATGTTTGTTACTTTTATGTGCTTCTTTACGAGGTGTAAGTTAGAACACCTTGTACAGGGTGAACTATTGTCTTGTTCCCAAAGGTTCAGACTGTCAGGAGCTTTTAACCTTCTGTTTCAATAAGGTTATTGATTCAGTGTCAACAACTATCTCAATAGCCAGAATGCTATCACAACTTTTTCATAGTTAGGTTTCTACATAGATACATAGAAGATAGGAGCAGGAGTAGGCCATTCGGCCCTTCGAGCCTGCTCCGCCATTCAATGAGATCATGGCTGATCATTCAAATTCAGTACCCGGTCCCTGCCTTCTCCCCATATCCCTTGATCCCTTTAGCCTTAAGAAATATATCCAACTCTTTCTTGAATATACTTAATGAACTGGCCTCCACCGCCCTCTGTGGCAGAGAATACCACAGGTTCACCACTCTCTGGGTGAAGAAATTCCTCCTCATTTCAGTCCTAAATGGCTTACCCCTTATCCTTAGACTATGACCCCTGGTTCTGGACTCCCCGGCCATCAGAAACATCCTTCTTGCATCTAGTCTGTCCAGGCCTGACAGAATTTTATAGGTTTTGATGAGATCCCCTCTCAATCTTCTAAACTCCAGTGAGTATAAGCCCAATCGACCCAATCTCTCCTCATACGTCATTCCTGCCATCCCAGGTATCAGCCTGGTGAATCTTCGCTGCACTCCTTCCATGGCAAGAACGTCCTTCCTCAGGTAAGGCGACCAAAACTGCACACAATACTCAAGGTGTGGTCTCACCAAGGCCCTGTACAACTGTAGCAAGACATCCTTGTTCTTGTACTCGAACCCTCTTGCTACAAAGGCCAACATATCATTTGCCTTCTTAACCGCCTGCTGCACCTGCATGCTTACCTTCAGTGACTGGTGTACAAGAACACCTAGGTCTCTTTGCACTTCCCCTTCTCCCAATCTATTACCATTCAAATAATAATCTGCCTTCCTGTTTTTGCCACTAAAGTGGATAACCTCACATTTATCCACATTATAGTGCATTTGCCATGTTTCTGCCCAATCACCCAACCTGTCCAAATCGTGCTGGAGTTTCATGACATCCTCCTCACAGCATACCCTCCCACCCAGCTTTGTGTCGTCTGCAAATTTGGAGATATTACATCCAATTCCCTCGTCCAGATCATTAATATATATTGTGAACAGCTGGGGCCCTAGGACCGATCCTTGCGGTACCCCACTAGTCACTGCCTGCCACTCGGAAAACAACCCGTTTATTCCAACTCTTTGCTTTCTGTCCGCCAACCAGTTCTCTATCCAAGTCAATACCTTGCCCCCAATCCCATGTGCCTTAATTTTGCACGCTAATCTCTTATGTGGGACCTTATCGAAAGCCTTCTGAAAGTCCAAATACACCACATCCACTGGTTCTCCCTTATCTATTTTACCAGTTACATCCTCAAAAAATTCCAGTAGATTAGTCAAGCATGATTTACCTTTTGTAAATCCATGTTGACTTTGTCCAATCCAGTCACTGCTTTCCAAGTGCTCTGCTATTACATCTTTAATAATGGACTCTAGCATTTTCCCCACTACCGATGTCAAGCTTACCGGTCTATAATTCCCCGCCTTTTCTCTACCACCTTTTTTGAATAGTGGGGTAACATTAGCTACCCGCCAATCCATGGGTACTGTTGAAGTGCCTTACTTCTTAGCTCTGGGTAATGACTCAATACACTCTTGGATTCGTCAGACGGACAGGCCTTTTATTTCGCTTGCAAGGGGAATCAGCACCTCTACTCAAGGGGTGAGGCTACTATTCCAATGATACAGCGTAAGCGTTCCATATTTATACAGTGTAACAAACAAGTTTAATTGACATTCCTTTGTTCCTCTATCAGGATACATTTTAGATTAATCATCAGGTATTAATGACATATTGACAGAAGGATCCTGGACACATAAGTCAACCGTTAATCTATAACAGGCCATGAATCGTGTAACCGGAGGTCCTCTTTAATCTTAATCATGTATTGGGAGGCTAGGTTTGCTTACGATAGCAAGTTGTCAGGTCACTGGGTACTTCAAAGGAACCCATTGTTTCACTTCTACATTCTCATTAGGTGGGCAGACATCTGTTCTTGGCTGTAATCCAAGTACGTGCAATAGCTCTAGTTACACATCGACTCTTGACCGGTGTCAAGTCTGAAAACCTTTACCCAGCAAGCACCTGAAATTAACCCCTTATAATATGTAGATTTCCTCATTCCCCCCTTTTGTCCTTTCTAAGGACAATCTATTTCGCTAAGTTTAAGAAATTCTACATCAAAGGTCTCACCCTTAATATCCTCATATTCAGACATCATTGGTACTGGAGGAGTTGACGTCAATAAGGAAAAAACTTTTGTACACAATAATTTTAAACAACCAATCAATAAACTAATTAGAATTATTATCATCACAATTGCAATTAAGACTTCCAAAATTTGCTTTCCTAGTGCTCCTCCCCACCCTGAAATCCAATCCCACATGGACCACTGTTCAGGTTGACATAGTTTCTTTACGGCCTCCTTTATGTGGTTTACCAGGTTGGTGATATTTTCTGAGCTATCTGGAATATAGGTGCAACATTCGGTTTTTATGATTGCACATGTGCCCCCTTCTTTTGCCAACAAATAGTCCAGAGCCATGCGGTTTTGTAAGGCAACAGTGCGCAAAGCCACCATTTCTGCGTTTACATCACTAAGAGCATCAGCAGTATCATTGGCTATTTGTTCCAACACTGCTGCCATGTTTATAGATTCTCTTGCTAACTTCCCTGTTCCATACCAGGGAAATGCTACAGCAAAGAACCTTTCAGTTTCTGTAATGGCTCGTTTTACTCGTGTCCCAGGGTGGCTATCCAAAGACGAAATATGATGTATATAGGGCACTACATATCCCAAGTAACATGACCCAGTCCAACTTTGTGGTAACCAAGGGTATGCTCTATGCCCACAGATGAAATAGGTGTTATTATAGGCTTCAAATTTGTTCCATATCTGGTGCAAATAACTCATGTATACAAAGGTATTAACATGATGATAGTTATGCTTATTTAACAGTCTTCCACCTCTCCCTCCTTGTTTCTTAGCGGTCCTATTAATTTTTCTTTTCTGAGTAATTGATGTTGAAACGAGGGGTTGTGTAAAAGGATTATCACAAAACATTGACTTAGCTGTCAGGGCCAGTCCTCCTCTCGAATTACCATTACAGATAACCCCTCCGTTCGCAGTTCTGTCACTTGGTAATACAGTATCAGGGCATGTGACCCATAGCTTATCAAGCCTTTGTCCACTATCTTCTTCTACTATCTTACCCTGTCTTACCCTAAGATTTAGGGGTTGATACGGGGGTACCTGCATAGTATGGTCCTTGAGCTGGACTTTCATGGTCTCATTATAACATATAATATAAAAGAGATTTTTGGTTAAAAGTACACATTCTTTTATGCATGGTTTGCCTTGCAGAGGATCTGGGTAAATCCATATGGCAGTTTCAATTATTGTTGACAAAAAGAACAGTCTTGTTAAAGTCCAAATCCAGTTCATCTTGGCAGTGAATCGTCTTCAACTGATGCCTTCTTACAATGGGACGCATGTATCCATGTTGGTCGCTCCTTTACTTTCACAGCGGTATTTGTGGTCAGGAGTACTTGGAAGGGTCCCTCAAATCTGGGTTGAAGGCTATTCTTTCGCTTGAAGATTTTTATATAGATGTTATCTCCTGGCTCGAAAGTATGGCACTTTCCTTCAGCGGGATCGACCTGGGCTTCCTTCACCTGTTGATGGAAACTAGAAATGCATTTGGTTAGTGCAATGCAATAACTCAACATATCTTCCTCCATTTTATGAATGTCCATTTGTTTAGCTGTTAAAGGTGCCGAAAAGGACAATCTTTGTGGTCTTCCCATGACGATCTCGTGAGGCGACAATCCTGTAGTTCTGTTGGTAGCAGACCGCATTGTCATTAAAGCTATGGGTAACAGATCAACCCATTTAAGTCCAGTTTCTTTACACAGTTTTGCAAGCTTGTTTTTCAGCATCCCGTTATATCTTTCCACTAGTTCAGCCGACTGTGGATGATAACTGCAATGGAGGTGCTGGTTAATCTGTAAGGCTTTGCATAGTTCCTTAATCACTGTTCCCGTAAAATGGGACCCATTGTCACTTGACAGTTTTGCTGGTATCCCAAAGCGAGGTACAATGTCCTTCAATAAACATTTAGCAACAGTAGTGGCGTCACTCTTTCTACAAGGAAACGCTTCAATCCATCTTGAAAACATATCAACAATAACTAATACATATTTAAAGCTCATACACACAGGTAGTTCAATAAAATCAATTTGCAAGTGTACAAAAGGGCCCATGGGGTTTGGGTGGGATGCGGGCTGTACCTTCTTTATTTTCCCTGCATTCATGGTCTGGCAGATAGTACAATTTTCACATATTTGTTTTGCCAACTTTGAGATTCCTGGTGCATACCAGGTCTTGAGGATATAATCCACCATCCCCCCTTTGCCCGCATGGGTGAATTTATGAACACATCGGGCAATTGGTGATAGTAATGATTTGGGTGCCACCATGCGGCCATCATGATGAACCCATAAGCTGTCAATGTTTTTAAAACAATGATTAACAACCCCTTCCTTTACTTCAACAGAACTGGCCCTATCTTGATGGGTCAGCACATCATCTAAGGATGGGGGCTGCAGTATCTCTGGCTTTTCCCTAACAGGGAAGGCTGAAACTTGTCGTTCAGTACTTGATATAGCTACTGACTTAGCAGCGCTATCTGCAGCAGCGTTTCCAAGCGCAACCTCGTCCAAATGCCCCGTGTGCGCTTGGCACTTAATAATTGCAATCTGTTTACGTCTCTGAATAGCTAGTAAAAGATTTTGCACTTCTTGTGCATTTTTAATCTGGGTTCCCGAGGAAGTCAGGTAACCGCGAATTTTCCAAATTTGTCATGCTCATGTCCAATAGTGGTCTGGTTATTTCTGAATAGTTCAATATTCATTGTCTACAATAGCCAGTCATTCCTAGAAAATGCTTCATTTCTCTTTTAGTTTTTGGCAACGATGTGTTGCAAACGACCTTTATTCTATCCGGCGTTAACTCCCTGTTTTAACAATGATTCCATCACTGGCTCAATACCTTTTTCTCCTTTCTCTGACAATGGATACTGTGACCTTTTGGGTAATGGTGCAGCTGGATTAATTGTAACTTTATAGGGATGTGCAGTCTAATAGTTAGGAGATATTTTAAATTTTAAAACGGCTGATAATCTTGTCCTGTTTTGTCATAGCAGGCCATGCAGTGCAATTTTGGATGCCATTTCCCTAGTTTCAGGGATTCCTGGTATTGTTTTATGGAGCTTGTAACGAATCCCCATGCTCCTAACAGGCTGACAAGTTTGGGTCTCAAACTTAGGTCGGCAATTTCCCATGCGTAAAGAACAGGGTGTTTTATTTCTGTTACTGGGTACTCATATGCCTTATCTACTTGGATTTCTACCACTACTCCTGATGGGGAGCAAATGATTGTAGCATTCATTTTGCACAGCAAGTCTCTTCCACATAAATTCATAGAGACTTCTCCTGATAACAGAAAGGAGTGTTCTTCCTCAAATTCTTCTACTTTTACTGTGAGGGGAGTCGATTGATTCAAGCGTTGTAGTATTCCAGCCAATCCAGCTATCGGGGTCTTTTTCCCATTAATAGGCATTCCTTCAGAATATCCTTTCCCTAACACTGAAAAGGTTGCTCCTGTATCTACTAAAATGACATAGGTCTCCCAGCTATTTGCATTTTAATTTCAGGTTCGCTGCGTGAATTTAAAGAAACAACGGGCATTTGGTGGTCTGTGGCGCTTGGGGCTGCTGGTGTCAGTCAGTAATTCTGATCTCTATTTCTCCTAAATCCCTGTCCGTTTGTAGGGTAACCTCCTGACTGGTCCGAAAAAGGGTTATGGACAGTGAAATTAGGACCTTTATTCTCTAACGGAGGTCCATTATTGGAGGTTTTGTTCTGATGATTTTTCGCAGGGCATTGGTTTGCCCAATGTCCGGGTTGTCCGCAATTGTAACAATTACCAGATCGTCCATACCCTCTTACTCTACCACGTCTTCCTCTATATTCCCCTCTATTCATCCTACTATAGTTACCTTGTTATCCTACCATAATAGAGGAGAAAGGTGTTTCTTCGGGGTAATTAATTTTTTTTTTCTTCTGACTCAACAAACAGAGGCAGTCTTTTTATCTGGCTGTTTTCTATTTCTCTCTTGTCCGTTAAACATTCCTCGAGGCAAGTAATTCTTTCTATGTTAAATGAACCATCTGAGGGAAAGGGTCTAGTCTTATTTACAGTCCATTTGGACCAATTTGGTAGGTGATCAATGGATGATTGACCAGTTCTTTAACATAAAGGCTGCTGGCGTGCCTTTCTCGGGTGGCTTACTGGTGCTAGCACCCATTTTAGCAGCTTAAATGGTTCACTTAAAACAATCTAAACTCCCATGACAATCCGTGATCTGCATTGTACGCCCCTACAGATCAGATTAATAAACTATACATACGTATCAAAATTACAGTCACATCCAATCTTCTTGGTCTTTACTTCAAATCAGTGTCACAAAGTCCTTGACCATTTGTCACTCCGAGTGCCTTTAGAGTTTCGGCGCCTACTTTATGGTCCCGGCCTTCACGTGGGGCATTTGCCTTCTTAATAACCGGCCTGAGGCTAGGCGACTGAAACTCAGCACTTCCCGACTGAATTTAGTCAACTGACTGCAACAAGGTTTTTTTTTAATATTTACAACACATTAAGACATATCCTTATGCTTTAAAACTCGAGGGTTCTCAACCCTCGTGGAAGGTATTTCTAACTGGGGAAAATACTGAATCCACAATAGCTTAGTGGATCATGTAAAAGACATCACTATTTTCTCAACCATACATTCCGCCACGGGACTCACTTCCCCGGCTTGGGTCTTTTCCAACCCCTTCTGCAGTTTTTTTTTCAGCTTAAATATTTTAGTTAAAACATACAACAATTCCGTAACACTCTATGATCTGCGTGGGACGTCTCTACAGATCAGACATGACTAAACATTAATACATATAACAATAAACAATAAACAATACACTTGTTAAACAATAACCAAAGTGTTACTAAATCCCCAACCTATGCAGCCTTACTGGACAAAGTTGATTGATAATAACAGGTAGTTAAATACTCACTCTCATAAACACTAAACATTGACACTGTGTTTCAGACAATCGCCCACTCTTCTTCCCGCTACCCTACTCCCTTTAGCCAAATCTTTAGCAAAAAGGGCCTTCAATTTGTCCCAACTAACTTCAAGCTGGAACCTTGCTAGTTCAATTTCCAATAAATCACTAGCTCCTTAGTTAAATCAAATTCCTGACTTAGCCTTCTCTCTCAGTAAGCTGGAACCCTGCTAGTTCAATTTCCAGTAAATCGCTAGCTCCTTAGTTAATCAAATTCCTGACTTAACCTTCTCTCTCTGGTACCTTTATTTCAGCGCTTCCTACAGTCCTTTTCTGCACGATCCTGTTCGCGGGGCGTCAGCGCCTCATGGCTGATCCTCTGTTCCATTTCTGAAATGGAAGCAGTCACAACGGCAGTTTAACCTCCGAACCTTGTGAGTCAATTACCCGATGACAGTACTGTCCAATGGAATAAACAGACTGTGCGCAGCTATGCTTCTGGCAGGGAAAGTCCCAAAAATGTGGCAAAACACCACCTTCGGCCGATGGGATTTTTCCTAACTGAGCAACGTACTCGGCGTCTGTTAACTCACCAATTGGTACAGCAAGCCATCTCGGTGGAACCTCCAAATTGTTGAAGTGCCTTACTTCTTAACTCTGGGTAATGACTCAATACACTCTTGGATTCGTCAGATGGACAGGCCTTTTATTTCTCTTGCAAGGGGAATCAGCACCTCTACTCAAGGGGTGAGGCTACTATTCCAATGATACAGTGTAAGCGTTCCATATTTATACAGTGTAACAAACAAGTTTAATTGACATTCCTTTGTTCCTCTATCAGGATACATTTTAGATTAATCATCAGGTATTAATGACATATTGACAGAAGGATCCTGGACACATAAGTCAACCGTTAATCTATAACAAGGCATGAATCGTGTAACCGGAGGTCCTCTTTAATCTTAATCACAGAATCACAGAAACCCCACAGTGCAGATAGAGGCCATTTCGGCCCATCGAGCCTGCACCGACACATATCCCACCCGATCCCCGTAACCCCTACACCAACACATATCCCACCCTATCCCCATAACCCCACGTATTTAATCCCCCTAACACTAAGGGTCAATTTTATCATAGCCAATCAACCTAACCCGCACATCTTTGGACTGTGGGAGGAAACCGGAGCACCCGGAGAAAACCCACGCAAACACGGGGAGAATGTGCAAACTCCACACAGACAGTCACCCGAGGCCGGATTCGGATTGGGAGGCTAGGTTTGCTTACGATCGCAAGTTGTCAGGTCACTGGGTACTTCAAAGGAACCCATTGTTTCACTTCTACATTCTCATTAGGTGGGCAGACATCTGTTCTTGGCTGTAATCCAAGTACGTGCAATAGCTCTAGTTACACATCGACTCTTGACCGGTGTCAAGTCTGAAAACTTTTACCCAGCAAGCACCTGAAATTAACCCCTTATAATATGTAGATTTCCTCAGTACCGTTCCAGAGTCTATCGAGTTCTGGAAGATGACCAGCAATGCATCTACTATTTCTAGGGCCACTTCCTTAAGTACCCTGGGATGTAGATTATCAGGCCCTGGGGATTTATCGGCCTTCAGTCCCATCAATTTTCCTAACACCATTTCCCTACAAATACTGATTTCTTTCAGTTCCACCCTTTCATGTTCCCCAGCATCTCTGGGAGGTTATTTGTGTCCTCCTTTGTGAAGACAGAACCAAAATATGTATTTAGTTGGTCTTCCATTTCTTTGTTCCCCATTATAAATTCCCCTGATTCTGACTGCAAGGGACCTACGCTTGAATTCACCAATCTTTTTCTCTTCACATATCTATAAAAGCTTTTACAGTCAGTTTTTATGTTCTCTGCAAGCTTACTCTCATATTCTATTTTCCCTTTCTTAATTAATCCCTTTGTCCTCCTTTGTTGAATCCTAAACTGCTCCCAATTTCAGGATTATTGCTCTTTCTGGCCAATTTATATGCCCTCTCCTTGGACCTTATGCTATCCCTAATTTCCCTTGTTAGCCACGGTTGGGTCACCTTTTTTCTTTTATTTTTATGCCAAACTGGGATGAACAAATTCTGTAGTTCATCAATTCGGTCTTTGAATGTTTGCCATTGCCTATCCACCGTCAACCCTTTGAGTGCCATTCCCCAATCAATCCTACCCAACTCGCTCCTCAGACCATCATAGTTTCCTTTATTTAAATTGAGGACCCTAGTCTCCGAGTCAACTACTTCATTCTCCATCTTAATGAAGAATTCGATCATATTATGATTGCTAATTAATCCTTTCTCGTTACATAATACCCAGTCTAAGATGGCCTGATCTCTGGTTGGTTCCTCGACATATTGGTCCAGGAAACCATCCCGTAAACACTCCAGGAATTCCTCCTCCACAGTATTGTTACTCATTTGGTTGGCCCAATCTATATGTAGATTAAAGTCACCCATGATGACTGCTGTGCCCTTATTGCACGCTTCTTTAATTTCTCTTTGAATGCCATCCCCAACCTCCGCCTTACTGTTTGGAGGTCTATAAACCACGCACACTAACGTTTTTTTCCCCTTAGTATTTCTCAATTCTACTCATACAGATTCCACCTCATCAGAGCTAATATCCTTCATTACAATTGTGTTAATCCCTTCTTTAACCAGTAATGCTACCCCACCTCCCTTTCCTTTTTGCCTATCTTTCCTGAATATCGAATACCCCTGGATGTTGAGTTCCCAGTCCTGGCCTTCCTTGAGCCACGTTTCCGTAATCTCAACCAAATCGTATTTGTTTACTTCTATTTGCACAGCCAATTCATCCACCTTATTACAAATGCTCCTCGCATTAAGACACAAAGCCTTCAGGCTTGTTTTTTTAATGCTCTTAGACCTATTAGAATTATTATTTACTGTGGCCACGTTTGATTTAAACCGTTGATTTCTCTGACTGCCACTTTTGTTTTTCTCCTTCCTATCTTTTGCTTTTATCCTTGTTTCCCTTGCCCCTGTCTCCCTGCTCAGGTTCCCAGCCCCCTGCCATTTTAGTTTAAACCCTCCCCCAGAGCACTAGCAAACACTCCCCCAGGACATTAGATTTCCAGACCCAATTTGTCATGTTTTAATAAGGCCAGAGTTCTTTCATAGAATGATGTATTTTTCTGAATAGGTTTTATGACTTATTCCTTCATAAGAGAAACATAAGAACATAAGAAATAGGAGCAGGAGTAGGCTATTCGACCCCTCCAGCCATTCAACAAGATCATGACTGATCTTCAACCTCAACTCCACTTTCCTGCACTATCCCCATATCACTTGATTCCCTTAGTAATCAAAAATCTATCAATCTCTGTCTTTAATATACTCAACTACTGAGTGTTCACAGCTCTCTGGGGCAGAGATTTCCAAAAATTCACAACCCTTTGAGTGAAGAAATTTCTCCTTATCTCAGTCCTGAATGGCTGACCCTTTATTCTGAGACTGTGACCCCTAGTTCTGGACTCCACAGCCAGGGGAAACATCCTTCCAGCAACTACTCTGTCAAGCCCTGTGAGAATTTTGTATGTTTCAATGAGATCACCTCTCATTCTTCTAAACTCTAGAGCATATAGGCCTAGTGTGCTGCCTTTCTTTAGGAATTTATGTTAGTTTTCCAGTTAATTCAGGGGTTTGAGTAATTTGGGTCGATTTCCATTGTGTGCCGCCACCCAGTGGATATTTGGTTCCTAGCAAGTGCAGTAAAGCGCAGTAAAGTGCAATAAAGCGCAGTAAAGTGCAGTAAAGCACAGTAAAGTGCAGTAAAGTAAACTACTGTATATCACAGACCTGCAGCCACACATGGTCTGGGAAGTTATATTCTTGTCACGCTCCAGCCTTGGACACTATTTGTCTGTAAGTACTTGAGAATGTTACAGATGACTAGTGTACACTATATTTTGCAGAAAATGTTTAGTTTGTAACTTTTCTCTGTAAGCAAACTTACACAGCTAGCCGTGAAGTGCTCGCTCTCTGTCTAGCTGGTTAACTTGTAGCTGTATTTTGATGCACTTATGTACAGGGCTAATTTAAAGAGAATGCCTTTCCGTTTGCTAAATGTATATTCACAGTAAGCTGCGTTTCCACGTGTTTTGGTAAGTTACATGCCAAATGTACTGTGTTGCTCAGGCGTACCTAAATTTGTGTATGCATATCAGTTATGTGCTTGTGTACTAATGTGTGCTTCCATTTCTGTATTGTATTTCAGTTTCACAATAAGAATCTTTCAGTAAAGTTTACAAGAAAAGTCAAGCCTTGTGATTTTTATGGGAAGATACCAAGTTGTTAGCTACCTGTCTAGCTCTGCATAGGAACGCGCTGCAAGGGCAGAATACCTAGTCTACTCAATCTCTCCTCATAGGACAACGCCCCCATTCCAGGAACCAGTCTGGTGAACCTTCGTTGCACTCCCTCTAAGGCAAGTATATCTTTCATAGATAAATGTAAGAAATCACACAACACCAGGTTATAGTCCAACAGCTTTATTTGAAATCACAAGCTTTCGGAGCGCTGCTCCTTCTTCAGGTGAAGTGGAGAAATGCATAAAGACACAGCTTATATAGTCAGAGAATCATGTCAGATGTTTACAGGTAACCTTTCCAACTGCCATTTGTCACACCTCGGCAGAGAGATAATCACAGCAGTCAAAGGTGTGAATGGTGTCCAAACAGGTCAGTCAGGGAAACATTACATCAAAGAACAATGAGGTGGGGTCACAAGGGGTCAAATATTGCAGATGCTGGGGTCTGTATGAAAAACAAAAAAAGACAAAAAACATTTTTTTTGGCTGGAAATCACAGCAGGTCCGGCCGCATCTATGTAGAGAGAACAAGCCAATGTCGACTCGAGTCTGGATGACCCTGCATCAGGTGGGGTTACATGTAGCGTGACATGAACCCAAGATCTCGGTTAAGGCCGTCCTCATGGGTGCGGAACTTGGCTATCAGTTTCTGCTCGACGATTTTGCGTTGTCGTGTCTCGAAGGCCACCTTGGAGAATGCTTACCCAAAGATCGGAGGCTGAATGTCCTTGACTGCTGAAGTGTTCCCCGACTGGGAGGGAACACTCCTGCCTGGTGATTGTTGCGCGGTGTCCGTTCATCCGTTGTCGCAGTGTCTGCATGGTCTCGCCGATGTACCATGCTCCGGGGCATCCTTTCCTGCAACGTATGAGGTAGACAACGTTGGCCGAGTCACATGAGTATGTACCATGTACCTGGTGGGTGGTGTCCTCACGTGTGATGATGGTATCTGTGTTGATGATCTGGCATGTCTTGCAGAGGTTGCTGTGGCAGGGTTGCGTGGTGTCGTGGTCGCTGTTCTCCTGGAAGCTGGGTAATTTGCTGCGAACGATGGTCTGTTTGAGGTTAGGCGGCTGCTTGAAAGCGAGTAGTGGAGGCGTGGGGATGGCCTTAGCGAGGTGTTCGTCATCATCGATGACATGTTGAAGGCTGCGAAGAACATGGCGTAGTTTCTCCGCTCCGGGGAAGTACTGGACGACGAAGGGTACTCTGTTGGTTGTGTCCCGTGTTTGTCTTCTGAGGAGGTCTATGCGATTTTTCGCTGTGGCCCGTCGGAACTGTCGATCGACGAGTCGAGCGTCATATCCCGTTCTTACAAGGGCGTCTTTCAGTGTCTGTAGGTGTCCATCGCGTTCCTCCTCGTCTGAGCAGATCCTGTGTATTCGCAGGGCTTGTCCATAGGGGATGGCTTCTTTAACGTGGTTAGGGTGGAAGCTGGAGAAGTGAAGCATCGTGAGGTTGTCCGTGGGCTTGCGGTAGAGTGAAGTGCTGAGGTGTCCTCCAACCAACGCTATACACCAGATACATCGACGACATTTTCTTCCTATGGACCCACGGCGAAGAATCACTGAAAAGGCTACACGATAACATCAACAAGTTCCATCCCACCATCAAACTCACCATGGACTACTCCTCAGAATCAGTCTCATTCCTGGACACACGAATCTCCATCAAAGATGGACACCTCAGCACTTCACTCTACCGCAAGCCCACGGACAACCTCACGATGCTTCACTTCTCCAGCTTCCACCCTAACCACGTTAAAGAAGCCATCCCCTATGGACAAGCCCTGCGAATACACAGGATCTGCTCAGACGAGGAGGAACGCGATGGACACCTACAGACACTGAAAGACACCCTTGTAAGAATGGGATATGACGCTCGACTCGTCGATCGACAGTTCCGACGGGCCACAGCGAAAAATCGCATAGACCTCCTCAGAAGACAAACACGGGACACAACCAACAGAGTACCCTTCGTCGTCCAGTACTTCCCCGGAGCGGAGAAACTACGCCATGTTCTTCGCAGCCTTCAACATGTCATCGATGACGACGAACACCTCGCTAAGGCCATCCCCACGCCTCCACTACTCGCTTTCAAACAGCCGCCTAACCTCAAACAGACCATCGTTCGCAGCAAATTACCCAGCTTCCAGGAGAACAGCGACCACGACACCACACAACCCTGCCACAGCAACCTCTGCAAGACATGCCAGATCATCAACACAGATACCATCATCACACGTGAGGACACCACCCACCAGGTACATGGTACATACTCATGTGACTCGGCCAACGTTGTCTACCTCATACGTTGCAGGAAAGGATGCCCCGGAGCATGGTACATCGGCGAGACCATACAGACACTGCGACAACGGATGAACGGACACCGCGCAACAATCACCAGGCAGGAGTGTTCCCTCCCAGTCGGGGAACACTTCAGCAGTCAAGGACATTCAGCCTCCGATCTTTGGGTAAGCATTCTCCAAGGTGGCCTTCGAGACACACGACAACGCAAAATCGTCGAGCAGAAACTGATAGCCAAGTTCCGCACCCATGAGGACGGCCTTAACCGAGATCTTGGGTTCATGTCACGCTACATGTAACCCCACCTGATGCAGGGTCATCCAGACTCGAGTCGACATTGGCTTGTTCTCTCTACACAGATGCGGCCGGACCTGCTGTGATTTCCAGCCAAAAAAAATGTTTTTTGTCTGTTTTTTTGTTTTTCATACAGACCCCAGCATCTGCAATATTTGACCCCTTGTGACCCCACCTCATTGTTCTTTGATGTAATGTTTCCCTGACTGACCTGTTTGGACACCATTCACACCTTTGACTGCTGTGATTATCTCTCTGCCGAGGTGTGACAAATGGCAGTTGGAAAGGTTACCTGTAAACATCTGACATGATTCTCTGACTATATAAGCTGTGTCTTTATGCATTTCTCCACTTCACCTGAAGAAGGAGCAGCGCTCCGAAAGCTTGTGATTTCAAATAAAGCTGTTGGACTATAACCTGGTGTTGTGTGATTTCTTACATTTGTCCACCCCAGTCCAACTCCGGCATCTCCACACCATTTCATAGATAAGGAGACCAAAACTGTACACAATACTCCAGGTGTGGTCTCACCAGGGCCCTATATAATTGTAGTAAGACTTCTTTACTCTTATACTCCAATCCCTTTGTAATAAAAGCTAACATATCATTTGCTTTCCTAATTGCTTGCTGTAACTGCATGTTAACTTTCTGTGATTCGTGTACAAGGACACTCAGGTCCCTCTGAATACAAACATTTCCCAGTGTCTCACCATTTAAAAACTATTCAGCTTTTCTATTTTTCCTACCAAAGTGGATAACTTTACACTTCTCCACATTAAATTCAAAAGGAGTAATTTTAACTCCATCTGCCCAGTGGAAATGAGGCAGTTAAAACCAGTGAGGTGGACTTACTGGCCCATTATTGCTCCATTGCCATATTAACTGGAGCCTTCTGCTGAGTGGTCCAGGCACCCACCTGAATCAGACGGGAGCCTCATTATCTATGCACATTGGGGTCCACATACATACATAGGACCCCAATGCAATTTAGGAAACCAACTGGGTGGAGTGAGCACCATACACACTCAGTTAAACTGGGTGGCAAAGAGGAAGAGGCCCCGAAAAAGTAAGTGAAAAATTATTTTTGTGGGGACAGAAGGACTGGGAGTGCTCCTCTGGGCTCCACAAAAATAATCTGGACCGCTGTCATTCTCTGCAGTCGGGCCTTCCCCCCACCCACCCAGCTCCCTCTCACCCCCACCAACCTGTAGGCCTCCCGATATTATACTGGCCTGAAATCGGTAAGATGCAGCAGGATGCCCGTTCGGGGCATGCAGCTGGTTGGCAGCATGGTACTGAGGCCCAGCCCTCAAAATGGATACAATAGGGACGATCTGATCTTCATCCCTCCAGTGGGAACAGGGCGGCAGTTCCTGCTCCAATTCCACCCACCACTATTTTGCCTGGGGCCTTCACAGCGGGAGGGAGCCCAGGCACCCACCTGAAGCAGGCAAAAGCCATATTAAAGTGTGTAAATTGGGGTCCTATGACAAATACAGGTACAAATGTGTGGAGTATGTGCCGTGCATGGTTAAAGGGACCATTGGAAGCCAGCTCACAAAATAAGCCAGGAATTGACCAATTTTTGTATACCGGGCCCACAAAAAAATCGGGTCCATTGTTGGGCAATCTGAGAATTCCCCAGGATCCCCAGGATAACCTCACCACCCCCTCCTACCACACTTCCCCCCCCCCCACCCCCCAGGCTCCAACTGTCAGCCAGCTCAATGTGCAAGCCAGCCAATTTCCTGTGCTACCAGAATGGGTGAGCTACAGTGAGGTGCCCGTTTGACACCCGCAACTCACCAGCAGAATGGAAATACGGCCCAGGGCTCTAAACGGCAGCAGTGTGCTCTGCCTGCTGCCTGCCCATTCTCCGCCGGCAGTTAAAATTAGGCCTATGTCACAATGATTCTTATCAGTATCCCTGATAACAAGCTTGAGAGGATGTCTAATGGAGAATTTTCCAAATGTATGCAGACTTCATGATTGATTCAATTTGACTGGTCAGGTATTCAGAATCCAGGAAGTCCTGGTAACTTTTTTCTGGGGGGTATATAAAGCAGCTGTTCTATTCAAGTTAGTAGTTGGCAGTTACATAACCCCATGAGAGGAACAGCCTGAAAGTCTCATAAAAGCAATTAAAATGGAGATTTTAACTCCTGGGTGGAAAGCAAGGGAGCGATGACAGAGAAATTAAACAAATACTTTGGCTGCGATTTCACCAGCCGTGATGGGTCCAGTGTGGCCAGAGCAGACAGCAGCCTCAAACTCCACACCCATCTTCATCCCGCCTCCTCCAAGTGATTTTGCCCTGATTGGTCTTGTTAAGCCCGCCCTGCGAGGTTCCAATTAAAAGGAAGCGGGTCTAGATAAGGGGGAACCAGTGGATGTGGTGTATTTGGATTTTCAGAAGGCATTCAATAAGGTGCCACACAAGAGGTTATTAAACAAAATTAGGGCTCATGGGATTGGGATAATATACTAGCATGGACTGAGGATTGGTTAACGGACAGAAAACAGAGAGTAGGAATAAACGGGTCATTTTTGGGTTGGCAGGCTCTTATCAGTGGGGCACTGGAAGGATCAGTGCTTGGGCCTCAGCGATTCACAATCTACATCAATGATTTGGATGAGGGGACCAAATGTAAAATATCCAAGTTTGCTGATGATACAAAGCTGGGTGAGAATGTAAGTTGTGAGGAGGATGCAAAGAGGCTTCAAAGGGATATAGACAAGCTAAGTGAGTGGGCAAGAACATGGCAGATGGAATATAATGTGGAGAAATGTGAAGTTATCCACTTTGGTAGGAAAAATAGAAAAGCAAAGTATTTTTTAAATGGTGAGAGATTGGGAAATGTTGGTGTTCAGAGGGACCTGGGTGTCCTTGTACACGAATCACTGAAAGTTAACATGCAGGTACAGCAAGCAATTAGGAAAGCAAATTGTATGTTGGCCTTTATTGTAAGAGGATGTGAGTTTAAGAGTAAAGACATCTTACTGCAATTATATAGGACCACACCTGGAGTATTGTGTGCAGTTTTGGTCACCTTACCTAAGGAAGTATATACTTGCCATAGAGGGAGTGCAACAAAGGTTCACCAGACTGGTTCCTGGGATGGGGGGATTGTCCTATGAGCAGAGATTAAGTAGACTAGGCCTATGTTCTCTAGTGTTTAGAAGAATGAGAGGTAATCTCATTGAAACATACAAAATTCTTACAGGGCTTGACAGGGTAGATGCAGGGAGGATGTTTCCCCTGGCTGGGGTGTCTAAAACCAGGGGTCACAGTCTCAGAATAAGGGGTCGGCCATTTAGGACTGAGATGAGAAGAAATATTTTGACTAGGAAGGTGGTGAATCTTTGGAATTCTCTACCCCAGCGGGCAGTGGAGGTTCAGTCATTGAGTATATTCAAGATAGAGATCAATAGATTTTTGGATATTAAGGGAATAAAGGGATATGGGGATAGTGCAGGAAAGTGGAGTTGAGGTAGAAGATCAGCCATGATCTTATTGAATGGCGGAACAGGCTCGAGGGGCCAAATGGCCTCTTCCTGCTCTTATTTCTTATGTTCTTATGTTCTTATGTTCCCACCCAGGAGTTGTCATGCGAGAACCGGTCGATTTTACCAGCCTGGCCTCATTAACATTTCACCAGCCAGCTGCCTGCCTGAAATGGGCATAAAGTGATCTACACAGGGCCAGCCACTGCCCTGTGTAGATCGGACGTCTCTCAGGCCGCTCACTGGCAATCAGATAAGTCATGGGTGGGGTGGGGGGTTTAGGAGGATTTCAAAGTGTTAATGGGGCGGGGGGTGTGGGGGTGCGTGTGGAACCTGGGGCAGCAGAGGCCAAAAGTTTCCTTGTGGGGCCTGGAGAATTACTTACATTTTGGGCTTTTTTTCTGCTGTGTCAGGTTTTACTGGTCGGAGCATCCAGTAGGCAGTTAAAATTGCCTTGGGGTCCTATTTGAGTGATATGAACCCAATTTGCATATATTTGAGTTATCTACCTGAGTCAGATGAGATGACCAGTGTTAATACAACCATGAAATGGTATCCGAGCGACAAAACGCACTGCATCGTTTCAACCCCCATTCCACCCGGTTTCTGCATGGAGGGGAGAGCTAAATTCCCTATAAGAGACAATTTAAGAAGAACAAGCAGCTTGAGAATCCCAGAAAAGACAGAAGAAACACTGCATATTTAGCGAATTTATAAAGGATTAGTTTAGCTTAAAGTACAATCTTGTATTACTTTGTCTACGTGAAGTGATAGATAAAAGACATTTCATTGCAAACCCTTTAATGGATCATGTACATTCTGCTCGACCATGGATTCTAACCCATCTCCTGAGCAAATATTCTGAAAGTTACTTTGTGCCCCAAAGGTATATCAAGCCAAACTCCAGAATACCTATTTAATTTTGCAATTTACATTATACATGCAAGGCCTTGGAGTCCTTAACAGGAAGTATAATCGGATTATGTGGCTGTGAAAGTACAGAATTTATTGAAGTGGTGAGTCTCACTGGAATATCACTGGTTCTGAAATGTGTCAAGTGGAGATGAGACAATTGAGCAGAGGAAGGAACCAGAGATAAAGCAATAATACAAAAGCAAAATACTGCGGATGCGGAAATCTGAAATAAAAACAGAAAATGCTGGAAATACTCAGCAGATCAGGCAGCATCTGTAGAGAGAGAAAAAGAGTTAGCATTTCAGGTTGATGACCCTTCGTCAGAACTGGAAAAAGTTGGAGATGTAACAGATTTTTAAGCAAATGTAGGGGCAGGGAGAGGGGGGAGGGGAGGAAAGAACAAAAGGGAAGGTCTGTGATAGGATGGAAGGCAGGAGAGATTAAGAGACAAAAGGGATGATGGTGCAAGGCAAAATGAGATGGTAATGGGACAAGTTCAGAAACAAAAGATGACTCCAGACGAGGTGCAAATGGCAATGGCAGAATCATCAACAGCTGCCGTGTGAGGAAAAAAAAGAAAAAAGAAAAAATTCAAATATAATTTTTTTTTTTAAAAAGGGGCCGAGTTTATAGTCTGAAATTGTTGAACTTGAAGTTGAGTCCAGAAGGCTGCTCCCTCCACGACACCCTGGTCCACTCCTCTATCACCCCCAACACCCATTCCCCTTCGCCCGGCATCTTCCCGTGCAAGCGCAGGAGATGCAACACATGCCCTTTTACCTCCTCCCTTCCCACTGTCCAGGGCCCCAAACACTCCTTCCAGGTGAAACAGTGATTTACTTGTACTTCTTGCAATCTAGTATACTGTATTCGCTGCTCACGATGTGGTCTCCTCCACACTGGGGAGGCCAAACGCAGATTGGGTGACCGCTTTGCGGAACACCTCCGTTCAGTCCGTAAGCGTGACCCCGAGCTTCCGGTCGCCTGTCACTTTAATTCTCCGCTCCACTCCCACTCTGATCTCTCCGTCCTTGGCCTCTTACACTGTTCCAACCAAGCTCAACGCAAGCTCGAGGAACAGCACCTCATCTTTCGATTAGGCACTTTACAGCCTTCCGGACTCAACATTGAGTTAAACAATTTCAGACCATAACCTCGGCCCCTATTTTTTAAAATTTATATTTTAATATTTTCTTTCTAGTTTCTTCTTTTTTCTTTTATTTTCTCTCACATGGCAGCTGTTGATGATTCTGTCATTATCCTTTACACTTCATCTAGTCATCTTTTGTTTCTTGTCCTATTATCATCTCCTTTTGCCTTGTACCATCATCACTTTCGTCTTTTAATCTCTCCTGCCTTCCATCCCATCACAGACTTTCCCTTTTGTTCTTTCCTCCCCATCTCCCTTTCCCAGCCCCTACACTTGCTTAAAAATCTGTTACATCTCTAACGTTTTCCAGTTCTGACAAAGGGTCATTGACCTGAAACGTAAACTCTGTTTCTCCCTCTACAGATGCTGCCTGACCTGCTGAGTATCTCCAGCATTTTCTGTTTTTATTTCAGAGATAAAGCAAACTGTGCTGCTGTCCCACACATACTGGGAACTACTTCAAAGAGTGACATGGGCAGTCGCCTGAGAATAGGGGCAGGATTTTCATTGGGCCGTGGAATCAGGATTGGAGGCGTGTGGGGGGTTAAAATCCCGAAATCAGGGGTCCCGACCCCATCCCGCACCCAAACCTGCCTCCATGCCAGTTTCAAAGGAGGCGGGTACCCGCCCTGCACTGGGACCCGCCTACCTGAGGCGGGAAGGGATTAGTGCCAATTAACTGCCTGTTAACAGGTAGTTAACAGGCAGTTTTTAGCCTAATCCCTACTTTTGAGGCTGAAGTGTGGGATTCCCGACGGCTCCAAACCACGCGAAGTTAGAGGAGGCGGGCCGTCGGGTTGAAGGACTTGGAGGGGTCGAGATGTCGGTGTTCAGGTGAGTGATGTGTGCATGAGTGCAAAAGTAAGTGTGTTTGGTGTGTCTAAAGTGATTAAAGAAGTTTAAATGACCTTTTCTTATCTTTTCAGCCTTCCTTCCTTTAGATCCCAAGCATCCCTCATCTCACCGGCATAGAAAGCAGAATGGCTGCGAACTGTCAAAAGTGACAGCCTTTAGCTTTCAGTGCAGGAGAGATTTCTAACTGAGTCTGTGGAGAAGGACTCAGGTTAGAACTAAGACTGCCAGTGTTTGACAGCTTCAAACAGCTTTCAAACACTGATATTTCATCTGTCAAAACCTCTTGACAGATGAAATTTCAGTCTGTGATGTCACCTGTTGCCGGGTGGCCCTTAATTGGCCTGCTGAGCCTGCTGGGCGGGCTCAACAAGGTCAATCAAGTTAAAATTGCATGGGTTGGCTAGAACTCGATGGAGGCAGGACTACAACCCCGAAAGTTGTAGTCCCGCCTCCAACCCGACTCCTGAATGAAAATCCTGCCCTGGGTTTTCTCAGTCCACAAAAGGTACCTGTTACAGAAAGACTAAAGTGACAGTGCTCCTTTTGTAGTAAGATATTTTTGAATTCTTAATAATTTTTGTAGCCAAAAATACTTTGTGAAGGATTTATTTTATAGGATAACTGAAGTCTTTGTCACAATTACAATCATATGATTGACTTGAAATGTTGCCAGATGCATTGTTTGCATTTAGTTATCGTACTGTCTGATTGGATAAGTGAGATACAATGGTTATAAATAGCTCATTTACACTTTGATGCAAAAATAGTACAACACTAACTTAATTAACACCTCGATTGCACTATTATTGCAAAAAGTCTCTTAGTTCATAAGCAGAACTGAAAACTGGATACTATAAATGGATGTTCCTTTAAAATACAATGAATTTAGGTAGCTTGGATGATCAGTTTTAAATTTCTGTGCAGTGCTCCGTCATACCAGCAGATTGGAAAATTAAGCAGAGTTCGAATTGGAATCAACTCTGAAACACCTCTAAAAACTGCTTTGAATTCAATGTATATAAAAAAGCAATTTTACATTAAAATGAGAAAAGAACCTTCTCAAGCTATGTGAATTTTAGTATTTCAATTTCCTAAACCGTTTTAACATCCCAAAATGTGGTGTGCTCCATAAAAATCATTTCAACTAGAAAATTATTCACATGTTGCTATGGGAACAATATTCATTTGCTTAACCTATTGGTTACTGAAGACTATAGTGAAAGCTGGTAGTCATTTACCCTTCTTGTAATTAGACAAAAAACACTTGAAAGTGACAAAATACAGCTTTAATGATCTTTTTATGTTATTTTGCTCACTGTTCTGGATTCACATATCTGTATGAATAATATGCATTCCTGTTGTAATTGGAAATATTTGCACACTCCACTTAATCAAGAGCATCTGGCATGAGAGCATATTGGATTGCAAAGTCCAAATAATTGTTCTGTAAAACACTGGATCAAATAGTTTTTGTGTTTACAGTAAAAATATTGTGAAGTCCAAACAGTGTCAGTAAAATAAATTCCCTCTTTCTATGTCATCGGTAAAGGTTTCATTGTAAATATGTCTTCAAGCGTTATTAAACTTATTCTAAAATTCCTCTAGTGGAACGTGCATGTAATTTAGCATGGTTCTAAAACAAAGTATTAGCTGTATCACAATAATTTAAACACTAACTGTCTGAGGAGGTTTTCTTCCAGAATTACATTGCCCTAAACATAGCACTGGATTACAGCCAGAGGCACATTTCAACCTACTGTGCTTGTTAAACAACACCACGATCTGCTGTGATGGATGTAGCTTTCCAGCTCTTTGAAGGGGGTGGCACTAGGAATAGTTTGCTGTTAAAAAACATCATGTAGGATAACGTCACAACTCCAAGTGACTGGTTGGCTAGAGCGTACCGTGAGATAACATACAAACTAGAAATCAGCTCTTGGTCAACAATTCACTCGAAGCCCCTTCTTAGTCTTTGTAATTTAAGTCGTATGCCATAGAATTTACCCTGTCAAAGTGCAGTAGCTCAAATGTAGGACCAAGCATTTTTTTAATGACCAATAAAGTGTATAATATTCAAAAATAAATATATTGCATCTGCCAAAATATTGTATGGCCATTTCTTTTTCTTTTGGGAAGGGGGAGAGAGGGACACGCATCTACTGAGTGGATTTTTGCCTCGGCACTAATAAGGATTGCTTTTTCACTAGCAATGGTGACGCAGCAGACAGGATTGAGAATGAAACTTTGGTCCAAAAGTCTGCAAATTTACTGGTCAATTCAGGGCACGTGGAGACTTTGGTAGCAGAAATGGGGTGGGGCCCCGCTGTGCTGGATCTCCGCCCCAATGGAACTGGGACTGGGATTTCATGGAAGGACTGTTTTCGTGGCCTCAGGAAAAGATTGTGTGGCACAAGGTAAGAGACTTTCCTGCAAAGTGGCTTGCTTTATCCTTCAGGCAGACCTGACAACTTTACCCCAAATGGCTGGGCAACACTGCGTTTTGCTGAATCCCGCACCTAGAGGGCGCCCTAGTTGCACTGATACTTGTGCGGGTGCACATCAGTGTGTTTTATTCCCTGGAAACACTATTCATTTTGTCATTCTGTAGTTTTATCAGTTTCAGCATTTTAGCATCTGTATACACAAGAATGTTCAAGTGTAGAAGTTCCCCGTCATATTGCAATTAGCCAGCTCTGTACATAACTGAACTGGCAGAAAATAGAGTATTTTAAAAGCTGCAAAGCATTAAATTGTTTAACTCTGAAGCACTTTCTTAAAATAACTAACGTGAAAAGGATAGAAAATGAGGTAAAAGTACAAAAGAAGGAACGTACATGCCTATACTGCCTTACACAACTTCAGAAAGTCCCAAAGTGCTGAATAAGAATGAGATTTAGCACATGCTGCTCCAAACAGTGCATGCGAACACCAGCCAACTACAATACCTAATAGTAGCAACATTTCCCACTACTGACTCACTGGATAAAGTAATTTGTATTCTTGTTCGTCAAATTTTTTACCTTGTGGGAGTAACATTCTCCCTTCTGAGGCTGTGTCAGCCATGGCTCAGTGGTTGCACACTTGCCTCTAATCCATGAGGGCTGGAGGTTCAAGAGTTACTCCAGAGATTTCAGTATATAATCTAACCTTGACACTTCAGTGAGGGACTGATGGAGTGTTGCGCTGTCAAAGGTCTTCCCTTTTGGGTGAGACATTAAACTGAGGTCCCATCTGATCTCATAGCAGTTTCAAAGAAGAGCAGGTGAGTTACATAGAAACATAGAAGATAGGAGCAGGAGTAGGCCATTCGGCCCCTCGAGCCTGCTCTGCCATTCAATGCGATCATGGCTGATCATCCAAATTCAATACCCTGTTCCTACCTCTTCTCCATATCCCTTGATCCCTTTAGCCTTAAGAAATATATCCAACTCCTTCTTGAATATATTTCATGAATTGGCCTCTACTGCCATCTTTGGTAGAGAATTCCACAGGTTCACCACTCTCTGGGTGAAGAAATTCCTCCTCATCTCTGTCCTAAATGGCTTACCCCTTATCCTTAGACTGTGACCCCTGGTTCTGGACTCCCCTGCCATCGGGAACATCCTTCCAGCCTCTAGTCTGTCTAGTCCTGTTAGAATTTTATAAGTTTCGATGAGATCCCCTCTCATTCTTCTAAACTCCAGCGAGTATAAGCCCAATCGACCCAATCTCTCCTCATATGTCATTCTTGCCATCCCAGGTATCAGCCTGGTGAATCTTCGCTGCACTCCTTCCATGGCAAGAACATCCTTCCTCAGATAAGGCGACCAAAACTGCACACAATACTCAAGATGTGGTCTCACCAAGGCCCTGTACAACTGCAGCAAGACATCCTTGTTCCTGTACTCAAACCCTCTTGCTACGAAGGCCAACATACCATTTGCCTTCTTAACCGCCTGCTGCACCTGCATGCTTACCTTCAGCGACTGCTGCACAAGGACGCCCAGGTCTCGTTGCACTTCCCCTTCTCCCAATCTATTGCCATTTAGATAATAATCTGCCTTCCTGTTTTTGACACCAAAGTGGACAACTTCGCATTTATCCACATTATATTGCATCTGCCATGCTTCTGCCCAATCACCCAACCTGTCCAAATCATACTGGAGTTTCTCGGCATCCTCCTCACAGCACACACGCACACCCAGCTTTGTGTCATCTGCAAACTTTGAGATATTACATCTAGTTCACTCGTTCAGATCATTAATATATATTGTGAATAGCTGGGGTCCAAGGACCGATCCCTGCGGTACCCCATTAGTCACTGCCTGCCACTTGGAAAAAGAGCCATTTATTCCAACTCTTTGCTTTCTGTCTGCCAACCAGTTCTCTATCCAAGTCAATACCTTGCCCCCAATCCCATGTGCCTTAATTTTACACGCTAATCTCTTATGCGGGACCTTATCGAAAGCCTTTTAAAAATCCAAATACACCACATCCACTGGTTCTCCCTTATCTATTCTACCAGTTACATCCTCAAAAAATTCCAGTAGATTAGTCAAGCACAATTTACCTTTTGTAAAGCCATGTTGACTTTGTCTGATCCGGTCACTTTTTTCCAGTGCTCTGCTATTACATCCTTTCTAATGGACTCTAGCATTTTCCCCACTACCGATGTCAGGCTTACCGGTCTGTAATTCCCTGTTTTCTCTCTACCACCCTTTTTGAACAGTGGGGTAACATTAGCTACCCGCCAATCCATGAGTATTGTTTCAGAGTCTATCGAATTTTGGAAGATGACCAGCAATGCATCTACTATTTCTAGGGCCACTTCCTTAAGTACCCTAGGATGTAAATTATCAGGCATGGGGATTTATCGGCCCTTAATCCCATCAATTTCCCTAACACCATTTCCCTACAAATACTGATTTCTATCAGTTCCTCCCTTTCATTAGACCCTTTGTTCCCCGACATTTTGAGAGGTTATTTGTGTCCTCCTTTGTGAAGACAGAACCAAAGTATGTATTTAATTGGTTTTCCATGTCTTTGTTCCCCATTATAAATTCCCCTGATTCTGACTGCAAGGGACCTACGCTTGACTTCACCAATCTTTTTCTTTTCACATATCTATAGAAGCTTTTACAGTCAGTTTTTATGTTCCGTGCAAGCTTACTCTCATACTCTATTTCCCTCTCTTAATTAATCCCTTTGTCCTCCTTTGCTGAATCCTAAACTGCTCCCATTCCTCAGGTTTACTGCTTTTTCTGGCCAATTTATATGTCCTCCACTTGGATCTTATGCTATCCCTAATTTCCCTTGGTAGCTAATGCTGAGTCACCTTTTTTGTTTTATTTTTATGCCAAACAGGGATAAACAAATTCAGTAGTTCATCCATGCGATCTTTAAATGCTTGCCATTGCCTAGTCACCGTCAACCCTTTAAGTAACATTCCCCAATCCATCCTAGCCAACTCGCGCCTCATACCATCGTAGTTTCCTTTATTTAAATTCAGGACCCTAGTCTCTGAGTCAACTATTTCACTCTCCATCTTAATGAAGAATTCTATCATATTACGATCGCTCCTCCCCAAGCGGCCTCGCACAACAAGATTGCTAATTAATCCTTTCTCATTACATAATACCCAGTCTAAGATGGCCTGATCTCTAGTTGGTTCCTCGACATATTGGTCCAGGAAACCATCCCGTATACACTCCAGGAATTCCTCTTCCACTGTATTGTTACTAATTTGGTTAGACCAATCGATATGTAGATTAAAGTCACCCATAATAACTGCTGTGCCCTTATTGCACACATCACTAATTTCCCATTTAATGCCATCCCCAGCCTCAGCATTACTGTTTGGGGGTCTGTATACAACTCCCACTAACATTTTCTGCCCCTTGGTATTTCTCAGCTCTACCCATACAGATTCCACTTCATCAGAGCTAATATCCTTCCTTACTATTGTGTTAATCTCCTCTTTAACCAGCAATGCTACCCCAGTGCCTTTTCCTTTTTGCATGTCCTTTCTGAATATTGAATACCCCTGGATGTTGAATTCCCAGCCTTGGTCACCCTGGAGCCATGTCTCCGTAATCCCAGTTATATCATATCCGTTTACATCTATTTGCACAGCGAATTTCTCCACCTTATTATGAATGCTCCTCGCATTAAGACACAAGCCTTCAGGCTTGTTTTTTTAACACTCTTAGACCTTTTAGAATTATTATTTACTGCGACCATGTTTGATTTACACCCTTGATTTCTCTGACTTCCTCTGTTCCTTTTCTCCTTCCTGTCTTTTGCTTCTATCCTTGCTTCCCTTTCCTCTGTCTCCCTGCACAGGTTCCCAACCCCCTGCCATTTTAGTTTAAACCCTCCCCAACAGCACTAGCAAACACTCCCCCTAGGACATCGGTCCCGGTCCTGCCCAGGTGCAAACCGTCCGGTTTGTACTGGTCCCACCTCCCCCAGAACCGGTTCCAATGTCCCAGGAATTTGAATCCCTCCCCCTTGCACCATTCTTCTAGCCATGTATTCATCTGAAATATCCTTCTATTTCTACTCTGACTAGCATGTGGCACTGGTAGCAATCCTGAGATTACTACCTTTGAGGTCCTATTTTTTAATTTACCTCCTAACTCCCTATATTCAGCTTTTAGGACTTCATCCCATTTTTTACCTATATCGTTGGTACCTATATGCACCACGACAACTGGCTGTTTACCCTCCCCCTCCAGAATGTCCTGCAGCTGCTCCGAGACATCCTTGACCCTTGCACCAGGGAGGCAACATACCATCCTGGAGTCTCGTTTGCGGCCGCAGAAACGCCTATCTATTCCCCTTACAATAGAATCCCCTATCACTATAGCTCTCTCGCTCTTTTTCCTCCCGTCCCGTGCAGCAGAACCACCCATGGTGCCAGGAAGTTGGTTGCTGCTGCCTTCCCCCGATAAGCCATCCTCCCCAACAATATCCAAAGCGGTATATCTGTTTGAGAGTGGGGTGACCACAGGGGACCCCTGCACTGCCTGCCTGTGCCTACTACACTGCCTGGTGGTCACCCATTCCCTTCCTGCCTGTGCAGCCTTTACCTGCAGTGTGACCAACTGATTAAACATGATATCCATGACATCCTCAGCATCATGAATGCTCCAGTATGTATCCATTTGCAGCTCCAGTGCCGCAATGTGGTCTGCCAGTAGCTGCAGCTGGATACACTTCCCGCACACATGGTTGTCAGGGACACAGGAAGTGTCCCCGATTTCCCATATAGTGCAGGAGGAGCATGCCATGGGGCCAAGCTGTCCTGCTATGACTTCGCTCTCACCACTCCTGACAATGGCCTCTGTAAAAAAAGCCCGCGAAAGTGAGTTTAAATACTCACTGAAACTCCGCTCTCACTGCTCCCGACAATGGCTTAACGAGCTCACATGGCTGGTCAGGGTGAATGAAGGCTTCAAAAAATATTACATACTACCACCTGTACAACAAGCTTCACACACTGCTCAATGCACCACATCCCCAGCACTCACCCACCAACAATCTCTACCTACAAACGCTCACACCCACATCTCACACCTTGCACACAATGACAGCTATTCAACTATGGCAGGCACAAGGATCATTAGTTATTAGAATGCATGTGATTTGTGTGATCTCTTTATGCAGAAATTTATTGATAGAGTTTGGAATATTTTGTGGTCTCTCTCATTTCACCTTTGCATCCAGGAAGACGCTATATGGCATGACACAGGGATGGTATGATGGGGATGAGGTGAACAATGGGGATCTGGGGTTTCATTCATTCAAATTGGAGTCTGATGAGGCAGTCACGGATCGCCAGTCCGGAAGCCTGCCTGTCTGGTTGCCTCCACCCTCCCTCCTGTTCCTCATCTTCTTCCTCCTCATCTTCTTCCTCCTCCCTCTGTGCACATGTTCCCATCTCCCTCGTTGCCTCCGCTCCCTCCGCCATAGATCCTGGAGGGCAAGGTGAACTGCCAGTACAGCCTCCATGACTTTTAGCAAGTGTTGTAGGTTGAATCTTTCAAGAATAAATTTTGCACTTTCCTACTTTCCACAATACTCCTGATACCAAAAGAACCTTCAAATCACTAAATAAAACTATTGCAGTTTTAACGGAAATGGTAGCATAGTGGTTATGTTACTGGACTAGTAATCCAGAGGCCTGGACTAATGATTCAGAGACGTGAGTTCAAATCCCACCACGGCAGCTGGAGAATTTAAATTCAATCAATTAAATAAATCTGGAATAAAGAGCTAGTATCAGTAATGGTGACCATGAAACTATCGGATTGTCGTAAAAACCCATCTGGTCCACCAATGTTCTTTAGGGAAGGAAATCTGCCGTCCTTACCTGGTCTGGCCTATATGTGACTCCAGACCCACAGCAATGTGGTTGACTCTTAACTGCCCTCTGAAATGGCCTAGCAAGTCACTCAGTTGTAAAAAACCACTATGAAAAACAATAAGAATAAAACCGGACGGACCACCCGACATCGATCTCGGCACCGGCTACAGACACAACAACAGCACACGCAGCCCAGCCGACCCTGCAAAGTCCTCCTCACCAACATCTGGGGACTTGTGCCAAAATTGGAGGAGCTGTACAACAGACTAGTCAAGCAACAGCCTGACATAGTCATTCTCACAGAATCATACCTTTCAGCCAATTTCCCAAACTCCTCTATCACCATCCCTGGGTATGTCCTGGTTCACCAGCAGGACAGACCCACCAGGGGTGGCGGCACAGTGGTATACAGTAGGGAAGGAGTGGCCCTGGGAGTCCTCAACATTGACTCCGGACCCCGTAAAGTCTCATGGCTTCAGGTCAAACATGTGCAAGGAAACCTCCTGCTGATTACCACCTACCACTGTCCCTCAGCTGATGAATAAGTACCCCTCCATGTTGAACACCACTTGGAAGAAGCACTGAGAGTAGCAAGGGCACAGAATGTATGCTGAGTGGGGTATTTCAATGTCCATCACCAAGAGTGGCTCAGTAGCACCACTACTGACTGAGCTGGCTGAGTCCTGAAGGACATAGCTGCCAGTCTGTGCCTGCGGCAGGTGGTGAGAGAACCAACATGAGGGAAAAAGCTACTTGACCTTGCCCTCATCAATCTACCTGTCGCAGATGCATCTTTCCATGACAGCATTGGTAGCAGTGACCACCACACAGTCATTGTGGAAACGAAGTCCCGTCTACATACTGAGGACACTCTCCATCGTGTTGTGTGGCACTACCACCGTGCTAAATGGGATAGATTCAGAACAGATCTAGCAGCTCAAAACTGGGCATCCATGAGGCGCTATGGGCCATCAGCAGCAGCAGAATTGTATTCCACCACAATCTGTAACCTTATGGCCCAGCATATCCCTCTCTCTACCATTACCATCAAGCCAGGGGATCAACCCTGGTTCAATAAGGAGTGTAGAAGAGCATGCCAGGAGCAGCACCAGGCATACCTAGAAATGAGGTGCCAACTTGGGGAAGCTGCAAAACAGGACAACATGCCTGCTAAAAAGCAGAAGCAGCATGCTATAAACAGAGCTAAGCAATCCCACAATCAACGGATCAGATCAAAGCTCTGCAGTCCTGCCACATCCAGTCATGAATGGTAGTGGACCATTAAACAACTAACGGGAGGAGAAGGCACCATGAATATCACCAGCCTCAATGATGGTGGAGCCCAGCGTGAGTGCAAAAGACAAGTCTGAAGCGTTTGCAACCATCTTCAGCCAGAAGTGCTGAGTGAATGATCCATATCGGCCTCCTCCTGAGGTCCCCACCATCACAGAAGCCAGTCTTCAGCCAATTTGATTCACTCGTGATATCAAGAAACGGCTGAGTGCACTGGATACAGCAAAGGCTGTGGGCCCCAACAACATCCTGGCTGTCGTGCTGAAGACTTGTGCTCCAGAACAAGCTGCGCCTCTAGCCAAGCTGTTCCAGTACAGCTATAACACTGGCATCTATCCAACAATGTGGAAAACTGCCCAGGTATGTCCTGTCTACAAAAGCAGAACAAATCCAATCCAGCCAATTACTGCCCCATCAGTCGATTCTCAATCATCAGCAAAGTGATGGAAGGTATCGTCGACAGTGCTATCAAGCAGCACTTACTCACCAATAACCTGCTCACTAATGCCCAGTTTGGGTTCCGCCAGGATCACTCGGTTCCAGACCTCAATACAGCCTTGGTCCAAACATGGACAAAAGGGCTGAATTCCAGAGGTGAGGTGAGAGTGACTGCCCTTGACATCAAGGCAGCATTTGACCGAGTGTGGCATCAAGGAGCCCTAGTAAAACTGAAGTCAATGGGAATCAGGCGGCAAACTCTCCACTGGCTGGAGACATACCTAGCACAAAGGAAGATGGTTGTGGTGGTTGGAGGTCAATCATCACAGCCCCAGAACATTGCTGCAGGAGTTTCTCAGGGCAGTGTGCTAGGCCCAACCATCTTCAGCTGCTTCATCAATGACTTTCCCTCTATCATAAAGTCAAAAGTGGCGATGTTCGCTGATGATTGCACAGTGTTCAGTGCCATTCGCAACTCCCCAGATAATGAAGCAGTCCATGCCCGCATGCAGCAAGACCTGGACGACATTCAGGCTTGGGCTCATAAGTGGCAAGTAACATTTGCGCCACACAAATGCCAGGCAATGACTATCTCCAACAAACAAGCATCTAACCACTGCCCCTTGACATTCAACAGCATTACCATCGCCAAATCCCCCACCATCAATATACTGGGGTCACCATTGACCAGAAACTTAACTAGACCAGCCACTTAAATACTGTGGCAACAAGAGCAGGTCAGAGGCTGGGTATTCTGTGGCGAGTGTCTCACCTCCTGACTCACCAAAGCCTTTTTACCATCTACAAGGCACAAGTCAGGAGTGTGATGAAATGCTCTTCAGATGCCTGGATGAGTGCAGCTCCAACAACACTCAGCCCATGGGATCCAGGGGGCCTTGGCGCGTTGGATCCTAAACTGGCTGAGTGGCAGGAGGCAGAGAGTGATGGTCGAAGGTTGCTTTTGTGACTGGAAGCCTGTGTCCAGTGGGGTACCTCAGGGATCGGTGCTGGGTCCCTTGCTGTTTGTGATCTACATTAATGATTTGGATGAGAATGTAAAGGGTATGATCAGTAAGTTCGCGGATGACACGAAAATTGGTGGGGTGGTAAATTGCGAGGAGGAAAGCCTCAGGCTACAGGACGATATTAATGGGTTGGTCAGATGGGCGGAAAAGTGGCAAATGGAATTTAACCCGGAAAAGTGCGAGGTGATGCATTTTGGACGGACAAATAAGGCAAGGGAATACACAATGAGTGGTAGGACCCTAGGAAGTACAGAGGGTCAGAGGGACCTTGGTGTACATGTACATAGATCCCTGAAGGCAGCGGAACAGGTAGATAAGGTGGTTAAAAAGGCATATGGGATACTTGCCTTCATTAGCAGAGGCATAGATTATAAGAGCAGGGAGGTTATGATGGAGCTGTACAAAACGCTGGTGAGGCCACAGCTGGAGTACTGTGTGCAGTTCTGGTCGCCTCACTATAGGAAGGATGTGATTGCTTTGGAGAGGGTGCAGAGAAGATTCACCAGGATGTTACCTGGGATGGAGCGCCTCAGCTATGAAGAAAGACTAAACAGGCTGGGGTTGTTTTCCTTGGAGCAAAGGAGGCAGAGGGGGGACCTGATTGAGGTGTACAAAATGATGAGGGGCATAGATAGGGTAGATAAAGAGGAACTTTTCCCCTTAGTAGGAGGGTCAATAACAAGGGGGCATAGATTCAGGGTAAGGGGCAGGAGATTTAGAGGGGATTTGAGGAGGAACTTTTTCACCCAGAGGGTGGTTGGAAGCTGGAACTCACTGCCTGAAAGGGTGGTAGAGGCAGGAACCCTCACAACATTCAAGAAGCATTTGGATGGGCACTTGAAATGCCATTGCATACAAGGCTATGGACCAAATGCTGGAAAATGGGATTAGACTGGACAGGGATTGATGGACGGCGCAGACACGATGGGCTGAAGGGCCTCTTTCTGCGCTGTAAAACTCTATGACTCTATGACTCAAGAAGCTCGACACCATCCAAGACAAAGCAGCCCACTTGTTTGGCACCCCATCCACCACCTTAAACATTCACTCCCTCCACCACCGGTGTACCGTGTGTTACGTCCGTGTAATAATAAGAAAAGGACTGCAGAGAACGGTACAACAGGTGTTTACTCAACATGGTTCAAACTGCAACTGAAACAACAGATTACTACTCAGCATTATATACAGGTGTGGTCACTGCCGGTACTACAGTATACATGAGCTGTAGAAAGTAGTTCCCCCCTTAAAGGTACATACATTACAATTCCTCCCCTTTTAGATTAACAGTACCATAACACTCATTTAACAATTAAATATCAAACTAATTACAATTAACACTTTTAACATGTAACATTAGCTGAAAATAGTCTATTTATAAATTCAGTCTTTGGGGAGGCTTCCTGATCCTTTCTGGTTAGCGCCTTTCCCGAGTGTCTTGCTCTTGGTGCGGAGGCGATTCTGGCCCCCTGTCGTCGGTTGGTTCATCAGCTTCCGATGCTACTGTTTCTGGGGTAGATGCTACCTGTGTAGTGTATGTACCTTTAAGAGGAACTATGTTTTTGAAGCCCCTGTATACTGTAGTACCAGTAGTGACCACTCGGGTATATAAGCCTGTATAGCGTCTTGTGTTGTTAGTTCACCTCCAGACTTTGTTCAGTAAACACTTGTTAAATCAACTCCTGCATTCCGTGTCTCCATTAACACACGGATCTAACAGTGGCGACGAGTTAGAAACGAACTTACCTGCAATTCGGCAGCACCTCAAGGGGATCGATTCCTCAGACGAAGGTCGAAGCCAGAAGCAAAAAAAAAAATATATAACTCGAAAACAAGGGCCAGGCTTGGTCTCCAATCTGTGGTTTCCCCAGCTAAACGGGCTGGTGGCAGGTAGTGCACCGATCCTTCCTGGGCTGCGGCGGGCTAGAGCTTGATCGGGTGGTTCTGCAACGGGGCCGGGCAGCGAGTCGGGAAGCAGAATCAAAGAGAGAGAGAGGGTGGAGCACTCAGGGCGCGGCCAGTGCTGCAAAGCAGGTCGGCGTTCGGACCGAGCAGAGGGAGGGGAAAGTCCCAGAGGGTCCGCTCCACGACGGGAACAGTTCTCCAAGTAACGGAGAAACTATTGAAGCGATATATAAAAAAAATAGAAATACCGCGAAAAGCTGCAGGTCGCAACAAGAACCGTGGAAAACAGCGTTGGTAGCAGCGGCAGCGGCGGGAAAGTGCGGGAGGCACCATCTTAACTCGGCGGGGAAGAAAGAAAAGCGCGGGAAGCGCCATTTTAGATTTTCAAGATGCCGAAGACTGGCAATATTACTGCTTTCGATAGTGATATAGAAGATTGGACCACATATGTGGAAAGAGTGGAGGTATATTGCAAGGCGAATGAAGTAGCGGATGATAAAAAGGCATCGGTCCTTCTAAATCTGATGGGCACAAGGACATACAGGCTGTTACGAAACTTGATCACTCCAGCCAAACCAATGGACAAGAATTTTAAGGAGATTGTTGCTACCTTACAGGAGCACTTAAACCCAACACCGCTGCTGATAGCGGAACGATTCAAATTCTTCAGGAGGAATCAGCACAAGAATGAAAGTAACGCTGATTGCCTCACCGAATTACGAAAGCTGTCAAAGCACTGCCAATTCGGGGCAGGACTGGCAGATTCTCTACGAGACAAATTTGTCTGTGGTCTCCTAAGCGAAGGAACACAGAAAAGACTACTTTCTGAGAAAGATTTGACACTGGACAAGGTTTCAGTGTGGCTGTTTCATACAAAACAGCAGCAAGGGGAGCTGCAGAGATACAGCAAAAGCCACAGGACTTCGGCACCCATGAAATGACACGGGGTTTCGAGAGATGTTATCGCTGCGGCAGATCCACCCATGACCAGAAGGACTGCTGGTTCAAGGACAAAGCATGCAGGCAATGCGGAAAGATGGGACACATTGCACGTGTATGCAGATCTGGAAAGAAATCCGCTGACAGTAAAAAGGTCAATAAGGAAAAGTACAGAAAGGTACAAATGATGACGGACAGTAGCTCCGAAGACCAGAAGAGTGATAGCGACTCCGGAAACAAGAGACTAAGCTGTCTCAAATTACATAATGTAATTGCCAAAGAAGATTACCAGACCATTTGGGTTACCCTCACAATAGCGGGGTCCCCAGTCAAAATGGAGCTAGATACAGGATCAGCTCTGACCGTCATGAGTCGACGGGATTACGAGCGGCTATTTCCGCATATACCTTTGAAAGACACATCCATTGTCTTGAAGACATATACGGGGCAGAAAGTATACCCCAGAGGGAAAATAAGGGTGCCTGTTGTATACAACGGCAAGGAAATACAGAAGTTGTATTTATACGTTCTGCAAGATGGTGGTCCACCGTTGTTGGGACATGAATGGATCAGAAAGATACGTTTAGACTGGCACTCCATTCAGGCACTGACGGTGACCAGTAAGAAAAAAAACGATGATGACGTCATACCTGGACGATTAAAAGAAATCTTGGCTAACGCCAAAGAAGTGTTTCAACAGGAACTAGGAACTCTGAAAGGCGCCACCGCCTCAATAAAAGTGGAAGATGCGGCAATTCCCAAGTTTTTTAAGGCAAGGCCGGTGCCATACGCAATTCGTCCAGCCGTCGAGGCAGAGCTGGAGAATTTGGAAAAAGCAGGCGTGTTATCCAAGGTAGATTGGAGCGAGTGGGCAACACCCATCGTCCCGGTCATGAAGAAAACGTTGAATAATGATAAATCTGAAGAACAGAGAAAAGTTCGCATCTGTGGGGACTTCAAGGTGACTGTAAACTCGGTTCTTCACACGGTACAGTATCCTCTTCCGAGGATAGAAGATATTTTCGCCTCACTATCAGGAGGGAAACGTTTCACCAAAATTGACTTAGCACAGGCATATCTACAGATGGAGGTTGAGGAGGCCTCTAAAAAGTATCTCACGATAAACACACACAAAGGCCTGTACCAGTACAATCGACTGGTTTTCGGAGTGGCATCAGCTCCGGCTATCTGGCAAAGAGCTATGGAGCAAATCCTGCAAGGGATTCCGGGGACTCAATGCTACCTAGACGACATCCTTGTAACAGGAGAAAACGACAACGAGCACCTTGCCAACTTGGAGCAGGTGCTCACGAGGCTGAGAGAACGGGGCCTACGAGCAAATCGCCCCAAATGCGAATTTTTCCAGAAACAAATATCATATTGTGGCCATGTCATTAACGAAGAAGGGTTGCATAAGTCACCTGAAAAGATTGAAGCGGTCGTAAAGGCCCCAGCGCCTGAAAATGTCTCACAATTAAGGTCGTTCCTGGGATTAGTAAATTACTATCATAAATTTTTACCAAACTTGTCGACGGTTCTGCACCCGCTTAACGCACTGCTACAAACGGGAGTAGTTTGGAAATGGAGTGAAGACTGTAAACGTGCCTTCCATAAATGCAAAGGCTTGATCACGTCCAGGGAAGTGTTGGCTCATTACAACCCATCACTGCCAATCAGACTGGCGTGCGATGCATCCCCTTATGGCATGGGAGCGGTATTATCGCATAGATTCCCTGATGGCTCGGAGCGGCCGATAGCTTTTGCGTCACGCTCATTGAACTCAGCTGAGCGTAACTATGCCCAGATCGACAGGGAGGCACTCAGCCTGGTGTGGGGGGTGAAGAAATTCAACCGTTACCTACACGGACAAAAGTTTACCTTGTTGACTGACCATCAACCCCTCGTCTCCATATTCAACCCTAAAAAGGGCATTCCCATTATGACAGCGCAAAGGCTACAGAGGTGGTCCCTTTTCCTAGGGGCACACCAATATGACAGAGTACAAAGGAACAAAACAGCATGGGAATGCTGACGGGTTATCGCGCCTACCGTTGCCAATGGTGGAAGAGGCGCCTACAGTGGACCCAGTGGAGATATTCCACTCGACCATCGTGGAATGTCTACCGGTGACAAATTCTACCATTGAAAAGGAAACGCGAAATGACCCGACTCTCTCACGAGTCTACGATTTAACGGTGAAGGGATGGCCAGCACATGGCGAACCACTGTTGCCAGCATTTTCGCAAAGAGGAGAACAGCTGTCAGTGTGCCGAGGAACCTTGATGTGTGGATCCAGAGTGGTGATTCCACCCAAACTCAAGGATAGAGTGCTAAACGAGCTTCACGAGGGGCATCTGGGTGGAGTGAAAATGAAGAACTTAGCCAGAGCGTTTGTGTGGTGGCCAGGTATCGATGGAGACATCGAAGAAATGACCAAGAGCTATCTAGGATGCCAGAAGGTCCAAAACGCCCCACCACAAGCCCTGCTACATCCATGGGAGTGGCCCTCATCTCCATGGCAAAGGGTACATATCGACTTTGCTGGTCCATTTATGGACTCAATGTTCTTAATCGCAGTGGATGCACACTCCAAGTGGCCGGAGGTAATAAAGATGTCCTCCACCACCACGGAAAAAACCATCACAGTATTAAGGACCATATTCGCCAGGAATGGGCTGCCTGAACAGATCTGTTCTGATAATGGACCGCAATTTGTATCTGAAGAATTCAGGAAGTTCTTAAAAAACAATGGGGTTAAGCACTACACGTCCGCCCCATACCATCCCGCCACCAATGGATTGGCTGAAAGGTTTGTCCAGACCTTCAAGAAGGCCATAAAGGCCATGGGTAATGAAGACATAAATCTACAACATAAAGTAGATAACTTCTTGTTTGCGTACAGGAATGCAACACATGTGGTTACAAACCAAACCCCCGCCATGATGTTTTTCAATAGAAGACTAAGATGCCGGCTGGATTTGGTCAAGCCAAACGTCAGAAGGGACGTAGAGAACCGGCAATTTCAAAGCATGAATGAAAGGCCAACTAGAACCTTCCAGATAGGTCAACCAGTTTTGGCCCGGGACTACCGTACCGAGAAATGGCAGCCTGGAACTATTTGCACATGACTAGGACCGCTGATCTATACCGTGGACATTGGAGAAAGCATAATAAGGCGCCATGCTGACCAGATCATAGAGTCATCCGAAAAAGGACAACCTACACCACAACTCTATACGCCTAGTGATGAAGCAGAGATACCCATAGTATCTACCTCCGATCCGGTGATACTGGAACCAGATAAACCCGACACTAGCATTGAAGCCGAATCGACCTTGGCAAAAGAACCTACTACACCACCGAGGCGTTATCCGGACCGAGTCAGGAAGCCTCCAGAGAGACTGAATTTGTAATTGATTAACTTCAGCAAATGTGTATATTATTGTTCTTGTAAAAATGTTATTTAATGATTACTTAAAATGTTATGTACTATTTATCTAAAAGGGGAGGAATTGTAGTGTATGTACCTTTAAGAGGAACTATGTTTTTGAAGCCCCTGTATACTGTAGTACCAGTAGTGACCACTCGGGTATATAAGCCTGTGTAGCGTCTTGTGTTGTTAGTTCACCTCCAGACTTTGTTCAGTAAACACTTGTTAAATCAACTCCTGCATTCCGTGTCTCCATTAACACACGGATATAACAACCTTTATGTCGGGTTCATCGCCAGGTACGTATGGGCGAGGCATGGGGTTGACTCGTTCCTGTGACTCTAGGATCTGGTCAGCATGGCGTCTCACGATGCTCTCCCCAACGTCCACTGTGTACATTAGTGGCCCCTGCCATGTGCATATCGTTCCTGGTTACCATTTCTCTGTTCGCTAGTCGCGGGCCAAGACTGGTTGCCCTACATTGAAGCTCCTTGTCGGCTTCTCATTGATGTGCTGGAATTGCTTACTCTCAACATCTCTTCGTACATTTGGTCTGAGCAAATCCAGATGAGATCTCAACCTTCGGTTAAAGAACATCATGGCCGGGGCCTGGTTGGTGACTGCATGTGTCACATTTCTGTAGGCTAACAGGAAATTGTCCACCTTATGCTGCAGTGGAATGTCGGCATCGCACATGGCCTTTACTGCTTTTTTAAAGGTTTGTACGAACCTCTCAGCCAATCCATTTGTGGCTGGATGATACGGGGCGGATGTGTAATGCCTTACCCCATTCCTTTTCATAAATCTTCGAAACTCTTCGGACACAAACTGTGGTCCGTTAGCAGAGCAAATCTGCTCTGGCAAGCCGTTCCTGGCAAAAATGGTCCAAAGGACTGCAATAGTTTTCTCCGTGGTGGTGGAGGACATTTTGATCACCTCAGGCCATTTCGAGTGCGCATCCACGGCTATTAAAAACATTGAGTCCATGAATGGACCAGCAAAATCAACATGCACCCGTTGCCATGGAGATGAGGGCCACTCCCATGGGTGTAGAGGGGCATGTGGTGGTGCATTTTGGACTTTCTGGCATCCTGAGCAGCTCTTTGTCAGGTCCTCGATTTGCTGATCGATCCCCGGCCACCACACATAAGCCCTAGCAAGGCTTTTCATTTTCACCCCTCCCAGATGACCTTCGTGAAGCTCATTGAGTACTCTCTCCCTTAACTTGGGTGGAATTACCACTCGGGTTCCACACATCAAGGTCCCCTGGCATACTGACAGCTGTTCTCTTCTGGATGAGAATGCTGGCAACAGTGAGTCGCCATGTGCTGGCCATCCCTTCACCGTCAAATCATATACCCGAGACAGTGTCGGGTCATTTCGGGTCTCCTTCTCTATACCAGCGTTAGTTACTGGCAAGCATTCAATTATAGTCGAATGAAATATTTCGACAGGATCCAATGCTGGTGCTTCCTCCGCAGTAGGCAGTGGCAGGCGTGATAGCCCATCAGCGTTTCCATGCTGTTTCGTGCCCTTATACTCTATTTCATATTGGTGCGCCCCTAGAAAAAGGGACCATCTTTGTAGCTGTTGCGCAGTCATCACCGGAACGCCTTTCTTTGGATTAAAGATGGAGACAAGTGGTTGGTGGTCAGTCAGCAAGGTGAACTACTGCCCGTGCAGATAATGATTGAACTTTTTCACTCCCCACACTAGGCTGAGGGCCTCCCTGTCAATCTGGGCGTAGTTACGCTTGGCTGAGGTTAGTGACCGAGACGCAAAGGCTACTGGCCTCTCCGAGCCGTCCGGGAATTTGTGCGACAGCACCGCTCCAATGCCATAGGGTGATGCATCACACGCCAACCGAATTGGTAGTGCTGAGTTGAAATGAGCGAACACCTCTTTTGATGTGATCAATGCTTTGCTTTTCTGGAACGCTCGTTTACATTCGTCACTCCACATCCATGGTACCCCCGTTTGCAGTAGGGTGTTCAGTGGGTGTAGTATGGTAGACAAATTCGGCAAGAACTTATGGTAGTAGTTCACCAGCCTGAGGAACGACCTCAGTTGTGACACATTTTCCGGTGCTGGAGCCTTGACTACTGCCTCAATCTTTTCAGGGGACTTATGTAACCCCTCTTTATCAATAACATGGCCACAATACGAGATCTGCTTCTGGAAAAACTCGCATTTGTGGCGATTAGCTCGGAGCCCATATTCCTTCAATCTAGTGAGCACCTGCTCCAGGTTGGTGAGGTGCTCACTGTCATTTTCGCCCGTGACCAGGATGTCGTCCAAATAACACTGGGTCCCTGGAATCCCTTGCAGGAATTGTTCCATTGCCCTTTGCCAAATAGCCGGAGCTGATGCTACCCCGAACACCAGCCGGTTGTATTGGTAGAGAGGTTGATCGTGAGGTACTGTTTCGAGGCTTCTTCTACCTCCATTTGCAGGTACGCCTGGGCCAGATCAATCTTAGTGAAGTGTTTCCCTCCAGATAGCGAGGCGAAAATATCTTCAATCCGCAGAAGCGGATATTGTACAGTGTGAAGGATTGGGTTCACTGTCACCTTAAAGTCCCCACGGATGCGAACCTTCTTTGGTTCCCCAGGCGCATTACTCAACGACCTCTTCATTACAGGAACGATGGGTGTAGCCCACTTGCTCCAGTCCACTTTGGACAGTACTACTGAACATTCCAAACCTTCCAGCTCTGCTTCGACGGCTGGGCGGATCGCATAAGGTACCGGTCTGGCCTTAAAAAACTTTGGGCTTGCATTTTCCTCCATTTTGATCGTCGCTGTTATGCCTTTTAGTGTTCCGAGTCCCTGCTCGAATACTTCTTGTGCGTCAGTTAGCATTTTTGACAGTCGTCCAGGTGTGACGTCATCATCCTTTTTGACATCTGCAGTCAGTGCTTGTATGGAATGCCAATCTAGCTGTATCTTCCGGATCCATTCATGTCCTAGTTGTGGTGGTCCTCCATCTGGCAATACATATAGGTCCATTTTTGGTGTTTCCTTGCCGTTATATATAACGTTCACCCTTATTTTTCCTTTGGGGTAGACTTTTTGCCCCATGTACGTCTTCAAGACAATCTTTGTATCTCTCAAGGGTATATGTGAGAATAGCCGCTTGTAGTCCCTTCGGTTTATGACTGTTAGGGCTGATCCTGTGTCCAATTCCATTTTCTCTTGGACTCCTGCTATCTTGAGTGTGACCCAGATAGTTTGGTGATCCTCCGTTTTGATCACATTATGTAGTTTCAGACAACCCAGCTCCTTGATTCCGGAGTCTGCATCACTCTTCTGTTCGTCTGAACTACTCTCCGTCACCTTATGTACCTTCTTGTACTTCTCCTGTGGAGATTTCTTGCTGCTGGTTTTCTTTCCCGACCTGCAGACTCTTGCTATGTGTCCTACTTTTCCACACTGTCTGCACACTTTGTCTTTCAACCAGCAATCATTATGGTCGTGTGTTGTTCTGCCGCAGCGATGGCACTTCACTGTTCCGTATGACATTTCATTTGTGCCTTATTCTTGCGGTCTCCATTGTATCTCTGCAGGGCCCCGTGCTGCTGCTTCGTGTGATACTGCAATGCTGAAAGCCTTGTCCAGCGTCAGATCCTTTTCTGATGGAACCCAGAAACGGCTTCTTTCACTTTGAAGCCCACACACAAACTTGTCCCTTAAAGTATCTGCTAGTCCCGTTCCAAACTGGCAGTGTTTCGATAGCTTGCGCAGTTCCGTTAAATACTCAGCATTACTTTCATCTTTATGCTGGTTCCTTTTGTGAAACTTAAATCTTCCTGCTATCAGCAGCGGTGTGGGGTTTAAGTAGTCCTGTAGGATTGACACTATGTTTTCAAAATCCTTTTCTACTGGCTTCTCTGGGGTTACTAGGTTTCATAGTAAGCCATACGTTTTTGCACCCATTGAATTCAACAATACCAGCGCTTTCTTGTCATGTGGTACTTCATTCGCCTTGCAGTATACTTCTATGCATTCGACATATGTCGTCCAATCTTCGACTTCATTGTCGAACGCTGTGATACTGCCACTCTTCGGCATTTTTGGGTGTGGTTAGACTGGCTTAAAATGGCGTCTCCCGCGCTTTCCTTTCTTCCCCGCTGCGGCTTAAAATGGCGTCTCCCGCGCTGCTGCCAACGCCACTCTCGGCGGTCCTCGTGGCAAATGGCAACGCCCTGTGGGTTTCGTGCACTGTTCCTGCGCTGCTGCCAACGCCGCTCTCTGCGGTCCTCGTGGCAATGGCAGCGCCTCGCGTTTTCCTGCGCGCCTCTCTCCCCCGTTGACGCTGCTCGGCCCTTGACCACCAGCTGCGCTCTGCTCTCTCTCGCCTCTCTCCCCCGTTGACGCCGCTCAGCCCTGAACACCGGTTGCGTCCTGTGCGCTCTGCCCTCTCTCTCTCCCCCGTCGACGCTGCTCGGCCTTTTTCTGTGCCGCTCGGTCGGGCTCTAGCCCGTTGCTGTCCGGGAAGGGTCTGCGCAGTACCTGTTGCCAGCCCGTTTCGCTGGACCACCATGACTGGAAAGCCAAGCCTGGCTCTCGACAGCCTCCCCTGCGATGCTCAAATCTCCGCTGGATGACTGGGCGGTTGCCCGTGGTCGACGCCCGTGTTTCTGGACTTGACCTTCTTCCACTGTTCTCCAGGAGCGAATCCCTGGGAGGTGATGCAGAGTTGCAGGTAGGTTCGAACTTGCTCGTCGCCACTGTTACGTCCGTGTAATAATAAGAAAAGGACTGCAGAGAACGGTACAACAGGTGTTTACTCAACCTGGTTCAAGCTGCAACTGAAACAACAGATTACTACTCAGCGTTATATACAGGTGTGGTCACTGCCGGTACTACAGTATACATGAGCTGTAGAAAGTAGTTCCCCCCTTAAAGGTACATACATTACACCGTGGCTGCAGTGTGTACCATCTACAAGATGCACTGCAGTAACTCACCAAAGCTTCTTCAGCAGCACTTCCCAAACCCATGATCTCTTCCACCTAGAAGGACAAGGGCAGCAGGCACATGGGAACACCACCACCTGCAAGTTCCCCTCCAAGTCACACACCATCCTGACTTGGAAGTATATCGCCGATCCTTCATCGTCGCTGGGTCAAAATCTTGGAACTCACTCTCTAACAGCACTGTGGGAGCACCTTCACCACACGGACTGCAGTGGTTCAAGAAGGTGGCTCACCACCACCTTCTCAAGGGCAACTAGGGATGGGCAATAAATGCTGGCCTTGCCAGCGACGCCCACATCCCATGAACGAATAAAGTTTTTTTTTAAAGTATCGGGAACTAACATACAGGCACTGAAACTTCACTAACCTGTTAGGTGCAAGTGATTGGGGCTGATCACTTTAAATAACGTCCTTGGAGTCGGCTTCCTGGTGCTGCACGCCAGCTATCCCTGCCTGTTAACTCCAGGCGGTGAGGTAAGTGGCGAGAAGCAATGTGGCAGATCGGGCGTTCAGTGGTTGCTACACACTCACTGACATCATGATCTCCAAGGCGTTGAAGTCCCCAGCGGTCGCTATACCGGCAGCACTATGGGGGTGGGGGTGGCGGTCCCAATTTGGTGTACAGTGCTGGATGCGACAGGAGCTGTCGTTGCAGCTCTCAACATCACATTAGCGCCATCTACTGGCGCTAATGGACAGCACTAAGGTAACAAGTTTTTCCCCCACAGAATTTAATACGTAACAGGGGAAAAATTGGGTCACGCCCCCTTTGGGGTGCTAACTTCGCCAGGGCACTACTTTTAACGCCCCGAAAAAGTTAGCGCCCCCGCGCCAGAAATTTAATGGTCGCGCCCGAAGCAGGAGGTGGGGCACTACTGGAAGCGCGTCCCCTCCCTCTTATGGTGCTCCCATTGAATATCACGGTGCTACGTGCAGCAGTGCCACGCTCACCGGCACGTAGCGCCACGGTACTGCAGGCCTCCCTTCCCCTGATTAAAGGGGAGGGGCCTAGTGCAGCACGCACCGGGGCCCTGCTGGACCACCGGGGAGCGGGGTGCCGGCAAAAGAGCTCTGATTTGCCCTGAAACATTTCTCTCTCCACAGATGTTGCCTGACCTGCTGAGTGTTTCAGGATTTTCTGTTTTGGTTGCTCAAATTGATTTGATCGAGAGTCTCTTCTACTAAGTAAAATTTGATTTGCTTAATAATTTAAGCTCTTCTTAGTGATTGGCCTGCTAAGCAATTCAGCTTGTGATTGTTAGATATCTGTAATCATGTGCATAGGTGCAATAGTTCTTACTAATGTGATAGCTTAAATGCAAATTGCCAGCATAATGTAAAACTTCAAATAAGGTTTAATATTGGTACTCAAATGGTCTCATTAAACATATTGTGCACTTCTGTGAAATTTCTTTTGCATTTCTCTTGTTATGTAGATTTGCCTTTTGGAAAAGTGGGACTCTTAGGTCAATTGAGCACAAATTTCATAGTTTTTCCTTAACTGTCACAATACATCCATACACAGAACTCTTATTATGCTCGAGGCCAGTTTCAGTGACAGAACTAGTCAGCACTACGGGTATGTTTGCTTTTTATGATGCGTGAGAGTGAAAGGGGAGAGAAGTAAACAGTTTGAAAGAAATAAACTGCCTGACTGACAGAGGAGTGCATCCGCAAACAAACTGAGGTATACGTTACACAGAGGGAAACAGATAGTTAAACATATGCACAATCAAGAGGATTGACTGCGTTTAAAAAAATGTTGCCTTCTTCTGTGTCCCCTTTCCACCTAGCCCCTAGGTAACAGAGTATTTCCTGACTGAGAGGGCCAGCATGTAGCCACTCTGTAACTGTCCGCCGGGAGCAGTCTGAGTTGATTCATTCATTGATTTTCCGCCCATTCTGTGAGGAACCACTCACCTCCTTTCAGTGTCTCCTGCTATTGACTGGTTGTGACGGTAAACTTCCTTTGCTGGCAATTCTGGATACAACCCATCTTCCTACTACCCCAATACAATATTGCTTACATCACCGTCACACTGTTTGGTAATTTCTTTCACACAATTATAAAAAGTGAAGCTATGCTGAGACTTGAATTTAGAGATAGCTAGCATCCAAAACACGGTCACAATATTCACCTCCACCCACTCGGGATATGTGAGATAACTTTCTCACTTATTAGCATTTAAAGGGCTATTTAAAACTAAAACTCCATGTAATTTATCAGCATTTTGTTCTTATACTTGACCTGCTTGTTAAAATAGCACATCCACATACACAGGAGTCCTGCTGATTTTACATTCGCCTCTGGGTTTTATTGTGCATTGACAACTTTGTGTATGCACTGGTGCTGCCTTGGTCAATATTAATTACACCTCCACACTCAGAGACATTGATGCTGGACTCATGAGAAAATTGAGGGATTAACAGCTTTATCTGTAGTTGTTCAGGATACCTCAAGATAAAACTGAAAGCTTGCAGCAATTTGACTTACCAATTTGAAGCATTCTGAAAAGCAGAGTAAGTGTCGTCAGTGTTTTGTGTTGAATTTACTATTAGATTTGAAAAACTTTTATAATCATTAACTTTAATCCTTTCTGCATTGATACTGGCCCCCCAATAACAAATATATTTAATGCTAAGAACCTTTGCTCTACTCTGCAATATATTTTCCTGTCTCTAAAATTCTGGGTCATCACACTGCTTCTGCACATTTTATACATTGGGTCTGATTCTGCATTGCTACAGATAGTTTTTATACCTTTTTGAATGCTTGAAGAGAACAGAGACCCCAGCATTTACATTAACATGAAAAAATAATGGGGGGAAAATTCAGTTGGTTTGCGCCCTCCCGTTAGCACCTTAAGAGGGCGCTAATGGGGCGCAAAGCAATGAGTGCCGGTGCGCGGCGATGTCTGCGCTGCCCACGAGATTAACTAGACATTTTGTGGCGGTGCTAAACACTACCACCACCGATCTCCTGCGCCGGCAGATTGTGACGTCAGTCGAGTGTGCAACGCCCCAGTAGCGCCCCGGACCGGATATTGAGTGGCGCCGCCTGCCTTACCGCCTGCCGCTAGCAACGACAAGTTGAGGGGAGCGTTTTGCAGTCAGGAAGGGACTGGGGGAGCGCTATTTAAAGGCGACCGCTTCCTGCCTTTTTTTGTTGGTGACATTTTTGCACCACGCATTCTGAGAGAGAGAGAGAGAGACTTCTGGAGAGATTCAACGCTGTGTGAAGGAGTTTTGGGTACTGAGCAGCACTTTGCAGGTTCATTTTGATTTGCCCTTCCTTGTATCGATTTAGAAGAGACTGTGGGGGCTGCACTCTGAGCTCTTTCCCTGGGTCTCTCCATTGTTCTTTCCAGCTGATTTGATGTACAGGTCTCTCCAGGCCGAGATTCAAGGCTGCAATGAGCAGGATGTGGATGGAGAGCAAGATCAACCCTCCCCTTTAAGAACTGGCCGGCGCCATTGTGTCTGTGCTCCATTGCTGACTGACATCACATGAGCTTCGCCAGCACTCTGAGGCAGCGCCTCGCTCCTCGCCGTTAGCGCCTTAAGACAGGTGTGAAGTGCCTGATTTAGCGCTCCAATCACCTCCAGGGGCAATAAAAGCCAAGTTTGCAGTCGGAGGCGATAATTAGCACCAGACGCTAATCTTTGCGCCCAGCCGATAACCGCGCCCCAAACGGGGCGATACTGAAATTTTCCCCAATATACTGTATCGATGGATGCAAATGTGGTAAAAGAGAAGGAGCGAGAGGGAAGCTGAGTCTGGGGCCAGGCAACACGCAAGGGTTTCACACTTTCTGATTTGCTTTTGATCATTTTAATAAGGTAGTAGAAGGTTGACATCACTCATACAGCGGTATCCCATATGGCAATATCCCAAACAGCAATATCCCATACAGCGATATCCCATACAGCGATATCCCATACAGCGATATCCCATAGAGCGATATCCCATACAGCAATATCCCATACAGTGGTGTTCCGTACACCGAAATCTCATAAAGCGATATCCCAAACAGCAATATCCCATACAGCAATATCCCGTGCAGCGATATCCCATACAGCATTATCCCATACAGCAATATCCCATACAGTAGTATCCCATACAGCAATATCGCGTGCAGCGATATCCCATACCGCAATATCCCAAACAGCAATATCCCATACAGCAATATCCCGTGCAGCGATATCCCATACAGCATTATCCCATACAGCAATATCCCATACAGTAGTATCCCATACAGCAATATCGCGTGCAGCGATATCCCATACCGCAATATCCCATACAGCAATATCCCATACAGCAATATCCCATACAGCAATATCCCATACAGCAATATCCCATACAGCAATATCCCATACAGTGATATCCCATACAGCAATATCCCACACAGTGGGATCCCATACAATGATATCCCATACAGCGATATCCCATACAGCACTATCCCATACAGTGAAATCCCATACAGCAATATCCCATAAAGCGATATCCCATTCAACGGTATCCTATACAGCGATATCCCGTAAAGCGATATCCCATACAATGCTGAACCATACAGCGATATTGTTACGGGTGTGGTAGTGGACCCAAATGCAGACAGACAGCCAGAGACTTGAGATGGAGTAAAACTCAAAAGATGCTTTACTAGAAGGCTCTTCAAATACAGGACATACAGAGAATTCTTCAAACAAAAGATCAAAGTAACAATTCAAAGAAACAAAAGCGAGTATACAAAACGCAGGGCAAGGACTAGAAACTAACCTGTGACTTGCAGGCATGAGAACTCAAGACTGAGTGACTGGGGCTGGAAATTGTCAGCTTAAATAACAGGCCTGATTACTCTGATGAGACAATTACTCTAATGAGACACAGGTGAGGAGAGAGGTACAGAGACATGGCAGCAGTGTACTGAGGCCTCCTAAACCACCCTCTGGCGGCCAGCAGAGGAACGTGTAGCTGGGACCCTGACAGATATCCCATACAGCGATATCCCAAACAGCAATATCCCATACAGCGATATCCCATAAAGCAATTGCCCATACAGCGATATTCCATACAGCAATATCCCATTCAATGGTATCCCATACAGCAGTATTCCATACAGCAATATCCCATACAGCGGTATCCCATACAGCGATATCCCATAAAGCGATGTCCTTTATAGCGATATCCCATACAATGATATCCCATGCAGCGATAGCCCATACAGCGCTATCCCATACAGCGATATCCCATAAAGCGATATCTCATACAGCAATATCCCATACAGCAATATCCCAAATAGCAATATCCCATAAAGCGATATCCCATAAAGCGATATCCCATACGGCAATATCCTGTACAGAGATATCCCATAAAACAATATCCCATCCAGCAATATCCGATAAAGCGATATCCCTTACAGCAATATCCCATAGAGCAATATCCCATACAGCGATATCCAATACAGCGATATAGAAACATAGAAACATAGAAGATAGGAGCAGGAGTAGGCCATTCAGCCCTTCGAGCCTGCTCCGCCATTCAATGCGATCATGGCTGATCATCCAAATTCAGTACCCTGTCCCTGCCTTCTCTCCATATCCCTTGATCCCTTTAGCCTTAAGAAATATATCTAACTCCTTCTTGAATATATTTAATGAATTGGCCTCTACTGCCTTCTGTGGTAGAGAATTCCACAGGTTCACCACTCTCTGGGTAAAAAAATTCCTCCTCATCTCTGTCCTAAATGGTTTACCCCTTATCCTTAGACTGTGACCCCTGGTTCTGGACTTCCCGGCCACCGAGAACATCCTTCCTGCATCTAGTTTGTCTAGTCCTGTCAGAATTTTATAAGTTTCAATGAGATCCCCTCTCATTCTTCTAAACTCCAGTGAGTATAAGCCCAATCGACCCAATCTCTCCTCATACGTCATTCCTGCCATCCCAGGTATCAGCCTGGTGAATCTTCGCTGCACTCCCTCCATGGCAAGAACATCCTTCCTTAGATAAGGCGACCAAAACTGCACACAATACTCAAGGTGTGGTCTCACCAAGGCCCTGTACAACTGCAGCAAGACATCCCTGTTCCTGTACTCGAAACCTCTCGCTACGAAGGCCAACATACCATTTGCCTTCTTAACCGCCTGCTGCACTTGCATGCTTACCTTCAGCGACTGGTGCACAAGGACACCCAGGTCTCGTTGCACTTCCTCTTCTCCCAATCTATTGCCATTCAGATAATAATCTGCCTTCCTGTTTTTGACACCAAAGTGGATAACCTCGCATTTATCCACATTATATTGCATCGGCCATGCTTCTGCCCAATCACCCAACCTGTCCAAATCATACTGGAGTTTCTCGGCATCCTCCTCACAGCACACACGCCCACCCAGCTTTGTGTCGTCTGCAAACTTGGAGATATTACATCTAGTTCCCTCGTCTAGATCATTAATATATATTGTGAATAGCTGGGGTCCTAGGACCGATCCCTGCGGTACCCCACTAGTCTCTGCCTGCCACTCGGAGAAAGACCCGTTTATTCCAACTCTTTGCTTTCTGTCTGCCAACCAGTTCTCTATCCAAGTTAATACCTTGCCCCCAATCCCATGTGCCTTAACTTTACACGCTAATCTCTTATGCGGGACCTTATCGAAAGTCTTCTGAAAATCCAAATACACCACATTCACTGGTTCTCCCTTATCTAATTTACCAGTTACATCCTCAAAAAATTCCAGTCGATTGGTCAAGCACGATTTACCTTTTGTAAATCCATGTTGACTTTGTCTGATTCTGTCACTGTTTTCCAAGTGCTCTGCTATTACATCCTTTATAATGGACTCTAGCATTTTCCCCACTACCGATGTCAGGCTTACCGGTCTATAATTCCTCGTTTTCTCTCTACCACCTTTTTTGAACAGTGGGGTTACATTAGCTACACTCCAATCCATGGGTACTATTCCAGAGTCTATCGAATTCTGGAAGATGACCAGCAATGCATCTACTATTCCTAGGGCCACTTCCTTAAGTACCCTAGGATGTAGAATATCAGGCCCTGGGGATTTATCGGCCTGCAATCCCGTCAATTTCCCCAACACCATTTCCTTATAAATACTGATTTCTTTCAGTTCCTCCCTCTCATTAGACCCTATGTTCCCCGACATCTCTAGGAGGTTATTTGTATCCTCCTTTGTGAAGACAGAAACAAAGTATGTATTTATTATGATATCCCATACAGCGCTATCCCATACAGCAATATCCCATACAGCGATATCCCATACAGAAATATCCCATACAGCGATATCCCAAACAGCAATATCCCATACAGCAATATCCCATACAGAAATATCCCATACAGCGATATCCCATACAGCGATATCCCATACAGCAATATCCCATACAGCAATATCCCATACAGCGATATCCCATACAGAAATATCCCATACAGCGATATCCCATACAGCAATATCCCATACAGCGATATCCCATACAGAAATATCCCATACAGCGATATCCCATACAGCGATATCCCATACAATGACATCCCATACAGTGACATCCCACACAGCAATATCTCATACTGCGGTATCCCATACAATGACATCCCATACAATGACATCCCATACAGCGATATCCCATACAGCGATATCCCATACAACAATATCCCATACAGCAATATCTATATCCCATACAGCGATATCCCATAAAGCAATTGCCCATACAGCGATATTACGTACAGCGATATTCCATTCAACGGTATCCCATACAGCAATATCCCTTACAGCAATATCTCGTACAATGGTGTCACGAACAGTGATACCCTATACAGCGATATCCCATAAAGCATTATCCCATACAGAGATATCCCATAAAGCAATTGCCCATACGGCGATATTCCATTCAGTGATATCCCATTCAATAGTATTTCATACAGCAATATCCCAAACAGCAAAATCCTATACAGTGATATCCCATACAGCGATATCCCATTCAACAGTGTCCCATACAGCAATATCCCAAACAGCAATATCCCATAAAGCGATGTCCTTTATAACGATATCCCATACAATGATATCCCATGCAGTGATATTCCATACAATGATATCCCATACAGCGACATCCCATACAGCGATATCCCATACAGCGATATTCCATACAGCGATATCCCATACAGCGATATTCCATACAGCGATATTCCATACAGCGATATCCCATACAGCGATATTCCATACAGCGATATCCCATACAGCAATATCCCATAAAGCGATATCCCATACAGCGATATCCTATACAGCAATATCCCATAAAGCAATATCCCATACAGCGATATCCTATACAGCGATATGCCATACAGCGATATCCCATACAGCGATATCCCATACAGCGATATCCCATACAGCGATATCCCTTACAGCAATATCCCATATAGTGGTATCCTATACAGCGATATCCCATACAGCGATATCCCACACAGCGATATCCCATATAGCGACATCCCATACAGCGATATCCCACACAGCGATATCCCATACAGCGACATCCCATACAGCAATATCCCATACAGCAATATCCCATACAGCAATATCCCATACAGCGATATCCCATACAGTGATATCCTATACAGCAATATCCCATATAGCGATATCCCATACAGCAATATCCCATACAGTGATATCCCTTACAGTGATATTCCATACAGCAAAATCCCATAAAGCGATATCCCATACAACGGTATCCCGTACAGCGATATCCCATACAGCGATATCCCATACAGCAATATCCCATACAGCAATATCCCATACAGCGCTATATACCATACAGTAATATCCCGTACAGCGATACCCCATAGAGTGACATCCCATAAAGCGATATCCCTTACAGCGATATCCCATATAGTGGTATCCTATACAGCGATATCCCATACAGCGATATCCCACACAGCGATATCCCATACAGCAATATCCCTTACAGTGATATCCCATATAGTGGTATCCTATACAGCGATATCCCATACAGCGATATCCCACACAGCGATATCCCATACAGCAATCTCCCATAAAGCGATATCCCATACAGTGGTATCCCATTTAATGATATCCCATACAGCGATATCCCATACAGCAATATCCCACACAGTGGTATCCCATACAATGATATCCCATATAGCGATATCCCATACAGTGATATCCCATACAGCAATATCCCATACAGCAATATCCCATAAAGCAATATCCCATACAGCAATATCCCATACAGCAATATCCCATACAGTGATATCCCATACAGCGATATCCCACACAGCGATATCCCACACAGCAATATCCCATACAACAATATCCCATACAATGGTGTCACGCACAGCGATATTTTTTTAAATTTTTTTTAAATTCATTGATGGGATGTGGGCGTCGCTGGCTAGGCCTGCATTTAGTGCCCATCCCTAATTGCCCTTGAGAAGGTGGTGGTGAGCCACCTTCTTGAACCGCTGCAGTCCATATGGTGTAGGTACACCCACAATGCTGTTAGGAAGGGAGTTCCAGGATTTTGGCCCAGCGACAGTGAAGGAACGGCGATACAGGTCCAAGTCAGGATGGTATGTGGCTTGGAGGGGAACTTGTAGGTGGTGATGTTCCCATGCATCTGGTGCCCTTGTCCTTCTAAGTGGTAGAGGTCGCGGGTTTGGAAGGTGCTGTTGAAGGAGCTTTGCCGAGTTGCTGCAGTGCATCTTGTAGATGGTACACACTGCAGCCACAGTGCGCCGGTGGTGGAGGGAGTGAATGTTGAAGGTGGTGGATGGAGTGCCAATCAAGCGGGCTGCTTTATCCTGAATGGTGTTGAGCTTCTTGAGTGTTGTTGGAGCTGCACTCATCCAGGCAAGTGGAGAGTATTCCATCACACTCTTGACTTGTGCCTTGTAGATGGTGGAAAGGCATTGGGGAGTCAGGAGGTGAGACACTCGCCGCAGAATTCCCAGCCTCTGGCCTGCTCTTGTAGCCACAGTATTTATATGGCTGGTCCAGTTCAGTTTCTGATCAATGGTAACCCCCAGGATATTGATAGTGGGGGATTCAGCGATGGTAATGCCATTGAATGTCAAGGGGAGATGGTTAGAGACTCGCTTGTTGGAGATGGTCAGAGTCTCGCTTGTTGGAGATGGTCATTGCCTGGCACTTGTGTGGTGCGAATGTTACTTGCCACTTGTCAGCCCAAGTCTGAATGTTGTCCAGGTCATGCTGCATATGGACACGGACTGCGTCAGTATCTGACGAGCCTCGAATGGTGCTGAACAGTGTGCAATCATCAGCGAACATCCCCACTTCTGACCTTATGATGGAGCGAAGGTCATTGATGAAACAGCTGAAGACGGTTGGGCCTAGGACACTGCCCTGAGGAACTCCTGCAGTGATGCCATGTGATTGAGATGAATGGCCTCCAACAACCATAGCCAACTTATATACAGTGATATCCCATAAATCGTTATCCTATACTGCAATATCCCATGCAGCAATATCCCATACAGTGTGTAATGTCCGAGTATAAATAATACTCAGACTGCAGGAGAACAATAAAACAGGTATTTACTGAACAGAGAGTAATTCAAGACTAAAGTACAGAAGCCTGCTATGGCTTTATATACAGGGGTGGTCACTGCCGGTACTGCAGTATAGAATCAGTTCTTCTCTTAAAGGCACATACACAACAATTCTTCCCCTTTTAGATAAACAGTACATAACATTCATTTAACAACTAAATAATAACTAATTACAATTACAATTTTCTCTGTACTATATACATTAACTGAAATAATCATTTATAAGTTCAGTCTTTGAGGAGGCTTCCTGATCCTGACTGGATAGCGCCTTTCTCGAGTAGCCTGTTCTTGCGGCGGAGTTGATTCTGGCTCATTGTCATTGGTTGGTTTGTCAGCTTCCAATACCACTGTTTCTGAGATAGACGCAATCTGTACTTCGGGTTGATTACCAGGTGCAGCTGCTCGTGGTATGGGTTTGGCTTGTTCCTGTGACTCTAGAATCTGGTCAGCATGGCGTCTCACGATGCTCTCTCCAACGTCCACTGTGTACATTAGTGGTCCCTGCTGTGTGCATAGCGTTCCTGGCTGCCATTTTTCTGTTCGGTAGTCGCGGGCCAAGGCTGCTTGCCCTATCTTGAAGCTTCTGTTTGGCTTCTCATTTATGTGCTGGAATTGCTTATCCTCAACATCTCGTCTTATGTTTGGTTTGAGCAAATCCAGGCGACATCTTAGCCTTCGGTTGAAGAACATTATGGCTGGAGCTTGGTTGGTGACTGCATGTGTCGCATTCCGGTAAGCAAACAAGAAATTATCCACCTTGTGTTGTAGTGGTATGTCGTCATTATGCATTGCCTTTATGGCCTTTTTAAAGGTCTGAACAAACCTCTCAGCCAATCCATTTGTGGCTGGATGATATGGGGCAGATGTGTAATGCTTCACCCCATTATTCCTCAGAAACCTCCGGAAATCCTCTGACACAAACTGTGGCCCACTGTCGGAGGAAATCTGTTCTGGCAAGCCATTCCTGACGAAGATGGTCCGTAGGACTGCAATAGTTTTCTCCGTGGTGGTGGAGGACATTTTGATGACCTCTGGCCATTTCGAATGGGCGTCCACAGCGATTAGGAACATTGAGTCCATAAATGGACCAGCAAAATCAATGTGTACCCGTTGCCATGGAGATGAGGGCCACTCCCATGGATGTAGCGGGGCCTGTGGTGGAGCGTTTTGGACCTTCTGGCATCCTGTGCATCTCTTGGTCATATCCTCGATTTCTTTATCGATTCCTGGCCACCACACAAACGCCCTGGCTAGGCTCTTCATTTTTACCCCTCCCAGATGACCCTCATGAAGCCCATTGAGCACTCTATCTCTCAACTTGGGTGGAATTACCACTCGGGATCCACACATCAAGGTCCCCCGGCACACTGACAGCTGTTCTCTCCTTGGCGAGAATGCTGGCAACAGTGAGTCGCCATGTGCTGGCCATCCCTTCACCGTCAAATCATAGACCCGAGAGAGTGTCGGGTCATTTCGGGTTTCCTTCTCTATACTTGAGTTTGTAACAGGTAGACATTCGACTATGGTCGCATGGAATATCTCAACAGGGTCCACTGCAGGTGCTTCCTCTACCGTAGGCAACGGTAGGCGCGACAGCCCATCAGCATTTCCATGCTGTTTCGTACCCTTGTAATCTATGTCGTACTGATGTGCCCCTAGAAAAAGTGACCATCTTTGCAGCCGTTGCGCCGTCATCACCGGAACGCCCTTCTTTGGGTTAAAAATGGAGACCAGGGGCTGATGATCAGTCAGTAGGGTGAATTTCTGCCCGTGCAGATAGTGATTGAACTTCTTCACCTCCCACACCAGGCTGAGGGCCTCCCTGTCAATCTGGGCGTAGTTACGCTCGGCTGAGGTTAACGAGCGCGACGCAAAGGCTATTGGCCTCTCTGAACCGTCAGGGAATTTGTGTGACAGCACCGCTCCGATGCCGTAGGGAAACACATCACATGCTAACCGAATCGGTAGTGTTGGATTGTAGTGGGCCAATACTTCTTTTGAAGTGATTAGGCATTTACATTTCTGAAAGGCATGCTTACACTCATCACTCCATTTCCATGTTACTCCAGTTTGCAGTAGGGCGTTCAGTTGGTGCAGAATTGTAGATAAATTCGGCAAGAACTTATGCTAGTAGTTCACCAACCCGAGGAATGACCTCAGTTGCGACACATTTTCTGGTGCTGGAGCCTTGACTACAGCCTCAATCTTGTCCGGCGACTTATGCAACCCTTCCTCATCAATCATGTGGCCACAATATGAGATTTGTCTCCTGAAGATCTCGCATTTGGGGCGGTTGGCTCGTAGCCCATAGTCCTGTAATCTCGTGAGCACCTGCTCCAGGTTGGCAAGGTGTTCACTGTCATTTTCGCCCAGGATCCCTTGCAGGACTTGTTCCATCGCCCTCTGCCAAATAGCCGGGGCTGATGCTACACCGAATACCAGTCGATTGTACTGGTAAAGGCCTTTGTGAGTGTTTATCGTGAGGTATTTCCTAGACGCTTCTTCCACCTCCATTTGTAGATACGCTTGGGCCAGATCAATCTTTGTAAAGCGTTTCCCTCCAGATAGTGAGGCGAAAATATCTTCTATCCGTGGAAGTGGATATTGTACTGTGTGCAGGACTGGGTTCACAGTTACCTTGAAGTCCCCACAGATGCTAACCTTCTTCGGTTCCCCAGGCGTGCTGCTCAATGATTTCTTCATTACAGGAACGATGGGTGTGGCCCACTCGCTCCAGTCCACCTTGGACAGCACACCCAAACGCTCCAGACTCTCCAGCTCTGCTTCAACGGCTGGGTGGATCATGGCCTTAAAAAAATTTGGGTTTGCGTTATCTTCGATTTTTATCATTGCCATTATTCCTTTTAGAGTCCCAAGTCCTTGTTGGAACATCTCTTTCACGTCAGTTAGAATTTTTGACAGTCGTCCAGGCATGACATCATCATCCTTTTTATCAGTCACAGTTAGCGCCTGAATGGAATGCCAATCCAATTGTATTGTTCGGATCCACTCACGTCCCAATAATGGTGGTCCTCCATCTGGTAGTATATATAGATACAGTTTCTGTGTTTCCTTGCCGTTGTATTCAACTGGCACCCTTATTTTTCCTCTGGGGTAGACTTTTTGCCCCGTGTATGTCTTCAATACAATGGACGTGTCCTTCAAGGGTATGTGTGAGAATAGCCGCTCATAGTCTCGTCGATTCATGACAGTTAGGGCTAATCCTGTGTCCAATTCCATCTTTACTGGGGACCCTGCTATCATGAGGGTGACCCAAATGGTTCGGTGATCCTCCTTTGCGATCACATTGTGTAACTTTAGACAACTTTGTCTCCTGCTCCCGGAGTCCTTATCACTCTCCTGATCTTACGAACTACTGTCTGTCAATTTCTTTACTTTCTTGTACTTTTCCTTAGTAGTTCTTGTAGTGTTGGTTTTCATTCCCGACCTGCAGACTCTTGCTATGTGTCCCATTTTCCCACATTGCCTGCATACTTTGTCCTTAACCCAGCAGTCCTTCTGATCATGGGTTGTTCTGCCGCAGCGATAGCACTTTTCTGCTCCATACGCCATTTCGTTAGCGCTGTATTCCTGTGGTTTCTGTTGTATTTCCGCAGCTCCCCGTGCTGCTGCTTCATAGGATACTGCCCTCGCTGAAAGCCTGTTCTAGCGTCAGGTCCTTTTCCGAAAGTAGTCGTTTCTGGGTTCCTTCACTCTGGAACCCGCAGACAAACTTATCCCGCAAGGTGTCTGCCAGTCCTGCTCCGAACTGGCAGTGCTTCGATAACTTGCGTAGTTCTGTAAGATAGTCAGCATTGCTCTCATCTTTGTGCTGGTTTCTTTTATGGAACTTGAATCTTTCTGCTATCAGCAACGGTGTAGGGTTTAGGTGTTCCTGTAAGATATTAACAATCTCCTCAAAACTTTTCTCCATTGGTTTAGCTGGGGTAATTAAATTCAGCAATAGGCCATACGTTCTCGCGCCCATCAAATTTAATAGTACCGACGCCTTCTTTCCATTGGCCACCTGATTGGCATTGCAGTACACTTCAATTCTTTCCACATACGTGGTCCAGTCTTCTACCTCGTTGTCGATAGCAGTAATACTGCCACTCTTCGGCATCTTGAGTGATTTAAAATGGCGCCTCCCGTGCTTTTTCTTCTTCCCCAATGTAATAAAATGGCACCTCCCGCGCTTTTCCTTCTTTCCCAATGGAATAAAATGGCGCCTCCCACGCTTTTCCTTCTTCCCCTTGCTGCCACGCTGCTCCTAGCGTTCTACAGGGTAATGGCAGCGACCTGCGGCTTTGGCGCGTCTCACTTTTCCTTCCCCGCATTCTATCCTCTCCACACTGCCCTGTTCTTGAGCACCGACCGCGCCCTGTGCTCTCCACCCTCTCTCTCTCTCTTCCTCCTGACGACGCTGCACGGCCCCTTTGCAGAGCCGCTCGATCGAGCCCGAGCCCACCGCAGTCCGGAAGGGTCAGCGCACTACCTGCTACCAGCACGACTTGCTGGAACACCTCGACTGGGGAGCCAGACCCAGCTCTCCACAGCCTTCCCTGCAACTCTCCGATGGATCCCTGGGCGGTTGCCCGTGGTCGACGCCCGCCATTCTGACTTCGACCTCCAAGAAGCTTCTCTTCAGGGAAAAGATCCCCGTGAGGTGATGCAGTACTGCAGGTGAGTTCAAACCTGCCCGTCGCCAGTGTAATGTCCGAGTATAAATAATACTCAGACTGCAGGAGAACAATAAAACAGGTATTTACTGAACAGAGAGTAATTCAAGACTGAAGTACAGAAGCCTGCTATGGCTTTATATACAGGGGTGGTCGCTGCCGGTACTGCAGTATAGAATCAGTTCTTCTCTTGAAGGTACATACACAACACAGTGGTACCCCATACAGCAATGTCCCATACTTCGATATCCCATACAGCGACAGCCCGTACAGCAATATCCCATACAGTGGTATCCTATAAACCAATATCCCATATGGTGATATCCAATACAGCGATATCCCAGAAAGCGATATCCCATAAAGCAAAATGCCATACAGCAATATTCTATACAGCGATATCCCATAAAGCGATATCCCATACAGTGATATCCCATACAGTGATATCTCATACAGCAATATCCCATACAGCGATATCCCATACAGCAATATCCCATACAGCAATATCCCATATAGCAATATCTCATACAGCAATATCCCATACAGCGATATCCCATATAGCGATATCCTATACAGCGATATCCCATACAGCCATATCCCATACAGCAATATCCCATACAGCAATATTCCATACAGCGATAGCCCCTGCAGCGATATTCCATACAGCGATATCCCATATAGCGATATCCTATACAGCGGTATCCCATACAGCAATATCTCATACAGTGGTGTTCTGTACATCGATATCCCATATATGGCTATCTCATAAAGCAATATCTCATACAGCAATATCCCATACAGCAATATCTCATACAGCAATATCCCATACAACGATATCCCATACAGCAATATCCCATACAGCAATATCTCCTACAGCAATATCCCATACAGCGATATCCCATACAGCAATATCCCATACAGCGATATCCCATATAGCAATATCTCATACAGCAATATCCCATACAGTGATATCCCATACAGCAATATCCCATACAGCAATATCCCATACAGCAATATTCCATACAGCGATAGCCCCTGCAGTGATATTCCATACAGCGATATCCCATATAGCGATATCCTATACAGCGGTATCCCATACAGCAATATCTCATACAGTGGTGTTCTGTACTTCGATATCCCATATATGGCTATCTCATAAAGCGATATCCCATACATTGGTATCCTATAAACCGATATCCCATACAGCAATATCCCATACTGCGATATCCAATACAGCAATATTCTGTGAGCGGCCGAGGAGGAGCGGACCTAGCCGGGAACCAGAACAGATGCCAGTAAATAAAGAGCACAGTCAGAGAGGGGCCTGAACTCACTGTGAGAGGAGAGAGAGAAGTAAAAAGTAATCGAAGTGTGACATCACCAGAAAGCAGGTAAGTGATTGGTTGGTGAGTATTTCTCTCTTTCTCGCTTTCTTCCAAAATTAAATTTTGTGGTTTATAGTTTCTAGGGTCTCTGTTGTGTAGTGGGGACTGCTGGTACACAAGGGCCCCTTGAGTATATCATTTAATTATAGCGTAATTGGTGAGATTGATCTGATTTAATTTAATTTCAATTAATTAAAGGGTAAGTCATGGCAGTACAGCTCGGCGCCGTGGTATGCTCCTCCTGCACTATGTGGGAAATCAGGGACACTTCCTGTGTCCCTGACGACCATGTGTGCGGGAAGTGTATCCAGCTGCAGCTATTGGCAGACCGCATTGCGGCGCTGGAGCTGCGAATGGATACATACCGGATCATTCGCGATGCTGAGGACATTGTGGATAGCACGTTTAATGAGTCACACCGCAGGTAAAGGCTGCACAGGCAGGAAGGGAATGGGTGACCGCCAGGCAGTATAGTAGGCGCAGGCAGGTAGTGCAGGGGTCCCCTGTGGCTACCCCACTTTCAAACAGATATACCACTTTGGATATTGTTGGGGAGAATGGCTTATCGGGGGAAGGCAGCAGCAGCCAACTTCCTGGCACCATGGGTGGTTCTGCTGCACAGGACGGGAGGATAAAGAGGGGTAGAGCTATAGTAATAGGGGATTCTATTGTAAGGGGAATAGATAGGCATTTCTGTGGCCGCAAACGAGACTCCAGGATGGTATGTTGCCTCCCTGGTGCAAGGGTTAAGGATGTCTCAGAGCGGCTGCAGAGCCTTTTGGAAGGGGAGGGTGAACAGCCAGTTGTCGTGGAGCATGTAGGTACCAACGATATAGGTAAAAAATGGGATGAGGTCCTAAAAGCTGAATATAGGGAGTTAGGAGGTAAATTAAAAAATAGGACTTCAAAGGTAGTAATCTCAAGATTGCTACCAGTGCCACGTGCTAGTCAGAGTAGAAATAGAAGGATATTTCAGATGAATATGTGGCTAGAGGAATGGTGCAAGGGGGAGGGATTCAAATTCCTGCGACATTGGAACTGGTTTTGGGGAGGTGGGACCAGTACAAACTGCACGGTTTGCATGTGGGCAGGTCCAGGACCAATGTCCTAAGGGGAGAGACTGCTAGTGCTCTGGGGGAGGGTTTAAACTAAAATGGCAGGGGGTTGGGAACCTGTGCAGGGAGACAGAGGGAAGGGAAACAAAGATAGAAGCAAAAGGAAGGAAGGAGAAAAACAAAGGTGGCAGTCAGAGAAATCAAGGGTTTAAATCAAACATGGCCACAATAAATAATAATTCTAAAAGGTCTAAGAGTATTAAAAAAACAAGCCTGAAGACTTTGTGTCTTAATGCGAGGAGCATTCATAATAAGGTGGATGAATTAGCTGCACAAATAGAGGTAAACGGATATGATATGATTGGGATTACGGAAACATGGCTCCAGGGTGACCAAGGCTGGGAACTCAACATCCAGGGGTATTCGATATTCAGAAAAGATAGGCAAAAAGGAAAGGGAGGTGGGGTAGCATTACTGGTTAAAGAAGGGATTAACACAATTGTAAGGAAGGAAAATAGCTCTGATGATGTGGAATCTGTATGGGTAGAATTGAGAAATACCAAGGGGCAGAAAACGTTAGTGGGAGTGGTATATAGACATCCAAATAGTAAGGCGGAGGTTGGGGATGGCATTAAAAGGGAAATTAAAGAAGCGTGCAATAAGGGCACAGCAGTCATCATGGGTGACTTTAATCTACATATAGATTGGGCTAACCAAATTAGTAACAATACTGTGGAGGAGGAATTCCTGGAGTGTTTACGGGATGGTTTCCTGGACCAATATGTCGAGGAACCAACTAGAGATCAGGCCATCTTAGACTGGGTATTATGTAACGAGAAAGGATTAATTAGCAATCTTGTTGTACGAGGCCCCTTGGGTAGGAGCGATCATAATATGATCGAATTCTTCATTAAGATGGAGAATGAAGTAGTTGACTCAGAGACTAGGGTCCTAAATTTAAATAAAGGAAACTACGATGGTCTGAGGAGCGAGTTGGGTAGGATTGATTGGGGAATGACACTCAAAGGGTTGACGGTGGGTAGGCAATGGCAAACATTCAAAGACCGCATGGATGAACTACAGAATTTGTGCATCCCAGTTTGGCATAAAAATAAAACAAAAAAGGCGACTCAACCGTGGCTAACAAGGGTAGTTAGGGATAGCATAAGATCCAAGGAGAGGACATATAAATTGGCCAGAAAAAGCAATAATCCTGAAGATTGCGAGCAGTTTAGGATTCAACAAAGGAGGGCAAAGGGATTATTTAAGAAGGGGAAAATAGAATATGAGAGTAAGCTTACAGGGAACATAAAAACTGACTGTAAAAGCTTTTATAGATATGTGAAGAGAAAAAGATTGGTGAAGTCAAGCGTAGGTCCCTTGCAGTCAGAATCAGGGGAATTTATAATGGGGAACAAAGAAATAGCAGACCAACTAAATACATATTTTGGTTCTGTCTTCACAAAGGAGGACACAAATAACCTCCCTGAAATGCCGGGGAACATAGGGTCTGATGAAAGGGAGGAACTGAAAGAAATCAGTATTTGTAGGGAAATGGTGTTAGGGAAATTGATGAGATAGAAGGCCGATAAATCCCCAGGGCCTAATATTCTACATCCTAGGGTACTTAAGGAAGAGGCCCTAGAAATATTGGATGCATTGCTGATCATCTTCCAATATTTGATGGAATCTGGAACAATACTCATGGATTGGAGGGTAGCTAATGTTACCCCACTATTCAAAAAAAGTGGTAGAGAGAAAACGGGGAATTACAGACCAGTAAGCCTGACATCGGTAGTGGGGAAAATGCTAGAGTCCATTATAAAAGATGTAATAGCAGAGCACTTGGAAAACAGTGACAGGATTGGACAAAGTCAACATGGATTCACAAAAGGTAAATCGTGCTTGACTAATCTACTGGAATTTTTTGAGGATGTAACTGGTAAAATAGATAAGGGAGAACCAGTGGATGTGGTGTATCTGGACTTTCAGAAGGCCTTTGATAAGGTCCCACATAAGAGATTAGTGTGTAAAGTTAAGGCACATGGGATTGGGGGCAAGGTATTGACTTGGATAGAGACTGGTTGGCAGACAGAAAGCAAAGAGTTGGAATAAATGGGACTTTTTCCGAGTGGCAGGCAGTGACCAGTGGGGTACTGCAGGGATCGGTCCTTGGACCCCAGCTATTCACAATATATATAAATGATCTAGACAAGGGAACTAGATGTAATATCTCCAAATTTGCAGACGACACAAAGTTGGGTGGGCATGTGTGCTGTGAGGAGGATGTCGAGAAACTCCAGGATGATTTGGACATGTTGGGTGATTGGGCAGAAACATGGCAGATGCAATATAATGTGGATAAATGTGAGGTTATCCACTTTGGTGGCAAAAACAGGGAGGCAGATTATTATCTAAATGGCAATAGATTGGGAGAAGGGGAAGTGCAACAATACCTGGGTGTCCTTGTGCACCAGTCACTGAAGGTAAGCATGCAGGTGCTGCAGGCGGTTAAGAACGCAAATGGTATGTTGGCCTTCGTAGCGATAGGGTTTGAGTACAGGTCTAAGGATGACTTGCTGCAGTTGTACAGGGCCTTGGTGAGACCACATCTTGAGTATTGTGTGCAGTTTTGGTCGCTTTATCTGAGGAAGGATGTTCTTGCCATGGAAGGAGTTCAGTGAAGATTCACCAGGCTAATACCTGGGATGGCAGGAATGACGTATGAGGAGAGATTGGGTCGATTGGGCTTGTACTCGCTGGAGTTTAGAAGAATGAGAGGTGATCTCATTGAAACTTATAAAATTCTGACAGGACTAGACAGACAAGATGCAGGAATGATGTTCCCGATGGCCGGGGAGTCCAGAACCAAGGGTCATAGTCTAAGGATAAAGGGTAAGCCATTTAGGACTGAGATGAGGAGGAATTTCTTCACCCAGAGAGTGGTGAACCTGTGGAACTCTCTACCACAGAAGGCGGTGGAGGCCACTTCATTAAATATATTCAAGAAGGTGTTGGATATATTTCTTAAGGCTACAGGGATCAAGGGGTATGGGGAGAAAGCAGGGACCGGGTACTGAATTTGGATGATCAGCCATGATCGCATTGAATGGCGGAGCAGGCTCGAGGGGCTGAATGTCCTACTCCTGCTCCTATCTGCTATGTTTCTATGTTTCTATATTGCTGAATGGGATATTGCTGTTGGGATATTGCTGTAGGGGGTATCGAAGTACGGGATATCGCTGTAGGGGATATTGCTGTAGGGGATATCGAAGTACGGGATATCGCTGCAGGTGATATCGCTGTATGGGCTATCGGTTTATAGGATACCGCTGTATGGGATATTACTGTATGGGATATCGCTGTATGCGATATCGCTGTATGGGATATTGCTGTATGGGATATTGCTGTATGGGATATCACTGTATGGGATAGAAACATAGAAACATAGAAACATAGAAGATAGGACCAGGAGCAGGCCATTCGGCCCCTCGAGCCCGCTCCGCCATTCAATGAGATCATGGCTGATCATTCAAACTCAGTACCCTGTCCCTGCCTTCTCCCCATATCCCTTGATCCCTTTAGCCTTAAGAAATATATCTAACTCCTTCTTGAATATATTTAATGAATTGGCCTGTACTGCCTTCTGTGGTAGAGAGTTCCAAAGATTCACCACTCTCTGGGTGAAGAAATTCCTCCTCATCTCCTAAATGGCTTACCCCTTATCGTTAGACTATGGCCCCTGGTACTGGACTCACCCGCCATCAGGAACATCCTTCCTGCACCTAGTCTGTCTAGTCCTTCCAGAATTTTATAAGTTTCAATGAGATCCCCTCTCATTCTTCTAAACTCCAGTGAGTATAAGCCCAATCGACCCAATCTCTCCTTATACATCATTCCTGCCATCCCAAGTATCAGTTTGGTGAATCTTCGCTGCACTCCCTCCATGGCAAGAACATCCTTCCTCAGATAAGGCGAACAAAATTGCACACAATACTCAAGGTGTGGTCTCACCAAGACCCTGTACAACTGCAGCAAGACGTCCTTGCTCCTGTACTCGAATCCTTTCGCTATGAAGGCCAACATGCCATTTGCCTTCTTAACTGCCTGCTGCACCTGCATGCTTACCTTCAGCGACTGGTGCACAAGGACACCCAGGTCTCGTTGCACTTCCCCTTCTCCCAATCTATTGCCGTTCAGATAATAATCTGCCTTCCTGTTTCTGCCACCGAAGTGGATGACCTCGCATTTATCCACATTTTACTGCATTTGCCATGCATCTGCCCAATCACCCAACCTGTCCAAATCATACTGGAGTTTCTCGGCATCCTCCTCACAGCACACATGCCCACACAGCTTTGTGTCATCTGCAAACTTGGAGATATTACATCTAGTTCCCTCGTCTTGATCATTAACATATATTGTGAATAGCTGGGGTCCTAGCACCGATCCCTGCGGTACCCCACTAGTCACTGCCTGCCACTCGGAAAAAGACTTGTTTATTCCAGCTCTTTGCTTCCTGCCAGCCAACCAGTCTCTATCCAAGTCAGTACCTTGCCCCCAATCCCATGTGCCTTAACTTTACACGCTAATCTCTTATGCGGGACCTTATCGAAAGCCTTCTGAAAGTCCAAATACACCACATCCACTGGTTCTCCCTTATCTATTCTACCAGTTACATCCTCAAAAAATTCCAGTGGATTAGTCAAGCATGATTTACCATTTGTAAATCCATGTTGACTTTGTCCGATCCTGTCACTGTTTTCCAAGTGCTCTGCTATTACATCTTTTATAATGGACTCTAGCATTTTCCCTACTACCGATGTCAGGCTTACCGTCTATAATTCCCCGTTTTCTCTCTACCACCTTTTTTGAACAGTGGGGCAACATTAGCTACCCTCTAATCCATGGGAACTGTTCCAGAGTCTATAGAATTTTGAAAGATGACCAGCAATGCATCTACTATTTCTAGGGCCACTTCCTTAAATACCCTAGGATGTAGATTATCAGGCCCTGGGGATTTATCAGCCTTCTATCCCGTCAATTTCCCTAACACCATTTCCCTACAAATACCGATTTCATTCAGTTCCTCCCTCTCATTAGACCCTATGTTCCCCCACATCTCTGGGAGGTTATTTGTGTCCTCCTTTGTGAAGACAGAACCAAAGTATGTATTTAATTGGTCTGCCATGTCTTAGTTCCCCATTATAAATTCCCCTGATTCTGACTGCAAGGGACCTACGCTTGACTTCACCAATCTTTTTCTCTTCACATATCTATAAAAGCTTTTACAGTCAGTTTTTATGTTCCCTGAAAGCTTACTCTCATACTCTATTTTTCCCCTCCTAATTAACGTTTCTGTAATCCCAACCAAATCATATTCATTTACCGTATTACGACTGCTCCTCGCATTAAGACAGAAAGCCACCAGGCTTATTTTTTTAATGCTCTTAGACCTATTAGAATTATTATTGACTGTGGCCATGTTTGATTTAAACCGTTGATTTCTCTGACTGCCACTTTTGTTTTTCTCCTTCCTTTCTTTTGCTTTTATCCTGTTTCCCTTTCCTCTGGCCCCCTGCTCAGGCTCCCAACCCCCTGCCATCTTAGTTTAAATCCTCCCCCAGAGCACGAGCAAACACTCCCCCTAGGACATCGGTTCCAGCCATGCCCAGGTGCAAACAGTCCGGTTTGAACTGGTACCACCTCCCCCAGAACCGGTTCCAATGTCCCAGGAACTTGAATCCCTCCCCGTTGCACCATTCCTCTAGCCACAGCAATATCCCACACAGCAATATCCCATACAGCGATATCCCATAAAGCAATATCCCATTCAGCGATATCCCATACAGCAATATCCCACACAGCAATATCCCATACAGCAATATCCCATATAGCATTATCCCATACAGTGATATCCCACACAGCAATATCCCATACAGCGATATACCATAAAGCAATATCCCATACAGCGATATCCCATGCAGCAATATCCCACACAGCAATATCTCATACAGTGATATCCCACACAGCAATATCCCATACAGCGATATCCCACACAGTGATATCCCATACAGCGATATCCTATAAAGCAATATCCCATACAGCGATATCCAATACAGCGATGTCCAATACAGCGATATCCCATACAGCGATATCCCACACAACAATATCCCACACAACAATATTCCTTACAGCAATATCCGATACAGCAACACCTAAACAGCAATATCCCTTACAGCAATATCCCACACAGCGATATCCCACACAGTGATATCCCATACAGCGATATCCCATACAGTGATATCCCATACAGTGATATCCCATACAGCAATATCCCATACAGCAATATCCCATACAGCGATATCCCATACAGTGATATCCCATACAGTGATATCCCATACAGCAATATCCCTTGCAGCGAAATCCCACACAGCGATATCCCACACAGTGATATCCCACACAGTGATATCCCATACAGCAATATCCCATACAGTGATATCCCATACAGCAATATCCCATACAGCAATATCCCATACAGTGATATCCCATATAGCAATATCCCATACAGCGATATCCCATACAACAATATCCCATACAGTGATATCCCTTACAGCAATATCCCTTACAGCAATATCCCATAGAGCAATATCCCACACAGCGATATCCCATACAGCGATATCCCACACAGCGATATCCCATACAGCGATATCCCACACAGCGATATCCCATACAGCGATATCCCATACAGCGATATCCCATACAGCGATAGCCCATACAGCAATATCCCTTGCAGCGATATCCCACACAGCGATATCCCACACAGTGATATCCCATACAGCAATATCCCATACAGCAATATCCTATACAGCAATATCCCATACAGCGATATCCCATACAGCAATATCCCATACAGTGATGTCCCATACAGCAATATCCCATACAGCAATATCCCATACAACGGTATCCCATACAGCGATATCCCATACAGTGATATCCCATACAGCGATATCCCATACAATGATATCCCATACAGCGATATCCCATACAGCAATATCCCATACAACGATATCCTATACAGCGATATCCCATACAGCAATATCCCATACAGCAAAATCCCTTACAGCGATATCCGAAACAGTGATATCCCATAAAGCGATATCCCATACAGCGATATCCCATACAGCAATATCCCGTACAACGATATCCCATACAGCGATATCCCATACAGCGATATCCCGTACAGCGGTATCCCATACAGCGATATCCCATACAGCAATATTCCATACAGTGATATCCCATACAGCGATATCCCATATAGCAATATCTCAGAAAGCGATATCCCATACAGCGATATCCCATACAGCGATATCCCATTCAGCCATATCCCATACAGCGATATCCCATACAGCGATATCCCAGCATGTGTCCTTACCTTCATATATACTATTAACTATACTGTACGCCATTTTCAACTGTCAGCGCGAGTTTTAATGTTATTTTTATGCTTGTGATTCTCATTGAAAATTTAAATTACATTTTCTACAATTGTCGATGTTGGGTGTGATTTGTAAATTGCAACTCTGGTCAACTCTTTTCTGCAAAATGCAACTCTGGTCAGTGAAATGCAAGTGTTGACAGTGCTGTGCGATGCTATGGGAGATGTAGTGCCTGCTTCTGTGTCAGCTGCACTCAGCATCCGACAGGACCTCTTTGTAATTGAGTTCTCAGAGCACACAGAGGAGGATCTGTCTGAAAACGTTTTTGTGACACCTTTAAATTTATGGACCACGTGTCCTAGGTTTCCGATTGGTAGGGGGTGGACCTCCACCTTTCCTGGAGATGTCCTTCTGACCCTGGCCATTTTTCTGGCTCCGGGGTCATTTGCTTGTGGGAGGCGTGCTCCCTGGCCTCCACCAGGAAGCATTGTCAGACTGAGGGCAAAGATGTGGCAGGTCTCGGGTCCAACCACAGCACACGGAAGAAGTTTCAGCTGCCTGAGGAAAACAATATTTTGAGTGAAAACCCCTTGGTCCTTGCTGATGGGGCCTGTGCTCTGAAAGCGCTTGCACACACCCCTCTTCCACTGAACACTTGAGGCCCCCTCAGCAGACCTTAGAATATCGGATTAACAACAGAAAATGCTGGAAAAACTCAGCAGGCCAGGCAACATCAGTGGAGAGAAAATAGAGTCAACGTTTCGGGTCAAACCCTTTGTCAAGACTGAAAAAGCCCAGGAAATTAAATAGATTAAAAGGCCAAGCTGGGAGAGAACAAAAGAGAAGTGAAGAGACATTAAGAGGTATTCAAAACGAGACGAGATGGTGATAGGACTAGTGGAGACAAAAGACAGCTCTAGATTAGGTGTGAAATGCGCTGGCAGAATAGGAAACAGCTGCCATGTGGGAGAGAAAAAAAAAGGTTGGGGGGAAAGGGCCAAAACAAAGGTGTGGATAAAAAATAAGTAAAAATGTGATGGGGGCCGAGGTTATGATCTGAAATTGTTGAACTCGATATTGAGTCCGGAAGGCTGTAAAGTGCCTATGAATACCAGAATACCGGATGTCTGTTTGCGCACTGCACTCAGCATTCAATCAGGGCAAGTGGTGGGAAACATGGCGGAGGCTGTGCTTCGCATTTTAATTTCATTAGCATGGGTCCGTCCGTCCATGTAGGTTGTAGGGGAAATGGGGACATGACTGGAGGCATCCTTGGGCACATTTCCAGTCCTATCTGCTCCCAGATCAGCCAGAAAACCAGTGGGATTGGGCCTGAAAGCCTAGCCTCTACGGTTAACATTTGTTTTCCCTTCTGTTAACCAATCATATCATTTTTCTTTTGAGTTCTAGAATCAGCCATAGTCACAGCATGTTTTTAAGGCTTTTCAGCAATTTTCCCAAATGTTCATTAGTGATGAAATTTGCAACTACAAATAAAGTGTGCTAAATTGCTATTAATTATCATACAAATATGTGAATGAAGCGGTTCATTAGTTCTTTATTAATAAATAACAACAGCAATCTTGGAATGGAATTGAATGTCAATCAGATCAGGGGGCTTAACTATTTTTCTACTTGTTTCCAGCTGTGTCTTGTTTCTGCCACCATCTATAAACTCATATTTCTCTTCTCCATTGTTGTAATATTTTTGCAGTGCCTTTGTTTAAATTAATCCCTCTCCAACATTTCTAATTGCAGAAGAGAGACTCTTCAAACAGTACTGCTTTTGCATTTAGGGGAATTTATAAAACTCGTTGGGGGAAAACCTAGTGCCCGGGCGCGGTGCCACTAACGCCTCCCACGAAATTCAGTGGGAGGTTAGCGGTGGCGGTAGCCGGTAGCGCCCTGCGGCGCTGCGCCTCCGGCAATGACGTCTTCATCATGTGCAGCGCCCCGCTCATGCCCTGGGCGCAAACTTCGCTCGCGCCCCCTGGCCTACCGCCGGACGCTATGTCCGACAGGGTCAGGGTGCCGTGTTTGCGGCCGGGGTGGCGCAAATTAAAGGGCAGGTGCCGGGCGGCCATTTTTTTTGGGCCACCTGCCAGCACCTGCCCTCTCTCGCCTCCTCCTGCGGGGTGTCAGCCGCGATCGGTCATGTAGCGCCACGTCATTGCAGGCCTCCTTCCCTGATTAAAGGGGAGGGGCCTAGCGCGGCGCACACAGGGGCCCTGCTAGACTACCGGGGAGCGGGGTGCCGTGGAAACAGCCCGGCACTCAAGAGGAGTACCGGGCTGAGCGATTGCAGCCAGCACCCCGCATAAAAAAGTGAAAGGGGGCAGGTGCTGGCAGTCGGCCACAATAAAAATGGCCGCTCGACATCTGCCTGTTAAGTAGCGCCGCCACTGCTGCAAAAACGCCCCCTGATCCTGTCGGACATATCGTCCGGCGTTAGGTCAAGGGGCGCAAGGGAAGTTTGCAGCTGGGGCGCAAGTGGGGCTCTGCGCACGGCGATGACATTACCGCTGGCGGGGCAGTACCGGCTACAGCTGACGCTAATCTCCCGCTGAATTTCGCGGGAGGCATTAGCAGTGCCGCACCCGGGCGCTAGGGAATTTACGCCTCCTGTTAGCATCCCACAACGAGAGGCGCAAACCAACCCAATTCTTCCCCCTAGATGTTTTACACTGAGGATTGCTTAATCAAATATATCATTTTCATCCATTCTTATCTCTCAATTGAGAAAATCAATTGTATGCAGTAACTCAAGAGGATACTGGGAGGAGAAGCCAACAATTTCTTTGTGTACAGCTTCAACTGCACATGAAGAACTGTGATGGATGAGTCATTCTATTTCATGCCTCTATCAATTAGCAGCGTCAGAGGGGAACTATTTCTATATATGGATTTTTTTTAAACTGCCTATTGGCTTTCTCGTTCTCAAGAGGGAAAAGTATATTTTTTGTCATGCTACATGTTTACATGTTAAGTCAGTTACTCACACTAAAAGCCACAAGATCAGATACCAATGTACATATGAAGTACCAAAGTGCAGTAATGTACTTAGTTGATATACTTTAGCACAGAGAGGCTTGGAAAACCCACACCAATGGGTTTTATAACTTTATTGTACTGGCCTAAGATCCCTTTGGTGACATACAGAGAGTTAAATCTCTAGAATGCTGTGCAAGTTCTGTCACAGTAGGTGCTGCAGAATGTGCCTGTCAGAGTCTTCTAATTAGCCCCCTTTTGGGCATTTTATCCTGACAGCTGCTGGGATGTTGTGATACGCCCTGCCAATTTGCCACTGTGCAGTATCAAAATTAGCACAGAGAATCTTTAAGAAGTGCTAGGATAGAAGCACCTCTGTTGCCAATCTCTTATCTCTCACGCCATGCTGCACACTGTCAGATCAGCTAACTGTCCCCTTTCTCAAAGCTTTTAACCTCTAACTACTCTATTTCCTTCATAGCTAAATAGTAGTGGAAGAACATCCAATACATACACTCGAAATGGTTATTCATTGATGTCATTGCAATAATTGAGTATTTGTTTTTCATTTGACTTGCATGGCTTTAAAGAAGCTAAACTCACTGGTTCTATGGAATATAAATCAAGAACTTATTGTTGGTGATATTCGCGGACAGGCACTTAATGCATCTGTGTGACACTCCACTGCCCACTGCAAGCATTTTAAAATAAACAGGTTAACATATGCTTTAAAATAGCTGAAAGAGGAATGCCATATGAATCTGTTAATATTGCAACAGTAATTTGTAGGTTCTGCATATTAAAGTTTTGCAGATGCTCCCATGTATTTTTACCTAAAAGTATCATAAAAAATCGAAACGTTGTTCGCACAACTACACTTGACCTGCTGTTACCTCGAAACCCAACTCTCTGAAAGCTTTCATCAGTGGCGTGTGTCTGCCTTTGTAATCAAAGTCCTGCTTCTTCCATGCAAAGGCTAATCTCCAACCGAATGGAAGTACAAAATACATAAAGAATGACTCATGTTTTAGCAGACTGACTACGCCTCAATAAGCAGTGGAGTAAGAACCAGTTCCTGTCTAACACAGGATACTGTCTACCAGAATCAAGTCAAAATGTGCATATTAATTAGAGTTATTGTTAACATAATAGTGATTAACAATTGATAAAAATCTGTAGTTTACATATTATTCCCCTGAAGTTTTATAATTTTATATGTACTTTTCTTTATTTTTTAAACAGAGGAGATTTGCTGGTAGATCTATTTATATAATAGATAATGCCAGTGCCAGGGGCAACATTTCAGTTTTATATTTATATTTAATAAAATGACTGTGGAGAGCTACTGAAATGTAGGAATGTGGCGGTACCACCGGTTGTCCCTTACATTGAGATACATAATTCCCTTTAACTTACCTTACTGTATGTATAACTTACCTGTTTGGGCCGTTGCCCCTTTAACCTACCTGTTTGGGCCGTTGCCCCTTTAAGACGCGCCCTAGCGCGCTGACGTCACGCGTACGTGCGGCGGCCGTCGGCCCGACTCGGCCTTCCAGGACGGCCGCCGGCGCAGCCCAGCCTCGCGACTTCGGCCGCATCGGCCAGCCGACGGGAGCGATGTGATCCTCCGCTCCCACAGCAAGCACCGCTCAGCCTGGCCTCCAGCTCCCGCTCCCGCGCTTGCGACTTCGGCCTCAATGGCCAGCAACGCAACGACGCACATCACATGATGCCCTAAGCGTGGGAAACGCGAACAATGTGATGGCATCACAACACAAACGCAATGACATCATCACGCTCTCCACAGGACTGCGAACTCAGTCCTCGTGGCGTCCCCGCTGGGGAAAGACCTACACCACAGTGCTCCTACAGTCAGCCATCTTACCTGCTACCTTACCTGTTGTATTTAACCTGTTCCTGTAAATAAACAACTTATTTATAGTTCGTCGAAGACGAACTCGATTATTTAGTGGCGATGCACACGAATCGCTACAGGAATATGTTTGATTCTGAATGACTATGACAGCATGCTTGCAACATATTAAAATGACTATGTTAGTATGTGGATAATAATGGTGATGAACGGTTAATAAATAATATTGAAAAAATGAATGGCTTACACAGGAGAAACATATTTTAAGGCTTCAGATAATTTCAGAACATGAGAGGAAAGCTTAGACTGTTTATATTGTTAGCTGAATCCTGAGAGTATGTTACATCCATGAACACCTTTTTTATTTTTTATATTAAAAATTATATTGTTTTTTTTAAACTGTCTGACATTTCTAGTTGGGCATCACATCTCTCATTACTGCTGCAAATTATTTTTAATCATCGTTAACCACCATTATGGCAGCTGAGTTTCATTCACTTGACAGGAATTATTTTTGGTACATTTTTGGGCTTGTCAAAATGAGCGATTTTGGCAACAGGAAATGGGAAACTCCTATTTCAGGCGCCTGAGTCAGCATCACGCACTCCCAGGTTAGGTATAGTACAGCTATTTCCTGCTTTATATCTGAAACCGAGATCATCTTCACTGGGGTATTGGCCCAGAATTTCCTGGAGACTTGCGCTAATGGAATTGCCAGTCTACGGCTTTGGGTTTATTTTCCAGCGCAAAAGTCCCAGGAAATTATGGCGTAAGTGAGTTACGCCACTGTTCATGCTGCACCATAATTTCCTGGGACATTTGCACTGCTCTGCCAATATCATCACCAAAACCATGAAAACTTGATTATCATAGCTCCATTCGAGTCAATGGCCATCGTAAATTTCCTGGATTTTTGCTAGTTTTCTTGTCGCAGCCACTTAGATTGAAAAATAATGTTAAAGGCAGCCCATTGGTGACTTAGTATCCATGTGATTTGTGGCTCTCACATGATTCTGGGAGGATCATTAAAGCTGTGGAGCTTCATCTCTCCAGTTTGGAGTTGATCTTTCAGATTTTCTTCTCTACTTCTCTGTTACTGAGATCTTTAGTTATGTTAGTTCTGTCATCAGCAGTCCTGAGTGCCTGTAGGCAATACTTTCAGGACTCCCAATCCTCTCCTCAACACTTTCAGAAGGTCAAAGGTCATAACTCACCAAGGCTTCTTCGGCGGCACCTCCCAAACCCGTGACCTCTACCACCTAGAAGGACAAGGGCAGCAGGCGCATGGGAACACCACCCCCTCCAAGTCACACACCATCCTGACTTGGAACTATATCGCCGTTCCTTCATCATCGCGGGGTCAAAATCCTGGAACTCCCTCCCTAACAGCACTGGGAGTACCTGCACCACACGGACTGCAGTGGTTCAAGAAGGCGGCTCATCGCCTCCTTCTCAAGGGCAATTTGGGATGGGCAATAAATGCTGGCCTTGCCAGCGATGCCCACATCCTGTGAATGAATAAATAAAACGTTTTATAAAGAGGGAGCAGAGGCAGGAAGAATGGTGCATGAGGCACCAATGCCAGACACTGCTCCAAACTCGCCGTGTATGTGTACACTGTGCTTCACCAAGGAAACAATTAGACTCCTCTGTGAAATTCTGCAGGAAGACCTGAAGCCATGGTCTCTTTCCTGCAGGACCTTATCAGTTGAAATGATGGTGAGCCCATTAATTTCCATTCATTCACCGGAGACCTCTGCAACATCAGCCAGGGAGCCATGAGGGTCAGCATTCAACAGGTGACAGATGCCCTCTTCCCTAGGGCACCTGACTTCATCAAATACAGCATGTTGCCTGCAAAGCAAAGAGACAGGACTATCAACTTCCACAAACTTACTGGGTTCCCCAGGGTGCAGTGGGCTGTCGATGTTACCCAAGTGGCACTGAAGGCTCCACTCGAGGAACCTGCCACTTTTATCAACTCGCTGAATGTCCAAATTGTCTGCGATGCCCAACAAAGGATTTGGCGTGTAAATTCTGAGCGTTGGGGAAGTTGTCACGACGCCTTTGTCCTTCACCACTCCGCTTGTTGACTTTTTCAGCAGGGAGGGATAAGGAGGCGGATGGATCCTAGGGGGACAAGGCCTACCCCCTGAAGCTGTGGCTGATGACACTGTTCCGTGTCACCAACAAGGTAGCAGCAGAATGATACAACCGCCCACACAGGCGGCAACCCAACAGATGGTGGAGAGGACCATAGGGGTGCGGAATGCTCGCTTCAGGCACCTGAACAGTTTGGGGAGGGGGGTTCTACAGTACACTCCTGATAAAGTGGCAATGATTATAGCGGTGTGCTGTATTTACCAGAGACCCAACTAGCATCCGCAGTTTGCAGTCAGTTTTACGTAGAGGAGGCCCGAGGCCCAATTTGTAACGCACCTGGGGCTGGCAACTTCGGGCACACATGCTAGCCACGATGCCTACTTTGCGCCGATTTTCAGCATGAAACCAATTTCTCAGCCACAATGTCTAATGCAAACTTCTGTGTCATAATTTAAAAGAAATAAAGAAACAAAGGAAGCCATTTGGAAATTTTAGAAATTATTTCTAGAAACAGAAAATGTGAAAGTAGCACAGCCATAATGTATGCAGTCTGAATTGATCTTCCAGAGAAAAAGGCAGACTAAATATCAATTAACCTTTTAATGAATTCAGCCAGTTTTTACTTAACATCAAGTAGACTTTATAGGTTTAAAAGGTTACAGCTTCATTCTAGAAGCAGAAAAATACATTGGCCCAACATTTGCGATTGGAGGACTCCCGCGGGCAGATGCCTCCGACCTGTAAAATATCTATACATACGTACGGACGGACGGCAGTCCCATAAGTATGAATGGGGATCACTTAAAAAATACACGAACACATTTAAAATAAAATTTAAAATTTAAAATTAATTAAAATGCCATTTAATTAAATATTTTACACAAAAATGTAATGTTTTGAAAAAAAATTATATGGGGGAAAAATTCAGTTGGTTGCGCCTCCGTTAGCGCCTTAAGAGGGTGCTAACAGGACGCAAACCAACAAGCGCCCGGGCACTGCCCGCGCCTCCTGCAAAATTCAGCGGGAGGTTAGTGGTGGCGCTAACCAGTAGCGCCCTGTGGCGCTGCGCTGCTGGCGATGACGTCATTGGCATGCGCAGCGCCCCGCTCACGCCCCGGCCACGATCTTCGGGAGCGCCCTCTGAGTTTCCGACGGGGTCAGGGGGCGTACCTGCGGCCGGGGAGGCGCAATTTAAAGGCGAGGTGCGGGGCGGTCATTTCTGTTGCTGGCCGCCTGCCAGCACCTGCCTGCGCTCCCGTCCCAGACTTCCTGAAATGCGCCCCCCCCCCGCGGAGTGCTGGCTGCACTCCAAGAGCCCAGCACTTCTCTTGAGTGCCGGGCCCCTTTGCCTGCACTCCCGATCCCCAGGGGCCCAGCTGGGCCCCAGTTCGTGCTGCACAAGGCCCCTCCCCTTTAAGAAGGGGAGGAAGGCCTGCAATACCGTGGCGCGATGTGCCACAGCGTGTGGCGCTGCGGCACATAACGCCGCAATATTGACTCACAGCGCCCCAAGAGGGATGCGGGGTGCTTCCAGTAGCGCCCCGCTTCCCTCTTGGGGCGCAACCACTCAATTTCCAGTGCGGGGACGCTAATTTTCCCGGTGCGCTACTTTTAGCGCCCCGGCGAAGTTAGCGCCCTGATTGGGGCGCTACTCAATTTTTAGCCCTATGGCCTAGAAATTCGGTGGGCTGCGCCACCAGTTAGCACCTAAAGAGGGCACTCAGTGGCTTTAGCGCCACTGGCCGCGCCTCCCGCAATATTTACCGGGGCGCTAATGGCGGCGTTAGCCTGTTGTGCTGCGCCGCCACCGATGATGTCATCGGTGTGCGCAGCGCCCCGCTACCGCCCCGATCACGATATTTGGTCGCGCCCGCCTCTGTAACGCCGATCGCAAATCGCGCCCGGTTCACGGGGCCTACCTATGGCGGTAGTGGCGCAAATTAAGGTGGAGGTGCGAGGCGGCCATTTTTTCGGTGGCCGCCTGCCAGCACCTCCGTCCCCGGCATCCTGATCCCCCCCCACCCCCCCGGGCAGTGCCAGCTGTGTCCCGAGAGCCCGGCACTTCTCCTCGGTGCCGGGCTCTTTTGCCGGCACTCACGATCGGTCATCGTGCTGGTGCAGGCCCCTCCCCCTTAAGAAGGGGAGGAAGGCCTGCAGTACCGCAGCGCGCCGTGTCGCAGCGTGTGGCGCTGCGGCACGTTGCGCTGCAATATTCAGTTTCAGCGCCCCAAGAGGGACGCAGGCCGCCTCGAGCAGCGCCCCGCGTCCCTCTTGGGGCGCTCCAACTGAATTTCCGGCGGGCGCAACTGCTCTGTTCGCAGCGGTAACTCCGGTGCCCAGGTGAGCTTGGCGCCCCGTTTGGGGCTCCACCGAATTTCTAGGCCTATATGTTTTAACGGGGCTAAAAATAAACTTACCGTATTGGACAGGGTTTTTAATGTATAAATGAGTGTTAACATTTTATTTTTCTATTTTTTAAAACTCTTATGCTGGTAAAAGCAGGCCTTACACCAGGCATAAGAATTTCCTGGGATGAGGAGGATCTGTCAAGAAGATTCTTGACAGATCACAAGTGCTAGGTTTTAGTGCATGCGCTTCGCGTGCCTAAACCCGGATCTTGTGCGGCCCCTACAGGCACATACACACCTCATATGCACCCCTGGGGGTCGCAAAATACGGCCCAATGTGTATTACATAGTATAACATTCCCCTCTTTATAAAACACAGTATCATCTGATTTACCATGAAAAACACCAGAGGAGATCCACTAATAAGATATTAAAAATGTTACGACAGCCCACCGTTCTGCCCGTAGCACTCTGGCAACACAGCTACTGTGTCATACTCTGACTTCACATTTTTTGACTGGCTGAAATAAAACAATAAATCATGGGATAGATTTTCAACTTGCCACTTGGGTGTAAAACTAGCATTGCAGATTGGTCGTGCGTTATAGAAACCGCCCGATTTTCATTTCAAGGTCACAGGCTGAGAGTGTGTACAGTACAGCAGTCTCCCAGCATGCATTAATATGGTTCTCTCAGGCACAAGTCTATGCTATTAGCAGCTTTGTCTACTTGCCAAAGGTGGGTATTCACAGAGGAATCCCAATATCTATTGTCTTCAATCTAGCAATTACCTTGCCAGTCTGGAGATGCCAGTCGGATCTACTTTTAGGTCACTGAATATATTAAACAGTTTGAGACCTTAATTAAAATGTCATTTTTTTCTCTGACAGCTTATAGCAGTTTTTGATGGTAGTAATTTTAAACAGTATGAAAATCTGTTGGTAACCAAGGTAAAATATGTAACATTATTATTTATTATGGGTATGGTAGTGTAGTGTTAATGTTACTGATCCAGTAATCCAGAAGCCTGGACAAATAATCCAGAGAATGTGAGTTCACATCCTACCATGGCAGATTGAGAATTCAAAATTCAGTTTTAAAAATCTGGAAATAAAAAGCTGGTTGTCAGTAAAAGTGACCATGAATCCATCAGATTATCGTAAAAACCCAACTGGTTCACTAGTATCCTTTAAAGAAGGAAACCCGACATCCTTACCGGGTGTGGCCTACATGTAACGCCAGTCCCACACCAACATGACTGACTCTTAACTGCCCTCTGAAGTGGCCTAGCGACACAATCTGTTGTATCAAACCGCCAATCGTGGTTCACAAAGGCAGCCAGCCACCACCTTCTCGGGCAACTAGGGATGGGCAATAAATGCCAGCCTTGCCAGCGACGCCCACATCTCAAGAATGATTTTTTTTTAAATACAAGTAGAACATCCCGGCCCCGATTTTCGGCTTGTGTGGGGAATGGTCAGATTTCCCCGAATGTGGGGTTTCTGACACACATAAAAATGTGTCAGCCAGCTCCACGCAATTTTCCCTCAAGTGGCCAATTAATTCCCAGCATGTGGGAAGCCTTGCTAATTGTCCAATTCGAGTCCGAAATCCCCACACTATGATGTCATCATTCGTGGTGCTTTCAAAGTGTCCAGCAAGCTTCTCCACCTCTGCAGGCTTCTCAACCACTCTTGCACAATGGCAGAGGAGCCTGCACCAGCTGCTGCCAGTGGCAGAGGCCGAGCTGCCTTCAAATTCGATGAGGCTTCACTGCAGGCATTATTGGATGGGGTTAGGGCCCACAGGGAGGTCTTCTTCCCTAGGTCAGGGAGGAAGAGGCCTCCCACTGAGACCAATGCTGCATGGATGCAGGTGTCAGCAGATGCCAACTCGCTGGGAGTCACCAGAAGAACCTTGGCATTGCATCTCTAACTCCTTCCTTTACTCCCCCACAGTACCATCCAGAGCCCCCGTCCTCACTGTGGAGGAGGAAGAGGCTGTGCAGCCAGACTCCTCAGAGGAAACTCCAACCTCTGAGGGCGCAGCATCAGCAGAGGTAAGCGCACCCAGCACCAGCGCAGACACTCACACCTCGGGGGGACCTTCGGGACATAAAGTAGTGTTGTCACCTGGTGTTTCACATCTCACAAGTGAGCCTCAGCAGATTCTGGAGACAGGGACAGCAGTGGAGAGTCCTCGTCGGAGGGTGCAGGACTCTGCCAGCTCAGCTCAGCTGTGCTGCATGACGACCCTCTGCCTCTGGGTCCATCTGCAAGAGAAGAGGTGATGGATCTCCATGCACAGATGCAGGAGTCTCTGGCAGGTTTTGTCTCCAGGGTCGCTGTGAGTGTGGAGCGAATGGAGGAGTCCATAGCGACCATGAGCAGAGCCTTTGTGGAGTCATTGGTGCATGAACACAGCACCATGGAAAGGTTGGCAACCTCCATGGAGGAGATAACTCGCCAGCATACGGAAAACATGGTGAGTGCTCATAAGAGAATGACATCTCTTGAGGAGCGTTGGCCATCTGTTGAACAGAGAAACCAGATCTTCATGGAAGTCCTTCTGAGTAGGACTGCCAGTGCAGAAACGGGTCCCACTGGCCCCCTAAAGTGCAGCAAGGTGCTCTCAAGCCACTTCCAAGCGCTGGCCCCTTCTGGCTTGTGCAGCTTCAGGTGAGTGAGCAGCAGCCTGGTGCTCCTGGTAATCATCCTGCTGTTCCTGGTTCTGCTGCTGTCACCTCTGCTGTTGGAGATCCTCTAATGCCAGGAAGGGAAGGTGCCAAAGGCCTCCCATGCTTCTAGCAGATGCCTCGGTTGAGGAGGTCCTGAGTTAGGGTGGTGAGAGGGGCTTCCCAGGAGCTCACACTGAAGAAGTGTGTGAGGCTCCAACTCTCTGCAGCTGCTCCTAAGGCTTCAAATCGTTCCCCCAAGCCTTGATCAACAAGGTCCTGCAGCCTGCAAATGCTGCCTCTTTAAATCTTTTCAGCCCTCAGCGACCTGCTGCTGCAAGCAAGCAAGCCAGCTGTTTTCATGCCAGCTCTCATCGGCGGGGTTCCCCGCAGGTGGGTTTCAGGTGGGGAAAGCCCCAAAGTCGCAACGGCACGGGAAAATCGTCCTTAACAAGGTGATCATTGGTGATTAGTGCTCCGACGAGCAGTCCCGCCAGCGGCGGGCGGGACTGAAGCGGGGCGCGCGGAAACGGCAGTCCGAAAGTCGGACAGAGCGGGGAATCAGGCGGGGGGGTCCCGACCCGCTTTTTCCGTGATTTTCGGACCACGGCCGCATGAAAAGCCGCCCGACAGCTGCCCGAAAATCGGGGCCCCGGAATCTGGCAACCTCGGGACCGAGGCCGAGCTGGTTTCGGGTGTTTCCAGACTTCGGAATGTGTTTCTGATGTCCGAAGTCCGGAAACGCCTGAGCCCAGGTTGCGATATTTCCAGACTTCGGACATCAGAAACACGTGCCGAGTCCGGAAATGCCTGGGCTCAGGTTGCACTTTTGGTAAGCCTCCCTCAGGGTGTCCGGATTCCAGAACATTTTACAGATTCCGGACCCCTGCCACCAATCGTCCTGGAGTCCGGATTCCAGAACATTCCGGATCTCCGGATTTGGGATGCTCAACCTGTATATTCAATAATTTTGATTCTTCTGTGGGTTTTGTAACATTTACTGGAATATTCCCTATTGTGATAATAATAAACACTTGTCTTTCTATTCTGTAAATTACAGTCAATGGGCTAATTTGAATTGATCATTAATTGATTTATGGCCACAATTTATTGATCATACTTTTACTAAGCAAAACACTTTGTGCAGTAATAAAGGACATTTATACTGCCACAATTAGTGTTTATTGTTCTGACTGTTGCAAATGACTGCAATTACCTATGGGCAAAACATTTTTAGAAAAATTCATATAATTCATGAGTCATTTCTGCGACTATTATCAAATTGACATTTTCGATCATTTATCCCACTTTTACCACAATGGATGAGGCAAACTCCCATTGTGAAATTATAAACTATCAAACAATTGTCTCAATTTTCTGTGTATTTTCTTTCATGAGTAAGAGCCTTCATGCCATACTGCTCATGCATCTCTGAGCAAGGGTTGGCAGCAGTAACACTTTAGCCCTAACAATGCATGTTAACAGCCTGACGTTACTCTCCCTCCTTCAGGAGAAGTGTTTTCCCTCCATTCAGTGCTTTCCGCAAAGACCGGCTGTAATTGGGAAATACACTGTGTCACAGTATATCAGTGCATTAAAACCTGCTCCATCGTCAGAAGAATATAAGAAAGTGTGGAACAAGACTATTTAGCCAATTGAGGTGTAACTTCAGGCAAACAATGTTTTATTATAGATTATCTGCATATTATTTAATCTAATTTGAGGGGAATAGCCATAGGTAAAAGTTCCTAAAATAGAATTTGCTGCAAAACGATTTCTTGAACCTGAAGATAATTGAGAGCTGGCTCGCCCATTGAACAGAGAATTGGGCAGCAGAAGGCCATGGCTTCAAATTCCAGCAAGATCCATGCAGTCTGTACTGGCCGCGCTAGACGTGCTCCTATCTAGCTATCCAGCAAGTTAAACACTCATTCATAATAATTCTTCCTGAAGCGGTTGCTGTTTTGAAGCTTTTACTTGAACAAATTTGTGAAAAGATATTGCGTTTGGCCTAACATATGAAGTCAGATTACACTGGATTGAAAATCCCTCATGGAATTCTCCATTACTTAAGTCAGGTTCTTCCTGGTAAAACTGCTTCCTGGGGTCAACAGGAAGAAAGGTAAGAAGGTCAAATGACCTCTCACAGGAAGAAAGGAACAAAGGTCAAATGACCTCACACAGGAAGAAAGGAACAGATGACCTTTCCAGCTTACAAACTGTTAACACAATAACCGCCACCAGAGGGTGCTATTGCATGGAAAAACATCCAGGATGTCACAATGTCCATCGGTCCAGAACACTCCCCGTCTGGGGTCATTAACGACTCCACATAGTCCGAACTCTACTTGTCACTGGAGTCCTCTGGTGACAAAAGAAGAACCACCTCCGAGATGGCCCGTTGGTGTCGATGATAGGATGCAGCTTCATTAGACTGCTGTGAGGGGGTAGGTTGCGTTCTGCTACGCACAGTTCCAATCTGGGTATGGTGAGGTCTGGCTGGGGCGCCAACTTGCCTCTATCAAAGATGAAGCCGATTTTGCTTTGTCCTTCTTGAGTGGTGACCTTCAGATAAGCCACACTTGCAATGGCCTTAGCGGATGCGTCTGCAAAGACACAAAGCTCTTTGAATTGGGCATTTAAGGGAGAGAAAGACGAATAGCAGCGAGGTATTCGGATCTCCTGTAAGTCTTGGAGTGAGTCTCTCCATCTGTCCCACTCTGCTTCCATCTCTTCAGGGAGAGGTGAATCCCACTCTTCAGCGCGTGTGGAGAGTTCCCTGAGGAGCAGCCTGCCTTGTATGGTGACAGGGGCTAAGAAGCCGAGAGGGTCATATAGGCTGTTGACTGTAGAGAGCACTCCTCTACGTGTGAAGGGTTTGTTGGCGTCTAGGACTTGGAACGTGAACGTGTCTGTTGCTATGTTCCACAACACCCCTAGGCTACGCTGTAGGGGGAGGTCATCAGTGAAGAGGTCTAGGTCCTTGACGTCCTTAGCACAATCTTCCGGGGGGAATGCCTCCATCACTACTGGTCTGTTAGAGGCTATCTTATGCAGCCTGAGGTTGGACAGTGCAAGTAGTTCCTGGGCTCGTCCGAGGGTACTGATGGCCTCTGCTTTGGTCGGGAATGATTTCAGTGCGTCGTCGACGTAGAACTCTCGTTCGATGAACCCTCTCACATCACTGCCAAAGTCGTCGTCTTCTTCCTTGGCAGCCCTCCTTAGTCCGTATATGGCGACAGCAGGGGATGGGCTATTCCCAAAGACATGGACACGCATTCTGTAGTCCACCATGTCTCTATTAGGGTCATTGTCCCGATACCACAGGAAGCGGAGGAAGTCTCTGTGGTCTTCTCTCACCACGAAGCAATGAAACATGTGCTGGGTATCGGCAGTGATGGCGACGGGCTCTTTCCTGAATCTCATGAGCACTCCCAAGAGGCTGTTGTTAAGATCAGGCCCTGTGAGGAGTACGTCGTTGAGAGAGGCGCCCTGATATGGTGCACTGGAGTCAAACACCACGCGGATCTGTCCACTGCATGGGGTAAGGTAGCTTGGACGACCATTCTCCAAGATGGAAGTCTTGAGCGTGCTCACCTGAGATGGCTTGTGAGCGCCCTTGAGGCACACATCTCCAACAACGACCCAGCCGAGGTCTAGCCTTTGGGCGAAAGGGGCGTCATGTGGACTGCTGATCTGCTCCCTTATCTTATGTACCCTCAGGATGTCTCTTCCCAACAACAGAAGTATGCTTGCATCTGGGTCAAGAGGTGGGATCTCATCTGCAATGCGTCTCAGATGACGGTGATGACGAGCTGCATTCGGAGTGGGAATCTCAGAACGGTTGACGGGGACTTGATTACATTCGATGAGTGTAGGAAGGGGGAGACTAATCTTCCCGTCGGCTGACTCAACAACGTAACCGCAGGCCCTCCTGCCAGCTGTTTCTGAAAGTCCAGCACACGTCTTCAGCGTGTAAGGCAACGGACTTCCTTTGACCTTGAAGATGTTGAAGAACTCGGATCTTGCTAGAGAACGATTGCTTTGTTCATCTAGTATGGCATACATCTTTTCAGATTCCTGGCGACATCCTGCAGGGTACACATTAATGAGGCATATCTTGGAGCATGCTCTTGCGCTCACTCCTTCTCCACACACCTCGGTGCACCTGGATGTAATCTCCGTACCAGCAGCTCCCTCTCTCTCCCCGCCGTGCTCTGATGCGGGAGGAGGCGTTTCTGACTTCCAAGGAGCTGGGCCTGGGTGTAGTGCTGAAACGTGCCGATCACTTTCACATTCAGTGCATTTTGCATCCACCTTGCAGTTCTTGGCGAGATGGCTCGTGGACGAGCAGCACCTGAAACATATAGAGTTCTCTTTAAGATATTGTTTCCGATCTTCCAGGGACATCTCCCTGAAGCCTCTGCACTTCTTTAAAGGATGGGGCTTGTTGTGGATAGGGCATTGTTTGCTCATATCCTCAGGTTTCTTCTGAATCTTTGTGTGCTCAGTTGAGGACACTTGCATTCTGTGGACAGATATTGGTGTCTTTCCATGTCTGTCGAACTTGTCTCTTCTGGCAAGTGCTGGTTGGGAGGAGAAGAAGTTGAAGCTGGGGTCGTTCCTGGCTTTGGCTTCTTTACGGATGAATTTAACGAACGCAGAGAATGGTGGGAACGCCACGTTGTGCTTTAGCTTGAACTTTGATCCAAACGTTATCCACTTCTCCTGCAGGTTAAATGGAAGCTTCTCAATGATGGGACTTACCCCTCTGGAAGTGTCTAAGTACGATAGACCGGGTAGGTAGCCGTCCTGCTTTGCGGCTTCGAGTTCCGACAGCAGATCTCTAAGGTCGTGGAGCTTCTGGGGTTCCTTACTCGTCAACCTCGGAAAGTTCGCCAACCTGTCAAAGAGAGCCCTTTCAATGGCTTCGGGCGAGCCGTAGCTTTCTTCCAGCCTCACCCAAGCCTTCTTCAACCCCTCTGGCAGCTGCCCCACATTGGCCGCTTTTATCCTGCAGGCCTGTCCGGCGGACTCTGGGCCGAGCCACTTGATAAGGAGGCCGAGCTCTTGTCCTGCCGACAGGTCTAAGCCCGATATGGCATCGCGGAAGCAGGACTTCCAAGCCCGATAATTCTCTGGCCTGTCATCAAACTTGATTAACCCCGAAGTCACCAGCTGGGCGCGTGCAAGGTATTTGGCGAGGTCGTAGGTGCTGGGACCTGGGCCAGGGTTGCCTTGGCTGGGGGCCGAGAGGGGATTTGCCTCTGACTTTCTCCATTCGGCGTCCTATTCCTTTGCACCGTGTCTTCCGTTCTGCTAGCGGAGACTCTGCGGCTTGAGGCATGCCATCTGCTTTGACCTTGGTTGGCAACTTGTGGCATGTTATACGAAGTGTTTGCATCTGTAGAGATGTGCGGGCCTCCATCCCTTTCTCCTGTAAACTGTATGTCGGCATGGTCGCTCACGTAATCTATGGTGCGCTGTCGTGGACTCTGCCACGGAACGGGAATTAAAGGTTTGTAAGCTGTCTCGGGATCAGCTCCCTCCAAAATTGCCTCGAATACTTGTGTCTCGGCTAATGCAGCATCTATCGCTTTTTGTTGCTGCAGAGCGTCTAATGTGGCTTGGAGACGGGCCTGTTCAGCCTGGCGTTCCACTTGGCGTCGGGCCTGTTCCGCTTGGAGCCGGGCCTGTTCCGCTTGGAGCCGGGCCTGTTCTGCTTGGGGTTCAGCTTGGAGACGGGCCTGACTTACTTTTATTTCTATTTCACTGTCCATATGCGCAGCTCTGGCTTGAGCTGCTACTAGTTTAGCCCGTGCTCTGGCGAGGGCTATGCTTACTCTAGAACCACCCAATGACCGTGAGCCAACTTGCGACCTGTAGTAACCGGTGCTTATAGACCAATTGTCCCGTTCTACAGTTTCGTCTGCCTGTTTAAGGTCTTCTACCTGCTGCAAAGCATTTTCGCTATTATCTTCTGACATGTTGATGTGAGGTAGATCTGCTCTACGAGGTTAGGGCTTACTCTGGGCTCCTCCTGCTCCGCTCTTCGCAGCTAGCCGTATTGCTATCTTTTCACTGATATCCTTTCACTGATATCTTTTCACTGTACTGGCCGCGCTAGATGTGCTCCTATCTAACTATCCAGCAAGTTAAACACTCATTCATAATAATTCTTCCTGAAGCGGTTGCTGTTTTGAAGCTTTTACTTGAACAAATTTGTGAAAAGATATTGCGTTTGGCCTAACATATGAAGTCAGATTACACTGGATTGAAAATCCCTCATGGAATTCTCCATTACTTAAGTCAGGTTCTTCCTGGTAAAACTGCTTCCTGGGGTCAACAGGAAGAAAGGTAAGAAGGTCAAATGACCTCTCACAGGAAGAAAGGAACAAAGGTCAAATGACCTCACACAGGAAGAAAGGAACAGATGACCTTTCCAGCTTACAAACTGTTAACACAATAACCGCCACCAGAGGGTGCTATTGCATGGAAAAACATCCAGGATGTCACAATGTCCATCGGTCCAGAACACTCCCCGTCTGGGGTCATTAACGACTCCACATAGTCCGAACTCTACTTGTCACTGGAGTCCTCTGGTGACAAAAGAAGAACCACCTCCGAGATGGCCCGTTGGTGTCGATGATAGGATGCAGCTTCATTAGACTGCTGTGAGGGGGTAGGTTGCGTTCTGCTACGCACAGTTCCAATCTGGGTATGGTGAGGTCTGGCTGGGGCGCCAACTTGCCTCTATCAAAGATGAAGCCGATTTTGCTTTGTCCTTCTTGAGTGGTGACCTTCAGATAAGCCACACTTGCAATGGCCTTAGCGGATGCGTCTGCAAAGACACAAAGCTCTTTGAATTGGGCATTTAAGGGAGAGAAAGACGAATAGCAGCGAGGTATTCGGATCTCCTGTAAGTCTTGGAGTGAGTCTCTCCATCTGTCCCACTCTGCTTCCATCTCTTCAGGGAGAGGTGAATCCCACTCTTCAGCGCGTGTGGAGAGTTCCCTGAGGAGCAGCCTGCCTTGTATGGTGACAGGGGCTAAGAAGCCGAGAGGGTCATATAGGCTGTTGACTGTAGAGAGCACTCCTCTACGTGTGAAGGGTTTGTTGGCGTCTAGGACTTGGAACGTGAACGTGTCTGTTGCTATGTTCCACAACACCCCTAGGCTACGCTGTAGGGGGAGGTCATCAGTGAAGAGGTCTAGGTCCTTGACGTCCTTAGCACAATCTTCCGGGGGGAATGCCTCCATCACTACTGGTCTGTTAGAGGCTATCTTATGCAGCCTGAGGTTGGACAGTGCAAGTAGTTCCTGGGCTCGTCCGAGGGTACTGATGGCCTCTGCTTTGGTCGGGAATGATTTCAGTGCGTCGTCGACGTAGAACTCTCGTTCGATGAACCCTCTCACATCACTGCCAAAGTCGTCGTCTTCTTCCTTGGCAGCCCTCCTTAGTCCGTATATGGCGACAGCAGGGGATGGGCTATTCCCAAAGACATGGACACGCATTCTGTAGTCCACCATGTCTCTATTAGGGTCATTGTCCCGATACCACAGGAAGCGGAGGAAGTCTCTGTGGTCTTCTCTCACCACGAAGCAATGAAACATGTGCTGGGTATCGGCAGTGATGGCGACGGGCTCTTTCCTGAATCTCATGAGCACTCCCAAGAGGCTGTTGTTAAGATCAGGCCCTGTGAGGAGTACGTCGTTGAGAGAGGCGCCCTGATATGGTGCACTGGAGTCAAACACCACGCGGATCTGTCCACTGCATGGGGTAAGGTAGCTTGGACGACCATTCTCCAAGATGGAAGTCTTGAGCGTGCTCACCTGAGATGGCTTGTGAGCGCCCTTGAGGCACACATCTCCAACAACGACCCAGCCGAGGTCTAGCCTTTGGGCGAAAGGGGCGTCATGTGGACTGCTGATCTGCTCCCTTATCTTATGTACCCTCAGGATGTCTCTTCCCAACAACAGAAGTATGCTTGCATCTGGGTCAAGAGGTGGGATCTCATCTGCAATGCGTCTCAGATGACGGTGATGACGAGCTGCATTCGGAGTGGGAATCTCAGAACGGTTGACGGGGACTTGATTACATTCGATGAGTGTAGGAAGGGGGAGACTAATCTTCCCGTCGGCTGACTCAACAACGTAACCGCAGGCCCTCCTGCCAGCTGTTTCTGAAAGTCCAGCACACGTCTTCAGCGTGTAAGGCAACGGACTTCCTTTGACCTTGAAGATGTTGAAGAACTCGGATCTTGCTAGAGAACGATTGCTTTGTTCATCTAGTATGGCATACATCTTTTCAGATTCCTGGCGACATCCTGCAGGGTACACATTAATGAGGCATATCTTGGAGCATGCTCTTGCGCTCACTCCTTCTCCACACACCTCGGTGCACCTGGATGTAATCTCCGTACCAGCAGCTCCCTCTCTCTCCCCGCCGTGCTCTGATGCGGGAGGAGGCGTTTCTGACTTCCAAGGAGCTGGGCCTGGGTGTAGTGCTGAAACGTGCCGATCACTTTCACATTCAGTGCATTTTGCATCCACCTTGCAGTTCTTGGCGAGATGGCTCGTGGACGAGCAGCACCTGAAACATATAGAGTTCTCTTTAAGATATTGTTTCCGATCTTCCAGGGACATCTCCCTGAAGCCTCTGCACTTCTTTAAAGGATGGGGCTTGTTGTGGATAGGGCATTGTTTGCTCATATCCTCAGGTTTCTTCTGAATCTTTGTGTGCTCAGTTGAGGACACTTGCATTCTGTGGACAGATATTGGTGTCTTTCCATGTCTGTCGAACTTGTCTCTTCTGGCAAGTGCTGGTTGGGAGGAGAAGAAGTTGAAGCTGGGGTCGTTCCTGGCTTTGGCTTCTTTACGGATGAATTTAACGAACGCAGAGAATGGTGGGAACGCCACGTTGTGCTTTAGCTTGAACTTTGATCCAAACGTTATCCACTTCTCCTGCAGGTTAAATGGAAGCTTCTCAATGATGGGACTTACCCCTCTGGAAGTGTCTAAGTACGATAGACCGGGTAGGTAGCCGTCCTGCTTTGCGGCTTCGAGTTCCGACAGCAGATCTCTAAGGTCGTGGAGCTTCTGGGGTTCCTTACTCGTCAACCTCGGAAAGTTCGCCAACCTGTCAAAGAGAGCCCTTTCAATGGCTTCGGGCGAGCCGTAGCTTTCTTCCAGCCTCACCCAAGCCTTCTTCAACCCCTCTGGCAGCTGCCCCACATTGGCCGCTTTTATCCTGCAGGCCTGTCCGGCGGACTCTGGGCCGAGCCACTTGATAAGGAGGCCGAGCTCTTGTCCTGCCGACAGGTCTAAGCCCGATATGGCATCGCGGAAGCAGGACTTCCAAGCCCGATAATTCTCTGGCCTGTCATCAAACTTGATTAACCCCGAAGTCACCAGCTGGGCGCGTGCAAGGTATTTGGCGAGGTCGTAGGTGCTGGGACCTGGGCCAGGGTTGCCTTGGCTGGGGGCCGAGAGGGGATTTGCCTCTGACTTTCTCCATTCGGCGTCCTATTCCTTTGCACCGTGTCTTCCGTTCTGCTAGCGGAGACTCTGCGGCTTGAGGCATGCCATCTGCTTTGACCTTGGTTGGCAACTTGTGGCATGTTATACGAAGTGTTTGCATCTGTAGAGATGTGCGGGCCTCCATCCCTTTCTCCTGTAAACTGTATGTCGGCATGGTCGCTCACGTAATCTATGGTGCGCTGTCGTGGACTCTGCCACGGAACGGGAATTAAAGGTTTGTAAGCTGTCTCGGGATCAGCTCCCTCCAAAATTGCCTCGAATACTTGTGTCTCGGCTAATGCAGCATCTATCGCTTTTTGTTGCTGCAGAGCGTCTAATGTGGCTTGGAGACGGGCCTGTTCAGCCTGGCGTTCCACTTGGCGTCGGGCCTGTTCCGCTTGGAGCCGGGCCTGTTCCGCTTGGAGCCGGGCCTGTTCTGCTTGGGGTTCAGCTTGGAGACGGGCCTGACTTACTTTTATTTCTATTTCACTGTCCATATGCGCAGCTCTGGCTTGAGCTGCTACTAGTTTAGCCCGTGCTCTGGCGAGGGCTATGCTTACTCTAGAACCACCCAATGACCGTGAGCCAACTTGCGACCTGTAGTAACCGGTGCTTATAGACCAATTGTCCCGTTCTACAGTTTCGTCTGCCTGTTTAAGGTCTTCTACCTGCTGCAAAGCATTTTCGCTATTATCTTCTGACATGTTGATGTGAGGTAGATCTGCTCTACGAGGTTAGGGCTTACTCTGGGCTCCTCCTGCTCCGCTCTTCGCAGCTAGCCGTATTGCTATCTTTTCACTGATATCCTTTCACTGATATCTTTTCACTGTACTGGCCGCGCTAGATGTGCTCCTATCTAACTATCCAGCAAGTTAAACACTCATTCATAATAATTCTTCCTGAAGCGGTTGCTGTTTTGAAGCTTTTACTTGAACAAATTTGTGAAAAGATATTGCGTTTGGCCTAACATATGAAGTCAGATTACACTGGATTGAAAATCCCTCATGGAATTCTCCATTACTTAAGTCAGGTTCTTCCTGGTAAAACTGCTTCCTGGGGTCAACAGGAAGAAAGGTAAGAAGGTCAAATGACCTCTCACAGGAAGAAAGGAACAAAGGTCAAATGACCTCACACAGGAAGAAAGGAACAGATGACCTTTCCAGCTTACAAACTGTTAACACAATAACCGCCACCAGAGGGTGCTATTGCATGGAAAAACATCCAGGATGTCACAATGTCCATCGGTCCAGAACACTCCCCGTCTGGGGTCATTAACGACTCCACATAGTCCGAACTCTACTTGTCACTGGAGTCCTCTGGTGACAAAAGAAGAACCACCTCCGAGATGGCCCGTTGGTGTCGATGATAGGATGCAGCTTCATTAGACTGCTGTGAGGGGGTAGGTTGCGTTCTGCTACGCACAGTTCCAATCTGGGTATGGTGAGGTCTGGCTGGGGCGCCAACTTGCCTCTATCAAAGATGAAGCCGATTTTGCTTTGTCCTTCTTGAGTGGTGACCTTCAGATAAGCCACACTTGCAATGGCCTTAGCGGATGCGTCTGCAAAGACACAAAGCTCTTTGAATTGGGCATTTAAGGGAGAGAAAGACGAATAGCAGCGAGGTATTCGGATCTCCTGTAAGTCTTGGAGTGAGTCTCTCCATCTGTCCCACTCTGCTTCCATCTCTTCAGGGAGAGGTGAATCCCACTCTTCAGCGCGTGTGGAGAGTTCCCTGAGGAGCAGCCTGCCTTGTATGGTGACAGGGGCTAAGAAGCCGAGAGGGTCATATAGGCTGTTGACTGTAGAGAGCACTCCTCTACGTGTGAAGGGTTTGTTGGCGTCTAGGACTTGGAACGTGAACGTGTCTGTTGCTATGTTCCACAACACCCCTAGGCTACGCTGTAGGGGGAGGTCATCAGTGAAGAGGTCTAGGTCCTTGACGTCCTTAGCACGATCTTCCGGGGGGAATGCCTCCATCACTACTGGTCTGTTAGAGGCTATCTTATGCAGCCTGAGGTTGGACAGTGCAAGTAGTTCCTGGGCTCGTCCGAGGGTACTGATGGCCTCTGCTTTGGTCGGGAATGATTTCAGTGCGTCGTCGACGTAGAACTCTCGTTCGATGAACCCTCTCACATCACTGCCAAAGTCGTCGTCTTCTTCCTTGGCAGCCCTCCTTAGTCCGTATATGGCGACAGCAGGGGATGGGCTATTCCCAAAGACATGGACACGCATTCTGTAGTCCACCATGTCTCTATTAGGGTCATTGTCCCGATACCACAGGAAGCGGAGGAAGTCTCTGTGGTCTTCTCTCACCACGAAGCAATGAAACATGTGCTGGGTATCGGCAGTGATGGCGACGGGCTCTTTCCTGAATCTCATGAGCACTCCCAAGAGGCTGTTGTTAAGATCAGGCCCTGTGAGGAGTACGTCGTTGAGAGAGGCGCCCTGATATGGTGCACTGGAGTCAAACACCACGCGGATCTGTCCACTGCATGGGGTAAGGTAGCTTGGACGACCATTCTCCAAGATGGAAGTCTTGAGCGTGCTCACCTGAGATGGCTTGTGAGCGCCCTTGAGGCACACATCTCCAACAACGACCCAGCCGAGGTCTAGCCTTTGGGCGAAAGGGGCGTCATGTGGACTGCTGATCTGCTCCCTTATCTTATGTACCCTCAGGATGTCTCTTCCCAACAACAGAAGTATGCTTGCATCTGGGTCAAGAGGTGGGATCTCATCTGCAATGCGTCTCAGATGACGGTGATGACGAGCTGCATTCGGAGTGGGAATCTCAGAACGGTTGACGGGGACTTGATTACATTCGATGAGTGTAGGAAGGGGGAGACTAATCTTCCCGTCGGCTGACTCAACAACGTAACCGCAGGCCCTCCTGCCAGCTGTTTCTGAAAGTCCAGCACACGTCTTCAGCGTGTAAGGCAACGGACTTCCTTTGACCTTGAAGATGTTGAAGAACTCGGATCTTGCTAGAGAACGATTGCTTTGTTCATCTAGTATGGCATACATCTTTTCAGATTCCTGGCGACATCCTGCAGGGTACACATTAATGAGGCATATCTTGGAGCATGCTCTTGCGCTCACTCCTTCTCCACACACCTCGGTGCACCTGGATGTAATCTCCGTACCAGCAGCTCCCTCTCTCTCCCCGCCGTGCTCTGATGCGGGAGGAGGCGTTTCTGACTTCCAAGGAGCTGGGCCTGGGTGTAGTGCTGAAACGTGCCGATCACTTTCACATTCAGTGCATTTTGCATCCACCTTGCAGTTCTTGGCGAGATGGCTCGTGGACGAGCAGCACCTGAAACATATAGAGTTCTCTTTAAGATATTGTTTCCGATCTTCCAGGGACATCTCCCTGAAGCCTCTGCACTTCTTTAAAGGATGGGGCTTGTTGTGGATAGGGCATTGTTTGCTCATATCCTCAGGTTTCTTCTGAATCTTTGTGTGCTCAGTTGAGGACACTTGCATTCTGTGGACAGATATTGGTGTCTTTCCATGTCTGTCGAACTTGTCTCTTCTGGCAAGTGCTGGTTGGGAGGAGAAGAAGTTGAAGCTGGGGTCGTTCCTGGCTTTGGCTTCTTTACGGATGAATTTAACGAACGCAGAGAATGGTGGGAACGCCACGTTGTGCTTTAGCTTGAACTTTGATCCAAACGTTATCCACTTCTCCTGCAGGTTAAATGGAAGCTTCTCAATGATGGGACTTACCCCTCTGGAAGTGTCTAAGTACGATAGACCGGGTAGGTAGCCGTCCTGCTTTGCGGCTTCGAGTTCCGACAGCAGATCTCTAAGGTCGTGGAGCTTCTGGGGTTCCTTACTCGTCAACCTCGGAAAGTTCGCCAACCTGTCAAAGAGAGCCCTTTCAATGGCTTCGGGCGAGCCGTAGCTTTCTTCCAGCCTCACCCAAGCCTTCTTCAACCCCTCTGGCAGCTGCCCCACATTGGCCGCTTTTATCCTGCAGGCCTGTCCGGCGGACTCTGGGCCGAGCCACTTGATAAGGAGGCCGAGCTCTTGTCCTGCCGACAGGTCTAAGCCCGATATGGCATCGCGGAAGCAGGACTTCCAAGCCCGATAATTCTCTGGCCTGTCATCAAACTTGATTAACCCCGAAGTCACCAGCTGGGCGCGTGCAAGGTATTTGGCGAGGTCGTAGGTGCTGGGACCTGGGCCAGGGTTGCCTTGGCTGGGGGCCGAGAGGGGATTTGCCTCTGACTTTCTCCATTCGGCGTCCTATTCCTTTGCACCGTGTCTTCCGTTCTGCTAGCGGAAACTCTGCGGCTTGAGGCATGCCGTCTGCTTTGACCTTGGTTGGCAACTTGTGGCATGTTATACGAAGTGTTTGCATCTGTAGAGATGTGCGGGCCTCCATCCCTTTCTCCTGTAAACTGTATGTCGGCATGGTCGCTCACGTAATCTATGGTGCGCTGTCGTGGACTCTGCCACGGAACGGGAATTAAAGGTTTGTAAGCTGTCTCGGGATCAGCTCCCTCCAAAATTGCCTCGAATACTTGTGTCTCGGCTAATGCAGCATCTATCTCTTTTTGTTGCTGCAGAGCGTCTAATGTGGCTTGGAGACGGGCCTGTTCAGCCTGGCGTTCCACTTGGCGTCGGGCCTGTTCCGCTTGGAGCCGGGCCTGTTCCGCTTGGAGCCGGGCCTGTTCTGCTTGGGGTTCAGCTTGGAGACGGGCCTGACTTACTTTTATTTCTATTTCACTGTCCATATGCGCAGCTCTGGCTTGAGCTGCTACTAGTTTAGCCCGTGCTCTGGCGAGGGCTATGCTTACTCTAGAACCACCCAATGACCGTGAGCCAACTTGCGACCTGTAGTAACCGGTGCTTATAGACCAATTGTCCCGTTCTACAGTTTCGTCTGCCTGTTTAAGGTCTTCTACCTGCTGCAAAGCATTTTCGCTATTATCTTCTGACATGTTGATGTGAGGTAGATCTGCTCTACGAGGTTAGGGCTTACTCTGGGCTCCTCCTGCTCCGCTCTTCGCAGCTAGCCGTATTGCTATCTTTTCACTGATATCCTTTCACTGATATCTTTTCACTGTACTGGCCGCGCTAGATGTGCTCCTATCTAGCTATCCAGCAAGTTAAACACTCATTCATAATAATTCTTCCTGAAGCGGTTGCTGTTTTGAAGCTTTTACTTGAACAAATTTGTGAAAAGATATTGCGTTTGGCCTAACATATGAAGTCAGATTACACTGGATTGAAAATCCCTCATGGAATTCTCCATTACTTAAGTCAGGTTCTTCCTGGTAAAACTGCTTCCTGGGGTCAACAGGAAGAAAGGTAAGAAGGTCAAATGACCTCTCACAGGAAGAAAGGAACAAAGGTCAAATGACCTCACACAGGAAGAAAGGAACAGATGACCTTTCCAGCTTACAAACTGTTAACACAATAACCGCCACCAGAGGGTGCTATTGCATGGAAAAACATCCAGGATGTCACAATGTCCATCGGTCCAGAACACAGTCTTTTTTTCTTCTGAGGTCGATAAAATAAGTACATCTTAAGCTGTGGTGGGAGAGCAGAAGAGTGCAGGGACTGTACACAATACTTACTGCATTGTCATAAGTACTATCCTTTAACACTTGGGGTGTTGCAGAAGGAAAGGAGATAATTACTGCTTCATGCTATCTGGTGTTGCCATCTTAGCCACCAATTGGAGGGAAACAGTTCCCCTGAAGGAGAAAGGAGAACGTCAGACTGGCTATAAAGTTGTCAATGGCAGAGCTTATGAAGAGCTGTCGCTCTTTCTCTCTCTCTCTTTTTTCTCTCTTTCCCTCCAGGATATCAAATTCCATTATTCAATCTTGAGTATCCATATTCATTGGTCCTAACAGCACAGAGTTCAAAACATTTGTTTATACTTTCCTTTTAACCATCAATCCTGTTCCTCTCTGGATATTTGCCCAGTTCCTAGTCAAAGCAGTTAACATGGGATGACTTAGAAATTTGATTTTCTAATCTTTAGTTTAGCCTGAGGCTTTGTAATATCAACCTTGAAAACTGACTGCTGTTTTTGCTTGCATAGCAAGTGACTGCACTTCAAAAGTAGTTAATTGGTTGTGAAGCACTTTGGGACGTCCATAGGACGTGATAAGTTACTATATTAATACAAAAGTTCTTTATTTCTTGTTGTTTAATTCAGCAATCACAATTTGAGTTCAACAATGCTTACAGCCATATTAACCATGTTAGGTTAAAAGAGAAGTATAAATATCATTCACTCTTTTTTTTCCAGTGTGGAGTACCTTTCATATCCATTTTGAATTCCATGTGCCGTACTTTATTGAATGTTATTAATCTCCCTCACCTAAGTTACCTGGCAACTGCTAAGCTCTACTCATCAACACTCATCAAATAGCGCCTAATCTATTTATCCTCCCTTTGCACTACCTACTTCTGAGCCAATTTTCAATCTAGCTTTTGCCATTAATTCCATTCACCTTTTTTTTTCAATTGTGCAAGCTCCTTATATCTTCTCCCTGGTCCTCTGGTGTACCCAAGCTGCACATTAGCTACTGCACAGAACGTAGGTGGATGACCTGTTCCCTGGACTCTACTATTTAAAAAAATCATAATGTTACACTGATTTGCATGTTGTTGCAGTTGTTGTACATTCTGCTCACAACAGCCCTGAAATTCCTGGGGGTGTGGCGGTGCAGAACCCTCGCCTGCCCTAGCCCCAAATCCTGGGAACTGGGTCATTTGCATGTCTGGCCAGCAACCACTCCGCCTGAGGATCCACTAGGCCCAACGGGATCAGCAAAAAACAGAACCATTTTTGCAGTCTTCGGCTTCAAAAGGAGCTATTTGGCCACCAAACATGGTTGTCAATCCCCGCAGGATTAATTATTTTTGTCCAGTAAAGGATTGTGGCCTTTCAGGGGTTTTCAAAAGAGACCGACATCTGCTCTCAGAGTTCCACTGAGGCCTTCCAAGGGCATACAGGGTGGAATTTTCAGGGAAGCCGGGGAACTCTCCCTGACACGTCCCTTGACATAGAGGGAAGTAGGTAGAAAATCCACCCATGGTCTCTGCTCCCACCAAAACTTTCAAGCTTTTAAATATTCTTCTTCTTAGGCAGTACCTCGGAATCGAGGATGACTTGTTTCCACATTAAAAATGAGTTCGCAGCTGACTGATGAGTCCAATGCGGGACCTACAGTCTCTGTCACAGGTGGGGCAGACGGTGGTTGAAGGGGTGGGTGGGTGGGGTGCTTGGGTTGATGTGTGCTCCTTGCGCTGCCTGCGCTTGACTTCTGCTTGCTCCCAGCGAAGAGACTCGAGGTGTTTGGCGCCTTCCCGGATGCTTCTCCTCCAATTTGTGCGGTCTTGGGCCAGGGATTCCCAGGTGTCGGTGGGGATGTTACACTTTTTCAAGGAGGCTTTTAGGGTATCTTTGAAGCATTTCCTCTGCCCACCTGGGGTTCTCTTGCCGTGCCGGAGCTCCGAGTAGAGCGCTTGTTTTGGGAGTCTCGTATCGGGCATGCGGACGATGTGGCCCATCCATTGGAGCTGATCGAGCGTGGTCAAAGCTTCGATACTGGGGATGTTGGCCTGAGCAAGAACACGGATGTTGGTGCGCCTATCATGCCAATTGATTTGCAGGATCTTGCGGAGGCAGCATTGGTGGTACCTCTCCAGTGCTTTGAGGTGCCTGCTGTACATGGTCCATGTCTCTGAGACATATAGCAGGGCGGGTATCACTGCTGCTCTGTAGACCATGAGCTTAGTGCCGGGTTTGAGGTCCTGGTCTTCAAACACTCTCTTCCTCAGGCGACTGAAGGCTGCACTGGCAAACTGAAGGCGGTGTTGGACTTCATCGTCAACGTCTGCCCTTGTTGACAGTAGGCTCCCGAGGTATGGAAAGTGGTCCACGTTGTCCAAGGCCTTGTCATGGATTTTGATAATCGGGGGGGGCAGTACTGTGTGGCGGGGGCATAATATTATTATAGAGTTAAATAGCGACCGTACTCTTTCAGCTCAGACCTGCAAAAGGAAGCCTTTCTGTAAGAAAATATTTTGCAGCATGTGTACACCATTTTGATCCTTGAGACTGTAGCTGGACTATATCATAGACCGCTCCCTGCCTGGTCCAAGCACCTGAAGTGTGCTTTCAGAATTCCAGTTCTGTGCTCTATGATGACTCTGGTGGATGAATGGACCTCATTATTGTAATGCTAATCTGGTGTCCTAGGAAAGCAAACAGGTGTCATCAGCCCTAGCTACAGAGGATGTCCTTGATCTTAAAGGATATACTCAGACAATCGATTTTCTGGTTGAAAGAGTATTGGCATTGCAACTGCCAGGAAAGCAAGCATTTACTTGTATGATGCATGCTACCTGTAGGGGGGCATCCTTTACCTGGTTTACGGTAATTTACCTGGTCAAGCAGCCTTTTTTTTCCCCACTGCAATGAGACCAATACCAAACAGTGGTTTCGAATCACTAAACCCACCCTTCCAGTTCTGACTGGAGGAACTTATAATTAATGATATATTAAAATGGACAAAATGGTCTGGATGCGAGAAAATCAAACTTTATTAACTAAAGAAAACTACACCACACGATCAATGTAAAATTGCTTAACAGGGGAAGTCAGACGGCAAAAACGAGGGATAAATGGCTACAATGTAAGTCTTACAATCTTAGCAATTTCACTTAAATTACCACCCCTCTAACTCCTTACTAGGTTGCCTTGTTGAGGAGTCAGAAACCTGCTCACCTGTTGTCCAAAGAGTAAGAGAGAGATGCTTCTGAGAAGCTATCTTTATATCCTGGGAGCTCCTGCTGTTTTGGCGCTAAAAAGGTCTGTGTGCAAACTCGCGCCAAAAAGTTCGAATACACAAGAGAAAGGCCATGAACTTCCTCCATTCATACATGAGACATCACGTAGTAGAGTCAATTTCAGTGAATGGATGAGTGTAATCAACCCAATTGTGCTTGCTGTCCGATGATTGGCTGATTCAAACGGGCTATTTCCCAGTGGCCAAACTGCTCCCATTGTCTGGCATGGGTTTGGATGGATTACCCATACTTTTAAACTGTCCCCCCCTTGTCTGTGAATGGCTTTGAATGGAGTTGAATTACTGTGTAAACAGCTTGGGAGGCTATAGTAAACAAAGCCATTTCCTGTGGACAGCTTTAAGTGGTTTGATCAGTTTCTGTAAACACATCGATTGTATGGCAGGGCGGGGGAACTCCCCCCCCTGACCAGACCCGCCCATGCTACAGGGTGACTGACAGCCCGGCTCCATTCAAATGCTAACAGAAACCCCCCTTTGATTGGCAGGTCTTTCTCACAGACACACTTACAAGCTGCTATTGTCTCCTGCCATGCGGTCCGACAGCCATTTTAAGCCCTGGAATATTAAAACAGTCCAAAACTCCATCTTTTAATAAAATGATTTTCCTCTCAAAGTGTGCGATTTTCACACAGTTCTTTGATTCCAGTGTCCAAGTGCCGCTCTGCCTACGAGCTTTTCAATGCAGCCTTTTTGCAGTTCTGGGTATTTAAATCACACAATTCTTCGTATTAATGTTTCCCGATCTTCGGGGCTGAGGGGATTTTTGCGAACCCCTACAACTGGTCGCACACAAGGCAGACATTAAGCAAGTAGAATTATTATTGTTCATTTAGGTGATCATGGGGGAATTTAATTTACATATAGACTGGGCAAACCAAATTTGCAGTAATAGTGTGGAGGACAAATTCATGGAATGTATGCAAGATAGTTTTCTAGATCAGTATGTTGAGGAACCAACTAGGGAACAGATTATTTTAGATCTAGTATTGTGCAACGAGAAAGGGTTAATTAATAACCTTGTAGTAAAGGGGCATTTAGGGAAAGTGACCATAATATGAGATAATTTTATATTGAGTTTGAAAGTGATTTAGTTAAATTCGAAACTAGGGTCTGAAATCTAAACAAAGCAAACTGCATAGGTATGAGGGGCGAGTTGGCTAAGGTAGATTGGGAAACTACATTAAAAGGTATGATGGTAGAGAAGTAATGGCTAGCATTTAAAGAATTAATACATAGTTTACAACAAATATACATTCCTTTAAGGCACAAAAACCCCACAGGAAAAGTGCTCTAACCGTGGTTAACAAGAGAAGTTAAAGATAGTATTAGATCAAAGGAAGAGGCTTATAATGTTGGCAAAAAGAGTAGTAAGCCTGAGGATTGGGAGGATTTTAGAATTCAACATAGGAGGACCAAGAAATTGATAAAGAAAGGGAAAATAGAATATGAGAGTAAACTAGCAAGAGACATAAAAACAGACTGTAAAAGCTTCTGTAAGTATGTAAAATGGAAAAGATTAGTGAAAGTAAATGTAAGTCCCTTACAAGCTAAGACAGGAGAAATTATAATGGGGAATAAGGAAATGGATGAGAAATTAAACTAATCCTTTGGCCGGAATTTTGCTGGTGCTCAGAGTGAAAGAAATTGACAGCGGGTAGGAAACCTGCTGTCAACCCGCCTCCAATCAATCTTCCCAAGAGCCAGGTCCCCGATTTGCACATGGACCCGACACCTAGCGGTGGGAAGAGGATTAAAGCCACTTACCTGCCTGTTAACAGGTGCTTGATAGTTGTTAACAGGCTCTTTTTCAATTTTGCCACTTCTGCCTCGGAGTTCCCGACGGCTGGACACCACGCCAGATAAGTGTGGCGTGTTGTGAGTTTGGTGTAATGTTTCTGCTCTGATGACAGCTGCAGAAGTGGTGTCAAGGATTCAGTGGTGCACTGGTGAGTTTCAGAGGTAAGAAAATGTTGGGAAAATCATTTTTAATGCATTTACACTTTTCTGTAGGTAACACGTTTTGAATTGGATGTCTAGTTCCGCCTCATTGGGAGAACTAGTCTCACCAGTGACAGAGCGCTTCTGTAACCTCACCTGCAGCTGCCATCTATTCTAGCCTTTGGAGGGAGTCATTGGAGAGTCTGGGTGCAAGAGCTCACCTTTGTACAGTAATTGTCAATGTTTGCAGCACCTCAATGCTGTCAAACACTGAGAAATGAGCAGTCAAAAAAAATTGTGCGTGGTCCCTTTAAGAAAACCGGCAGATGACGCATCATCAAATGACGTCATCTGACCAGCTTCCTCTTAATTGGCCAGCAGGCCTGCAGGACAGGCTTAACAAGGTCAATCAAGGGAAAATGGCATTCGTGAGCCGGATGCAGTTGGGGGCGGGAATGGAACCCAGAAACCAGCTGACCTGCTCCCAAGCCACATCCATTTACAAAATCACAGCTAGTGTGTCTGTCTTCATGGAAGAAGATGCAAAAAACTTCTCAAAAATAGTGGAGAACCAAGGGTCTAGCGAGAATGAGGAACTGAAAGAAATTAGTACAAGTAAAAAAATAGTACTGAAGAAATTAATGGGACTGAAAGCCGATAAATCCCCTGGACATGATGGCCTACATCCTAGGGTTTTGAAAGAGGTGGCTATAGAGATAGTGGATGCATTGGTTGTCATTTTCCAAAATTCCATAGATTCTAGAACGGTTCCTGCGGATTGGAAGGAAGCAAATGTAACCCCACTATTTAAGAAAGGAGGGAGAGAGAAAACAAGGAAATACAGACCAGTTAGCCTGACATCAGTAGTAGGGAAAATGCTAGAATCTATTATTAAACATGGTAACAGAGCACTTAGAAAATAATAATAGCATTGGGCAGAATCAACACGGAATTATGAAAGGGAAATCATGTTTGACAAATCTGTTAGAATTTGGTTGTAACTAGCAGAATAGATAAGGGGGAACCAGTGGATGTGGTGTATTTGGATTTTCAGAAAGTATTCGATAAGGTGCCACACAAGAGGTTATTAAACAAAGTTAGGGCTCATCGGATTGGGGGTAATATACTAGCATGGATTGAGGATTGGTTAACGGACAGAAAACAGAGAGTAGGAATAAATGGGTCATTTTTGGGTTGGCAGGCTCTAACTAGTGGGGCACAGCAAGGATCAGTGCTTGGGCCTCAGCTATTCACATTCTATATCAATGATTTGGATGAGGGGACCAAATGTAAAATATCCAAGTTTGCTGATGATACAAAGCTGGGTGGGAATGTAAGTTGTGAGGAGGATGCAAAGAGGCTTCAAGGGGATGTAGACAGGCTAAGTGAGTGGGCAAGAACATGGCAAATGGAATATAATGTGGAGAAATGTGAAGTTATCCACTTTGGTAGGAAAAATAGAAAAGCAGATTATTTATTAAATGGTGAGAGATTGGGAAATGTTGGTGTTCAGAGAGACCTGGGTGTTCTTGTACACGAATCACTGAAAGTTAACATGTAGGTACAGCAAGCAATTAGGAAAGCAAATGGTTTGTTGGCCTTTATTACAAGAGGATTTGAGTATAAGAGTAAAGGGGGGCTAAATTCGATTGATTTGCACCTCCCGTTAGCGCCCTAATAACAGGGCGCAAATCAACTAGCACCTGGGCGCGGCACCACTAACGCCTCCTGTGAAATTTAGCGGCGGTGGCACAGCGCCCCCCTCGCGCCCCAGCTGTAACATTCGGTGGCGCCCCCCCGACTTACCGCTGGATGTTATGTCCGCTGGGGTCAGGGGAGCCACCTGCGGCCGGGGCGGCGCTAGTTAAAGGGGAGGTGGTGGGCGGCCATTTTTGTTGCTGGCTGCCTGCCAGCATCTGCCCCCATTGTTGTCCCCAGCCCCCGTGAAGATCCCCGAGGAGTGCCGGCTGCTCTCCGTGAGCCCGGCACTCCTCGCTGCGCCAGGCCTTCCTCCCCTTTAATAAGGGGAGGAAGGCCTGTAGTACCGCGGCATGTAGCACCGCGATATTGACTCGCAGCGTCCCAAGTGGGACACGGGGTGCTTCCAGTAGAACCGCTCCTCCCTCTCAGGGCGCTACCTTGGAAAATCGGCTGCGGGGGCGCAAAATTTTTACCCAATTTTTACCCCAAGATGTCTTACTGCAATTATATAGGGCCCTGGTGAGACCACACCTGGAGTATGGTGTACAATTTTGGGCGGTAAAATTTGGTTACGCCCCGTTTGGGGGCGGTAACTGAATTATCGCCGGAGATTTAGCGCCCGGCGTGGAAGTACCAACTGGCCGCTAAATTTGACATACCGCACCAGCGAGGAAATAGAGCGCTATCTCGGGTGCTCCACTTCCTCTCGGGGCTGTGTCAGGGCGCAAAGCACGGTAGTGCCGAAGTACTACGCGGCCACTTCGCGTAGCGCTTGCGCGTTTTTGCACCCCTCCCCTTCTGTTAAAGGGGACGGCTGCTGTGCACTCTGCAGGGCCTCCAATGGCCCACGCTTGCCCACCAGGGCGGCATGGTGCCATTGCTGCAGCCCGGCACCGAGATGCAGTGACAGGCTGCACGATGGCAGCCACGGACCATGCCAAGGGCCACCACGGAGTGCCGACCTGGAGTTTGTCCAAAAAAAGTAAAATGGCGAAATGGGTCGCAGCCACTCCTCCCTTTATTTAGTGCCCTGCCAGCGGAGGAGGGCCCAGTTCGCGACCCATGAGGCTGGCGCTGACATTGCCTGCGGCAGCGTCGCAAGGCACAACCAAATTTCTGCCACAGGGCGGGAAGGGGACACAGCGGGGCGCTAAGGGGTCATGGCACACGGCAATGACATCATCGCCGGTGGCGCAGTGGCCCAGGGCGATACCAGCGGGGGCGCAGCGCTATTGGATAGTGCCTCAGTGGCACCCCGCCGACGCTCCCCACCCAGGCAATAAGCCCTTTGCACCCCGTTAGCACCCCCCAGAGGCACTAACAGCAGGCACAATGGAGCCGAATTTTGTGGCCTTGTTCTCCTTACCTAAGGAAGGATATACTTGCCATAGAGGGACTGCAACAAAGGTTCACCAGACTGATTCCTGGGATGGGGGGGCCGGGGAATTGTCCTATGAGGAGAGATTGAATAGACTAGGCCTATATTCTCTAGAGTTTAAGAAGAATGTGAGGTGAGCTCATTGAAACATACAAAATTCTTACAGGGCTTGACAGAGTAGATGCAGGGAGGATGTTTCCCCTGGCTGGGGAGTCTAGAACCAGGGGTCACAGTCTCAGAATAAGAGGTCGGCCATTTAGGACCGAGATGAGGAGAAATTTCTTCACTCAGAGGGTGGTGAATCTTTGGAATTCTCTACCCTAGAGGACTGTGGAGGCTCAGTCGTTGAGTATATTCAAGGCAGAGGTTGTTATCTTTTTGGATATTAAGGGAATCAAGGAGGATGGGGATAGTGCAGGAAAGTGGAGTTGAGGCCGAAGATCAGCCATGATCTTATTGACTCATGGAGCAGGCTCGAGGGGCCAAATGGCCTACTCCTGTTCCTATTTCTTATATTCTTTTATTCTTATGTGATGAACAGATTGATGAAGTGTGCATCTACAGTCACATGGATCCTCATTCCTTGTACCCTTGGAGAATCTGCCACTTGATAAAATTGCTCTGCCTGTCATGCTGCTGCTGATTATCCATGGGGAAGGTGATGAACCTGCTCTGGTAAACAATGCATCTGTGACTTGCTTTATGTGCCTGTGCATAACCAATTGAATAATATTACTAATTTCTGCAAAGGCAGCATGAGACAGCCTTGTAGCATAAATATTGTGGCAGTGGTGACCTTCGTAGCCGCTGCCTATGGAAAGTGAGTTTTTTCAAGTGGTAATGATGGAAAATGGGACACCACATCACCACGTCATTGCTAACTTGAATAAATATGTCCATCCCTATTTGGAGAACCTAGTAGCAGCAATGATGTAAAATATGATGGACATTATACTCAGCGTGCACCCAGTGTAATAGGTCCCCACTTTACTTTCCTCACCCAGGACTGAAAATCAGAATGTACAAAATGGAACCTCCATTGTGGAAGCCTGAGTTTGGGTATTTGCAGTCGACGGATTCCCTGCATTCATTTTAAACATTACCAGCAAGTGAACAAATTGCTATTTTTCCCTGAACCCTTGCACCACTCTGCTGATATTAACAACCAAAGTATTTTTCAAATGTTCAGTAATCTGCTTATTTATATACACAGGTGGCTATAGATTGCTTATCATAGAATTACAGGAAACTCTCGATTTACCAGCACCTAAATAACCGGAAATCTCTGTTAACCGGCAAAATTCAGGAGTAGGTTCAGGTAAGTTTTACTTCATATTAGTGGCAGTTCCTGGATCTGTGACTGTGTAACTGGGGTTCCTGCACCTGTTGCCATGCAACAAGGAAGCCTGGATATGTGGCTGTGTACGGGGCTCTCGTACCTTTTACTATACATCTCTGTAATCCGGACTTTTTGATAAACCAGCTCCACGCCGGTCCCGTCGGTGCCGGATAAAAAAGAGTTTCCTGTACATAGAAATTACTGCACAGAAACAGGCCATTTGGCTCAACAGGTCTATGCCGGTGTTTATGCTCCACACAAGCCTCCTCCCACCCTACTTCATCTCACCATATCCTTCTATTCCTTTCTCCCTCATGTATTTATGTAGCTTCCCCTGAAATGCATCTATGCTATTCGTCTCAACCATTCCATGCAGTAGCTAGTTCTCACCACTTTCTGAGTAAAGAAGTTTCTCCTGAATTCCTTATTGTATTCATTAGTGATTATCTTATATTTATGGCCCCTAGTTTTGGACTCCACAACAAGTGGAAACATCTTCTCTACATCTACCCTATCAAACCCCTTCATAATTTTAAAGACCTTTATCAGGTCACCTCACAGTCTTCTCTTTTCTAGAGAAAAGAGCCCCAGCTTGTTCAGTCATTCCTGATAGTTGTAACTTCTCAGTTCTGGTATCATCCTTGTAAATCATTTTTGCACTTTCACCAGTGCTTCTATATCCTTTTTATAATATGGAGATCAGAACTGTGCAAGTACTCCAAGTGTGGTAATTTATCAATTTGAGTTCAGTTTAATAAACAAAATCTTATACAGATTAACTGAAAGAAAACCCCTTCAGTAAAATGTAAAAATAAAATGCATTTTGGACAAAAATATTATAACAGGCATTTACTAGTTTTGTTTGACTAATTGGCTAATTGTCACATTTCTCCACACCATTGACAGTATTTTTTTTCTTTTTCACCTATATACACAATATAACCTTGATTCTGTCATGTACCGAAACAGTACCTTCTGAAATGACCATTGTATTGGGCAGCAAAGTACTAGCAGTGTTTAAACAATTTTGGCCCCTAGTTCTAGACTCCCTCTGGTCGCTTGCCAATTTAATTCTCCAGCCCACTCCCACTCTGACCTCTCTGTCCTTGGCCTCCTACACTGTTCCAATGAAGCTCAATGGAAGTTCGTGTAACAGCACCTCATCTTTAACAGCCTTCCGGACTCAACATTGAGGTCAACAACTTTAGATCATAAGCGCCACTCCCATTTTCTTGGATGCAAGTCGGTAATGATTCTGCTGTAACCATCTGTATCTCCTCAGCACCCACCTTTTGTTTCTTTTCTTGTCCCATTACCACCCCCTTTTGCTTTGCATCGTCATCCCTTTTACATAGAAGATAGGAGCAGGAGTAGGCCATTCGGCCCCTCAAGCCTGTTCCGCCATTTAATGAGATCATGGCTGATCATCCAAATTCAGTACCCTGTCCCTGCTTTCTCCCCATATCCCTTGATCCCTTTAGCCTTAAGAAATATATCTAACTCCTTCTTGAATATATTTAATAAGTTGGCCTCAACTGCCTTCTGTGGTAGAGAATTCCACAGGTTCACCACTCTCTGGGTGAAGAAATTCCTCCTCATCTCAGTCCTAAATGGCTTACCCCTTATCCTTAGACTGTGACCCCTGGTTCTGGACTTCCCGCCATTGGGAACATCCTTCCTGCATCTAGTCTGTCTAGTCCTGTTAGAATTTTATAAGTTTCAATGAGATCCCCTCTCATTCTTCTAAACTCTAGTGAATATAAGCCTAATCAACCCAATCTCTCTTCATACGTCATTCCTGTCATCCCAGGTATCAGTCTGGTGAATCTTCGCTGCACTCCCTCCATGGCAAGAACATCCTTCTTCAGATAAGGTGACCAAAATTGCACACATTACTCAAGGTGTGGTCTCACCAAGGCCCTGCACAACTGCAGCAAGACATCCTTGCTCCTGTACTCGAATCCTCTCGCAATGAAGGCCAACATACCATTTGCCTTCTTAACCGCCTGCTGCACCTGCATGCTTATCTTCAGCGACTGGTGCACGAGGACACCCAGGTCTAGTTGCAATTCCCCTTTTCCCAATCTATTGCTGTTCAGATAATAACCTGTCTTCCTATTTTTGCCACCAAAGTGAATAACCTCGCATTTATCCACATTATACTGCATTTGCCATGCATCTGCCAATCACCTAACCTGTCCAAATCATACTGGAGTTTCTCTCATCCTCCTCACAGCACACACGCCCACCCAGCTTTGTGTCATCTGCAAACTTGGAGATATTACATCTAGTTCCCTCGTCTAGATCATTAATATATATTGTGAATATCTGGGGTCCTAGCAGCGATCCCTGCGGTACCCCATTAGTCACTGCCTGCCACTCGGAAAAAGACCCTTTTATTCCAACTCTTTGCTTCCTGTCTGCCAACCAGTTCTCGATCCAAGTCAGTACCTTACTTCCAATCCCATGTGCTTTAAACTTGCACGCCAATCTCTTATGCGGGACCTTACCGAAAGCCTTCTGAAAGCCCAAATACACCACATCCACTGGTTCTCCCTTATCTATTCTACCAGTTACATCCTCAAAACAATTCCAGTAGATTAGTCAAGCACGATTTACCTTTTGTAAATCCATGTTGACTTTGTCCGATTCTGTCACTGTTTTTCAAGTGCTCTGCTATTACATCTTTTATAATGGACTCTAGCATTTTCCCCACTACCAATGTCAAGCATACCGGTCTATAATTCCCCCGTTTTCTTTCTACGACATTTTTTAAATAGTGGGTTTACATTAGCTACCCTCCAATCCATGGGAACTGTTCCAGAGTCTGTAGAATTTTGGAAGATGACCAGCAATACATCTACTATTTCTATGGCCACTTCCTTAAGTACCCTAGGATGTAGATTATCAGGCCCTGGGGATTTATCGGCCTTCAATGCCATCAATTTCCTTAACAGCATTTCCCTACAAATACTGATTTCATTCAATTCCTCCATCTCATTAGACCCATGTTCCCCGACATCTCTGGAAGGTTATTTGTGTCCTCCTTTGTGAAGACAGAACCAAAGTATGCATTTAATTGGTCTGCCATTTCTTTGTTCCCCATTATAAATTCCCCTGATTCTGACTGCAAGGGACCTACGCTTGACTTCACCAATCTTTTTCTCTTTACATATCTATAGAAGCTTTTACAGTCAGTTTTTATGTTCCCTGCAAGCTTACTCTCATATTCAATTTTCCCCCTTTTAATTAATCCCTTTCTCCTCCTTTGCTGAATCCTAAACTGCTCCCAATCCTCAGGTTTGCTGTTTTTTCTGGCTAATTTATATGTCCTCTCCTTGGATATTATGCTATCCCTAATTTCCATTCTTAGCCATGGTTGAGTTACCTTTTTTGTTTTATTTTTATGCCAAACAGGGATGAACAAATTCTGTAGTTCATCCATGCGATCTTTAAATGTTTGCCTTTGCCTATCCACCGTCAACCCTTTAAGTAATGTTCCCCAATCCATCCTAACCAACTCGCACCTCATACCATCGTAGTTTCCTTTATTTAAATTCAGGACCCTAGTCTCTGAGTCAACTACTTCACTCTCCATCTTAATGAAGAATTCTACCATATTATGATCGCTCCTCCCCAAGGGGCCTCGCACTACAATATTGCTAATTAATCCTTTCTCATTACATAATATCCAGTCTAAGATGGCCTGATCTCTAGTTTGTTCCTTGACATATTGGTCCAGGAAAGCATCCCATATACACTCGAGGAATTCCTCCTCCACAGTATTGTTACTAATTTGGTTAGCCCAATCTATATGTAGATTAAAGTCACCCATGATAACTGCTGTGCCTTTATTGCACGCATCTCTAATTTCCTGTTTAATGCCATCCCCAACCTCAGCATTACTGTTTGGGTGTCTGTATACAACTCCCACTAACGTTTTCTGCCCCATTGTATTTCTCAGCTCTACCCATACAGATTCCACATCATCAGAGCTAATAGGCCAGTAATTCCTGTCCCAACGCGTGAGTACGGACGGGGTACTCACGCGTGGGCCGGGAGGAATTGCCGGTTTTCAGCATGCACAGCGCATGCGGGGAAAACCGGCATTTCCTCTCCTCTGACCCAAGGGGTTAAGAGGCGGAACGCGTACGACATATCAGGCAGCGCGTGTGCGCTGAATTTCCTTTTTTTGTAAAGAGTTGCCCGTGCGTAAAGCCCTCCGGTTTTTACACTTGAAAATGCCAGACGTAAGTACTTAGTTTTACAGGTAAGTGGTCTATTAATACAATTTAGAATTTTTTTTCCACAGGTTTATTATTGTTAAAGAATTTACAGTAAGGTACGTGTATTTTTAGACCCTATTTGTTAAAAAATTATTTTAAAAAAATATTTGATTAATTGCTTAAAATAGTTTTTTACGGTTATTCATAGTTCATTTATTTAGTGGGATGTTTTTTTAACTTTAATTTGTAGTTTAAGTGCTGTTTTGGGCACCCTGATTTTTCATGAGTTTGACAGTTCTTACTATCAAACTCATGAATGAACTTTTGCAACCTCCCATTGGTTGCCCAGTGCCCACGTGATCCCAGCCGGCTCATCAAAATAACTACACTTTAATTCTGTTTAAAACTACTTTACATTCTTCAAAATAATTTAAAAGTATTTAAAACTTAATAAAAGTTACCTAAAGATTAATAAAAATGCAAAAAATGTCTTTAAAATGCTGCTCTGCATGTAGAATTACTTTGCAGCTTGTGTTAAAAATTGGGGACGTGGCCTATGTTAAGGAGACCTCAAGGGGCGTGTCTAACTTAGACTCCACGCTCGAGGCTTCACGCTGGCTGCACTCCTGGGCGGCGTGACGTCAGACGCTGCCCGGGAGTAATCAACTGAAAACAGGAATTGCAAGCGTCCCGGGAGCCGAACGGCAGGCGCGCAGGGTAAGTGCTCATCGGGGGCTTGCACGCACGGCAAGCCCCCGAGCCTAATTTCTGGGCCAATATCCTTCCTTACTATTGTGTTAATCACCTCTTTAACCAGCAATGCTACCCCACCTCCTTTTCCTTTTTGCCTGTCCTTCCTGAATATTGAACACCCCTGGTAGTTGAATTCCCAGCCTTGGTCACCCTGGAGCCATGTCTCCGTAATTCCAATTACATCATAGACATTTACATCTATTTGCACGGCTAATTCATCCACCTTATTACGAATGCTCCTCGCATTAAGACACAAAGCCTTCAGGCTTGTTTTTTTAACAATCTTAGTCCTTTTAGAATTATTATTTACTGTAGCCCTGTTTGATTTACACCCTTGATTCCTCTGCCTTCCACTTTTGCTTTTCTCCTTCCTGTCTTTTGTTTCTATTCTTGCTTCCCTTTCCGCTGTCTCCCTGCACAGGTTCCCAACCCCCTGCCATTTTAGTTTAAACCCTCCCCAACAGCGCTAGCAAACACTCCCCCTAGGCCATTGGTCCTGGTCCCGTCCAGGTGCAAACCGTCCAGTTTGTACTGGTCCCACCTCCCCCAGAACCGGTTCCAAAGTCCCAGGAATTTGAATCCCTCCCCCTTGCACCAATCCTCTAGCCACGTATTCATCTGAAATATCCTTCTATTTCTACTCTGACTAGCACGTGGCACTGGTAGCAATCCTGAGATTACTACCTTTGAGGATAGAGGATCATTTCCACAACAACTCAGACCCCTGACGCATGTGGCAAGGCATCCAGTCCATCACTGACTACAAGAGCAAAAACGCCAGCCCCCCGGTTAGCGATGCCTCCCTTCCGGAGGAGCTTAACAACTTCTATGCTTGCTTCGACAGGGACCTCAGGGAGCCGGCTACCAAAGCCTTGCCACCCCCAGAAGACCAGGTGCTCACTCTGTCGACCTCCGACGTAAGGGGTGTTCTACGCGGAGTGAACACACGAAAGGCTGCTGGACCGGATAGCATCCCTGGACGGGTACTCAAGGAATGTGCTGATCAGCTGGCTGATGTCTTCGCCGCCATCTTCAATCTGTCATTGGCCCAGGCAGTAGTCCCTACATGCTTCAAGATCGCTACCATTATTCCTGTGCCAAAGCAAACGGCTGTGACGTGCCTGAACGACTATCGACCTGTCGCACTCACACCCATCATAATGAAATGTTTTGAGAGACTGGTCCTGGCTCACATCAAAGCCAGTGTTCCCGCCTCTCTTGACCAACACCAGTTTGCCTATTGTGCAAACAGATCAACGGAGGATGCAATCACAACTGCTCTACGCTCTGCACTGAATCACTTAGATGGTAAAGAAACCTACATCAGAATGCTGTTCATAGACTACAGCTCAGCATTCAACACTATCGTCCCCAACAAGCTGGCCACCAAACTCCACACTCTTGGCCTGAACACTTCCCTCTGCAACTGGACCCTGGACTTCCTAACAAACAGACCCCAGTCTGTCAAATTAGGTAACCACACCTCCCCCCCGCTGACCCTGAACACGGAGGCCCCACAAGGATGTGTGCTGAGCCCCCTCCTCTACTCCCTCTTCACCCACGACTGTGTGGCTGTTCATGGTTCCAACACCATCATCAAGTTTGCGGATGATACCACGGTAGTAGGCCAGATCACCAACAATGATGAGTCAGCCTACAGGGAGGAGGTCCAGCATCTCGTGAAGTGGTGCGCCGATAACAACCTGGCCCTTAACATCAAGAAAACCAAAGAAATCATTGTGGACTTCAGGAAGTCTAAAGGCGGAAGTCACACCCCCATCCACATCCATGGGGCTGTGGTGGAAAGGGTGGACAGCTTTAAGTTCCTCGGAGTCCACATCACAGAAGACCTCTCCTGGTCCCTCAATACCTCCTCTCTGGTGAAGAAGGCCCAGCAGTGCCTATATTTCCTAAGGAGGCTGAAGGGATGTAACCTGTCACCCCTGATCCTCTCTAACTTTTACCGCTGCACAATAGAGAGTATCCTGATGAACTGTATCACAGTATGGTATGGCAGCTGTAGCTACTATGACCAGAAAGCCCTGCAGCGGGTAGTCAAAACTGCCCAACGCATTACCGGCACCCGGCTACCGACCATAGAGCACATATACCAGAAACGCTGTTTACGGAGGTCACGGACCATCATCAAAGACCCTACCCACCCCAGCCACAGTCTGTTCGCCCTCCTGTCATCTGGGAGACGCTACAGATGCATTCGCACCCGAACGACCAGATTTAGGAACAGCTTCTTTCCCAGGGCTGTCATCCTACTGAACTCCACAAATAAACTCTAAAGCCTGCACATCTGCCAATGCACTTTATTATGGTTATGTTTATGTTAATGTATTACAAGCCAAATGAATGTTCAATGTTTAAATGTCTTAATCTAAATGTACACTCTCGGGAGCCGTAAGCCTACATTTCGTTGTACTGCACTTGTGCACTAACAATGACAATAAAGTTGATTATGATTATGATTATTATGATTATGATTTGAGGTCCTATTTTTTAATTTACCTCCTAACTCCCTATATTCAGCTTTTACAACATCATCCCATTTTTTACCTATATCATTGGTACCTATATGCACCACGACAACTGGTTGTTCACCCTCCCCCTCCAGAATGCTCTGCAGCTGCTCCGAGACATCCTTGACCATTGCACCAGGGAGGCAACATACCATCCTGGAGTCTTGTTTGCGGCCGTAGAAACGCCTATCTATTCCCCTTACAATAGAATCCCCTATCACAGTAGCTCTCCCACTCTTTTTCCTCCCGTCCTGTGCAGCAGAACTACCCATGGTGCCAGGAAGTTGGCTGCTGCTACCTTCCCCCGATAAGCCATCTCCCTCAACAGTATCCAATGTGGTATATCTGTTTGAGAGGGGGATGGCCACAGGGGACCCCTGCACTACCTGACTGCGCCTACTACTCTGCCTGGTGGTCTCCCATTCCCTTCCTGCCTGTGCAGCCTTTACCTGCGGTGTGACCAACTCCCTGAACATGCTATCCACGATGTCCTCAGCATCGCAAATGCTCCAGTATGTATCCATTCGCAGCTCCAGCACCGCAATGCGGTCTGCCAGTAGCTGCAGATGGATACACTTCCCGCACACATGGTTATCAGGGACACAGGAAGTGTCCCTGATTTTCCACATAGCGGAGGAGGAGCATGCCACGGGGCCGAGCTGTCCTGTCATGACTTACCCTTTAATTAATTTAAATTAAATTAAATCAAATCAATACCACTAATTACACTACAATTAAATGATATACTCAAGGACCCTTGGTTATTAACACTCCCCATACACAACAGAGACCTTAGAAACTGTAACCACAAAAATTAAGACTGTCTAAATTTTATGAACTATTAATCTTAACTGTCAAACTATAGAGTAGCATAAATACTCACCTGGCCATACTCACCCAATCAGCTGCTTCCTCTTGCCGCATCACTTTTTGAATCGTGACGTGGCTCCAGAAAGTCGCCGCCGGTCTGTGAAATTGGTAAGCCTCTGTAAAAAAGCCTGTGAAAGTGAGTTTAAGTACTCACTATACCACCGCTCTCTGCTCCACCCGACACTGGCCTCTGTAAAAAAGCCCGTGAAAGTGAGTTTAAGTACTCACTGTACCGTCGCTCTCTGCTCCTCCCGACACTGGCCTCTGTAAAAAAGCCCGCAAAAGTACGTTTAAATACTCACTGTACCACCGCTCTCTGCTCCTCCCAACACTGGCCTCTGTAAAAAATCCTGCGAAAGTGAGTTTAAGTACTCACTGTACCGCCACCCTCTGCTCCTCCCGACACTGTCCTCTTTTGTCATTTAATCACTCCTGCTCTCCACCCTATCACAGACTTTCCCTTTATTCTTTCCTTCCCTCTCCCTTTTTTTCCATGGCTCTGCACTTGCTTAAAACCTGTTACATCTCTAACTTTTTCCAGTTCTGCTGAAAGGTCATCACGGAAGTTTGGATTTCCTCGCATGCTGTGGAATTTTGACCCAACAGCGTGCGTAGTTTTGGTTTGACAGGTTCCCTGCCCTGAAGTCAGCCTGATTGACAGGCTTGGCTTCCAGTCAGGCGGGGAGCACTCCAGAAGAGGCTGCAGCTGTGGTTAAGTTGTCTGCTGCTGCTAGTGAGAGCATAGGGAAGCGGTCCGATCCCTGACCCTGGTGGGGGGCGGGGGTGGTCCAAACCCCGACCCAGGAAGGGTTGTATGGGGGGAGTGGTCTGATGGGGGTGGAGCTTGGGGGGCTGTAAGGAGCATTTACCTTCTCCCTGAAGCTGTCCTCGCCTCCCTTCAGCTGCTGGGTTTCCCGAGGCCTGTTAAATCTAAAGCAGGTTAACTCAGAGGCTGCCAGCCTCATTAAAATAATTAATTGGCCAGCCTGCCTCCTGGGAGCAGGTTGGCTGCCTACCTCTTGTCCTGCCTCCGGGAAATACAGAGGTGGGCTGGGGTCGGGTTTGAGATTTTTAAAGTTTTAACATCTGACCCGACCCAACCCACCCATTTTCACGAGTTAAGATTCAGCCCATTAACTCTGTTTCTCTCTCCACAGATGTTGCCTGACCTTTTGTGTGTTTCCAGCATTCTCTGTGTTAATTTCAGATTTGCAGTGTTTTGCTCTTGTTTAGACAATTTTAGTTTGGTGTAGTACTTTCATTTCAATCAATATCCCATGGTTTCATCTCAGACCAAATTTATTGTTCATAGAAAATGTGAAGTGCCCGTGGAAAATGAAAAATCAATGCAAATTATTATAGAGCAAAGCAAGCTACAGGCTTAGATTCAGTGGTCCTGTGGCCCATGAAGCCAAATGCACAAACAGGCACAGGAGAATCACAGAACTGAGAGAGTAGACGCTGCTACCATTTCCTACTAGGCTGCAGTTCAGTGGTCCTTTGCATTTAGTGAGTATCAGTGATTGTGCCCATTACTTGCCTAAGCCTCATTAAAGCCCTAGATTTAATGTAAAAATTTAAATGAATGCCCAGCACAATTCTAGAAATAGAAGGATATTTCAGATGAATACGTGGCTAGAGGAATGGTGCAAGGGGGAGGGATTCAAATTCCTGGAACATTGGAACCGGTTCTGGGGGAGGTGGGACCAGTACAAACTGGACGGTTTGCACCTGGGCAGGACCGGGACCGATGTCCTAGGGGGAGTGTTTGCTAGTGCTGTTGGGGAGGGTTTAAACTAAAATGGCAGGGGGTTGGGAACCTGTGCAGGGAGACAGAAGAAAGGGAAGCAAGGTTAGAAGGAAAAGACAGGAAGGAGAAAAGCGAAAGTGGCAGTTATTATGTCCGTGTATGATTGAGACACGGACAGCAGGAGTTGAACAAAACAAGTCTTTACTGAAAGGAGTCAATCGGGAAAACTGAAACTACAGAGGCTTACTAGCGCCTTTTATACAGGGGTGGTCACTGCCGGTACTGCAGTCTGAGACCAGTTATTCTCTTAAAGGTACATACACAACAATTCCTCCCCTTTTAGATAAACAGTACATAACATTCATTTAACAACTAAATGATAACTAATTACAATCACAATTACGGTTGCTAGATACATTGGTTAAGTTTAAGCAACTATAAGTTCAGTCTTTGAGGCGGCTTCCTGATTCTGTCTGGATAACGCCTCTTTGGGGTATCAGGTTCCTCTGGTAAGGTTGAGTCGGGATCAATGTCGTTGTTTGGTTCATCTGCTTCCAATATCACCGATTCTGCGGTAGCTGCAAATGGTACGTCGATTTCATTGCCAGGTGTATCAGATCGTGGTGTGGAGTTGACGTTTTCCAGTGACTCTAGAATCTGGTCAGCATGGCGTCTTACAATGCTCTCTCCAATGTCCACGGTATACATGAGAGGTCCTTGCCGTGTACAAATCGTTCCTGGCTGCCATTTCTCAGTGCAGTAGTCCCGGGCCAAAACTGGTTGACCTATCTTAAAACTCCTGGTCGGCCTTTCATTCATATTCTGAAACTGCCTGTTCTCCACATCTCTTCGGGCGTTTGGCTTAACCAAATCCAAGCGGCATCGTAGTCTTCGATTGAAGAACATCATGGCTGGAGTTTGGTTGGTAACCGCATGTGTCGCATTCCGGTAGGCAAACAAGAAGTTGTCCACCTTGTGTTGTAGGGGTATATCTTCATTACACATTGCCTTGATAGCCTTCTTGAATGTTTGAACAAACCTCTCGGCCAATCCATTAGTGGCTGGATGATATGGGGCAGATGTGTAATGCTTAACACCATTGTTCTTTAAGAACCTCCGGAACTCTTCAGACACAAACTGTGGTCCATTGTCAGAGCAAATCTGTTCAGGCAGCCCATTCCTGGCGAATATGGTTCGTAAAACTGTGATAGTTTTTTCCATGGTGGTTGAGGACATTTTTATTACCTCTGGCCACTTTGAATGTGCATCCACCGCAATTAAAAACATCGAGTCCATGAAGGGACCAGCAAAATCAATGTGCATCCTTTGCCATGGAGATGAGGGCCACTCCCATGGATGTAGAGGAGCTTGTGGTGGGGCGTTTTGGACCTTCTGGCATCCTGCACAGCTCTTGGTCATCTCTTCGATTTCTCTATCGATTCCCGGCCACCACACAAACGCTCTGGCTAAGTTCTTCTTAGGTGGAATTACTACTCTGGATCCACACATCAAGGTTCCTCTGCACATTGACAGCTGTTCTCTTCTCGGCGATAATGCTGGCAGCAGTGGTTCGCCACGTGCTGGCCATCCCTTCACCATTAAATCATAGACCCGTGATAGTGTCGGGTCATTCCGTGTTTCCTTTTCTATGTTTGCATTCGTCACAGGGAGACATTCGACTATGGTCGAGTGGAATAACTCCATTGGATCCACTGCAAGGTCTTCTTCTTTCACTGTCGGCAACGGTAGGCATGACAATCCATCAGCATTCCCATGCTGTTTAGTTCCTTTGTACTCGATGTCATATTGGTGTGCCCCTAGGAAAAGGGACCACCTCTGCAGCCGTTGTGCTGTCATTATCGGTACGCCTTTCTGAGGGTTGAAAATGGAGACAAGAGGTTGATGATCGGTTAGTAGAGTAAATTTTTGACCGTGCAGGTAGTGATTGAACTTCTTCACCCCCCACACTAGGCTGAGGGCCTCTCTGTCAATCTGGACGTAGTTACGCTCGGCAGAAGTTAACGAGCGTGACGCAAAAGCTATCGGCCTCTCTAAACCATCAAGGAATTTATGTGACAGTACCGCCCCAATGCCGTAGGGAGATGCATCACACGCCAGTCTGATCGGCAGTGCTGGGTTGTAGTGAGCCAATACTTCTCTTGAAGTGATTAAGTCCTTACTCTTCTGAAAGGCCCGCTTACAGTCATTGCTCCATTTCCATGCTACTCCCGTTCGTAGCAGGGCGTTCAGTGGGTGCAGAATTGTCGACAAATTCGGCAAAAACTTATGGTAGTAATTCACCAATCCGAGGAATGACCTCAGTTACGACACATTTTCAGGCGCTGGGGCCTGAACAACCGCTTCAATTTTGTCAGGGGACTTATGTAACCCCTCTTCATCAATCACGTGGCCACAATACGATATCTGTTTCTTAAAAAACTCGCACTTGGGGCGGTTGGCTCGTAGCCCATGTTCCCGTAGTCTAGTGAGCACCTGTTCTAGGTTGTTAAGGTGTTCACTGTCATCTTCACCTGTCACAAGGATGTCGTCCAAGTAACACTGAGTCCCCGGAATCCCTTGCAGGACTTGTTCCATCGCTCTTTGCCATATCGCTGGAGCAGATGCTACTCCGAATACCAATCGATGATACTGGTAAAGACCTTTGTGAGTGTTTATCGTCAAATCAAATCAAAAATCAAATCAAGTTTTATTGTCATTGTAGTGCACAAGTGCAGTACAACGAAATGTAGGCTTGCGGCTCCCGAGAGTGTACATTTGGGTTAAGACATTTAAACATTCAACATACATTTGGCTTGTAGTATATTAACATAAATATAACCATAATAAAGTGCATTGGCAGATGTGCAGGCTTTAGGGTTTATTTGTGGAGTTCAGTAGGATGACAGCCCTGGGAAAGAAGCTGTTCCTAAATCTGGTCGTACGGGTGCGAATGCATCTGTAGCGTCTCCCAGATGGCAGGAGGGCGAACAGACTGTGGCTGGGGTGGGTAGGGTCTTTGATGATATATGTGCTCTATGGTCGGTAGCCGGGTGCCGGTAATGCGTTGGGCAGTTTTAACTACCCGCTGCAGGGCTTTCTGGTCATAGTAGCTACAGCTGCCATACCATACTGTGATACAGTTTGTCAGGGTGCTCTCTATAGTGCAGCGGTAAAAGTTAGAGAGGATCAGGGGTGACAGATTACATCCCTTCAGCCTCCTTAGGAAATATAGGCGCTGCTGGGCCTTCTTCACCAGAGAGGAGGTGTTGAGGGACCAGGACAGGTCTTCCATGATGTGGACTCCGAGGAACTTAAAGCTGTCCACCCTTTCCACCACAGCCCCATTGATGTGGATGGGGGTGTGACTTCCGCCTTTGGACTTCCTGAAGTCCACAATGATTTCTTTTGTTTTCTTGGTGTTAAGGGCCAGGTTGTTATCGGCGCACCACTTCACGAGATGCTGGACCTCCTCCCTGTAGGCTGACTCATCGTTGTTGGTGATCTGGCCTACTACCGTGGTGTCATCCGCAAACTTGATGATGGTGTTGGAACCATTAACAGCCACACAGTCGTGGGTGAAGAGGGAGTAGAGGAGGGGGCTCAGCACACATCCTTGTGGGGCCCCCGTGTTCAGGGTCAGCGGGGGGGAGGTGTGGTTACCTAATTTGACAGACTGGGGTCTGTTTGTTAGGAAGTCCAGGGTCCAGTTGCAGAGGGAAGTGTTCAGGCCAAGAGTTTGGAGTTTGGTGGCCAGCTTGTTGGGGACGATAGTGTTGAATGCTGAGCTGTAGTCTATGAACAGCATTCTGATGTAGGTCTCCTTACCATCTAGGTGATTCAGTGCCGAGTGTAGAGCAGTTGTGATTGCATCCTCGGTTGATCTGTTTGCACGATAGGCAAACTGGTGTTGGTCAAGAGAGGCAGGAACACTGGCTTTGATGTAGGCTAAGACCAGTCTCTCGAAACACTTCATTATGATGGGTGTGAGTGCGACAGGTCGATAGTCGTTCAGGCACATCACAGCCGTTTGTTTTGGCACAGGAATAATGGTAGCGGTCTTGAAGCATGCTGGGACTACTGCCTGGGCCAATGACAGATTGAAGGTGGCGGTGAAGGCATCAACCAGCTGATCAGCACATTCCTTGAGTACCCGTCCAGTGATGCTATCCGGTCCAGCAGCCTTTCGTGTGTTCACTCCGCGTAGAACACCCATTACGTCGGAAGTCGACAGAGTGAGCACCTGGTCTTCCGGGGGTGGCAAGGCGTTGGTAGCTGGCTCCCTGTTGTCCCTGTCGAAGCGAGCGTAGAAGCTGTTAAGCTCCTCCGGAAGGGAGGCATCGCTAACCGGGGGACTGGTGTTTTTACCCTTGTAGTCAGTGATGGACTGGATGCCTTGCCACATGCGCCGGGGGTCCGAGTTGTTGCGGAAGTGATCCTCTATCCGCAGTGTCTGTTTCCTTTTGGCAGTCCTGATACCCTTTTTTAGGTTGGTCCTAGCTGCACTGTAAGCCGCCGCGTCGCCAGATTTAAATGCTGCGTTGCGTGCTTTCAACAGTGAGCGGACCTCTCCGTTCATCCGGGGTTTCTGGTTGGGGTATGTCTTGATATTTTTATGGGTCGTGACGACCTCGACGCAGCTGTTGATGTAGAATAGCACTGTGGATGCGTATTCCTCGATATCATTCTGGGCAAACATGCCCCAATCAGTGCGTTCGAAGCAGTCCTGAAGCTACGATACTGCCCCCTCTGGCCAATCTTTCACTGCTCTCACTGATGTTCTCCCTCTTTTGATGAGCGGTTTGTATGCCGGGGCTAGAAACAGGGAGAGGTGGTCAGACTTCCCAAGGTGGGGGCAGGGAATGGCCTTATAAGCGTCTACAATGCTCGTGTAGACTTGATCCAGTGTGTTCTCCCCTCTTGTGGGGCAGGAGACATTCTGGTGGAATTTCGGTAGTACAGTTTTTAGGTTTATGTGATTGAAGTCCCCCGCGACGATAAAAGCTCCGTCTGGGTGCGCAGTTTGTTGTTCGCTGATGGCCCTGTAGAGGTCCTTCAGTGCTAGTTTGGCATTAGCGTGTGGTGGGATGTAGACCGCCGTGATGATAACAGCCGTGAATTCCCGAGGCAGGTAGAAGGGTCTGCACCTTTGCCATATCGCTGGAGCCGATGCTACTCCGAATACCAATCGATGATACTGGTAAAGACCTTTGTGAGTGTTTATCGTGAGGTACTTCCTAGAGGATTATTCAACCCCCATCTGCAAATATGCTTGTGCTAGGTCAATTTTTGTAAAACACTTCCCTCCAGACAGTGAGGCGAAGATGTCTTCTATCCTTGGAAGAGGATATTGTACTGTGTGAAGGACTGGGTTCACCGTCACCTTGAAACCCCACAGATGCGAACCTTCCTTGGCTCCTCAGACTTATTGCTTAATGTTTTCTTCATGACAGGAACGATGGGTGTCGCCCACTCGCTCCAGTCGACCTTAGACAACATGCCTGCCTTCTCCAGATTCTCCAGTTCTGCCTCGACGGCTGGGCGAATTGCATATGGTACCGGTCTTGCTTTGAAAAACTTGGGAATTGCATTCTCTTCTATTTTTATCGAGGCGGTTACGCCTTTAAGAGTGCCCAGTTCTTGTTGAAATACCTCTTTGGCGTTAGCTAAGATTGTTGACAATCGTCCAGGAGTGATGTCTTCATCTTTTTTACCGTCCACCGTCATTGCATGAATGGAGTGCCAATCTAAGCTTATCTTCCTGATCCATTCACGTCCCAATAACGGTGGTCCACCATTTTGCAGTATGTAGAGATACAATTTCCGTATTTTCTTGCCGTTGTATTCGACAGGCACCCTTATTTTTCCTCTGGGGTATACTTTTTGCCCCGTATACGTCATCAAGATGATGGATGTCTCTCTCAAGGGTTTGTGTGAGAATAGCCGCTCGTAGTCTCGTCGATTCATGACGGTTAGCGCTGATCCTGTATCCAATTCCATTTTAACTTGGGACCCTGCTATCGTGAGGGTGACCCAAATGGTTCGGTGATCCTCTTTTGCGATTACATTGTGAAGTTTGAGACAGCTTAGTCTCCTGTTCCCGGATTCACTATCGCTCATCTGGTCTTCGGAACTACTGTCCATCATCTTTTGTACTTTCTTGTACGGTTCCTTAGTAGCCTTTTTGTTGTTGCTGGTCTTCTTCCCAGACCTGCAAACTCGTGCAATGTGTCCCATCTTTCCGCATTGCCTGCATATTTTGTCCTTGGACCAGCAGTCCTTCTGGTCATGGTTAGTTCTGCCGCAGCGATAACATTTTGCAAATCCCTGTGTCATTTCGTGGGTGCCGTATTCCTGTGGCTTTTGTTGAATTTCCGCAGCTCCCCTGGCTGCTGCTTCGTACGATACTGCCACGCTGAAAGCCTTATCTAGCGTCAGCTCTTTCTCTGAGAGTAACTTCTTCTGTGTTCCTTCACTCAGGAGTCCACAGACAAATTTGTCCCGTAGTGTATCTGCCAGTCCTGCTCCGAACTGGCAGTGCTTTGATAGCTTGCGTAGTTCCGTAAGGTACTCAGCATTGCTCTCATCTTTATGCTGAGTTCTCCTGTGGAATTTAAATCTTTCGGCTATCAACAGCGGTGCAGGGTTTAGGTGTTCCTGTAGGACAGCAACAATTTCGTTAAAACTCTTCGCCTTCAGTTTGGCTGGAGTAATCAGGTCCCGCAATAGGCTGTACGTTCTAGCGCCCATTAAGTTTAGCAATACCGATGCCTTTTTCTCATCGGCTATTTTGTTTGCCTCGCAATATACCTCGACTCTTTCCACATACGTGGTCCAGTCCTTTATTGTATTATCAAAGGCAGTGATACTGCCAGTCTTCGGCATCTTGAAAATCTAAAATGGCGCCTCCCGCGCTTTGCCTTCTTCCCCGATTTAACAAAATGGCGTCTCCCACGCTTTGCTTTCTTCCCCGCTGATTAAGATGGCGTCTCCCACGCTTTTGCCTTCTTCCCCGCTGTTGCTAGCGTTGCTTTCCACGGTTTCCATTGCAACCTGCAGCTCCTCGCGGTTTCCTGCGCGTTTAATATTTCTTTTTTTTATTATTTTCCCGTCGTGGAACAACCCTGTGGGACTCTTGCCTCCCTCTTCTCGGGTCTATACGCAGCCCGGCTTCGTAGCACCGGCTGCGCCCTGTGTGCTCCACCCTCTCTCTCTCCTCTTCCCGACAACGCTGCTCGGCCCCGTTGCAAGCCACCCGCTCGAGTTCGCGACTGCCGCAGCTCAGGAAGGATCAGTGTACTACCTGCCACCAGCCCGATTAGCTGAAGCACCGTCGACAGGAACCAGGCCCCGCTTTCGACAGTTTCTCCAGCAATCTTCAACTCCGCTAACACAGGGGCGGATGCCCACGGTCGACGCCCGTTTCTACTGCTTCTTTGGATCCCAGGAGGTGGTGCAGACTGTAGGTAAGTTCGTATCTGCTCGTCGCCAGTATTATGTCCGTGTATGATTGAGACACGGACAACAGGAGTTGAACAAAACAAGTCTTTACTGAAAGGAGTCAATCGGGAAAACTGAAACTACAGAGGCTTACTAGTGCCTTTTATACAGGTGTGGTCACTGCCGGTACTGCAGTCTGAGACCAGTTATTCTCTTAAAGGTACATACACAACAGCAGTCAGGGAAATCAAGGGTTTAAATCAAACATGGCCACAGTAAATAATAATTCTAATAGGTCTAAGAGTGTTAAAAATCAAGCCTGAAGGCTTTCTGTCTTAATCTGAGGAGCATTATTAATAAGGTGAATGAATTAGCTGCGCAAATAGGTGTAAACAGATATGATATAATTGGGATTAAGGAGACATGGCTCCAGGGTGACCAAGGCTGGGAACTGAACATCCAGGGGTATTCAATATTCAGGAAGGACGGGCAAAAAGGAAAAGGAGGTGGGGTAGCATTGCTGGTTAAAGAGGAGATTAACACAATAGTAAGGAATATTATTGGCTCTGATGATGTGGAATCTGTATGGGTAGAGCTGAGAAATACCAAGGGGCAGAAAACATTAGTGGGATTTCTATACAGACCCCCAAACAGTAATGCTGAGGTTGGGGATGGCATTAAATGGGAAATTAGAGATGCGTGCAATAAGGGCAATGCAATTATAATGGGTGACTTTAATCTACATATAGATTGGGCTAACCAAATTAGTAACAATACTGTGAAGGAGGAATTCCTGGAGTGTATATGGGATGCTTTCCTGGACCAATATGTTGAGGAACCAACTAGAGATCATGCCATCTTAGACTGGATATTATGTAATGAGAAAGGATTAATTAGCAATCTTGTTGTGCGAGGCCCCTTGGGGTGGAGCGATCATATTATGATAGAATTCTTCATTAAGATGGAGAGTGAAGTATTTGACACAGAGACTAGGGTCCTGAATTTATATAAAGGAAACTATGATGGTATGAGGCGCGAGTTGGCTAGGATGGATTGGGGAACGTTACTTAAAGGGTTGACGGTGGATAGGCAATGGCAAACATTTAAACATCGCATGGATGAACTACAGAATTTGTTCATCCCTGTTTGGCATAAAAATAAAACAAAAAAGGTGACTCAACCGTGGCTAAGAAGGAAAATTAGGGATAGCATAAGATCCAAGGAGAGGACATATAAATTGGCCAGAAATGCAGCAAACCTGAGGATTGGGAGCAGTTTAGGATTCAGCAAAGGAGGACAAAGGGATTGATTAAAAGGGGGAAAATAGAATATGAGAGTAAGCTCGCAGGGAACATAAAAACTGACTGTAAAAGCTTCTATAGACATGTAAAGAGAAAAAGATTGAAGTCAAGCATAGGTCCCTTGCAGTCAGAATCAGGGGAATTTATAATGGGGAACAAAGAAATGGTAGGCCAATTAAATACATACTTTGGTTCTGTCTTCACAAAGGAGGACACAAATAAACTCCCAGAGAGGTCGGGGAACATAGGGTCTAATGAAAGGGAGGAACTGAATGAAATCAGTATTTGTAGGGAAATGGTGTTAGGGAAATTGACAGGATTGAAGGCCAATAAATCCCCAGGGCCTGATAATCTACATGCTAGGGTACTTAAGGAAGTGGCCCTAGAAATACTAGATGCATTGCTGGTCATCTTCCAAAATTCTATAGACTCTGGAACAGTTCCCATAGATTGGAGGGTAGCTAATGTAACCCCACTATTTAAAAAAGGTGGTAGAGAAAAAACGGGGAATTATAGACCGGTAAGCCTGACATTGGTAGTGGGGAAAATGTTAGAGTCCATTATAAAAGATGTAATAGCAGAGCACTTGAAAAACAGTGACAGGATCAGACAAAGTCAACATGGATTTACAAAAGGTAAATCATGCTTGACTAATCTACTGGAATTTTTGAGGATGTAACTAGTAGAATTGATAAGGGAGAACCAGTGGATGTGGTGCATTTGGATTTTCAGAAGGCTTTCGATAAGGTCCCGCATAAGAGATTAGCATGTAAAGTTAAAGCACATGGGATTGGGGGTAAGGTACTGACTTGGATAGAGAACTGGCTGGCAGAGAGGAAGCAAAGAGTTGGAATAAACGGGTCTTTTTCTGAGTGACAGGCAGTGACTAGTGGGGTACCACAGGGATCGGTGCTAGGATGCCAGCTATTCACAATATATATTAATGATCTAGACGAGGAACTAGATGTAATATCTCCAAGTTTGCAGATGACACATAGCTGGGTGGGCATGTGTGCTATGAGGAGGATGCAGAGAAACTCCAGTATGATTTGGACAGGTTGGGTGATTGGGCAGATGCATGGCAGATGCAGTATAATGTGGATAAATGCGAGGTTATCCACTTTGGTGGCAAAAACAGGAAGGCAGATTATTATCTGAACGGCAATAGATTGGGAGAAGGGGAAGTGCAACGAGACCTGGGTGTCCTTGTGCACCAGTCATGGAAGGTAAGCATGCAGGTGCAGCAAGCGGTTAAGAAGGCAAATAGTATGTTGGCCTTTGTAGCGAGAGGATTCGCGTACAGGAGCAAGGATGTCTTGCTGCAGTTGTACAGGGCCTTGGTGAGACCACACCTTGAGTATTGTGTGCAGCTTTGGTCGCCTTATCTGAGGAAGGATGTTCTTGCCATGGAGGGAGTGCAGCGAAGCTTCACCAGACTGTTACCTGAGATGGCAGGAATGACGTATGAGGAGAGATTGGCTCGATTGGGCTTATTTTCGCTGGAGTTTAGAAGAATGAGAGGGGATCTCATTGAAACTTATAAAATTCTAACAGGACTAGACAGACTAAATGCAGGAAGGATGTTCCCGATGGCGGGGGAGTCCAGAACCATGGGTCACAGTCTAAAATAAGGGGTAAGCCATTTTGGACAGAGATGAGGAGGAATTTCTTCACCCAGAGAGTGGTGAACCTGTGGAATTCTCTACCACAGAAGGCAGTTGAGGCCAAATCATTAAATATATTCAAGAAGGTGTTCGATATATTTCTTAAGGCTAAAGAGATCAAGGGATATGTGGAGAAAGCAGGGACAGGGTACTGAATTTGGATGATCAGCCATGATCTCATTAAATGGCAGAGCAGACTCGAGGGGCCGAATGGCCTACTCCTGCTCCTATCTTCTCTGGCTTTTGCCTTCGGTGTGTTCTTTTTCGTATGTGTGAAGGAGCTTCTAAAGTGTAATAGGCTTGGCTTGTTTTAGTTGCGATGTTTACAGCATCTTTTTAGTATTGCGTTGTATTTGTTTGAAATGTTTCCATATTACTCACTTTTTATTAATTATTTTTTGCAACAATTTGGGGAGGAAGTTTTATTTACTACTTACGGTGAGTTTGTTTTAAATGTACTTCAAATGGACTGGGCCTCCCATTGATACCATTGGGCAGCCAGTTGCTGTGCCCTAATGGTTGCCCACCTATTAGTTAAAATCTAACCTTCCCCGTGCAACATGCAGCCCTTAAAAAGCTGCAGTGCATGTTTAAATAAATGCAGACACTTACAGGTAAGTGGCCACTTATAGATAAGTGGATAAGTAAGTTGCATGTGGAAACAAAAGTTGTTAGAGACTTTCTCAAGGCTCATAAATTATTTTAAAAGGTTTTCAAACTTTGAAAACCCGGTGTAGGTGGAGGAGGGGGTGGTGGGGGTGTTACGGCCGCGAATAAAAGGACGGAGGGCTGAACCATCAGAGCTGCTCCCACTCCACCGCCGTGACATGGCTGGAAGTGTGAGAGAAACCCCATTTAGTTACGGTGGTGGTGCGGGAGCAGTTCTGAAAAGGTTCCGGGCTATGGAATCTGCGAGCAAGTGTTGGAGCAGCGCTTAACCCGACCCCTTTTTGACAACTGGAAAAGTGCTGCATGAGAAAGGTGTGAGGACTATCCTGTTTGGCACTCGAGGACAACAATGCACAATGCCTGGCAGGACATTGTCTGCAGTATTTGCAGCACTTGGGAGCAGATGCAGAAGACACCACACTCTAAGGAACCTGGCATGGTGACTGTCCAACAGTGCCATGTGTTAGATCCGTGGCTCAGTGGATTAATAATTACACGGATGCTGTACATAAACAAATAACAGGTCTTTACTGGAGAAGGGTAATCTCTAGACTGGGGAACAGAGGCTTGCGCACAGCTTATATACCGGTGTGGTTACTGCCGGTACTATAGTATACAGGAGCTGTAAAAAGTAGTACTGACTTAAAGCACATACACTACAATTCCTCCCTTTTTAGATTAATAATACCCCCTTAATATTCAAATAACAATTACATTTTTACATGTACATTCAATAACAAAAGCCCATTTATAGATTCAGTCTTTGGGGCGGCTTCCTGACCCTTTCGGGATAGCGCCTTTCCGGAGGTTCTTGTTCTTGGTGCAAAGGTGATTCTGACCCCCTTTCATCAGGTAGTTCATCGGGTTCCACTGCTACTGGGTCTGAAGTAGATGCTACCGGTATGTCGGGTTCATCCCCAGGTACTCGAGACATGGGGTTGACACATTCCTGTGATGCTAAGATCTGATCGACGTGGCGTCTCACAATGTTCTCCCCGACATCTACTGTGTACATTAATGGCCCCTGCCTTGTACATATCGTTCCGGATTGCTACTTCTCTGTTCGATAGTCCCGGGCCAAGACTGGTTGCCCTACATTGAAGCTCCTTGTCGGCTTCTCGTTGATGTGCTGGAATTGTTTGTCCTCAACATTTCTTCGCACATTTGGTCTGAGCAAGTCCAGACGAGATCTCAACCTTCGGTTAAAGAACATCATGGCCGGTGTCTGGTTGGTAACTGCATGTGTCGCGTTTCGGTAGGCTAATAAGAAATTGTCCATCTTATGCTGTAGTGGAATTTCCTCGTCGCACATGGCCTTTATCACCTTCTTAAAGGTTTGTACGAACCTCTCAGCCAATCCATTGGTGGCTGGATGATACTGGGCGGATGTGTAATGCCTTACCCCATTCCTTTTCATGAATTTTTGGAACTCGTCGGACACAAACTGTGGTCCATTATCAGAGCAGATCTGCTCTGGCAAACCGTTTCTGGCAAATATGGTCCGTAGGACTGCAATCGTTTTCTCTGTACTGGGTGAAGACATCTTTATCACCTCAGGCCACTTTGAATGAGCATCCACTGCTATTAAGAACATTGAGTCCATGAAATGACCAGCGAAATCAATGTGCACCCGTTGCCATGGAGAGGAGGGCCACTCCCATGGGTGTAGAGGGGCATGTGGTGGTGCATTTTGGACCTTCTGGCATCCTAAGCAGCTCTTAGTTAGGTCTTCGATTTGTTGATCGATTCCTGGCCATCACACATAAGCCCTAGCTAGGCTTTTCATTTTCACTCCCCCCAGATGACCTTCATGTAGCTCATTTAGCACTCTCTCCCTTAACTTGGGTGCAATCACCACTCTGGATCCACACATCACTGTCCCCTGGCATACTGACAGCTGTTCTCTTCTGGATGAGAATGCTGGCAACAGTGAGTCGCCATGTGTTGGCCATCCCCTCACCGTCAATTCATATACCCGTGACAGCGTCGGATCATTGCGGGTCTCCTTCTCTATATCCGCGTTTGTTACTGGTAATCGTTCAATTATCGACGAATAAAATATCTCGATAGGGTCCACTGCTGGTGCTTCCTCCACAGTAGGCAGTGGCAGACGCGATAGCCCATCAGCGTTCCCATGCTGTCTCGTGCCTTTATATTCTATTTCATATTGATTCGCCCCTAGAAACAGGGACCATCTTTGTAACTGCTGTGAAGTCATTACTGGCACGCCCTTCTTAGGATTAAAGATGGAGACAAGTGGTTGGTGGTCAGTCAGCAAGGTGAACTTCTGTCCATGCAGATAGTGATTGAATTCTTTTACTCCCCGTACTAGGCTGAGGGCCTCCCTGTCAATCTGGGCATAGTTGCGCTCGGCTGAGGTTAGTGGCCGAGACGCAAAGGCTACTGGCCTCTCCAACCCGTCTGTGAATTTGTGCGACAGCACCGCTCCAATCCCATAGGGTGATGCATCACATGCCAAACGAATTGGTAGCGCTGGGTTGAAATGTGCCAACACCTCTTTTGATGTGATCAATTCTTTACACTTCTGGAAAGCTCGTCTACATTCGTCATCCCACTTCCATGGTACTCCTGTTTGCAGTAGGGTGTTCAGCGGGTGTAATACAGTAGACAAATTTGGTAAGAACTTGTGGTAGTAGTTTACCAGCCCGAGGAACGACCTCAGTTGTGACACATTTTCCGGTGCTGGAGCCTTGACTACTGCCTCAATCTTGTCAGGGGACTTATGTAACCCCTCTTCATCGATGACGTGGCCACAATACGAGATCTGTTTCTGGAAAAACTCGCACTTGTGGCGATTAGCTCGTAGCCCATACTCCTTTAATCTGGTGAGCACCTTCTCCAAGTTGGCGAGGTGATCACCGTCATTTTCGCCCGTGACCAAGATGTCGTCCAAATAACACTGGGTCCCTGGAATCCCTTGCAGAACCTGATCCATCACCCTTTGCCAGATAGCCGGAGCCGAGGCTACTCCAAACATCAGCCGGTTGTACTGACGGAGACCTTTATGAGTGTTGATCGTAAGGTAATATTTCGAAGCTTCTTCTACCTCCATTTGCAAGTACGCCTGGGCTAGATCAATTTTGGTGAAGCGTTTACCACCAGATAGCGAGGCGAAAATATCCTCAATTCGTGGAAGCGGATATTGCACCGTGTGAAGGACTGGGTTCACTGTCACCTTAAAATCCCCACAGATGCGGATCTTCTTTGGTTCCCCAGGCGTATTACTCAACGACCTCTTCATTACAGGAATGATGGGTGTAGCCCACTCGCTCCAGTCCACTTTGGACAGTACTCCTGAACGTTCCAACCCTTCCAGCTCTGCTTCAACCACTGGTGTGATCGCATAAGGCACTGGTCTGGCCTTCAGAAACTTTGGGCTTGCCTTATCCTCTATTTTAATTGTTGCTGTTATTCCTTTTAGCGTTCCTAGTCCCTCCTGGAACTCTTCTTTTGCATCAGTTAGCATTTTTGACAGTCGTCCAGGTGTGACGTCGTCATCCTTTTTGGCCTCCACCTTCAGTGCCTGTATGGAATGCCAATCTAAATGTATCTTCCGGATCCATTCACGTCCTAGCAGTGGTGGTCCTCCATTTGGCAATATATATATATCCATTTTAGGTATTTCCTGACCTTTATATGTCACTTTCACCCTTATTTTTCCTTTGGGGTAGACTTTTTGCCCCGTATACGTCTTCAAGACAATGGGCCAGAAATTCGGGTCCAAATGCGTGAGTACGGTCTGGGTACTCACGCATCTGGCCGGTGGAAATGCCGGCGTTCAGCATGCACAGCGCATGCGGGGAACGCCGGCATTTCCAGTCCTCTGAACGAAGGCGTTCAGAGGCACAGCGCGTGCGACTGCACAGGCAGCGCTTGCGCAGTGAACTTCGTCGATTTCATTCATGGATTCAGTGAGGGTAAGTCCTTACAAGTTACACTTGAAAAAAGCATGTGTAAAGTTGTTCCAAGGCTGCGGAGGAAGATATATTTTATCGTGGAGCTTCTGAAAGGCAATATTTTTGTTTGGGAAAGGGAGGGAAGTTATTTTAAGAAATTTTAAGTAAGTTTTAAAGTTTAAATTTTTTTTTTTAAACGGGTTTTCAGAACGGTAGGTAGAAGGAGCAATTGTGGCTGTGTGAATGGAATGTGAAAATGAGTGTTCTAAAATGAGTAATGTAACATTTCCAGCACTTTTAAGAAAGAAACTTTTCATCAGTAATAAGTAATTATGTATGTATGTCCGCATATATTCCTTTACGTATATGTATGTATGTTTTATATTCCTTTACTTATGTGTATGAATGTATGTTTTTAATTATGATTTTCCAATAAGTTACTTTCTCTGAAAGTCATAATTAAATAATACATTCATACACATAAGTAAAGGAATATATACATAACACGCAAAGGAATATATACAGACATACATACTTTCAGAAGCTCCACGATAAGAAATATCTTCCTCCGCAGCCTCTGGAGCAACTGTACCCATGCTTTTTTCATGTGTAAGTTGTAAGGACTTGACCTCACTGAAAGCATGAATGAAAGCGGCGAATTTTACTGCGCACGCGCTGCCTGTGCAGTCGCACGCGTTCTGCCTCTGAACCCCTTCGTTCAGAGGACAGGAAATGCCGGTTTTCCCCACATGCACTGTGCATGCTGAAAACCGGCATTTCCTCCGGCCAGACGCGTAAGTACCCCGACCGTACTCGCGCATTTGGAAGGGAATTACTGGGCCAACATTTTACATGTCAATAAAATGAAAAATTTAACAATTGCACGATTTGCCCCCTCGCATCTGCGACTGAGGGTCCAAGGAGGTGCATTGCGCAAGAGGTCATCGTCGTACGTATCCTCACACTGTTCCCTTTCGGGAACTGTATGAAGTGGTGGAAGGATTTATAGCCGTGATTAACGCTCATTCCGTGACCGTAACCATCTTTGAACCAGCCATTAGGGTGGTTAGTCCTATGGCGTGAGGGTTTTACGGGCTCCCACAACCCATCTGAGGGGGGGGGCCACCCACACACACGGATGCAAGTATCCCGCTGGATGTCCACCCAGAATTTATAGTTGGAGCTCCGACTCCACTTGCCGGGACTGTCTGGAGTGGGGTTCGAAACCCTACTCCTTCTGGCCCAGCGGCAGGGATGCTTACTGCTACGCAAAAGGCCCACTCCGCACAAAAGGTGACACCCATACATTTCCTGCGCCTTTTCCCTCCCCGTGACTGGAGCCCTATGCTGCCACTTGAAAGACCAAGCTATCATCTGCCCTTTTTGCGGCGCCTTTGACTTCTTATTACCAATAATGAGCAGGCGCTGCGCCTCCACCTCCTTGAGGAGATTGCTGAGGTCATCATCAGTTCAATTGTGAGTTCTTTTAATGCCGTGAATTGTGCTCATTCCAGCCATTTCACTTTGCTAATCGGATTGGGCCTTTGGCATAGCGGTAGGATCCCCGCCGCTGGGCCAGATCAGGGTAGGGTTTCGAACCCCGCTCCAGACAGTCCCGGCAAGTGGAGTCGGAGCTCCGGCTCTAAATTCTGGGTTGACATCCAGTGGGATATTTGCGTTCGTGGGTGTGGGTGGCCCCCCTCCTTGTATAGCTTGTGGGAGCCCGTAAAACCCTCCCGCCATAGGACTAACCGCCCTAATGGCTGGTTCAAAGATGGTTACGGTCACGGAATGAGCGTTAATCATGGCCATAAATCCTTCCACCACTTCATACAGTTCCCCAAAGGGAACAGTGTGAAGACACGTATGACGACGACATTGCTAAATAAATAAATGGAATTAAAAAAATTCTTTTAGGGCTTTTAAAAGTCTTTAAATTGCTTTAATTCTGTTTAAAACTACTTCAGATTCTTCAAAATAATGTAAACGTTTTTAAAAGTTTATAAAAGTTACCAAAATCTTAAAAAAACTTCCAAAAACCTATTTAAACTGCTGCTTTGCATGTAAAAATGCTTAGCAGCTTGGCAGAAACATTGGGGGCGTGTCCTGTTAAACTGAGACCTCAAGGGGCGTGTCTCAGTTGCACAGCGCGCTACAGGCTTCGCGCTGGCTGCACTCCTGGGCGGCGTGACGTCATACGCTGCCCGGGATTCTTCTTTTTCAAAATCGAATTCCAGGCGTCCCTGGAGGTCAACAGCCAGCGCGTCGGGTAAGTGCATATCAGGGGCTTGCACGCGCGGCAAGCCCCCGATCTGAATTTCTGGCCCAATCTCTGTAGCTTTCAAGGGTATGTGTGAAAATAGGCGCTTGTAGTCTCTTTGATTTATGACTGTTAGAGCTGACCCTGTGTCCAATTCCATTTCCACTTGGACTCCGTCTATCTTGAGTGTAACCCAGATAGTCTGGTGATCCTCCATTTCGGTTACATTATGTCATTTCAGACAACCCAGCTCCTTGCTTCCGGAGTCTGTGTCACTTTTCTGTTCGTCTGAACCACTGTCCATCACCTGGTGTACCTTTCTGTACTTCTCCTGTGGAGATTTCTTACTGTTGGTTTTCTTCCCAGACCTGCAGACTCTTGCTATGTGTCCTGCTTTCCCACACTGTCTGCACACTTGGTCCTTGAACCAACAATCTTTCTGGTCATGTGTTGTTCTGCCGCAGCGATAGCACTTCCCTGTTCCATAGGTCATTTCATTGGTGCCATATTCTTGCGGTTCATGTTGTATCTCTGCAGCACCCCTTGCTGCTGCTTCGTGTGATACTGCCATACTGAAAGCTTTGTCCAGCGTAAGGTCCTTTTCTGATAGAAGCCGTTTCTGGGTTCCTTCACTTTGTAGCCCACACACAAACTTGCCCCTTAACGTGTCTGCTAGTCCCGCTCCAAACTGGCAGTATTTCGATAGCTTGCGCAGTTCCGTTAGGTACTCAGCATTGCTTTCGTCTTTGTGTTGGTTCCTTTTATGGGACTTAAATCGTTCTGCTATCAGCAGCGGTGTGGGGTTTAAGTGGTCCTGTAGGATTTCTACTATGCTTTCAAAATTCTTGTTTACCGGCTTCTCTGGGGTTATTAGATTCGCAGTAACCCATAAGTTTTTGCACCCATGGAATTTAACAGAACCAGTGCTTTATTAGCATCTGGCACTTCATTTGCCCTGCAGTACACCTCAATACGTTCCACATATGTCGCCCAATCTTCGACTTCATTGTCGAACGTAGAGATACTGCCACTCTTCGGCATCCTTGGTTGTGCGTTAACTATCACCAATGGTGCCTTCCGCGCTTCCCCTTCTTCTCCGCTGGCACAAAATGGCGTCTCCCGCGCTTTCCTTCCTTCCCACGCTCGCCCGTCTTCTCCGCTGCGGCTTCGCCAAATGGCATCTCCCGCGCTCTTCCTTCTTCTCCGTGGCTCAATGGCGCCTCCCGTGCTCTCCCTGCTTCTCCGCGGCTCAATGGCGTCTCCCGCGCTCTCGCTGCTTCTCCGCGGCTCAATGGCATTTCCCCTTGCTTTGCCCCGTGGACCCTGATCAGCCCGTGATCCCTGGCTGTGCTCTGCGTGTTCTTCCCTTGATATTTGTCGATGCCGCTCAGTCTAGAACCCGGCTGTTTCTTACCCTCTCTCTCTCCGGTTTGCAGTATTTTCCCTCGACGCCGCTCGGTGATCAACCCCCAGCTGCGCCCTGCTCTCTTCACCCTCTTCTTACCCCGTCGATGCTGCTCGGCTCTCTCTCTCTGCCGTCGGTCGGCTCCAGCCACCGCTGCTCGGGAAGGGTCTGCTCTCGACCTGTCGTCAGTCTCTTACTGCTCGTTGTGGCTGGGGAACCAAACCCGGCTCTCCACAGCCTCCCCAGCGAAGTTAGATCTCTGCCTGACTGCTGGGCGGTTGCTCGCGGTCAACGCCCGTGTTCCTGGACTCGACTATTTTTTAAAATGTTTTTTTATGTTGCAGGTAGATTCGCATCGACACTCGTCGCCACTGTTAGATCCGTGGTTCAGTGGATAAATAATTACACGGATGCTGTACATAAACAAATAACAGGTCTTTACTGGAGAAGGGTAATCTCTAGACTGGGGTACAGAGGCTTGCACGCAGCTTATATACCGGTGTGGTTACTGCCGGTACTACAGTATACAGGAGCTGTAAAAAGTAGTTCTGACTTAAAACACACACTACACCATGTATCAGGAAGATGGCCTAAGATTTTATGACAGAATTTTGCCTGTCAAATCCGTTCCATGTTTACTGATCACCCATGCTGAGCCTACATTTGGCTTACAGTTCTTTAATTACATCTCATGCATACACAAATGTCAGTGTGGCACACAGTCCAAATGCAACATGCAACCAAAAGCAAGTTAATAGGGTGTGATATGTTGATAGGACGAGATGAAGTAAGGTGGGAGGAGGCTCATGTGGAGTATAAACACCAGCATAGAACTGTTGGGCCGAACAATCTGTTTCTGTGCTGTCATGTTCTATGTAATTCTATGTAATCACCAAACTCACATCTTCCAGGGGGTTCACACATCAAACCACTGCAACACAAACATGGTCACTTACTGATACCCAGGATGGGCTTCAGCTTATGCACATAGAAACCATTAGTGCCCCCGCCCCACCACTGTACCGTGGGAAATTCAGGAGGGTGGTGGCATTGGGCAGTAACGATAGTGTTATTTAGTGGTAAAGGGATGCAAGTGGTGGCTATGCCGATAAATGCATCAGTCACCTGTTGGCTGCATGTGTGGGCAGTACATTAGCTAATCCTCCTGGTATTAGCCAGCTAGCTTTAGGTCATCGTTGTACGTGTCTTCATACTGTTCCCTTTGGGGAACTGTATGAAGTGGTGGAAGGATTTCTGGCCGCGTTAACGCTCCTTCTGTGACCGTAACCATCTACATACCAGCCATTAGAGTGGTTAGTCCTATGGCAGGAGGGTTTTACGGGCTCCCACAACCCATACGAGGGGGGGGGGCCACCCACACCCACGGGCGCAAGTATCCCGCTGGATGTCAACCCAGAATTTAGAGCCGGAGCTCCGACTCCACTTGCCAGGACTGTCTGGAGCGGGGTTCGAAACCCTACACCTTCTGGCCCAGCGGCGGGGATGCTACCGCTACGCCAAAGGCCCACTCCAGCTTTAGGTGAGTTCATTCAATTACTTTAAGACATTACGCTCACAATCAAAGTTTAACTTAATCAAAGTTTAATCCTCCAAATAAGATGAAGTACTTATAAATCAAGAGAACCTGATTCAGGGAAACGAGGTCTATCGAGCATACTATTGAGCTCAAACTTGCCAGATCAAATCCAAATTCCTGTTCAATTCCCCACAATTTACACCTTTCTGAACTATGTTTCTTATCAAAATATCCATACACTGGAAACTACACAGACTTCAAACTACAGATGAGTGAATAATGGGTGGTCTACATTTCTTCTATTGATTGTCATGGATGAGGATGGTCTTGCATTCCAACATGATGTTTTTCTTCATTTTCTCCACCCTCTTATTCTTCCCAAGGTTCACTGACCAGCTTTCAATTGGGCATCAACGGGCTAGTGTGTAATGGTACCATATGTGGTTTCTCTGGCAGTATCTCAAACCTGAAAAGCGGAGGCCAGTAGAGAAAGGCAAATGCACGAGATTCTCTCGTACAACCCCTGCTGTTTTTTAAGATCCACTTTTCTACACATGTCTCCTAATACTGGCCTCACAAAAATAATTTGAGCACTTACCTGTTATGGCCTCTTCTGCTGTTCCCCCAGGTATTACTGGGTGGACGCTCTGCCCAGTAGGCAGTTAAAATGCCATCAGGGTCCTATGTGCGTCATTGGACCCTGACTTGCATATATTAATGAGGTTCAGGTGGGTGTCTCGGCCACCCTACAGAAGGCCCTGAAAAGATGGTGGTGAAGTGAAAACTGGTGGTAAGTCTATTACCTCCATGTTAATTCCATCGGGCGGAGGGAGTGAAATTCTAATCTGGAGTGTGTTGAAATGACATGCAGCCTACAAGGCATCCTATGAGGACATCTCATCGTTCTGCTGACTCATGCCCCAGGTTTTATGCTGGTCCGTGCAGGATTTTGGCTGAGATCACTGAATCAGCCCTATTTCACCTTAAATTTACAAAGCACTTTCAAAGAAAATGGTATATGAAACGCAATCAATCTGCATAAGTAAATGCTTTCACTTACACTTATTTATAGACTGGTGTTAGCACCATTACTCTTCACAATCTTTATCGATGATCTGGATGAAAATGTTAGGAGTGCTGTCCAGATGTTCAAGGATGACATGAAGATTTGTGCCAAAGTTAGAACTCTTGAAGAGAAGAAAGGATTACAGTCTGATCTAGATAGGGAAATGTGCCCACATCTGGTAGATGGGATGTAGTGTTATGCATTTAGGTAGGGCTCATGCCAAGCATATATATACCGTACTGGATTCTAAATTAAAGTCTGTTGAATGGGAAAGAGACGTAGATGTTATAGTGCATGAGTCTCTAAAGTTTCAGGACTAGTGCCAAGAGGCTATAGCTAAAGCAAATGGAGTAATATGAAATGTAACTAGGACAATCCAAAATAAAACAAGAAGTATCATAATATGCTCGTACAAGACTGTGGTTAGGCCCCATCTAGAATACTGTGCCCAGATCTGGTACCCTTACATGTTGGGAGATATAGAAGCCCTGGAAGAGGTTCAGAGGTGGGCCAGTAGATTAATGCTGAGCTTCAAAACCCTTAGCTGTCACAATAGGCTCAGAGCTGGGCCCTTTTACTCCAGAAAAATGTAGTCTTTGGGGTGCCTTGACTGACTAGACTGTCCAGGTAGACAGATTATTTGAATTAAATAAATTAGAGAGAATGAGGAGACTTGCATAAAATGTTATGTAAGTATAGAACTAGGTTAGGTGTCAGGTGGATTTTATTTTTGCAGAGGGTCATTGACCGTTGACAGGTTGCTGGCTCATGCATTGAGTGCGATTTGCTACAAATGGTCAAAAGGGAGGTGCATTAGCTCCTGGAGGAGGCTGATGCCACTGCGTGCAAAAGGTAGGTGGACTGTTGGGTAATGTACCTCCTGGTCACTGTTATCTCCTGGAACTTACTTTTAATAACCTTTGGGAGTCGGAGAGGAATTTCCCAGAATTCCTTTTTCCCTGACTAAGCCTAGGGATTTTTTAGCTGCTTTTTTGCCTCGTCCAGGAGATTACTTGGCTGGCAGTGAGTGAGGAGCATTGAAGGTCATGTTGCCTAATTGCAGCACAACTTGATGGACCAGCTGGTCTTTTTCTATCCATCTTTTTCCTATGTTTGTATGTATCTGATGGTCTTATTTCCTTTTCATCTCTGAGACAAAGAATGGTGATTTCATTTTGCATATTATCTTTAATCCTAAAATTGGAATATGTTTACTCATGCTTTTTAAAAAATATTATCATAAAATTGAACCAGATAACTAATTAAAAGAAAAGGTGAAACTGCTATCCATCTTCACACTAGCTGCCACTGAGCAGTAGCGTGTTAGTTTTTCATTAGCAGATTCAGTTATGTTTGAAATTTACACAGCCATTGTGCCCATTCTTCAGAACCTACTACAGTAGATCTTTGGTAATGAGCACTTTCAGCTTTACACTGGTGATATAATTAAATCTGATGATGGATCATCCCCAGAGTGCTGTGGTGCCTAATGGCCTCAGTGATGCAAAAAATAAACACCTGATCGAGTACAAACCATTCAGCTCTTTCTTCAGTCTTTCAAGAAAAACTGTAGCAAAGGAATTGTAAAGATAGATGAGCTGTACATCAGGATACAGAATACCTTTCACGCAATGTTTTTTATAATTAGGAAACCAAAGGTGCCATGGTCCATAATGCAGAACATCACTGAAGTTGTAAACAGTAAAAGAGATGAGAGGAGCTCTTACTGGAAATATTCTGGATGTACTCCCTTTATAAGGGAGCTCAAAAATTCTGCAAAAAGTTTTACAGTCTTTGAGGGTTCAGTTCACCTCCCACGCCGGGACATGTTGGGCTCCACATATTAATTCCCATGCTACTAGACCCCTCCACCATTCCCCTTCTGAAGTGGGGAGCCATGTTAGGGCAGATGGAAGAAACTGACAGTGAAAACCAAGACCCAGTATGTCTGGGTCCCGACCTAATTCCCAGTCCTTCCACTACATCTGCCAGACTTACTCAGATTTTGGGACCCAAGTGTTTACTTCCCTTTTAAACACCTGAATTTATTCCACATCTACAGCCTTTGGGGCAGTGCATTCTACATTCTCACAACCCTTCGTGCCAAGATTTTTATCTGGATTTATGTGTAAGTGGCTTAGTTTTAATTTTATGATTACTTACCCTTGTTCTGGGTTCCCCTACTAGATGGAAGAATTGTTTCCTATTTACTCTGTCAAATCCCTTCTGTCCCTTCCGTATTTTACACACCTCAATCAAATTACCCCTTCACCTACTTATCTCCAGGAAATATAACCCAACGTTATTAAGTCTCTCACTGTAGCTCAACCCCTTTGCCCAGGTATCATCCCAGTGGATAACTGCGCAAATTTCTCCAAGGCCAGTGAATCTTTGTCAAGTTCGGTCACCAAAACTGAGCACCTTGTTCTAAATGAGATGTGACCGGTGATCTGCACAACCACATTAGCTCTTCCTTGATTTTATATTGACATCAAATCACCAACGCACACCTTAGGATCCATGTGACAGAATGAATTGCTTTGGTTGGTCACTAATAACAATATAGGTGGAAAGGAGGTTCACTTTGCCAAAGGTATAAGAGGTCATATTTTTTCACCCTCAAACCAGAAGATTTTGGAAGGAAAGTGGATATTAAAGGAAGTTTTAAAATGCTTAAGAAGCAGGCCTTCTTCGCCAAGAGGAAAAGCTGGAAGTTAAGAAATGTTAAGTATTTAATCTGACAGAAGTAAACTTGTAAAGTGTATTAAACTGTTATAAAACTGGTGGAGTCCCTGAGTACAGAGAGTAAATTATCTGTAAAGAAATAGGGGACAAAATTTGGTTCCTTTGCGCCTCCTGTTAGCACCAGTTAGCGCCGGGGGGGTGCTAACCCTCAAAGACTGTAAAACTTTTTGCAGAATTTTTGAGCTCCCTTATAAAGGAGAGCCCTTCTCATCTCTTTTACTGTTAGGTGCCACTAATGCCTCCTGCGAAATTCAGCTGGAGGTTAGCGGTGGCGGTAGCCGGTAGCGTCCCGTGGCGCTGCGCCGCTAGCGATGACATCATCGCAGTGCGCAGCACCCCGCTCGCGCCCCGGCTGCAAACCTGGGTTGCGCCCCCGACCTATTGCCACACGATATGTCCGACAGGGTCAGAGTAGCGTTTTTGCAGCCGCGGCGGCAGTATTTAAAGGGACAGGTGTCGGGCGGCCATTTTTTCTCTGGCCGCCTGCCAGTACCTGCCCCCGTTCCCCTCTTTTATTCGGGGTGCCGGCCTCAATTGCTCAGCCCGGCCCTCCTGTTGAGGGCCAGGCTGTTTTCCTGGCACCCTGCTCCCCGGTAGTCCAGCAGGGCAGCGGTGCGTGCTGTGCTAGGCCCCTCCCCTTTAATCAGGGGAGGGAGGACTACAATACCGCAGTGCTACGTGCCAACGCGCATGGCGCTGTTGCGCGTAGCACTGAGATATTCACTGGTAGCGCCCCAGGAAGGAGTGGGGAGCGCTTCCAGTAGCGCCCTGCCTCCTGCTTGGGATGCTACCACTGAATTTACGGTGCAGCGGCGCTAACTTTTTCAGGGCGCTAAAAGTAGCGCCCTAGCGAAGTTAGCACCCCAAAGGGGGCGCCACCAAATTTTTCCCCATAGTGTTTGTGCAATTAGCTACGGTAGGATGAGAAAATGATGACTGAAGAAAGAAGACTAGAACCAAGGACAGCAACTAGCCACAGGCATTCCCAGAGGTGACGTTGAGCACCCCAGAGGAAATAAGAACATAACATAAGAAATAGGAGCAGGAGTCGGCCATTTGGCCCTTCGAGCCTGCTCCGCCATTCAATAAGATCATGGCTGATCTTCTACATCACCTCCACTTTCCTGAACTATCCCCATATCCCTTGATTCCCATAATATCCAAAAACCTATCGATCTCTGTCTTTAATATACTCAACGACTGAGCCTCCACAGTCCTCTGGGGTAGAGAATTCCAAAGATTCACCACCCTCTCAGTGAAGAAATTTCTCCTCATCTCAGTCCTAAATGGCTGACCCCTTATTCTGAGATGGTAACCCCTGGTTCTAGACTTCCCAGCCAGGGGAAACTTCCTCCCTGCATCTACCATGTAAGAACTTTGTATGTTTCAATGAGATCACCTCTCATTCTTCTAAACTCTAGAGAATATAGGCCTAGTCTACTCAATCTGTCCTCATAGGACAATCCCTCCCATTCCCAGGAACCAGTCTGGTGAACCTTTGTTGCAGTCCCTCTATGGCAAGTATATCCTTCCTTAGGTAAGGAGAACAAGGCCGCAAAATCCTGCTCCTTTATGCCTGCCATTAGCGCCTCCAGGGGTGCTAACAGGGTGCAAAGGACTTATCGCCCGGGCGGGAAACGCCCCCCGAGAAATTCGGCGGGGCGCTACTGAGGCGCTAGCTGATAGCGCTGCGCCCCCGCCAGTAGCGCCCAGGGCCACTGTGCCACCGGCGATAACGTCATCGCTGTCTGCCGTGACCCCTTACTGCCCCGTGGCAGAAATTTAGCTGTGCCATGCGAGGCTGCCACGGGTGATGTCAGCGCCAGCCTCACGGGTCGCGAAACGGGCCGATCTCCGCTCGCAGGGCGCAAATTCAAGGGAGGTGCAGCTGCGACCCAAGCCGCCATTTTACTTTTTTTGGCCGACCTCCAAGTCGGATCTCCAAGTCGACCCTCCATGGCGGCCCTTGGTGTGGTCCGTGGCCGCCATCGTGCAGCTTGGCACCGCGTCTTGGTGCCGGGCTGCAGCAATGGCACCACGCTGCCCTGTTGGCTAGTGTGGGCCATTGGAGGCTCTGCAGAATGTGCAGCCGCCCTCCCCTTTAACAGAAGGGGAAGGGCGCTGATATGCGTCAGCCCTACATGGTGCGGCCATGTAGCGCTCTGGCGCAACTGCGCTTTGCGCCCCGACACCGCCCCGAGAGGAAGTGGAGTGCCTGAGATGGCGCTCTGCCTCCTCGTTGGGGCTGTAAGCCGAATTTAGCGGCCGGGGCGGTACTTCCAGTATTACCAGTAATACACTGAAAGCAAACTGTAAACGTAACCTTGCTCAGCTATTGTAGTCTTGCATATTGAATGTAGTTCCATTAATACTGTTATAAAGCTTAGAGAAAAACAGCTCACACTGAGATAGATACATTTAATACTATACTGTGGCGGAGCCACTAAGGGACTCCGATCAATTGTATATAATTCCCTTTAATAATATGTTAGCTACAGCCTGAGTCTGTATCTTTGTTTTCACTGTTTACATGTACAGAGCGCGATCACTTTAATAGCGCGGGTAAACGCGATGATGTCACGCCGTTCATCACATGATCCCCCACCGGCGGGAAAAACGTGATGATGTCATGATGTCAGCCACGGGACCGCCCTACAGTCCTCGTGGAGCCTCCAAACTGACTAGACCTATATTCGATGTTCTCCTGTAGTTATCCGTTAAACTCTGTTAGTTTTCAGTAAACCTCGTTTATTTGATCGCCTGAGTGGACCTCAGTCTTTTGGATAGTAACTAGACATTCCTACATTGGTGACCCCGACTTTTGCGAATGGTTTTCGCAGAAGTTACTGAACATGGAATTGAACGCCGTTGCTTTGAAGCTACCACAGTTCTGGGAGCAACAGCCAGCCACGTGGTTCATCCAGGCTGAAGCCCAGTTCGCAATCAGGAACATCGTTGCAGATCAGACCCGTTACTATCACGTGGTCTCCACCCTCAACAGCGCAACAGCCTCGCGGATCGTCAGCCTGCTTGGTAATCCACCAGAAGATCGCAAGTATGAAACGATAAAGGCGCAGTTGTTACAGGTCTTCGGGCTCACAAAGTCGGAGTGCGCCCGCCGGCTGCTCAATATGCCCGGCCTCGGGGACTCCAAGCCGTCCGAGCTCATGAGCCAAATGCTCATGCTCCTGGGCTCTGAACCGGAATGCTTCCTCCAGGGAGCTATTCCTCAGCCAGCTACCGGAGCAAGTTCAGGCTGTCCTAGCCAGGTCGGAAGTCACAGACTGTGCAGAGCTGGCTGCCGATGCGGACAAGATCTTCGCGGTGACACAGCAGTACTGCGCTGCCACGAGGAGCCCATCCCCCACAGACGCTGCTCCAGCCCCTCAACCTGCGGGGTTGTGCTTCTACCACGCCCGTTTTGGCGCGAAAGCAAGATGCTGACGCCCTCCCTGCAGCTTTTCGCTCAAAAAAAACCAGCAGCCACCCTGTCGAAAAAGGACCAGTTATAACGAGCGCACTGCGGCTGCGATGGCAATCGGTAGTTCGGGAAAACTCCTCTTCATCAACGACTCCCTATCTGGTCGACGTTTCCTCTGCGACACCGGGGCGCAGTGTAGCATCCTACCTGCGTCAAATCTTGATCTACAAGCCGGGGGGGCACGGCCCCTCCCTCCAGGCGGCTAATGGCGGGGCCATTCGGACCTTCGGAAGCCGGCGGGTACAGGTGTGCTTCGGCAGCCAGCGGTTTTACTGGGATTTCATCACGGCCAAAGTCTCCCAAGCCATCCTCGGGCGGATTTTTTGTGCGCCAACGGCCTCCTGGTGGATGTACGGCACCGCCGGTTGATCAATGCGGCCACTTTTCACTCCATCCCGTGCCACCGCGGTAGCACCGTGGCGCGCACTGTCTCCTGCGCGTCCCCACCTCCGGATGACTTCACTCAGCTCCTCGGAGATTACCCAGACCTGACCAGACCCACTTTCTCTTCCACGGCCACGAAACATGGTGTCGAACATCACATCACCACTACTGGCTCCCTGGTCTACGCACGGGCCCGGCGCCTCGAACCTGGCAAGCTCGCGGCTGCGAAAGCAGAGTTCGACACGATGGAGCGGCTAGGGATTATTCGCCGGTCGAATAGTCCCTGGTCTTCGCCTCTCCACATTGTTCCGAAACCTGGCGGCGGATGGTGGCCTTGCGGCGACTACCGACGCCTGAACGACGCCACTACTCCTGATCGGTACCCGATCCCTCATATTCAGGATTTCTCTGCCCATTTGGCGGGAAATACCATTTTTTCAAAAGTCGACCTTGTCCGTGGCTACCACCAGGTCCCTGTACACCCGTAAGACATCCCGAAAACTGCAGTCATCACCCCATTCGGCCTGTTTGAATTTCTGCGGATGCCATTTGGATTGAAGAATGCTGCACAGGCTTTCCAGCGCTTGATGGACTCCGTGCTTCGGGACCTCAAGTTTCTATTCGTCTACCTCGACGACATCCTCATCGCCAGCCCTAATAAAGAGGAGCACATCTGCCATTTGCGCACCCTCTTTAGACGCCTCAGTCAACACGGCTTGACCATCAACCCGGCCAAGTGCCAGTTCGGCCTGCAGCAGATTGATTTCTTAGTCCATCGCATCACATCGGACGGCGCAATTCCCCTGCAAACGAAGGTGGAGGCAGTTACTTCGTTCCCGCGCCCGCAGAACATCAAGGCCCTGCAGGAGTTCCTCGGGATGGTAAATTTTTATCACCGGTTCATCCCTAATGCAGCTCTGCTCATGCAGCCCCTGTACGAGGCCCTCAAGGGCAAGTCCGGCAAGGATCCGATTAGCTGGACAGTCGACATGGACCGGGCGTTCGTCGACACAAAAGGCGCTTTAGCCAACGCAACCATGCTGGCACACCCGCTGCCAAGTGCCACAATGGCCCTTACCACCGACGCGTCAGGCTACGCCATCAGCGCAGTGCAGGAACAGTGGGTGCATGGGACGTGGCAACCGCTGGCGTTTTTCAGCCGTCAACTATGGCGAAATGAACGGAAGTACAGCACGTTCGACCGGGAGTTGCTGGCCCTTTTTCTGGCCAGCCGCCATTTCCGGTTCTTGCCAGAGGGACGTCCGTTCACGGCTTTTGTGGACCATAAGCCACTAACGTTCACTATGGCCAAGACCGCCGAACCGTGGTCAGCTCGGCAACAACGTCAGTTGACGTTTATCTCAGAATTCACCACTGACATTCAGCATGTGTCCGGTAAAGACAACTTGGTGGTGGATTGCCTCTCCCGCGCGACCATTCATGCAGTCCAGCTCGGCATCGACTATGCCCTCATGGCTGCGGATCAAGCCTCGGATCCAAAAGTCCAATCTTACAGAACCAACCCCTCTAGCCTCCAAGCGGCCAACGTCAAATTTCATGCCGCGGGCACTACACTGCTCTACGACGTCTCCGTAGGAGATCCTCGCCCTATCGTCCCGGTCGCCTGGCGCCAAAACGTTTTTGACGCCATACACGGGTTGTCGCACCCTGGCATGAAGGCCTCGCAATGGCTGATGTCGTCCAAATTCGTGTGGCGGGGCATGCACATGGATGTTCGTGACTGGGCCAACACCTGCGTGGTCTGCCAAAAGGCCAAGGTGCAGTGTCACGTCAAGGCTCCATTGGCCACTTTCGCTGTTCCAGAACGTAGGTTTGATCATGTGCATGTGGACCTGGTGGGGCCACTTCCACCTTCGCACGGGTTTACTCATCTTCTTACAATGGTGGACCGCACCACTCGATGGCCGGAGGCGGTTCCTTTGTCATCCACCACTTCCGCAGACGTCGCCAGGGCATTCATCTCCTCTTGGGTCGCCCGTTTCGGGGTACCGGCGGACATCTCGTCGGATCGTGGGCCGCAGTTTTCTTCGGAGCTCTGGAACGCTGTGGCTCAGGGGCTTGGCGTCAAGCTACATCGCACCACTTCCTACCATCCACAGGCGAACGGCCTGTGCGAACGATTCCACAGGTCACTCAAGGCCGCACTGCGAGCCAGCCTTCACGGCGCGGGCTGGGTGGACAGGCTTCCATGGGTTCTTCTGGGTCTTCGTACGGCGCCTAAAGAAGATCTTCAACCGTCCACGGCGGAGCTCGTATATGGCCAGCTGCTACGCGTACCAGGGGATTTCCTTCCGACTCCAACAGAGCCATGGTCCGCATCTCAGCAGCTCATCAGACACCAGGAGGCGGCCAGAAGTTTCGCTCCAGTGCCTACGTCACATCATGGCTTGCAGAGCTCCCACATCCCAGCTGAGCTGAAGAACGTCAACTATGTGTTTATCCGCCACGACGCTCATCGGGACCCACTCAAACCCCCTTACACTGGTCCTTTCCGCGTGATAGAGCCGGGAGACAAATCTTTTTCGGTCGATGTCGGAGGTAAACCGGACCACATTTCAGTTGACCGGTTGAAGCCGGCTCACTTGGACCTTGACCGTCCAGTCAAGATCGCACAACCGCCGAAACGTGGCCGACCGCCCACAGTCGCCGTGCCAGATCAAATGCAACCGCCCGCCAGCTCGCCCGCCGTCCATCAGCTTCCACTTCAAGGCTACAGAAGTCGATCTGACAGGCTTGTCAGGCCTCCTCGCCATTTTACTTTTGCTATTAAAGACAATTCTGGGGGGGCGCATGTGGCGGAGCCACTAAGGGACTCCGATCAATTGTATATAATTCCCTTTAATAATATGTTAGCTACAGCCTGAGTCAGTGGCCTAGAAATTGGGTTTTGGCGCAGCAACGGCTTTAGCGCCGGAAGTTAGTGCCGGAGCTAAGTCGCGCTGGTCGGGCCAAAAATTCACTACTTCTGCGCCCAAACGGCTGCCGGCGCTGCTGAAAGCTGTTAGCGCCTGAAAACTGGCGCTATGCGCTGAATTTCGGCGCTATTCCGGCGCTGCGGCGCCCGCTGCGGTGCGGCAGGTTCGGGAAGTGCAGGCCTCCTCCTTCCCTTAAGGAGGACCTGCCTGCACCCGGCCGCGGCCCGCGATAATCTTATTAAAAATGAGCCCGGCACCTCGGACAAGTGCCGGGCTTGCTTCTGTTCCGGGGGGGGGGCGGGGGGAAGTCCGGGGAGGGAGCTGCGGCCAGGCGGGCGGCGGGAAAGCGGCCGGCCGCCGCGGGGCCTTTAAAGCGCCGGCGCAAACTTGTGCAATGCACCTCTGCCAGAACGTTGCTTGCGGCTGCCACGGGCGAGGCGGCCGCAAGTCAATTTCCCAGTTCGGGCGGGTTACCATGGCAACCGGGACGCTGCGCACACCGATGACGTCATCGGTGCCGGCGCAGTGCTACCGGTCTACCGCGGCGGAAGGGCCCCAGGCAATTTAGGCGCCAGCGCCAATTGCAGCGCTAGGCCCTCTAGCGCCGCAAAATCGGCGCTAAGGGCACTGAATTTCTAGGCCAGTATCTTTGTTTTCACTGTTTACATGTACAGAGCGCGATCACTTTAATAGCACGGGTAAACGCGATGATGTCACGCCGTTCATCACGTGATCCCCCACCGGCGGGAAAAACATGATGACGTCATGACATCAGCCACGGGACCGCCCTAGCAGTCCTCGTGGAGCCTCCGAACTGACTAGACCTATATTCGATGTTCTCCTGTAGTTATCCGTTAAACTCTGTTAGTTTTCATTAAACCTCGTTTATTTGATCACCTGAGTGGACCTGTCTTTTGGATAGGAACTAGACATTCCTACAATACTATATTTAATATATTATATTTGTGCCTGTAATGATTTAAACTGTCCATTAGCAATATGTTCCTAGGTATATATTCAAATTCTCAATGTTTACCCTTATAGTAGTGTTAATTGTGTTATCATCGATATGCCAAAACATTAATATTAGTTAATGCATCATCTTTGGTGACACTGGCAATTAGTCGTTAGTCACGTCACTCAGTAATATATTGCGTCCCCCTAGTGATTGATCGCAATATTTGAGGTTAGGTAATTTAGCATGATTCCAAGGCAAGCTACATTTTAGGCATCTTATAACCTCAGATGTAAATGGTAAACCACTGACGCAACTTTCTGATGTAGAATTATAGGAAAGGGGCATTTTTCCCATACGCTTTGAGTAATGGGTCTAGAAATTGGTCAGCGCAGCACAAGTTTTTCGGGTGCTGCTTGGACTATTAAGGCGTCAAAGTGGCAAGAAGGAAGTGTGCTAACCACCACATTGATTAAGGAAGCTGCGATGTTGGAAGGAATACCCATTGGCACAATGGAAATAGCCCCTGCCACTTCTGGCATTTCCCACAGGAAGCAGCACCAGATGTATAATACATCCACTGCATTATATGCAGGGTGGGAAAACAGCTGTAAGTGCATCGTTTGGATTTGAACTCCCGGGTGGAGGGAGTTAAAATTCCCCCTTGTGAGAGTAAAACTTGAGTTCCAACTCCTTCCAATGATTTCCTGGAAAAAAAGTATCATTCTTCTCTGAGTGTCTTATCAGGTGTCTGAGTTCATGATTGTCCTTCAGTGCCTCTGCAAAGCTGCAATTGAGCATCATCTCTTTTCCTGTGCTTTTGACATCACAGAATCTTGTCTAACATCCTGCCAGCTTCTTTTATTGCTAGAGATCACATTTAATAGCTTAGTGACCAATTTCTAAAATGCTTTACAAATGCAACGATTTGCTTGATTCATGGTGACCGTCCTTATCGGCACCTCTCCACAATAAGTTTGACTTCCTGGATCTGTAAATCTTGTTTTTTCTTGCCTTGGGTGAAAGATGTAATTTTGTATAATTTTATTACTGTGTTGCCATTTACAATGGTTAAACCACTTAATTTCTCTCTGATTATCCCAATTACTGAAACATGGTTTGACTGAATAGTTTAATTTATTGATAACACTAAATTAGCATGCAAGAACGTGGCATACTACTGTTGTGATGGTAACTATCCTTCTTCACTGTATAATTACTATTAAATAGCCTTAAATTCCATAGACATGATAGGAATCATTTTGCAAGCACTGTTCCTGGTGAGGACTCTCGTTAGACAGGAGTACAGGTTGCAGCATTGTTTCTTAGTGTTATAGACCTATCTCCAACATACACACCTGGTGAGGCTCTACACAGAAAGTGACATTTCCAAAAATTACCGCAGATTGTTCTGGAGCATGCCGTTCAGGTTAGTGTGGTTGTCACTTGATCCATAAGACACTCAAAAGTTATTAATTCCCAGGAATCCGAGTAGGATAATAGTTACCTAATGATCCTGAAATTGTGGTCTCCCTGACGGCGTACTCTCAGAGTATGCCATCGTAATCCATTTGAAAGGTCCCGCAACTTCCGGGTTTCCGCATGTGCTTGTGCAAGCATGAGATCCAGAACTTGTGATCTGTCAAGGTACATAGAAACATAGAAACATAGAAACATAGAAGATAAGAGCAGGAGTAGGCCATTCGGCCCCTCGAGCCTGCACCGCCATTTAATGAGATTATGGCTGATCATCCAAATTCAGTACCCTGTCCCTGCCTTCTCCCCATATCCCTTTAGCCTTAAGAAATATATCTAACTCCTTCTTGAATATATTTAATGAATTGGCCTCAACTGCCTTCTGTGGTAGAGAATTCCACAGGTTCACCACTCTCTGGGTGAAGAAATTCCTCCTCATCTCTGTCCTAAATGGCTTACCCCTTATCTTTAGACTGTGACCCCTGGTTCTGGACTCCCCCGCCATCGGGAACATCCTTCCTGCATCTAGTCTGTCTAGTCCTGTTAGAATTTTATAGGTTTCAATGAGGTCCCCTCTCATTCTTCTAAACTCCAGCGAATATAAGCCCAATCGACCCAGTCTCTCCTCATACGTCATTCCTGCCATCCCAGGTATCAGTCTGGTGAATCTTCGCTGCACTCCCTCCATGGCAAGAACATCCTTCCTCAGATAAGGCAACCAAAACTGCACACAATACTCAAGATGTGGTCTCACCAAGGCCCTGTACAACTGCAGCAAGACATCCTTGCTCCTGTACTCGAATCCTCTCGCTATGAAGGCCAACATACCATTTGCCTTCTTAACCGCCTGCTGCACCTGCATGCTTACCTTCAGCGACTGGTGCACAAGGACACCCAGGTCTCGTTGCACTTCCCCTTCTCCCAATCTATTGCCGTTCAGATAAGAATCTGCCTTCCTGTTTTTGCCACCAAAGTGGATAACCTCGCATTTATCCACATTATACTGCATCTGCCATGCATCTGCCCAATCACCCCGGACAGATCATCCGAACCACATGGAAAATCAGTATTGCTGGCACGGAGTTGGGCTATTCGGCCAACAACTGCCCAGCAATTGCCCACGAAACTCTTACCGCTGGTAAAAGCCTTAAATTAAACATTTAAAAATCAAAAATTATGCACATACACTTTAAATGAGTTTATGCAAATATTGGCCCGGATTAAGATGTTTAAGATTATTTATCAAAAATTTTTATTTTTATTGCAGTTGGTGCAATGAAGGGACTTATGAATAAAATTGCAATTCAGTACATTTATATTTATTAGAATTTTGTACTTTGTATAATTATTTGAAGATTCCATTTCATATCATTAGGAAATTCCCTTCATAAATGATTGCAATGGAATCCTCCGTTGTGATTGGAGGACCGGGCCCACGTCATCCCAGGGACGCTTCCAAACCGCCTGCGTCCCTGGAATCCGTGGGCCTTTACGCTGCTGCATTGCCGGAGGCCCGAGACCGGAACTCTACACAGCCTGGGCGCCTGGAGGTTGGTTCATAAAGGTTTAGCGGATCAAGAGGTACTCCGGAGGTACTGACCACAATTTCTAGCCCAATAATTTTTGATTGTCTCTCACCCATTTGCTGGTAAATGCTTGCATGAAATCATTAATTGACAGTAATAATAAGTGTTTTACTACAAAATTGTTCGGATTTCGATAGTTCTCTCAAAATCATGTTAAACTTCCATTCTTTCCCTTTATACAAAGATCAAAGCAACATCCGTATACTTAAGCTGTAAAGTTACTTGGGCATCATTAACATCTTTTTAACATTTCCATCGGCATCTGTTGCAGAGGTAACCTCGGTGACTAATGATCTGTTGATGACGGTTCATTAACAGTCCATTTAATGTTCTGAGGTTTCTGTTCATCAAAGATCTGAAGAACTGCAGGAAACAATGGAATTTCATAATAACGCTTTGTTTTTAAAAGCTAGACAGAGATTTAAAGCTACATAGGAACAAACATAGCGAGCATTCAGAACATTGGGTGAAATTCAACATCTGCAGGAACGCAAAACAGATGATGGCGTATTGGCCTCCCGTTATACATGCCTTCCTTTTCCTTTCCTGCCGAAGTTGAATTGCATCCCTATTATATTCTGGCACAGGCACGATGGGCCGAAAGGCCTCCTTCTGGGCAGTATCATTCTATGATTCTAGTCCTCTGTATTCTTGTTAACTCAGCCACCTCAGTAGAAAAGGTATTGTTTGGAGTAATTTGAGGAGAAAGGTGTACCATTTCCTGCACCACCACTATCTGTTTGAAGACAGGTTCCAGCCAACAAAATTATTGATGCCCTCACAAAAAATGTTCCTTCTAAATGGGGACAACACCTTTGTCCATGAGCACCAGCACTTCTCTGGTGCCACAATGGTCATCTGGTATGTTGTTGGAAGGGACCAGACTGCCCATGCACTCTTTTTAGAATAAAGAAGTTCAACCATTTGGATTTAGGGGCTGGATATACATATCTAAACCAGTGGTTTTGCCACATATGATTATGCAGAAATGCAAGTCCCTTGTAGACAAAAAAATGCTAAATCCACATATTCAAAAAAGTGATACCCTTCACACACAAAAATGTGAGACCCCCTCATACATAAAAAGTGAAGTCTCCAAGAAGGAACCAAGTAATAACTGCATGGCTTTAAAAACAGAGGCCCGGACTTTCCACTAGGTTGCGTTGGTAATTCGCCCAAAATCAGCCAAACCACACAAAAGATCGAGGAATTTCAAACGCAAATTACGTCCAGCGCAAATTAAGTTTCCACGATCTTTTGCACTGGTTTCAATAACATTGCGCTGGAAGCCGGATCCGTCCACAAAACTGACCACGCCCCCAGATCAAATTAAGCACCATGGTGAGTTTCCACTAATTGCACCCGTTTGCGGGCCTTCGAAGAGGCTCTTAAAATTAAGCTATTTTTAGGCGCTAGGGCACCGTTTAAAAGCTTTAAATTTTTTAAAAATTTACTGTGACATTGACTACTGTACAGCAATGTAACTAGTAAATGGGTCTGTATGGTTTTAAAGTCATTTTCAGTTATTTAAAATTGGGTTACTCACAGGTGGTGGGCTAGTAACTCTGATTAAAAATGCTTATTTTTTGTGATAAACTCATTTTCACCTGCAATAATAAAATTGCACCAGGTTACCACTCAAGTATATCATGGAATATTTTTAATGCACTTTTTAAAAATTATGTTCTAAAGCACTGCCCGATTGAGCCAGTTCATGAAAATTTTACGTTCGGCAATATGCAAATGATTTTAAGCGGAAACTTGAGCAAAAAATTCACTTTGCAAAACTAGCGCAATTTTTAGAGCAATTTGCGCCCAGATCACTTGTTGCGCCCAAAGCAGAAACTCTTGGCCTAGAGTGCTTTTATTTTGGAACTGAGCTACGGATTATGCAATCTGTATTTCCATTGATGTTATCAATTACTTGGATAGACTAATTGCACTAAACTTTTTGCAGTTCATGGTAGCGTTTAGTCATAAATAAAGTTGCATAAATACAAATGCAGCCCATAAACAATTACTATCTACTTTTAATTCAATGTCGCTCATTTTAAATTATCTCATACTTCCATTTTTATCACTAAATTCCTACTTTGCTATTACATGTTTGCTCTATTTGAATTATTAGATAATTCTATTTTTAACACAAAAACTATTTCAAATTATCAAGAGTAGACTATATACTCAAATAAGAGGTTTGATAGAGCACAGGAGATAATCCTAGATTCTATAAACACTTGCATGTAACAGTCATGTAATTGGTCAAACAATAACAGAATACAAGTCTAAGGTTAACTAAAATATTACATACCCAAAGCAAAGCAACTGATCATTTTATTCAGGGAAGCTATTATTTTCCACAACTAGAGTAAACACAACAAGCCACCTTAGAGTAAGCTTAGTCCAACAAAGCTCTTTTACATGACATTATTAAATATTATTTGCTCATGGAGAGTCAGAATATTTGATATTTTATAACAATAACCTGAAGGAAAAAAGATTGCAGGGCTACAGGGAAAGGGCAGGGGAGTGGGACTAGCTGAAGTGCTCTTGGAGAGAGCCTGGATGGGCCTAATAGCCTCCTTCTGTGTTGTAACCATTCTATGATTCTCTGATGCTATGTCATGAGAGGCAAAACATCAGGGCTACTAACTTACAGTGGAATGAATAAGTCAAATGGAATTCGGGGATGTATACTGGGACTTTGGGAATTGAATTCCACAACTTTGTCCATGATTCTATGAAACAAGTAAGTGAGTGGCACCTTCTATGTATATAAATCGGTACATCTGTCTGTCTGTCTGTCATTCTGTCTGTCTGTCATCGCGTGTGCGTCTGTCGGGTATGCGCTCGAAAGTTATAGGGCGTACCTACGCGCGCGTTACCTCCAAAGAAAGCTTACGCTTCCGAGACGGTTTTAAGCATATTTACGTTTCGGCCGGGCTAAAATCGCGCCCGCGGTATCCCAAAAACCTTAACATTCCGCTCATTAGCATCTCATTATCCGCTCATTAGCGACAGAGTGACCTCAAGCTCGACCAATCGTACGCCGGGTTGCTGGCGTGTGCCGCCGGGCCAATCGGTGTGTGTGTGGCCGGGCCTTATCGTTCTGAACCGAGGTGAGTCGCCGCCATCTTGATTCCAAACTTTTCCTTTCTTTTTCCCACTTTCTGCGTCTTAAAAAAAAACGTTGCTTTTAAAACACATATTGTTTTTCAAAAAAATGATTTAGAAAGTAATTAACTTATCTAATCTCATTAATTTTCCTACCTTTCCCCGTTTTTCCAGGTAGGCCTAGAAGCCTCGGCGTCTCCTCTGCACCCACGCTCGAGCTCGGCACCTCCCGGCCCCACTAGAAGGCTGGAGGGCCGAGCCTCAGCCCAGCGCCGCTAGGGTGCGCGCGCAGCAGGAGCTGAGACGCGGCGTCTCTCTCTGGCTCGGCCGGGAGGGCGGGGCATGCTGAGCGTCAAGCGTCACCCTGGCAACGGGCCCCCCAGCCGTCCCGCACAGCCGCAATCGGCGGTCTTCACCTCGGGGGGGGCGCGACCCTCGGGGGGGGCGAGACCCTCGGGGGGGCCGCGACCCTCGGGGGGGGCGCAACACACGGGGGGCCGCGACCCTTGGGGGGGCGCCAAGCGTCACCATGGCAACCGGCCCCCCGGCCGTCTCGCACAGCCGCAATCGGCGGTCTTCACCATGGGGGGGGGGCGCGACACGGGGGGGGCGCGCGACCCGGGGGCGGCGCGACCCTCGGGGGGGGCCGCGACCCTCGGGGGGGCGCGACCCACGGGGAGGTGCCGCGACCCTCGGGGGGGGCCCGCGACCCTCGGGGGGGGGCCGCGACCCTCAGGGGGGCCCACCGCCCTCCCCCCTCCCCTCCCCCCCCTCCCCCCTCCCCTTCCCCCCTTCCCCCCTCCCCCCTCCCCTTCCCCCCCTCCCCCCTCCCCTTCCTGCCTCCCCCCTTCCATTCCCCCCCTCTCCACCCCTTCCCTTCCCCCCCTACCCACCCCTTCCCTTCCCCCCCTCCCCCTTCCCTTCCCCCCTCCCTTCCCCCCGCCCCCTCCCTTCCCCCCTTCCCTTCCCCCCCACCCTCCCTTCCCCCCCTCCCCCCTCCCCGCCTCCCCTCCCTCCCCCCTCCCCTTCCACCCCCTTCCCCCCTCCCCCCTTCCCTTCCCCCCTGTCTCCCCCCTTCCCTTCCCCCCCTCCCCCTTCCCTTCCCCCCTCCCCCTTTCCCTTCCCCCCCTCCCCCCTCCCTCCCCCTTTCCTCCCTCCACCCCTCCTCCCTCCCCCCTCCCCCCTCCTCCTCCCTCCCCCCCTCCTCCCTCCCCCCCGCCAGTCGCTCTCTCTCTCTCTCTTCCAACAACAACATGCCCTCGAAAAAGCCTCAGCACCACCGGGCACTTCAGCTAGTCTATATATATAAATCGGTACTTCTGTCTGTCTGTCTGTCTGTCATTCTGTCTGTCATTCTGTCTGTCATCGCCTGTGCGTCTGTCGGGCTATGCGCTCGAAAGTTACAGGGCGTACCTACGCACGCGTTACCTCCAAAGAAAGCTTACGCTTCCGAGACGGTTTTAAGCGTATTTACGTTTCGGCCGGGCTAAAATCGCGCCCGCGGTATCCCAAAAACCTTCAACGTTCCGCTCATTAGCATCTCATTATCCGCTCATTAGTGACAGAGTTACCTCAAGCTCGACCAATCGTACGCCGGGTTGCTGGCGTGTGCCGCCGGGCCAATTGGTGCGTGTGTGGCCGGGCCTTATCGTTCTGAACCGAGGTGAGTCGCCGCCATCTTGATTCCAAACTTTTCCTTTCTTTTTCCCGCTTTCTGCGTCTTAAAAAAAACGTTGCTTTTAAAACACATATTGTTTTTTAAAAAAATGATTTAGAAAGTAATTAACTTATCTAATCTCATTAATTTTCCTACCTTTCCCCGTTTTTCCAGGTAGGCCTAGAAGCCTCGGCGTCTCCTCCGCACCCACGCCCGAGCTAGGCACCTCCCGGCCCCACTCGAAGGCTGGAGGGCCGAGCCTCAGCCTAGCGTCACTAGGGTGCGCGCGCAGCAGGAGCTGAGATGCGGCGTCTCTCTCTGGCTCGGCCGGGGGGCGGGGCTTGCTGAGCGTCAAGCGTCACCCTGGCAACCGGCACCCCGGCCGTCTCGCACAGCCGCAATCGGCAGTCTTCACCTCGGGGGGGGGGCCGCGACCCTCGGGGGTGGGGGCCGCGACCCTCGGGGGGGGCCGCGACCCTCGGGGAGGGCCACGACCCTCGGGAGGGGCCGCGACCCTCGGGGGGGGCCACGCGCGCAGCAGGAGCAGCTGAGACACGGCGTCTCTCTCTCTGGCTCGGCCGGGGGGCGGGGCTTGGTCAGCGTCACGGTTACCCTGGCAACTGGGCCCGCCGGCCGAGCCAGAGAGAGACGCCGCGTCTCAGCTCCTGCTGCGCGCGCAATCGGTGGTCTTCACCTCGGGGGGGGCGACCCTCGGGGGGGGCGACCCTCAAGGGGGGGGGCGACCCTCGGGGGGGGGCGACCGTCGGGGGGGGCGTGACCCTCGGGGGGGGCGCGACCCTCGGGGGGGCCGCGACCCTCGGGGGGGGCCCCCCGCCCTCCCTCCCCCCTCCCCCCCCCCGCCCCTCCCTTCCCCCTTTTCCCCCCCCCGCCCTCCCTTCCCCCCCTCCCTTCCCCCCGCCCTCCCTTCCCCCTGCCCTCCCTTCCCCGCCCTCCCCTCCCCCCTCCCCTCCCCTCCCCCTCCCCCCTCCCCTCCCCCTCCCTCCCCTCCCTCCTCCCCTCCCCTCCCCCCCTCCCATCCCCCCTCCCCTCCCCCCCCTCCCCTCCCCCCCTCCCCTCCCCTCCCCCCTCCCCTCCCCTCCCTCTCTTCCCCCCAGTCGCTCTCTCTCTTCCCCCCAGTCGCTCTCTCTCTTCCCCCCAGTCGCTCTCTCTCTTCCCCCCAGTCGCTCTCTCTCTCTCTTCCAACAACAACATGCCCTCGAAAAAGCCTCGGCACTGCCGGGCACTTCAGCTAGTCTATATATATAAAAAAGGATCGATCTGTCTGTCTGTCTGCCTGTCTGTCCTCCGGTGTGCGTCTGTCCGGCTATGCGCTCGAAAATTATAGAGCGTACCTACGCGTGCATTACCTCCAAAGAAAGCTTACGGTTCCGGGATGATCGTAAGCATATTTACTTTTCGGTCGGATGAAAATTGTTCGCGCCTTATGCAAAAAACCTTCAAAATTAAACTCATTATCTGCTACTTAGCATTGATTGACTGACGTCGAGGTTCGACCAATCCTGTGCCGTCACGATTGACCAATCCTACAGTTCGGTCACCTGATGGTTGGCCAATTGCTGCATCTGTGGGCGGGACTAATCGTTTTCATCTCGGGGTGTGGCAGCCATTGCCTCAAGCTAAAAACCCCATTTACTTCCAGCTCAAAATCTGCTGATCCAGCTTCGAAAAAGTTAGTATCTCTTTTAAAAATAACATAAGATTTACCAAAAATGTTTTATAAGTACTTTCACTTTCATCTTTCAAGGTATTAAAAGGTAGAAATGTTGCCCGGCAGCAGATTGAGAGAGGGACACAGAGACAGGGCCCAAAAGCCTGGGACTCGATTTAAAATGCTGCCCGGCAGCAGATTCACAGAGGGACACAGAGAGGCCCCAAAGCCTGGGACTCGATTTAAACCGCCCGGCCCAAAACAGCCCTGGCAAAGCCGGGCTCCCCCAGCTCGTATATAATATACGCACACATTTTATTCCATTACCTAATGTATTTAGTTTTTATCCCTTACCATTTTTAAATCTAAGATTACACAGCAAGGTAGTATGCAAGATCACCAGGACATAAACATCTCATATTTTGCGGTATTGGGGTTTAGCAATGGGGTAGTCCTAGACTTTTCTTTAGTAGTGGGATTTAGTCCTTTGATTCAGCAAAAATGGCGTAGAGGTCCTTGTTGAATCCGTGATTCTTAAAGTATGATGTTTTCCAACAACTACACGGAGGCTGTAACTTAACAATCAACAGGTGTTTACTGGAGGAGGGTAGTCTAAAGACTGACAGTACAAAGGCATGCTCAAGGCTTATATACAGGTGTGGTCACTGCCAGTACTACAGTATACAGGAGCTGTAAAAGTAGTTCTCTCTTAAAGGTACATGCACTACAATTCCTCCCCTTTTAGATTAGCAGTACCCATAATATTCAAATAACAATTAACACTTTAACATGCACATTAACTTGAAATAGTCCATTTATACATTCAGTCTTTGGGGCGGCTTCCTGATCCTTTCTGGATAGCGCCTTTCCTGAGGTTCTTGTTCTTGGTGCGGAGGCGATTCTGGCCCCTTTTCGTCGGTTAGTTCATCAGTTTCCACTGCTACTGTTTCTGAGGTAGATGCTACCGGTATGTCGGGTTCATCCCCAGGTACACGAGATATGGGGTTGACTCGTTCCTGTGACTCTAAGATCTGGTCGACATGGCGTCTCACAATGTTCTCCCCGACATCCACTGTGTACATTAATGGCCCCTGCCGTGTGCATGTCGTTCCGGGTTGCCATTTCTCTGTTCGGTAGTCACGGGCCAAGACTGGTTGTCCTACATTGAAGCTCCTTGTCGGCTTCTCATTGATGTGCTGGAATTGTTTATCCTCAACATTTCTTCGCATATTTGGTCTGAGCAAACCCAGACGAGATCTCAACCTTCGGTAAAAGAACATCATGGCCGGGGTCTGGTTGGTAACTGCATGTGTCGCATTTCTGTAGGCTAACAGGAAATTGTCCACCTTATGCTATAGTGGAATTTCATCATCGCACATGGCCTTTATCGCCTTTTTAAAGGTTTGTACGAACCTCTCAGCCAATCCATTTGTGGCTGGATGATACGGGGCGGATGTGTAATGCCTTACCCCATTCCTTCTCATAAATTTCCGAAACTCTTCGGACACAAACTGTGGTCCATTATCAGAGCAAATCTGCTCTGGCAAGCCGTTCCTGGCAAATATGGTCCGTAGGACTGCAATCGTTCTCTCTGTAGTAGTTGAGGACATTTTTATCACCTCAGGCCATTTCGAGTGCACATCCACTGCTATTAAGAACATTGAGTCCATGAATGGACCAGCAAAATCAATATGCACCCGTTGCCATGGAGAGGAGGGCCAGTCCCATGGGTGTAGAGGGGCATGTGGTGGTGCATTTTGGACCTTCTGGCATCCTGAGCAGCTCTTGGTTAGGTCCTCGATTTGTTGATCGATCCCCGGCCACCACACATAAGCCCTAGCAAGGTTTTTCATTTTCACCCCTCCCAGATGACCTTCGTGAAGCTCATTGAGCACTCTCTCCCTTAACTTGGGTGGAATTGCCACTCGGGATCCACACATCACTGTCCCCTGGCATACTGACAGCTGTTCTCTTCTGGATGAGAATGCTGGCAACAGTGAGTTGCCATGTGTTGGCCATCCCCTCACCGTCAAATCATATACCCGAGACAGTGTCGGATCATTGCGGGTCTCCTTCTCTATATCCGCATTAGTTACTGGCAATCGTTCAATTATTGACGAATAAAATATCTCGATAGGGTCCACTGCTGGTGCTTCCTCCACAGTAGGCAGTGGCAAGCTTGATAGCCCATCAGCGTTTCCATGATGTTTCGTGCCTTTATATTCTATTTCATATTGGTTCGCCCCTAGAAAAAGGGACCATCTTTGTAACCGTTGTGCAGTCATCACCGGAACGCCCTTCTTAGGATTAAAGATGGAGACAAGTGGTTGGTGGTCAGTCAGCAAGGTGAACTTCTGCCCATGCAGATAGTGGTTGAATTTTTTACTCCCCACACTAGGCTGAGGGCCTCCCTGTCGATCTGGGCGTATTTGCGCTCGGCTGAGGTTAGTGACCGAGACGCAAAGGCTACTGGCCTCTCCAACCCGTCTGGGAATTTGTGCGACAGCACTGCTCCAATACCATAGGGTGATGCATCGCATGCCAACCGAATTGGTAGTGCTGGGTTGAAATGGGCCAACACCTCTTTTGATGTGATCAATTCTTTGCACTTCTGGAAAGCTCGTTTACATTCGTCATTCCACTTCCATGGTACCCCCGTTTGCAGTAGGGTGTTCAGTGAGTGTAATACTGCAGACAAATTTGGTAAGAACTTATGGTAGTAGTTTACCAGCCCGAGGAACGACCTCAGTTGTGACACATTTTCCGGTGCTGGAGCCTTGACTACTGCCTCAATCTATTCAAGCGACTTATGTAACCCCTCTTCATCAATAAAGTGGCCACAATACGAGATCTGCTTCTGGAAAAACTCGCACTTGTGGCGATTAGCTCGTAGCCCATATTCCTTTAATCTAGTGAGCACCTTCTCCAGGTTGGCGAGGTGGTCACTGTCATTTTCGCCTGTGACCAGGATGTCGTCCAAATAACACTGGGTTCCTGGAATCCCTTGCAGGACTTGATCCATTGCCCTTTGCCAAATAGCCAGAGCCGATGCTACCCCGAACACCAGCCGGTTGTATTGGTAGAGACCTTTGTGAGTGTTGATCATGAGGTATTGTTTCGAGGCTTCTTCTACCTCCATTTGCAAGTACGCCTGGGCCAGATCAATTTTGGTGAAGTGTTTACCTCCAGATAGCGAGGCGAAAATATCCTCAATCCGTGGAAGCGGATATTGTACCGTGTGAAGGACTGGGTTCACTGTCACCTTAAAATCCCCACAGATGCGGACCTTTTTTGGTTCCCCAACGACCTCTTCATTACAGGAACGATGGGTGTAGCCCACTCACTCCAGTCTACTTTGGACAGTACCCCTGAACGTTCCAACCCTTCCAGCTCTGCTTCGACGGCTGGTCGGATCACATAAGGCACCGGTCTGGCCTTAAATAACTTTGGGCTTGCATTTTCCTCTAATTTAATCATTGCTGTTATGCCTTTTCGTGTTCCGAGTCCCTCCTGGAACACTTCTTGTGCGTCAGTTAGCATTTTTGACAGTCGTCCAGGTGTGACGTCATCATCCTTTTTGGCCTCAACCTTCAGTGCCTGTATGGAATGCCAATCTAATTGTATCTTCCGGATCCATTCACGTCCTAGTAATGGTGGTCCTCCATCTGGCAATACATATAGGTTCATTTTAGGTATTTCCTGGCCTTTGTATATCACTTTCACCCTTATTTTTCCTTTGGGGTAGACTTTTTGCCCCGTGTACGTCTTCAAGACAATCTCTGTAGCTTTCAAGGGTATATGTGAAAATAGCCGCTTGTAGTCCCTTTGGTTTATGACTGTTAGGGCTGATCCTGTGTCCAATTCCATTTTCACTTGGACTCCGTCTATCTTGAGTGCGACCCAGATAGTCTGGTGATCCTCCATTTTGATTACCTTATGTAGTTTCAGACAACCCAGCTCCTTGCTTCCAGAGTCTGTATCACTTTTTTGTTCGTCTGAACTACTGTCCATCACCTTATGTACCTTTTTGTACTTCTCCTGTGGAGATTTCTTGCTGCTGGTTTTCTTCCCTGACCTGCAGACTCTTGCTATGTGTCCTGCTTTTCCACACTGTCTGCACACTTGGTCCTTGAACCAACAATCCTTCTGGTCGTGTGTTGTTCTGCCGCAGCGATAACACTTCCCTGCTCCATACGACATTTCATTGGTGCCATATTCTTGCGGTCTCCGTTGTATCTCTGCAGCGCCCCTTGCAGCTGCTTCATGTGATACTGCCATGCTGAAAGCCTTGTCCAGCGTAAGATCCTTTTCTGATAGAAGCCGTTTCTGGGTTCCTTCACTTTGAAGCCCACACACAAACTTGTCCCTTAACGTATCTGCTAGTCCCACTCCAAACTGGCAGTGTTTCGATAGCTTGTGCAGTTCCGTTAAGTACTCAGCATTACTTTCGTCTTTATGCTGGTTCCTTTTGTAGAATTTAAATCTTTCTGCTATCAGCAGTGGTGTGGGGTTTAAGTGGTCCTGTAGAATTTCCACTATGCTTTCGAAATTCTTATCCACTGGCTTCTCTGGGGTTATTAGGTTTCGCAGTAAGCCATAAGCTTTTGCACCCATGGAATTTAACAAAACCAGTGCTTTCTTAGCATCTGGCACTTCATTCGCCCTGCAGTACACCTCAATGCGTTCCACATATGTCGCCCAATCTTCGACTTAATTGTCGAACACAGCGATACTGCCACTCTTCGGCATCCCTGGGTGTGATGTAACTGTCTAAAATGGCGTCTCCTGCGCTCTCCCTTCTTCTCCGCTGGCACAAAATGGCGTCTCCTGCGCTTTCCTTTCTTTCCGCGCTCACCCTTCTTCTCCACTGCGGCTTCTAAAATGGCGTCTCCCGCGCTCTCCCTTCTTCTCCGCGGCTCAATGGCATCTCCCGCGCTCTCCCTTCTTCTCCCCGCGGACGCTTTTCAGCCCTTGAGCCCTGGCTGTGCTCTGCACGTTCTCCTGTGCGCCTTTCCCGTTGCCGCCGCTCGGTCCTGAACCCAGCTGCTGCTTTACCCTCTCTCTCTGTTTTGTTTTTCCTCGACGCTGCTCGGTTTTCAACCCCCGGCTGCGCCCTGTGCGCTTCACCCTCTCTCTTACCCCGTCGACGCTGCTCGGCTTTTTCTCTGCTGTCGGTCGGCTCCAGCCGCCGCTGTCCGGGAAGGGTCTGCGCTGTACCTGTTGCCAGTCTGTTGCTGGATCGTCATGGCTGGGGACCCAAGCCTGGCTCTCAACAGCCTCCCCTGCGATGTTCACTCTCTGCCGGATAACTGGGCGGTTGCTCGTGGTCGACGCCCGTGCTTCTGGCCTCGACTTTCTTCCACCGCCCTCCCGGAGCGAATCGTTGAAAGGAAATGCAGAGTTGCAGGTAGATTCGAATCGACCTCGTTGCCACTGTTGAATCCGTGATTCTTAAAGTATGATGTTTTCCAATAACTACACGGAAGCTGTAACTTAACAATCAACAGGTGTTTACTGGAGGAGGGTAGTCTAAAGACTGACAGTACAGAGGCATGCTCAAGGCTTATATACAGGTGTGGTCACTGCCGGTACTACAGTATACAGGAGCTGTAAATGTAGTTCTCTCTTAAAGGTACATACACTGCAGTCCTGAAGTTTGACAGTACTGCAATGGGGCTGCTCAAGGCAGCATGGGGGTGTTTGGAGGGTGGGGTTGACCTAGCATAATTTTGGAGGAGAAACTTGGCTTTGGCAGAACTGTGAAAGGCAAACCTGAGGTTTGCCACAACTGGAGATGGAATGTGGGATTTAGCTCACTGCTTTATTCCTGTATCTGTCAGCAGTGAGGGGAGAGGAGAGGAGGGGAGGGGACGTTTGGGACTGATGGCACTCGATGGGGGATCCCACATTTGGCAACACTGGTTTGTGACTTTTTATGGGATCTGGAAATATTGAAATTGGTGTTTGTGATGGACACACACACACACCCTTTGACACGCCTCGAAGAACTGACCCTGGACACATTGCATCGTCACTGTGTGGTCCTCATTGGAGAGGAGTATATGGGTGGTGAACCTGAATCTGGAGGCTAGTAACATTTCTTCCATCTTTACCTTTCCTTAAGGAATTAGTCCTTCATGTCATTCTGCCAACAGCCAATTTACCAGTACATCATATCATGATGACTAAAATGAGTTCCAGGGAGTGTCTTGCAGATTTTAATACTGTGAAACCACACACTCTACCAAGAAAAAATGCTCTCTCAAAACTGTAATGATCAATAACATGTCATTTATTGTGGACACTAGGTGGAGCCGTAGAGCTGTGTAGAGCTGTATATAGCTGTATGTATAAGACTACACTACCCAGCTGTATGTATATTAAGACTACATTACCCATGAGGCACTAGGCTACCCACAAGGCAACAGTCAAGATGGAAGCCTCTACAGATACTGTACCTAGTCCACATATGCTCAATAAAAGTGTCTAGCAAAAGCTAGCTGTGTTCATAATAAGAATGTCTATTTATTAATGAACATAAGATGGTACCAGGATGGTGAAGATCTGCTGAAAATTGTGAAAAGCGACATGGAGAATTTGAAGCCACCAGAGCGTTTGAAACTCACAGGAAAAATCGACTACAATTGGCAGACTTTTAAACAACAATTCGAACTCTACATTGCAGCCATCGGATTCGGTACGAAGCCAGACGCAAGGAAGATAGCGTTGCTGCTTACGGTTGCAGGCCCACAGGCGATAGAGGTATTTAATACATTTGTATTTAATCCAGAGGAGAACAGAGAAAAATTAGAATATGTGCTAAAAAAATTTGATGCACATTGCTCTCCCAAAAAGAATGAGACCTATGAAAGATACATGTTCTGTTCAAGGACACAGCAGCAAAATGAGACTTTTGATAGTTTTATAACTGATCTGAAACTGAAAGCACAGACATGTAATTTCTCTGAGCTGAAATCATCCATGATTCGTGACCAGATTGTGTTTGGTATTCATGATAAAAAAGTCAGGGAACGTCTGTTGAGAGAAACCGAACTAAATTTGGAAAATGCAGTGAAAATATGCCAAGCCAGCGAGCTAGCTCGAAAGCACGCGAAGACTTTCAATGAAATCAATAATGATGCGATTGTAATGAGTAATAATGCTGCTGTCGGTGCTGTGTCCTACAAGGCGAAGAAACGTGGGCAGAACAGAAATGAAAAGCAATCGGAGGATGAAATTTTTAATTGTAAACGCTGTGGTTACAAACACCAGTTAAGACAATGCCCAGCGTTTGGAAAAATGTGCACAAAGTGTAATGGAAAGAATCACTTTGCCAAACAATGCTTTTCAAAAGTAAAAACTAAGAAAGGGCAACGAGTTAATGTAATTGAGGACACTGATTTAAGTGAGACATTTTTTGTAGGAATGGTGTCATGTGACGATATCAAAAAAGATACAGAAATGTGCAGCCCTCAGAAATCGACAATGCTGAACATAAAGTCAATGCAGTAAAAGTGGACAAATGGATGATCCCACTGCAGATAAATGGAGCATTAGTTACATTGAAACTGGACACTGGGGCAAAAGCAAACTTAATCAGTGTGAGTGACATAAAAAATATGAAAGAAAAGCCCAAAATACAGAAAAAGTAAGTTCTACTGAAGAGCTATAATGGACAGAAAATAGATAGCTTAGGTATATGCAGACTTAAAGTGACAGTCAAAGACAAAGTGCATCATCTCATGTTTTCTGTTGTGGCTGAAAGACTTGATTCGATACTAGGTGACAAAGCTTGTGAAGACTTAGAACTGGTCAAGAGAGTCTACCGTATAAACTGTGCCATAAGCAGACCAGATGACTCAGGTGATGAAGCAGAGAGCCCATCAAGGATGAAAAGGCCAAAGTGTATCCATGTCTTCAAAAAGCCTAGTTTCTCCAAGAAGAAAGAAAAAGACTTTAAGGTCAAAGAGAAGTCAAAGGAAAAAAAGCACAAAGAGGAAAAACACAAGGAGAAAAAGTCCAAAGATATAACCGCAGCAGATGTTGTTAAGCAGTGGAAAGAGAAAAAGAAAAAGAAGAAGCCTGCACCAGAGCAGGAAGCAGTTCCGGTGGATACTCTTTCTTCCCTCAGGCCAATCTTTGGTGTTCCATTAGCCGAGGCTGCTGAGAGGACTATGCTGTATGATGGGATCCAGCTGCCAGCAGTTTTTCGAGAGTGCATTGACTACATTGAGAGTTATGGCATGAAGAGTGAAGGAAACACTGAAACCCTCTCCAAGCAAAGATCGCAAGGAGACCTCGATCTATACAAGAGCAGATCGATGACAATGCCGCAACTGCATCTTGTCATTCACCCAGAACAATCTCATGAAGACACATCAGACTTACCCATGTTGAGAAGATCCACACGTGAAGTAAAAGAGCCTGATAGACTTAATCTTTGAGTACAATGTAAAGCTTTGAAAATGTGTTGACTGTTTTGAAAATGTTTATGTTTATAGAGCACTAACAAAAGTGTTACTGATATTATCTTTATTGTTTTCTTGAAAGTTGATTGATATTGATTTTGTTAAACCTCAAAGAAAAGGGAATGTAATGATCAATAACATGTCATTCTATAGTGGACACTAGGTGGAGCCGTAGAGCTGTGTAGAGCTGTATATAGCTGTATGTATAAGACTATACTACCCAGCTGTATGTATATTAAGACTACATTACCCATGAGGCACTAGGCTACCCACAAGGCAACAGTCAAGATGGAAGCCTCTACAGATACTGTACCTAGTCCACATGTGCTCAATAAAAGTGTCTAGCAAAAGCTAGCTGTGTTCATATTAAGAATGTCTATTTATTAATGAACATTAGACCCTCATTGGAGGATGTTGCATAAAGCAACCTTGGAAATGAGTATCCAAAAATGAACACAATGTATGTTGTTCAATCATTAAATGAACTTTAACAAAGATATGGCCACTGGAAGAGTACACTATCTCCTCATAGGAATCATCATCTAAGTCAGAGGCATTTATTGTGATCACAAATATTCGTTTGGTACATTTTGTAACATGCTAACCATAAACACCAACTGCAGAAAAACAACCTTGTTGTTAGCACCCTGTACTATCATTATTATTTCAGCAGTTCCAGACCTTCAGGGATCCTTGGGGAACACTAACTTATGAGTCAATTGCTTCTCTCTGTCGAGACCTTTCCAACACTAACACTGCCAATCTTCCATCCACAGTGGGTTTCTCAATATTTAGGGCAAAACAATTATTAGCAACCAGCTGGTAGGTTGGTAATGAGTTGATTCCAATGTTTGCATTGTGCGCACACTGCAGCACGAAGCATGCCTCCACAATGATATTTCCTTTACAAACAAAATCCCATTATCTAGATTTACATCCAAATACTTCTTCCTGGGGCTGTTATGATCATTAATTAGAGGTGAAACAATTAGACCAAGTCATCTAGAACCTGGGTTCTGGTTGCATTTAGCAGGTGCTCTTTCATTGGAGATTAATTACAAAAGAGAGACCTTCCAGCCAGAATATTGTGGTCACATGCAATAGCTTGTATCCCATTCAAGCAGTCTTAACAGATAGGTTTGACAGTATATGTTTTATTCATAGGGCTGCCTGAGGAGCAGCAGCTTGCAGGGTCAGAAGCATAGGACACAGCCATTTCATAGCAGTCATCAGCTGAAGATTATCTATTCTAGAGGAAGATGTAGTGTTTGAGTTAGAACAAGAAGCACTGGGTAAAACACAGAGCATGAGTGAGGAACAGCAAGTACAGGTACCAGCAAAGGAGCAGGAAGGAGGTGGACAGAGTGCCAGCTCTAGGCTGTCCCCAGGCTGTGTTCTCGAATTGATGTCATCCACGACCAGCCTATGAAAGAAAGTTGCTCCCTGGATACCATCAATTCATTGCCCTTTGAACGTGTGCAAAGAACTCTGCAGTGTAAGACAGCTAGCATGGAGGAGTCCACTAGCCGTATGTATGCAGCGCTAGCATGTGGAACCTTCAGGGGTGTCCCCTCCAACAGAGATCCTAAGCACAGCTGTGGGCACTTTAAATGAACCTAAACTGATGCAATGGAGACCTTGGGCTCCAATCTCTGTGTGTCTGTTCTTATGGGGTTCTGCATGCTGGGGGATTGTTTGGACAGGACCTTGATGCAGGGCTTCCATGACCTCACAGCAGCTCTGTGGTTTACCCCCATGCAGTTGATCAAACATGCTGAGGTAGTGTCCAGCAGTCGGGACACAGCAGGAGGAGGCAAGATGATGGAGGTGTCTCTCAGGACAACTCATCATTCATTCCACCCAAGCACCCCACTCAAAGAACTCATATAGAACCAGGCAGTGAGGAAGCCCAGACAGCAGAACAGTTGTAAGGTCATCTTCTTACCCTGCTAATCAACATAATGAGCTACTGCAATCCAAAAAAATCCTCAGGAGAATGCAACAGCCAATCCCATCACTTCCTTTTTCCACTGTGGTGGAATCTAGAACAACAACAACTTGCATAGAAGGAGCACGAGGATAATTAGTATGAAACCCTCACCATACATTGTTACCAAGGGGACAGACTGCGGGAGGAAATACCAGATCAGCACGGTGGCATAGTGGTTAGCACTGTTGCCTCACAGCGCCAGAGACCCGGGTTCGAATCCGGCCTCGGGTGACTGTCTGTGTGGAGTTTGCACATTCTCCCCGTGTTTGCGTGGGTTTCCTCCGGGTGCTCCGGTTTCCTCCCACAGTCCAAAGATGTGCGGGTTAGGTTGATTGGCTATGATAAATTGACCCTTCGTGTTAGGGGGATTAAATACGTGGGGTTACGGGGATAGGGTGGGATATGTGATGGTATAGGTGTTACGGGGATCGGGTGGGATATGTGTCGGTGCAGGCTCGATGGGCCGAAATGGCCTCTATCTGCACTGTGGGGTTTCTGTGATTCTGTGATCACAAATGAAGCACATTGCTTTTAATTAATAAATGTTTTTGCATTTGAACGTTTTGACAATCCTGTACACTATTCTGCTTGAACAAATCTCTCCTCTGCTTTCCCAGCTCTATCAATGCCCAGTGCAGACCTACACCACTGGCAAATGGGAGCAAAATTTCAGACCTTGCAGTGCTGTTCTTCTCTTAGGCAGTCCCTCGGAACCGAGGATGACTTGCTTCCACACTAAAAATGAGTTCTCAGGTGACTGATGAGCTGAATGCGGGACCTATAGTCTCTGTCACAGGTGGGGCAGACGGTGGTTGAAGGGGCGGGTGGGTGGGGTGCTTGGCTTGATGTGTGCTCCTTCCGCTGTTTGCGCTTGGCTTCCGCTTGCTCCCGGCGAAGAGACTCGAGGTGTTCGGCGCTTTCGCAGATGATTCTCCTCCACTTTGTGCGGTCTTGGACCAGGGATTCCCAGGTGTCGGTGGGGATGTTGCACTTTTTCAAGGAGGCTTTGAGGGTGTCCTTGAAGCATTTCCTCTGCCCACTTGGGGCTCTCTTACCATGTCGGAGCTCCAAGTAGAGCGCTTGTTTTGGGAGTCTCGTATCGAGCATGTGGACGATGTGGCCTGTACATCGGAGCTGATCAAGTGTGGTCAAAGCTTCGATGCTGGGGATGTTGGCTGAGTGAGAACATTGACGTTGGTGCGCCTATCCTGCCAATGGATTTGCAGGATCTTGCGGAGGCAGCGTTGGTGGTACCTCTCCAGTGCTTTGAGGTGCCTGCTGTACATGGTCCATGTCTCTGAAGCCTACAGGAGGGTGGGTATCACTACTGCTCTGTAGACCATGAGCTTGGTGCTGGGTTTGAGGTCCTGGTCTTCAAACACTCTTTTCCTCAGGTGACCAAAGGCTGCACTGGCACACTGAAGGCGGTGTTGGACTTCGTCATCGACGTCTGCCCTTGTTGACAGTAGGCTCCCGAGGTATGGAAAGTGGTCCATGTTGTCCAAGGCCTTGTCATGGATTTTGGTGTGCTATTGAAGGATTAGATGAGCTTTACTTCGGGTCTTTGAGGGTTACAAAGAAAACGAAACACTTGCTTTTACTGATTTCAATTAGTATGCTAAAACTTCCCCTTTAACATCCAATGAGGTGGAAGGAGCAATAATCCTGATAAACAGCTCTGAACTGCAATTAGGAGCCATTTAAACAGCTCAAATAGCACTAAGAAGGCCAAAGCAGATATTAATTGACCAATACTGCTAATGAACAGAGTATAGCAAAGTAAGGAGAGCCAGGCTCACTGACCACAAAATCAATCGGGCTTCCCACTGACATCATTGGGTGGGCGGAGCAGAAATTCTGACCACCACCTGCCTGATCTGCACCACATAACAAAATCGTCCTCATTGTATAAGATTGATGGCTCCACCCTCCTCCTGTCCATAAGCCCCTAGTCCAGTAGATATTGGAAAAGGTGGCAGATGGGCTGCGGGCAGTATCCAGGAGTTGCAATGACCTAATGAAAAAGGTGCCAGACCTTAAGAAATCTGCTAAAGTACACATGCAAAAATGTCCTAACTGTTTAATCCTTTAATGCTAGAAGATACTAAGCAGTAAGGCGAGTGGTTTCTGCCAAACTTCCGGCAAAGTTACACTGACAAAACAAGAGCAGCTCCGAGGAGATTGTGGGCCTTGATTACCAGGATAAATTCCTGCCATAATAGAAGCAGGTGAAGACATGCTTTGTTTGAATGGGGATACTTGGGATGTATACTGTAGTTACATGTAGGTAACCTATGAGCACAGAAATAATTCTTAAAGGGCTTCACACAACAAATCTGCATCCACACTGTGTTGCATGAATATGCCCCTAAAGCTTTTCAGGTGTATGCCAGTCAAAATTTTATGTACTTTTAAAACCTTTGTACTATGCCCCATACTCTAGGCTGACACTCCAGTGCAGTACTGAGGGAGTGCTGCACTGTCGGAGGTGCCCTCTTTCGGTTAATTCATTAAACCGAGACCTCCATCTGCCCTCTCAGGCGGATGTAAAAGATCCCATGGCGCTGTTCGAAGAAGAGCAGGGGAGTTCTCCCTGATGTCCTGGCCAATATCTAACCCTCAACCAGCATCACTGAAACAAATTATCTGGTCATTATCACATCGCTGTTGGTGGGAGCTTGCTGTGCACAAATTGGCTGCTGCGTTTCCTACATTACAACAGTGGCTACACTTCAAAAGTATTTTATTATAGGTAGACTACCCTTTATCCGGACTTCCGAAAACCGAAACCCTCTAAAAACCGAAGGTTTTTTCGTTCAGCGTAAGTCGTGCGTACGAACGAAAAAACCTTCGGTTTTTAGAGGGTTCCGGTTTCGGAAGTTCGGATAAAGGGTAAGTCGTGCGCACGACCCCCCGCCGACCCTGACAACCGCCGACCCCGCCAGCCCCGACAACCGCCGACCCCCCCGCAGACCCCGCCGGCCCCGACAACCGCCGACCCCGCCGGCCCCGACAACCGCCGACCCCCCCGCAGGCCCCGACAACCGCCGACCCCGCCAGCCCCGACAACCGCCGACCCCGCCAGCCCTGACATTTACTCACTGAGTCACCTGGGTTACTCCAATCACTTTTCATCTCTAACACTGTTTGTGATGAGGACAAGAATTTGCAAGATCAGCGTACAGTTTTGAATGCACCACGGCCTCTCGGACAGTCAATTTCTCCGCCGACCCCGACTGACTTACGCTGAGCGTCAGCGTAAGTCGTGCGCACGACCCCCCCCGCGGACCCCCGCCAACCCACCTTCCGAAATCCGAAATTTTCCTTTATCCGAAACTCGGCTGGTCCCGAGGTTTTCGGATAAAGGATAGTCTACCTGTAGCTGTAAAGCTCTTTGGGATGTTCTGAGGTCAGGAGAGGTGCTATAGAAATGCAAGTCTTTCTTTTCTTTTACTATTCTTCTGCTTGCAGTACAAGACACTTAATCACCAAGAACAGACATGTACAGGAGTTGGCCCAAAATAATTTAAGCCATTGACTGCTTTTTAAGAGACCATCATAGAAATCACTCCAGTGAAGGAGTGGGAGACAGTAAAGTGAGAGGCTTCTGTTGAGCTTAAGGCTAGTACGATAATGTTTGTCTCATGTCATGTTGTCCTACTGCATGACTGTCACACAAGTACATGCTCAATTACAGCATCAATAAAGTCTGATACAATGAAAGTAGTCAATAGCTGAGCTGTCATTTGTTAAGAATATGCACTCATACCCTGCTTCCACCCTTCTATACCTTTGACCCTCAGTTCTCATGGTCCAGAATTTGGGATCAGTGGCGAAGCAACAGCGATCGCTACATGACCACGAAGAAAGCTGCCCACAAAGATCTTGCGATCTCTGTGGTGAAAACTCCAGGTTTCTCAATGTTAAATTGATTGTAGCGCTGTCAAAAGGGTATCCCCAGCTCACTGTAGCAGTGACGTCATCAAGCTGTCTAAGCAGCCAATCAGATTGAAGAATTCTCACAGACAGCAAACCAGGAAATAAAAAGCACTAATTCAATTTACTTTAAATAAATTTACACAGAGAAAAATAAAGATTGCGACATATGCATGTGGTTAAGGTAGAAGTTCAAATATCATTAACAAACTTAAAAAAAAATAATATATTAAAATTCTAGTAAATTTCTATCATAATGGAGAAATTTGACATTCCACAAATATAAAATTTGTTTCTCAGGACCAGAACAGTTGTTCAGCAGTCAATATACTGTTAAATCCCCAGTTACACCTATTTCAACACGGCTTAACTTTTAATGGGGTGCTTAGCAGCACAATTAGATCGGAAAAGCTTAAGTTTTTGTCAGTTCAACTGATATCACTGACTGCCGGCTATGGAGCAGGGAATGACTGAACATAATTTCATGATTTCTGTGTTTATCTGCGCATGCACTAAACCCTGAAGTTATGGTCAGTTCCAGAAGGGTAATGACGGTGAACACTGAAAGTTTGCCGTCATTACCACCACAAAATCCAGGCCATTGTTTGACGCCAGCCATCTTTACCCTTGCCCTAACAACCTTTAGGATTTAATAATTGTTTAATTGCACTCACATGATCATGTCAAGAAGCAATTTATTAAATTTCCATGAAATATAACTAGTTTATATAAATGTTGCAATGCCATTTTCTCAACACTAAATGCCCTGACCCTCTCTTTCACTTACATCGGCCCCACAGTGCCTGAGTTTTTCATCCATTAATTTAAATGGACAGAAAATCAGAGACTGCCAGCTCATGAGTTCATGATCAGGCTCCCTGCAAAGCTGGGAGAGCACAATTGGTGAATCAGCCCTATAGCATAAATACAAGCTAATCTATTTGACATTCATTTCCTTTTAAGTAACATCCACTTTATTCCCAAAAGCAGCAAAAAAATACCAGCACTCTAATACATTATGGCTCGATTTTCCTCTTCAGTGACCCTGAGGTAGGTCAGATGTCTGTCAGGATATTCTACACCCCAGCCAATGATTAAATTTTAATTTTCACTTCAGCACCAGGAATACTAAAGTAGAAAATTCCATCCTGTGCATTTCATGGTATACTGCTCCAGTTTTTAAAAGTCTTTTCTTTATTACAACAGTGACTACACGGTTTTATGAAAGGGAAATCGTGTTTGACAAATCTATTAGAGTTCTTTGAGGCGGTAACGAGCAGGGTGGATAAAGGGGAACCAGTAGATGTAGTGTATTTGGATTTCCAAAAGGCATTCGACAAGGTGCCACATAAAAGGTTACTGCATAAGATAAGAGCTCATGGTGTTGGAGTTAATATATTAGATTTGATAGAGGATGGGCTAACTAACAGAAAACAGAGAGTCAGGATAAATGGGTCATTTTCAGGATGGCAAACTGTAACTAATGGGGTGCCACAGGGATCAGTGCTGGGGCCTCAACTATTTACAATCTATATTAATGACTTGGATGAAGGAAGTGAGTGTATTGTAGCCAAATTTGCTGATGATACAAAGATAGGTGGGAAAGCAAGTTGTGAGGAGGACATAAAGGGCTAGATTTTCCCAGCCCTGAGGAGGCGGGTTTTGAGGTGGGACTGCTGGGAAAATGGGAAAAATTGGGCATGGGTCCCAACCCGCCTCCAAACCATCTTCCCAGGAGGCAGGTCACCGACTCGCACAGGGACCCGTCTCCTAGCGGCTGAAAGGGGATTAAAGCCAATTAACTGCCTGTTAACAGATAGTTAACAGGCAGTTAAGAGGCCTTTCCCCATTTTCAGCCTGCTGATGCGGGCTTCCTGACAGCAGGAAACCCCGTCAGGGTCAGCGAGGTGAGTTGTGGGTCTGCTGCAGTGCAAGTGTGCAAATGAAAGCTGCAGAGGCAGTGTGAGGGGTGCAATGGTGCACAGGTAAGTATGACAGGTGAGAGAATGTAGTGAGAAATATTTTTATTCTGTTTATATGTATCTGCCGGTGACAAGATTTGATGTTTCTTTGAAGCCTCATCTGATCAGAAGAATTGACAGATGACTTCTGCAATCTCGCATGCAGCTGCCATCTGTTTTCTCCTAAGGAGAGAGTCATTGGTGAACCTGGGTGCAAGGGCTCACCTTTGGACAGTGATTGTCATTGTTTGACAGCACTTCAATGCTGTCAAACACTGACAATTCATCTGTCAAAAAATTATGGTGCCTGTCACTTTAACAAAGCCGGCAGATGGAGCGTCATGCACTGACGTCATCTGACACTGGCTTTCCCTTAATTGGCCGGCAAGCCCGCAAGGCGGGCTTAACGAGGCCAATCAGGGGAAAATAGCGTTAGGTCGTCGGACGTCGCTGGGGGCGGGACTGAAACCCGAAAACCAGCAGTCCCGCCTCGAACGCGCCTCCTCAGGTAAGATCGCAGCCAAAAGAGTCTGCAAAGGGATATAGATTGGGTAAGTGAGTGGGCAAGAAATTAGCAGGTGGAGTATAATGTGGGAAAATGTGAAGTTATCCACTTTGGTAGAAAGAATAGAAAAGCAAATTATTATTTAAATGGAGATAGACTACAGAATGCTGCGGTACAGAGGGATCTGGGGGTCCTCGTACATGAAACACAAAAAGTTAACATGCAGGTGCAGCAAGTAATTAGGAAGGCAAATGGAATGTTGGCCTTTCTTTCAAGGGGGATGGAGTGTAAAAGTAGGGAAGTCTTGCTACAACTGTACAGGGCACTGGTGAGACCACACCTAGAGTACTGCATACAGTTTTGGTCCTCTTATTTAAGGAGGAATGTAAGAAGTCACACAACACCAGGTTATAGTCCAACAGTTTTATTTGAAATCACAAGCTTTCGGAGTGCTGCTCCTTCGTCAGGTGAAATGGAGAGATGCATAAAGACACAGCTTATATAGTCAGAGAATAATGCCAGATGATTACAGGTAATCTTTCTAACTGCCATTTATCACACCTCGGCAGAGAGATAATCACAGCAAACAAAGGTGTGAATGGTGTCCAAACAGGTTAGTCAGGAAAACATTACATCAACGAACAATGAGGTGGGGTCACAAGGGGTCAAATGTTGCAGATGCTGGGGTCTGTATGAAAAACAAAAAACAGACAAGAAAACATTTTTTTTGCTGGAAATCACAGCAGGTCCGGCCGCATCTGTGTAGAGAGAACAAGCCAATGACGACTCGAGTCTGGATGACCCTACATCAGGTGGGGTTACATGTAGCGTGACATGAACCCAAGATCCCGGTTGAGGCCGTCCTCATGAGTGCGGAACTTGGCTATCAGTTTCTGCTCTACGATTTTGCGTTGTCGTGTGTCTCGAAGGCCGCCTTGGAGAATGCTTACCCGAAGATCGGAGGCTGAATGTCCTTGACTGCTGAAGTGTTCCCCGACTGGGAGGGAACACTCCTGCCTGGCGATTGTTGCGCGGTGTCCGTTCATCCGTTGTCGCAGTGTCTGCATGGTCTCGCCGATGTACCATGCTCCGGGGCATCCTTTCCTGCAACGTATGAGGTAGATAACGTTGGCCGAGTCACATGAGTATGTACCATGTACCTGGTGGGTGGTGTCCTCACGTGTGATGATGGTATCTGTGTTGATGATCTGGCATGTCTTGCAGAGGTTGCCGTGGTAGGGTTGTGTGGTGTCGTGGTCGCTGTTCTCCTGGAAGCTGGGTAATTTGCTGCGAGCGATGGTCTGTTTGAGGTTAGGCGGCTGTTTGAAGGCGAGTAGTGGAGGCGTGGGGATGGCCTTAGCGAGGTGTTCATCGTCATCGATGACATGTTGAAGGCTGCGAAGAACATGGCGTAGTTTCTCCGCTCTGGGGAAGTACTGGACGACGAAGGGTACTCTGTTGGTTGTGTCCCATGTTTGTCTTCTGAGACAAACACGGGACACAACCAACAGAGTAACCTTCATCGTCCAGTACTTCCCCAGAGCGGAGAAACTACGCCATGTTCTTCGCAGCCTTCAATATGTCATCGATGACGACGAACACCTCGCTAAGGCCATCCCCACGCCTCCACTACTCACCTTCAAACAGCCGCCTAACCTCAAACAGACCATCATTCACAGCAAATTACCCAGCTTTCAGGAGAACAGCGACCATGACACCACACAACCCTGCCACGGCAACCTCTGCAAGACATGCCAGATCATCAACACAGATACCATCATCACACGTGAGGACACCACCCACCAGGTACATGGTACATACTCATGTTACTCGGACAATATTGTCTACCTCATACTTTGCAGGAAAGGATGCCCCGGAGCATGGTACATCGGCGAGACCATGCAGACACTGCGGCAACGGATGAACGGACACCGCGCAACAATCGCCAGGCAGGAGTGTTCCCTCCCAGTTGGGGAACACTTCAGCAGTCAAGGACATTCAGCCTCCGATCTTCGGGTAAGCATTCTCCAAGGCGGCCTTCGAGACACACGACAACGCAAAATCGTAGAGCAGAAACTGATAGCCAAGTTCCGCACTCATGAGGACGGCCTCAACCGGGATCTTGGGTTCATGTCACGCTACATGTAACCCCACCTGATGTAGGGTCATCCAGACTCGAGTCGTCATTGGCTTGTTCTCTCTACACAGATGCGGCCGGACCTGCTGTGATTTCCTGCAAAAAAAATGTTTTCTTGTCTGTTTTTTGTTTTTCATACAGACCCCAGCATCTGCAACATTTGACCCCTTGTGACCCCACCTCATTGTTCTTTGATGTAATGTTTTCCTGACTAGCCTGTTTGGACACCATTCACACCTTTGTTTGCTGTGATTATCTCTCTGCCGAGGTGTGATAAATGGCAGTTAGAAAGATTACCTGTAATCATCTGGCATTATTCTCTGACTATATAAGCTGTGTCTTTATGCATCTCTCCATTTCACCTGATGAAGGAGCAGTGCTCCGAAAGCTTGTGATTTCAAATAAAACTGTTGGGCTATAACCTGGTGTTGTGTGACTTCTTACATTTGTCCACCCCAGTCCAACACCGGCATCTCCACACCATATTTAAGGAGGGATATACTTGCATTGGAGGCAGTTCAGAGACGATTCAGTAGGTTAATTCCAGAGATGAGGGGGTTGTCTTATGAGGAAAGGTTGAGCAGGTTGGGCCTATACTCATTCGAGTTTAGAAGAATGAGAGGTGGTCTTATTGAAACATATAAGATTCTGAGGGGGTTGGACAGGGTAGATGCTGAGAGGATGTTTCTCCTCGTGGGGGAATCTAGAACGAGGGGGCATAGTCTCAGAATAAGGGGTCGCCCATTTAAGACGGAGATGAGGAGGAATTTCTTCTCTGAGGGTCGTGAATCTTTGGAATTCTCTACCCCAGAGAGCTGTGGAGGCGGAGTCAGTGAATATATTCAAGGCTGAGGTAGGGAGATTTTTGAGCAACAGGGGAGTCGAGGGTTATGGGGAACAGGCAGGAAAGTGGAGTTGAGGCCAAGATCAGATCAGCCATGATCTCAGTAAATGGTGGAGCAGGCTCGAGGGGCCGAATGGCCTGCTCCTGCTCCTATTTCTTATGTTCTTATGACTACACATCAAAAAGTACTTCATTGGCTGTAAAGCACTTTGGGATGTCCTAAGGTCGTCAAAGGCAGTACATAAATGTTTCTTTCTTCTTTAGCATATTCTCTCACTTACGGGGAACATCACCATGGGAAATCTACCAGTTTTCACACATTCTTTTCATAAATCTATCTTGAAAAACATATAAAGAATCACATTTATAATTTTTTTTTTTCCATCAAGACTGGTGTGAAGGTGCCCTCTTTTCCCAACAAACCTAGTACAGAGCACACCCTGTAAAAATATACATTCCCCTACAGTGAAATTGTCACTAATCTGAAGCCCAGCCATAAGACAAAGCCTAATGTTAATTCTAAACCAAGCCCTAATTTAGTCCAATTCCAAGCACTCAATCAAAGTTTAAGATGAGGATCCACAAAGCTGCCCAAAGTTCTGCTCTCAGACAGAACAATGGACATGCAGTGGTAGTGCCCAGCAGCAGGGGCATGCCAGTGGTCAGAACAGCTCTGACAGCTGTCTTGCAAGGCAATGCCACATGCAGCCCATCAATTATCCTTTTGCAACAGACAATAAATGTGCAAGGAAACTAACAGGACCAGTCAGGCACAATAACATCGATTGTGACTGACTCAGATGCAGGGACATTCCAATGCACTCCTTAAGGAGTTCTGGTGCCTCCAGAATCCCAGCAGGAGATCGGTGAAACCCTGTAGCCAGCTAGCACAATTCATCCTTCCATAAAGAATGAAAGAAAGACTTGCATTTATATAGCGTCTTTCACGAGCTCAGGACATCCCAAAGCGCTTTACAGCCAATGAAGTACTACTGAAGTGTAGTCACTGTTGTAATGTAGGAAACGCTGCAGCCAATTTGCGCGCAGCAAGCGCCCACAAACAGCAATATGATAATGACCAGGTAACCTGTTTTAGTGATGTTGATTGAGAGATAAATATCATTTAAAAGAATTAGTAGGTTAACCGGCAGGTCAGAAAGAAACCACAAGCATAAAGGGGTAGGACCATCAAAAAATAATGTTGACAATATTCACACATGACACAATGGATTAAATAAATACACTGCACTTGATTTGAACAATATGCTGAGTAATTTTGTTATTGTTTCGGAATAATTCAGGAGCCTAGCAAAAAACTAGAATAGAAGGTATTTGAGGAACTATGCAGAAAAAGATGAAAGAAGGTGTTTTGGGTACAGTTACATTGCAGATGTGGATTGCAACTTTAAGAAATTGTGCAATTCTGATCCTCATCAGAAGCACCTTGAATTAGTGCCTGACACACCAGTCTTCCTCGCTGCATTGCTGGTTTGGTAGCTGATTTCTTATCATTTTCACCTTCTGCCCATTACTCTGCACCTGTTTGGCAACCTGCACGGTGAGGCCTTTTTGCAGAGTAAAGTTATGAAACATTGAGCAGATGTCAATTATTCATGAAGCCCATGGAGATACACTGTAAGGCAACCCCTGACCAGATAAAACCTTTAAGATCCCTGCAGTATGCTGATCATTTTTGTCCTACCCGTATTTCATTGTACCTGTACTCTGCTAATGTCTGTGGTCAGGACAACAGTGTTGTGAGAAAGAAAAAGAAAGACTTGCATTTATATAGCGCCTTTCATGACCACCGGATGTCCCAAAGCGCTTTACAGCCAATGAAGTACATTTTTGAAGTGTAGTCACTGTTGCAATGTAGGAAACGCGGCAGCCAATTTGCGCACAGCAAGCTCCCACAAATAGCCATAACAAATCTGAGCCATAGTTGCACAGGATAGAATTGGTCTCCCAGTAGCAGGACCTATCCTTCTATTCTTCCTTCTCAATCAATTAAGAGTGGCACAGATGGGTACCTTAAAATTAAGGCAGTACTGAAGAGGTAGGCATTAAGCTGCATGATTCAGTGCTGTTGATCACATACCAGCTGGAAATTGATAGAACAAAATCCCTTTCAGTTCATATGGGGTACAACAAGGTTCACAGGGGCCTGAATAGCAGCAGGGCTAACCAGGGAGAAGCTAAACACATACAAATTGAATGGCGTGGTGACTTTGTATGCCATTGGCAGTGTGTATGCATGTTCGATGTGGCCTGAAGGTCCTCCTGAAGGAGACAATACTTTGATTTTATATTATTTATATTTAAATAGCAAAACGTACTACAATGTGGGAAGCAGAGTTGATTGGAGTGTAGGAATGTTTCTACAATACAATTTGAGGAGCGAAGAAATGCAAAACTGATGTGCTAAAGTGCTGCCATTGGTGGATGGGTGTAATTACAGTGTGACAAGTTTACATAGGCAGTTTTCATTTTAAATATGGATAAAAAAAATTATGATGGGAAAAAATTGACACAAAAGTGAAAAGATGTGACCAGGTTTTGTAAACAAAAAATGTGCACAGGTATAAGGTTTTTAATATAATAAGATATGAGCAAGACTCCACATCTTGCCAACCAACATATTGCTTAATACTTATAGAGCAGTACAAAGGCTACATCCAAAATCCACTTGTTTCTCGAAAGAAAGCTGGTGTTATTCATTGGCGCCTGTCACCTGTTAATTTGACCCTGCAGACACCGTACTGATTTTCTTATTGACATTTTCTGTAAGAATTGACTTTGATGTTCATAGTAAACAGAATTACAGACTGCAAATTATATTCCAATCAGTTGCTTTAATACTATGAAATGTTCTCATAGAATCATAGAATGGTACAGCACAGAAGGAGGTAATTCTTCCCACTGTGCCTGTGGTAGAGCTATCCGATTAATCCCACTCCCCAGCTCTTTCCCCATAGCCCGGTAATTTTTTTCCCTTCAAGTATTTATTGAATTCCCTTTTGAATATTACTATTGAATCTACTTCTACCACCCTTTCAGGCAGTGCATTCCAGATCACCAACAAGTCACTGTGTGTAAAAAAAATTGTTTCCTCATGTTGCCTCTGGTTCTTTTGCAAAACACCTTAAATCTGTGTCCTCTGGTTATCGACCCTTCTGCCACAGGAAACAGAGGGCGTCAGCGGCGGCGGCGGGAGAAATCTCGGTGGCGGCGGTGATATAAAAAGGCCACAGAGGCTCAGGTAGGCCTCAGAGCATCAGCGGCGGCAGCGGGAGAAATCGCGGTGGTGATATAAAAAGGCCCAGAGGCTCTAGTAGGCCTCAGAGTGTACTAATCTCCAATCTCAGAGAGGGAGCGAAGTAAAAAGTAATCCAAGTGTGACGTCACCAGAAAGCAAGTAAGTGATTGGTTGGTGAGTATTTCTCTCTTTCTTTATAAACTTTAACTCTGTGGTTTATAGTTTCTAAAGTCTCTGTGGTGTAGCGGGGACTGTTTATAAACCAGGGCCCTTAAATACACCATTTAACTGTAGTGTAATTGGTGGGATTGATTTGAGTTAATTTAATTGCAATTAATTAAAGGGTAAGTCATGGCAGGACAGCCCGGTGCCATGGTATGCTCTTCCTGCGCTATGTGGGAACTCAGGGACACTTCCTGTGTCCCTGACAACTATGTGTGCAGGAAGTGTATCCAGCTGCAGCTACGGGCAGAACGCATTGCGGTGCTGGCGCTGCGATTAGATACATACTGGACCATTCGCGAGGCTGAGGACGTCATGGATATCACGTTTGATCAGTTGGTCACACCGCAGGCAAAGGTTGGACAGGCAGAAAGGGAATGGGTGATCAACAGACAGAGTACTAGGCACAGGCAGGTAGTGCAGGGGACCCCTGTGGACATCCCCCTCTCAAACAGCTACACCACTTTGAGTACTGTTGGGGGGGATGACTTATCAGAGGAAGGCAGCAGCAGCCAACTTCCTGGCACCAGGGGTGGCTTTGCTGCACAGGATGGGAGGAAAATGAGGGGTAGAGCTATAGTAATAGGGGATTCTATTGTAAGGGGAATAGTAAGGCGTTTCTGCGGCCGCAAACGAGACTCCAGGATGGTGTGTTGCCTCCCTGGTGCAAGGGTCAAGGATGTCTCAGAGCGGCTGCAGAAACTCTTAGAAGGGGAGGGTGAACAGCCAGTTGTCATGGTGCATATAGGTACCAGCGATATAGGTAAAAAGCGGGATGAGGTCCTAAAAGCTGAATATAGGGAGTTACGAGGCAAATTAAAAAATAGGACCTCAAAGGTAGTAATCTCAGGATTGCTACCAGTGCCACATGCTAGTCAGAATAGAAATAGAAGGATATTTCAGATGAATACGTGGCTAGAGGAATGGTGCAAGGGGGAGGGATTCAAATTCCTGGGACACTGGAAGCGGTTCTGGGGGAGGTGGGACCAGTTCAAACCGGACGGTTTGCACCTGGGTAGGGCCGGGACCGATGTCCTAGGGGGAGTGTTTGCTAGTGCTCTGGGGGAGGGTTTAAACTAAAATGGCAGGGGGTTGGGAACCTGAGCAGGGGGACACAGGAAAGGGAAACAAGGATAAAAGCAAAAGATAGGAAGGAGAAAAACAGAAGTGGCAGTCAGAGAAATCAATGGTTTAAATCAAACGTGGCCACAGTAAATAATAATTCTAATAGGTCTAAGAGCGTTAAAAAAACAAGCCTGAAGGCTTTGTGTCTTAATGAGAGGAGCATTCGTAATAAGGTGGATTAATTAGCTGCGCAAATAGAGGTAAACGAATATGATTTGATTGGGATTACAGAAACATGGCTCCAGCGTGGCCAAGGCTGGGAACTCAACATCCGGGGGTATTCAATATTCAGGAAAGATAGGCAAAAAGGAAAAGGAGGTGGGGTAGCATTGCTGGTTAACGAAGGGATTAACACAATTGTAAGGAAGGATATTAGCTCTGATGTGGAATCTGTATGGGTAGAACTGAGAAATACCAAGGGGCAGAAAACGTTAGTAGGAGTGGTATATAGACCTCCAAACAGTAGTGCGGAGGTTGGGGATGGCATTAAAAGGGAAATTAGAGAAGCATGCAATAAGGGCACAGCAGTCATCGTGGGTGACTTTAATCTACATATAGATTGGGCTAACCAAATTAGTAACAATACTGTGGAGGAGGAATTCCTGGAGTGTTTACAGGAAGGTTTCCTGAACCAATATGTCGAGGAACCAGACATATGTCAGAGATCAGACCATCTTAGACTGGGTATTATGTAACGAGAAAGGATTAATTAGCAATCTTGTTGTAGGAGGCCCCTTGGGTCGGAGCGATCATAATATGATAGAATTCTTCATTAAGATGGAGAATGAAGTAGTCGACTCAGAGACTAGGATCCTAAATTTAAATAAAGGAAACTACGATGGTCTGAGGCGTGAGTTGGGTAGGATGGATTGGGGAATGTAACTCAAAGGGCTGACAGTGGATAGTCAATGGCAAACATTCAAAGCCTGCATGGATGAACTACAGAATTTGTTCATCCCAGTTTGGCATAAAAATAAAACAAAAAAGGTGACTCAACCGTGGCTAACAAGTGAAATTAGGGATAGCATAAGATCCAAGGAGAGGACATATAAATTGGCCAGAAAAAGCAGTAAACCTGAGGATTGGGAGCAGTTTAGGATTCATCAAAGGAGGACATAGGGATTAATTAAGAAAGGGAAAATAGAATATGAGAGTAAGCTTGCAGGGAACATAAAAACTGACTGGAAAAGCTTCTATAGATATGTGAAGAGAAAAAGATTGGTGAAGTCAAGCGTAGGTCATTTGCAGTCAGAATCAGGGGAATTTATAATGGGGAACAAAGAAATGGCAGATCAATTAAATACATATTTTGGTTCTGTCTTCACAAAGGAGGACACAAATAACCTCCCAGAGATGTCGGGGAACATAGGGTCTGATGAAAGGGAGGAACTGAAAGAAATCAGTATTTGTAGGGAAATGGTGTTAGGGAAATTGATGGGATTGAAGGCCGATAAATCCTCAGGGCCTGATAATCTACATCCTAGGGTACTTAAGGAAGTGGCCCTAGAAATAGTAGATGCATTGCTGATCATCTTCCAACATTCGATGGAACCTGGAACAGTACCCATGGATTGGAGGGTAGCTAATGTTACCCCACTATTCAAAAAAGGTGATAGAGAGAAAACGGGGAATTACAGACCGGTAAGCCTGACATCGGTAGTGGGGAAAATGCTAGAGTCCATTATAAAAGATGTAATAGCAGAGCACTTGGAAAACAGTGACAGGATCGGACAAAGTCAACATGGATTTACAAAAGGTAAATCATGCTTGACTAATCTACTGGAATTTTTTGAGGATGTAACTGGTAAAATAGATAAGGGCGAACCAGTGGATGTGGTGTATTTGGACTTTCAGAAGGCTTTTGATAAGGTCCCGCATAAGAGATTAGCGTGTAAAGTTAAGGCACATGGGATTGGGGGCAAGGTACTGACTTGGATAGAGAACTGGTTGGCAGACAGAAAGCAAAGAGTTGGAATAAACGGGTCTTTTTCCAAGTGGCAGGCAGTGACTAGCGGGGTACCGCAGGGATCGGTGCTAGGACCCCAGCTATTCACAATATATATGAATGATCTAGACAAGGGAACTAGATGTAATATCTCCAAATTTGCTGACGACACAAAGCTGGGTGGGCGTGTGTGCTGTGAGGAGGATGCCGAGAAACTCCAGGATGATTTGGACAGGTTGGGTGATTGGGCAAAAGCATGGCAGATGCAATATAACGTGGATAAATGTGAGGTTATCCACTTTGGTGGCAAAAACAGGAAGGCAGATTATTATCTGAACGGCAATAGATTGGGAGAAGGGGAAGTGCAACGAGACCTGGGTGTCCTTGTGCACCAGTCGCTGAAGGTAAGCATGCAGGTGCAGCAGGCGGTTAAGAAGGCAAATGGTATGTTGGTCTTTGTAGCGAGAGGGTTTGAGTACAGGAACAAGGATGTCTTGTTGCAGTTGTACGGGGCCTTGGTGAGACCACATCTTGAGTATTGTGTGCAGTTTTGGTCGCCTTATCTGAGGAAGGATATTCTTGCCGTGGAAAGAGCTCAGCGAAGATTCACCAGGCTGATACCTGGGATGGCAGGAATGACGTATGAGGAGAGATTGGGTCGATTGGGCTTGTACTCGCTGGAGTTAAGAAGAATGAGAGGTGATCTCATTGAAACTTATAAAATTCTGACAGGACTGGACAGACTAGATGCAGGAAGGATGTTCCCGATGGTCGGGGAGTCCAGAGCCAGGGGTCACAGTCTAAGGATAAGGGGTAGGCCATTTAGGACAGAAATGAAGAGGAATTTCTTCACCCAGAGAGTGGTGAACCTGTGGAATTCTCTACCACAGAAGGCAGTAGAGGCCAATACATTAATATATTCAAGAAGGAGTTGGATATATTTCTTAAGGCTAAAGGGATCAAGGGGTATGGGGAGAAAGCAGAGACCAGGTACTGAATTTGGATGATCAGCCATGATCGCATTGAATGGCGGAGCAGGCTCGAGGGGCCGAATGGCCTACTCCTGCTCCTATCTTCTATGTTTCTATGTTTCTCCTTATTTACTCTCTAAAAACCATTCATGGTTGTGAACACCTCTATCCAATCTCCTCTTAACCTCTCTGCTCTAAGGAGAACAATCCCAGCTTCTCAAGTCCCTCCACATAACTGAAATCCTCATCCCTGGTACCATTCTAGTAAATCTGTTCTGCACCATTTCTAAGGCCTTAAAATCCTTCCTAAAGTGTGGTGCACAGAACTGGACACAATACTCCAGCTGAGGACTAACCAGTTTTATAAAGGTTTAGCATAACTTCCTTGCTTTTGTAATCTATTAATAAAGCCAAGGATCCCATATGCTTTTTAAACAGCCTTCTTAACTTGTCCTGCCACCTTCAAAGACACCCCCAGGTCTCTCTGTTCCTGCAACCCCTTTAAAATTGTATCATATAGTTCATATTGCCTCTCTTCGTTCTTCCTACCAAAATGTATCATGTTGGTATTGTTTTCCTTACTTTTCCTTCAAATATCTAATTGAGTGAGTTGACCTATAATTTAATAGTTTTGCCAGGTGAATGAGCGCATACAATTGAGTTAACATTAAAAGTGTAACCTAACATCAAGTCTTTGCACACCTCAATTAATTATTGTTAGTTTGTTCAAATTCTTTGATATCTCATGCTTTAAAATTTCAGTGCCTCACAGAGTTAGATTTTTACAATAAATGTTCAAAAGTATTCCTAATAACAACATTAGAAAGTATTTGTGTTTGTTTAATTTTATATAATGTTTTTAATCACTGACGGTGTAATTTTGAAGCATGCAAACAAATAGCTAACAACTTCCAAGATTCAATTGTCTGCAAAACATATTTTCACTGATATAACTTAGCAAATGACATTCATTTCTCAGTACCAGAACAGGATGTAGATGGGACTTGGATAACTAATGTTATAGTTTGTCTTTGCCCTCTTGGTTTGCAGGAACCAGATAGGAAAGAAAGAAAGACTTGCATTTATATAGCACCTTTCCTGACCTCAGGATGTCCAAAAGCCCATGAAGTACTTTTGAAGTGTAGGCAATGTTGTAATGTAGGAAATGCAGCAGCCAATTTGTACACAGTAAGCTCCCATAAACAGCAATGTGATAATGACCAGATAATCTGTTTTAGCAATGTTGATTGAGGGATAAATATTGGCCAGGACACCGGGGATAACATACGCTGCTCTTCTTCAAAATAGTGCCACAGGATCTTTTACATCCACCTGAGAGAGCAGACAGGGCCTCAGTTTAATGTCTCACCCAAAAGACGGCACCTCCGACATTGCAGCACTCCCTCAGCACTGCACTGGAGTGTACGCCTAGATTTTTGTGCTCAAGTCTCTGGAGTGGGACATGAATCCACAACCTCTGACATTTGGTTCTCTTGTGCAGTGCCAATTTAAACTTTTAGTAGTGCCATAGGCACTGAATGCAATTCAGTTGTAGTGACTTGCATTGAGTGCAGCCCCTCAGGGTTCATTAAAGCCCCAGGTCATTTTATGCATCAAGAGATGTTAAATTATTTGCCAGACACACATGTTGAGATCTCTAGTTGATTCACTTTTGTTGTTTATACCAGTCTGGTGGTAACATCTTGCTTCATATGCATAAACTATTCACGGTCAAAGAGTAGTTGTATTTGTTTCAAAGGGAATTTGAGCAAATAATTCTAAACAATTTTTAGTTGACCAACCAAAATGATTCTGCAGAGCCACTTTCCTTTCTCATTGGTAAAGTGATGTACAGCCGATCCTTCTCAGTCTGCAAGTACACCACGGGAGATCTGCTAGTAACTATATAAGCAGCACATTAAAATTAAAATGCATTCAATGCTCCTGGTTCCACTCTCAAAAAAGGGTGGGGGTGGGACATGGCAGAGCGTATCACTCAGCACATTTCTGGCCCAACCTGCCTCATACTGCCAGAAAGCCTAAGCCAGTAAGTCTTAGTTACTGGACATATGCTCAAAAAAATCTCATACATCTTGCCTTAATGAAGACAAAAAAAATGAGCCACTATGTGATACTATACTAATCTAAAGAGATAAGAAATCAAGATAGGCCATACAATACACAAGTACAGAAAATAAGTGTCTTTTTTTTAATTTGTTTTATGGAATGTGGGCATCGCTGGCAAGGCCAGCATTTATTGCCCATCCCTAATTGCCCTTGAGAAGGTGGTGGTGAGCCGCTGCCTTGACCCGCTGCAGTCCGTGTGGTGAAGGCACTCCCACAGTGCTGTTAGGTAGGATCGGTGATATACTTCTAAGTCAGGATGGTGTGTGACTTAGAGGGGAACTTGGAGGTGGTGGTGTTCCCAATCACCTGCTGCCCTTGTCCTTCTAGGTGGAAGAGGTCATGGGTTTGGGAGGTGCTGCCGAAGAAGCCTTGGCAAGTTGCTGCAGTGCATCTTGTAGATGGTACACACTGCAGCCACGGTACGCCAATGGTGGAGGGAGTGAATGTTCAAGGTGGTGGATGGGGTGCCAATCAAGCGGGCTGCTTTGTCCTGGATGGTGTTGAGCTTCTTGAGTGTTGTTGGAGCTGCACTCATCCAGGCAAGTGGAGAGTATTCCATCACACTCCTGACTTGTGCCTTGTAGATAGTGGAAAGGCTTTGAAGAGTCAAGAGGTGAGACACTCACCACAGAATACCCAGCCTCTGACCTGCTCTTGTTGCCAAAGTATTTATGTGGCTGGTCCAGTTCATTTCTGATCAATGGTGACCCCCCAGGATGTTGACGGTGGGGGATTCGGCAATGGTAATACCGGTGAATATCAAGTGGAGATGATTAGACTCTTGCTTGTTGGAGATAGTCATTGCCTAGCACTTCTGTGGCGTGAATGTTACCTGCCACTTATCAGCCCAAACCTGAACGTCGTCCAGGTCTTGTTGCATGCAGGCATGAACTGCTTCATTATCTGAGGAGTTGTGAATGGCGCTGAACACTGTGCAGTCATCAGCGAACATCCCCATTTCTGACCTTATGTTGGAGGGAAGTTCATTGATGAAGCAGCTGAAGATGGTTGGGCCTAGGACACTGCCCTGAGGAACTCCTGCAGCGATGTCCTGGGGCTGTGATGATTGACCTTCAACCACCACAACCATCTTCCTTTGTGCTAGGTATGACTCCAGCTAGTGGAGCTTTTCACCCCCCGATTCCCATTGACTTCAGTTTTACTAGGACTCCTTGATGCCACACTCAGTCAAATGCTGCCTTGATGTCAAGGACAGTCACTCTCACCTCACCTCTGGAATTCAGCTCCTTTGTCCATGTTGGACCAATTCTGTAATGAGGTCTGGAGCCGAGTGGTCTTGGTGGTACTCAAACTGGGCATCAGTGAGCAGGTTATTGGTGAGTAAGTGCTGCTTGATAGCACTGTCGATGACACCTTCCATCATTTGCTGATGATTGAGAGTAGACTGATGGGACTGTAATTGGCAGTGTTGGATTTGTCCTGCATTTTGTGGACAGGACATACCTGGGCAGTTTTCCACATTGTCGGATAGATGCCAGTGTTGTAGCTGTACTGGAACAGCTTGGCTAGAGGCACGGCTAGTTCTGAAGCACAAGTCCTCAGCACGATAGCCGGGATGTTGTTGGGCCCCTAGCCTTTGCTGTATCCAGTGTGCTCAGCCATTTCTTGATATCACGTGGAGTGAATCGAATTGGCTGAAGACTGGCTTTTGTGATGGTGGGGACCTCAGGAGTAGGCCGATATGTCCATATCTGTACAATGATTTTCCCCTGATTGGGCTTGTTAAGCCCGCCCAGCACGTTTGCCGGTCAATTGAAGGTAGCGGGTTTGACGACGTCACTTGATGACGCTGTAAGAAATAGATATTAGATTCATAGATGAAGTTTGACTCTTGGAACAGAAATTAAAATGCAATCAGGAACAAATAGGTGAAGTGTCAGCACAGTCAATTAACAAACTCCAAAATGATAAGAAGATCGTAAAATGCAAGAAAACACGGGAGGATAGTCGTAGCTAGACAATAAGGAGCCAGGAAGCCATAAAATGTCCTTAAAGAAACATAACAAAACATTCCTCAAAGATAAGAGAAAGGCCTTGTCAGCCATGCAGAAAGGAGCAGTGAGGGATGTTTTCCTGCACCACACTTGGATTATAGGTGATTGACACTAGATAGATTACAGCCCACCGAAATAACTATAAATATAGAAGGCTGAGAGAAGAAGTCAGGCAGCGAGGGGCGAAGGCTTTTTCGAGGTGGAAATCAATGCGGGCTCAGGCCTAACACCTCCAACAGCCAGGGGGACGAATAGACAGAACTGACTGCTGTTACTGACTGCAGAGACCTGCTGACCCGAGACCTCCACACTGTCTCATCAGACATCTAACCAACCGACCGTCCGTCCGGTCGTGGCATTCCGCTTCGGGAGTCATAGATCGCTTTCTACTGTCACGGGTTGTACGTCTATTATACTCAGCTTAAACCATATGTAATATCTGATTATGCTTTAAAACTGTAGCTCTTTAATAAAAGCCTTGCAACTCCTAAAACCCTTTGGGTAATCTGTGTGCGGCCTGTGATCCTAATCTTACAACACGTCATCAGCCGGTTTCCTTAAAGGGACCATGTGCAAATTGGTTTTGACTTGTGCTGTCAATGCTCTACAGCATTGAGGTGCTGCAAACACAGACAAGCTGCACCCAGGCTCTCCCATGACTCCCTGCATATGCAGGGAGGTTCTCTCCCCTTCCAATGGGTGGAAGAGACCTCCCCAGGAGACCAACACAGCCTGGTTGCACATTGCACAGGAGGACACAAGCAGGGATGTCATCAGGAGGACAAGGCTGCAGTGGCACAAGCTTTTCAATGATCTCAGTAGATCACAAAACGTTACTACAAAGCCACACTCAACCTCATCCCCCTGTGCCACTCATCACATCCCCATCACTCTGCCTTCCCTACCCTACTCCTGCACATCCTTACACCAACTTACCCTGCACCTCCGCCCATCCCTCTCTATCTACATTATCACTTCCCCATCTCACTAGCCACCCCTCACACTCGCCCTCATCCTAGTGCAATCATACCAACTAACAACACACAAGGGTAGGCACTTGGGTGTTTTATGCAATGTTCATGTAAAGTTTCTGTTAATGAGCTGTCAAACATTGAAACCTCTATTTTGAACACTTTGCGTTATTGGATAGATTTGTGCACCTTTGGAAGTGATTTAGTGAGTTGCAGTGAATGGTGAGGCATAACGGTAACCACCGCAATGGTGATGAGTGTGAAAGGAATAGATTGGGCATTGTAGGGATGCTTTATGGTGTTGGTGTGGGATGGTGCCCACCTGGTGCATCATGTGGCAGCCAGGGTGTACAGCGTCAAGTGAAGTAAATCTGGCCATCCCTGACGTCCCGGGCAGAAATGTGGTCAGGTGCTGATACCCTGTGTCCTGTGTAGCATTAGTTGATTGCGGAGAAGGTTGGTGTTGGTGCTGCTGGTGTGCCTGGTGCTGCTGGTGTTTGGGTTGATCGTGGTGGGATTCTGAGGGCCAAGGTGAGATAGTTTCAAGGGCACCGATGCTGATGTAATAGATGGCAGGTGAACTTGAGATGACAGAAGCGATCTGTCAGTGGTGAGAGAGGTTGATCCAATGAGGTGACACTCGATGGAGAGTTTGCTCCAAACACATGCAACCTGCATAAAGCTCAATGGGGGAGAACTTCAGTATTGCCCCGTTTGGGGTGCTCATTTTTGAAATTCTAAAAAATTAGCGCCAGGTGCTAATGATTCTGAGCTTCCCCTATTGGCTGTTAGTGCTCCAGGAAGGAAGTGGAGCTCTAAATCAAGCGCTCCGCTTCCTTCCTGGAGCGCTAAAGGATGCAGGTGGGGTGGTAGTGGTGCAGCGCTGCACAATGTCACGTGCAGCGCTGCTGAGATCAGAGGCTCCTTCCCTTCCTTAAAGGGAAGGACCATCGCTGCAGACGCTGCATTGAGATCAGTTAGCTAGTCCCCAATGGCTGCCGCGATCTGGCCTGATCAGCCCCATGCACTCCAGCAGAGTGCCGGTCTGATCGATTGCAGCTGAAGAAAAATGGAAATAATGCATTGCAACAATTTTATACTTACCACACCAACATCCCCTTTAACTTGTGCCCCAAAGCGCCCGGCCTCGTGAACAACACCTCCTGCAGCTGTCGGTGTTGTCGCCCGGCGATGCTGCAGGGGGCGGAACCGGAATTCGGGTCCGGAGCGATGCGCAGGACAATGACGTCACGATCTCCGGGTGCAGGAGATCGTGGCGCAACATGTTACCGCCGGTGCAAACCTCTCGGCCAATTTAGCAGTAGACGTTCATTTCACCACGCCTGGTCGGTAAGTCGTTAGTGGCCTGTTATTGCCCCCCCCCAAGGCAATAACAGGAGGCGCTAAGGTACCAAATTTCTCCCCCAGACTGTCTTCCAAATGCAGTAAGCAACAGCTTCTGAGCTTGGAAAGTGAACAGCTGTGAGATGGGAGCTTTTATAGCACATTTCAAGCTGCCAAGTAATGAGATGATTCCATAGCCATTCAACTTCCGTCCTGCATACCTGATGTGATCCCTGAGTAATGTAGACCCCATGGGCAACCTGGTAAACTCTGAAAGTGAACTGAAAATAGTTCTTAATGCTCTGTTAACAAGGTCATAATGACTTGAATTGCCTCCTCCGCCTCTGCGTGTCGGGTCTGCTCAGCGATAACAGACCCGACATTTGGGAAAGGCGCGTGGTGGCAGGTTGACAGCGGGGTCCCGACCCGCTGTCCAAAAAAATCCATTTTCCCACCCGACCCGCCACCGATCGCACCCGTTGACCACCCCCCCTGCAAAAGTCCCCCCAACATTTTAAAAACAAGATCAGCGCAGCAAACTAAAAATATAAAACTGCTGTTCACCAAAGTCGCACAAAAATGTACGGTAATTAACAGAATTTGCCTGTAAAAACTCTATGCAGATTTCCATTGTATTTAAACTTAAAGTCCGCAGGAAGCTGAAAGACAGGATGTTATAGCTAATGTGTGAATATTTAAAAATGTACACAGCAGTGGCTCATGAGATACAACACTACTCATTGAACGTCAGCACAGGAACCACTCGCATGGTAAAATGAAATAGAAAATAAAAATTCAATGGAATAATGAAAACTGACATTCTAAATTCTAAACCTGGCTCATTTAGCTAGACTGCTGTATACAGCACAACCATCAAATACTAGTTTATGATTTTTTTCTCCTGCATCTCTATGGTCACTGACATTCTATAATATGCCCCAGGGAATTCTGTTATCTGTGGGATGGCTTCATTTAATTGAATATTTAATGCTTTCATGACCTTTTCTTGAATAAGACTGATAACAGGAATATGCACCCGCCTCAGCTTGCTCATAAAAGTGCTACACTCTGACAATGCCTGCTTCTGGCTAGATTCCGAATCCAGTTGTCGTGTTCAATAAATTAAAAATAGCCAGCAGCCGTATCCTCATTGTCTAGTTTGTTGCACAACATGTGATTTCAGTATTTTAAACATAACTGTGTCTGCATGGGAGTGCAGTTTTGAGGATGGATGGCCAGTGGTTCAGGAGCAGAAGAGGCATTGGGGGACTGGAAAATCTACCACTGATCCATACAGCAAAATCTGTGCCACTGTGCCTCTTTAAATTTGAGCTCATCCAAAACTCTGCTACCCGTATCCTAACACGCACCAAGTCCCGTTCACCCACCACCCCCTGCCCGTATCCTAACACGCACCAAGTCCCGTTCACCCACCACCCCTTTGCTCCCTGACCTACATTGGCTCCCGATCCGGCAATACCTCAATTTTAAAAATTCTCATCCTGGTTTTCAAATCCCTCCATGGTCTCACTCCTTCCTATCTCCGTAACCTCTTCCAGCCCTACAACCCTCCAATACCTCTCCCCTCCTCCAGCTCTGGTCTCTTGAGCATCCCCGATTTTAATCGCTCTGTTGGAATTCACGAATTCCTACGAATAACGGAGATCGACATAAGAGAACAATCAAACAGGTCTTTACTCAAAGGAGATGCCACGAGGACTCCTTGGGCAGTCCCGTGGTTTGCGACGTGATGTCATCGTGTTTTCCCGCGCTCTTAAAGGGGCCACGCCCCGTACATGCAAACTCTATATACAAAACACAGTAATGCCTAACACAATGGTACAGGCTTAGGCTGGTGTTAGAACATCGTTAAAGAGAATTATATACAGTTAGCCAGAGTCATTCAGTGGTTCTGCCACATGTGCCCCCCCCAGAATTCGCTTTAACGGACAAAGTCAAACGGTGAGGGGGTCTGACAAGCCTGTCAGAACGACTCCTGTACTCTCGAGGCGGAGGCTGCTGGGCGGCTGGCGGTCTGTCGCACTTGGTCTGCCGTAACGACGACGGGTGGCCGACCCCGTCTCGGCGGTTGTGCTGTCTCGACGGAGCGGTCGAGGTCCAAATGTGCTGGCTTTAAGCAGTCGACCGAAATGTGGTCCGATTTACCACCGACATCTACCGTGAAGGTTTTGTCCCCTGCTTCCAACATGAGGAAGGGACCAGTATATGGGGCCTTGAGCGGATCCCTATGTGCGTCATGGCGAATAAAAACGTATTCAACCTTGTGAAGCTCCGTGGGAACATGTGACCTCTGCGGCCCATGGTGCGAAGTGGCACCGGTGCGAAACATCTGGCCGCCTCTTGGTGACGAGCAAGCTGGGCAGACGCGGACCATTGCTCCATCGATGTTGGTAGGAAGTCCCCTGGGACCCGCAGTGGCTGACCATACACAAGCTCCGCTGATGACGAGTGAAGGTCTTCTTTGGGGGTCGTGCGAAGGCCCAACAGGACCCACGGTAGCTTGTCTGCCTATCCAGCGTCCTGGAGACTGGCTCTCAGGGCGGCCTTCATTGACCGATGGAAGCATTCACAGAGGCCATTCTCCCAGTGGTAGGCTGTGGTGCAGTGTAATTTGACACCGAGTCCTTGGGCCACTGCATTCCAGAGCTCGGAGTAAAACTGCGGTCCCCTGTATGACGAAATATCGGCGGGTACTCCGAAACGGGCGATCCAGGAGGAAATGAACACCCTGGCCACGTCCGCCGAAGTAGTGGATGACAGGGGGACCGCCTCTGGCCATCTGGTGGTGCGGTCAAACATGGTCAGGATGTGTGAAAAACCGTGGGAGGGTGGGAATGGTCCTACCAGGTCCACGTTGACGTGGTCAAAACGTCGCTCCGGAACTGTGAAGGCGGCCAATGGAGCTTTGATGTGGCGCTGTACCTTGGCCTTTTGGCAGACCACGCAGGTGTTGGCCCAGTTGCGGACATCTTTATGCATGTCATGTCATACAAATTTCGCTGACATCAGTTTCTGAGAGGCCTTCATTCCAGGGTGTGACAACCCATGTATGGTGTCGAACACTTTGCGGCGCCAGATGACCGGCACGACAGGGCGAGGATCCAGTACGGAGACGTCACACAACAGCGTGGTACCTGCCGAATGGAACTTGACGTCGGCCAACTGGAGGCCAGTGATAGCCATTCGGTAAGCTTGGACTTCCGGGTCTGAGGCTTGGTCCGCTGTCATGAGGGCGTAGTCGATGCCCAAATGAACCGTATTGATGATCGCGCGGGAGAGGCAGTCTGCCACCAGGTTGTCCTTACCGGCCACGTGCCGTATACCCGTGGTGAATTCGGATATGTAGGTCAGTTGACGCTGCTGTCGGACTGACCACGGTTCGGCGGTGTTGGACATTGCAAAGGTCAGCGGCTTATGGTCCACAAAAGCGGTGAAAGGACGTTCTTCCAGAAGGAACCGAAAATGGCGGATGGCCAGAAAAAGGGCAAGCAACTCCCGGTCGAACGTGCTGTATGCTCTCTCGTTCTGCCGTAGTTGACGGCTGAAGAATGCCAATGGCTGCCACGTCCCGTTCACCCACTGCTGTTGCACGGCACCAACTGCGTAGTCCGATGCGTCAGTGGTGAGGGCAATGGTGGCTCCTGGCAGCGGGTGCGCCAGCATAATCGCGTTGGCTAAGGCGCTTTTGCTGTCAGCGAACGCTCGGGCCATGTCATCCATCCAGTCTACCGGGTTCTTGCCAGTATTGCCCTTGAGGACCTCGTACAGGGGCTGCATGAGTAGTGCCGCCTTAGGCACGAAACGGTGGTAAAAGTTTACCATGCCTAGGAATTCCTGCAGGGCCTTTATCAAAATCAAAAAATCAAATCAACTTTTATTGTCATTGTTAGTGCACAAGTGCAGTACAACGAAATGTAGGCTTGCGGCTCCCGAGAGTGTACATTTGGATTAAGACATTTAAACATTCAACATACATTTGGCTTGTAGTATATTAACATAAATATAACCATAATAAAGTGCATTGGCAGATGTGCAGGCTTTAGAGTTTATTTGTGGAGTTCAGTAGGATGACAGCCCTGGGAAAGAAGCTGTTCCTAAATCTGGTCGTACGGGTGCGAATGCACCTGTAGCGTCTCCCAGATGGCAGGAGGGCGAACAGACTGTGGCTGGGGTGGGTAGGGTCTTTGATGATGGACCGTGACCTCTGTAGACAGCGTTTCTGGTATATGTGCTCTATGGTCGGTAGCCGGGTGCCGGTAATGCATTGGGCAGTTTTGACTACCTGCTGCAGGGCTTTCCGGTCATAGTAGCTACAGCTGCCATACCATACTGTGATACAGTTTGTCAGGATGCTCTCTATAGTGCAGCGGTAAAAGTTAGAGAGGATCAGGGGTGACAGATTACATCCCTTCAGCCTCCTTAGGAAATATAGGCGCTGCTGGGCCTTCTTCACCAGAGAGGAGGTGTTGAGGGACCAGGAGAGGTCTTCCGTGATGTGGACTCCGAGGAACTTAAAGCTGTCCACCCTTTCCACCACAGCCCCATTGACGTGGATGGGGGTGTGACTTCCGCCTTTAGACTTCCTGAAGTCCACAATGATTTCTTTTGTTTTCTTGGTGCTAAGGGCCAGGTTGTTATCGGCGCACCACTTCACGAGATGCTGGACCTCCTCCCTGTAGGCTGACTCATTGTTGTTGGTGATCTGGCCTACTACCGTGGTGTCATCCGCAAACTTGATGATGGTGTTGGAACCATTAACAGCCACACAGTCGTGGGTGAAGAGGGAGTAGAGGAGGGGGCTCAGCACACATCCTTGTGGGGCCCCCGTGTTCAGGGTCGGGGGGGGGGGAGGTGTGGTTACCTAATTTGACAGACTGGGGTCTGTTTGTTAGGAAGTCCAGGGTCCAGTTGCAGAGGGAAGTGTTCAGGCCAAGAGTTTGGAGTTTGGTGGCCAGCTTGTTGGTGACGATAGTGTTGAATGCTGAGCTGTAGTCTATGAACAGCATTCTGATATAGGTCTCCTTACCATCTAGGTGATTCAGTGCCGAGTGTAGAGCAGTTGTGATTGCATCCTCCGTTGATCTGTTTGCACGATAGGCAAACTGGTGTTGGTCAAGGGAGGCAGGAACACTGGCTTTGATGTGGGCTAAGACCAGTCTCTCGAAACACTTCATTACGATGGGTGTGAGTGCGACAGTTCGATAGTCATTCAGGCACGTCACAGCCGTTTGTTTTGGCACAGGAATAATGGTAGCGGTCTTGAAGCATGTAGGGACTACTGCCTGGGCCAATGACTGATTGAAGATGGCGGTGAAGACATCAGCCAGCTGATCAGCACATTCCTTGAGTACCCGTCCAGGGATGCTATCCAGTCCAGCAGCCTTTCGTGTGTTCACTCCGCGTAGAACACCCCTTACGTCAGAGGTCGACAGAGTGAGCACCTGGTCTTCCGGGGGTGGCAAGGCTTTGGTAGCCGGCTCCCTGTTGTCCCTGTCGAAGCGAGCATAGAAGTTGTTAAGCTCCTCCGGAAGGGAGGCATCGCTAACCGGGGGACTGGTGTTTTTGCCCTTGTAGTCAGTGATGGACTGGATGCCTTGCCACATGCGCCGGGGGTCCGAGTTGTTGCGGAAGTGATCCTCTATCCGCAGTGTCTGTTTCCTTTTGGCAGTCCTGATACCCTTTTTTAGGTTGGTCCTAGCTGCACTGTAAGCCACCGCGTCGCCAGATTTAAATGCTGCGTCGCGTGCTTTCAACAGTGAGCGGACCTCTCCGTTCATCCAGGGTTTCTGGTTGGGGTATGTCCTGATATTTTTATGGGTCGTGACGACCTCGATGCAGCTGTTGATGTAGAATAGCACTGTGGATGCGTATTCCTCGATGTCATTATGGGCAAACATGCCCCAATCAGTGCGTTTGAAGCAGTCCTGAAGCTCCGATACTGCCCCCTCTGGCCATACTTTCACTGCTCTCACTGATGTTCTCCCACTTTTGATGAGCGGTTTGTATGCCGGGGCTAGAAACAGGGAGAGGTGGTCAGACTTCCCAAGGTGGGGGCAGGGAATGGCCTTATAAGTGTCTACAATGCTCGTGTAGACTTGATCCAGTGTGTTCTCCCCTCTTGTGGGGCAGGAGACATTCTGGTGGAATTTCGGTAGTACAGTTTTTAGGTTTATGTGATTGAAGTCCCCCGCGACAATAAAAGCTCCATCTGGGTGCGCAGTTTGTTGTTCACTGATGGCCCTGTAGAGGTCCTTCAGTGCTAGTTTGGCATTAGCGTTCTGCAGGTGTGGAAAGGATTGTTAGAATAAAATTTTGCTGGACAAGATTGCTGGACAAGATTTTGCTGGAAAAGACACAAACAACAAATTCGCTGACTGGGACTAATTGAATCACTGCACAGTGAGACATGCCACGCTTACGCATGGCTGGAACAAAGTTCGTCTCGTGTCCTGACTGGGACTAATTGGATCACTGAGGACTAACAAGGTTCACTGGTATCCTATCATCGAACTAATCACTTGTATCCTATTATCGAACTAATCACATTCCGCCGGGGAACAAGACGGAACGAAGACCTGAAGAGGCAGAATTGACAACACAAGTGTGTAAACTCCTGACTGGAGGAAAATAACGATATGCGCTAATAAACGAATTGATTGGATGAATGTAAATGATCTAAAACCAACTTCTTGGAATTGTATATAAGCTCGGCACGTACTACAATCGGGGAGAAGGTGCTCTCGCAGACCGCGTGGTTGCAGACTCTTCTCCCAGAGCTCTGTCATTTAATAAAGTTGTCTCTCTTACTCAAAGTCTAGTTTCCGAGGAATCATTTTTCCTACAACAAAAGGATGTCACCGCCTCTACCTTCGAAGGTAAAGGAACCGCTCCCTCTGAGGTGATGCGATGACCCAGGAAGTCAATTTGGTGCAGGCCAAACTGACACTTGGCCGGGTTGATAATCAGGCCGTGTTGACTGAGGCATCAAAAAAGGGTGCGTAGGTGACAGCTTTGTTCTTCCTTAGTAGAACTGGCAATTAGAATATCGTCCAGGTAGACGAAGAGGAACTTGAGGTCCCGCAGCACGGAGTCCATCAGGCGTTGGAAAGCCTGGGCAGCGTTCTTTAACCCAAACGGCATCCGTAAAAACTCGAAGAGGCCGAATGGGGTGATGACTGCGGTCTTCTGGACGTCTTGTGGATGAACTGGGCGATTGGGCGGATAAATGGCAGATGCACTATAATGTGGACAAGTGCGAAGTTATCCACCTTGGGTGCAGGAACGGGAGGGCAAATTATTATTTAAATGGCAATAGATTGGGAGAGGGGGAAGTACAGAGAGACCTGGGTGTTCTTGTACACCAGTCACTGAAGGCGAGCATGCAGGTGCAACAGGCGGTCAAGAAGGCAAACGGTATGCTGGCCTTCATAGCAAAAGGGTTAGAATACAGGAACAGGGATACCTTGCTGCAGCTGTACAGGGCACTGGTGAGACCACACCTCGAGTACTGTGTACAGTTTTGGTCGCCTCATCTGAGGAAGGATGTTCTTGCCATGGAGGGGGTGCAGCGGCGATTCACCAGGCTGATACCAGGAATGGCGGGAATGACCTATGAGGAGAGACTATGTAGTTTAGGGATGTACACACTGGAGTTTAGAAGATTGAGAGGGGACCTCATAGAAGTGTATAAAATTCTGACAGGTCTAGACAGACTGGATGCAGAAGGAATGTTTCCCTTGGCGGGTGAGAACAGAACTAGAGGACATAATTTAAGGATAAGGGCTAAACCATTTAGGACAGAGATGAGGGGGAATTTCTTCACTCAGAGAGTGGTGAACCTGTGGAACTCATTGCCACAGAGGGCAGTGTACGCCAGCTCATTAAATATATTTAAGAGGGAATTAGATATATTTCTACGGGCAAAAGGGGTTAAGGGTTACGGAGAGAAGGCGGGGACGGGATACTGAATTAAAGGATCAGCCATGATCTCATCGAATGGCGGAGCAGGCACGAAGGGCCGAATGGCCTACTCCTGCTCCTATCTTCTATGTATCTATGTATCTATGTAACTGGGACCTGGTGGTAGCCCCGGACGAGGTCGACTTTTGAGAACACGGTGTTCCCTGCCAAATGGGCAGAGAAATCCTGGATATGGGGGATCAAGTACCGATCAGGAGTGGTGGCGTCATTTAGTCGTTGATAGTCGCCGCATGGCCGCCATCCGCCACCAGGCTTCGGGAAGATATGGAGGGGTGAAGACCAGGGACTATTCGACCAGCGAATAATCCCTAACCGTTCCATGGTTGCGAACTCAGCCTTTGCGACCGCCAGCTTGCCAGGTTCTAGGCGTCGGGCCCGCGCGTATACCAGGGGGCCGTTGGTGGTGATGTGGTGTTCCACACCATGTTTCGTGGCTGTGGAGGAGAACGTGGGTCTTGTCAGGTCGGGGAATTCGCTGAGCAGGCGAGCGAACTCATCAGGAGTCGGGAACGCACAGGAGACGGTGCATGACGTAGTGTTACTGCGGTAACACGGAAGAGAATTAAAAGTTGCTGCGTTGATCAGCCGCCGGTTCCTAACGTCGACCAGGAGGCTGTTGGTGCACAGGAAATCCGCGCCGAGGAGGGGCTGGGAAATTTTGGCCGTAACAAACTCCCAGTGAAAACGTTGCCCCCCGAGGCACAACTCCACTCGCCGTCTGCCGAAGGTCCGAATTGTTCCGCCATTGGCTGCTTCAAGGGCGGGGCTGTGATTCCCCGTCTGCACATCGAGGGTGGACGCGAGTAAAATGCTGCACTGCGCTCCGGTGTCGCACAGAAAACGACGACCGGAGAGAGTATCAGTGATGAAGAGCAATTTTCCCACGTTGCCGATCGCCATCGCGGCTGCGGGGTGCCCATTTGACCTGTTCCTCGGTGGTCGCAGTGTCAGTCGTTGGTTTTTTGGGGGAAAACTGCAGGGAGGGCGGCAACGCTTCGCTTTTGCGCCGAACTGCACGTGGTAGAAACACAGCACAGCAGGCGGACAAGCTGGGGCGGTGTCTGGGGGGGATGGGTGCCTCGTGGCAGCGCAGTACTGTCGAGTTACAGCGAAAATTTTGTCAGCCTCCGCAGTGAGTGTTGCGCAGTCTTCAGTTTCAGATCTGGCCAGGGCAGTTTGTACCTGTTCAGGCAGTTGGCTGAGGAAAATCTAGCGGAATAGGAAACATTCCCGTTCTGGGCCCAGGAGTGTGAGCATTTGGCTCATCAACTCTGAAGGCTTGGAGTCCCCGAGCCCAGGCATAGCGAGTAATCGACGGGCGCACTCCGATTTTGTGAGCCCGAAAACCTGCAGTAAACGTGCTTTGAGGGTTTCATACTTGCGCTCCATTGGGGGGTTTTCGAGGAGGCTGACGATCCGAGAGGCGGTAGAGCTGTCGAGTGCGGAGACCACGTAAAGATACTTGGTCTGATCCGCATCGATGTTCCTCAGGGCGAACTGGGCCTCGACCTGAATAAACCACGAGGGCACTTGCTGCTCCCAGAACTGCGGTAGCTTTAGCGAAACGAGGTTTGCTTCCATGCTGTGCTCTTCTTTTGTGAAAACGTTCACAAAAACGGGGTCACCAATGTAGGAATTAACGAATTCCTACGAATAACGGAGATCGACACGAGAACAATCAAACAGGTCTTTACTCAAAGGAAATGCCACGAGGACTCCCTGGGCAGTCCCGTGGTTTGCGACGCGTTGTCATCGCGTTTGCCCGCGTTTTCCCGTGCTCTTAAAGGGGCCATGCCCCGTACATGCAAACTCTATATACAAAACACAGTAATGCCTAACACAATGGTACAGGTTTAGGCTGGTGTTAGTACATCGTTAAAGAGAATGATATACAGTTAGCCAGAGTCATTCAGTGGTTCTGCCACAGCTCCACCATTGGCGGCCCTGCCGTCAGCTGCCTAGGCCCTAACTCTGGAATTCCCTCCCTAAACCTCGCCACCTCTCTAACTCTCCTACTCCTTTAAGACATTCCTTTAAGACATTCCTTAAAACCTATCTCTTTGACCAAGTTTCTGGTCATCTGTCCTAATATCTCCTTATGTGGCTCGGTGTCAAATTTTGTTTGATAACGCTCCTGTGAAGCACCTTGGGATGTTTTACTATGTTAAAGGCGCTATATAAATGCAAGTTGTTGTTGTTAGTACCAAGCAGGGCCTTCTGGGGGACCTTATAGACTTGCCGAAATTGGTCCAGCTGAAAATGAGCTATACTTTCATTGAAATTTTACATTCCATCTGCTTGAGGCTGTCTATTCCCTTCTTCCATCTGGATGGAACTCTTAAAAGGTTAGAGGCTTTTTAGCTTTTGTTTTAATTTTGCAGTATATATTTACTAATTTGTTTTTAATTAATCTTTGTTGGCATTTGTATTAAAAAAATTCAGGGCCAATGTTTCTGTATCCCATGCGCCTGAGTGCCAGGCAGGCAGAACACACCCGCCTGCACTGACCTGAAGTTGCCTGCACTTCCGGGTTCAGGTAATTATTGTTACCTCAGAAAGGGCTCACTCCCCAGCAGGGCCCTGTGCCCGGAAACAGTGGAGGAGGGCGGGGCGGCTGGGGAAGGGCGAGGGGAGTAGAACGATAGCTAGAGCTGCAGTCCTCAGAGGGCTGCAGCAGTGGGAATAATCACCAGCTTTGTGCCCTTCTGACAGCTGTTCAAACACAGCAGCTAGAATGCCTCCAGGCCTGCAGATCCACGGGGAGGATGTTCTTACCATTTTGGACCGCCTTAGCCTTGCTGTCTTCTGCTGTCAGATCCTCCAATCTGAAAGGGTCTAGGCTCAAGACCTACTGAAAACTTATTCTGGCATCCCTACACCTGCGCGTCTTTTTCTGTGAACCTTCAGGAAAATGAGACAACAGGTCGGAAGTGCCTAATCCCACCTCATTATCAAGGCTATGTCTTACCTTGAATATTTGTAAGTCAAAGCATTCACCCGCCCCCCCCCCCCGCACCCCCCCACCACCCCAGGGAGGCCCCAGAATTCCAGCGGCACAGTAAAGGGGGCAGAGAATCGGTGTCATGGGTCTCTGCTTTCTTTTCGTCTCCTTTAGAACAGAGCATTTCCCAGGCACAATGAACAAGCATATCACTCATTTCATTTTTGAAAAGATTGCAATTTTTTTTTCTCCTGACAGTAGGTAATGTTTATTTAGAACCGAAAATAGACCTGCTGAGGTGGACTGAATATTGACGAACCCAGGGAAAGCAAAGCATGGTCATGAATCGAGCTGTATCAACAACAACTACGCCTAAAACATCCCAAGGCGCTTCACAGGAGCTTTATCAAACAAAATTTGACACCAAGCCACATAAGGAGATATTAGGGCAGATGGCCAAAAAAGCTTGGTCAAAGAGGTAGGTTTTAAGCAGTATCTTAAAGGAGGAAAGACAGGTAGAGAGGCAGAGAGGTTTAGGGAGGGAATTCCAGAGCTTAGGGCCTTGGCAGCTGAAGGCATGGCCACCAATGGTGGAGCGATTAAAATCGGGGATGCTCAAGAGACCAGAATTAGAGGAGCGCAGATATTTCAGAGGCTTGTGGGGCTGGAGGAGGTAACAGAGATAAGGGAGGGATGAGGTCTTGGAGGGATCTGAAAACAAGGATGAGAATTTTAAAATCGAGGCCTGGCCTAACCGGGAGCCCATGTAGCTCAGCGAGCACAGGGGTGATGGGTGAATGGGATTTGGTACAAGTTAGGATATGGGAAGCAGAGTTCTGGATGAGCTCAAGTTTACAGAGGGTAGAACGTGGGATGCCGGCCAGGAGTGTGTTGGAATAGTCAAGTCTAGAGGTAACAAAGGCATGGCAAGGGTAGGGTGCCACAGGGATGAGTGCTGGAACCACTGTTTGCAGTACATATAAATGATTTGGATATGGGGGGGCAGTAAAAAAGTTTGCAGATGCAGGAATGCACATCCAGGGCTTTTAAAATTAATCTGGTGGTTGTAACTTTAAAGGGAGTAAATTAAGGGTATGACATGGCAGGGCAGCTCGGCAGCATGGAGTGCTCCTCCTGTGCTATGTGCGAAGTCGGGGACACTTCGGATGTCCAGGGTGAACACGTGCAGGAAGTGTCTCCAGCTGCAGCGACTCGAAATCCGTGTTTCAAAGCTGGAGCTGCGGCTGCAGTCACTGTGGAGCATCCGTGAAGCTGAGATCTTCGTGGCTAGCACGTTTAATGAGGTGGTCACACTGCAGGTAAAGAGTGCACAGGCAGACAGGAAATGGGTGATGGCCAGACAGAGTAAAAGAACTAGGAAGGTAGTGCAGGAGTCCCCTGGGTCCATCTCCCTCTCCAACAGATTTTCCATTTTGGATACTGATGGGGGAGATGGTTTCTCAGGGGAATGCAGCAAGAGCCAAGTCCGTGGCACTACGAGTGGCTCAGCTGCACAGGGTTGGAGGAAAAAGAGTTGGAGAGCAATAGTGATAGGGGATTCTATCATAAGAGGAACAGATAGACGTTTCTGTGACCGCAGACGTGACTCCAGGATGGTATGTTGCCTCCCTGGTGCCAGGGTCAAGGATGTCACTGAACAGCTGCAGGGCATTCTGAAGGGGGAGGGTGAATATAGAAACATAGAAGATAGGAGCAGGAGTAGGCCATTCGGCCCTTCGAGCCTGCTCCGCCATTCAGTGAGATCATGGCTGATCATCCAAATTCAGTATCCTGTCCCTGCCTTCTCCCCATATCCCTTGATCCCTTTAGCCTTAAGAAATATATCCAACTCTTTCTTGAATATATTTAATGAACTGGCCTCCACCACCCTCTGTGGCAGAGAATTCCATAGGTTCACCACTCTCTGGGTGAAGAAATTCCTCCTCATTTCAGTCCTAAATGGCTTACCCCTTATCCTTAGACTATGACCCCTGGTTCTGGACTCCCCGGCCATCAGAAACATCCTTCCTGCATCTAGTCCGTCCAGGCCTGACAGAATTTTATAGGTTTCGATGAGATCCCCTCTCAATCTTCTAAACTCCAGTGAGTATAAGCCCAATCGACACAATCTCTCCTCATATGTCATTCCTGCCATCCCAGGTATCAGCCTGGTGAATCTTCGCTGCACTCCCTCCATGGCAAGAACGTCCTTCTTCAGGTAAGGCGACCAAAACTGCACACAATACTCAAGGTGCGGTCTCACCAAGGCCCTGTACAACTGTAGCAAGACATCCTTGTTCCTGTACTCGAACTCTCTTGCTACGAAGGCCAACATACCATATGCCTTCTTAACCGCCTGCTGCACCTGCATGCTTACCTTCAGCGACTGGTGCACAAGAACACCCAGGTCTCTTTGCACTTCCCCTTCTCCCAATCTATTGCCATTCAAATAATAATCTGCCTTCCTGTTTTTGCCACCAAAGTGGACAACCTCACATTTATCCACATTATAGTGCATTTGCCATGTTTCTGCCCAATCACCCAACCTGCCCAAATTGTACTGGAGTTTCACGACATCCTCCTCACAGCATACCCTCCCTCCCAGCTTTGTGTCATCTGCAAATTTGGAGATATTACATCCAATTCCCTCGTCCAGATCATTAACATATATTGTGAACAGCTGGGGTCCTAGGACCGATCCTTGCGGTACCCCACTAGTCACTGCCTGCCACTCAGAAAACGACTCGTTTATTCCAACTCTTTACTTTCTGTCCGCCAACCAGTTCTCTATCCAAGTCAATACCTTGCCCCCAATCCCATGTGCCTTAATTTTGCATGCTAATCTCTTATGCGGGACCTTATCGAAAGCCTTCTGAAAGTCCAAATACACCACATCCACTGGTTCTTCCTTATCTATTCTACCAGTTACATCCTCAAAAAATTCCAGTAGATTAGTCAAGCATGATTTACCTTTTGTAAATCCATGTTGACTTCGTCCGATCCTGTCACTGCTTTCCAAGTGCTCTGCTATTACATCTTTTATAATGGACTCCAGCATTTTCCCCACTACCGATGTCAGGCTTACCGGTCTATAATTCCCCGCTTTTTCTCTACCACCTTTTTTGAATAGTGGGGTAACATTAGCTACCCTCCAATCCATGGGTACTGTTCCAGAGTCTATCGAGTTCTGGAAGATGACCAGCAATGCATCTACTATTTCTAGGGCCACTTCCTTAAGTACCCTGGGATGTAAATTACCAGGCCCTGGGGATTTATTGGCCTTCAGTCCCATCAATTTCCCAACACCATTTCCCTACAAATACTGATTTCTTTCAGTTCCACCCTTTCATCAGACCCTATGTTCCCCAGCATCTCTGGGAGGTTATTTGTGTCCTCCTTTGTGAAGACAGAACCAAAATATGTATTTAGTTGGTCAGCCATTTCTTTGTTCCCCATTATAAATTCCCCTGATTCTGACTGCAAGGGACCTACGCTTGACTTCACCAAATGTTTTCTCTTCACATATCTATAAAAGCTTTTACAGTCAGTTTTTATGTTCCCTGAAAGCTTACTCTCATATTCTATTTTCCCTTTCTTAATTAATCCCTTTGTCCTCCTTTGTTGAATCCTAAACTGCTCCCAATCCTCAGGATTATTGCTTTTTCTGACCAATTTATATGTCCTCTCCTTGGATCTTATGCTATCCCTAATTTCCCTTGTTAGCCACGGTTGAGTCACCTTTTTTGCTTTATTTTTATGCCAAACTGGGATGAACAAATTCTGTAGCTCATCCATTCGATCTTTGAATGTTTGCCATTGCCTATCCACCGTCAACCCTTTGAGTGCCATTCCCCAATCAATCATAGAAACATAGAGATAGGAACAGGAGTAGGCCATTCGGCCCTTCGAGCCTGCTCCGCCATTCAATGAGATCATGGCTGATCTTCGTCTGAGATCATAGCTGATCTTACCAGTTCAGTACCCCGTCCCCGCCTTTTCTCCGTAACCCTTAATCCCCTTAGCCTTCAGAAATATATCCAATTCTATCTTGAAAATATTTATTGAATTAGCCTTCACAGCCCTCTGTGGCAGAGAATTCCACAGGCTCACCACTCTTTGAGTGAAGAAATTCTTCCTCATCTCTGTTTTAAATGATTTGCCCGCTATTTTTAGACTGTGGCCCCTGGTTCTGTGCTCCCCGGCCATTGGAAACATTCTCTCTGAATTCAGCCTGTCCAGGCCTGCCACAATTTTATATGTTTCGATGAGATCCCCTCTCAATCTTCTAAACTCCAGTGAGTACAAGCCCAAACTATTTAATCTCTCTTCGTAGGTCATTCCCGCCATTCCAGGTATCAGCCTGGTGAATCGCCGTTGCACTCTTTCCATGGCAAGAACATCCTTCCGCAGATGGGGCGACCAAAACTGTACACAATACTCCAGATGCGGTCTCACCAGCACCTTGTACAGCTGTAGTAAGGTATCCCTATTCCTATACTCGAACCCCCTTGATATGAAGGCCAACATACCATTTGCCTTCTTAATCGCCTGTTGCACCTGCATGCTCTCCTTCAGTGACTGGTGCACAAGAACACCCAGGTCCCTCTGCACTTCCCCATCTCCCAATCTATTGCCATTTAGATAATAATCTACCCTCCTGTTTTTACCCCCAAAGTGGATAACCTCGCATTTATCCACATTATAGTGCATCTGCCACGTATCCGCCCATTCCCCCAACCTGTCCAAATCGCACTGTAGCCTCCTGACATCCTCATCAGAGCCCACCCCTCCTCCTAGTTTAGTGTCGTCAGCGAATTTGGAAATATATATATTGTGAACAGCTGGGGTCCCAGGACAGATCCTTGCGGCACCCCGCTGGTCACTGCCTGCCACTCCGAAAACGAGCCGTTTATTCCAACTCTCTGTTTTCTATCCGCCAGCCAGTTCTCTATCCACGTTAATACTTTGCCCCCAATCCCATGAGCCTTAATTTTGCATGATAATCTTTTGTGTGGAACCTTATCGAAGGCTTTCTGGAAGTCAAGGTACACCACATCCACTGGCTCTCCCCCATCTATTTTACCAGTTACTTCCTCAAAAAATTCCAGCAGATTAGTCAAACACGATTTACCCTTTGTAAATCCATGTTGACTCTGTCCGATCCTTTCCCCATTTGTCAAGTGCTCCGCTATTTTATCCTTAATAATGGACTCTAGCATTTTGCCCACAACCGATGTAAGGCTTACTGGTCTATAATTCCCTGCTTTCTCTCTACCCCCCTTTTTAAATATTGGGGTAACATTAGCTACCCTCCAATCCACGGGTACTGTTCCCGAGTCAATGGAGTTCCGGAAGATGATCCTTAGAGCATCTGCTATCTCCAGGGCCACCTCCTTAAGTACCCTAGGATGTAGTTTATCAGGCCCCGGGGATTTGTCGGCCTTCAGTCCCCTCAACTTACCCAACACCATATCCCTAGAGATACTAATTTCTGTCAGCTCCTCCCTCTCATTAGTCCCTATGTTTGCCGATATTCCTGGGAGGTTATTTGTGTCCTTCTTTGTGAATACAGAACCAAAGTATGAGTTTAATTGGTCTGCCATTTCCTTATTCTCCATTATATATTCTCCCGAATCGGACTGCAAGGGACCGACTTGAGATTTTACCAGTCTTTTCCTCCTGATATACCGATAAAAGCTTTTGCAGTCTGTCTTTATGTTTGCTGCAAGTTTACTTTCGTATTCTATTTTCCCCTTCCTGATTAATCCCTTTGTCCTCTTTTGCTGTATCCTGTACTGCCCCCAATCTTCCGGTCTGGTGCTTTTTTTTGCCAGTTGATATGCCCTTTTTTTTGATTTTATGCTGTCCCTAATTTCCCTCGTTATCCACGGTTGAGTCACCTTTTTAGGTTTATTTTTATGCCAAACCGGTATAAACATGTTCTGGAATTCTTCCATTCTATCTTTGAATGCTTGCCATTGTCTATCCACTGTCAATCCCCCCAGAAACACCACCCAATCAATCTTACCCAATTCCCGTCTCATACCCTCGTAATTCCCTTTATTTAAGTTCTGGACCTTAGTCTCTGATTCAATTTCCTCACTCTCCATCTCGACTGAGAGCTCGATCATATTATGATCGCTCTGACCCAAGGGGCCTCGTACAAGAAGATTGCTGATAAGTCCCTTCTCATTGCACAATACCCAGTCTAAAATGGCCTGATCTCGGGTCGGCTCCTCGACATATTGGTCCAGATAACCGTCCCGAAAACATTCCAGGAATTCCTCCTCCTCAGAATTTTTACTAATTTGGGTAGTCCAATCAATATGTAAATTAAAGTCACCCATGATGACAGCTGTGCTCTTATCGCACGCTTCTCTAATTTCCCTTTTTATGCCTTCCCCCACCTCCATATTACTATTTGGAGGCCTATATATCACACCCACTAACGTTTTCCTCCCCTTGCTATTTCTCATTTCTACCCATACAGATTCCGTTTCATCCGAGTTAATATCCTTCCTTTCCATTGCATTAATCCCCTCCTTTACCAGCAATGCTACCCCACCTCCCCTACCTTTTTGCCGATCCTTCCTAAATATTGTATATCCCTGGATGTTAAGTTCCCAGCCTTGCCCACCCTGCAGCCACGTTTCTGTAATCCCAATCAAATCATATTTGTTTACCTCTATTTCCACAACTAATTCATCCACCTTGTTCTTATGCTTCTAGCATTAAGATACAAAGCCTTCAGGCTTGCTTTTTTCACACTCTCATTGTGAATTAGTTTGGCCCTTTGTGTTTCTCTCCTTTGCTTATTGCTTCTCAATCCTACCCAACTCGCTCCTCAGACCATCGTAGTTTCCTTTATTTAAATTTAGGACCCTAGATTCTGAGTCAACTACTTCATTCTCCATCTTAATGAAGAATTCGATCATATTATGATCGCTCCGACCCAAGAGGCCTCGTACAACAAGATTGCTAATTAATCCTTTCTTGTTACATAATACCCAGTCTAAGATGGCTTGATCTCTGGTTGGTTCCTCGACATATTGGTCCAGGAAACCATCCCGTAAACACTCCAGGAATTCCTCCTCCACAGTATTGTTACTCATTTGGTTGGCCCTATCTATATGTAGATTAAAGTCACCCATGATGACTGCTGTGCCCTTATTGCACGCTTCTTTAATTTCCCTTTTAATGCCATCCCCAACCTCCGCCTTACTGTTTGGAGGTCTATATACCACTCCCACTAATGCTTTTTTCCCCTTAGTATTTCTCAATTCTACCCATACAGATTCCACATCATCAGAGCTAATATCCTTCATTACAATTGTGTTAATCCCTTCTTTAACCAGTAATGCTACCCCACCTCCTTTTCCGTTTTGCCTATCTTTCCTGAATATCGAATACCCCTGGATGTTGAGTTCCCAGTCTTGGCCATCCTTGAGCCACGTTTCCGTAATCCCAACCAAATCGTATTTGTTTACCTCTATTTGCGCAGCCAATTCATCCACCTTATTCCAAATGCTCCTCGCATTAAGACACAAAGCCTTCAGGCTTGTTTTTTTAACGCTCTTAGACCTATTAGAATTATTATTTACTGTGGCCACGTTTGATTTAAACCATTGATTTCTCTGACTGCCACTTTTGTTTTTCTCCTTCCTATCTTTTGCTTTTATCCTTCTTTCCCTTTCCTCTGTCTCCCTGCTCAGGTTCCCAACCCCCTGCCATTTTAGTTTAAACCCTCCCCCACAGCACTAGCAAACACTCCCCCTAGGACATCGGTTCCAGCCCTGTCCAGGTGCAAACTGTCCGGTTTGAACTGGTCCCACCTCCCCCAGAACCGGTTCCAATGTCCCAGGAACTTGAATCCCTCCCCCTGGCACCATTCCTCTAGCCATGTATTGATCTGAAGTATCCTTCTATTTCTACTCTGACTAGCATGTGGCACTGGTAGCAATCCTGAGATTACTACCTTTGAGGTCCTGTTTTTTAATTTATCTCCTACCTCCCTATATTCCGCTTTTAGGACATCATCCCGCTTTTTACCTATATCGTTGGTGCCTATATGCTCCACGACAACTGGCTGTTCACCCTCCCCTTCCAAGATGTTCTGCAGCCGCTCGGAGACATCCTTGATCCTTGCACCAGGGAGGCAACACACCATCCTGGAGTCTCGTTTGCAGCCACAGAAACGCCTATCTATTCCCCTTACAATAGAATCCCCTATTACTATAGCTCTACCCTTCTTTTCCTCCCATTCTGTGCAGCAGAGCCACCCCTGGTGCCAGGAAGTTGGCTGCTGCTGCCTTCCTCTGATAAGCCATCCCCCCCAACAGTACCCAAAGTGGTGTATCTGTTGGAGAGGGGGATGGCCACAGGGGACCCCTGCACTACCTGCCTGCGCCGAGTACTCTGCCTGTTGGTCACCTGTTCCCTTTCTTCCTGTCCAACCTCTACCTGCGGTGTGTCCAACTCCGTAAATGTGCTACTCACAATGTCCTGAGCATCGTGAACGCTCCAGTATGCATCCAATTGCAGCTCCAGTGCCACAATGCGGTCTGTCAGTAGCTGCAGCTGGATGCACTTCCTGCACATGTAGTTGTCAGGGACACAGGAAGCATCCCTGAGTTCCCACATATCATAGGAGGAGCATATCACGTGGCCCGGCTGTCCTGCCATGACTTACCCTTTAATTAATTGAATTTAAATTAAATCATAATTACACTATAGTTAACTGGTTTACCAACAGTCCCTGCTAACCAGAGAGACCTTAGAAACTATAAACCAGAGTTAAAGTTTAAAAAAAGAGAGAAATACTCACCAACCAATCACTTACCTGCTTCCTGGTGACGTCACACTTTGATTATTTTTTACCGCTCTCCCCCGCTGTTCCAGTTGAACAGTCAGAGGTCATGGTTCACATTGGTTCCAACGACATGGGTAGAAAGAGGGATGAGGTCCTGCAACAAGAACTTAGGGAGCTAGGTAGCAGATTAAAAGCAGGACCTCAAAGGTTGTAATCTCTGGATTACTCCCGGTGCCACGTGAGTATGGGAATAGGAGGATAGGGCAGATGAATGCATGGCTAAAGAGTTGGTGCAGGAGGGAGGGCTTTAGTTTCCTGGATCACTGGGTCTGCTTCTGGGGAAGGTGGGACCTGTACAAGTCGGACGGGTTGCACCTGAACCGGAACGGGACCAACATCCTTGCGGGGAGGTTTGCTAGTACTGTTTTGGGGGGGGGGTTTAAACTAACTTGGCAGGGGGATGGGATACAGAGTGGCGCAATAGTAGGGGGTGATGCACAGCCAAATATAGAGGAAAAAACAAGTCAGCCTGGAAGGCAGAGCACTTTGGTGGCAAAAACAGGAAGGCAGATTATTATCTGAACGGCAATAGATTGGGAGAAGGGGAAGTGCAACGAGACTTGGGTGTCCTTGTGCACCAGTCGCTGAAGGTAAGCAAGCAGGTGCAGCAGGCGGTTAAGAAGGCAAATGGTATGTTCATAGCGAGAGGATTCGCATACAGGAGCAAGGATGTCTTGCTGCAGTTGTACAAGGCCTTGGTGAGACCACACCTTGAGTATTGTGTGCAGTTTTGATCGCCTTATCTGAGGAAGGATGTTCTAGCCATGGAGGGAGTGCAGCGAAGATTCACTGGAATTATACCTGGGATGGCAGGAATGATGTATAAAGAGAGATTGGCTCGATTGGGCTTATACTCGCTGGAGTTTAGAAGAATGAGAGGGGATTTCATTGAAACTTATAAAATTCTAACAGGACTAGACAGACTAGATGCAGGAAGGATGTTCCCGGTGGTGGGGGAGTCCAGAAACAGGGGTCACAGTCTAAGGATAAGGGGTAAGCCGTTTAGGACAGAGATGAGGAGGAATTTCTTCACCCAGAGAGTGGTGAACCTCTGGAAATCTTTACCACAGAAGGCAATGGAGACCAATTCATTAAATATATTCAAGAAGGAGTTAGATATATTTCTTAAGGCTAAAGGGATCAAGGGATATGGGGAGAAGGCAGGGACAGGATACTGAGTTTGGATGATCAGCCATGATCTCATTGAATGGCAGAGTAGGCTCAAGGGGCCGAATGGCCTACTCCTGCTCCTATCTTCTATGTTTCTATGTTTCTATATTAAGATGGTGGATGGGGTGCCAATTAAGCGGGCTGCTTTTTCTTGGATGGTGTCGAGCTTCTTGAGTGTTTTTAGAGCTGCACTCATCCAGGCAAGTGGAGAGTATTCCATCACACTCCTTACTTGTGCCTTGTAGATGGTGGAAAGGCATTGGGGAGTCAGGAGGTGAGACACTTGCCACAGAAAACCTGCTCACTGATGCTCAGTTTGGGTTCCACCAAGATCACTTGACTCCCGACCTCATTACAGCCTTGATCCAAACATGGACAAAGGAGCTGAATTCCAGAGGTGAGGTGAGGGTGATTGCCCTTGACATCAAGGCAGCATTTGACCGAGTGTGGCCTGAAGGAGCCCTAGTAAAACTGAAGTCAATGGGAATCGGTGGGAAAACTCTTCCATGGCTGGAGTCATTCCTAGCTCAAAGGAAGATGGTTGTGGTGGTTGGAGGTTAATCATCTCAGCCCCAGGACATCGCTGCAGGAGTTCCTCAAGGCAGTGTCCTGGGCCCAACTATCTTCAGCTGCTTCATCAATGAACTTCCCTCCATTATAAGGTCAGAAGTGGGGATGTTTGCCGATGACTGCACAGTGTTCAGTTCCATTCACAACTCCTCATATAATGAAGCAGTCCATGCCTGCATGCAGCAAAACTTAGACAACATTAAGGGTTGGGCTGATAAGTGGCAAGTAATATTCATGCCACACAAGTGCCAGGCAATGACCATCACTAACAAGAAAAAGTCTAACCACCTCCAGTTGACATTCAACAGCATTACCATCATCGAATCCCCCACCATCAATATCCTGGCAGTCACCATTGACCAGAAACTCAACTGGACCAGCCACATAAATACTGTGGATACAAGAGCAGGTCAGAGACTGGGTATTTTGTGGTGAGTGTCTCACCTTCTGACTCCCCAAAGCCTTTCCACCATCAAGAAGCTCGACAACATCCAGGACAAAGCAGCCTGCTTATAAAGGCACCCCATTCACCACCTTAAAGATTCACTCCCTCCACTGTGCAATGTGGTATAATGAAAAAAATTGACAGGAAGTGCATTTAAGATTTTTAATAGTTGATCTAGTTGATTTCCCATGGCATTGCATATGGGTAATCAAGGCAATTTAACTGGGAGTGGGTTTCGGGTGGGTGAGAAGCAGGAAGAGTGTCAAACTCGCCAGACAGCATCAATTTGAGGCCAGGGCTATTTTAACTCCCGGGCCTCATTTAAATCCTGCCAGCTGGCAGCCAGCTTGTTAAAATTGTGCAGCCCGGAAGTCTCCCGCCGGCTGGTACATAAGTGGTGGAGAAGGCGGTTTGGATGAGTCTCACAGGGGGAAGGAGCCCAAGGCAGCAGAGGCCAAGGCTTTGCTTGTGGGGCCTGGCAGAGCACTGCAAGTTGTGCATGTGCTGAAAGCTGGCAAAGAAGCGAGATGGAATGTGTATGGGAAGGTAATGAATGCAAAGCCAAGTGTGTGGAATATGGTGAGAAATGAGTGTTGGGAGGATTTGCTACTTCTGCAAGTGCTAAAATGTGAGAGGAGAATGCTGTTAGCGTGTGATGTGAAGAGAGGAAAGGAAGAGGTGAGTTTGTTTGGAATGAGAAAGAGAGGTGTTGCAGTGTTTCCCTTGTGATTGTGTGTTGAGAGTGGTGCTAAGGGGTGAAAGGAGTGTTGTCAGGTGTTGAGAGAGCTGGAGAGATGAAGAGCTGTACTCCCCTTTGCTGCTCTTGTGAGGTCATTGAACTTCTTCTTACACTGAAGCCAGGTCCTGGGGTTGTTGTTGCTGGCACTGATCCTGCCAGCCACCTCTGTCCAGGCCTGTTGGATAGTGACCCTTGTTTTGCTCCTGCAGGTGCTGAGGAACAGTACCTTCTCGATATAATCGATTGGGCAGCCCATCAATTATATTAAAATGAGTTAAAATCACCCAGGTTTCACGCTAGGAGATGCAACACAAAGCAGATGTAATAAGTATGTTACAGAAGTTCGAGAACAGGTCACAAAAGTGAAACCTGTGAAATTGTGGGTGAGAAAGGTTGCCCTCAAACTTCTTTAGACTGTCCTAGCCTGCTGTTTCTCCTCCTCCTCTTCCTCTGCTTTTCCATGTCTAGCAATGTTCGACTTGATGCTGGAGCTATGTTGCTTTGTGCATAAAGAGACGACACTTTCCCTAGTCTGCTGTGTTATTTCCTGTTTTCCTCACTCCTCAAACTTTGTTAGCTCCATCCAATGCTTTAATATCACTTTCAACTGGGGAAGTTAATGTGTTGAGCAAATGAAGTTACTCCTGAGGAAATCTTCACGTTCTCCATTAGTTGCTCATTAACAAGGACTCAACAAGCAAAAAACCTGTTAATTTTGGATCTGTGCATGAATGTGGGAAACAATCATTGATATATAGGTAATCTCAATAGAGGAAACAAATATGAACCATCAAGCTACTAGCAATATTGCACAAAATTACTCTCTAATAATGCTCACTAAGTGCGTGTCCTCATATAATGAATGTCCTAGCTCTAAAGTACAGAGGAAATTTATCCCAAAGTATATATATCTTGAACTGTATAATTGTATTTCTGGATATCCAAATGTACTCTAGTCTGAAAAGATTAAGATAAATGACACAAGTACAATAACTTGCTTACTGTGTGATTTGGGAAGGGTTACGAGGAAACCTCCTGCAGTATAAAAATGAGACCATCAATCGGAGAGTAATGTGGGGCTGTGAAATGCTCTTCCTCTTCATCCCTATGATTATTTGAATCCCTGCAGTATCTGAAACTCCAGTATGCCAACCAAACAGCTGTTGCATTTTAAACAGTCGTCAGCTGGAACATAAAGCACAGTTTCCAACCCTCTGGGCAATGAGGTCTGTCTCCAATCAACCAAGAAGCAATGGAAGCAGCAAAGACATTCAGAAACTATTTATCTGCTTTACAAACCGCAAGACAAGGTAAAATGTTAGACCTTGTACAAACCTGTTGGAATTTACAGTCTGGACTGTTGAGAACAAGGAAAGACAGGTTGAAGTAGACTGATCTCCTCCTGTACTAAAATGATTAATCCGTGACAATTAAATGACAATTAAAATGTTTTCTGGAGTGTAATTTATTTTGCTAGTACATGCTGAGTATGCATGGGCGGATGGGCAGATAAAATCATCCGTGGGACTTACCTGCCAGATCCCACTGTCTTCTCATGGGTTCCAATTTTAACCTGCTCTTCGGAGCAGGCGAGTGAGACACCCACCGGAAGCCGCCTTCAGATATGCAGATCGGGCACCGATTATGTCATCAGCGCCTGACTACAATTTTAACTGGAGACCTGCGCAGGGAAGCTGTTGTGGTTTCCCCACCAGGCCAACCTAGTGGGAAGGGGAGCCAAGATCAAAAGAGCAATTTTAGTCTCACTGCTGCCCTGTTCCCACTGAAAAACAGGTTAGTAGAGAGATTAAAATTAGGACCAACATGTCCTTTTTTTCAAAATGAATGGGGGCCATCCTGGCTCATGGGCCTGGGATGAGACAATTGATCCACATTGTATCAGTTTAGAATAGCGAGTGAGCTGTGGCATTCCATCTTTAATGCCTGTAGCAAGTGTTTATTTTGCCTGTGCAAATTCACTTTGTTTCAAAATACAACAATTAAACATAACTCAATCCCAAAATCTTTTCTCGGAAGAAAAAAATTGATCACAAATACAATAATTTACCACAATCTGCCAATTGTTCCAAAGTAAAATTCTTGTGACACTCTTGTTTCCTCTGCAGTACTCTTCTCATTTTTCTAACAGATTCAACACAACGCACTCAATTGTTGGAAGGATTAATTGTGATACTTGCACATTCAATTAGGAATTGTTATGTGTTCATTTCCCATAAGGAGTCGCTAAATATTTGAGGTTCAATTTTTCACAGCAATTCTACCACAATGTATGTGCCTTACCATGAAACTAATTTCTCACAGAAATTCAACCTGATACATGGTACTTTTAATTCTCACAAGAATTCATAACAACACGTTAGTTTCTTGAAGCAATTTTGTGCAATGCTCTCATTTCTTGCAGACATTTGCAATGACACTTGCTTCTTGCAACAATTACCGTGAACTTTAAGTACACTGACTTCTTATATTGATTCGTTGTGATGGTTTTGTTGCTGCAAGACATTCCAATGTGGCCACTCTTGTTTCTCATTGGGATTTGTTGTGATGTTATTGCTTCTCATGGAGCACCCACCATGTTCTCATTTCTCCTTTGTTGCAATGTACATGACACTTTGGTTTCTCACACTAATTGACTGTGACAATCTGCTTTCTTATTTGCTGAGGTTGCCTCAACGCTGTCCCATCTCATTTAAATTCATTGTTAACTCTCATTTCTTGCACAGGCTCAATCCAAAGCACTCATTTTTTGCAGGCATTTAGAAAGGGTCACTTATTTCTCAAAGCTTCAGCCAATTAAGCTAAGTGAAGTAGCATTATTGGCAAAGAAGGATACAACAGCTATTGAAAGGATATAAATAAGAGTTCAAGAGCAGGTATCAAAAGCAATTGGAGTAAAAATTAGTAATGACAACAAACTAAAACAGTTTTTTATTCGTTCATGGGATGTGGGCGTCACTGGCAAGGCCAGCATTTATTGCTCATCCCTAGTTTCCCTTGAGACGGTGGTGGTGAGCCGCCTTCTTGAACCACTGCAGTCCATGTGGTGAAGGTACTCCCACAGTGCTGTTAGGGAGGGAGTTCCAGAACTTTGACCCAGCGACGATGAAGGATCGGTGATATATTGCCAAGTCAAGATGGTGTGTGACTTGGAGGGGAACTTGGAGGTGGTGGTGTTCCCCTTAATTGCTATCAAGCACCCTTAAGGTAAACAAGCAGATAGCAAATAGTTGAGGCAATAAAAAGGAACCATGATGTGACTATCACAGGAGCCCCAACACTTCTTGGGGGTTCTGGTGGTCTCCCACTATATTTCAGGCAGGGGACTGGTGGAAATCCCAAGCAATGCTGACAACCCAGTTGTACCAGGGCCTCCACCATTTCTGAGAGTTTTCTGTTTGCCTTCTAATGCGTAGAACATCCATTTGCACCTTGCAAGGCAAAGCAAGAGGGTGGAGCCAGGTGGGGCTCCCTACAGCGGGAATTGCCGGTTCTTAGACTCATTCGCGACTGTTGTCCTTGGAGGATGGTATGTCTAATGAGGTGAGACATGCCAGCCTCCACTGTAGTGTATGTACTTTGCAGAAGGAACTATATTCTGCAGCCCCTGTATACTGCAGTACCAGTAGTGACCACCCCTGTATATAAGCCTGTGTAGTAACTTTTGCATAGTAGTTCCAGGTTGTCTCCACTCAGTAAAGACCTGTTATAACCAACTCCTGCAGTCCGTGTCTCAATTACACACGGACATAATACTGGCGACGAGCAGATCCGAACTTACCTACAGTCTGCACCACCTCATGGGGATCCACCCCTAAAACGAAGTTATCAGAGGTCGAGGCCAGAAGAAAAAAAAAAATCAAACGAACAGAAGAAACGGACATCGACCGTGGGCATCCGCCTCTGATTCATCGGAGTTGAAGATTTGCAGGAGAGGCTGTCGAGAGCGGGGCTTGGTTATCCTGTCGATGGTGTTTCAGCTAATCGGGCTGATGGCAGGTAGTACACTGATCCTTCCTGGGCTGCGACGGTCTAGAGCTCGATCGGGTGGCTTTTCAACGGGGCCGAGCAGCGTTGTCGGGAAGAGGAGAGAGAGAGAGGGTGGAGCACACAGGGCGCGGCCGGTGCTACGAAGCCGGGCAGCGTACAGACCCGAGAAGAGGGAGGCAAGTGTCCCGCAGGGTTGCTCCGACGATGGGGAAATAATAAAAATTAGAAGCGCAGAAAGCCGCGAGGAGCTGCAGTTTGCTACGGGAACCACGGAGAGTGGCGTTAGCAGCAGCACGGGGGGAAGTGCGCGAAGACCATAGGGCGTCGCCATCAAGGCATAAAATGCCAGCAACAGCACTAGCAGCAGCGGAGGAAACAGAAAGCGCGGGAGGCACCATCTTAATCCAGCGGGGAAGAAGGCAAAGCGCGGGAGGCGCCATTTTGTTAAATCGGGGAAGAAGGCAAAGCGCGGGAGGCGCCATCTTAGATTTCCAAGATGCCGAAGACTGGCAATATCACTGCCTTCGATAATGCAATAGAAGACTGGACCACGTATGTGGAAAGAGTCGAGGTATATTGCGAGGTATAAACGAAGTAGCCGATGAGAAAAAGGCATCGGTACTACTAAACTTAATGGGCGCAAGAACGTACGGTCTATTGCGGAACCTGATTACTCCAGCCAAACCGAAGGCGAAGAGTTTTAATGAAATTGTTGATAGCCTACAGGAACACCTAAATCCTACACCGCTGCTGATAGCAGAAAGATTTAAATTCCACAGGAGAAATCAGCATAAAGATGAGAGCAATGCTGATTACCTTACGGAACTACGCAAGCTATCAAAGCACTGCCAGTTTGGAGCAGGACTGGCAGATACCCGACGGGACAAATTTGTCTGTGGACTCCTGAGTGAAGGAACCCAGAAGAGGTTACTCTCAGAGAAAGAGCTGACGCTAGATAAGGCTTTCAGCATGGCAGTATCGTACGAAGCAGCAGCAAGGGGAGCTGCGGAAATTCAACAAAAGCCACAGGAATACGGCACCCACGAAATGACACGGGGATTTGAAAAATGTTATCGCTGCGGCAGAACAACCCATGACCAGAAGGACTGCTGGTCCAAGGACAAAATATGCAGGCATTGCGGAAAGATGGGACACATTGCACGAGTTTGCAGGTCTGGGAAGAAGACTAACGACAACAAAAAGGCTACTAAGGAACAGTACAGGAAAGTACAAAAGATGACGGACAGTAGTTCCGAAGACCAGATGAGCGATAGTGAATCCGGGAACAAGAGACTAAGCTGTCTCAAATTTCACAATGTAATCGCAAAAGAGGATCACCGAACCATTTGGGTCACCCTCACGATAGCAGGGTCCCAAGTCAAAATGGAATTGGATACAGGATCAGCTCTGACCGTCATGAATCGACAAGACTACGAGCGGCTATTCTCACACATACCCTTGAAAGAGACATCCATTGTCTTGAAGACGTATACGGGGCAAAAAGTATACCCCAGAGGGAAAATAAGGGTGCCTGTCGAATACAACGGCAAGGAAATACAGAAATTGTATCTGTACATACTGCAAGATGGTGGACCACCGTTATTGGGACGTGAATGGATCAGAAAGATAGGTTTAGACTGGCACTCCATTCAGGCACTGACGGTGGCTGGTAAAAAGGATGACGACGTCACTCCTGGACGATTGTCAACAATCTTAGCTAACGCCAAAGAGGTATTTCAACAAGAACTGGGAACTCTTAAAGGCGTAACCGCCTCGATAAAAATAGAAGAGAATGCAATTCCCAAGTTTTTCAAAACAAGACCGGTACCATATGCAATTCGCCCAGCCGTCGAGGCAGAGCTGGAGGATCTGGAGAAAGCAGGCGTGTTATCTAAGGTAGACTGGAGCGAGTGGGCGACACCCATCATTCCTGTCATGAAGAAAACGTTAAACAATAAGTCTGAGGAGCCAAGGAAGGTTCGCATCTGTGGGGACTCCAAGGTGACGGTGAACCCAGTCCTTCACACAGTACAATATCCTCTTCCGAGGATAGAAGATATTTTTGCCTCACTATCTGGAGGGAAGCGTTTTACAAAAATTGACCTAGCACAAGCATATTTGCAGATGGAGGTTGAAGAATCCTCGAGGAAGTATCTCACGATAAACACTCACAAAGGTCTTTACCAGTATAATCGACTGGTATTCAGAGTAGCATCAGCTCCGGCGATATGGCAAAGAGTGATGGAACAAGTCCTGCAAGGAATTCCGGAGACTCAGTGTTACTTGGACGACATCCTAGTGACAGGTGAAGATGACAGTGAACACCTTGGCAACCTAGAGCAGGTGCTCACTAGACTAAGAGAACATGGGCTATGAGCCAATCGCCCCAAGTGCGAGTTTTTTAAGAAACAGATATCATATTGTGGCCACATGATTGATGAAGAGGGGTTACATAAGTCCCCTGACAAAATTGAAGTGGTAGTTAAGGCTCCAGCGCCTGAAAATGTGTCGCAACTGAGGTCATTCCTCGGATTGGTGAATTACTACCATAAGTTTTTGCCGAATTTGTCCACAATCCTGCACCCACTGAACGCCCTACTACAAACTGGAGTAGCATGGAAATGGAGCGATGAATGTAAGCGGGCCTTTCAGAAGAGTAAGGACTCCGGGTGCTCCGGTTTCCTCCCACAGTCCAAAGATGTGCGAGTTAGGTTGATTGGCTATGATAAATTGACCCTTAGTGTTAGGGGGATTAATACGTGGGGTTACGGGGATAGGGTGGGATATGTGTTGGTATAGGGGTTACGGGGATCGGGTGGGGTATGTGTCGGTGCAGGCTCGATGGGCCGAAATAGCCTCTATCTGCACTGTAGGGATTCTGTGAATTCTGTAATCACTTCAAGAGAAGTATTGGCTCACTACAACCCATCACTACCGATAAGACTGGCGTGTGATGCATCTCCCTACGGCATTGGAGCGGTACTGTCACATAAATTCCTTGATGGTTCAGAGAGGCCGATAGCTTTTGCGTCACGCTCGTTAACTTCAGCCGAGCGTAACTGTTAAGTCTGTGTGTTATAATGAGGATTACTACACAGACCACAAGAGTAACTTTTAACAGGTCTTTACTAGTCGAAGGTCCAGGCTGAACTGCCCAATAAATCATTACACAGCACTTATATACCGGTGTGGTCACCACCGGTATCACTGTATACAGCAGCCAAGATAAAGTAGTGCAACTCTTAAAATAGTTCTCTCAAAGGTGGAACGGTTACATACACCACAATCCTCCCTTTTTAGCTTAACAGTATATATTCCCCATTAACATAACATAATAACATATATACACAACTTCATGTAAAAACAGTTCACAGATTCAGTCTCTCTGGAGGCTTCCTGACTCGGTCCGGATAATGCCTCGGTGGTGTAGTAGTTTTCGGTGGTGTAGTAGGTTCTTTTGGCAAGGTCGATTCTGCTTGAATGCCAGTGTCGGGTTCATCTGATTCCAGTATCACCGGATCGGAGGTAGATCCTATGGGTATCTCTGCTTCATCATTAGGCGTATAGAGTTGTGGAGTAGGTTGTCCCTTTTTGGATGACTCTATGATCTGGTCAACATGGCGCCTTATTATGCTTTCACCAATGTCCACGGTATACATCAGCGGTCCTAGTCGTGTGCAAATAGTTCCAGGCTGCCATTTCTCGGTACGGTAGTCCCGGCCCAAAACTTGTTGACCTATCTGGAAGGTTCTAGTTGGCCTTTCATTCATGCCTTGAAATTGCCGGTTCTCTACGTCCCTTCTGATGTTTGGCTTGATCAAATCCAGCCGGCATCTTAGTCTTCTATTGAAAAACATCATGGCGGGAGTTTGGTTTGTAACATTTGGTGTGTTGCATTCCTGTACGCCAACAAGAAGTTATCTACCTTATGTTGTAGATTTAAGTCTTCCTTACCCATGGCCTTGATGGCCTTCTTGAAGGTCTGGACAAACCTTTCAGCTAATCCATTGGTGGCGGGATGGTATGGGGCGGACGTGTAGTGCTTAACCCCATTGTTTTTTAAGAACTTCCTGAGTTCTTCGGACACAAATTGCGGTCCATTATCAGAACAGATCTGTTCCGGCAGCCCATTCCTGGCAAATATGGTCCTTAATACTGTGATGGTTTTTTCCGTGGTGGTGGAGGACATCTTTATTACCTCCGGCCACTTGGAGTGTGCATCCACCGCGATTAAGAACATTGAGTCCATAAATGGACCAGCAAAGTCGATATGTACCCTTTGCCATGGAGATGAGGGCCACTCCCATGGATGTAGAGGAGCTTGTGGTGGGGCGTTTTGGACCTTCTGGCATCCTAGACAGCTCTTGGTCATTTCTTCGATGTCTCCATCGATACCTAGCCACCACACAAACGCTCTGGCTAGGTTCTTCATTTTCACTCCACCCAGATGCCCCTCGTGAAGCTCCTTTAGCACTTTATGCTGGAGTTTGGGTGGAATCACCACTCTGGATCCACACATCAAAGTTCCTCGGCACACTGACAGCTGTTCTCTTCTTTGCGAAAATGCTGGCAACAGTGGTTCGCCATGTGCTGGCCATCCCTTCACCGTTAAATCGTAGACTCGTGAGAGAGTCGGGTCATTTCTTGTTTCCTTTTCGATCATAGAATTTGTTACTGGTAGACATTCCACTATGGTTGAGTGGAACATCTCCACTGGGTCCACTGTAGGCGCCTCTTCTACCGTTGGCAACGGTAGACGCGATAAACCATCAGCATTCCCATGCTGTTTTGATCCTTTGTATTCTATGTCATATTGGTGTGCCCCTAGGAAAAGGGACCACCTCTGTAGCCTTTGCGCTGTCATAATGGAAACGCCCTTTTTAGGGTTGAATATGGATACCAACGGCTGGTGGTCTGTCAGCAGTGCAAACTTCTGGCCCTGCAGGTAATGATTAAACTTCTTTACTCCCCACACCAGGCTGAGAGCCTCCCTATCTAGCTGAGCATAGTTGCGCTCAGCGGAGGTCAATGATCTGGATGCAAATGCAACTGGCCTTTCCGAGTCATTTGGCAACTTGTGTGAGAGTACTGCTCCAATACCATAAGGAGAAGCATCACAAGCTAAACGAATAGGTAGCGTTGGGTTGAAGTGAGCCAACACTTCCTCTGAGGTGATCAATGCCTTGCTTTTGCGAAAGGCCTTCTTACAGTCCTCGCTCCACTTCCATGGTACTTCTTTCTGCAAAAGAGCATTCAGCGGGTGCAGCACCGTGGATATATGTGGCAGAAACTTATGGTAATAGTTAATCAACCCCAGGAACGACCTCAACTGGGATACATTTTCCGGAGCGGGAGCCTTCACAACAGCTTCGATCTTGTCAGGTGACTTGTGCAGCCCCTCCTGGTCAATGACATGACCACAATACGAGATCCGTTTCTGAAAGAACTCACATTTCTGGCGATTAACTCGAAGGCCATATTCCTTCAACCTGGTGAGCACCAGTTTCAAATTTGCAAGGTGTTCCTCATCGTCATCTCCTGTAATCAGGATATCGTCCAAGTAACATTGAGTGCTTGGAATTCCCTGTAATACCTGCTCCATGGCCCTCTGCCAAATTGCTGGAGCCGAAGCCACTCCAAAAACCAGTCTATTATATCGATACAAGCCTCTGTGCGTGTTGATTGTGAGCTACTGGCGCAACTCTTCCTCAACTTCCATCTGTAAGTACGCTTGCGCCAGGTCTATCTTGGTGAAGCGTTTCCCGCCAGACAATGAAGCAAAGATATCCTCAATCCGCGGAAGCGGATATTGCACCGTGTGAAGCACCGGATTAACTGTGATCTTGAAGTCTCCACAGATGCGGACCTTCCCCGGTTCCCCTGGCTTGTTACTCGATGAACGCTTCATGACGGGAACAATGGGCGTGGCCCACTCACTCCAGTCCACCTTAGACAGTACTCCTGAACGTTCTAGCCCTTCCAGCTCAGCTTCCACAGCAGGTCGTATCGCATAAGGTACCGGTCTGGCTTTGAAAAATTTTGGGTTTGCATGTTCTGCAATCTTGATTTTTGCCTTAATTCCTCTCAGTGTTCCCAGTCCCTGTTGGAACACCTCTTTAGCCTCATCCAATATTCTGGACAATCGTTCAGGTTTGACATCTTTTTTTCCGGAATCTACCGTTATTGCGTTTAGGGAGTGCCAGTCCATATTTATTTTCCTGATCCACTCCCATCCCAGAAGTGGTGGACCTCCCTCAGGTAGTACATATAAGTCCATTCCTTGGTGTTCTTTGCCCTTGTGTACCACCTTGACTTTTATCTTTCCGATGGGGTATACTCTTTGCCCCGTGTATGTCTGCAATACTATCTCCGTATCCCGTAGGGGAATATGTTTGAATAACTTTTTGTAATCTTGCTTATTCATGACCGTCAACGCCGATCCGGTGTCCAATTCCATCTTCACTTGGACTCCTGCTATCTGCAGTGTGTGGTAAACCACTTTTATCGTTCACTATCGTTACACTATAGTTATCACTGTTGTATTGTTATCACTGTTCTCACTGTTGTATCACTATACGAGGTCGCCTCTTGTCGCGCTGTTATACCTGGGCTGACCACCTCCGACTCCGCCCATGGCTCCACCTACCTGCCCAGGTATAAAGGTAGTCGACTGGCTGGTATTCCTCCTTGTTGGACCCGATCACCCACGAGGGTGGGCTCTGTTATTTAGTCAATAAAAACCTTTAGTTACGTTCCTAACTCGTCGCTTTTTATTGGACGATAGTTTGTAGGTCAGCTTCCTTACTCACATTGTGAATTCTCAGACTACCCAGTTCCTTGCTGTTGGAGTCTGAATCCGAATTCTGTTCATCCGAACTCTTCTCAGCCACCTTATGTACCTTTCTGCACTTTTCCTGCAGTGACTTTTTGTTGCTGGTCTTCTTTCCTGACCGGCATACTTTAGCTATGTGACCAAGCTTGCCACATTTTCTACATTCCTGGTTTTTAAACCAGCATTGGTTCTGATCGTGTGTTGTCTTTCCACAACGATAACATTTCGTTGTACCCAAAGCCATTTGATCTACGCTGAGTACTGCTGCCTTCAGCTGCATTTCCGCAGTGCCTCTCGCTGCGGCTTCGTGCGATGCTGCAATAGTGACAGCCTTATCAAGTGTAAGATCATTCTCTTCAAGCAGCCGCTTTTGTGTTCCTTCTTTCGACAATCCACACACGAATTTGTCTCTCAGTGCCTCTGTCAGACTTTCCCCAAACTGACAGTATTTCGCTAGCTTACGCAGTTCAATTAAATACTCCGCGTTGCTTTCCTCTTTCAGTTGCGTTCTCGCATAAAATTTAAATCGTTCCGCTAACATCAGCGGTGTGGGGTTCAAATGATTTTTCAGGACAGCAACAATTTTAGCGAAAGTCTGATCCGCCGGTTTAGCTGGTGATAGAAGATGCTTCAATAGCCCGTATGTCTTCGCACCCATTGAGTTTAGTAAGGTTAGTGCTTTATCTTCATCTGATATTTTATTTGCCTTACAATATATCTCTATGCGTTCTACATACGTGGCCCAATCTTCAACATCGGGATCGAAATCATTGATGTTACCACGCTTAGGCATCCTCGCCATCTTCTTGAGAAACAAAAAGAAATTTTTCTTTTATTTATTTATTTTTTCCAAAATGGCGGTTTCCCATGCTTGTCTTCTTCCCCCGCCTACGAAAATGGCGGCTTCCCGCGTTTGCCTTTCTCCCCCGCTGGCTGTAATGGCGATTGCCGTATTGCTGCGTTCGCCCTCCCCAGCGGTTTTCAAATCGTGCCTCCCAGCCCCTCTTGCAGTCCGGTCCTTTTCCCCCCGGCTGCGGCTGAGTTCTCCGCGGTTTTTTTTATTTTTTTTTATTTTCTCCCGCGCCTTACGCTGACCCGGTCACTGCGCCTCGTGGCCTCGGTAGCTGCCCGGCCTTTTTCACTGGTCGCGGTCGAGCTCTTTCTCGACGCTGTTGCGTCTCCCAGCCCGCTTGCAGCCCGGTCTTTTACACCGGCTGCGTTTGCATTCACCGCGGCTCCCGTGCCTTACGCTGCCCCTGTCTCAGCGCCTCTGGCCCCGACTTCTGTCCGGCTCTTTTCCCCCGGCCGTGGTCGAGTTCTCCGCCCTTATATCCTCCGTTTTTTTTTCCTCCCCTACTTCACGCCAACGTGGCCGCCTTGCTGCTCGTCGCTGATCGGCTTACCCACCACCGTGATAGAAGGGATGATCACTGCCTGTTGCTGATGGAAGGCTTCGTGTCAGAATTCTTCCTTTGCTCTGCAGACCCGAGTCTTTTCTCAGCAGAATGATGAGGGCGGATGCCTCCTCTCGACGCCCGATATACTGCCTTGGATGTATCTCTGCCGCAGGGTAAGATCGTACTCGTCGCCACTGTTAAGTCTGTGTGTTATAATGAGAATTACTACACAGACCACAAGAGTAACTTTTAACAGGTCTTTACTAGTCGAAGGTCCGGGCTGAACTGCCCAATAAATCATTACACAGCACTTATATACCGGTGTGGTCACCACCGGTATCACAGTATACAGCAGCCAAGATAAAGTAGTGCAACTCTTAAAATAGTTCTCTTAAAGGTGGAACGGTTACATACGCCACAGTAACTACGCCCAGATTGACAGAGAGGCCCTCAGCCTGGTGTGGGGGGTGAAGAAGTTCAATCACTACCTGCACTGTCAGAAATTTAGGCCTAGAAATTGGGTTTTGGCGCAGCGACGGCTTTAGTGCCGGAAGTTAGTGCCGGAGCTAAGTCGCGCTGGGCGGGCCAAAAATTCACTAGTTCTGCGCCCAAACGGCTGCCGGCGCTGCTGAAAGCTGTTTGCGCCTGAAAACTGGCGCTACGCGCTGAATTGCGGCGCTATTCCGGCGCTGCGGCGCCCGCTGCGGTGCGGCAGGTTCGGGAAGTGCAGGCCTCCTCCTTCCCTTAAGGAGGAGCTGCCTGCACCCGGCCGCGGCCCGCGAAAATCATTGTAAAAATGAGCCCGGCACCTCGGACAAGTGCCGGGCTTGCATCTGGCCCGGGGTGGGGGGTGGGGAGAAGTCCGGGGAGGGAGCTGCGGCCAGGCGGCCGGCGGGAAAGCGGCCGGCCGCTGTGGGGCCTTTAATGCGCCGGCGCAAAGTCCAGTAAGGCACCTCTGCCAGAACGTTGCTTGCGGCTGCCACGGGCGAGGCGGCCGCAAGTCAATTTCGGAGTTCGGGCGGGTTACCATGGCAACCGGGACGCTGCGCACACCGATGACGTCATCGGTGCCGGCGCAGCGCTAACGGCCTAACGCCGATTTAGGGACCCGCTCAATTTCCAAACTGGCCATAACTCCGGCGCTAGGCCCTCTAGCGCCTCAAAAGCGGCGCTAAGCCTACCGAATTTCTAGGCCTTACTCTATTAACTGATCATCAACCTCTTGTCTCCATTTTCAACCCTCAGAAGGGCGTACCGATAATGACAGCACAACGGCTACAGAGGTGGTCCCTTTTCCTAGGGGCACACCAATATGACATCGAGTACAAAGGAACTAAACAGCATGGGAATGCTGATGGATTGTCGCGCCTACTGTTGCCGACGGTGGAAGAAGCACCTGCAGTGGATCCAGTGGAGATATTCCACTCGACCATAGTCGAATGTCTCCCTGTGATGAATGCAAACATAGAAAAGGAAACACGGAATGACCCGACACTCTCCTGGGTCTATGATTTAACGGTGAAGGGATGGCCAGCACATGGCGAACCACTGCTGCCAGCATTCTCGCCAAGAAGAGAACAGCTGTCAGTGTGCAGAGGAACCTTGATGTGTGGATCCAGAGTAGTAATTCCACCCAAATTGAAGGATAGAGTGCTCAATGAGCTTCATGAGGGTCATCTGGGAGGGGTAAAAATGAAGAACTTAGCCAGAGCGTTTGTGTGGTGGCCGGGAATCAATAGAGAAATCGAAGAGATGACCAAGAGCTGTACAGCATGCCAGAAGGTCCAAAACGCCCCACCACAAGCCCCTTTACATCCATGGGAGTGGCCCTCATCTCCATGGCAAAGGGTGCACATTGATTTTGCTGGTCCATTTATGGACTCGATGTTTTTAATTGCAGTGGATGCACATTCAAAGTGGCCAGAGGTAATAAAAATGTCCTCAACCACCACAGAAAAAACTATCACAGTCTTACAAACCATATTCGCCAGGAATGGGCTGCCTGAACAGATTTGCTCCGACAATGGACCACAGTTTGTGTCTGAAGAGTTCCGGAAGTTCTTAAAGAACAATGGTGTTAAGCATTACACATCCGCCCCATATCATCCAGCCACCAATGGATTGGCTGAGAGGTTCGTTCAAACATTCAAGAAGGCTATCAAGGCAATGTGTAATGAAGACATACCCCTACAACACAAGGTGGATAACTTCTTGTTTGCCTACCGGAATGCGACACATGCGGTTACCAACCAAACTCCAGCCATGATGTTCTTCAATCGAAGACTACGATGCCGCTTGGATTTGGTTAAGCCAAACATCAGAAGAGATGTGGAGAACAGGCAGTTTCAGAATATGAATGAAAGGCCGACCAGGAGTTTTAAGATAGGTCAACCAGTTTTGGCCCGGGACTACCGCACAGAGAAATGGCAGCCAGGAACGATCTGTACACGGCAAGGACCTCTAATGTATACCGTGGACGTTGGAGAGAGCATTGTAAGACGCCATGCTGACCAGATTCTAGAGTCACTGGAAAACGTCAATTCCACACCATGATCCTATACACCTGGTGATGAAACCGAAGTACCAATTGCATCTACCTCAGAATCGGTGATATTGGAAGCAGACGAACCAAAGAACGACGTTGATCCCGAATCAACTTTGCCAGAAGAACCTGATACCCCAAAGAGGCGTTATCCAGACAGAATCAGGAAGCCTCCTCAAAGACTGAACTTATAATTGCTTAACTTCAACTAATGTGTCTAGCAACTGTAATTGTAAATATGTTATTTAATTATTAATCGAATGTTATGTACTGTTTAGCTAAAAGGGGAGGAATTGTAGTGTATGTACTTTGCAGAAGGAACTATATTCTGCAGCCCCTGTATACTGCAGTACCAGTAGTGACCACCCCTGTATATAAGCCTGTGTAGTAACTTTTGCATAGTAGTTCCAGGTTGTCTCCACTCAGTTAAGACCTGTTATAACCAACTCCTGCAGTCCGTGTCTCAATTACACACGGACATAATATCCACAAGGGTGGATGGGAGTTTCAGGGGTGAGGTCCAGGCCATAAGAACATAAGAAATAAGATCAGGAATAGGCCATTCGGCCCCTCAAGCCTGCTCCACCATTCAACAAGATCATGGCTGATCTTCTACCTCAACTCCACTTTCCTGCACTATCCCCATATCCCTTGATTCCCTTAATATCCAAAAATCTATCGATCTTTGTCTTGAATATACTCAATGACTGAGCTTCCACAACCCTCTGGGGTAGAGAATTTCAAAGATTCACCACCCTCTGAGTGAAGAAATTTCTCCTCATCTCAGTCCTAAATGGCCGACCCCCTATTCTGAGACTGTGACCCCTGGTTCTAGACTCCCCAGCCAGGGGAAACATCCTCCCTGCATCTACCCTGTCAAGCCCTGTAAGAATTTTGTATGTTTCAATGAGATCACCTCTCATTCTTCTAAACTCTAGGGCCTAGAAATTCAGTATAGCCATTTTTGGGGCGGTAAAGTCGGGCAGCCGCTAAAGTTTGCGCCCGGCGCAAAGTCGCGCCACCTTCGCCGATATTCAGTCGCATCGCCCCAAGAGGTTGCTGCAGCGCTAAAACAGGCGATGCACGACTATCATTAGGCGCTAAGCCGGCGATCCGGGGCGCTAACACCGAGGACGGGCGCAGCGCAGGTGCGGCAACTTGCTCAATGAAGGCAGACACGCTGGCGCCGGTCAGCTCTTAAAGGGGAAGGGTCGACTTGTTTGGCTGCCATGCCCTGCAAACTGCAGCCCTGAAGCAAGGCCTGACCATTGCTGGTTCATCAGTTCCACGCCTTCAACCATGGGGAAGCCCGCTATTCTTCCAAATCCGATTGCACGCTCTTGCTGCTTGTCCAGGGTCATGGGGAAGGAGATGTACTGACGTCTCCTTCTGAAAAGGGCATTGTTCACCTGGCGGATGCAGCAATGTTCCGCGAACTGGGAGATGTTGGCAATGTCCCCAGTAGCGGATTGGAAGGAGCCAGTGGCATCGAAGTTGAGAGCCACCGTCACCTTCACTGCCACTGACAGAGACGTCCTGCTCCTCAGCTGTGGCTGCAGATCTCTGCGAAGCAGGTGGCAGATCTCAGTGACCACCTCCTTTCTGAATCGCATCCTCCAAACACACTGCTCCTCAGACATGGTCAGATATGAGAACTGCTGGCGGTATACCCTGGGTGGGTAAGGCCTCCTGTGCCGACGCCTGTTGGCCAATCTCTGTCTGGCCATGACTGGCACTCTCTCACGGCGTCTCTGATCCCTTTGAATGCAATGCAGAAAGCCAACGTTTCCACCCATTGCAGCCCCCATTATATGTGGCGACTCAAGGCTATGGCACTGAAAGTGAAATCCAAGTGCAAAGCTCTGGCCTGAAGCCACAAGTACCTGTGCGAGCGCTGAGTCAAAGCAGAAAGCTCTCTGCCTTTGTCTCTCTCCAAATATCCGTCTCTCACACAGAGGGATTGGCACAACATGGCTGCCACTTATACGGCAGGAGGAGTCCCCTTTAAATAGCGCCCCCCACGCCCCGCATCGGCTGAGCACCGTTCCACTCTAACAGTCGCTAGGGGCGCCAGGCGCACAATGGGGCGGCGCGACTGAAGTTCTGGTTGGGGGCGCACAAAGGGCGTTGCACGATGAAATGACGTCAGGATCTGCGCGCGCAGCTGAGCGCGCGCAAAGACTTTGCGCCGCCGCTAAATCTCTAGTGAAGTTGGGGCGAGGCGCAGATCACGCTGCGCCCGGGCGCTAGCCGCCTAGCGCCCGACATCCACTCCTCCTAAGGCGCTAGCGGCTGGCGCAACCAACTGAATTTCTAGGCCTAGATCTCTCCTCATAGGGCAATCCCTCCCATCCCAGGAACCAATCTGGTGAACCTTTGTTGCATTCCCTCTATGGCAAGTATATCCTTCCTTAGATAAGGAGACTAAAACTGTACACAATACTCCAGGTGTGGTCGCAGCAAAGTCCTATATAATTGCAGTAAGATGTCTTTACTGTTATACTCAAATCCTCTTGTAATAAAGGCCAACATACCATTTGCTTGCTGTACCTACATGTTAACTTTCAGTGATCCATGTACAAGGACACCCAGGTTCCTCTGAACACTAACATTTCCCAATCCCTCACCATTTAAAAAATACTCTGCTTTTCTATTTTTCCTACCAATTGGATTACTTCATATTTCTCCACATTATATTCCATTTGCTATGTTGTTGCCCACTCACTTAGCCTGTCTATATCACCTTGAAGCCTCCTTGCATCCTCCTCGCAACTTACATTCCCAGCCAGCTTGTCTCAGCCTGTAGGGGACCCATGTTTACTTTTGCTAATCTTTTCCTTTTTACATACCTATAGAGGCCTTTACAGTCTGTTTTTATGTCTCATGCTAGTTTACTCTCATTCTATTTTCCCTTTCTTTATCAATTTCTTCGTCCTCCTTTGCTGAAGTCTAAAATCCTCCCAATTCTCAGGCTTACTACTCTTTTTGGCAATGTTATAAGCCTCTTCCTTTAATCTAATACTGTCTTTAATTTCTCTTGTTAGCCACGGTTGGACCATTTTTCCCATGGTGTTTTTATTCCTTAAGGGAATGTATATTCATTGCAAGTTATGAATTATTTCTTTAAATGTTTGCCATTGCTTTTCTACTGTCATATCTTTTAATCTAGTTTCCCAACCTACCTTAGCCAACTCGCCTCTCATACCTATGTAGTTTGCTTTGTTCAGGTTTAGGACCCTAGTTTCGAACTTAACTAAATCACTCTCAATCTCAACATAAAATTTTATCATAATATGATCACTGCTCCGCAGAGGCTCCTTTATTACTTGGTTATTAATTAACCCTGTCTCATTGCATAGTACTAGATCTAAAATAACCAATTCCTTCATAGGTTCCTTGACATATTGATCTAGAAAACTATCTTGAATGTATTTCATGAACTCTTCCTCTGCACTATTTCTGCAAATTTGGTTTGCCAGTCTATATGAAAGTTATTACTGTATTACCCTTGTTACATGCATCTATAATTTTCTGATTTATACTCTGCCCGACACTACAACCACTGTTAGGGGGCCTATAGACAACTCCCACTGGTGTTTTCTGCCCTTGTTGTTTCTTAGCTCCACCCAAACTGATTCTACATTTTGTTTTTCTGAGCCAAGATCCTTTTTTTCTACTGTCTTTATTCTCTCCTTTATTATCAAGGCTACCCCTCCTCCTTTTCCATTCTGCCTGTCTCTTCTAAAAGTCAAATATCCTGAAATATTTAGTTCCCAACCTTGGTCACTCTGCAACCACGTCTCTCTAATGGCTATTAAATCAAACCCATTTATTTCTATCTGCGCTATTAATTCATCTATTTTGTTGCGAATGCTTCGTGCATTTCGATATAGTAACTTTAGCTTTAGCTTTTTTCTATTTTTCCCTGATGTCACTTTAGTCACTAATGCCCTATTACCTTTATTATTATTTCTGTCCCTTCCTGATCCACTCTGCTTATCTTTACCCAGATCTGCTCTACAGCCTTGACATTTCTCTTACTGCTTTTGAATTTGCCCTTTCCTGAATCGTCCCACCTCCCCTTCATTAGTTTAAAGCCCTATCTATCGCCCCAATTATTCGGTTTGCCAGGACACTGGTCCCAGCCCAATTTAAGTGAAGCCCATCCCCACGGAACAGCTCTCTCTTTCCCTAGTACTGGTGCCATGAATTGAAACCCCTGCCTCCCACACCACCCTTTGAACCACACATTTAACCTTCTAATCTGTTTGTCCCTATGTCAATATGTGTGTGGCTCAGGTAACAATCCAGAGATTATTACCTGTGAGGTTCTGCTTTTTAATTTTGACCCTATCCCCTCAAACTCTCAGCAGAACCTCATTCCTAGGCCAAGCAAGTTACCAGCTGCCAGGGGCAGGCAGGCACCAGAACTGCACTCAAAGTGATGATTAGGCCCATCTGTCTCATGGCAATGATTTATCATCCCACTGACCTCAAAGATTTTTAGCCCCAGGGTATTGAAATGTCCGGGAGCTAAAGTGGACAAACCAAATCAGAGGGGATGAAAGTATAAACAATTTCATGGAAGTAATTAGTGATTGCTTCTTGATGTACTGTCATAGTGGTTGTGGGAAAGGAGCAGTGCACAGCAGGAGATGCAACACCTGCCCTTTCACCTCCTCCCGCGCCACCCTCCAGGGCCATAAGCACAGTACTGCACTGGAGTACTAGCCTAGACATGTGCTCAGGTTTCTGGAGTGGGCCTGGACCCCAGAACCTTCTGACTTAAAGGTGAGAGTGCTACCACTGAGCTAAGGCTGATACCTACCATCGATATTAAAAGAGTTGCCAGAAAATTGAACAGAGCTAGTTTTTGGTGGGAACTGAGTGAAATCATGACAATAAGATTTTCTAGTCCTGACTCACACTAGTAATGCCCAAGGGAAGATTCCTGATGATCTGAAAGTGCCTGAAAAACTGGAACATGTATAAGAATAAAGGCACTATACTAAACTTAGTATTCAGCAATCCGCCAAAGTTGATTAGTAATAAAGAGATCTAGAATCACTGTAGCTGTCACTGCAATACCACTGAAACTGGATCACTACATGCATACCGCATACATTTTATGGGACTTGGTGCAACAGAATTTTGGATAAATTTTAGATGAGCTGAAGCTTACAGAGGGTAGAGGATAGGAGGCTGGTTAGGGAGAATTAATTGGCAGGTGCCAAAAACAATGGCTTTGGTCTGTTAAACTGGAGGATGATTCTGGGATAGCAGATGGTTTTTATAGAGGAGAGTGAGGCCAAATGTGGTTCAGCCAAATCTGGTGATGGATGGTTAAACCAATTTAACTCTCCGCTCACTCTCAGTTGTTTTCATTGTGCGTGTGTGGAGAGTGCGTGCCTGCACGTCAGGGTCACCTTTGACCCAGTGGGGCGCACACACATACAAGGAAAACAGTCATACCCATCACATTGCACAACAACTGAGAATATCTGCTGTCGCTTCTCAATGACTCAGCGAGTTTTTCCAGTCAGTCCTAGGGCTGAAGCGAATAGTACAGATGCATTTAAGGGGAGGTGAGATGAGCACATGAGGGAGAAGGGGAATAAAGAGTTGTGCTGATAGAGTTAGATGAGAAAAGACGGGAGGAGGCTCGCGTGGAGCGTAAATGCTGGCATGGACTGGTTGGGCCGAATGGCCTGTTTCTGTGCTGTATATCCTATGCAATCCTATTCTTCCGGAACATGAGCAAAATAAAATGAAAATGTCTGTCTGAGGCTTGATAGTTGGTTTAAAAGAAATAATTTCCTCCCCAGGGTGACTAATAATTACTAAATGGCATTACGCCCCCCCACTTTCCTGGCCTCAGTTTCTGTGCTTTCCTTTCCTGTCCTGGTGGTGCCTCTGCTCTGCTCACTGTGAGCAATGCCATGGAGGTGAAGTAAGAGCAAAATCTTTGATCTCAGTGGTTACTATTTAATGAATGCTAGTCACTCCAGTGAGGAAATTATTCCTTTCAAGCCATCTATCAGCAAGATATTGCCAGAGTGTTTTACACATGTTTCAGGAGAATGGAGGATTTAACTAATTTCCGTGGGTCACCCAAATATATCCATCGTGTCAGATAATGTCTAAATCAGAACTGTTTCTTTTTAGCAGTTACGTCAAAAAGTGTCTAATATAAATCAGATGTACTAAAATCATATTCAGTTCTTGAACTATTTCTCACTGTCTAAATATAGCATGAATAGAGCTTTTTTTTATCTAAGTGGAGCTTCAGGAACAGATGTTTTTATACACATGACACAGGTCTATAGCCGTCAAAGTCAGGACCCAATTTAATGCCAATTAACTAGTGGGTGTCAGGTCAATTAGGTTCTCAGTAAATCCTATTTAGAAAATAGCCATAAAATTATAGTCTGCCAGCAGCTGTAGAATTCAGCACTATGAGCAAAATGCAGAAGGCAAGAATTAAAATAATTATAGCCAAATCCCATGTATTTTTCAAAATGTAATCACTTATATATAGGATTAACTGTCAAGGCTTTTTCGTGTTGTTCCTGCTTAACATCTTTAAATATGACAAGCCTAGCAGTTCCCACTTGCTTTAGGGAATACTATTAACTGCATATTCCTTGTGATAGTTAGCTACTACTATGTGATCACTGTATAATTACTGTATTTTAAATCTTCAAAAGTAGATCATATTTATTATATCACAGCCCTCCCAATTATACTTGTCGTAAAAACACTGGAAACGGAAGTGGCCTCAATATAGTGATAACTAACCCTTTGATAATTACATGAAAATTTAAAAAAAGTGATAAAATTATTTTCAGTGAGTCCTAAAATAACTCCTTAACCCTGAGAATGCTGGACAGGGCCCAAAAACGTCCATTTACCCATGCTAGCTAATGGTTTCTTTAAAGCTTTCAGATTATTCAGTGTGATGCTAATAGTAATAAAGTTGCTCAAATGTCAGGAATAGATTTATGACTATAGTATTAACTCACTGCCACTAAAATAAAAAGCATTTTTGAAATAAAAATGAAACATTATATTGGTTTCCCCAACGGCTCAGTGAGTTTCTCCAGTGAGTGGATAAGTCATACAGACGAGGTAGGTCCCTAGTCTGTGCCAAGCAAACTGATTTCAGCCAGGTGATGGTAGAAGAATGATAATTGGTGTCAGTGCCTCCGTCGTAGGTAGGAGAACATTTTCCAGGGTTCCCACTCTTGATCATTATCCAATGACCCCTGCTAAAGTGCTTATGTGTGAAGGCAGGATTGTGATCACCTGTGTTGCCCTCGATAATTGTCAATCACTGTCGAGGCTCATCTGAATGAAGGCCATATTGGTGTGGTGATACAGGACAATCAGCACCTTTACCCAAAAAAGAGGGGAGAAAAGTAGAGGGAAAAAAGTGAGAGTAAATGTTCTACATACTTCACATGCTTGCCTTTTACTCTGTTCTCTCCTCCATTTATTTTAATATTAATTTTATTCAGTCTCAGCTGGTCTCATCATCAATCTTTGAAGTGGGGGTGAAAACTGGTCCCCAGTAGCGAGAACCAAAAATGTAAAGACATAAATGATGAGATCAACCAGCAAAGTGATTTCTTGCTACAAATATAGGCCTGTTACTGCCAGGCAAATTACCACAGCCATGGCACTGGAAATCCGATTGTGGCTGTATTGCTGTGCTGATCAAATTTCAAAAAAAATTGCATAATAAGTAAAGAATTGGCTGAGGGAGTGCCATTGAGTGATGGGATATAAGTTTGCTTCCCACGCCTCTGAACCTCTAGTCTCAGCTATGTGACTGCTGATAGGTACTGAATAGAGTACTGCACTATTAGTGTATGACAGGTTTCCCTAAATGTTGGACATTGCTGATGGCACCTACCCCCATATAGGCTTCTATCCCCAATTCCACTGACCCGTGCACAGAAAGGGGTTCCAATCCATTAATGTTCTGCTGGCTGGTGATCATGGCTGCACAATTTTGCATGTGAATCTCCATTACCCTGGTAGTAGTCATGATGTTTTTGTTTTATAGTAATCTATGGTGCCACTATTACTTCTTACATTTGTCCACCCCAGTCCAACTCCGGCATCTCTACACCATGGCTACTATTACTTGAAGTTACAGGAAGAATGGCTCAATGGCTTCTCAGAGACCCAGGATGTCCTCTTCAGTCCTGGCTCATGTTCAGCAGGAGTACTTGAGTCCCATGGGTGTGGATTCTAACCCCCCTGATCATAAAGTGTGTGTGGCTCTTTAGTCTTGGTTGCAGTCCACCTAGGAGAAGGTACTCCAAAGATAACATCTGTGAGGAAAGCAACTAGAAACCAACTCCATTACTCTTCTCTAATAAGTGGCTCAAGAATCTCATGTGTGACCTGCCCTAAGGCAGAACACAATGGATGGATGGACACCACTATCAGGATCATGGTGGAACATATCATAAGAATGTTAAAACAAAGGTTCAAATGATTAAACAGATCAGAAGTGGGTAGGTATTACAGTATAGTCCTACCAAGACCTCAAAGGAGGAGGGAGTGTGGTAGCTGGCAGATGGGTAGCAATATAAGTCTCTCAGGATAGAAGTGGTCCAGTATATTTTTATGCTGGGAAATGAGATGGCTTGCTGTTGCTGGTGCCAAGGGTAACACTGCAGTGATTGCACCCCTGTGTTCACCACCCATATAAATTGGGTACATAATTGATCTACAGGCCTAGGCCTGCTTTAGTTGCCATCTTAAAGCTAGGTTGTTTATTGGATATTTGAGTTTGAAAGTTGCTTTCTGTGCTGGTGCATTTCGTACTTGGCATTTAACATTTTTTTATTGCCCTTTGCCATTTTTGCAAAAGCCTTTATTTTGAATCCAAGACTTTCCTGCTGTCTTTTTCTTCATTGTTGCTTTATAACTTACAGCTAACAAAAAGCCTTTGAGAATCCCATTAGGTGTTCCCATTCAGCTACATTATTTAGTTGAGAAGGACAATTTCACAAGGGGACATGACATTCAGGTACGATGGTGCATCATGTGGTATATGCACCTCTCAATATCCCGGACCCTGATAATCATACCTGGACATGCCTAAGGAGACCTGTCTTCACCATCGAGGTTGTGACAAGTTGACTGCAGAAAACTTGAAGAACTGGGAAGGGTTTTCCCATAGCTGTCAAGATCACTATCTCTATGCTATAGAATCTTTCCAGACCATCATAGGATACAGCTGCCAAATCAGCCAGTCTGCTGTCCATAGATGCATAAAGCAAATGATGATGCTATGTTTGCCACGGGAAACAACTTCATAACTTTCCCCGTGGAAATGAGGCAGCAACCAAAGAGGGCACAGCACCTTTCCCATGTGTCAGCCATTTAAGAGTACAGGTTGTCATAGATAGCACCCATGTGGCCAGTTCACATCCTATATATGCTCCTATGGTGGCAGTACCGTTCAGAGCATAACTTTGAACACTTATGTAGTTCAGTTCAAGGTATTAGTGTGCCGCACTAGAAGTGTGCCTTATAAGTAATGAAAGAAAGAGAAAGGTTTTCTCCATGTTTTGCATGCTATGCTCTTAAGGGTGCAGCAGCTCACCTTATACAGTACATTTGTCTACCTTGCCCCAGCAGTAATAATATATGCCAAGGTGTATGCACTTACTTTGGTACTTCTGCAGATACTGCCAAAATTCTTCCTTATTTATACCCAGGACCTGAGTGACTACATCCATCCAGCTTACACCTTTCACAGGAGGGTGCCTTCTGCTCCAAAGAGGGACATATTTCTTTACTGCACCTCATGCAACAGGACTTCCAAGGTCTCCTTGTAAATGGGGAATTTTGCACCACATGTCTCCATCCAGACATTTGTGTAGTTAAATTTTTCCCCGTAATCACAATGTGTTCTATGAATAAACAGCAGTTTAATAAACAAGCACATGCCCTTCACCTTTAATGGTGAGCAGCAGCCCTTTATGAGCTGCTGCCTGGCCAGTATTCCTGCCAGCCCCAAGGACACTGCTGGCCTAGCACCCTGCGCCTGTTATTTTTCTCTGTAGAGAGCCTAATAAAATGTGGAAGAAGAGCTTCTAATATTCAGCGAGGCCAGTCCCCCCCATTACCAGCACAGGCATGTCCACACCGCAGGCGAGAACAGTCTCAGTTTTCCCTGTAGTGTCCGCGTATCAATAATACACGGACTGCAGGAGAACAATAATAACAGGTATTTACTGAACAGAAAGTAAGCTTAAACTGAAAGTACAGAAGCCTGCTATGGCTTTATATACAGGTGTGGTCACTGCCGGTACTACAGTATAAAGTCAGTTCTCTCTTAAAGGTACATACACAACAATTCCTCCCCTTTTAGATAAACAGTACATAACATTCATTTAACAATTAAATAATAACTAATTACAATTACAATTTTCTCTGTACTATATACATCAACTGAAATAATCACTTATAAGTTCAGTCTTTGAGGAGGCTACCTGATCCTGACAGGATAGCACCTTTCTCGAGTATCCTGTTCTTGCGGCGGAGTCGATTCTGGCTCATTGTCATTGGTTGGTTCGTCAGCTTCCAATACCACTGATTCTGAGGTAGACGCAATCTGTACTTCGGGTTCATTACCAGGTGCACATGCTCATGGTATGGGTTTGGCTTGTTCCTGTGACTCTAGAATCTGGTCAGCATGGCGTCTCACGATGCTCTCTCCAACGTCCACTGTGTACATTAGTGGTCCCTGCTGTGTGCATATCGTTCCTGGCTGCCATTTTTCTGTTCAGTAGTCGCGGGCCAAGACCGGTTGCCCTATCTTGAAGCTTCTGGTTGGCTTCTCATTGATGTGCTGGAATTGCTTATCCTCAACATCTCGTCTTATGTTTGGTTTGAGCAACTCCAGGCGACATCTTAGCCTTCGGTTGAAGAACATTATGGCTGGAGCTTGGTTGGTGACTGCATGTGTCGCATTCCGGTAAACAAACAAGAAATTATCCACCTTGTGTTGTAGTGGTATGTCGTCATTATACATCGCCTTTATTGCCTTTTTAAAGGTCTGAACAAACCTCTCAGCCAATCCATTTGTGGCTGGATGATATGGGGCAGATGTGTAATGTTTCACCCCATTATTCCTCGGAAATCCTCGGACACAAACTGTGGCCCATTGTCGGAGCAAATCTGTTCTGGCAAGCCATTCCTGGTGAAGATGGCCCGTAGGACTGCAATAGTTTTCTCCGTGGTGGTGGAGGACATTTTGATGACCTCTGGCCATTTCGAATGGGCATCCACGGCGATTAGAAACATTGAGTCCATAAATGGACCAGCAAAATCAATGTGTACCCGTTGCCATGGAGATGAGGGCCACTCTCATGGGTGTAGCGGGGCCTGTGGTGGAGCGTTTTGGATCTTCTGGCATCCTGTGCGTCTCTTGGTCATATCCTTGATTTCTTTATTGATTCCCGGCCACCACACAAACACCCTGGCTAGGCTCTTCATTTTTACCCCTCCCAGATGACCCTCATGAAGCCCATTGAGCACTCTATCTCTCAACTTGGGTGGAATTACCACTCGGGATCCACACATCAAGGTCCCCCGGCACACTGACAGCTGTTCTCTCCTTGGCGAGAATGCTGGCAACAGTGAGTCGCCATGTGCTGGCCATCCCTTCACCGTCAAATCATAGACCCGAGAGAGTGTCGGGTCATTTCGGGTTTCCTTCTCTATACTTGAGTTTGTAACAGGTAGACATTCGACTATGATCGAATGGAATATCTCAACAGGGTCCACTGCAGGTGCTTCCTCCACCGTAGGCAACGGTAGGCGCGACAGCCCATCAGTGTTTCCATGCTGTTTTGTACCCTTGTACTCTATGTCGTACTGATGTGCCCCTAGAAAAAGTGACCATCTTTGCAGCCGTTGCGCCATCATCACCGGAACGCCCTTCTTTGGGTTAAAAATGGAGACCAGAGGCTGATGATCAGTCAGCAGGGTGAATTTCTGCCCGTGCAGATAGTGATTGAACTTCTTCACCCCCCACACCAGGCTGAGGGCCTCCCTGTCAATCTGGGCATAGTTACGCTCGGCTGAGGTTAACGAGCACGACGCAAAGGCTATTGGCCTCTCTGAACCGTCAAGGAATTTGTGTGACAGCACCGCTCCAATGCTGTAGGGAGACGCATCACATGCCAACCGAATTGGTAGTGTTGGATTGTAGTGGGCCAATACTTCTTTTGAAGTGATTAGGCATTTACATTTCTGAAAGGCACGCTTACACTCATCACTCCATTTCCATGTTACTCCAGTTTGCAGCAGGGCGTTCAGTGGGTGCAGAATTGTAGATAAATTCGGCAAGAACTTATGGTAGTAGTTCACCAACCCGAGGAACGACCTCAGTTGCGAAACATTTTCCGCTGCTGGAGCCTTGACTACTGCCTCAATCTTGTCTGGGGACTTATGCAACCCTTCCTCATCAATCATGTGGCCACAATACGAGATTTGTCTCCTGAAGAACTCGCATTTGGGGCGGTTGGCTCGTAGCCCATATTCTTGTAATCTAGTGGCAAGGTGTTCGCTGTCATTTTCGCCCGTAACCAGGATGTCGTCCAAATAACACTGGGTCCCCGGTATCCCTTGCAGGACTTGTTCCATCACCCTCTGCCAAATAGCCGGGGCTGATGCTACCCCGAATACCAGTCGGTTGTACTGGTAAAGACCTTTGTGAGTGCTTATCGTGAGGTATTTCCTAGATGCTTCTTCCACCTCCATTTGTAGATACGCTTGGGCCAGATCAATCTTCGTAAAGCGTTTCCCTCCAGATAGTGAGGCGAAAATATCTTCTATCCGTGGAAGTGGATATTGTACTGTGTGCAGGACTGGGTTCACAGTTACCTTGAAGGCCCCACAGATGCGAACCTTCTTCGGCTCCCCAGGCATGCTGCTCAATGATTTCTTCATTACAGGAACGATGGGTGTGGCCCACTCGCTCCAGTCCACCTTGGACAGCACACCCGAACGCTCCAGACTCTCCAGCTCTGCTTCAACGGCTGGGCGGATCGCGTACGGTACCGGTCTGGCCTTAAAAAATTTGGGGTTTGCGTTATCTTCGATTTTTATCATTGCCATTACTCCTTTTAGAGTCCCAAGTCCTTGTTGGAACACCTCTTTCGCGTCAGTTAGAATTTTTGACAGTCGTCCAGGTGTGACGTCGTCATCCTTTTTGTCAGTCACAGTTAGCGCCTGAATGGAATGCCAATCCAATTGTATTTTTTGGATCCATTCACATCCCAATAATGGTGGTCCTCCAGCTTGTAGTATATATAGATACAGTTTCTGTATTTCCTTGCCGTTGTAGGAGTCTACGTACTGCTAGCAAAAAATACTGAACTCGGAGAGGTTCAACAGAAAAGGTTTAATTGTTGAGGCTGCATGCTGAACACAAAATGGAGTCAGAGACTACACAAAGTACAACTGCCTTTCATCAGTGCACAGCTTCGACTGCTCCTCCCCCACTCTGGGCTTAACTATATGCAGATCGAGTTTCTTAAAGGTGTGATCCTTCTTAAAGGCATGACGCCTGATTTATAGTCTACGGACCGGAAAGCGGATTGTGTCCATTCTGTGATCGGTACACCACACAGCTACCCCCAGAATCCACTAGTAGGGAGTGTACGAACCGGCGTGGCGGCTTGATGGCACGGCTGGAACGGCTCTTGGCGGTTGGTGTCGGGAGCGGGGCGGTCGGACGCGTCGGGCTCTTAGGCGGTCTGCCCCGCGGTGGGAGTTGGCCCACTTGAACGGGTTCATCGGGCTCTAGGTGCGCCAGCTTGAGCCGGTCGACCGACACCTTGTCTGTTCTGCCGCCCACTTCGAGGAGGAAGAACTTGTTCCCCGTCTGGAGTACCTTGTAGGGTCCATCGTATGGGGGCCGTAGAGGTCCTCGGTGGACGTCATGGCGCACGAAAACAAATTTGGCCATGTGCAGGCTGGTGGTACGCGGGTTGCTGGTTCGCCGTGCCGGCCGGTGGGTACCGGAGCGACTGTTGTGCTCGGTTGGCGAAAGCGCGGCATTGCTGGTCAGCCGGCCAGGGGGTCGTGGCGGTGGGCAGGAACTCTCCGGGTACGCGCAGTGGCTGGCCGTACACGAGTTCCGCCGCCGAGGCTTGCAGGTCTTCCTTGACCGCGGAGCGTAGGCCGAGTAGCACTCACGGGAGGCGGTCGATCCAAGCCTCGTCCTCGAGGCTGGCACGGAGGGACACCTTCATGGACCTGTGGAATCGCTCGCACAGTCCGTTGGCTTGGGGGTAGTAAGCCGTGGTGCGGTGAACGGCCACCCCGAGGTTTCGGGCGATGGTGGCCCACAGATCAGAGGTGAACTGCGGGCCTCTATCCGACGTCATGTCGGAGGGGACGCCGAACCGAGTGACCCAGGTACCGATGAACGCCCTCGCGATGTCGGCGGTGGTGGTGGACGTCAGTGGAATGGCCTCGGGCCAGCGGGTGGTACGGTCCACGATTGTCAGCAGGTGCGTGTGACCTTGTGATGGCGGCAGGGGGCCAATGAGGTCGATGTGGATGTGGTCGAACCTTCTTTCTGGCACGGTGAACTCCTCGAGTGGGGCTTTGATGTGCTGGTGGATTTTGGCATGCTGGCAAGCTATGCAGTATCTGGCCCAGACGCGCACATCTTTCCGCAGGCCGCGCCAGACAAATCGGTTGGCCACCAGTCTAATGGACGCGCGGGTGCCAGGGTGTGAGAGGCCGTGGGCGATGTCGAACACCCGTTTTCGCCAGGACGCCGGGAATATGGGGCGGGGTTGCGCCAAGGAGGTGTCGCATTTGACTGTGATGGCGGACGGGCCGCAGGCGACGTCGGTCAGTCGCAGCCCTGGGAGGGTTGTGGGCGCGGAGAGCAGATCGGGGTCGGAGCGTTGCTCCGCTGCCAGTTGAGCATAGTCCACTGCCAGGTGGGTGCCATGGACGGCGGGGCGGGATAGGCAGTCGGCCACCATGTTGTCTCGACCGGAGACGTGCCGGATGTCCGTGGTGAATTCGGACACCGCGGCGAGCTGGCGTTGCTGCCTGGCTGACCACGGGTCCGCAGATTTCGCCATCGCGAATGTCAGGGGTTTGTGGTCGACAAATGTGGTGAAGGGGCGGCCCTCCAGAAGAAATCTAAAATGGCGGACTGCCAGGTACAGTGCGAGGAGCTTGCGGTCAAAGGCGCTGTATTTGGCCTCCGGAGGGCGCAGTTGGCGGCTGAAAAAGGCCAGCGGTTGCCAGGCCCCGTCGACCCACTGTTCGTACACGGCGCCGACCGCGTGGTCGGCGGCGTCCATGGCGAGGGCCACCTTGGCATTGGGCTGTGGGTGAGCGAGCATGGTGGCGTCGGCGAGCGCCTTTTTGGTCGAGTTGAAAGCAGTCAACATGTCCGCCGACCACTCGATCGCCATTCTGTCTTTCTTACCCCGGAGGGCTTCGTATAGGGGCCGCATGAGGGAGGCCGCTCCGGGAATGAAGCAGTTGTAAAAGTTGATCATCCCCAAGAACTCCTGGAGGCCTTTGATGGTGGTGGGCCGGGGGAACTGCTGGACGGCTTGCACCTTGGCGGGCAGGGGAATGGCTCCATCCTGCGTGATGTGGTGGCCGAGGAATTCGATCCTGCTGAGGCCGAATTGGCACTTGGCTGGGCTGATGATGAGCCCGTGCTCACTGAGCCGCTGGAACAGGGTGCGGAGGTGCTCGATGTGTTCCTGCTTGGAGGAACTAGCTACCAGGATGTCATCCAGGTAGACAAAGAGAAACTTCAGGTCCCGGAGGACCGAGTCCATGAGCTGCTGGAAGGCCTGGGCTGCGTTTTTGAGGCCGAAGGGCATTCGGAGGAACTCGAATAGCCCAAAAGGGGTGATTATGGCCGTCTTGGGAACGTCCGTGGGGTGGACTGGCACCTGATGGTAACCACGCACCAGGTCGACTTTGGAGAAGACTGAGTGGCCGGCCAGTCTAGCCGAGAAGTCCTGAATGTGCGGTATGTGGTACCGATCCGGCGTGGTGGCGTCGTTCAGGCGCCGGTAGTCCCCGCAGGGGCGCCATCCCCCATCGGGTTTGGTGACGATGTGGAGTGGGGAGGCCCAGGGGCTGTTGGAGCGGCGGATAATGCCGAGCTGTTCCATTGTGGCGAACTCGGCCTGCGCGATCTCCAGCTTGGCCAGGTCCAGCCTGCGGCCGTGGGCATACACCGGTGGGCCTGTGGTGGGGATGAAGTGTTCTACCCCGTGCTTAGCAACCTTCGCGGAGAAGGTCGGGTTGGTGAGGGCTGGGAACTCAGCCAGGACTGCTGAGTAGTCGTCCGTTGAGCGGGCGCGGCACTGCCACGCCATTTTGGCGGGTTGGGGGGGGCCATGGCGCCCGGGACAGGTGACATGGTGTTCATGTCCACGAGGCGGCGCCGAGGCATGTCGACCAACAGGCCATGGGTGCACAGGAAATCCGCACCAAGGAGCAGGGAGAGCACCTTGGCGGTGATAAACTCCCAGTAGTAGCGGCGGCCTGCGAGGTCGATGTTGACGGTGCGGGTGCCGTACGTCCGGATGTCGGTGCCATTGGCGGCAGCCAGCGCAGGGCCGCGGCCGCCTCGCTGGATCTCGAGGGCGGAGGCGGGGATGATGCTGCGCTGCGTGCCCGTGTCGCATAGGAAACGGCGTCCGGAGGCACTGTCCGTAACGTACAGCAGCGCGCCTGCTTGCCCCACGGCCATCGTGTAGGCCGGTGTGGGGGCGGTTGGAAACGTGCAGGGATGGCTGCAGCGGCGTGCCCGTGCGCCGAACCGGGTATGGAAGTAGCAGTAGCCCTGGGTCGGAGGGCTTGGGGGACGTGGGGGCCTGGGGGGCCTCGTGGCCGAGCTGTGTGGCCGCGCGATAGAGGGTGGAGCGTGCGCCGCCGCTGCGGAGGCCAGGTCGGGGGTGACGGCGTGGTTGGAGCTGGCGGACAGGAGCTTATCGGCTTCGTCGGCCAGGGCCTCGAGGTCTGTGAGGCTGGACGCCACGATCGCCGGGCGGATGCTGGGAGGTAGTTGGCGGATAAAGAGCGTGCGGAAGAGGGAGCCGGGCGGTTTCTCGTTGGTCAGAGCAAGCATGTGTGAGAGCAAGTCTGACGGCATGGAGTCACCGAGGCCCGGGAGGTCGAGGAGGTGGCAGTTGCGCAAGAATTGTGAGGCTGTGAATTTTCTAATGAGCGCGGCCTTGAGATGTGCGTACTTGCCTTCCTCCGGAGGGTTTTGTAGTGTTGTCCAGACTTTCATGATTGTGGAGCTGCCCAGGGAGGTGAGGAGGTAGTCGTACATCGTTGCGTCGGCGGTGATGCCGCGGAGTCGGAATTGCGATTCGGCTTGAAGGAACCAGGCAGCGGCCAGGTTCTCCCAGAACTCCGGCAGCTTCACAGAAACTGCGTTTGTGTCAGCCATCACTAGGAGTCGTCCATCACGTCGGGGTCACCAATGTAGGAGTCTATGTACTCCTAGCAAAAAATACTGAACTCGGAGAGGTTCAACAGAAAAGGTTTAATTGTTGAGGCTGCATGCTGAACACAAAATGGAGTCAGAGACTACACAAAGTACAACTGCCTTTCATCAGTGCACAGCTTCGACTGCTCCTCCCCTGCTCTGGGCTTAACTATATGCAGATTGAGTTTCTTAAAGGTGTGATCCTTCTTAAAGGCATGACGCCTGATTTATAGTCTACGGACTGGAAAGCGGATTGTGTCCGTTCTGTGATCGGTACGCCACACCGTTGTACTTAACTGGCACCCTTATTTTTCCTCTGAGGTAGACTTTTTGCCCCGTGTATGTCTTCAATACAATGGACGTGTCCTTTAAGGGTATGTGTGAGAATAGCCGCTCATAGTCTCGTCGATTCATGACAGTTAGGGCTGATCCTGTGTCCAATTCCATCTTTACTTGGGACCCTGCTATCATGAGGGTGACCCAAATGGTTCGGTGATCCTCCTTTGCGATCATGTTGTGTAACTTTAGACAACTTAGTCTCCTGCTCCCGAAGTCATTATCACTCTCCTGATCTTCTGAACTACTGTCTGTCATTTTTTTTACTTTCTTGTACTTTTCCTTAGTAGTTCTTTTAGTGTTGGTTTTCTTTCCTGACCTGCAGACTCTTGCTATGTGTCCCATTTTCCCACATTGCCTGCATACTTTGTCCTTAAACCAGCAGTCCTTCTGATCATGGGTTGTTCTGCCGCAGGGATAGCACTTTTCTGCTCCATATGCCATTTCGTTAGCGCTGTATTCTTGTGGTTTCTGTTGTATTTCCACAGCTCCCCGTGCTGCTGCTTCGTAGGATACTGCCACGCTGAAAGCCTGTTCTAGCGTCAGGTCCTTTTCCGAAAGTAGTCGTTTATGGGTTCCTTCACTCTGGAGCCCGCAGACAAACTTATCCCGCAAGGTGTCTGCCAGTCCTGCTCCGAACTGGCAGTGCTTCGATAACATGCGTGGTTCCGTAAGATAGTCAGCATTGCTCTCATCTTTGTGCTGCTTTCTTTTATGGAACTTGAATCTTTCTGCTATCAGCAGCGGTGTAGGGTTTAGGTGTTCCTGTAAGATATTAACAATCTCTTCAAAACTTTTCTCCATTGGTTTAGCTGGGGTAATTAAATTCCGCAATAGGCCGTACGTTCTTGCGCCCATCAAATTTAATAATACCGACGCCTTCTTTCCATCGACCACCTCATTTGCCTTGCAGTACACTTCAATTCTTTCCACATACGTGGTCCAGTCTTCTACCTCGTTGTTGAAAGCAGTGATACTGCCACTCTTCGGCATCTTGGGTCATGGCACGACAGCCCGGTGCCGTGGTATGCTCCTCCTCCGCTATGTGGGAACTCAGGGACACTTCCTGTGTCCCTGACAACTACGTGTGCAGGAAGTGTGTCCAGCTGCAGCTACTGGCAGACCGCATTGCGGTGCTGGAGCTGCGATTGGATACATACTGGACCATTCGCGAGGCTGAGGACATCGTGGATATCATGTTTGATCAGTTGGTCACACCGCAGGCAAAGGTTGGACAGGCAGAAAGAGAAAGGGTGACCAACAGACAGAGTACTAGGCACAGGCAGGTAGTGCAGGGGTCCCCAGTGGACATCCCCCTCTCAAACAGATACACCACTTTGAGTACTGTTGGGGGGGGATGGCTTATCAGAGGAAGGCAGCAGCAGCCAACTTCCTGGCACGAGGGGTGGCTCTGCTGCACAGGATGGGAGGAATAAGAGGGGGAGAGCTATAGTAATAGGGGATTCTATTGTAAGGGGAATAGATAGGCATTTCTGCGGCCGCAAACGAGACTCCAGGATGGTGTGTTGCCTCCCTGGTGCAAGGGTCAAGGATGTCTCAGAGCGGCTGCAGAACATCTTGGAAGGGGAGGGTGAACAGCCAGTTGTCGTGGTGCATATAGGTACCAATTATATAGGTAAAAAACGGGATGAGGTCCTAAAAGCTGAATATAGGGAGTTAGGAGGTAAATTAAAAATAGGACCTCAAAGGTAGTAATCTCAGGATTGCTACCAGTGCCACGTGCTAGTCAGAGTAGAAATAGAAGGATATTTCAGATGAATACGTGGCTAGAGGAATGGTGCCAGGGGGAGGGATTCAAATTCCTGGGACATTGGAACCGGTTCTGGGGGAGGTGGGACCAGTTCAAACCAGACGGTTTGCACCTGGGCAGGGCCAGGACCGATGTCCTAGGGGGAGTGTTTGCTAGTGCTCTGGGGAAGGGTTTAAACTAAAATGGCAGGGGGTTGGGAACCTGAGCAGGGGGACAGAGGAAAGGGAAACAAGGATAAAAGCAAAAGATAGGAAGGAGAAAAACAAAAGTGGCAGTCAGAGAAATCAACGGTTTAAATCAAACATGGCCACAGTAAATAATAATTCTAATAGGTCTAAGAGCGTTAAAAAAACAAGCCTGAAGGCATTGTTTCTTAATGTGAGGAGCATTCGTAATAAGGTGGATGAATTAGCTGCGCAAATAGAGGTAAACGAATATGATTTGATTGGGATTACGGAAACATGGCCCCAGGGTGGCGAAGGCTGGGAACTCAACATCCAGGGGTATTCAATATTCAGGAAAGATAGGCAAAAAGGAAAGGGAGGTGGGGTAGCATTGCTGGTTAAAGAAGGGATTAACACAATTGTAAGGAAGGATATTAGCTCTGATGATGTGGAATCTGTATGGGTAGAACTGAGAAATACCAAGGGGCAGAAAACGTTAGTGCGAGTGGTATATAGACCTCCAAACAGTTATGCGGAGGTTGGGGATGGCATTAAAAGGGAAATTAGAGAAGTGTGCAAAAAGGGCACAGCAGTCATCATGGGTGACTTTAATCTACATATAGATTGGGCTAACCAAATTAGTAACAATACTGTGGAGGAGGAATTCCTGGAGTGTTTACAGGATTGTTTCCTGGACCAATATGTCGAGGAACCAACCAGAGATCAGGCCATCTTAGACTGGGTATTATGTAACGAGAAAGGATTAATTAGCAATCTTGTTGTACGAGGCCCCTTGGGTCGGAGCAATCATAATATGATCGAATTCTTCATTAAGATGGAGAATGAAGTAGTTGACTCAGAGACTAGGGTCCTGAATTTAAATAAAGGAAACTACGATGGTCTGAGGCGCGAATTGGGTAGGATTGCTTGGGGAATGTCACTCAAAGGGTTAACGGCGGATAGGCAATGGCAAACATTCAAAGACCGCATGGATGAACTACAGAATTTGTGCATCCCAGTTTGACATAAAAATAAAACAAAAAAGGTGACTCAACCATGGCTAACGAGGGAAATTAGGGATAGCATAAGATCCAAGGAGCGGACATACAAATTGGCCAGAAAAAGCAGTAATCCAGAGGATTGGGAGCAGTTTAGGATTCAACAAAGGAGGACAAAGGGATTAATTATGAAAGGGAAAATAGAATATGAGAGTAAGCTTGCACGGAACATAAAAACTGACTGTAAAAGCTTTTATAGATATGTGAAGAGAAAAAGATTGGTGAAGTCAAGTGTAGGTCCGTTGCAGTCAGAATCAGGGGAATTTATAATAGGGAACAAAGAAATGGCAGACCAATTAAATACATATTTTGGTTCTGTCTTCACAAAGGAGGACACAAATAACCTCCCAGAGATGTCAGGGAACATAGGGTCTGATGAAAGGGAGGAACTGAAAGAAATCAGTATTTGTAGGGAAATGGTGTTAGGGAAATTGATGGGATTGAAGGCCGATAAATCCCCAGGGCCTGATAATCTACATCCTAGGGTACTTAAGGAAGTGGCCCTAGAAATAGTAGATGCATTGCTGCTCATCTTCCAACATTCGATGGAATCTGGAACAGTACCCATGGATTGGAGGGTAGCTAATGTTACCCCACTGTTCAAAAAAGGTGGTAGAGAGAAAACGGGGAATTACAGACCGGTAAGCCTGACATCGGTAGTGGGGAAAATGCTAGAGTCCATTATAAAAGATGTAATAGCAGAGCACTTGGAAAACAGTGACAGGATCGGACAAAGTCAACATGGATTTACAAAAGGTAAATCGTGCTTGACTATTCCACTGGAATTTTTTGAGGATGTAACTGGTAAATTAGATGAGGGAGAACCAGTGGATGTGGTGTATTTGGACTTTCAGAAGGCTTTCGATAAGGTCCCACATAAGAGATTAGCGTGTAAAGTTAAGGCACATGGGATTGGGGGCAAGGTATTGACTTGGATAGAGAACTGGTTGGCAGACAGAAAGCAAAGAGTTGGAATAAACGGGTCTTTTTCCGCCGAGTGGCAGGCAGTGACTAGTGGGGTACCACAGGGATCGGTCCTTGGACCCCAGCTATTCACAATATATATTAATGATCTAGACAAGGGAACTAGATGTTATATCTGCAAATTTGCAGACGACACAAAGCTGGGTGGGCATGTGTGCTGTGAGGAGGATGCTGAGAAACTACAGGATGATTTGGACAGGTTGGGTGATTGGGCAGAAGCTTGGCAGATGCAGTATAATGTGGATAAATGTGAGGTTATCCACTTTGGTGGCAAAAACAGGAAGGCAGATTATTATCTGAATGGCAATAGATTGGGAGAAGGGGAAGTGCAACGAGACCTGGGTGTCCTTGTGCACCAGTCGCTGAAGGTAAGCATGCAGGTGCAGCAGGCGGTTAAGAAGGCAAATGGTATGTTGGCCTTCATAGCGAGAGGGTTTGAGTACAGGAACAAGGATGTCTTGCTGCAGTTGTACAGGGCCTTGGTGAGACCACATCTTGAGTATTGTGTGCAGTTTTGGTCGCCTTATCTGAGGAAGGATATTCTTGCCATGGAAGGAGTTCAGCGAAGATTCACCAGGCTGATACCTGGGATGGCAGGAATGACGTATGAGGAGAGATTGGGACGATTGGGCTTGTACTCGCTGGAGTTTAGAAGAATGAGAGGGGATCTCATTGAAACTTATAAAATTCTGGCAGGACTGGACAGACTAGATGCAGGGAGGATGTTCCCGATGGTCGAGGAGTCCAGAACCAGGGGTCACAGTCTAAGGATAAGTGGTAGGCCCTTTAGCACAGAAATGAGGAGGAATCTCTTCACCCAGAGAGTGGTGAACCTGTGGAATTCTCTACCACAGAAGGCAGTAAAGACCAATACATTAAATATATTCAAGAAGGAGTTGGATATATTTCTTAAGGCGAAAGGGATCAAGGGGTATGGGGAGAAAGCATGGACCGGGTACTGAACTTGGATCATCAGCCATGATTGCATTGCATGGCGGAGCAGGCTCGAGGGGCCGAATGGCCTACTCCTGATCCTATCTTCTATGTTTCTATGTACACAGAGGATAGTAAAAAAAAACAGCCTTATAGTTCAGCAAAATTATTATCAATTTGTGTGGTCATAAATATAGGTGAAGTAGTGTTTGTCTGAAATTCTTTTGTGGAAAGAGGTCTGACTGTACAATTCTGATGTAGTGCAGGGGGATTATATTACATCACCTAAATTGTGCAAAATCATCATAGAAAGCTGAACATGCTTGACTTTGCAAGTTCAGCTCATTTAAATGCACGATCCCCACTACTGGAAGATGGGGAATGATGTGTATGTACCTTTAAGAGAGAACTGACTTTATACTGACCACACCTGTATATAAAGCCATAGCAGGCTTCTGTACTTTCAGTTTAAGCTACCTGTTATTATTGTTCTCCTGCAGTCCGTGTATTATTGATACGCGGACACTACACTGGCGACGAGCAGGTTCGAACTCACCTGCAGTACTGCATCACCTCACGGGGATCTTTCCCTGAAAAGAAGCTTCTTGGAGGTCGAAGTCAGAGCAACGGGCGTCGACCGCGGGCAACCGCCTGGGATCCATCGGAGTTCGGAGAATTGCAGGGGAAGCTGTGGAGAGCTGGGCTTGGCTCCCCAGTCAAGGTGTTCCAGCAAATCGTGCTGGTAGCAGGTAGTGCGCTGACCCTTCCGGACTGCGGCGGGCTCGAGCTCGATCGAGCGGCTCTGCAAAGGGGCTGTGCAGCGTCGTCGGGAGGAAAAGAGAGAGAGAGAGGGTGGAGCGCACAGGGTGCGGTCAGTGCTCAAGAACCGGGCAGCGTAGAGAAAATAAAACGAGGGGAAGGAAAAGTGAGACGCGTCGAAGCCGCGGGTCGCCGCCATTACCCTGTAGAACGCTAGGAGCAGCGTGGCAGCAAGGGGAAGAAGGAAAAGTATGGGAGGCGCCATTTTATTCCATTGGGGAAGAAGGAAAAGCGTGGGAGGCGCCATTTTAATCCATTGGGGAAGAAGAAAAAGCGCGGGAGGTGCCATTTTAAACCACCCAAGATGCCGAAGAGTGGCAGTATCACTGCTTTCGACAACGAGGTAGAAGACTGGACCACGTATGTGGAAAGAATTGAAGTGTACTGCAAGGCAAATGAGGTGGTCGATGGAAAGAAGGCGTCGGTATTATTAAATTTGATGGGCGCGAGAACGTACGGCCTATTGCGGAATTTAATTGCCCCAGCTAAACCAATGGAGAAAAGTTTTGAAGAGATTGTTAATATCTTACAGGAACACCTAAACCCTACACTGCTGCTGATAGCAGAAAGATTCAAGTTCCATAAAAGAAAGCAGCACAAAGATGAGAGCAATGCTGACTATCTTACGGAACCACGCAAGTTATCGAAGCACTGCCAGTTCGGAGCAGGACTGGCAGACACCTTGCGGGATAAGTTTGTCTGCGGGCTCCAGAGTGAAGGAACCCATAAACGACTACTTTCGGAAAAGGACCTGACGCTAGAACAGGCTTTCAGCGTGGCAGTATCCTACGAAGCAGCAGCACGGGGAGCTGTGGAAATACAACAGAAACCACAAGAATACAGCGCTAACGAAATGGCATATGGAGCAGAAAAGTGCTATCCCTGCGGCAGAACAACCCATGATCAGAAGGACTGCTGGTTTAAGGACAAAGTATGCAGGCAATGTGGGAAAATGGGACACATAGCAAGAGTCTGCAGGTCAGGAAAGAAAACCAACACTAAAAGAACTACTAAGGAAAAGTACAAGAAAGTAAAAAAAATGACAGACAGTAGTTCAGAAGATCAGGAGAGTGATAATGACTTCGGGAGCAGGAGACTAAGTTGTCTAAAGTTACACAACGTGATCGCAAAGGAGGATCACCGAACCATTTGGGTCACCCTCATGATAGCAGGGTCCCAAGTAAAGATGGAATTGGACACAGGATCAGCCCTAACTGTCATGAATCGACGAGACTATGAGCGGCTATTCTCACACATACCCTTAAAGGACACGTCCATTGTATTGAAGACATACACGGGGCAAAAAGTCTACCTCAGAGGAAAAATAAGGGTGCCAGTTAAGTATAACGGTGTGGCGTACCGATCACAGAACGGACACAATCCGCTTTCCAGTCCGTAGACTATAAATCAGGCGTCATGCCTTTAAGAAGGATCACACCTTTAAGAAACTCGATCTGCATATAGTTAAGCCCAGAGCGGGGGAGGAGCAGTCGAAGCTGTGCACTGATGAAAGGCAGTTGTACTTTGTGTAGTCTCTGACTCCATTTTGTGTTCAGCATGCAGCCTCAACAATTAAACCTCTCCGAGTTCAGTATTTTTTGCTAGGAGTACATAGACTCCTACATTGGTGACCCCGACGTGATGGACGACTCCTAGTGATGGCTGACACAAACGCAGTTTCTGTGAAGCTGCCGGAGTTCTGGGAGAACCTGGCCGCTGCCTGGTTCCTTCAAGCCGAATCGCAATTCCTCCCACAGTCCAAAGATGTGCGGGTTAGGTTGATTGGCTATGATAAATTGACCCTTAGTGTTAGGGGGATTAAATACATGGGGTTACAGGGATAGGGTGGGATATGTGTTGGTGTAGGGGTTACGGGAATCGGGTGGGATATGTGTTGGTGCAGACTCGATGGGCCAAAATGGCCTCTATCTGCACTGTGGGGTTTCTGTGATTCTGTGACTTACCCTTTAATTAATTGCAATTAAATTAAATCAAATCAATCCCACCAATTACACTACAGTTAAATGGTATATTTAAGGGCCCTGGTTTACAAACAGTCCCCGCTACATCACAGAGACTTTAGAAACTATAAACCACAGAGTTAAAGTTTAAAAAAGAGAGAAATACTCACCAACCAATCACTTACCTGCTTTCTGGTGACGTCACACTTCGATTACTTTTTACTTCTCTCCTTCTCTCTGAGTTCGGAGATTGGAGATTGGTAAGCCTACCTTGTCTCTTGGAGTCTCTTTTATACTCACTCCGCCGCTCCGAGGTTCCCGCCGCCGCTCGCGCCACACTGAGGCCTACCTGGTCTCTTGGAGCCTTTTATACTTACTCCGCCGCTCCGAGATTCCCGCCACCACTCGCGCTGCACTGAGGCCTACCTGGTCTCTTGGAGCTTCTTTTATACTCATTCCGCCGCCCCGAGATTCCCGCCGCCGCTCGCGCCGCACTGAGGCCTACCTGGTCTCTTGGAGCCTCTTTTATACTCACTCCGCCACTCCGAGATTCCCGCCGCCGCTTGCGCCGCACTGAGGCCTACCTGGTCTCTTGGAGCCTTTTATACTCACTCCGCCGCTCTGAGATTCCCGCCGCCGCTCACGCCGCACACTTAACCCACTCCAGTGTCAGCTGTGGCTCAGTTGGTGGCACCCTCACCTCTGAGTCACAAGGTTGTGGGTTCACAGTCCCACTCCAGGGACTTGAGCACAAAATTCTAGGCTGACACTCCAGCGCAGCACTAAGGGAATGCTGCACTGTCGGAGGTACCGTCTTTCGGATGAGATGTTAAACCGAGGCCCCGTCTGCCCTCTCAGGTGGACGTAAAAGATCCTATGGCACTATTTCGAAGAAGAGCAGAGGAGTTATCCCCGGTGTCCTCGTCAATATTTATCCCTCAGTCAACATCACTAAATGTAAGAAGTCACACAACACCAGGTTATAGTCCAACAGCTTTATTTGAAATCACAAGCTTTCGGAGCGCTGCTCCTTCTTCAGGTGAAGTGGATGACCCTGCGTCAGGTGGGGTTACATGTAGCGTGACATGAACCCAAGATCTCGGTTGAGGCCGTCCTCATGGGTGCGGAACTTGGCTATCAGTTTCTGCTCGACGATTTTGCGTTGTCGTGTGTCTCGAAGGCCGCCTTGGAGAATGCTTACCTGAAGATCGGAGGCTGAATGTCCTTGACTGCTGAAGTGTTCCCCGACTGGGAGGGAACACTCCTGCCTGGTGATTGTTGCGCGGTGTCTGTTCATCCGTTGTCGCAGTGTCTGCATGGTCTCGCCGATGTACCATGCTCCGGGGCATCCTTTCCTGCAACGTATGAGGTAGACAACGTTGGCCGAGTCACATGAGTATGTACCATGTACCTGGTGGGTGGTGTCCTCACGTGTGATGATGGATCTGCATCACTAAAAACAGATTATCTGGTCATTATCAGATTGCTGTTTGTGGGAGCTTGCTGTGCGCAAATTGGCTGTCGCATTTCTTACATTATTACAGTGACTACACTTCCCAAAAAAAGTACCTCATTGGCTGTAAAGCATTTTGAGATGTCTGGTGGTCGTGAAAGGCACTATATAAATGCTAGTTTTTCTTTTCTTTTTTTGCTCCGAACAAAGTTGAGACTGTCACAACTTCTTTTCCCCGTGATCTTTAATAGTTCACAGAAAGTAGGGTCGTAATTCCTTTTTGTAGTGAAGAAGTCAAACCTAGAGCCCAGAAGTGAGACTGCAGTGTTCTAAGTCACTGCACTGCCTAATTTTCACATTTCCAGATTTTAAATCCCATTACTTTTATGAGCCTACATTGTCAGTACCTTAAATAGTTAATGTGAAGTGTCTGGTTTCAGGATCTAAACTGCTTCTCATCATCATTTTATTCTATATGCAATATAATACAAGATTGGTAGATTTATCCTGTAGGGAATTGTAATGGCTTAAGTCAGTCAAAAAGCTGATTACTTCTCTCCTGAAAATGAGGCAGTTGCCCCTTTGTACAGTTCATATTGCTTAATTTATTAAATTCAACACGGATTCTTTTTCAATTCTACAGTGCTCTTACTTCTCTGTGAAGTGGCCCATAGACCAGGGCTGGTAATCTTCTGGACATTTCCAAAACTTATATTTTAATGTTTTCAAAGATTGTAATCGTCTTTTATTACACAAAATTGCCAATTCTATAGCACTGTGTATTACTAAAATAATAATTGTGTAATGTAGCAAATCTCCTGAGAGAAACAATCCCATAAATATTTCTTAGTACTTAAATTTATTTTTACACTTTAATGATATTGAAGTAAAAGGCTAAAGAAACAGCTGTGGCAAATAACTTGCTAAGTGAGTAAATTGATAGATATTATGATTAAGTCTAATGGGCCAGATAAAGCTAATCACTTAGAGGGCCCTATTCTTGTCCATGTGCAAGTATTGACTTCAGTGTCAACCTCGATTCTGTGCTCAACTCCTGGACTGGGGGTGAGGCAAGTCGTCCGTTTGAAACCATCAGGGAGATTTGGAGAGGCCAGAGAGGCTTTGTGGATGTTCTGCAACAAACCACTATGTAAAGGTTAATATTGTGTCCACTTCACATGGCAGCTTATATCAGCAGGCAAGCCATTTGTTATTTTCTATGTTCTGAGGAGAAATATTTAAGCAGTTAACTATTGTAACTCTACAGTACTTCATTGCTTCTGTTCACTTATCCATTTAGTGGTTAATTATTTTGTTTGGCACTTTATAGCCTAATGGGGAAACACTGTGTGTATGTAGATAAACCTGTATAATCCCCTTTTAACTGCTGTATTCCCCTCCCCCCGCAAGACAGTTGCAAGCTGAGAGGAATAAGGCACGTTCAGACTTGCCTGCTGCTGAAAGAAGGAAAACCAATCAGGTTCCAGCAGGTGACCAATCCGTGAGTCATCACAGGTTCGCGGGCTTCACGAATTCAGTACTGTATTGTGAGAGTTGGAGTAAAGACCTATTTCTTGTAGCTCGCTGTGTTGCCTATTTCTTTACGCGGGAGACCGTAGTCCCCCACATTGGTGACCCCGAATGTCGGCGGCCGAAGCCCCCGACTCACGCAGCCCTACAGAGGCCAGCAACGACCCGATGGCAACCAGCAGCAGCCTGATGTCGGCAGGCGCCGCGTCCTTGAAGCTCCCCACCTTCTGGGAACACCAAGCACCAGCTTGGTTCGTGCACTCGGAGGCCCAATTCACCCTTCGCCGGGTTCAAGACGATGAAGAAATGTACCTCCACGTAGTCTCAGCACTAGAAAGCTCTACCGCCGCCGAAGTTCTCGACCTGCTGGGGAACCCACCACAGACCGGCAAGTACTCAACCATCAAGGGCCGCTTGCTGCAGGCTTACGGCTTGTCCAGGGAGGAGAGGGCCCGCAGGCTTCTCTCACTACCAGGCCTCGGCGATTCTACCCTGACCCAGTTGATGAGCCGGATGCTTGCGCTCCTGGGCTCTGAACCGCAGTGCTTCTTGTTTCGGGCCCTTTTCCTCAGCCTGCTTCCTCAGCAGGTACAGACTGCCCTCGCGGGGTCCCCAATCACGGACTGCGTACAACTGGCAGCCGCCGCGGACAAAGTCTTCGCCGTCGCCCAACTCGGCTGTGCAGCCGTGAGGCTCCCCGACACCACCGAGCGTGCGCCGCCACGCCAGGCCGCAGAACTATGCTACTACCACGTGCATTTCGGCCACAAGGCCCAACGCTGCAGAGCACCCTGCTCTTTCGATCAAACCAAGACGGCCGCCCGGCCCAACGCACCAGCCCCGCGCCACCGCCTAGGCCCGCTCGACCGCACCCCCGCCGCCACGATGGCCATCGGCACCGCAGGTAAACTGCTGTACATAACCGACTCTCTGTCAGGACGCAGATTCCTTTGCGACACCGGAGCCCAATGCAGCATAATTCCTGCCTCCCAGCTCGACATCCAGGCAGGCCGCAGCGGCCCACCCCTCGTGGCGGCAAATGGCACAGCCATCGCTACTTTCGGAAAGCGACGGGCCGAGGTTTGTTTCAACGGCCAGCGATTTACGTGAGATTTCGTGACGGCCTCGGTGGCACATCCCTTGCTGGGCGCCGATTTTCTTTGCGCCCACGGACGTCCGCGACAGGCGCCTGATCGACGCAGCAACTTTCGCTTCACTGGCCTGCCAGCAGAGCAACAACCCGGCCCTCGTCGGGTCCTGCTCCGCCCCGGCGCATGACGACTACGTCCGCCTACTCGCAGGTTTCCCGAGGCTCACACAACCGACCTTCTCACCCGCGGCAGCCAAGCATGGGGTCAAGCACCACATCGCCACTACGGGACCACCAGTGTTCGCTCGAGCCAGACGCCTGGACCCAGCCAAGATGGCGGTGGCCAAGGAAGAATTCGCCACGATGGAAAAACTGGGCATCATCCGCCGTTCGAACAGCCCTTGGTCGTCCCCCCTCCACATTGTGCCCAAGCCGGGCGGTGGCTGGTGCCCCTGCGGCGACTACAGACGGCTCAACGATGCCACCACACCCGATAGATACCCCATTCCGCACATCCAAGACTTCTCGGCACACCTAGCAGGAAAGTCCGTCTTTTCCAAGGTCGACCTGATTCGCAGCTACCATCAGGTCCCCGTCCACTACGCAGACGTCCAGAAGACGGCGGTCATCACCCCCTTCGGACTGTTCGAGTTCCTGCGCACGCCCTTCGGGCTTAAGAATGCCGCACAGGCCTTCCAACGGCTCATGGACTCCCTCCTACGGGACCTGAGCTTCCTGTTCGTCTATCTGGACGATATCCTCGTGGCTAGCACCAGCAAGGCCGAGCACATCGCGCATTTGCGCTCCCTTTTCCAGCGCCTCAGCCAACACGGGCTAATCGTCAACCCGGCCAAATGCCAGTTCGGAGCAGCCCAAATTGACTTTCTCGGCCACAGAATCTCGCCAAGGGGAGCCATTCCCCTACCTTCCAAGGTGCAGGCGGTGGCGGACTTTCCCCAGCCCACCTCGGTCAAGGCGCTGCAGGAATTTTTGGGGATGGTCAATTTCTATCACCGGTTTGTGCCCAAGGCCGTCGCACTCATGCGCCCCCTCTACGAAGCCACCAGGGGCAAAACGGGCAAAGAGCAACTCACCTGGTCCAGTGAGATGGCGACAGCCTTCCACCAGACCAAAAGCGCCTTGGCCAACGCCACACTATTGGCCCGCCCCATCCCGGGCGCCAAGACCGCCCTCACCACGGACGCCTCGGATTACGCCGTCGGCGCCGTCCAGCAACAGTGGGTCGAAGGCGCGTGGCAGCCACTGGCATTTTTCAGCCAACAGCTGCGCAAGAACGAGTAGGCCTACAGCACGTTCGACAGAGAGCTCCTGGCCCTGTTCCTGGCAATCCGGCACTTCCGTTTCCTCCTGGAAGGCCGGCCGTTCACCGCATTCGTGGACCACAAGCCGCTCACTTTTGCCATGGCCAAAGTAACCGAACCCTGGCCCGCGCGCCAACAGCGCCAACTCAACTTCATATCGGAGTTCACCACGGACATCCACCACGTCGCCGGCAAGGACAATTTGGTGGCCGACTGCCTCTCAAGACCCTCGCTCCACGCAGTGCACCTGGGCGTCGACTACGCCAGCATGGCGAGAGACCAGGCCGCCGACGCAGAGATCCAGGCCCTCAGGACGTCAACTACCAGCCTCACCCTGGCCGACATCCACTTCCACGCAGCTGGCACAACCCTCCTGTGCGACGTCTCAGTCCCCTCGCCTAGGCCGGTCGTCCCATCCGCCTGGCGCAAGCGAGTTTTCGACATCATCCACAGCCTCTCACATCCAGGGATGCGTGCGTCTCAGAAACTTATGTCCACCAAGTTCGTCTGGCCTGGACTCCACAAGGATGTGAGAGACTGGATCAACACATGGGTGGCGTGTCAGCGCGCTAAGGTCCAGCAGCACACCAAGGCGCCATTGGAGTGTTTCCCGGTGCCCGAGAGGCGTTTTGACCACGTCCACGTCGACCTGGTAGGCCCCTTGCCGCCGTCGCACGGTTTTACACACCTGCTCACGAGCGTCGACCGCACCACCAGATGGCCCAAGGTGGTTCCCCTCGCCTCCACCACCACGACCGATGTCGCGCGAGCATTCGTCTCGACATGGGTGGCCCGGTTCGGCGTGCCGACCGACATATCCTCGGACAGAGGCCCCCAGTTCACCTCCCACTTGTGGAATGCCATCACCGCTGGCCTCGGCACCAAGTTGCACAGGACAACAGCCTACCACCCACAGGCCAACGGGCTCTGCGAGCGCTTTCATCGTTCTTTGAAAGCCTCCCTCCGCGCCAGCCTGGCCGACACCAGCTGGATCGACAAACTACCCTGGGTTCTCCTGGGGTTGCGCACCGCGCCCAAAGAGGACCTCCGCGCCTCCGTGGCCGAGATGGTCTATGGCCAACCGCTCAGAGTACCAGGCGACTTCCTCCCCCTGACAACGGAGCCGTGGTCGGCCACCAGACAGCTTTCCCTGCACCAGGATGCGGCCCAGCAATTCCGTCCAGTGCCCACTTCGCAACACGGCCCGCAGCCGTCCTACGTGCCTCGAGACTTACAACATGCGGAGTTCGTCTTCGTGCGCCGGGACGCGCACAGAGGCCCGCTGCAGGCACCATACACCGGCCCCTTCCCAGTATTGGAGACGGGGGACAAAGCTTTTCTTATCGACGTCGGCGGGAAGCCGGACCTTATTTCAGTAGACCGCCTCAAACCGGCGCACCTGGACCTCAGCTTCCCGTTTCGGCCGGCTCTTCCCCCACGGCGGGGCAGACCTCCCGCGTGGCGGTGGCCCCACAAGAGGACCAAGACACGCCAGAACCTTACTTCCCGGCCGCCGCCCCACCTTCGCCGGCAGCCCGTCCAGCCAGCCCACCGGCAGACCAGCCGACGAACCAACCAGCCGACCTCCCAGACAGCCCTCCTCACACGCCAGATGGCTACTACAGCCGCTACGGCCGCTTGGTCAAACCTCCGCAGAGACTGACTTTTACAGTTAACGAGGATTCTGGGGGGGTGTATGTGGCGTTGCCACATTGGGGAAACACTGTGTGTATGTAGATAAACCTGTATAATCCCCTTTTAACTGCTGTATTCCCCTCCCCCCGCAAGACAGTTGCAAGCTGAGAGGAATAAGGCACGTTCAGACTTGCCTGCTGCTGAAAGAAGGAAAACCAATCAGGTTCCAGCAGGTGACCAATCCGTGAGTCATCACAGGTTCGCGGGCTTCACGAATTCAGTACTGTATTGTGAGAGTTGGAGTAAAGACCTATTTCTTGTAGCTCGCTGTTTGCCTATTTCTTTATGCGGGAGACCGTAGTCCCCCACACTAAGCTATGGTCTAATGAAGTGTTTCTTCTACCAACTTCTGAAATTGAGGAAAATCACATGCTTGGATCAATTTTCCTGCTCCTCCCATCCCCCCCTCCCGAGTGCCATTTAGGCGGTGTGTTGTGGAAAATGTGCACCACCGCAACAGAACGGAAACAACCTGTATTTGCAGCTTCAGGGCATTTCTTGGATCGAACGCGCATTCAAAATCAGGAAGGAAACTTGAACTCTGCTGCAGGCCTGAGAGGTATTAGCTGCTGTCTTTGAGCTCTTCTTGCTGTTGTTCAAAACAGCAACCAGATGGCCTTGATCCCTGCAGACCCTCCTTGTAGACCCAGAAAAAAAGAAACTTACTTGTTTGATGGCAGCCCCTTCACAGATCCTTCAGTCTGAGGTGTCCTGGCACAACCTGTAACTCTCACTTTGGAATGGACCTTCTACCAATTGAGATTCTGCCAGACAGGGACCCAGGAAAATGAGACAGGATGTACAATACTTTACATAGGATATACTGCGCAGATACAGGCCATTCGGTCCAACCAGTCTATGCCGGCATTTATACTCCACTCGAGCCTCCTCCCGTCTTTCCACATCTAACTCTATAAGAACATAAGAAATAGGAGCAGGAGTAGGCCATTTGGACCTTTTGAGCCTGCTCCACCATTCAATAAGATCATGGCTGATCTTCTACCTCATCTCCACTTTCCTGCACTATCCCCATATCCCTTGATTCCCTTAATATCCAAAAATCTATCGATCTCTGTCTTGAATATACTCAACGACTGAGCCTCCACAGCCCTCTGGGGTAGAGAATTCCAAAGATTCACCACCCTCTGAGTGAAGAAATTTCTCCTCAGCTCAGTCCCAAATGGACGATCCCTTATTCTGAGACTGTGACCCCTGGCTCTAGACTCCCCAGCCAGGGGAAACATCCTCCCTGCATCTACCCTGTCAAGCCCTGTAAGAATTTTGTATGTTTAAATGAGATCACCTCTCATTCTTCTAAACTCCAGAGAATATAGGCCTAGTCTACTCAAACTCTCCTCATAGGACAATCCCCCCATCCCAGGAACCAGTCTGGTGAACCTTCGTTGCACTCCCTCTATGGCAAGTATATCCTTCCTTAGGTAAGGAGACCAAAACTGTACACAATACTCCAGGTGTGGTCTCACCAGGGCCCTATATAATTGCAGTAAGACGTCTTTACTCTTATGCTCAAATCCTCTTATAATAAAGGCCAACATACCATTTGCTTTCCTAATTGCTTGCTGTACCTGCATGTTAACTTCCAGTGATTCATGTACAAGGACACCTAGGTCCCTCTGAACACCAACATTTCCCAATCACTCACCATTTAAAAAATACTCTGCTTTTCTATTTTTCCTACCAAAGTGGATAACTTCACATTTCTCCACATTATATTTCATTTACCATGTTCTTGCCCACTCACTTAGCTTGTCTATATCCCCTTGAAGCCTCTTTGCAGCCTCCTCACAACTTACATTCCCACCCAGCTTTGTAACATCAGCAAACTTGGATATTTTACATTTGGTCCCCTCATCCAAATCATTGATGTAGATTGTGAATAGCTGAGGCCCAAGCACTGATCCTTATGGTACTCCACTAGTTACAGCCTGCCAACCCAAAAATGACCTGTTTATTCCTACTCTCTGTTTTCTGCCCATTAGCCAATCCTCAATCCATGCTAGTATATTACCCCTAATCCCATAAACCCTAATTTTGTTTAATAACCTCTTGTGTGGCACCTTTTTTGAATGCCTTCTGAAAATTAAAATGCACTACATCCACTGGTTCCCCCTTAACTATTCTGCTAATTAAATCCCCAAAAAATTCTAACAGGTTCGTCAAACACAATTTCCCTTTCATAAATCCGTGTTGACTCTGCCCAATCCTATTATTATTTTCTAAGTGCCCTGTTACCACGTCCTTAATAATAGATTCTAGCATTTTCCCTACTACTGATGTCCAGCTAACTGGTCTGTAGTTCCCTGTTTTCTCTCTCCCTCCTTTCTTAAATAGTGGGGTTACATTTGCTACCTTCCAATCCATGGATACCGTTCTAGAATCTATGCAATTTTGGAAGATGACAACCAATTACATATACTGAAGCAGTCGCATTTTTACAGTACACGAAAGAGAAATATTTATCGGTAATTCATGGGGAATACAAATCATGGCATTCCTATAGCAAGAAGCTCAAAGTAATTATGGCAGATTTAATTCATATAAGAATCGTGAACTTCAGCATCTTAAACGTCTCATAGGATGCATTTTTTGCACAATGTGGGACTAAATTGGACAGCTCTTTCAAAGGGGAGGGGCCTGCACCAGCGCGATCTCTGATCGCGAGTGCCGGCAAATGAGCCCGGCACCAAGGAGAAGTGCCGGGCTCTCGGGGAAACAGCCGGCATTGCCGTGGGGGGGTGGTTAGGAGGTTGGGGACGGAGGTGCTGGCAGGCGGCCCGCCTGCACCTCCACCTTAACTTGCGCCGCTGCCAGCACAGTAAGGCCCCGTGAACCGGGCGCGGGTAGCGAGCGGCGCAAATGCGGCGTTCGCTACCAAATATCGTGAATGGGGCGCGAATGGGGCGCTGCGCACACCAATGACGTCATCGGTGGCGGCGCAGCACAAATGCCTAACGCCACCATTAGCGCCCCTACTGAATATCGCGGGAGACGCAGCCAGTGGCGCTACAGCCACTGACTGCCTCTTTAGGCACTAACAGGTGGCGCTACTCACCCAATTTCTCCCCCTATGATTCTAAGGCCTAGAAATTCGGTGGGCTGCGCCACCAGTTAGCGCCTGAAGAGGGCACTCAGTGGTTTTAGCGCCATTGGCCACGCCTCCCACGAAATTTAGCGGGGCGCTAATGGCGGCGTTAGCCTGTAGCGCTGCACCGCCACCAATGATGTCATCGGTGTGCGCAGCGCCCCGCTGCCACCCCGAACGCGATATTGGGTCGCGCCCCCCCCCTGTAGTGCGCGACCGGTTATGGGGGGCCTACCTGCGGCGGTAGTGGCGCAAATTAAAGGGGAGGTGTGGGGCGGCCATTTTTTTCGGTGGCCGCCTGCCAGCACCTCCTCGCGCCGCCCTCCCCGGCCTCCTGATCACCCCCCCCCCCCCCCCCGGGCAGTGCTGGCTGTGCCCCGACAGCCCGGCATCTCTCCTCGGTGCCGGGCTCTTTTGCCGGCACTCACGATCAGAGATCGCGCTGGTGCAGGCCCCTCCCCTTTAAGAAGGGGAGGAAGGCCTGCAGTACCTCAGCGCGCCGTGCGGCACGTTGCGCTGCGATATTCAGTTTCAGCGCCCCAAGACGGACGCGGGGCGCCTCGAGCAGCGCCCTGCTTCCATTTGGGGCGCTCAAACTGAATATCGCGCTGCCGCTCCCGGCTCCTTCCGGGGCAGGACTTCCGGTGCCCAGGCTAGCTTGGCGCCCCAAACGGGGCGCCACCGAATTTTTAGGCCTAAATGTTTTAGAAATCAAAATTATTTTATGTGCAACCCTTGTAGTTTTAAACACTAGCTCACGATGTGTCAGTGGAAGTAGGGCAATGCACAATTCACATCCGCCCATATTTTTAACTCCAGCAATGAGTAATGTCACTGATTCAGAGCTCAGCCACCGGGAGGGGAGAGGGTTTCCCCAGCAGAATGCTGCAGCGGGATTTAATAGCCTGCAGAGGCTTAAACAGGCATATGCGCATAGCAAAACAGATTTGCAGCATTAACATTAAATAGTGGACTGGTAGGTGTGCAGGGTAACACAGCACAGCTGAGGTGGTGTTACTGGATGAAGTCAGGGAGAGGAGGGCACAAAGCACTGCAGGGCCTCAAGGAGAGCAGCACCAGAGCAATGGAAGGAGGTTGCCAGGGCAATCAATGCTAATAAAAACAACCCACACACAACAACACAGTTTAATGACTGTACCAGGTCAAGCAAAGTAAAAAGAACCAGAACCAGAACCCATAGTGCTAAGCATTGTCCACCACTTATAATGACTTCCCCCTCATACTGTGCTAAAGTGCTTGAATTGCTTAACGTCAATGCCCATGGTGCCCTTTCCACCACCAACCTTTAACTGAATGTGTTCCTTCACTCACAGCATTATATACATTCATTCCACTGAAAACCTCAAGGGAACATAATTGCTTGGTGCATGCACTTGTCATCATACCCGTTATGTGCAGTGTGCTGGGTTTTAATGCATGTTATAGTATCTAAAAGAAATTCTCATTCTATTTCAAGCACTAAACTCTCTAAATGTGACTAAAGAAGATGAACCAGGCCCTATTGCATCCAGCCCTGCCAGCGCACACCATCACTCAATGCCTCCCTCACAAGCATTAGCAAAGACACCTTTTTTTTTATTCGTTCCTGGGATGTGGGCATCGCTGGCAAGCCCAGCATTTATTGTCCATCCTTAATTGCCCTTGAGAAGGTGCTGGTGAGCCACATTCTTGAACTGCTGCAGTCCTTGTGGTGAAGGTACTCCCACAGTGCTGTTAGGGAGGGTGTTCCAGGATTTTGACCCAGTGACGATGAAGGAACGGCGATATATTTCCAAGTCAGGATGGTGTGTGACTTGGAGGGGAACTTGCAGGTAATGGTGTTCCCATGCGCCTGATGCCCTTGTCCTTCTAGGTGGTAGAGGTCGTGGGTTTGGGAGGTGCTGCCGAAGAAGCCTTGGTGAGTTGCTACAGTGCATCTTGTAGATGGTACACACTACAACCACGGTGTGCCAGTGGTGGAGAGAGTGAATGTTTAAGGTGGTAGATGGGGTGCCAATCAAGTGGGCTGCTTTGTCCTGGATGGTGTCAAGCTTCTTGAGTGTTGTTGGAGTTGCACTCATTCAGGCAAGTGGAGAGTATTCTATCACACTCCTTACTTGTGCCTTGTGGAAAGGCTTTGGGGAGTCGGGAGGTGAGACACTCGCCGCAGAATACCCAGCCTCTGACCTGCTCTTGTAGCCACAGTATTTATGTGGGTAGTCCAGTTAAGTTTCTGGTCAATGGTTGTTAAGTCTGTGTGTTCTAGTTATTGTTAATAAGAATCACTGCACACAGACCACAAGAATAAATTCAACAGGTCTTTACTAGTCGAAGGTCAGGCTGAACTGCCCAATAAATCATTACACAGCACTTATATACCGGTGTGGTCACCACCGGTATTACAGTATACAGCAGCCAAGATAAAGTAGTGCATCTCTTAAAATAGTTCTCTTAAAGGTGGAACGGTTACATACACCACAATCCTCCCTTTTTAGCTTAACAGTATATATTCCCCATTTAACATAACATAATAACATATATACACAACTTCATGTAAAAACAGTTCACAGATTTAGTCTCTGAGGAGGCCTCCTGATCCGAGACGGATAACGCCTTTCAGGGGTCTCTGGTTCTCGTTGCTGGGGTGACTCATCTAGTTGATCCCCTATGGATAGGACATCATCATCAGGTATAGTCACTTCTGAGGTAGATGCTTCAGGTTCACTAACTTCCTCCACGGTTGTCTCTGTCGTAACCATGGGCTCGACCCTTGTTCTCGATCCCACCAGTTGGTCAGCATGACGTCGCATTACGTTTTCACCAACATCTACCGTGTACATCAGGGGTCCTTGTCTGGCCCGAATTGTTCCAGATTGCCATTTCTCGTTTTTATAGTCCCTGGCTAACACCGGTTGTCCTATTTCAAAACTCCGAGTGGGCTTGTTATTGATATGCTGGAACTGTTTGTTTTCGACTTCCCTCCGCACATTTGGTTTTAACAAGTCCAACCTGGACCGCAACCTCCTGTTATAGAACATCATGGCAGGACTTTGGTTTGTTGTTGCATGGGTGGTGTTTCTGTGGTGTATGTGCCTTTAAGAGCAATTATGGTGTATGTGCCTTTAAGAGCCCCAGGTGTGCGTAATGCCGGTAATTGCCACTTGGGCTATATAAGCCTGTGTATTGTGTATATCCTTTAGAAACCCCCCCCCCCCCAGACTTGCTTAGTAAATACCTATGAACCAACTCCTGTCTTCAGTGTCTTTATCTACACACGGACACTACAGTGGCGACGAAGTGGAAACGGACTTACCTGCAATTCGGCAGCACCTCAAGGACATCGATTCCTCCAGCGTCCAGAAGACTCAAGGAAGTAAGAGAAACTGTGGTTTCACCAGCTGGCCAAGCTGGTGACAGGTACTGCGCTAATCCTTCCTGGGCGTCAGGCTGGAGCTCCAGCAGCGGGCTCTACGGCTGAGACAGGCAGCGAAATCGGAAGCAAGCAATAACGTACTGGGAGGGTGCACTCGAGAGACGGCCGGTGCGGCAAGCAGGTCAGCGTTTAGACCTCCATCGGGAACGAGTCTCCAACAGTGAATAAACGGGAACCACAGTAAAACAGCGTTGTTATCGGTAGCAGCGGCGGGAAGCGCCATATCGTTGCTACAGAGAGAAAAAAAAAGAAGAAAAAAAAAGCGCGGGAAGCGCCATATCTTTTCTGAAATGCCTAAATCTGGTAATATTGAGGCTTTTGATGGCGAAATAGAAGATTGGACCACATACGTGGAAAGAGTAGAGGTTTATTGCACTGCAAATGGAATAACAGATGAAAAAAAAGCTTCAGTACTTCTGAACTTAATGGGCGCGAAGACATACGGGCTGTTACGAAATTTAATCACTCCAGCCAAACCAAAGGACAAGACTTTTAAAGAAATTGTTGATTCCCTGCAGGAGCATTTAAACCCAACACCGCTGCTGATAGCGGAACGATTCAAGTTCTTCAAGAGAAATCAACACAAGAATGAAAGTAACGCTGATTACCTAACCGAATTAAGAAAGCTATCAAAGTACTGCCAATTCGGAGCAGGACTATCGGATTATCTTCGAGACAAATTTGTTTGCGGTCTCTTAAGTGAAGGAACACAAAAAAGACTGCTGTCTGAAAAAGATTTAACATTGGACAAAGCTTTCAGTATGGCTGTATCATACGAAGCAGCAGCAAAAGGAGCTGCAGAGATACAACAAGAGACACAGGACTTCGGCACCCATAAAATGACACAGGAGTTCGGAAGATGTTATCGCTGCGGCAGATCCACCCATAACCAGAGGGACTGCTGGTTCAAGGGCAAAGCATGCAGGCAATGTGGTAAGATTGGACACATTGCACGGGTATGCCAATCTGGACAAAATAAATCCACTGACAGAAAACAAAAAATCAATAACGAAAAGTACAGGAAGGTACAAATGATGACGGACAATAGCTCCGAAGACCAGAATAGCGATAGCAACTCCGGAAACAAGAGACTAAGCTGTCTCAAATTACATAATGTACTTGCCAAAGAGGATTACCAAACCATTTGGGTTACCCTCACAATAGCAGGGTCCCCAGTTAAAATGGAGCTAGATACAGGATCAGCTCTAACCGTAATAAATCGACGAGATTACGAGAGGCTATTTTCGCATATACCTCTAAAAGACACATCCATTATCTTAAAAACATATACGGGGCAGAAAGTCTACCCCAAAGGAAAAATAAGGGTGCCTGTGGTATACAACGGCAAAGAAATACAAAAGTTGTATTTATACATTCTACAAGATGGTGGTCCACCGTTGTTGGGACGTGAATGGATAAGGAAGATACGTTTAGACTGGCACTCCATTCAGGCACTGACGGTGACCAGTAAGGAAAAAAACAATGATGACATCATACCTGAACAATTAAAAGACATCTTGGCCAACGCCAAAGAAGTGTTTCAAGAGAAACTAGGAACCTTGAAAGGCATCACCGCCTCAATAAAAGTGGAAGATACAGCAATTCCAAAATTTTTTAAGGCAAGACCGGTGCCATACGCAATACGTCCGGCAGTCGAGGCAGAGCTGAAGAATTTGGAAAAGGCAGGCGTATTATCCAAAATAGATTGGAGCGAATGGGCAACACCCATCGTTCCAGTCATGAAAAAAACATTGAAAAATAACTCTGAGGAACAGAAAAAAATTCGCATCTGTGGGGACTTTAAGGTGACTGTAAACCCGGTCCTTCACACGGTACAGTATCCTCTTCCAAGGATAGAAGATATTTTCGCCTCACTATCCGGAGGGAAACGTTTCACAAAAATTGACTTGGCACAGGCATATCTACAGATAGAGGTTGAGGAGACCTCTAAAAAGTATCTCACAATAAACACACACAAAGGCCTGTACCAGTACAATCGACCGGTTTTTGGAATAGCATCAGCTCCAGCTATCTGGCAAAGAGCTATGGAGCAAGTCCTGCAAGGGATTCCGGGGACTCAATGCTACCTAGACGACATCCTTATAACAGGAGAAAACGACAACGAGCACCTTGCCAATTTGGAGCAGGTGCTCACCAGGCTGAAAGAACGGGGCCTACGAGCAAATCGCCCCAAGTGCGAATTTTTCCAAAATCAGATATCATATTGTGGCCACATAATTAATAAGGAAGGGTTGCATAAGTCACCTGAAAAAATTGAAGCAATTATAAAAGCCCCAGCACCTGAAAATGTTTCACAATTAAGGTCATTCCTGGGATTAATAAATTACTATCATAAATTTTTACCAAACTTATCAACTATTCTACACCCTCTTAATGATCTTCTACAGACAGGAGTGATTTGGAAATGGAACGAAGACTGTAAACGTGCCTTCCATAAATGTAAAGACTTAATCACATCCGAGAAAATTTTGGCTCATTACAACCCATCACTACCAATCAGACTGGCGTGCGATGCATCCCCCTACGGCATAGGAGCGGTATTGTCCCATAGATTCCCTGATGGCTCGGAACGGCCGATAGCTTTTGCGTCACGCTCATTGAACTCAGCTGAGCGTAACTATGCCCAGACAGGGAAGCACTCAGCCTGGTATGGGGGGTGAAGAAATTCAACCATTACCTACACGGACAAAAATTTACCTTGCTGACTGACCATCAACCCCTCATCTCCATATTCAACCCTAAAAAAGGTGTCCCCATTATGACGGCACAAAGACTACAGAGGTGGTCCCTTTTTCTAGGGGCACACCAATACAACATTGAATGCAAAGGGTCAAAACAGCATGGGAATGCTGACGGTTTATCGCGCCTACCGTTGCCAACGATAGAAGAGGCACCTACAGTAGACCCAGTAGAGATATTCCACTCTACCATAGTGGAATGTCTACCGGTGACAAATTCTGCCATTGAAAGGGAGACAAGAAATGACCCTACTCTCTCACGGGTCTACGATTTAACAGTGAAAGGATGGCCAGCACATGGCAAACCACTGTTGCCAGTATTCTCGCAAAGAAGAGAACAGCTGTCAGTGTGCCGAGGAACCTTGATGTGTGGATCCAAAGTGGTGATTCCACCCAAACTCCAGGATAAAGTGCTAAAGGAGCTTCACGAGGGGCATCTGGGTGGAGTGAAAATGAAGAACCTAGCTAGGGCGTTTGTATGGTGGCCAGGTATCGATGGAGACATCGAAGACATGACCAAGAGCTGCCTAGGATGCCAGAAGGTCCAAAATGCTCCGCCACAGGCCCCTCTACATCCATGGGAGTGGCCCTCATCTCCCTGGCAAAGGGTGCACATCGACTTTGCTGGTCCATTTATGGACTCAATGTTCTTAATCGCAGTTGATGCACACTCCAAGTGGCCGGAGGTAATAAAGATGTCCTCCACCACCACGGAAAAAACCATCACAGTATTAAGGACCATATTTGCCAGGAATGGGCTGCCGGAGCAGATATGTTCTGATAATGGACCGCAATTTGTGTCCGAAGAATTCAGAAAGTTCTTAAAGAACAATGGAGTAAAGCACTACACGTCTGCCCCATACCATCCCGCCACCAATGGATTGGCTGAAAGGTTTGTCCAGACCTTCAAGAAGGCCATCAAGGCCATGGGTAATGAAGACATAAAACTTCAGCACAAGGTGGATAACTTCTTATTTGCATATAGGAATGCAACGCATATGGTTACTAACCAAACTCCCGCCATGATGTTCTACAATAGAAACCTAAGATGCCGGCTGGATTTGGTCAAGCCCAACATCCGAAGGGACGTGGAGAACCGACAGTTTCAGGGCATGAATGAAAGGCCAACTAGGGCCTTCCAGATAGGCAAACCGGTTTTGGCCCGGGACTACCGTACCGAGAAATGGCAGCCTGGAACTATCTGCACATGATTAGGACCACTGATGTATACCGTGGACATCGGAGACAGCATAATAAGGCGCCATGCTGACCAAATCATCAAGTCATCTGAAAAGGGACAACCTACACCACCACTCTATACATCTAACGATGAAGTAGAGATACCCATATCTACCTCCGATCCGGTGATACTGGAGCCCGATGAACCCGACACTGGCCTTCAAGCCGAATCAGCCTTGCCAGAAGAACCTACTACACCACCAGAAACTACTACACCCCCGAGGCGTTATCCGGACCGAGTCAGGAAGCCTCCTGAGAGACTAACTTTTAATTAATTAATACAGCAATGTATATTATTTTGCATATAACATGTAATTAATAATTACTTAAAATATGATGTACTAGTTAGCTAGAAGGGGAGGAATTGTGGTGTATGTGCCTTTAAGAGCAATTATGGTGTATGTGCCTTTAAGAGCCCCAGGTGTGCGTAATGCCGGTAATTGCCACTTGGGCTATATAAGCCTGTGTATTGTGTATATCCTTTAGAAACCCCCCCCCCCCCAGACTTGCTTAGTAAATACCTATGAACCAACTCCTGTCTTCAGTGTCTTTATCTACACACGGACACTACAGTTTCGATATGCCAGTAGGAAATTGTCCACCTTGTGTTGCATAGAGTCATAGAGTCATAGAGTTTTACAGCACAGAAAGAGGCCCTTCGGCCCATCGTGTCTGCGCCACCCATCCATCCCTGTCCAGTCTAATCCCATTTTCCAGCATTTGGTCCATAGCCTTGTATGCAATGGCATTTCAAGTGCTCATCCAAATGCTTCTTGAATGTTGAGGGTTCCTGCCTCTACCACCCTTTTAGGCATTGAGTTCCACATTCCAACCACCCTCTGGGTGAAAAAGTTCCTCCTCAAATCCCCTCTAAATCTCCTGCCCCTTACCCTGAATCTATGCCCCCTTGTTATTGACCCCCCTACTAAGGGGAAAAGTTCCTCTTTGTCTACCCTATCTATGCCCCTCATCATTTTGTACACCTCAATCAGGTCCCCCCTCAGCCTTCTTTGCTCCAAGGAAAACAACCCCAGCCTGTTTAGTCTTTCTTCATAGCTGAGGCGCTCCATCCCAGGTAACATCCTGGTGAATCTTCTCTGCACCCTCTCCAAAGCAATCACATCCTTCCTATAGTGAGGCGACCAGAACTGCACACAGTACTCCAGCTGTGGCCTCACCAGCGTTTTGTACAGCTCCATCATAACCTCCCTGCTCTTATATTCTATGCCTCGGCTAATGAAGGCAAGTATCCCATATGCCTTTTTAACCACCTTATCTACTTGTTCCGCTGCCTTCAGAGATCTATGTACATGTACACCGAGGTCCCTCTGACCCTCTGTACTTCCTAGGGTCCTACCACTCATTGTGTATTCCCTTGCCTTATTTGTCCGTCCAAAATGCATCACCTCGCACTTTTCAGGGTTAAATTCCATTTGCCACTTTTCCGCCCATCTGACCAACCCGTCTATATCGTCCTGTAGCCTGAGGCTTTCCCCCTTGCAATTTACCACCCCACCAATTTTCGTGTCATCTGCAAACTTACTGATCATCCCTTTTACATTCTCATCCAAATCATTTATGTAGATCACAAACAACAAGGGACACAGCACCGATCCCTGAGCTACCCCACTGGACACAGGCTTCCAGTCACAAAAGCAACCTTCGACCATCACCCTCTGCCTCCTGCCACTCAGCCAGTTTAGGATCCAACGCGCCAAGGCACCCTGGATCCCATGGGCTCTTACCTTCTTGACCAGTCTCCTATGCGGGACTTTGTCAAAAGCTTTACTGAAGTCCATGTAAACCACATCCACAGCATTTCCCTCATCCACCTCCCTAGTCACCCCATCGAAAAATTCAATCAGATTTGTCAGACATGATTTACCCTTGACAAAGCCATGCTGACTATCCCCGATTAATCCTTGCCTCTCCAAGTGGAGACTAATTTTGTCCCTCAGAATTTTTTCCAATAATTTCCCTACCACAGATGTTAGGCTCACTGGCCTGTAATTCCCTGGTTTATCCCTGCTACCCTTCTTGTATAATGGTACTACATTAGCTGTTCTCCAGTCCTCTGGTACATCCCCTGTGGCCAGAGAGGTTCTGAAAATTTGTGTCAGAGCCCCTGCAATCTCCTCCTTTGCCTCCCACAGCAGCCTGGGATACATCTCGTCCGGGCCTGGGGATTTATCCACTTTTTGGCCTGCTAAAACCGCTAGCACCTCCTCCCTCTCGATGCTAATATGTTCAAGTATGTCACAATCCCCTTGCCCGATTTCTATGTCTGCATCGTCCTTCTCCATAGTGAACACAGATGCAAAAAATTCATTTAAAACCCCGCCTACATCATCTGGTTCTACACACAGATTGCCACTTTGGTCCCTAATGGGCCCTACCCTTTCCCTGGTTATCCTCTTGCCCTTAATATACTTATAAAACATCTTAGGATTTTCCTTTATTTTGCTCGCCAGTGTTATTTCATGGCCCCTCCTAATTTCTTTTTTAAGTATGCCCCTGCACTTTTTATACTCCTCTAGGGCTTCTTCCGTCTTTAGTCTTTTGTAACTGCCAAAAGCCCCCCTTTTATTTCTAATGCATTTTTGTATCTCCCTTGTCATCCAAGGTTCCCTTTGCTTGTTGGTCCCACCCTTGACCTTTACAGGAACATGTTGGCGCTGTACTCTCTCTATTTCCCTTCTGAAAGTCTCCCACTGTTTTGATGTGGATTTTCCTATAAGTAGCTGCTCCCAGTCCACTTTGGCCAGATCCTGCCTTATCATATTAAAATCGGCCTTCCCCCAATTTAGAACCCTTATTTCCGGGCCGTCTTTGTCTTTTTCCATGACCACCTTAAATTTCACCGAATTATGGTCACTGTCGCCAAAATGCTCTCCTACTGATACTTCCACCACTTGCCCGGCTACATTCCCCAGAATTTGGTCCAGTACCGCCCCCTCTCTTGTAGGACTTTCTACATGTTGTGGAATCTGATCTTCGCTCATGGCCTTTATTGCCTTTTTGAACGTCTGTACAAACCTCTCGGCCAGCCCATTCGTAGCTGGATGATATGGGGCAGAGGTATAATGTTTTACCCCATTCTTCTTCAGGAATTTCTGGAATTCCTCTGACACGAACTGTGGTCCGTTGTCTGAACATATTTGCTCTGGCAATCCATTTCTTGCAAATATCGTTCTTAGCACCGCGATCGTCTTCTCCGAGGTAGTGGTAGTCATTTTAATCACTTCTGGCCATTTAGAATGTGCGTCCACCGCAATTAAAAACATGGAGTCCATGAATGGACCAGCAAAGTCAATATGTACACGTTGCCATGGGGTTGAAGGCCATTCCCATGGATGCAGCGGTGCAATTGGAGGTGCATTTTGGACTTTTTGGCACCCTGAGCAGCTTTTCGTCAGATCCTCTATCTGTTGGTCGATACCCGGCCACCACACATAAGCCCTAGCAAGGCTTTTCATCTTGACTCCCCCCAGATGACCTTCATGTAGTTCTTTCAGAACTCTCTCTCTTAACTTAGGAGGGATAATCACCTTTGTTCCATACATCAATGTTCCCTGACAGATGGACAGCTGTTCTCGTCTTGCTGAGAATGCCGGTAACAGTGGATCACCATGGGCTGGCCATCCCTTTACTGTCAATTCGTAGACCCGGGACAGTGTCGGGTCATTCCTAGTCTCCCTTTCAATATTTGCATTGGTGACAGGTAAACATTCGATGATGGTCGAGTGAAATAACTCCACCGGGTCAACCGTCGGTGCTTCCTCCTCAGTAGGTAGTGGCAGGCGCGACAGCCCATCAGCATTACCATGCTGCTTTGTACCTTTGAATTCTATCTGATATTGATGTGCCCCTAGGAAAAGGGACCATCTCTGGAGCCTCTGTGCTGTCATCACCGAAACACCCTTCTTAGGGTTAAAAATGGATACCAACGGCTGGTGGTCTGTCAGCAGTGTAAACTTCTGGCCCTGCAGGTAATGATTAAACTTCTTTACTCCCCACACAAGGCTGAGAGCCTCCCTATCTATCTGAGCATAGTTGCGCTCAGCGGAGGTCAATGATCTGGATGCAAATGCGACTGGCCTTTCCAAGCCATTTGGCAACTTGTGTGAGAGTACTGCTCCAATACCATAAGGAGAAGCATCACAAGCTAAACGAATAGGTAGCATTGGGTTGAAGTGAGCCAACACTTCCTCTGAGGTGATCAATGCCTTGCTTTTGCGAAAGGCCTTCTTACAGTCCTCGCTCCACTTCCATGGTACTTCCTTCTGCAAAAGAGCGTTCAGTGGGTGCAGCACCGTGGATAGATTTGGCAGAAACTTATGGTAATAGTTAATCAACCCTAGGAACGACCTCAACTGGGATACATTTTCCGGAGCGGGAGCCTTCACAACAGCTTCGATCTTGTCAGGTGACTTGTGCAGCCCCTCCTGGTCAATGACATGACCACAGTACGAGATCCGTTTCTGAAAGAACTCACATTTCTGGCGATTAACACGAAGTCCATATTCCTTCAATCTGGTGAGCACCAGTTTCAAATTTGCAAGGTGTTCCTCATCGTCATCTCCTCCTGTAATCAGGATATCGTCCAAGTAACATTGAGTGCTTGGAATTCCCTGTAATACCTGCTCCATGGCCCTCTGCCAAATTGCTGGAGCCGAAGCCACTCCAAAAACCAGTATATTATATCGATACAAGCCTCTGTGTGTGTTGATTGTGAGATACTGGCGCGACTCTTCCTCAACTTCCATCTGTAAGTACGCTTGCGCCAGGTCTATCTTGGTGAAGTGTTTCCCGCCAGACAATGAAGCAAAGATATCCTCAATCCGCGGAAGCGGATATTGCACCGTGTGAAGCACCGGATTAACCGTGATCTTGAAGTCTCCACAGATGCGGACCTTCCCCGGTTCCCCTGGCTTGTTACTCGATGAACGCTTCATGACGGGAACAATGGGCGTGGCCCACTCACTCCAGTCCACCTTAGACAGTACTCCTGAACGTTCTAGCCTTTCCAGCTCAGCTTCCACAGCAGGTTGTATCGCATAAGGTACCGGTCTGGCTTTGAAATATTTTGGGTTTGCATGTTCTGCAATCTTGATTTTTGCCGTAATTCCTCTCAGTGTTCCCAGTCCCTGTTGGAACACCTCTTTAGCATCATCCAATATTCTGGACAATCGTTCAGGTTTGACATCTTTTTTTCCGGAATCTACCGTTATTGCTTTTAGGGAGTGCCAGTCCATATTTATTTTCCTGATCCACTCCCGTCCCAGAAGTGGTGGACCTCCCTCAGGTAGTACATATAAGTCCATTCCTTGGTGTTCTTTGCCCTTGTGTACCACCTTGACTTTTATCTTTCCGATGGGGTATACTCTTTGCCCCATGTATGTCTGCAATACTATCTCCGTATCCCGTAGGGGAATATGCGTGAATAACCTTTTGTAATCTTGCTTATTCATGACCGTCAACGCCGATCCGGTGTCCAATTCCATCTTCACTTGGACTCCTGCTATCTGAAGTGTGACCCAGATAGTTTGTAGGTCAGCTTCCTTACTCACATTGTGAATTCTCAGACTACCCAGTTCCTTGCTGTTGGAGTCTGAATCCGAATTCTGTTCATCCGAACTCTTCTCAGCCACCTTATGTACCTTTCTGCACTTTTCCTGCGGTGACTTTTTGTTGCTGGTCTTCTTTCCTGACCGGCATACTTTAGCTATGTGACCAAGCTTGCCACATTTTCTACATTCCTGATTTTTAAACCAGCATTGGTTCTGATCGTGTGTTGTCTTTCCACAACAATAACATTTCGCTGTACCCAAAGCCATTTGATCTACGCTGAGTACCGCTGCCTTCAGCTGCATTTCCGCAGTGCCTCTCGCTGCGGCTTCGTGCGATGCTGCAATAGTGACAGCCTTATCAAGTGTAAGATCATTCTCTTCAAGCAGCCGCTTTTGTGTTCCTTCTTTCGACAATCCACACACGAATTTGTCTCTCAGTGCCTCTGTCAGTCTTTCCCCAAACTGACAGTATTTCGCTAGCTTACGCAGTTCAATTAAATACTCCGCGTTGCTTTCCTCTTTCAGTTGCGTTCTCGCATAAAATTTAAATCGTTCCGCTAACATCAGCGGTGTGGGGTTCAAATGATTTCTCAGGACAGCAACAATATTAGCGAAAGCCTGATCCGCCGGTTTAGCTGGTGATAGAAGATGCTTCAATAGCCCGTATGTCTTCGCACCCATTGAGTTTAGTAAGGTTAGTGCTTTATCTTCATCTGATATTTTATTTGCCTTACAATAAATCTCTATGCGTTCTACATATGTGGCCCAATCTTCAACATCGGCATCGAAATCGTTGATGTTACCACGCTTAGGCATCCTTGCAATCTTCTTGAGAAACAAAAAGAAATTTTTCTTTTATTTTTTTTTTCAAAATGGCGGTTTCCCGCGCTTGTCTTCTTCCCCCGCCTACGAAAATGGCGGCTTCCCGCGTTTGCCTTTCTCCCCCGCTGGCTGTAATGGCGATTGCCGTATTGTTGCGTTCGCCCTCCCCAGCGGTTCTCAAATCGTGCCTCCCAGTCCCTCTTGCAGTCCGGTCCTTTCCACCGGCTGCGGCTGAGTTCTCCGCGGTTTTTAAAAAAATTATTTTTATTTTCTCCCGCGCCTCGCGGCCTCGGTAGCTGCCCGGCCTTTTTCCCCGGTCGCGGTCGAGCTCTCTCTCGACGCTGTTGCGTCTCCCAGCCCGCTTGCAGCCCGATCTTTTACACCGGCTGCGTTTGCATTCACCACGGCTCCCGTGCCTTACGCTGCCCCAGTCTCAGCGCCTCTGGCCCCGACTTCTGTCCGGCTCTTTTCCCCGGCCGTGGTCGAGTTCTCCGCCCTTATATCCTCCGTTTTTCCCTCCCCTACTTGACAGCCAACGTGGCCGACTTGCTGCTCGTCGCTGATCGGCTTACCCACCACCTGTGGTAGAAGGGATGATCACTGCCTGTTGCTGATGGAAGGCTTCGTGTCAGGATTCTTCCTTGCTCTTCAGACCCGAGTCTTTTCTCAGCAGGATGATGAGGGCGGATGCCTCTTCTCGACGCCCGTTAAACTGCCTTGGATATATCTCTGCCGCAGGGTAAGATCGTCATCGTCGCCACTGTTAAGTCTGTGTGTTCTAGTTATTGTTAATAAGAATCACTGCACACAGACCACAAGAATAAATTCAACAGGTCTTTACTAGTCGAAGGTCAGGCTGAACTGCCCAATAAATCATTACACAGCACTTATATACCGGTGTGGTCACCACCGGTATTACAGTATACAGCAGCCAAGATAAAGTAGTGCATCTCTTAAAATAGTTCTCTTAAAGGTGGAACGGTTACATCCACCACAATGGTGACACCCAGGATGTTGATGGTGGGGGATTCGGCAATGGTAATGCCATTGAATGTCAAGGGGCAGTGGTTAGACTATCGCTTGTTGGAGATAGTCATTGCCTGGCACTTGTGTGGCACAAATGTTATTTGCCACTTATCAGACCAAGCCTGAATGTCATCCAGGTCTTGCTGCATTCGGGCATGGACTGCTTCATTATCTGAGGAGTTGCGAATGGAACTGAACAGTGTGCAATCATCAGCGAACATTCCCACTTCTGGCCTTATGATGGAGGGAAGGTCATTGATGAAGCAGCTGAAGATGGTTGGGCCTAGGACACTACCCTGAGAAACTCCTGCAGCAATGTTCTGGGGCTGAGATGATTGATCTCCAACAACCACAACCATCTTCCTTTGTGCTCGGTATGGCTCTAGCCAGTGGAGAGTTTTCCTCCCGATTCCCATTGACTTAAATTTTATTAGGACTCCTTGATGCCACACTCAGTGAAATGCTGCCTTGATGTTAAGGGCAGTCACTCTCACCCCACCTCTGAAATTCATCTTTTTTGTCCATGTTTCGACCAAGGCTATAATGAGGTCTGGAGCTGAGTGGTCCTGGCTGAACACAAACTGAGCATCAGTGAGCAGATTATTGGTAAGTGCCGCTTGATAGCACTGTCGACGACACCTTCCATCACTTTGCTGATGATTGTGAGTAGAATTGGCCGGATTGGATTTGTCTTGCTTTTTGTGGACAGGACATACCTGGGCAGTGTTCCACATTGTCGGCTAGATGCCAGTGTTGTAGCTATACTAGAACAGCTTGGCTAGAGATGCGGTTAGTTCTGGAGCACAAGTCTTCAGTACAACAGCCGGGATGTTGTCAGGGCCCAGAGCCTTTGCTGTATCCAGTGCGCTCAGCCATTTCTTGATATCATGTGGACTGAACCGAATTGGCCGAAGACTGGCTTCTGTGATGGTGGGGACCTCAGGAGGAGGCTGATATGGATCATCCGCTCGGCACTTCTGGCTGAAGATGGCTGCAAATGCTTCAGCCTTGTCTTTTGCACTCGCGTGTTGTGCTCTGCCATCATTGAGGATGGGGATATTCATGGAGCCTCCTCCTCCCATTAGTTGTTTAATTGTCCACCACCATTCATGACTGGATGTGGCAGGACTGCAGAGCTTTGAGCTGATCCATTGATTGTGGGATCACTTAGCTCTGTCTATAGCATGCTGCTTCCATTATTTAGCATGCATGTAGTCCTGTGTTGCAGCTTCCCAGGTTGGCACCTCATTTTTAGGTACACTTGGTGCTGCTCCTGGCATGCTCTACTGCACTACTTATTGAACCAGAGTTGGTCCCCTGGCTTGGTGGTAATGGTAGAGTGAGGGATATGCCGGGCCATGAGGTTACAGATTGTGCTGGAATACAATTCTGCTGTTGCTGATGGCCTACAGCACCTCATGGATGCCCAGTTTTGAGCTGCTAGATCTGTTCTGAATCTATCCCATTTAGCATGGTGGTAGTGCCACACAACATGATGGAGGGTGTCCTCAGTGTGAAGACGAGATTTCATCTCCACAAGGACTGTATGGTGGTCACTGCTACCAATACTATTAGGGACAGATGCATCTGTGACAGGTAGGTTGGTGAGGATGAGGTCAAGTAGGTTTTTCCCTCATGTTGGTTCACTCACCACCTGTCGCAGTCCTAGTCTGGCAGTTATGTCCTTCAGGACTCGGCCAACTCAGTCAGTTGTGGTGCTACTGTAACACTCTTGGTTCTGATGGACATTGAAGTCCCCCACCCAGAGTACTTTCTGTGCCATTGGCTTCCCTTAGTGCTTCTACCAAGTGGTGTTCAACATGGAGGAGTACTGATTCATCCACTGAGGGAGGGGTTAGGTGGTAATCAGCAGGAGGTTTTCTTGCCCGTGCTTGACCTGAAGCCATGAGACTTCATGGGGTCCAGAGTCAAAGTTGAGGCCTCCCAGGGTCACTCCCTCCCGACTGTAAATCACTGTGCTGCCACCTCTGGTAGGTCAGGACATACCCAGGGATGCTGATGGAGGAGTCTTGGACATTGGTTGAAAGGTATGATTCTGTGAGTCTGACTATGTCAGGCTGTTGCTTGAATAGTTTGTGTGATAGCTCTCCCAATTTTGCAGTGTCGACTGGGCTGGGTGTGCCATTGTCGTGTCTGAAGCCGGTGCCGAGGTCGATGACGGGTGGTCCGTTCGGTTCTATTCTTATTACTGTTTTTCATAGTGGCTGTGTACAACTGAGTGACTTGCTAGGCCATTTCAGAGGGCAGTTAAGAGTGAACCACATTGCTGTGGGTCTGGAGTCACATATAGGCCAGACCAGGTAAGGACGGCAGATTTCCTTCCCTAAAGGACATTAGTGAACCAGATGGGTTTTTACGACAATCCGATAGTTTCATGGTCACCATTACTGATACTAGCTTTTTATTCCAGATTTATTTAATTAACTGAATTTAAATTCCCCAGCTGCCGTGGTGGGATTTGAACTCACGTCTCTGGATCGTTAGTCCAGGCCTCTGGAGAATCAGAAAGTGAGATGGAGGGGAGTGCACTGGGTGACATACAGAGTACGAGTGAGCAGGAGGAGCTGCTGGTGGCATATAAGGAAGACACTTCCTGAATGGAAGATCAGGATATGTTGCCTCTTGGTCTGAAGAGCCTGGGGTCCTGCTCTTAAAGGAAGGATGCTTGGCATCAAAGCACTGAAGGACATATTACACAGAGTGCTACAGGTGGTAGATTGAGTGGATGAGTCCACTACAAAAAAATACGCAGCGGGTTGTTGTGATCTGAAATGCATTTCCTGAGAGGGCGGTGGAAACAGATTCAATAGTAACTTTCAAAAGGGAATTGGATATATACTTCAAAAGGAACAATTTGCAGGGCTATGGGGAAAGAGCAGGGGAGTGGGGCTAATTGGGTAGCCCTTTCAAAGACCCGGCACAGGCACGATGGGCCAAACGGCCTCCTCCTGTGCTGTATGATTATATGATTCAACCAGACCCCATGTGTATTGTAATGTTAGAATCCTAGTGTAATAATGTAATAGGGTTGCTGTTTTTGGTTCAGTGTAATGTAAGCCTGTCCAGTAGAATTAGATTCCAAAGTTTGAGCCACATATTAAAGGCTGGTGGATGACAGACGTTCTTAAAATCCCATTTCTGGGCAGCCGAAAAAGGAAATCAATTAACTTCGTCAATCTAGGGCTTCATATTGATTCCAGCGGAAGTCTCCAGAGAGATTGGAGTGAATCTGCTGGAATTATGATGCTTCTCTTGACTTAATTAATATAATTTCCTCCTAGAAGGTACACACCACAGGGCTGTTTAGAGGTTATTTAACCATGTGCATTTGTCGACTTATGTTCAGGGGTATGGAATACTACTTTAATGCTGAATTGGAATTGGAACTTTTATTCTGATTGAGATAACAGAAAAGCCAAAATAATAGTCATAAAGCCTGCGTTAATAATAGATTAATACCACGTTGTTACCTTTGCATTACAGAGCATCAGACAATATACTCGAGCCTTCAAATTATATATGACGTCTATAAATGTGCTGCTTTTTAACTCAAAAGTGACACCTTGTGGTAAGAAAATGTATATCCTGTAAATTATCTTTTTGTTATGAAGCATTCTTTACTTCAAAGATAATGCACCTGAAGAAAGATCTGATTTAGTACAACCGCTGCATTAAAGTGCATCAATTCCATAGGAATTGTGATATTTATTTTTAGAAGGGGTCAATATGACTATAATTTAATAATATGATTTTGAACGCAAGTACAACAGATATTTTGCATTTTAAATCTTCAAAACATGATTTGATGAAATTTGTTTTATATTATTGAATACTATATAATACAGAATGATTGAGGATGAATTATGTACTACCTATCATCATGATCCATAGTTGTATTGAGCTATTACATGCACAAGTGACTGCATCAGTCAATCCAATTCTTAATAATATATCATACTTTTTTAGCTTGGCAGTTTGCTTATTTTCTATATCATGATAAGCAGATTACTTAAGTGAGTAATTTTATTGCATTGAGCAACAGTGGACATATAAAGTGGCAGAACCAAAATTATTTGAAAATGTTTGTGTATATTGTGATATTGAAAACGATATGATATCAGGATCTCCTCCAGAATCCACTACCTCACTCGAGTAAAGGTTGGGGGACCTCAGAAGGCCATAAAGGTACTGGCTCAACTGGTGTGAGTTCCTCCTGAGGCCTTTCAAGGCTTTAAAGGGAGGAACTTCCTTGGGAAACGCAGGAACGTTTCCCAACACGCCCCCTCCCGACCATAATTTGAAGGCCCAGTGTAAATGGGGCGGGATCCCAGCAGCGCCAGCTTTCAGCCCTAATTCTGGGTCCCTACCAGGTGCAAATAGGACTTACGCCTGCATCAGCCCTAGGTATTTAAGTGCCACTGTTTCTTCTTTGCTGATGTGTTGAAAGATAGGGGCTGGTTTTCATCTTCACTGCCAGGCAGGAACATGGCGGTAACACAATGAAAATCGCGGCCATTCTAGCTGCCATCATTTTGGTAAGAGCCTTGAAATGGGCAGCCCAGGCGCCAGCTAGTAACAGATGCATGCTTCATTTGCCCATGCAAATCGGGATCCTATGATGTCAATAGGACGCTGATACAATTTTGAAGCACCAATGAGCAGAGCGTGCGACGCACGAGCTCTACCCGCTGGTGCTTGGCGTAGAGCGGCCTAACCATTAATGCTCCTCCCGCCCCCCACAAAAACTGACCCCTCCAATGTCCACTCCTCAAGGGCCCTCACCCAGGATCACCTCCCTTTTACTTACTGTGACCGGCTCAGCTCCACAGAGAAGCCATCAGATTTTCCGCCCCAACGAGCAGCAAGCTGCCTATCAAGGCTCAGTTAGTGCTGGCAGATTGTAGGTAAATGAACCCCAAACATGAAAATGATTCCATCGAGCAGGCGGTAAGCTGTCTCTACCCAACCCATGCCCAATAGAAGCGGTCACATGAAAATCTACCAATATATTGTGTAGGAACAGCTACATTAGTTATTCTGTTATAAATGGTGACTATACCTAATAATATTTTAGCTAAGAATTTATACTGTTCCGCTGTTCTCCCTATACTCATAGTGGTTTGGCAACCAGCCCCAGAGTTTAAAGCAACTAATCAGAGTGATTTAATGCTCAAACTCAGTCTGAATAACTAGTGTTTTTTCAATAATCTCCCCTCGTCTTATGGAGGCACTGACTCATGCTGGGTTTCAGTTCAATGGGCACCGACAGGCCTCTGGTACCTCACTCAAATGGCTATTTTTCAGTATGAAAAATTAAAGAAAACCCACTCCAGTGACATTAGTCAAGGGCATCCATTATTCAGCATAGATGTCATGGTATTTGACTATTTCTTTTCACACAGGTGAGAAGCTGTTTTGTGAGTCAGTTCCTAATGAGTTTATAATGTGCACATCAAAAACTGAGCAGTTCATTAAAAAAGGATAGCTGGTGTCGAGAAACAAGTACACTGATACTACTGCTGAATAGCAGATACTGGGGAGCCTGGGGAAGCTGCAGCACAGGACTACATGCATGCTAAAAAGCAGAAGCAGCATGCTATAGACAGGGCTAAGCGATCCCACAATCAACGGATCAGATCAAAGCTCTTCAGTCCTGCCACATCCAGTCGTGAATGGTGGTGGACCATTAAACAACTGACGGGAGGAGGAGGCTCCATGAATATCCACATCCTCAATGATGGTGGAGCCCAGCACATGAGTGCAAAAGACAAGGCTGAAATGTTTGCAACCATCTTCAGCCAGAAGTGCTGAGTGGATGATCCACATCGGCCTACTCCTGAGGTTCCCAACATCACAGAAGCCAGTCTTCAGCCAGTTCGAGTCACTCCATGTGATATCAAGAAACGGCTGAGCACACTGGATACAGCAAAGGCTATAGGCCTCAACACCATTCCGGCTATCGTGCTGAAGACTTGTGCTCCAGAACTAGCCGCACCTCTAGCCAAGTTGTTCCAGTATAGCTACAACACTGGCATCTATCCAACAATGTGGAAAACTGCCCAGGTATGTCCTGTCCACAAAAAGCAGGACAAATCCAACCCGGCCAATTACCGACCCATCAGTCTACTCTCAATCATCAGCAAATGATGGAAGGTGTCATCAACAGTGCTATCAAGCGGCACTTACTCACCAATAACCTGCTCACTGATGCCCAGTTTGGGTTCCGCCAAGACCACTCGGCTCACGACCTCATTACAGCCTTGATCCAAACATGGACAAAGGAGCTGATTTCCAGAGGTGAGGTGAGAGTGACTGCCCTTGACATCAAGGCAACATTTGACCGAGTGTGGCATCAAGGAGCCCTGGTAAAACTGAAGTCAATGGGAATCGGGGAAAATGTTCCACTGGCTGGAGTCATACCTAGCACAAAGGAAGATAGTTGTGTTGATTGAAGGTCAATCATCACAGCCCCAGGACATCGCTGCAGGAGTTCCTCAGGGCAGTGTCCTAGGCCCGACCATCTTCAGCTGCTTCATCAATGCCCTTCTCTCCATCATAAGGTCAGAAATTGGTATGTTCGCTGATGACTGCACAGTTTTCAGCGCCATTCACAACTCCTCAGATAATGAAGCAGTCCATGCCCACGTGCAACAAGACCTGGACGACATTCAGGCTTGGGCTGATAAGTGGCAGGTAACATTCGATCCACACAAGTGCCAGGTGTAGTGTATGTACCTTTAAGGGGAGAACTACTTTTTACAGCTCCTGTATACTGTAGTACCGGCAGTGACCACACCTGTATATAGCCCTGAGTAGGGATCTGTACTGCTTAGTTTTAGAGCAACCCTCATCCAGTAAACACCTGTTGATTGTTCTCTGCAGCCTCTGTCGATTATTTGAAGGACACACTACCTAAAGATATCCAGATTTAACATTGGCGATGAGTCGTTTCGAACCTACCTGCAACTCTGAAGAAGAAGGCCGATTCCACCAGTGCGGGCGTCGACCATCCAAGGAGAACTTGAGCATCGCAGAGGAGGCTGTAGAGAGCTGGGCTTGGTTCTCCAGCTGCGATGATCCAGCGCAGCGGGCTGGCAGCTGGTACGGCGCAGACCCTTCCCGGACAGCGGCGGCGGGAGCCGACCGACGGCACAGAAAAAGGCCGAGCAGTGTCGACGGGTAAGAGAGAGGGTAAAGCGCACAGGGCGCAGCCGGGGTTGAAGACTGAGCGGCATCAACGAGAGAGGCGCGCAGGAAAACGCGCGGAGCGCGGCCGGTGTTCAAGGGCTGAGCAGCGTCCGCGGGGGAAGAAAAGAAGGGAGAGCGCGGGAAGACGCCATTTTTGAGCCGCAGTGGAGAAGAAGGGAGAGCGTGGGAGACGCCATTTTGAGCCAGTGGAGAAGAAGGGAGAGCGCGGGAAGAAAGGAAAGCGTGGGAGACGCCATTTTTAGCCAGTCTAACCACACCCAGGGATGCCGAAGAGTGGCAGTGTCACAGCGTTCGACAATGAAGTCGAAGATTGGGCGACATATATAGAACGCATAGAAGTGTACTGCAAGGCGAATGAAGTGCCAGATGCCAGGAAAGCACTGGTATTGTTGAATTCCATGGGTGCAAAAATGTACGGCTTACTGCGAAACCTAGTAACCCCAGAGAAGCCAGTGGAAAAGGATTTTGAAAGCATAGTGGCAATCCTACAGGACCACTTAAACCCCACACCGCTGCTGATAACAGAAAGATTTAAGTTCCACAAAAGGAACCAGCATAAAGACGAAAGTAATGCTGAGTATTTAATAGAACTGCGCACGCTATCGAAACACTGCCAGTTTGGAACGGGACTTGCAGATACTTTAAGGGACAAGTTTGTGTGTGGGCTTCAAAGTGAAGGAACCCAGAAACGGCTTCTATCAGAAAAGGATCTTACGCTGGACAAGGCTTTCAGCATGGCAGTATCACACGAAGCAGCCGCACAGGGCGCTGCTGAGATACAACGGAGACCGCAAGAATATGGCACAAATGAAATGTCATATGGAGCAGGGAAGTGTTATCGCTGCGGCAGAACAACACACAACCATAAGGATTGTTGGTTTAAGGACCAAGTGTGCAGACAGTGTGGAGAAGTAGAACACATAGCAAGAGTCTGCAGGTCGGGAAAGAAAACCAGCAGCAAGAAACCTCCACAGGAGAAGTACAAAAAGGTACATAAGGTGACGGAGAGTAGTTCTGACGAACATGTTGTGTATGTACCTTTAAGAGAAGAACTGATTCTATACTGCAGTACCGGCAGTGACCACCCCTGTATATAAAGCCATAGCAGGCTTCTGTACTTCAGTCTTAAGTTACCCTCTGTTCAGCTGCAAGCACGAGCAGAGGGAGCAGCCAGACTTTGGAGAGTGGATTAAAGTGGTGGTCCCCTGACCAGGAAGAGGAGGAGAACGTTGGACCACCACCACCAACTCCACCATCATTACATCAACTGAGGTGCCTGGAGAGAGAGGACAGAGGAGGAGAAGGAGAAAGGAGGCCTACATCAACATCAACCAGGGGAGAGGCCTTTCTATCACTGCCTCCCCAATTTGGCCTCCACTTCAGGAGAGGGAGAGAGGGGAGAGAAACCAACTGCTTGAAAGGAGTGAAGAAAACATCATCCGGAACATCTACAGGTGGGTGTTATTTGGGGCACTCTCCCAAGACTTTGTATTTTAGGTGGGGGGAGAAAAGAAGAAGCAAGGCCGGATCATCAAGGGGTGTAGTGTGTGTGTGTGCTCTTGTTAAAAGCTAGGCCGCACACACCACTAATTAGCATCCCTTCTATTGCCTGCCCTGGGAGAGCTTGGAGCTGCCCAAGGTGAAGTCCTTAATTTAATTTAATTACATCATTAAGACCTGTTGCAGGACTAAGCCTGGGCTTCTCCAGCTTTTCCAGGTGAAGACGTCTTCTCCCCCTGCCAGAAGACCACCATCACCAAAGACTTTTTCCATCGGAGAGTGCAACCCTGCCTACACCCACCCACCATCCTGAGTGGCAACACTGCCCTTTGCGGCCTCCCTCCTTCCCACCCCCCCACCTCGCTCTCTCTCTTTGTCTCTCTCTGCCTGTCTTTCTAAGGCACCTTAGTTTCATCTATTTTATTAATTGCCAATTGAGCAGAGGGGCGAGGGCTCCTCTCCCAATTTAAATCAATAAGGAGAGAGGTGTGTCCTCATTTTAATCAGCTCCCTCTGCTCAATAGAGGACAAAAAAATATATATATACACCGAGGCCATTAACACCTTCAGGCCTGTGACTTGGGGTGAGTGTAGCCCTTAAAAAAAGCACCCCAGAATGGCGACTGCATCTTCGCCGGTGGCGGGGCCAGCCGGGACCTATGCGAGAGTGGTAGCCACAGCCACAGCTGCTCCCGCTGTTCCTGCTGCCCCGTCACCTTTTCGATTAATAACAAAAAAGCTTGGGGTGAAGAGCTACACTCACCCCACTATGACCATCGAGGCCTGCGTCAAGGCCATGGCTGGGGTTGTCGGCCCCTCAGCCATCGTCGCGGCCTCGAAAATGTATGGGAAGGCTGTGTTCTTCCTGGGGTCGGAGCGGGCGGTGTCCCTGGCTGTCGCCAAGGGGCTCACCGTGGGCGGGACCTTCCTGCCGGTGGATCCTCTCGAGGCCACCGCGCAGAGGATCATTATTTCCAACGTCCCGCCCTATGTTCCTGGTGAGCTCCTCCTTCCCCATTTGCGACAACTTGGGGAGGTGAGGTCGGGGATCACTCCCATCCCGCTCGGCTTCCGGGAGGCCAGCCTTCGCCACGTCTTCTCCTTCCGGCGCCAGCTGTTTATCCAGCTGGCGCGGGAGGAGGACGCTGAAGGGGCGTTCGTCGTCCTCCACGAGGGGACCGCCTACCGTGCCTTTTGGACGTCGGACGGTGTGAGGTGCCATGCCTGCAGGGAGGTGGGGCACATCAGGAGGAACTGCCCTGCCTCCAAGGCCACCGGATCATCTCGTGCGGCCGAGGCTGGCGCCGCCGCCGCCGCCCTTCCCCCCGGATCTGCCCGCGCGTCAAGTACGTCTGATGCGCGGTTGACGTCGGGGGCCGATGCCACCAAGGCCTCCGGCGGGGGGGAGGGAGCGTGTCCGGCCGGAAAGAAGGCGCGGGGAAAAAAGAAGCACCTTAGGGCAGGTCCCCCCGTGGATGGTGAGCCCTTGCCCCTTGAGCCCCTTACACCCGCGCTCCTCGCGGAGTTGATCAGGGCAGATGTGAGCGGGAGGGGCCCCGTGCCCGAGCCTGTGGCCGCAACCGCCGCAGCGGTAATGCCAATACCTGCGGCCGGGCTCGGGCCCGAGGAACCCGACAAACCTGCTCCGCCGGAGGGAGTCGAGGAGGAGGCCTTTGCAGACATGGAGGTCTCCCTCGCTCCCTCCGTGCTAAAAAGAAGGCGCGACCCCCTGGATGAGGAGGAGGACTGGGAGGAGGAAGGTCCCTCCGAGCAGGGGGAGTCGTCGCCCGCCGCGGGTACTGCGCCCCCCCGTCCCCCCAGCGCTGTCGTCATCACCAGCGATCGGCAGGGGTCGCCTGTCCCTCGGGAGGCTGAGGCAGATGTGTCTGTCCAGCACGTGCCTCCCGGGGATGGGGATGAGACCCTGCCCGTGGGGGGGGTTGCGGAACAACCCGCGGCAGTAATTGAAGTTGACCTTTTATCGGTGTCGTTACCCCTTGCCGGGTCGGGCAGCCTGGGGGCTGGGTCGGGCGAGCTCGAGGATAATGAGCTCGCCCAATGCGACCCGGACGTCTCCCAGGGGATGCTCGTCCTGGTAGAGCTTTTAATTCAAAACCCCCCGTCCGCTGGGTCGGAGGTTGGTGGCGGGGAGGAGGATGGCCCCCTGGCTGCGTCTCTGGTGCCGGACGTACTGGAGGAGCTGGAAATTGTTCTCTCCCCGGTTTCTCCGGTCGTTCCGGCGTCTGAGGCGGAGGGGAGCTCTGAACCGCCGCCGTCTTCTGGCCCGGCACCCCTAGAGGAGCCCAGGGAGAAATCCTCTGCCGCCGATCCTGGGGGTGGGATCCGGGCGGAGGCGGGGCTGGCTGGCGCGGCCGAGTCGTTCGCTTCGCACTGCGCGGCGGACGGGTCGGCCGCTGGTGACGACCCCCTGGAGGAGGATGGGGACTCGGTGATGGGCACGGAGGACGATTCGGACTCCAGCGCCGACGTGGCGATGGATGACCTCGTGCCCCTTGCCGAGTCTCCCCTCATTTCCGTAAGGGAACTCCGGGATTTTATGGCCACGTGCCTGGGTCAACGCAATAAGGTCCGGCTGGCCCTCGACAGGTGGTCGGAGCTGGCGCTGCTCATCGATTCCGTCCGCGCCGCCGTTAAGATCTTGGGCGCGGACGAGGGTGTGAACCCGCTCGAGCTGCGTCGGCTCACAACGTTTCTCACTGGGCTGCTGAGGAAGTGGCGGCGGACCAGCGGCTGCGCTTCCTCGCCCCGTTAGGTGTAGGTAGAGGTTGCACTATGCTTCTGACACGAAGATAACCATAGCCAGCCTCAACATCAACGGCAGCAGGGAGGCGCGCCGCAGATTCAATAACTTCTCGGTCCTTCGGGACGGGAAGTATGCGGTGTGCTTCCTGCAAGAAACCCACACCGTTCCGGGAGACGAAGCCACGTGGCTCCTGGAGTGGCAAGGAGGGGTCAGCATGAGTCACCTCTCCAACAATTCCAGCGGGGTGGCTATCTTGCTGGCCCCGCATTTTCAGCCGGAGATCTTGGGGGTCAAGGAGCACGTGCCGGGCCGCTTGCTCCATGTCACTGTTCGCCTGGGGGGCGTGCCGCTCCATCTAGTGAACGTGTACGCCCCTCAGACCAGTGCGCAGCAAGTGCGCTTCTTTGAAGAAGTGTCCGCTCTCTTGGGCTCCATCGACGTGGGCGAGTGCGTCATCCTCGGGGGGGATTTTAACTGCACCCTCGAGGCGAGGGACCGTTCGGGTCCCCCGCGAAGCCCGGCGGCGATGGAGAAGTTGAGGGACCTGGTTGGGTCCTTCGACTTGGTGGACGTCTGGCGAAATCTCCACCCCGACTCCAGCGCCTTCACTAGCGTGAGGTCTGGGGGAGGAAGGTCCAGAATCGACCGCCTCTACATTTCCCGGGCGTTCGTCTCCTGCGTTCCGGCAGCTTCCATGCGGCCGGTGCCGTGCACGGACCACCACCTGGTGTGGGCGGAGCTCGCTCCGCTGCGCGCGCGGGGGGGTCCGTGTACTGGCATTTTAACAACCTGCTGCTGGAGGACGCACGGTTCCGGGATTCGTTTCGTCGATTCTGGGCCGACTGGAGAAGGAAGCAGGGGGGCTTCCCCTCCTTGAGGCTATGGTGGGATGTGGGCAAGGCTCACATCCGTCTCTTCTGTCAGGAGTACGCGAAGGGGTCGACCAAGAGGCGGGAGGCCCGGGTCGGGCGGTTGGAGAAGGAGGTGCTCGACCTGGAGTCCCGTCTCGGTCAGGTCGTCGAGGACCCGGCCCTGCGGAAGGTGTACGAAGAGAAGAAGGGCGCGCTGAAGGACCTGCAGCTCGTCTGGTCCCGAGGCGCGTACGTGAGGTCGCGGATCCAGCTCCTGCGGGACCTGGACCGCGGCTCCCCCTTCTTCTACTCGCTGGAAAAAAGACGGGGGGTCCGTAAGCAGCTCTTGGGGCTGCTGGCCGACGACGGATCTCTGGTCTCGGATCCGGAGGGAATCAGCGCGGAGACCCGCGCCTATTACGGGGCTCTGTTCTCTCCGGATCCGTCCAGCGAGGATGCGCGCAGAGTTTTGTGGGAGGACCTGACGAAGGTTGGCCCGGAGGGCGCCGAAAAATTGGACGCTCCGCTAAGTCTGGCGGAGCTGACTGGCGCCCTCCGCCAGCTCTCTAGGGGAAAGTCCCCGGGGCTGGACGGGCTGACCGTGGAGTTCCACAGGGCGTTCTGGGACGTCTTGGGGGGCGACTACGCGCGGGTCCTGGGGGAAAGTTTGGCGACCGGGGAGATGCCCCTCTCTTGGCGCAGGGCGGTCATTGTCCTGCTGCCTAAGAAGGGTGATCTCCGCCTCCTTAAGAACTGGCGCCCGGTCTCCCTCCTCAGCACGGACTATAAAATCTTTGCCAGGGCCATGTCTGCTCGCCTTGGCACCGTGCTGGCCCACATGATCCACCCCGACCAGTCCTACACGGTCCCGGGCCGGACCATCCACGATAACATCCATCTGGTCCGGGACCTGGTCCACCACTCCCAGAGGGCTGGTCTGTCGGTCGCCTTCCTTTCCCTGGATCAGGAGAAGGCGTTCGACAGGGTGGATCACGAGTATCTCTTCGGGACTCTGCGCGCATTCGGGTTCGGGACGCATTTCGTCGCCCGGATCCGACTTCTGTACACCGCCGCGGAGTGTCTGATTAAAGTTAACGGGTCCTTGACGGCGCCCCTTCGCTTCGGGAGGGGGGTGCGTCAGGGATGCCCCATGTCCGGTCAGTTATATGCCATTTGCGTGGAGCCTTTCCTGCGCCTCTTGCGGAAGAGGTTGACGGTACTGGCTCTGCAAGGGCCGGGCGTGGAGGTGGTCCTCTCGGCTTACGCCGATGACGTGCTCCTCACGGTCACGGATCCCGCTGACTTGCGGAGGATGCGGGAATGCCAGCAGATTTACTCGGACGCATCCTCCGCCAAGGTCAACTGGGAGAAATGTTCCGGACTCCTGGTGGGTCAGTGGCGGGTGGACTCCCTGCCGGAGGAGTTCAGGCCTTTCGCCTGGAGCACCACGCACCTCCTCTATTTGGGAGTCTACCTTAGCCCTGCCGAGGATGCTTGGCCGGCGAACTGGCAAGAGCTGGAGGCCAAAGTCACCGCTCGCCTAGGACGCTGGACAGGACTGATCCGAGTGTTGTCCTACAGGGGTCGAGCGCTGGTCATAAACCAGCTGGTGGCCGCCATGTTGTGGTACCGGTTGGTCACTTTGATCCCTCCCCCTGCGTTTGTCGCCAAGATTCAGAAGAAGCTCATCGACTTCTTCTGGGACAAAAGGAAGCACTGGGTCTCTGCCGCGGTTCTGTGTCTCCCGCTTAGGGAGGGCGGTCAGGCGCTGGTGTGCCTTCGCACCCAGGCTGCGACTTTCCGTCTTCAGACGCTGCAGAGATACCTGTACGTCGAGAATCCTCCGAGATGGTGTGCGCTGGCGACGTTTTTCTTCCGCCAGCTGCATGGCCTCAATTACGACACGCAGCTCCTGTTTGCGAAAGTGGGCAGCAGGCGTGCCGGCCTGTGGGAGCTGCCTGTCTTCTACCAGGAACTACTATGGGTTTGGAACTACGTCGCTTCCAGGCGGAGCTCTCCCCCGTCAGGAGCGGCGGCTCTCCTTCGGGAGCCGCTGCTCAGGAATCCGCACCTCCACGAACACGGGTTCGGGCGGCTGGCGGAGGGTAGGGCTGTGGCTGGCAAGGTGACCAGAGTCGGGGACCTGCTCGATGGCGGAGGAGCGGGCTGGATGGCGCCGGAGGAGCTGGCGCGGCGCCTGTCCTGGGCCAACGTCCAGCTCGCGGTCGAAACCATCGAATCGGTAAAAGCGGCACTGGGCCCCGACTCCACTAGGTGTATCGAGGCGGCTCAAGCACGTGGGGCGATCCCGTCCGAGCTTACCCCCGTTCGGACGGAATTCCTCATCGGCGCCCGGCCCCGAAACTCCCCTCGGGAACCGGCGCCTCACAACTTGAGCCGTCTCGAGGAAATACCCTCCGTGCCTTTTCATTCCGCGCGGAGGGGTTTCCTGTACGGGCTGCTCCTGCACACTCTCCACTTTGCCATCTTCGTCTACCGTCCGGACACGCCTTGGCGTGGCGTTTTGCCTACCGGCGGTAGCGGAGGTCCCCAATGGAGGGCTCTCTATGCGGGAGTCCTCCCTTGTTCCATCGGCGACTTGGCCTGGAGGGTGTTGCATGGAGCGGTCCCGTGCAATAAGGTTTTAAGTAGGTTCACGGACTCCCAGGCCGCCTGCATTTTTTGCGGCCTGGAGGAGTCCGTGTTTCACGTTTATATGGATTGTGAGAGGTTGCAGCCCCTCTTTCACTACTTGAAGGGGCTGCTCCTCGATTTTTGGTTGCACTTCAGTCCCACGCTCTTGATCTACGGTCACCCGGTGCGGAGGGGAGCGGGCAGGTTGGAGGACCTCCTTGTGGGCCTGCTCCTGGGCCTGGCTAAAAGAGCCATCAATTGGTCCAGGCAGCGGGCGGTCGAGGGGGTCGTCCAGCCGGATTGCCTGCATCTCTTCCACGGCCATGTTCGCGCCCGGGTGGCCCTGGAGATGGAGCACGCGGTGTCCGCTGGTGCGCTTGAGTATTTCCGCGACCGGTGGGCGCCGCGGGGACTGGAGTGCATCATCAACACGGAAAACCAAATTTTAATTTGATTTGTTAAGCTTTCGTTGAACTTTTGTTTATTTACAGTCGAATTGGGTTTATTTTGGGTCCAAATAAAAGAGTACCCTCTGTTCAGCTGCAAGCACGAGCAGAGGGAGCAGCCAGACTTTGGAGAGTGGATTAAAGTGGTGGTCCCCTGACCAGGAAGAGGAGGAGAACGTTGGACCACCACCACCAACTCCACCATCATTACATCAACTGAGGTGCCTGGAGAGAGAGGACAGAGGAGGAGAAGGAGAAAGGAGGCCTACATCAACATCAACCAGGGGAGAGGCCTTTCTATCACTGCCTCCCCAATTTGGCCTCCACTTCAGGAGAGGGAGAGAAACCAACTGCTTGAAAGGAGGGAAGAAAACTTCATCCGGAACATCTACAGGTGGGTGTTATTTGGGGCACTCTCCCAAGACTTTGTATTTTAGGTGGGGGGAGAAAAGAAGAAGCAAGGCCGGATCATCAAGGGGTGTAGTGTGTGTGTGCTCTTGTAATAAGCTAGGCCACACACACCACTAATTAGCATCCCTTCTATTGCCTGCCCTGGGAGAGCTTGGAGCTGCCCAAGGTGAAGTCCTTAATTTAATTTAATTACATCATTAAGACCTGTTGCAGGACTAAGCCTGGGCTTCTCCAGCTTTTCCAGGTGAAGACGTCTTCTCCCCCTGCCAGAAGACCACCATCACCAAAGACTTTTTCCATCGGAGAGTGCAACCCTGCCTACACCCACCCACCATCCTGAGTGGCAACACTGCCCTTTGCGGCCTCCCTCCTTCCCACCCCCCCACCTCGCTCTCTCTCTTTGTCTCTCTCTGCCTGTCTTTCTAAGGCACCTTAGTTTCATCTATTTTATTAATTGCCAATTGAGCAGAGGGGCGAGGGCTCCTCTCCCAATTTAAATCAATAAGGAGAGAGGTGTGTCCTCATTTTAATCAGCTCCCTCTGCTCAATAGAGGACAAAAAAATATATATATACACCGAGGCCATTAACACCTTCAGGCCTGTGACTTGGGGTGAGTGTAGCCCTTAAAAAAAGCACCCCAGAATGGCGACTGCATCTTCGCCGGTGGCGGGGCCAGCCGGGACCTATGCGAGAGTGGTAGCCACAGCCACAGCTGCTCCCGCTGTTCCTGCTGCCCCGTCACCTTTTCGATTAATAACAAAAAAGCTTGGGGTGAAGAGCTACACTCACCCCACTATGACCATCGAGGCCTGCGTCAAGGCCATGGCTGGGGTTGTCGGCCCCTCAGCCATCGTCGCAGCCTCGAAAATGTATGTGAAGGCTGTGTTCTTCCTGGGGTCGGAGCGGGCGGTGTCCCTGGCTGTCGCCAAGGGGCTCACCGTGGGCGGGACCTTCCTGCCGGTGGATCCTCTCGAGGCCACCGCGCAGAGGATCATTATTTCCAACGTCCCGCCCTATGTTCCTGGTGAGCTCCTCCTTCCCCATTTGCGACAACTTGGGGAGGTGAGGTCGGGGATCACGCCCATCCCGCTCGGCTTCCGGGAGGCCAGCCTTCGCCACGTCTTCTCCTTCCGGCGCCAGCTGTTTATCCAGCTGGCGCGGGAGGAGGACACTGAAGGGGCGTTCGTCGTCCTCCACGAGGGGACCGCCTACCGCGCCTTTTGGACGTCGGACGGTGTGAGGTGCCATGCCTGCAGGGAGGTGGGGCACATCAGGAGGAACTGCCCTGCCTCCAAGGCCGCCGGATCATCTCGTGCGGCCGAGGCTGGCGCCGCCGCCGCCCTTCCCCCCGGATCTGCCCGCGCGTCAAGTACGTCTGATGCGCGGTTGACGTCGGGGGCCGATGCCACCAAGGCCTCCGGCGGGGGGGAGGGAGCGTGTCCGGCCGGAAAGAAGGCGCGGGGAAAAAAGAAGCACCTTAGGGCAGGTCCCCCCGTGGATGGTGAGCCCTTGCCCCTTGAGCCCCTTACACCCGCGCTCCTCGCGGAGTTGATCAGGGCAGATGTGAGCGGGAGGGGCCCCGTGCCCGAGCCTGTGGCCGCAACCGCCGCAGCGGTAATGCCAATACCTGCGGCCGGGCTCGGGCCCGAGGAACCCGACAAACCTGCTCCGCCGGAGGGAGTCGAGGAGGAGGCCTTTGCAGACATGGAGGTCTCCCTCGCTCCCTCCGTGCTAAAAAGAAGGCGCGACCCCCTGGATGAGGAGGAGGATCGGGAGGAGGAAGGTCCCTCCGAGCAGGGGGAGTCGTCGCCCGCCGCGGGTACTGCGCCCCCCCGCCCCCCCAGCGCTGTCGTCATCACCAGCGATCGGCAGGGGTCGCCTGTCCCTCGGGAGGCTGAGGCAGATGTGTCTGTCCAGCACGTGCCTCCCGGGGATGGGGATGAGACCCTGCCCGTGGGGGGGGTTGCGGAACAACCCGCGGCAGTAATTGAAGTTGACCTTTTATCGGTGTCGTTACCCCTCGCCGGGTCGGGCAGCCTGGGGGCTGGGTCGGGCGAGCTCGAGGATAATGAGCTCGCCCAATGCGACCCGGACGTCTCCCAGGGGATGCTCGTCCTGGTAGAGCTTTTAATTCAAAACCCCCCGTCCGCTGGGTCGGAGGTTGGTGGCGGGGAGGAGGATGGCCCCCTGGCTGCGTCTCTGGTGCCGGACGTACTGGAGGAGCTGGAAATTGTTCTCTCCCCGGTTTCTCCGGTCGTTCCGGCGTCTGAGGCGGAGGGGAGCTCTGAACCGCCGCCGTCTTCTGGCCCGGCACCCCTAGAGGAGCCCAGGGAGAAATCCTCTGCCGCCGATCCTGGGGGTGGGATCCGGGCGGAGGCGGGGCTGGCTGGCGCGGCCGAGTCGTTCGCTTCGCACTGCGCGGCGGACGGGTCGGCCGCTGGTGACGACCCCCTGGAGGAGGATGGGGACTCGGTGATGGGCACTGAGGACGATTCGGACTCCAGCGCCGACGTGGCGATGGATGACCTCGTGCCCCTTGCCGAGTCTCCCCTCATTTCCGTAAGGGAACTCCGGGATTTTATGGCCACGTGCCTGGGTCAACGCAATAAGGTCCGGCTGGCCCTCGACAGGTGGTCGGAGCTGGCGCTGCTCATCGATTCCATCCGCGCCGCCGTTAAGATCTTGGGCGCGGACGAGGGTGTGAACCCGCTCGAGCTGCGTCGGCTCACAACGTTTCTCACTGGGCTGCTGAGGAAGTGGCGGCGGACCAGCGGCTGCGCTTCCTCGCCCCGTTAGGTGTAGGTAGAGGTTGCACTATGCTTCTGACATGAAGATAACCATAGCCAGCCTCAACATCAACGGCAGCAGGGAGGCGCGCCGCAGATTCAATAACTTCTCGGTCCTTCGGGACGGGAAGTATGCGGTGTGCTTCCTGCAAGAAACCCACACCATTCCGGGAGACGAAGCCACGTGGCTCCTGGAGTGGCAAGGAGGGGTCAGCATGAGTCACCTCTCCAACAATTCCAGCGGGGTGGCTATCTTGCTGGCCCCGCATTTTCAGCCGGAGATCTTGGGGGTCAAGGAGCACGTGCCGGGCCGCTTGCTCCATGTCACTGTTCGCCTGGGGGGCGTGCCGCTCCATCTAGTGAACGTGTACGCCCCTCAGACCAGTGCGCAGCAAGTGCGCTTCTTCGAAGAAGTGTCCGCTCTCTTGGGCTCCATCGACGTGGGCGAGTGCGTCATCCTCGGGGGGGATTTTAACTGCACCCTCGAGGCGAGGGACCGTTCGGGTCCCCCGCGAAGCCCGGCGGCGATGGAGAAGTTGAGGGACCTGGTTGGGTCCTTCGACTTGGTGGACGTCTGGCGAAATCTCCACCCCGACTCCAGCGCCTTCACTAGCGTGAGGTCTGGGGGAGGAAGGTCCAGAATCGACCGCCTCTACATTTCCCGGGCGTTCGTCTCCTGCGTTCCGGCAGCTTCCATGCGGCCGGTGCCGTGCACGGACCACCACCTGGTGTGGGCGGAGCTCGCTCCGCTGCGCGCGCGGGGGGGGTCCGTGTACTGGCATTTTAACAACCTGCTGCTGGAGGACGCACGGTTCCGGGATTCGTTTCGTCGATTCTGGGCCGACTGGAGAAGGAAGCAGGGGGGCTTCCCCTCCTTGAGGCTATGGTGGGATGTGGGCAAGGCTCACATCCGTCTCTTCTGTCAGGAGTACGCGAAGGGGTCGACCAAGAGGCGGGAGGCCCGGGTCGGGCGGTTGGAGAAGGAGGTGCTCGACCTGGAGTCCCGTCTCGGTCAGGTCGTCGAGGACCCGGCCCTGCGGATGGTGTACGAAGAGAAGAAGGGCGCGCTGAAGGACCTGCAGCTCGTCGGGTCCCGAGGCGCGTACGTGAGGTCGCGGATCCAGCTCCTGCGGGACCTGGACCGCGGCTCCCCCTTCTTCTACTCGCTGGAAAAAAGACGGGGGGTCCGTAAGCAGCTCTTGGGGCTGCTGGCCGACGACGGATCTCTGGTCTCGGATCCGGAGGGAATCAGCGCGGAGACCCGCGCCTATTACGGGGCTCTGTTCTCTCTGGATCCGTCCAGCGAGGATGCGCGCAGAATTTTGTGGGAGGACCTGACGAAGGTTGGCCCGGAGGGCGCCGAAAAATTGGACGCTCCGCTAAATCTGGCGGAGCTGACCGGCGCCCTCCGCCAGCTCTCTAGGGGAAAGTCCCCGGGGCTGGACGGGCTGACCGTGGAGTTCCACAGGGCGTTCTGGGACGTCTTGGGGGGCGACTACGCGCGGGTCCTGGGGGAAAGTTTGGCGACCGGGGAGATGCCCCTCTCTTGGCGCAGGGCAGTCATTGTCCTGCTGCCTAAGAAGGGCGATCTCCGCCTCCTTAAGAACTGGCGCCCGGTCTCCCTCCTCAGCACGGATTATAAAATCTTTGCCAGGGCCATGTCTGCTCGCCTTGGCACCGTGCTGGCCCACATGATCCACCCCGACCAGTCCTACACGGTCCCGGGCCGAACCATCCACGATAACATCCATCTGGTCCGGGACCTGGTCCACCACTCCCAGAGGGCTGGTCTGTCAGTCGCCTTCCTTTCCCTGGATCAGGAGAAGGCGTTCGACAGGGTGGATCACGAGTATCTCTTCGGGACTCTGCGCGCATTCGGGTTCGGGACGCATTTCGTCGCCCGGATCCGACTTCTGTACGCCGCCGCGGAGTGTCTGATTAAAGTTAACGGGTCCTTGACGGCGCCCCTTCGCTTCGGGAGGGGGGTGCGTCAGGGATGCCCCATGTCCGGTCAGTTATATGCCATTTGCGTGGAGCCTTTCCTGCGCCTCTTGCGGAAGAGGTTGACGGGACTGGCTCTGCAAGGGCCGGGCGTGGAGGTGGTCCTCTCGGCTTACGCCGATGACGTGCTCCTCACGGTCACGGATCCCGCTGACCTGCGGAGGATGCGGGAATGCCAGCAGATTTACTCGGACGCATCCTCCGCCAAGATCAACTGGGAGAAATGTTCCGGACTCCTGGTGGGTCAGTGGCGGGTGGACTCCCTGCCGGAGGAGTTCAGGCCTTTCGCCTGGAGCACCACGCACCTCCTCTATTTGGGAGTCTACCTTAGCCCTGCCGAGGACGCTTGGCCGGCGAACTGGCAAGAGCTGGAGGCCAAAGTCACCGCTCGCCTAGGACGCTGGACAGGACTGCTCCGAGTGTTGTCCTACAGGGGTCGAGCGCTGGTCATAAACCAGCTGGTGGCCGCCATGTTGTGGTACCGGTTGGTCACTTTGATCCCTCCCCCTGCGTTTGTCGCCAAGATTCAGAAGAAGCTCATCGACTTCTTCTGGGACAAAAGGAAGCACTGGGTCTCTGCCGCGGTTCTGTGTCTCCCGCTTAGGGAGGGCGGTCAGGCGCTGGTGTGCCTTCGCACCCAGGCTGCGACTTTCCGTCTTCAGACGCTGCAGAGATACCTGTACGTCGAGAATCCTCCGAGATGGTGTGCGCTGGCGACGTTTTTCTTCCGCCAGCTGCATGGCCTCAATTACGACACGCAGCTCCTGTTTGCGAAAGTGGGCAGCAGGCGTGCCGGCCTGCGGGAGTTGCCTGTCTTCTACCAGGAACTACTATGGGTTTGGAACTACGTCGCTTCCAGGCGGAGCTCTCCCCCGTCAGGAGCGGCGGCTCTCCTTCGGGAGCCGCTGCTCAGGAATCCGCACCTCCACGAACACGGGTTCGGGCGGCTGGCGGAGGGTAGGGCTGTGGCTGGCAAGGTGACCAGAGTCGGGGACCTGCTCGATGGCGGAGGAGCGGGCTGGATGGCGCCGGAGGAGCTGGCGCGGCGCCTGTCCTGGGCCAACGTCCAGCTCGCGGTCGAAACCATCGAATCGGTAAAAGCGGCACTGGGCCCCGACTCCACTAGGTGTATCGAGGCGGCTCAAGCACGTGGGGCGATCCCGTCCGAGCTTACCCCCGTTCGGACGGAATTCCTCATCGGCGCCCGGCCCCGAAACTCCCCTTGGGAACCGTCGCCTCACAACTTGAGCCGTCTCGAGGAAATACCCTCCGTGCCTTTTCATTCCGCGCGGAGGGGTTTCCTGTACGGGCTGCTCCTGCACACTCTCCACTTTGCCATCTTCGTCTACCGTCCGGACACGCCTTGGCGTGGCGTTTTGCCGACCGGCGGTAGCGGAGGTCCCCAATGGAGGGCTCTCTATGCGGGAGTCCTCCCTTGTTCCATCGGGGACTTGGCCTGGAGGGTGTTGCATGGAGCGGTCCCGTGCAATAAGGTTTTAAGTAGGTTCACGGACTCCCAGGCCGCCTGCATTTTTTGCGGCCTGGAGGAGTCCGTGTTTCACGTTTATATGGATTGTGAGAGGTTGCAGCCCCTCTTTCACTACTTGAAGGGGCTGCTCCTCGATCTTTGGTTGCACTTCAGTCCCATGCTCTTGATCTACGGTCACCCGGTGCGGAGGGGAGCGGACAGGTTGGAGGACCTCCTTGTGGGCCTGCTCCTGGGCCTGGCTAAAAGAGCCATCAATTGGTCCAGGCAGCGGGCGGTCGAGGGGGTCGTCCAGCCGGATTGCCTGCATCTCTTCCGCGGCCATGTTCGCGCCCGGGTGGCCCTGGAGATGGAGCACGCGGTGTCCGCCGGTGCGCTTGAGTATTTCCGCAACCGGTGGGCGCCACGGGGACTGGAGTGCATCATCAACATGGAAAACCAAATTTTAATTTGATTTGTTAAGCTTTAGTTGAACTTTTGTTTATTTACAGTCGAATTGGTTTTTTTGGGGTCCAAATAAAAGAGTACCCTCTGTTCAGTAAATACCTGTTATTATTGTTCTCCTGCAGTCCGTGTATTATTGATACTCGGACACTACATTGGCGACGAACAGGGTCGAACTCACCTGCAGTACTGCATCACCTCACGGTGAAGCTTCTTGGAGGTCGAAGTCAGAGCAACGGGCAACCGCCCAAGGATCCATCGGAGTTCGGAAAGTTGCAGGAGAGGCTGTGGAGAGCTGGGCTTGGCTCCCCAGTCAAGGTGTTCCAGCAAATCGTGCTGGTAGCAGGTAGTGCGCTGACCCTTCCGGACTGCGGCGGGCTCAAGCCCGATCAAGCGGCTCTGCAAAGGGGCCGCGCAGCGTCGTCGGGAGGAAAAGGGAGAGAGGGTGGAGCGCACAGGGCGCGGTCGGTGCTCAAGAACCGGGCAGCGTAGCGAAAATAAAACAAGGGGAAGGAAAAGTGAGACGCGCCGAAGCCGCGGGTCGCCGCCATTACCCTGCAGAACGCTAGGAGCAGCGTGGCAGCAAGGGGAAGAAGGAAAAGCGTGGGAGGCGCCATTTTATTCCATTGGGGAAGAAGGAAAAGCGCGGGAGGCGCCATTTTAATCCATTGGGGAAGAAGAAAAAGCGTGGGAGGTGCCATTTTAAATCACCCAAGATGCCGAAAAGTGGCTGAATCACTGCTTTCGACAACGAGGTAGAAGACTGGACCATGTATGTGGAAAGAATTGAAGTGTACTGCAAGGCAAATGAGGTGGCCGATGGAAAGAAGGCGTCGGTATTATTAAATTTAACGGGCGCGAGAATGTACGGCCTATTGCAGAATTTAATTACCCCAGCTAAACCAATGGAGAAAAGTTTTGAAGAGATTGTTAATATCTTACAGGGACACCTAAACCCTACACCGCTGCTGATAGCAGAAAGATTCAAGTTCCATAAAAGAAAGCAGCACAAAGATGAGAGCAATGCTGACTATCTTACGGAACTACGCAAGTTATCGAAGCACTGCCAGTTCGGAGCAGGACTGGCAGACACCTTACGGGATAAGTTTGTCTGCGGGCTCCAGAGTGAAGGAACCCAGAAACGACTACTTTCGGAAAAGGACCTGACGCTAGAACAGGCTTTCAGTGTGGCAGTATCCTATGAAGCAGCAGCACGGGGAGCTGCGGAAATACAACAGAAACCACAAGAATACAGCGCTAACAAAATGGCGTATGGAACAGAAAAGTGCTATCGCTGCGGCAGAACAACCCATGATCAGAAGGACTGCTGGTTTAAGGACAAAGTATGCAGGCAATGTGGGAAAATGGGACACATAGCAAGAGTCTGCAGGTCGGGAAAGAAAACCAACACTACAAGAACTACTAAGGAAAAGTAGAAGAAAGTAAAAAAATTGACAGACAGTAGTTCGGAAGATCAGGAGAGTGATAATGACTCCGGGAGCAGGAGACTAAGTTGTCTAAAGTTACACAACGTGATCGCAAAGGAGGATCACCGAACCATTTGGGTCACCCTCATGATAGCAGGGTCCCCAGTAAAGATGGAATTGGACACAGGATCAGCCCTAACTGTCATGAATCGACGAGACTATGAGCGGCTATTCTCGCACATACCCTTGAAGGACACATCCATTGTATTGAAGACATACACGGGGCAAAAAGTCTACCCCAGAGGAAAAATAAGGGTGCCAGTTAAATACAACGGCAAGGAAACACAGAAACTGTACCTATATATACTACAAGATGGAGGACCACCATTATTGGGACGTGAATGGATCCGAAAAATATAATTGGATTGGCATTCCATTCAGGCGCTAACTGTGACTGACAAAAAGGATGATGACGTCACAACTGGACGACTGTCAAAAATTCTAACTGATGCGAAAGAGGTGTTCCAACAAGGACTTGGGACTCTAAAAGGAGTAACGGCAACGATAAAAATCGAAGATAAAGCAAACCCAAAATTTTCTAAGGCCAGACCGGTACCTTACGCGATCCACCCAGCCTTTGAAGCAGAGCTGGAGAGTCTGGAGCGTTCGGGTGTGCTGTCCAAGGTGGACTGGAGCGAGTGGGCCACACCCATCGTTCCTGTAGTGTATGTGCTCTAAGTCAGAACTACTTTTTACAGCTCCTGTATACTGTAGTACCGGCAATAACCACACCGGTATATAAGCTGTGCGCATGCCTCTGTACTCCAGTCTAGAGATGACCCTCCTCCAGTAAAGACCTGTTGTTTGTTATATACAGCATCCGTGTAATTCTTTATCCACTGAACCACGGATCTAACAGTGGCAACGAGTGTTGATGCGAATCTACCTGCAACATTAAACAAAAAAAACAAAAAAAATAGTCGAGTCCAGGAACACGGGCGTCGACCGCGAGCAACCGCCCAGCAGTCAGGCAGAGATCCAACTTCGCTGGGGATGCTGTGGAGAGCCGGGCTTGGTTCCCCAGCCACAACGAGCAGTAAGAGACCAACAACAGGTCCTGAGCAGACCCTTCCCGAGCAGCGGCGGCTGGAGCCGACCGACGGCAGAGAGAGAGAGACGGGCAGCGTCGACGGGGTAAGAAAAAGGGTGAAGAGAGCAGGGCGCAGCCGGGGGTTGATCACCGAGTGGCGTCGTGGAAAAATACTGCAAAACCGGAGACAGAGAGGGTAAGAAACAGCCGGGTTCTAGACCGAGCGGCGTCGACAAATACCAAGAGAAGAACGCGCAGAGCACAGCCAGGGATCACGGGCTGATCAGGGTCCATGGGGCGAAGCAAGGGGAGACGCCATTGAGCTGCGGAGAAGCAGGGAGAGCGCGGGAGATGCCATTGAGCCGCGGAGAAGCAGGGAGAGCGCGGGAGGCGCCATTGAGCCACGGAGAAGAAGGAAGAGCATGGGAGACGCCATTTTGTGAAGCCGCAGCGGAGAAGACGGGCGAGCGCGGGAAGGAAGGCAAGCGTGGGAGACGCCATTTTGTGCCAGCGGAGAAGAAGGGGAAGCGCGGGAGGCACCATTGGGGATAGTTAACGCACAACCAAGGATGCCAAAGAGTGGCAGTATCTCTACGTTCGCCAATGAAGTCGAAGATTGGGTGACATATGTGGAACGTATTGAGGTGTACTGCAGGGCGAATGAAGTGCCAGATGCTAATAAAGCACTGGTTCTGTTAAATTCCATGGGTTCCAAAACCTATGGGTTACTGCGAAATCTAATAACCCCAGAGAAGCCGGTAAACAAGGATTTTGGAAGCATAGTAGAAATCCTACAGGACTACTTAAGCCCCACACCGCTGCTGATAGCAGAACGATTTAAGTTCCATAAAAGGAACCAACACAAAGACGAAAGCAATGCTGAGTACCTAACGGAACTGCGCAAGCTAACGAAATACTGCCAGTTTGGAGCGGGACTAGCAGACACGTTAAGGGACAAGTTTGTGTGTGGGCTACAAAGAGAAGCCATTTCTGGGTTCCTTCAATCAGAAAAGGACCTTACGCTGGACAAAGCTTTCAATATGGCAGTATCACACGAAGCAGCCGCAAGGGGCGCTGCAGAGATACAACGGAGACCACAAGAATACGGCACCAACGAAATGACCTACGGAACAGGGAAGTGCTATCGCTGCGGCAGAACAACACATGACCAGAAAGATTGTTGGTTCAAGGACCAAGTGCGCAGACAGTGTGGGAAAGCAGGACACATAGCAAGAGTGTGCAGGTCTGGGAAGAAAACCAACAGTAAGAAATCTCCACAGGAGAAGTACAAAAAGGTACACCAGGTGATGGACAGTGGTTCAGACGAACAGAAAAGTGACACAGACTCCGGAAGCAAGGAGCTGGGTTGTCTGAAACTACATAATGTAACCGAAATAGAGGATCACCAGACTATCTGGGTTACACTCAAGATAGACGGAGTCCAAGTGGAAATGGAATTGGACACAGGGTCAGCTCTATCAGTCATAAATCAAAGAGACTACAAGCGGCTATTTTCACACATACCCTTGAAAGCTACAGAGATTGTCTTGAAGATGTATACGGGGCAAAAAGTCTACCCCAAAGGAAAAATAAGGGTGAAAGTGACATGTAAAGGTCAGGAAATACCTAAAATGGATATATATGTATTGCCAAATGGAGGACCACCACTGCTAGGACGTGAGTGGATCCGGAAGATACATTTAGATTGGCATTCCATACAGGCACTGAAGGTGGAGGCCAAAAAGGATGACGACGTCACACCTGGACGACTGTCAAAAATGCTAACTGACGCAAAAGAAGAGTTCCAGGAGGGACTAGGAGCACTAAAAGGAATAACAGCAACAATTAAAATAGAAGATAATGCAAGCCCAAAGTTTCTGAAGGTCAGACCAGTGCCTTATGCGATCAGACCAGCGGTTGAAGCAGAGCTGGAAGGGTTGGAATGTTCAGGAGTACTGTCCAAAGTGGACTGGAGCGAGTGGGCTACACCCATCGTCCCTGTAATGAAGAGGTCGTTGAGTAATATGCCTGGGGAACCAAAGAAGAACCGCATCTGTGGGGATTTTAAGGTGACAGTGAACCCAGTCCTTCACACGGTGCAATATCTGCTTTCACGAATTGAGGATATTTTCGCCTCGCTATCTGGTGGTAAACGCTTCACCAAAATTGATCTAGCCCAGGCGTACTTGCAAATGGAGGTAGAAGAAGCTTCGAAACAATACCTTACGATCAACACCCATAAAGGTCTCTATCAATACAACCGGCTGGTGTTTGGAGTAGCCTCGGCTCCGGCTATCTGGCAAAGGGCGATGGATCAGGTCCTGCAAGGGATTCCAGGGACCCAGTGTTATTTGGACGACATCTTGGTCACGGGCGAAAATGACAGTGATCACCTCGCTAACTTGGAGAAGGTGCTCGCCAGATTAAAGGAATATGGGCTACGAGCTAATCGCCACAAGTGCGAGTTTTTCCAGAAACAGATCTCGTATTGCGGCCACGTCATCGATGAAGAGGGGTTACATAAGTCCCCTGACAAGATTGAGGCAGTAGTCAAGGCTCCAGAACCGGAAAATGTGTCACAACTGAGGTCGTTCCTCGGGCTGGTAAACTATTACCACAAGTTCTTACCAAATTTGTCTACGGTACTACACCCGCTGAACACCCTACTGCAAACAGGGGTACCATGGAAGTGGGATGACGAACGTAGACGAGCTTTCCAGAAGTTTAAAGAATTGATCACATCAAAAGAGGTGTTGGCCCATTTCAACCCAGCACTACCAATTCGTTTGGCATGTGATGCATTGGAGCGGTGCTATCGCACAAATTCCCAGATGGGTTGGAGAGGCCAGTGGCCTTTGCATCTCGGTCACTAACCTCAGCTGAGCGCAACTACGCCCAGATTGATAGGGAGGCCCTCAGCCTAGTGTGGGGAGTAAAAAAATTCAACCATTATCTGCATGGGCAGAAGTTCACCTTGCTGACTGACCACCAACCACTTGTCTCCATCTTTAATCCTAAGAAGGGCGTGCCAGTAATGACTGCACAGCGGTTACAAAGATGGTCCCTGTTCCTAGGGGCGAATCAATATGAAATAGAATATAAAGGCATGAAACAGCATGGGAACGCTGATGGGCTATCATGCCTGCCACTGCCTACGGTGGAGGAAGCACCAGCAGTGGACCCTATCGAGATATTTTATTCGTCGATAATTGAACGATTGCCAGTAACAAACACGGATATAGAGAAGGAGACCCGCAATGATCCAACGCTGTCACGGGTATATGAATTGACGGTGAGGGGATGGCCAACACATGGCGACTCACTGTTGCCAGCATTCTCATCCAGAAGAGAACAGCTGTCAGTATGCCAGGGGACAGTGATGTGTGGATCCAGAGTGGTGATTCCACCCAAGTTAAGGGAGAGAGTGCTAAATGAGCTACATGAAGGTCATCTGGGGGGAGTGAAAATGAAAAGCCTTGCTAGGGCTTATGTGTGGTGGCCGGGAATCGATCAACAAATCGAAGACCTAACTAAGAGCTGCTTAGGATGCCAGTAGGTCCAAAATGCACCACCACATGCCCCTCTACACCCATGGGAGTGGCCCTCCTCTCCGTGGCAGCGGGTGCACATTGATTTTGCTGGTCCATTCATGGACTCAATGTTCTTAATAGCAGTGGATGCTCATTCAAAGTGGCCTGAGGTGATAAAGATGTCTTCAACCACTGCAGAGAAAACGATTGCAGTCCTACGGACCATATTTGCCAGAAACGGTTTGCCAGAGCAGATCTGCTCTGATAATGGACCACAGTTTGTGTCCGACGAGTTCCAAAAATTCATGAAAAGGAATGGGGTAAGGCATTACACATCCGCCCAGTATCATCCAGCCACCAATGGATTGGCTGAGAGGTTCGTACAAACCTTTAAGAAGGCGATAAAGGCCATGTGCGACGAGGAAATTCCACTACAGCATAAGATGGACAATTTCTTATTAGCCTACCGAAACGCGACACATGCAGTTACCAACCAGACCCCGGCCATGATGTTCTTTAACAGAAGGTTGAGATCTCGTCTGGATTTGCTCAGACCAAATGTGCGAAGAAATGTTGAGGACAAACAATTCCAGCACATCAACGAGAAGCCGACAAGGAGCTTCAATGTAGGGCAACCAGTCTTGGCCCGTGACTATCGAACAGAGAAGTGGCAACCCGGAACGATATGTACAAGGCAGGGGCCATTAATGTACACAGTGGATGTCGGGGAGAACATTGTGAGACGCCACGTCGATCAGATCTTAGCGTCACAGGAAGGCGTCAACCCCATGTCTCGAGTACCTGGGGATGAACCCGACATACCGGTAGCATCTACTTCAGACCCAGTAGCAGTGGAACCCGATGAACTACCCGATGAAAAGGGGTCAGAATCACCTCTGCACCAAGAACAAGAACCTCCGGAAAGGCGCTATCCCGAAAGGGTCAGGAAGCCGCCCCAAAGACTGAATCTATAAATGGACTTTTTGTTATTGAATGTACATGTAAAAATGTAATTGTTATTTGAATATTAAGGGGGTATTATTAATCTAAAAAGGGAGGAATTGTAGTGTATGTGCTTTAAGTCAGAACTACTTTTTACAGCTCCTGTATACTGTAGTACCGGCAGTAACCACACCGGTATATAAGCTGTGCGCATGCCTCTGTACTCCAGTCTAGAGATGACCCTCCTCCAGTAAAGACCTGTTGTTTGTTATATACAGCATCCGTGTAATTCTTTATCCACTGAACCATGGATCTAACAGTTCCTGTAATGAAGAAATCATTGAGCAGCACGCCTGGGGAACTGAAGAAGGTTCGCATCTGTGGGGACTTCAAGGTAACTGTGAACCCAGTCCTGCACACAGTACAATATCCACTTCCACGGAGAGAAGATATTTTCGCCTCACTATCTGGAGGGAAACGCTTTACAAAGATTGATCTGGCCCAAGCGTATCTACAAATGGAGGTGGAAGAAGCATTTAGGAAATACCTCACGATAAACACTCACAAAGGCCTTTACCAGTACAATCGACTGGTATTCGGGGTAGCATCAGCCCCGGCTATTTGGCAGAGGGTGATGGAACAAGTCCTGCAAGGGATCCCGGGGACCCAGTGTTATTTGGACGACATCCTGGTTACGGGCGAAAATGACAGCGAACACCTTGCCAACCTGGAGCAGGTGCTCACTAGATTACAGGAATATGGGCTACAAGCCAACCGCCCCAAATGCGAGTTCTTCAGGAGACAAATCTCGTATTGTGGCCACATGATTGATGAGGAAGGGTTGCATAAGTCGCCGGACAAGATTGAGGCTGTAGTCAAGGCTCCAGCACCGGAAAATGTGTCGCAACTGAGGTCGTTCCTCGGGTTGGTGAACTACTACCATAAGTTCTTGCCGAATTTATCTACAATTCTGCACCCACTGAACAGCCTGCTGCAAACTGGAGTAACATGGAAATGGAGTGATGAGTGTAAGCGTGCCTTTCAGAAATGTAAATGCCTAATCACTTCAAAAGAAGTATTGGCCCACTATAATCCAACACTACCAATTCGGTTAGCATGTGATGCGTCTCCCTACAGCATCGGAGCGGTGCTGTCACACAAATTCCTTGACGGTTCAGAGAGGCCAATAGCCTTTGCGTCGCGCTCGTTAACCTCAGCCGAGCGTAACTACGCCCAGATTGACAGGGAGGCCCTCAGCCTGGTGTGGGGGGTGAAGAAGTTCAATCACTATCTACACGGGCAGAAATTCACCCTGCTGACTGATCATCAGCCCCTGGTCTCCATTTTTAACCCAAAGAAGGGCGTTCCGGTGATGACGGCGCAACGGCTGCAAAGATGGTCACTTTTTCTAGGGGCACATCAGTACGACATAGAGTACAAGGGTACGAAACAGCATGGAAACGCTGATGGGCTGTCGCGCCTACCATTGCCTACGGTAGAGGAAGCACCGGCAGTGGACCCTGTTGAGATATTCCATGCGACCATAGTCGAATGTCTACCTGTTACAAACTCAAGTATAGAGAAGGAAACCCGAAATAACCCGACACTCTCTCGGGTCTATGATTTGACGGTGAAGGGATGGCCAGCACATGGCGACTCACTGTTGCCAGCATTCTCGCCAAGGAGGGAACAGCTGTCAGTGTGCCGGGGGACCTTGATGTGTGGATCCCGAGTGGTAATTCCACCCAAGTTGAGAGACAGAGTGCTCAATGAGCTTCATGAAGGTCATCTGGGAGGGGTGAAAATGAAGAGCCTAGCCAGGGCGTTTGTGTGGTGGCCGGGAATCGATAAAGAAATCGAGGATATGACCAAGAGATGCACAGGATGCCAGAAGGTCCAAAACGCTCCACCACAGGTCCCGCTACATCTGTGGGAGTGGCCCTCATCTCCATGGCAACGGGTACGCATTGATTTTGCTGGTCCATTTATGGACTCAATGTTCGTAATCGCCGTGGACGCCCATTCGAAATGGCCAGAGGTCATCAAAATGTCCTCCACCACCACGGAGAAAACTATTGCAGTCCTACGGACCATCTTCGCCAGGAATGGCTTGCCAGAACAAATTTGCTCCGACAATGGGCCACAGTTTGTGTCCGAGGATTTCCGGAGATTTCTGAGGAATAATGGGGTGAAACATTACACATCTGCCCCATATCATCCAGCCACAAATGGATTGGCTGAGAGGTTTGTTCAGACCTTTAAAAAGGCAATAAAGGCGATGTATAATGACGACATACCACTACAACACAAGGTGGATAATTTCTTGTTTGCTTACCGGAATGCGACACATGCAGTCACCAACCAAGCTCCAGCCATAATGTTCTTCAACCGAAGGCTAAGATGTCGCCTGGATTTGCTCAAACCAAACATAAGACGAGATGTTGAGGATAAGCAATTCCAGCACATTAATGAGAAGCCAACCAGGAGCTTCAAGATAAGGCAACCAGTCTTGGCCCGTGACTACCGAACAGAAAAATGGCAGCCAGGAATGATATGCACACAGCAGGGACCACTAATGTACACAGTGGACATTGGAGAGAGCATCGTGAGACGCCATGCTGACCAGATTCTAGAGTCACAGGAACAAGCCAAACCCATATCACGAGCATGTGCACCTGGTAATAAACCCGAAGTACAGATTGCGTCTACCTCAGAAGCAGTGGTATTGGAAGCTGATGAACCAACCGATGACAATGAGCCAGAATCAACTCCGCCGCAAGAACAGGATACTCAAGAAAGGCGCTATCCAGTCAGGATCAGGAAGCCTCCTCAAAGACTGAACTTATAAATGATTATTTCAGTTGATGTATATAGTACAGAGAAAATTGTAATTGTAATTAGTTATTATTTAGTTGTTAAATGAATGTTATGTACTGTTTATCTAAAAGGGGAGGAATTGTTGTGCATGAACCTTTTAAGAGAAGAACTGATTCTATACTGCAGTACCGGCAGTGACCACCCCTGTATATAAAGCCATAGCAGGCTTCTGTACTTCAGTCTTAATTAACCCTCTGTTCAGTAAATACCTGTTATTATTGTTCTCCTGCAGTCCATGTATTATTGATACTCGGACACTACAGAACAGAAAAGTGATACAGACTCCGGAAGCAAGGAGCTGGGTTGTCTGAAACTACATAATGTAATCCGAATGGAGGATCACCAAACTATCTGGGTCACGCTCAAGATAGACGGAGTCCAAGTGAAAATGGAATTGGTCACAGGATCAGCCCTAACAGTCATAAACCGAAGGGACTACAAGCAGTTATTCTCACATATACCCTTGAGAGATACAGAGATTGTCTTGAAGATGTACATGGGGCAAAAAGTCTACCCCAAAGGTAAAATAAGGGTGAACGTGATATACAGCGGCAAGGAAACACCAAAAATGGACCTATATGTATTGCCAGATGGAGGACCACCACTACTAGGACGTGAATGGATCCGGAAGATACAGTTAGATTGGCAGGCTATACAAGCACTGACGGTAGATGCGAAAAAGGATGACGACGTAACACCTGGACGACTATCAAAAATGCTAACTGACGCACAAGAAGTGTTCCAGGAGGGACTCGGAACACTAAAAGGCATAACAGCGATGATCAAAATAGAGGAAAATGCAAGCCCAAAGTTTTTTTTAGGCCAGACTGGTGCCTTATGCGATCCGCCCAGCCGTCGAAGCAGAGCTGGAAGGTTTGGAACGTTCTGGAGTACTGTCCAAAATGGACTGGAGCGAGTGGGCTACACCCATCGTTCCTGTAATGAAGAGGTCGTTGAGTAATACGCCTGGGGAACCAAAGAAGATTCGCATCTGTGGGGACTTTAAGGTGACAGTGAACCCAGTCCTTCACACGGTACAATATCCGCTTCTGCGGATTGAAGATATTTTCACCTCGCTATCTGGAGGAAAACGCTTCACTAAGATTGATCTGGCCCAGGCGTGCCTGCAAATGGAGGTAGAAGAAACCTCGAAACAGTACCTCACGATCAACACTCATAAAGGTCTCTACCAATACAACCAGCTGGTGTTCGGGGTAGCATCAGCTCCAGCTATTTGGCAAAGGACAATGGATCAAGTCCTGCAAGGGATTCCAGGGACCCAGTGTTATTTGGACGACATCCTGGTCACGGGCGAAAATGACAGTGATCACCTCGCCAACCTGGAGCAGGTGCTCACTAGATTGAAGGAATATGGGCTCTGAGCTAATCGCCACAAATGCGAGGTTTTCCAGAAGCAGATCTCGTATTGTGGCCACGTTATTGATGAAGAGGGGGTACATATGTCCCCTGAAAAGATTGAGGCAGTAGTCAAGGCTCCAGCACCGGAAAATGTGTCAAAACTGAGGTCGTTCCTTGGGCTGGTGAACTACTACCATAAGTTCTTGCTGAATTTGTCTACAGTACTACACCCACTGAACACCCTACTGCAAACGGGGGGTACCATGGAAGTGGAATGACGAATGTAAACGAGCTTTCCAGAAGTGCAAAGAATTGATCACATCAAAAGAGGTGTTGGCTCATTTCAACCCAGCACTACCAATTCGGTTGGTGTGTGATGCATCACCCTATGGTATTGGAGCAGTGCTGTCGCACAAATTCCCGGACGGCTCGGAGAGGCCAGTAGCCTTTGCGTCTCGGTCACTAACCTCAGCCGAGCGTAACTACGCCCAGATTGACAGGGAGGCCTTCAGCCTAGTGTGGGGAGTGAAAAAGTTCAACCACTATCTGCACAGGCAGAAGTTCACCTTGCTGACTGACCACCAACCACTTGTCTCCATCTTTAATCCAAAGAAGGGCGTTCCGGTGATGACTGCGCAACGGCTACAAAGATGGTCCCTTTTTCTAGGGGCGAACCATTATGAAATAGAGTATAAGGGCACGAAACAGCATGGAAACGCTGATGGGCTATCACGCCTGCCACTGCCTACTGCGGAGGAAGCACCAGCAGTGGACCCTGTCGAAATATTTTCTTCGACTATAATTGAACGCTTGCCAGTAACTAACGCGGATATAGAGAAGGAGACCCGAAATGACCCGACACTGTCTCGGGTATATGACTTGATGGTGAAGGGATGGCCAACACATGGCGACTCACTGTTGCCAGCATTCTCATCCAGAAGAGAACAGCTGTCAGTATGCCAGGGGACCTCGATGTGTGGATCCCGAGTGGTAATTCCACCCAAGTTAAGGGAGAGAGTGCTCAATGAGCTTCACGAAGGCCATCTGGGAGGGGTGAAAATGAAAAGCCTTGCTAGGGCTTATGTGTGGTGGCCGGGGATCGATCAGCAAATCGAGGACCTGACAAAGAGCTGCTCAGGATGCCAGAAGGTCCAAAATGCACCACCACATGCCCCTCTACACCCATGGGAGTGGCCCTCCTCTCCATGACAACGGGTGCACATTGATTTTGCTGGTCCATTCATGGACTCAATGTTTTTAATAGCCGTGGATGCGCACTCGAAATGGCCTGAGGTGATCAAAATGTCCTCCACCACCACGGAGAAAACGATTGCAGTCCTACAGACCATATTTGCCAGGAACGGCTTGCCAGAGCAGATTTGCTCTGATAACGGACCACAGTTTGTGTCCGAAGAGTTTTGGAAATTTATGAAAAGGAATGGGATAAGGCATTACACATCCGCCCCGTATCATCCAGCCACAAATGGATTGGCTGAGAGGTTCGTACAAACCTTTAAAAAGGCAGTAAGGGCCATGTGCGATGACGACATTCCACTGCAGCATAAGGTGGACAATTTCCTGTTAGCCTACAGAAATGCGACACATGCAGTTACCAACCAGACCCCGGCCATGATGTTCTTTAACCGAAGGTTGAGATCTCGTCTGGATTTGCTCAGACCAAATGTACGAAGAAATGTTGAGAATAAGCAATTCCAGCACATCAATGAGAAGCCGACAAGGAGCTTCAATGTAGGGCAACCAGTCTTGGCCCGCGACTACCGAACAGAGAAATGGCAACCAGGAACGATATGCACATGGCAGGGGCCACTAATGTACACAGTGGATGTTGGGGAGAACATTTTGTGAGATGCCATGTCGACCAGATCCTAACGTCACAGGAACGAGTCAACCCCATGTCTCGCGTACCTGGTAATGAACCCGACATACAGGTAGCATCTACCCCAGAAACAGTAGTATCGGAAGCTGATGAACCAACCGACGACAGGGGGCCAGAATCGCCTCCGCACCAAGAGCAAGACACTCAGGAAAGGCGCTATCCAGAAAGGATTAGGAAGCCGCCCCAAAGACTGAATTTATAAATGGACTATTTTCAGTTAATGTTGCATGTTAAAAGTGTTAATTGTTAAATTAATGTTATGGTACTGTTAATCTAAAAGGGGAGGAATTGTAGTGTATGTACCTTTTTAAGGGGAGAACTACTTTTTACAGCTCCTGTATACTGTAGTACCGGCAGTGACCACACCTCTATATAACCCTGAGTAGGGATCTGTACTGCTTAGTTTTAGAGCAAACCTCATCCAGTAAACACCTGTTGATTGTTCGCTGCAGCCTCTGTCGATTATTTGAAGGACACACTACCTAAAGATATCCAGGTTTAACGCCAGGCAATGACTATCTCCAACAAGCGAGAGTCTAACCACCTCCCCTTGACATTCAATGGCATTACCATCGCCGAATTCCCCACCATCAACATCCTGGGGGTCACCATTGACCAGAAACTTAACTGGACCAGCCACATAAATACTGTGGCTACAAGAGCAGGTCAGAGGCTAGGTATTCTGCGGTGAGTGTCTCACCTCCTGACTCCCCAAAGACTTTCCAACATCTACAAGGCACAAGTAAGGAGTGTGATGGAATACTCTCCACTTGCCTGGATGAGTGCAGCTCCAACAACACTCAAGAAGCTCGACACCATCCAGGACAAAGCAGCCCATTTGATTGGCACCCCATCCACCACCTTAAACATTCACTCCCTCCACCACCGGTGTACCGTGGCTGCAGTGTGTACCATCTACAAGATGCACTGCAGCAACTCACCAAGGCTTCTTCGGCAGCACCTCCCAAACCTGCGACCTCTTCCACCTAGAAGGACATGGGCAGCAGGCGCATGGGAACACCACCACCTCCAAGTTCCCCTCCAAGTCACACACCATCCTGACTTAGAAGTAATATCACCGATCCTTCATCGTCGCTGGGTCAAAATCCTGGAACTCCCTTCCTAACAGCACTGTAGGAGTACCTTCACCACAAGGACTGCAGCGGTTCAAGAAGGCGGCTCACCCTCACCTTCTCAAGGACAATTAGGGATGGGCAATAAATGCTGGCCTTGCTAGCGACGCCCAGATTCCATAAGCAACTGAAAAAAAACTCTTCTCTCTTGGCTTACTGAAGTGATTGCTGAATTTAGCCTTCTTTTGGTTTGTGTAATACTGAAGCTGGGTACTCTGGGGTACCACAGGCCCTTCCAGGCTAAACAGAAAACTTAACTTTTTGAAGTCTTCAGTTTTATAAGGATTAATTTTGCCTCCAGATAAGATAATCAATCTCCAAACACAAAAGCTAAATACTGCGGATACTGGAAGTCTGAAATAAAAATAGAAAATGCTGGAAATACTCAGCAGGTCAGACAGCATCTGTGGAAAGAGAAACAGAGTTAATGTTTCAGCTTGATGACCTTTCATCAGAACCCTGATAATCAATCTCCTCTGAGATAGATTGCCTTAATCTAGGCAAGGTTTAGGGCCTTAAAAAGGCTTCCAAAGGTTGAGAGCTGGTGTGAGTTCTGCTGAGGTCTTTTAGGGACGTAAGGGGTAGAATTCCTGGAGTAGCCTGGGAATTCCCCCCAAAGTGTTCCCTTGACATGGGGGCGGGTGGGAGGAGGTGGGTTGAAAGTCCATCTTTGGTATCCCTATCAGAAAATGGCTGCACTTAATTGGCTGTGGGTTCTGTCCTAAGTTCCGACCACAGGCAACTGATCCATCCCCTCGCCGCCTGATCCAGGCTGAAAGTTTGGTGTTCTGGTCTCTATTAACTCAAGCCACACCAGTGGGACTGATGTTTATGAGAAATGCAATTCAATTATACATCCATAACCACAAGTAAACGGAGCACTACTTTAAATATTAAGGCATTTAGCATATTTTACAGATAGCTACGAGAAGGTAAAGGCCTAGAAATTCAGTTGGTAGCACCAGCCGCTAGCGCCTTAAGAGGGCAATAAGTGGGGTGCGAGGCGGCTAGCGCCCGGGTGCAGCGCGATCTGCGCCTCTCGCGAACTTGAGTGAACATTTAACGGCGGCGCAAAGCCCGCTCAGCTGCGCGCGCAGATCCTGACGTCATTTCATGCTGCAACGCCCTTGGTGCGCCCCGAACCGGAACTTCAGTGGCGCCCCACTTCTTTCCGCCTGGCGCTCCCAGCGACTGGTTGAGTGGAACAGTTCCCAGTCGCTGTGGGGCTGGGGAGGCGTTATTTAAAGGGGGCTCTTCCTGCATTCTTTGTGGTAGCCATTTTGGACCACTCCTTCTGTGAGATTTGCAGAGAGACAAAGGGAGAGAGCTTTCTGCTTTGACTCAGCACTTGCACAGGTACTTCTGGCTTCAGCCCAGAGCTTTGCAGTTGGATTGATTTTTCAGTGCCATAGCCTTGAGTGACCACATATAATGGGGGCTGCAATGGGTGGAAATGTTGGGTTTCTCCATTGCATTGAGAGGGCTCAGAGACGCCGAGAGAGAGTGCCAATCATGGCCAGGTGGAGGAGGGCCAACAGGCGTCGGCACAGGAGGCCTTACCCTCCCAGGGTATACCGCCAGCACTTCTCCTACCTCAACATGTCTGAGGAGCAGTGCATTCGGAGGCTTCGATTCAGAAGGGAGGTGGTCACTGAGATCTGCCACCTGCTTCAGAGAGATCTGCAGCCTCAGCTGAGGAGCAGGACGTCTTTGTCGGTGGCAGTGAAGGTGACAGTGACTCTCAACTTCTATGCCACCGGCTCCTTCCAATCCGCTACTGGGGACATTGCCAATGTCTCCCAGTTCGCGGTGCATTGCTGCATCTGCCAGGTCACGAATGCCCTCTTCAAAAGGAGACGTCAGTACATTTCCTACCCCATGACCCTGGACAAGCAGCAGGAGTGCGCATGACCCTGGACAAGCAGCAGGAGTGCGCAATGGGATTTGCAAGAATAGCGGGCGTCCCCATGGTCCAGGGCACCATTGACTGCATGCATGTGGCTTTGCGGGCACCTCTAGAGAATGCCGAGGATTACCGCAACCGGAAGGGGTTCCATTCGTTGAACGTGCAGTTGGTGTGTGACCACAGGCAGCTGATACTAGCTGTCAATGCCCGCTTTCCAGGCAGCAACCACGACGCCTTCATCCTGCGCCAGACTTCTGTGGCAGACATTTTCGAAGCCCCGGCTCACCCAGGAGGCTGGCTTCTCGGGGACAAAGGCTATCCTTTGTGCACCTGGCTGATGACCCCGCTCCATGCGCCCACCACCCCTGCTGAAGAACAATACAATGACAGCCATCAAGCGACCAGGAACATCATTGAGCACACAATCGGCGTGCTAAAGCAACGGTTCCGCTGTCTGGACCATTCCGGGGGAGCCCTTCAGTACTCGCCTGAGCGAGTCTGCCATTTCGTTGTAGTGTGCTGCATGCTGCATAACCTGGCTATCCTCAGGACTCAGCCACTGCCAGCAGACATTGGAGGACCACCAGAGGAGGAGGAGGAGGAGCACCAAGACGGGAGGGAGGCACAAAGTGCAAGGGCCGTCCGTCAGCAGCTTATTGCAGGTCGGTTCTAGGCCCCCTCTCAGGGAATGGCTTGTGCCATTGAAAGAACATGAATGGACCCGCTCCGCAAACCCTGAGCCGGTCAAGGCAACAAATAGTTCAAAGTGCAAACATGCACAATCTGAATAAAGACAATTATTTATTTAACAAACTGTGCCCTTCCCGCATGACAAATACAGAGAAACCCCCCAAAAAACAGTCAGACACATAACTTGCTCTCACAACCTGGAGACAATGAACAAAAGAGTTAAACAAAAATGACCATGATCCTTGGCCTTCACAAAAAAAACACAACATTTTGCCACACCTCCTACTTTTTGGGCTGCGAGGGTGATCTGCCTCGCTTGAGAGATTGGCCCCATCCTGCCCTGCAGCTCCTCCGCAATGGGACCCCAGTGGCTGCAGCAAGGCTGGGGGAAGGCTGCTGAGGGTCAGATAGTGAGTCGGCAGATGCCCTTGGGGGACGGCCTGGACCAGCTCTGGGCCTGGAGGGCCCGGCTGCTGACTGCTCCAACTCTGCTTGGGCGGCAGCAGTCTGTCCTACGGGTGGTGGCAGCTGCAGTGGAGGAATGACAGTGTTGGCAGCAGGAATGCTGCCAACCTGACAGAGCACAGGCACTCCCTGGTCGGACGAGACACTGGCACTCGCACAGGGCAGCACTGAATATGCGCAGCAATCTGCTGAAGCACAGACTGCTGGCCTGCTGCGGCGCGGCGAGGGCCCCGGCGAATCCTGCCCGATCCAGCAAGGGTGGCAGCAGTTAGTGCTCGTGTGGCCCTGATCTGTGTCTGCATCAGACCAGCCAGTGACTGCATGGCATAACTAAGCACTTGGCTGGAAGCTGCGTGTGCTGCACCGAAGTCCTGCAGACTCCTTGCCTGTGCTGCACCGAAGTCCTGCAGACTCCTTGCCTGTGCTGCACCGACGTCCTGCTGACTCCTTGCCTGTGCTGCCGCGAAGTCCTGCAGACTCCTTGCCTGTGCTGCACCGATGTCCTGCAGACTCCTTGCCTGTGCTGCACCGACGTCCTGCTGACTCCTTGCCTGTGCTGCCCCGAATTCCTGTACAATCCTTGCCAGTGACTCTATGGAGTCAGGCATCCTTGCCACTGCAGCCATGAGCTCAGTGTGCCTGCGCTCCACCTGGGTGCCCATTTCACCAAGGAGCCGCACCTCCTCTGTGCTCACTGTAGCAGGACTGGAGGCTGCACTCACCCTCCAGGGAGAAGGCCGACGAGCTTCCCTACCCCCTCCGGCATTGCTGCAGCCCGCTGGGCCCCGGAGCTTCACCCTCCTCAGACCCTTCCCCCCTGCTCCCCTCCAGGGAAGACGTGTCCCCATCATGGCCATGGGCTGCCTCAGCTGAGGGTGGCACTGATGTTCTGGCTTCCTCTTCCTCCTCCTCGCCTTCCGATTCACTCACAGTGGCAGCTTCAGGGCCCGCCTCCTCACCTGGTGAATCAGCATCTGAAAGCAGGGAGGTACAAGAGTTGCTTTTAGTGTGAGGACAGGGCAGCAGCGAGGGAGGCATGAGTGCTGCAATGCACTGCATTGGTTCGATAGTGGCAAAGGATGCTGGTGTGAGGCACAAGTGGAAAGAGAGAGGTCAAAAAGGTGATGACCTTACCATTGCTGTCCAGAACGGGGTCGGCATCTCCAGTGGCGACGGGGCCAATCAGCCGGCCTGCCATAATCCATTCCACTCACTGCTCCAGATCGCTGAGGTCTTTAAGTTCAGGACGGCCTCCCCCGGTCCGTTGCTGCTGCCTCCTATTGTGGGCCAGCTTGCCCTGCAAGAGAAAGGACGGGCTCTGAGTACAGTGTGAAGCCCTGATCTTGGCTGCACTGCCTCCCATGGTCGAATAGCCCTGACAGTGTCAAGCCCTGATCTTGGCTGTACTGCCTCCCATGGTCAAATAGCCCTGACAGTGTGTAAAGTGGTGAATGTGCATGTGATTTTCATGAGAGGCCCATAGGTGTTGGATGAGGGCTGGGCATTGGGGCTTTCAGGACCCTTTGGCCATAAAGTGAGGTGCACATGCAGCGATGAAGAGGATACTGGAAAGGGTACTCACCCTGACAACCCGAGTGAGGTCGTTGAACTTCTTCCTGCATTGCGTTGGGGTCCTAGGTTCCATGCTGCTGGAGGTCACTCTGTGTGCCACCTCCCTCCAAGCTTTTCTATAGTCGCTGGGCAGCGGCCTCCTGCCACTGTCAGGAAAGAGAATAGGTCGCCTGTGCTCCACTGCGCCAACCAGAACCTTCAGGGCCCCCTCACTGAAGCGCTGCGCTTGCTCCCTGGCCCTCTCCATGGTCGTAGGCGTAACGATGTCGCAGCAGGTCTGTCCAGGCCTAGAATCAGGGCTCCAATGTGCAGGGCATGGCTGCAAGCCAAATCGACCCTCTCCCTTTAAGAGGTGACCGGCGCCAGCATGTCTGCCTGCAATCGCTAACTGGCCACATCTGCGCTGCGCCTGCCCTTGGTAGTAGCGCCTCGGCTCGCCGGCTTAGCGCGTTAGGATAGTCGTGCACCGCCTGCTTTAGCGCAGCAACAACCTCTTGGGGCGATGCAACTCAATTTCGCTGAAGGTGGCGCTAAGTTGCGCCGGGCGCTAAATTTAGCGCACGCTCGACTGTAGCGCCCCAATCGTGGCGATACTGAATTTCTAGGCCAAAGTGTTTAAAATTAAATTCCAAAGCTGAATTTACAATTCCTCAGGCTAGACACTTTCATATTGTTTCCCACCCAATATTACCTGTTTTTCTGCTTCACTCAGCTTTGTCAGTACAGTACTTATTTGCTAAACTGTATTAAAATGTGTTATAGATTTGTTCATAGAATAACAAACATGGTGCATTCTCAACCAAGGCACACTCCAAGTGATAGCTTCCAAGTACAGGAGGTTGTGGAAACTGCAAACTAATAACATGATGTAATTACAGCCCCCCAATATGATAATTTTGGAATTTTTTTTATCAACTGTCTCATTTCTCTTTGTAGTTAAAGGGAATGCTCTTGAGATAAAGTATCAAATTGTAAATGAATAATAAATTGGCCAGCTATAAGGAAACGAAGGGGAGTGAGCAATAGCAGCAGTTGTAATTAAGCAATGCAGAATTGATGCACGATCTGGGCTTTTGGCCGTCTCCGCTCTTAATAACGCCCTCTCCAAACCACGCACGGCAGAACGTGCGGCAGCAAAACAACGGATCCGCTGCCGGCGCTTTATGTAAAGCTAGCCTCGCTTGAGAATTGCGACGAGCACACGGCCTGTCAGCAGTGCTACGATTATGATAATTAGCAGGCAGCACGAAGTAGAAGGACCTGGAGTTACAGATCCACAAATCACTAAAAGCAGTGACGAAGGTTAATAAGGCCATTTAAAAGAAAAAGCAAATAACGCACTGGAGTTCATTTCTGGAGGGATAGAATTGAAAACAGAGAAGTTATGTTAAACTTGTTTAGACCACACTTGGAGTGCTGTGTACAATTCTGGTCTCCATATTATAAAAAGGATATAGAGGCACTGGAGAAGGTGCAAAATAGATTTACTAGAATGATACCAGAACTGAGAGGGTATGTTCATCAGGAAAGATTGAACAGGCTGGGGCTCTTTTCTCCAGAAAAAAGAAGACTGAGGTGTGACCTGATACATGTCTTTAAGATTATGAAATGGTTTAATAGGGTAGATGTAGAGAAGATAGCCGCGATTTTACCAGCGCTCAGAGGCGGGTTTGGAGGCGGGTCCCGAACCCGCCATCAACCCGCCTCCAAACAACCTTCCCAAGTGTCGGGTCCCCGATTTGCGAATGGACCCGACATCTAGCGGCGGGAAATGGATTAAAGGCAATTAACTGCCTATTAACAGGTACTTGTGAGCAATTTCCAGGCTCTTTTTTGATTTTCCAGCTTCTGGGTCGGGTTTCACGACATCCGGACAACACACCAGGTAAGTGTGGCGTGTTGTGAGTCTGGTCTGATGTTTGTGAAAAGATGACAGCTGCAGAAGTGGTGTCAAGGATGCCATGTTGCACATGGTGAGTTTCAGAGCAAAGAAAATGTTGGTTACTGCATTTTTAAAACATATAGAGATTTCTTTAGCTTACAAGTTTTTAAATCCAACTGTATGTCCAGTGCCACCTCATTGGGAGAACCTCTCTCACCAGTGACAGATCGCTTCTGTCATCTCACCTGCAGCTGCCATCTATTCCAGCAACATCGGAGCCAATGAATCAATCAGACCTAGTGAGATGGGGAAGTGATAAAGTAGATAGAGAGGGTTGGGGGGAGGTGCAAGGTAAGTTGGTGTTCTGGGGAGGTCTCTTCCGCCCTTAGAAGGGAAGAGAACCTCCCTGCGTGCTGTGAATCCCTGCGTACTGTGACTTCCTCTAAGGGCGGGCTTACCAAGGCCAATCAAGGGAAAATCCTATTTACAGAGTGGAGACAGCTGGGGGCGGGACCGGTACCCGGAAACCAGCTGACCCGCCCCCATCCCGACACCGAGGAGGAAATCGCAGCCGATGTTTCCATTTGTGAGGGAGACCAGAACCAGGGGCCATAAATATAAGATAGTCACAAATAAATCCAATAGGGAATTCAGGAGAAACTTCTTTACCCAGAAAGTGGTGAGAACATGGAACTCGCTACCACAGGGAATAGTTGAGGCGACTAGCATAGATACATTCAAGGGAAAGCTAGATAAAAACATGAGGGAGAAAGGAATAGAAGGACATGTTGATGGGGTTAGATGAAGAAGGGTGGGAGGAGGCGCGAGACCTGTTGGGTCAAATGGCCTGTTCCTATTCTGTAAATACTATATAATACCATGAGGTTGCAAAAAGCATATTCTGAAATTGAATCAAGAATAATATCTTGGTGTGCGTTCAGCTCTCACACCAAAAGCATGATCACAGGGCATGGCAACAATTGCAAGGGCAAATGTTAGTGTGTATAAGGGAATTCTTCGCTCCATAGAATACGGTACCAACAGAGTAATACTGACAGTCTATAGAGCATTGGTGCGACCACATACAGAGCAACGTGTTCAAGTGTGTTCATCATACTTCTCAAAAGATATATTAACTGCATAACAAATTCAGAGAAGTCCAAGGATGGGCAGGTAATATTAATGGACATTTCTTACCTGAATTCAAATGTATTAGTCTGTTTGCACAATCAGTGCTGACTAGTTCCTTATTAGATAGTCACAGCTGTTCTCTACAAAGCAGAAGGGTACTGAAACATAATGGGGGGAATTTTAAACCCAAAAAATGGGTGGGTTGGGGTCGGGTTGGCGGTTAAAGTGTTAAAAACCTGAATTCCGACCCAAACCCGCCTCCAACTTGCTCACTTCTGGTTTTAACTGAGGCGGGACGATGGGGGGCGGGCAGCCAACCTGCTCCCAGGAGGCGAGTTGGCACTTTAAATATTATAATGAGGCAGGAAGCCTCTGGTTTAACGGGCTGTGCAGGTGTAACTGTGGCCTGCCGGGGGTCTCAGGCCTCGGGATTCCCGGTAGCTGCAGCGAGGCGAGGACAGCCTCGGGACCAATCCTTGTGGGCCGGGAGGAGCAGAAGTGCTTCCTCCCGACCCCCCAAGCTCCCTCACCATCAGCCCCCCTACCACCCATACAACTCCCCGCTTCCAGGTCGGGGATCGTACCTCCCACTAGGTTTGGACCTGCCCCCCCCCCCCCCCAGGGTTGGGTATCAGACACCCTCCCCTCCCCCCCGGGGATCGGGGATCCAACCCTGCCCTGGGGTCGGGGCTCGCACCTTCCTGGTCCTGCGGTTTCTTCTCCAGGGTTCCCCGCCAGACTGGAAGCCAGCCTGTCAATCAGGCTGACGTCCGGGTGGGGAACCTGCCCATGACATCACACGCACTCTGTGGAGTTAAAACTCCACAGTGTGCAGGCAAACCCCTGATGGGTCAAAAACTTACAAATGCGGTCATAGCTGCAGTAAACACTTGAACAAACTCATCCTGAATATTGTAGCGCTTTGGGACCACAAGGTCTAAAGGATCTAAATCGAATGTCATTGAAAACAAAACTTACGGCTGGCAAATGATCCAAGTTCTTAAATTAATAAGAGCAATTAATAACTAACCATCCCACACTCAGCGGGAGATTTGTGTGAGATAACCTCCCACTCTTTGGCCTCAGGATTGCAATCTCACATGTGTTTTCACTGTGCAGCTAATTTTCAACATTTGTCTTGCTGAGGAGCAAGAGAAGGTGAGAATGCCATGGAGAGGGCTATTTCAGCACTCAAAGCACCAGAGAAAGGACTCAATTAAAAAACAGGGTCATCCATAGCATGTTGCTAGGTGCTCTCCTGGCAGCATGCCATGTACTAACTATCCCTTCCTGTATTTGTTTGAACGAGTACATTGTTGCTTTAATGTTTGACTAGCGTCAAGTTTTTCCAGCCTGTACTGCTTCGTTGAACTTTGCATCATAAACCAGTAAGCATCCCTTTCCCCTCCACTCGTCTCCTGTACTCCTTTTTCCTGTTCTACTTTAAAGAAAAAACAAAAGTGCCAACAGTAGTCTTCCAACACCTCACTCAAGTCCTCATTCTTAATGTGTGAGCCTAGGCAACAAGGGGCAGATTTTCCACAAGCTGGGTGGTCAGATCGGGAATTGGGCTGGGGAGCCATTGCGCTAGTTCCCCAGAATCTGCCGCCACTTCTGGGATTTTGTTCTGGAAGCGACAGCAGGTATTGACTATGTCCACCTATATTTGGGCGGTGTATTCAAATTAGACATTAATGACAGAAATAGTTAATCTGATGTATTTTCTGTTGTTAATGCCTTTGCAGCACTGGCTGGCATATCCCTAGCGACGGTGTTACTAAGTCGGTAGAAATAGTTTTTAAAAATTATACGGTAGCCTTGCCCAGTGCACTCGACGAGACACGAGATTAAAATTTCGCACCCTGTCCCACTTGAAGAGGGCAACCTGGCAGCAGGGCAAATATCACCAGAATTCCTAGCGGATTGGAAAATCCAGCCCAAATGTCAACAGGCTATTTGATTGTGGTAGGCATCATATCCCATTCCCACCTGACATCCATTTTCAGCAAGGAATACTGGACAGTGATCAGGAGCGGGAGCCTTAGCTGAAATTTTTCCCTTCCTGGCCCAGGGGAACTGAAGCCATTTACAGTGAACTGATTGCTGCCCCCTGCTCCCTGAGATAACTAACTTGGCAGTGGCACTGATCAGGAATTGAACCTGTGGCTTTCTGAATGACTTGGACTAGTGTTACATTAAGTGGCACCTGTGCCCACTAAGGCATTAGGTGGACTTGTCCTAATTTTTAATAAAACTCTCTGCTACAAAAACAGGGAGTGTGCTTACAAAGTACTATCAATCACCTGACACTGAAGGACAATATATACACCTCTGACTGCGGGGATAAATGTTAGTCAAAACATGACAAAGTGCCATTCAAGACACTTAGTATAAATATTATCAACATCATCAAGGCCTGTCATTTCTACATAAGCCTGCAGCACTAATTTTACAAAACTGGCAACTCTCTTAAACTTGACTAAACAGGGGTCTGTACTCAGGTCTACACTCAGGTGCACTGGTTTTCCAGGGCACAGCAAATGTCGCAAAACTGGATGGGTCGCAGCGCATACCTGTAAAGGGACCCGCCAAATTTTCATTCCCATTAATTTACCTATATCTCAAATTGCATATCTTGGTGTTCCAAATTAGAATTTATCCATCAACGAAGCAAAAGCACAATGGGCCATAGATTGGACACCCCAATATTAAGAGACAAAATTAATGCTTCCAATTTCTTCACGCCACTTCCAAGCTCCATCAAGAGTTCCTTCCTTTTACACTTCAAGATTCCACCATTAGTCCTTTTTTGTCTGTTGAGTTTCTTGGGCTTAATATCATCTCTGATTTCTGGAACTCCCATATCTCCGGCTTGTCAAAGCAGCCACCAAGAATTTTGGCTTCCTCTTTTGTGCCAACCACTTCTTTTCTCCTGCACAATTCTTAACTTGCTACGGCGCCAAATTCATAGGGGGATGTTTACACAGCAACCGTAACGCCGCAAAGTTGGTGTGTGAACAGGGATTGATCCAAGTGATCTCACAAACAGTTGCAATAAAGTTACTAAAGTGATGTTTACAGCCACTGGCAATTTCACGCCCAAGCTGCAGGTTATAAACTACAGTATAAACATGATCATTTGAATGTCAAGTTCAAAAGTGCACAGTGTTATGGGGGTAGCCTTGAAACATCATAATATCTGCAGTTAAAGTCCTCCCACCTAATACTGACAGCTTTTCTTAAATGTGAGCCTAACAGGTTTGCAGCAGCAGTATTTTTTCAGCTGCTTAGCTGGAAAATTCCTTATTTGCACAGAGCTTTGCCAGCAAGCCAGGTATGTTTGTTACACTGATTTCCTTTCAATTCCTGTCGAATGTTGCTTCCAGGGATAATGGAGCAAATGTTTTTAATTGTTGTTAAATTTTGAAAAATTGAACACATAATTGGTACAATTGCTTTTTTTAATATTTGTGTAATTAATCTTAAAATGATGCAAAGTCGAATATGAGTTCCATCAATCATGCACAGTCAATGTGGGAGGCCACTATTCCTTTCAAATCAGCTAGAAACCAGGATAATTCATGCCCTTGTGGTACTTCGATGAACTGTGACTGCATCACCTCTACAATTCCTTTGTGTGGGAAAAATTCAGTATCGCCCCGTTTGGGGCGCGATTATCGGCCGGGTGCAAAGTTTAGCGCCTGGCGCTAATTATCGCCTCCAACTGCAAACTTGGCTTTTATCGCCCCTGGAGGTGATTGGAGCGCTAAATCAGGCGCTGCACACCTGTCTTAAGGCGCAAAGGCTGAGGAGTGAGGCGCTAACCCAGAGCGCTGGCGAAGCTCATGTGATGTCAGTCATCGGTGGAACACAGACACACTGTCGCCGGCCAGTTCTTAAAGGGGATTGGGTCGATCTTGCTCTCCATCCACACCCTGCTCATTGCAGCCTTGAATCTCGGCCTGGAGAGACCTGTACATCAAATCTGTTGGAAAGAACAAAGGAGAGGCCCAGGGAAAGAGCTCAGAGTGCAGCCCCCATATTCTTTTTTAAATCGATGCAAGGAAGATCAAATCAGAAAGAACCAGCAAAGTGCTGCTCAGTACCCAAAACTCCTCAACACAGCTTTGAATATCTCCAGAAGTCTCTCTCTCACTCAGAATGCGTGGTGCAAAAATTTTGCCGACAAAAAAAGACAGGAAGCGGTCGCCTTTAAATAGCGCTCCCCTAGTCCCTTCCCGACTGCAAAACGCTCCCCTCAACCTGTCGTTGCTAGTGGCAGGCGGTATGACAGGGGGCGCCACTCAATATCCGGTCCGGGGCGCTACCGGCGTGTTGCACACTCAACTGACGTCACTATCTGCCGGCGCAGGAGATCGTGGCAGTAGTGTTTAGCGCCGTCACAAAATGTCTAGTTAATTTCGTGAGCGGCGCAAACATCGCCGCGCACGGGCGATAGTTGCTCTGCGCCACATTAGCGCCCTCTTAAGGTGCTAACGGGAGGCACAAACCAACTGAATTTTTCCCCCCATCATATGTTTTGGGGAAAAAATTGGGTTGGTTGTGCCTCTTGTTAGCGCCTGGGAGCGGCGCCACTATTGTCACCCACGAAATTCAGCTCCCTGTGGCGCTGCGCCACCTGCGATGACGTCATCACCGTGCGGAGCACCCTGCTCACACCCTGGCCGCAAACTTCACTTGCGCCCCCTGACCTATCGCCGGACGATATTTCCGATAGGATCAGGAGGCGTTTTTGCAGCGGCGATAACATTAGTAAAAGGGCAGGTGTCCGGCAGAGATTTTTTTTGGCTGACTGCCAGCACCTGCCCCTTTCCCCTTTTTTCCTTGTGGTGCTGGCCGCGATCGCTCAGCCCAGCACTCCTCTTGAGTGCCAGGCTGTTTCCACGGCACCTCGCTCCCCGGTGGTCTAGCAGGACCCAGGTGCGCAGAACGCTAGGCCCCTCCCCTTTAATCAGGGGAGGAGGCCTGCAGTAACGCGCTGCTACGTGCCGACCCGTGTGGTGCTGTTGCATGTAGCGTGCAATATTCAGTTGCAGTGCCCCAAGAAGGAGATGGAGAGCTTCCAATAGCGTTCCACCTCCTGCTTGGGGCACTACATCTGAATTTCAGGCGGAGGGGCGCTAATTTTTTCAGGGAGCTAAAATTAGTGCCCCAAAGGGGGCGACACCCAATTTGTTCCCCTTTATCTTTTCTACAATGAAAGCCCAAAACTGCACACACCACTCTAACTGTGGCCTTGCCAACATTTTGTACAAATTCACCATTATTTCTTTACTCTTTTCTGCTATTTATAAAACCCAGCATACTTTTGGCTTTTTCGACCTGCTCGCAAAGTTTCAGGGAATTATGTATTGGTGTTTCTCTGCATAGATTTCCCTGATCATTCACACCTTTCAGTATCTTTCAACTGAGTGTACACTCCCAATTCTTGTTTTTCTTCCCAAAATGTATTACCTCACATATCCACATTAGGTTGTATCTGCCATCTGCTTTCCCATTCTGCTAACTTGTTTATGTCTTCCTGAAGATTTTTATGGTGTCAGCAGTGGCTCAGTTGGTAGCACACTTGCCTCTGAGTCATGAAGGTTGCGGGTTCAAGTTCCACTCCAGGGCATATAAAGCTAGGCTGACACTCCAGTACAGTGCTGAGGGAGTGCTGTACTGTCGGAGATGTTGGCTTTCGGATGAGATGTTAAACCGAGGCCCCGTCTGCTCTCTCAGGTGGACGTAAGAGATCCCATGGCACTATTTCGAAGAAGAGCAGGGGAGTTATCCCCGGTGTCCTGGCCAATATTTATGTTTCAACCAACATAACAAAAACAGATTATCTGGTCATTATCACATTGCTGTTTGTGAGCTTGCTGTGCACAAATTGGCTGCTGTGTTTCCCACATTACAACAGTGACTCCACTTCAAAATAGTACTTCATTGGCTGTAAAGCGCTTTGAGACATCCGGTGGTCATGAAAGGCACTATATAAATGCAAGTCTTTCTTTTTCTCACTGATTGGCAAAACCTCTGCATTTGTGTCATCGACAAATTTTGAGCTTATGCTTCTTACGCCCAAGACCAAATCATCTATCTATACAGCTGACAATCTTATACTGGGGTGTACCACTTTCAACCTTTCTCCAATTCAAGTAACACCCATTTACCTTCTATCCACCAACCAACTTTCTATGCATTCTGCTACATTGCGTCTTATGCCATACACCTTAAAGTTTTCCACTGTGTTACTTGTCTAGCTGCACTGACTTTTGTTCTTTTGATAGCTTCTAATTGCCTCAGGGATGATATCCATCAGTTTTCACTTCTTTCCAGCTTTACAAATCTGTTTCGGCATTCTACTAATTACCCTTGTTTCTCCCTCTCTTTTGTCCAATTCTATTAAAGGACTCATTTATATTCCAGTGCCCAGTTGAGTGGAAAGGTCTACGCCCAAAACGTTAACCGATCTTTTATCTTTATACCTTCTGTCATACCTACTGTGTATTTCCAACATTGTCTGTCTTTATATTAGTGTTAATTTATGTTACACTAGGGGTAGCTTTGCTCTGTGGGCCTCTGACCACTAAGTTGGGTTGAAAATGCCAGAACGAATATTGCATAAAACTCTTGCAGCTGCCAGAAAGAGTTTCGCCCTATCAGCACGAACTGGATTTGAACCCAGAGGTGAAACAGTATGGTAACCTTCGCAGCCCTGTTACCTGAACTCATTTCTAATATTCTATAGGCTGTATGGGCTAGATTTTCAGTTGCTTGCGCCAGCAGTTAGCGCCTTAAGAGAAGTGATTTTCGGGCGCTATGCGTGTAGCGCCTGGGCGCAGCGCAGTTTGCGCCCCGCCCCAAATTAAGTTGCCCATTAGCGCCGGTGCAAAGTTTAGCGGCCGCCCGGATGCGCGCGCAGAAAATGACGTCACATCCTCGTGCAACGCCCTTTGGCCGCCCCGATTGCAAACTTCAGTCGGACCGCCCCATTGTGCGCCTGGCGTCCAGAGCGTTTGTAAAATGGAACGCAACACACCCTGGGGAGCGCAAATTAAAGGGCACTCGTACAAAAGGCACTCTGCATGTGTTGTGTGGAAGTAAGCTGTGTGTTGTTCTGAACGGTCTATTTATGTTTCCGGGCACCTATCATTATTCTTATTATTATTATTATTCCTCCTCCTCCTCCTCCTCCTCCTCCTCCTCCTCCTCCTCCTCCTCCTCCTCCTCCTCCTCCTCCTCCTCCTCCTCCTCCTCCTCCTCCTCCTCCTCCTCCTCCTCCTCCTCCTCCTCCTCCTCCTCCTCCTCCTCCTCCTCCTCCTCCTCCTCCCCTTTGGCCGCCCCGATTGCAAACTTCTGTCGGACCTCCCCATTGTGCGCCTGGCGTCCAGAGCGTTTGTAAAATGGAACGCAACACACCCTGGGGAGCGCAAATTAAAGGGCACTCGTACAAAAGGCACTCTGCATGTGTTGTGTGGAAGTAAGCTGTGTGTTGTTCTGAACGGTCTATTTATGTTTCCGGGCACCTATCATTATTCTTATTATTCCTCCTCCTCCTCCTCCTCCTCCTCCTCCTCCTCCTCCTCCTCCTCCTCCTCCTCCTCCTCCTCCTCCTCCTCCTCCCTCCTCCTCCTCCTCCTCCTCCTCCTCCTCCTCCTCCTCCTCCTCCTCCTCCTCCTCCTCCTCCTCTCCTCCTCCTCCTCCTCCTCCTCCTCCTCCTCCTCCTCCTCCTCCTCCTCCTCCTCCTCCCTCCTCCTCTCTCCTCCTCCTCCTCCTCCTCCTCCTCCTCCTCCTCCTCCTCCTCCTCCTCCTCCTCCTCCTCTCCTCCTCCTCCTCCTCCTCCTCCTCCTCCTCCTCCTCCTCCTCCTCCTCCTCCTCCTCCTCCTCCTCCTCCTCCTCCTCCTCCTCCTCCTCCTCCTCCTCCTCCTCCTCCTCCTCCTCCTCCTCCTCCTCCTCCTCCTCCTCCTCCTCCTCCTCCTCCTCCTCCTCCTCCACCTCCTCCTCCTCCTCCTCCTCCTCCCTCCTCCTCCTCCTCCTCCTCCTCCTCCTCCTCCTCCTCCTCCTCCTCCTCCTCCTCCTCCTCCTCCTCTCCTCCTCCACCTCTCTCCTCCTCCTCCTCCTCCTCCTCCTCCTCCTCCTCCTCCTCCTCCTCCTCCTCCTCCTCCTCCTCCTCCTCCTCCTCCTCCTCCTCCTCCTCCTCCTCCTCCTCCTCCTCCTCTCCTCCTCCTCCTCCTCCTCCTCCTCCTCCTCCTCCTCCTCCTCCTCCTCCTCCTCCTCCTCTCCTCCTCCTCCTCCTCCTCCTCCTCCTCCTCCTCCTCCTCCTCCTCCTCCTCCTCCTCCTCCTCCTCCTCCTCCTCCTCCTCCTCCTCCTCCTCCTCCTCCTCCTCCTCCTCCTCCTCCTCCTCCTCCTCCTCCTCCTCTCCTCTCCTCCTCCTCCTCCTCCTCCTCCTCCTCCTCCTCCTCCTCCTCCTCCTCCTCCTCCTCCTCCTCCTCCTCCTCCTCTCCTCCTCCTCCTCCTCCTCCTCCTCCTCCTCCTCCTCCTCCTCCTCCTCCTCCTCCTCCTCCTCCTCCTCCTCCTCCTCCTCTCCTCCTCCTCCTCCTCCTCCTCCTCCTCCTCCTCCTCCTCCCTCCTCCTCCTCCTCCTCCTCCTCCTCCTCCTCCTCCTCCTCCTCCTCCTCCTCCTCCTCCTCCTCCTCCTCCTCCTCCTCCTCCTCCTCCTCCTCCTCCTCCTCCTCCTCCTCCTCTCCTCCTCCTCCTCCTCCCGTTTCTCCCCAGACTTTGCATTGGAAAAAAATACATGCACCCTTCCCCTTTAAGAGCTCACTGGCACCAGAGTGTCTGCCGTGTGCTGCGCCCGAGCTCGGGTGTTGCGCTCTCCACCGCCGGCTTAGCGCCTAAAGATACTAGTGGAACGCCTCTTTTAGCGCTCCACCAACCTCTTAGGGCGAAGCCACTGAATTTCCGGCAACGGGGCGCTACTTTGGGGCGGGCGATAACTTCGGGCGGGCGCTAAGCTTAGCGCCCCAAAACTGTCTATACTGAAAATCTAGCCCTAGGTGTTTAAAATGCAGGTTAATGGAAAGGAATTGAGATTGAAATTAAACATTCTTCAGATGTACTTAGATGTTTCTGTAGGCACCTATGTGAATTTAATCAGATTGGAGTCTTGCATGTGGCCTCTTGAGTTCAGTGCAGTTTCAGGCTTTATGAGTAAATAGTGCAGAGGTTTACTAAGCCCCTGAAACTGGGCTGTAGGAAACTGGTGCAGGGATCCACACACACACAATGGGAGTAGGGGATGGGGCGGGGGTGAATGTTTTAATGGGAAGCGGGTTTCAGGGTCTGTGTCTAACCCCAAACACTACCCCCACCCCCCACCCGATGTAGGGTTTCCAACCCTCCCGCAGTGACCGGGAGCTTTCCGAAATAGAAGGTCTCTGAAATGGAGGGGTCTGAAATGGGGGCGGGGGGGGCGGCTCCTTGGTTTCCCCGCTTCCCCGCCCTCGGTTTCCACTCTTCACCTGCTCGTGGGGGTCTTCCTGGTTCTCCGAACGTGTTGCACAACAGCTGCTGGTGCGAAACCACGAGCAAAAATAGTCAACTATAGGGGACCCAACCTTGTATAAGGTAAATGCAATAACATTTGGAGAAGTCGTGCAATCCCATGTCACGTGATCAGATGCCATATGGTCAGAATGTCATGTGATCAAACCGCCAGGAATGCCTCCAACCAGAATTTGCAACCCTACGCCCGACGTCATCAATTTCAGGCCTGGGTTATTTTAACTCCCGGACTTGATTTGAATCCCACCAGCCAGCTCTCAGCCAAAATGGGTGTAAAATGGCAGCTGACCGGTTGCCAGCCGGTGAAAGTCGGGCCAACACTTAGGTAAGTTAGGGGAGTTGGGGTGAGGGTGGTGGCAGGTTCTCGCAGGTTGGAAGGGGGAGGATTCCAGCACAGCAGAGGTCCAGACTTTCCTTATGGGGCCCAGAGCCAGAGGAGCACTCCTGCTCCTCCAAGCCCCACAAAGGAAAATTTAACACTTGCCTTACAAGGCCTCGTCCTCATGGAGTACAGGTTTCACTGAGTGGGCCGGTCGCTCAGTCAGTGGTTAACATGCCGTTGGGGTCTTAATCACAACATAGGACCCCGATTTGCAAGTATTAATGAGGCTGATTCAGGCGAGCGCCTTGGACACTGAAAGAAAAGGGCTCAGTTCTGGCAGAAGCGGGCGGGAACAGAGCGGGTTAGTTTTTAGAGACAATTTTAACTGTGCGGTTGTCCTGTTCCTGTTGCACCCATGGGTTAAAATCTCACACACAAAACGGAACTCCAAACCTCAGATTTTAATTCTCCAGACAGATATTATCAAGCTTATTCAATTGTAATGTGGAATAAAAACATGCGCACCATGATAACTACTTTAATATATTAAAAGACACCCGCAAGATATTACATTTATTACATCTCTCATTTTCTTGGCAAACTTTTGATTAAAAATAGCAAATTTTCTTTACATCTTCATGGTTTCAACATAAATATTCAACCGGAGACATATAAGAATAAAATCCTCTGCCATTTCAATGTTATCCATTCCTTTCTAGGACTTGGCTGCAAACAAAATTTCCCAGATTGAATAAGCTTGGATAGTTCCTGCAAGTGCTCCCTTTACCAGTGGAACAATATCATTAAACTTTGGTTCGCTCTATATTAGTACAACGTCAGAGGATTTAAACCTGTGCTAGCAAACATAGAAAAGCTAGGCATACGGCTCCACGGCTTTGCATATGTGTATGACGATATATGTTTCCTGTCCAGGGGAGCAGGTTGTTAGAAAGTATTGTTTCTAACCTTCACAGCATTTTAACTGAAGTTGGGTTCTGGCTGAATTGCCAGTCTTTTTGTCAGTTTAACGGTGAAAAAGCATATGCTGGAATTTTTACAGGAAAGGCTTTCTGACAAGATTGTTATTGCGTCGCAAGTGGACCCAGTTACGTACTGTCATGGTGCCTGCCAGTAGGGGGAGATCTCCCACTGTCTAAAAACAACTGGAATAGCTGGCTTCCAACTTCAAATCCTCATCTTTCAACCACTTGTTCTTTATCAGGGATCATGATTTGCATGTTTTTCAATGAGCTACTATTACCCTGTGAATTAGCAATTGTACCCGACCAACAGCAGCATTAGAGATTTCTCCTTAAAGAAGTCTTTACTGCAAGCTTATAAAAAATAATGGTATTTGATGGAGGCACGAATGAAATATAGCTCATTTTTGAAAACTGCAATAATTTCCCTAAATTAGTTTGTCTTTTTGTAGTTTTGCTCCTAAAGAATTTCATTAATACTACTAAGGAGATTAAACTTAGAAAATGATGAAGTTTATTTTAAAAATGATCTTCAATTCACTTTGTTATGAGTAAATTATATACATGCCATATGATGAGCATATTTGCTGTACTGAAACAATGCTATGGTAAAATGGGATGGATTAAACACAGAAAAGTCAAACCACATAGGCTGAGATTCAGCAGCTTAGCACTCTTGTCTGATCCCTTCTAACTGTGGAGTTGTCAATATTCACAAAATGTAAATATCAAATCTTGAATACCATCACTAAGGTTATAGAAACAGGAGTAGGCCATTCAGCCCCTTCAGCCCGTACCACCACTCAATAAGATCATGGCTGATCTGTAACTCAACTCCATTTAGCCACCTTTGTTCCATATCCCTTGATACCCTTACCTATCAAAGCTCTATCAATCTCAGTCTTGAAAATGTAATTGACTCAGTATCCACTGCCTTTTAGGGGAGAGAATTTCAGATTTCCAATACCCTTTGTGTGAAAAAGTGCTTCCTGATTTCACTCCTAAATGGCCTACCTCTACTTTTAAGATTATGCCCTCTTTTCCCCAGAATGCAATCAGATGAGGGTTTATTGTAGGCCGGCAGAAGCTCACGGAGTTAATATAAGGTAAGTAAGGTGGCAGCCTCCAGCAGTCTCTTTAAGGGCCGCTTGTTTGGCTGTCAAGCCCCATAAAAAAATAACCGCAGGTCAGTCACAAACGAATTTTGGTTAGGGAGCCTCAAATAGGCATTAGGCCATCTTTGTACATTGTCAAAGGGCCTAATGCCTGGTTCAGGCATGGGCCCTGGACACCTATACATGAGTCTTAACCAATATGGCTCAATGCATTTCAGGCGCAAAATAAACGTGCACACGCTACCCATAATATTGAACATTTAGGAGCCTCTTTTATATCCCTATATATAAAAATGGGTGCGGCACGAATTTTTAGGCCACACTATCTGAAATATGTTGGAATGCAGATATGATAAACTTGTGTTACCTTCATAAATAGCTTCACAAAGGTGAGATCTTATTCAGCGGCACCTGCTAAGGATCCTGAAAGTATGCCATATAATCTTATTTGTTGTATTGAAACAAGGTATGGGGAGTCATATATGGGATGGATTAAAGGCAGTAATGTCAAACCACAACAGCAGAGATTCCGCAGTTTTGAACTATTGGGCTCTGTAACTCTCATTTTTTGGGCACTACGAGGCCTCCTAAAGTTCGAAAATGGCATGCACAATGTGCGTGCACACTCCCGACGGGAAGTGCGCTGGATGGCATGTTTGTAAAGGGGTTTGTGCGCACTCCTAATGACCACCAACAGCATGCAGAGCAGGCAGATCATGATGTCAATCAGTGTGCAATGTTGATTTGATGACAGCGCTGCCATTTTTGAGTTCCACGCTGTATCCTTAACTCTTAACTTCGCACAGCTGAACGCGATGTTAAACAGCATGAAGGACCTCCCACTAACGCTATTTAAAGGGGTCATGAACTACTTACAGGTTAGTTGCTGCATTATTTCTTCTGGCTGTTGGTGTAATTCTATGCGTTTTGATGATACCAGTAACTTCAACCACAACTCCCCATTCACCAACAGTCCCACACTCCTTACTTTTATCTGTCACTGACTATCACATCGCTCTCTTTCCGACAACACAAAAATAAAAGCCAACACAAAATACACATTCCAATCCAAATTTATAAATTAAATCCTGACATAAAGCATACAAAAATAAATTAATCACCCTTGTGCATTCTCTTAGTGTCTCTTCTGTGTGCCTTTGCCTGGCCCAGTGCTTCTACAAGGTGCTTCCCCAGTGGCTACAGTGTGGCTGGTGGAAGGCTGCTGATCTCCAGTTGAGAAGACTGCAGATGGCCTTTGGAGGGCACCCTTGAGCAGCTTTGGGCTTAGAAGGCCCGGCTTCAGACTGTGCCATCTCGGTCTGGGCTGCAGCAGTCTGGGCTGTCTGGCTGACACTGGGCACTGGAGGAGTGGCAGGGATGGGAGCACAAATGCTGCCATCCTGAGAGAGGACGGCAGATTCGTACTCCATGGAGCTACTGCCACTCTCCCAGGGTGGCGCCTCAGCAATCCTAGTAATCTGTTGGTGAATAGATTGCTGGAGTGCTGTGATGCCTTGGAAGCCCCTTTAAGACTGGTATCCAGAGCCATGATGCAGCAGTCTGAGCTTGCATGGCAGAAAGCTGTTATTGTATGATAGCAGCCTGAGCTTGCATGGCAGCACTCAGACTTTTGGTGGAAGATGCTTGTGCTGCAATGGAAGTTGAGACATCGGTCACCAGATGCTGCATCATGGTTGGTTCCACAGCTGTGCTGATGGAGGTGACCACCCAGTTCCATGTTGGAAAGGATGGGTTCCAAGCTCTGCGCAAAACCCTGTGCAAAGTTGGTGACGGGCTCCTCCACGCTCCTTGACATTGAGCGCAGGCTTTCCTGCAGGGTTCCAGTGCGCCAAGCATTTGGGTGTGTACACCCATCAGCCTTCTTATGTACGATAGCAAAATACTGCAGATGCTGGAAATCCGAAATAACAACAGAAAATGCTGGAAAAACTCAGCAGGCCAGGCAACATCCGTGGAGAGAAAATAGAGTCGACGTTTCAGGTCTAACCCTTTTTCAAAACTGGAAAGGAAATGAAATAGATCGAAAGGCAGGGCTGGGAGAGAACAAAAGAAGTGAGGAGACATTAAGAGGTATTCAAAGTGAGACGAGATGGTGATAGAACTGGTGGAGACAAAAGACGGCTCTAGATTAGGTGTGAAATGTTCTGGCAGAATGAGAGACAGCTGCCATGTGGGAGAGAAAAAAAAAGGGGGGGAGGGCCAAAACAAAGATGTGGATAAAATATAAGCAAAAATGTAATGGGGGCCGAGGTTATGATCTGAAATTGTTGAACTCGATGTTGTGTCCGGAAGGCTGTAAAGTGCCTAATCGGAAGATGAGGTGCTGTTCCTTGAGTTTACGTTGAGCTTCCATGGAACAATGCAAGAGCCCGAGTACAGTGAGGTCTGAGTGGGAATGGGGTGGTGAATTAAAGTGACAGGCAACCGGAAGCTCGGGGGTCCCCCTTACAGACTGAACGGAGGTGTTCCGCAAAGCGGTCACCCAATCTGCGTTTGGTCTCCCCAATGTAGAGGAGACCACATCGTGAGCAGCAAATACAGTATACTGGATTGCAAGAAGTACAAGTAAATCGCTGTTTCACCTGGGAGGGGTGTTTGGGGCCCTGGACAGTGGGAAGGGGGGAGGTATAAGGGCAGGTGCTGCATCTCCTGCGCTTGCACGGGAAGGTGCTGGGCAAAGGGGAAGGGGTGCTGGGCGTGATAGAGGAGTGGACTAGGGTGTCTCAGAGGGAGCAGTCCCTACGGAATGCTGAAAGGGGAGGGGAAGATGCGTTTGGTGGTGGGATCACTTTAGAGGTGGCGGAAATGGCGGAGGATGATCCGTTGAATGTGGAGGCTGGTGGGGTGAAAGGTGAGGACAAGGGGAACCCTATCGTGGTTCCGGGAGGGAGGGGCAGGGGTGAGGGCAGAAGTGCGGGAGATAGAATGGACACGGTTGAGGGCTGTGTCAACCACAGTAGAGGGGAATCCTCGGTTGTGGAAAAAGGAAGACATGTCGGAAGCACTGGTGTGGAAGGTAGCATCGTCGGAGCAGATGCGGCAGAGATGGAGAAACTGGGAGAATGGAATAGAGTCCTTACAGGAGGCGGGGTGGGAGGAAATGTAGTCCAGGTAGCTGTGGGAGTCAGTGGGCTTGTAGTGAATGTTGGTCAATAACCTATCCCCAGAGATGGAGACGGAGAAGTCGAGGAAGGGAAGGGAAAGGGAAGGGTGGAAATTGGAGGCAAAGTGAATGAAATTGTCGAGTTCAGGGCGAGAGCAGGAAACGGCACCGATACAGTCATCAATGTACCGGAAGAGGAGGTGAGGGAGGAGACCCGAGTAGGACTGGAACAAAGAGTGTTCAAAATATCCCACAAAAAGGCAGGCATAGCTAGGACCCATGCGGGTATCCATAGCAACACCTTTGATTTGGAGGAAATGAGTGGAGTCAAAGAAGAAGTTGTTCAACATGAGAACAAGTTCAGTCAGGCGGAGGAGGGTAGTGGTGGATGGGGACTGGTCGGGCCTCTGTTCAAGGAAGAAGCGGAGCGCCTTCAGGCCATCCTGGTGGGGGATGGAGGTGTAGAGGGATTGTACGTCCATGGTGAAAAGGAGGCGGTTGGGGCCAGGAAACTGGAAACTGTTAAAGTGGCTTATGTAGCCTGGTCCATCGAAATCCACATCTGAAACCTCTGCAGCAGAAATAGTGTGTGACCTGGCCCTCCGGCGAGCTGACACCTGCACTATCCTTTCCCCCGCCCTGGCTCCTGCGCGCTTGTGCCTGGTGTCACACCTCGTGTCATTTCCCTCTTATATCCTATCCTCTAAAATATGTGCATTGTCAATGTCTGAGCTGGTGGCTGCGACTGTGTTTCTTCATCTTCACTTTCTTCTTCCTCTACTGCCTGGGCAAGTTCCAGTTCATGAGTATCTAAAATGAAAAAGGGACAAGGGTTGGGTTGTGGTGAGGGGAGACTCTGATATGGGAGGGTCATTTTTACTTTCACCGCCAGTAATCCGATGGAACAGATCGCCGGTTCATTGTAGGACCGAACCAATTTTCATCCCATTAAAATCAAAGAGATGAAAATCAGGCAGGCTTTACAACGGGTAGCAGATCCGCTCAGCCAGATTACTGACCAGGCAGTGAAGATAAAAATTATCCCATGGTTACTGCAGGTTTATTAAGAAATCATTTCCAGTTAATTACCAGGAAATACTATGGCTGGTATATATTACATAGCCACAATGGATATGGCTATCCCAAGTAATAGATACCTGAGATTGATGACAGGGCAGTAATCTAATCAAAGGGTTCAGATGATATCATAAACCATCATCAGAACACAAAGTGAGATTACAGCCTTGTAATCACTCCCATGCATCTTTTATTTTTTTTAACATATACTGTGGAGTTGATCGGAGCTTTTGTTTTATTCTGGGTCTTTTTCTTTTGCTGACAGTCAGTGGGTGCCATGGCAGATTCTTGATGGTCAATGTGATCAATGTAATTGATGCTTGATGACATACTGAAGGAGCAATGATGTGACATAATTTTATCAAGTTTATCAAATGATAACAATAATGTCTGCAGCTATTAAGATAATGATGGATAAAAGGTTCTGCTTTCTTCCCCTGCCTCCCCATCAATTGTCAGTCACTTTATACACAACGGTCAAATCAAACCGGAAGGAATGATATAATGTATTATTATTAAATGAAATACACTTTATAATTGGTTCAACAGCGCTAAAGTGAGCTTGAAACTGAGCCTCAGCCAAACTTCAGTTTGACATTCCTAATTTACATTTTTATCACTGGGTGGTTGAAGAAGCAAAAATATATAGTGATGAAAGTTAACAGTCATTTTCATCTGCAAATCTAAACAAAGATTAACCTACAACTCTGGAGCAATGCTCAATCATAATCATTTAATATTGCCTGCCATTCAAACATCAGGTACCTTGACAACATTAATCAGCACAGAAGTTGTAATGATCAGTAACATGTCATTCTAGAATGGTACACTAGGTGGAGCTGTAGGTTTAGAAGTGGGCTACCCACAAGGCAGTACTCAAGATGGATGCCTGTACACTAGTCCACATGGCTGAATAAATGACTAGCTCAAGCTAGCTGTTCATAATGAAAACATCTATTTATTTATGAACATAACATGGTACCAGGATTGATAATATCTGCTGAATATTGTGAAACGCGACATGGAGAATTTGAAGCCACCGGAGGGTTTGAAACTCAGGGGGAATGTCGACTGCAATTGGTGGACTTTCAAACAACAATTTGAACTCTACATTGCTGCCATCGGGTTCGGTACGAAGCCAGACACAAGGAAAATAGCGTTGCTGCTCACGGTTGCAGGCCCGCAGGCGATAGAGGTATTTAATACGTTTGTATTTGATCAAGAGGAGGACAGAGAAAAGATGGACGATGTGCTAAAGAAGTTTGATACACATTGTTCTCCCAAAAAGAACGAGACCTATGAGAGGTACGTGTTCCGTTCACAGACACAGCAGCAAAATGAGACTTTTGATAGCTTTGTGACTGATCTGAAACTGAAAGCACAGACATGTAATTTCTCTGAACTGAAAACATCCATGATTCGTGATCAGATTGTGTTTGGTATTCATGATGAAATGGTCAGGGAACATTTGTTGAGAGAAACCGAACTAACATTGAAGGATGCTGTGAAAATATGCCATGCCAGTGAGCTAGCTCAACAGCACGCAAAGACTTTCAGTGAAATTAATAATGATGCGACTGTAATGAGTGACTGTGCTGCTGTCGGTGCTGTGTCCCACAAGGGGAAGAAACAGGGGCAGAACAGAAATGCAAAGCAATCGGAGGATGGAATTTTTAATTGTAAACGCTGTGATTACCAGCACCAGTCAAGACAATGCCCTACGTTTGGGAAAATGTGCACAAAATGTAATGGAAAGAATCATTTTGCCAAACAATGCTTTTCAAAAGTAAAAACAAAGAAAGGGCAACAAGTCAATGTGATTGGGGACACTGATTTAAGTGAGACATTTTTTGTAGGAATGGTGTCATCTGACAATATAGAAAATACAGAAAATGTGCAGCCCTCAGGAATGGACAATGCTGAACATAAAGTTAATGCAGTAAAAGAGGACAAATGGATGATGCCACTGCAGGTAAATGGAGCATTAGTTACATTGAAACTAGACACTGGGGCAAAAGCAAACTTAATCAGTATGAGTGACATTAAAAATATGAAAGAAAAGCCCAATATACAGAAAAAGTCAGCACTACTGAAGAACTATAATGGACAGAAAATAGATAGCTTAGGTGTATGCAGACTTAAAGTGACAGTCAAAGACAAAGTGCATCATCTCATGTTTTCTGTTGTGGCTGAAGGACTTGATTCACTATTAGGTGACAAAGCTTGTGAGGACTTAGAACTGGTCAAGAGAGTCTACCGTATAAACTGTGCCATAAGCAGACCAGATGACTCAGTGGATTCTGTAGTGAGTAATTTCCAGGATATGTTCAAAGGATTTGGAGTTCTGCCATTCACTTACAAGATCCAGCTAAAGGAGGATGCTCAGCCAGTGGTACATGCTCCATGGAGAGTTCCAGCACCCCTGCGTGACCGGCTCAAGAAAGAACTGGACAGAATGACCACACTAGGAGTCATCAGGAAAGTCGAAGAGCCAACAGACTGGGTTAACTCCATGGTATGTGTAAAGAAAAAGAACAATGATCTAAGAGTGTGCATGGATCCAAAGGACTTAAATGCAAACATAAAACGTGAACACTACCAGATTCCCAAGCGAGAAGAAATCACCAGTGAAATGTCAGGTGCCAGATACTTCACAAAGCTCGATGCCTCACAAGGATTTTGGCAACTAAAACTGGATGAAGAGAGCACCAAATACTGTACCTTCAACGCACCATTTGGCAGGTATTGTTTCCTCAGAATGCCTTTCGGGATAATATCTGCATCTGAAATCTTTCATAGAGCGATGGAACACATAATTGAAGGTCTGGAAGGAGTTCGGGTCTATGTTGATGACATCATCACCTGGGGCTCCACACTGAAAGAACACAATGAGAGACTGACTAAAGTGCTACAGAGCATACGCCGGAATGGACTGAAGCTCAACAAAGCCAAGTGTCAGTTTGGCGTCCAGGAAGTCACTGTCCTAGGAGATAATCTATCTGGTAAAGGAATAGAGCCAGATATGGAAAAAGTAAACGCCATACTCAAAATGCCCCGGCCCACTGACAAAAAAGGAGTGCTACACATCATGGGGATGATAAACTTCATTGGAAAGTTCATTCCTAACTTGTCAGCCAAGACAGCCTGTCTGCGAGACCTGCTACATAAAACAAATTTGCATGGACAGAACGACATGAACAAGAGTGGATGAATCTCAAAACAGTGCTGACAACCACACCTGTACTCACCTTCTTTGACCCAACAAAGAGAATCAAAGTGTCAATGGATGCATCAAAAGATGGCCCTAGGCGCAGTCTTGCTACAAGCAAAGGGTGAAGATTGGAAGCCTGTTGCCTATGCCTCCAGGTCTATGACTGATTCTAAGTGTAGATACGCCCAGATTGAAAAGGAATGTCTAGGCTTGGTAGTTGGACTAGAAAAGTTCCATGGCTACATATATGGACTTCCCACCTTCACAGTTGAGACAGACCACTGCCCACTGGTTGCCATCATTAAAAAAAACCTGAATGAGATGTCTCCAAGGATTCAACGACTCATGATGAAGCTGCAAAGATATGACTTTGAACTGATCTACACACCAGGCAAACACATAGTGTTAGCAAATGCACTATCCCGAGCACCCACAGTCATGTGGGCTCTACTGAAGAAGACGTGGATGTTCATGTGAGTATGGTCACTGTTGCGCTGCCCGTGTCAGACACAAAATCAAAGCAAATAGCAGAAGAAACAGTAAAAGATACAGTGTTACAAACAGTAATAGAGAACATTCATCATGGTTGGCCAAAAGGTTCCTGTCCAAAGTACTATCACATCAGGTCAGAGTTAAGTGTCGCAAGTGGACTATTACTAAAACAGAACAGAATAGTCATTCCACAGGCTCTACGTCGAGACATGCTCAAAAAGATTCATGAGGGACACCTCGGAATTGAAAAATGCAAAAGGAGAGCAAGAGACACTGTTTATTGGCCTGGCATAAATAAGGACATTGAGAACATGATAGGCATATGTGAGACATGTCAGAAACACCAAAACAAACAAGCAAAGGAACCAATGATAGTAGCTGACTTACCAACAGCACCATGGCAAAAGGTTGGTATGGACCTCTTTCATTTGAATGGTAAAGACTATCTAATAGTGATTGACTACTATTCTAACTATCCTGAGATGGCGCTGCTCTCAAGCACATCAGCAAGCAGTGTCATAATGCATGTTAAATCCATCTTCGCCAGGCATGGAATTCCCAGGATTGCCGTTAGCGACAATGGTCTGTGCTTCAACTATAAGGAGTGGCAACAGTTTGCAGCACATTATGACTTTCAACACATCACATCCAGTCCTCTGTATGCTCAGTCGAATGGTAAGGCAGAGAAAGGTGTTCAAGTTCTCAAACAGCTACTGAAGAAAACAACAGAAAGCAAGTCTGATCCTTATCTCGCCCTGCTGAGCTACCAAGCCTCCCCTTTAGACTCTGGTTCTTCACCTGCTGAACTCCTAATGGGTCACAAGTTGCACACCATGCTACCCTGCTGTGCAAAAGAAAAGCAGAGTAAGGAACTAAGACAGAGACTTCAACTGTTAAAGCTGAAACAGAAATTACACTATGACAAGTCATCCAAAACTCTGAAACCATTGACAAGGGATGATGTTGTCAGGATTGAGGATCCAAATGCATGGAACAGGAAAGCTACAGTTCTTGAGGAAGTAGGACCAAGGTCATACACTGTTAGAACTGAGGAAGGACAGATTCTCAGGAGGAACCGCCGTTCCCTCCTGAAAACACAAGAAACTATCCAAGAGCAAATCGATGACAATGCCGCAACTGAATCTTGTCACTCACCACCAGAACAATCTAACACAAACACACATACAGGCTCTCATGAAAACACATCAGACTTACCTGTGCTGAGAAGATCCACACGTGAAGTAAAAAAGTCTGATAAACTTAATCTTTGAGCACAAAGAAAACTATAATAAAAGAATGAAAAGCTTAGAGTTCATAAAGTAAAGCTTTGAAAATGTGTTGACTGTTGTGAAGATGTTTATGTCGTTATGATTGATTGATATTGATTTTGTTTAACCTCTAAGGAAGGGGGATGTAATGATCAGTAACATGTCATTCTAGAATGGTACACTAGGTGGAGCTGTATGTTTAGTAGTGGGCTACCCACAAGGCAGTAGTCCAGATGGATGCCTGTACACTAGTCCACATGGCTGAATAAATGACTAGCTCAAGCTAGCTGTTCATAATGAAAACGCCTATTTATTTATGAACATAACAGAAGTGACAAAATGCAAAGCCAAAAGTAGCAGAAGGAAACTACCACAATGAATATTACCCAAGTGTTTAATCAAAAATTTGATCATCACGTCACAGATTTCCAAACCCAAAACTGACTATTGTTCAGAAACTGAACAAGAAATCCTTCAATAAGGACCATGGGAAAGATATTCCAGCACAAACACACTCTTCAAGCAACCCAAACCCAGTAGATTTCACAGGATCATAAGGCTGGATTTTGCCGGGGGTCAGCGGGTACGATCAGTGGTGAGTCGAGTGTGAAAGTGTTTTTTTCCCCAGCGGGTCGGGACCCCACTGTCAACCCACCGCCACGCACCTTTACCAAATGTCGGGTCTGTCGGTGCTGAACAAACCCGACACGCAGCAGCAGGGGAGGTAATTAAAATCATTAGTGGCTTGTTTACAGCCACTTATCAATGGTTTTTTCCCAGCTTTTTGGATTTGACAGGTCGCCCACCAGTTTCCCGCTATGCCTAGACCTCATCTGTGAAGCTGAAGCGGGAGGTCAGTGACCTTTGAATCAGCTGATGAGTTGACAACTTCAAATGTCAAGTAAAAGCTCCCAGCTGATTGAGAAATGCTTCCTTAACCACTAGCTTATCTAAACTGCATTTCCATTACAGTTTCATGATGCTGTAAGTCTTTACACAAGTCTGCATCCAGTCTGACCTCATTACCTCTCCTACCATTGACAGATCACTTCTGTCATCTCTACTTCACCTGCCATCTATTCCATCAGCATGGGTGCCCTTGAAACTCTCTCACCGTGGTCCTCAGAATTCCACCACAATGAGCCCCAACACCAGCAGCACCAGGCACATCAGCAGTACCAACAACAACACCAACCTTCTCCGCAATCAACTGATGTTGTACAGGACATCAGCACCCAACCACATTGCTGCCTGGGAGGCCAGGCATGGCCTCACCATGGTCCGATTTACTTCACTTGACGCTGTACACCCTGACTGCCACATTAAGCGCCAGGTTGTCACCACCCCACACCAACACTTTAAAGCATCCCTGCAATGCCCAAGCCATTCCTTTCACACTCATGACCATTGCGGGGGGTACCGTTATGTCTCACCATTCACTGCAACTCACTAAGCCACTTCCAAGGGTGCACACAAATCTGTCCAAGAATGCAGTGTTGAAAATAAAGGTTCAATGTTTGACACCACATTAACAGAAACTTTACATAAACATTGCATAAAACACCCAAATGCCTAACGTTGTGCATTGTTAGTTGGCATGATTGCACCAGGATGAGGGTGAGCATGAGGGGTGGCTAGTGAGATGGGGATGTGATAATGTAGATAGAGAGAGATAGGTGGAGGTGCAAGGTAAGTTGGTGTGAGAAAGATGTGCAGGAGTAGGGTGGGGAAGGCAGAGTGATGGGGATGTGTTGAGAGGCGTAGCAGGATGAGGTTGAGTGTGGCTTTGTATTAACGTTTCGTGATCTACTGAGATCATTGAAACATTTGAGGCACCGCACACAGGTCCTCCTGACCACATCCCTGCTTGTGTCCTCCTTTGCAGTGTGCAACCAGGCTGTTTTGGTCTCCTAGGGAGGTCTTTTCCGCCTATGGGAAAGGAAGAGGACCTCCCTGTGTGCTGTGACTCCCTCCATAAACATCTCCCATCACGAGGAATAGTGGTTTACCAGAACACTAAATGAAGGCAGCAGCAAGTGCGCATAGCTCCTTTAATCACAAGGTTTCTGTTAGCAAATCACTGCTCACAAGCTCTTTATTTCATTTAGAAACCTACACATACTTGCGTGGTTTTTGATGAAATTACTATGAAGGAACATTAGGTTAATGTGTTACTATCTTCGTAAAAACTACAGAGCAAAGTCAGTTGTTTACGAGCACACCACACAATGATGTACAGGAAACTCTTTTTTATCCGGCACCGACAGGACCGGCGTGGTGCCGGTTTATCAAAAAGTCCGGATTACAGAGAGGTATAGTAAAAGGTACGAGAGCCCGGTACACAGCAGCAGACCCAGACTTCCCTGTTGTTTAGTAACAGGTGCAGGAACCCCGGCCACAAGATCCAGGCGTCCCTGTTGCTAGCAACAGGTGCAGGAACACCAGTTACACAGCCACAGATCCAGGAACGGCCACTAATATGAAGTAAAACTTACCTGAACCTACTCCTGAATTTTGCCGGTTAACAGAGATTTTCGGTTATTTAGGTGCCGGTAAATCGAGAGTTTCCTGTAAATCACACAGAAAGGTATTCACAGGCACTTTTCTATTGTCACTTGTTTAATTTGTATCGGGGAGATCGGTGTGCCACCGCCGCACTTTTACACTGCTGCATCTGGCTTCATTATCATAGCTCCAGTTGCAGTATTGTAGATCCAGTTGTTCGTGGGTCTATCATTCTGGAATAATTCTGGAACCGAGATAAGGGAGCCAAATGTAGCAGAGTAAACAGCAGGAACTGCACGCAGATGCAGGTCTTCCACAATCTGAATTAAACCAGCACTGATGTAAAAGTGCCTATTGTCACTTGTGTGTGATGAAAATTATACACAAATCTGCTTTTACTTCCTCCTCCACAAAGCAAGTTTGCTGGGCCCTTTATCATTAAGATGGATCCCTTTTCTGAAGGAAAGAGAAACTAGCTGATAGGAAGCAGGCAAGTTTCTCTTAGGCCGCGATTTTATAAACCTCGGCGGGTCCGTAGCAAGCGGCATCGGTGACTGGTCCCGGCCCCGCTGTTGGCTCCATCCCGGCCTCTGAAATGAATTTACCGTGAAATGGCTTGTTAAGCCCGCCCAGCGCGTTTCCCGGCCAATCAGAGGAAGTGAGTCTGGTGATGTCATTTGATGACGCGACATCAGCCGGTTTCATTAAAAGGACCATGGCTAACTTTCTTTTGACATTTGTGCTGTCAGTGTTCTACAGCATTGACGTGCTGCAAACACTGACGGGCACTGCACAGAGGCAGAGGGATGCACCCAGGCTCTCCCATGACTCCCTCCATATGCTTATAGAGGGAGTCACGGCACACAGGGAGGTTCTCTTCCATTCCCATGGGCGGAAAAGACCTCCCCAGGAGATGAACACAGTCTGGTTGCCCATTGCAGAGGGGGGCACAAGCAGGGATGTGGTCAGGAGGACCTGGGTGCAGTGCCGCAAACGTTTCAATGATCTCACTAGATCACAAAACGTTAATACAAAGCCACACTCAACCTCATCCTGCTGTGCCTCTCATCACATCCCCATCACTCTGCCTTTCCCACCCTCCTCCTGCACATCCTTACTCACACCAACTTAACTTGCACCTCCACCTATCTCTATCTATCTACATTATCACATCCCCATCTCACTAGCCACCCCTCACACTCACCCTCATCCTAGTGCAATCATACCAACTAACAACACACAAGGATAGGCACTTGGGTGTTTTATGCTATGTTCATGTAAAGTTTCTGTTAATGTGGTATAAAACATTGAAACCTTTATTTTCAACACTTTGCGTTCTTGGACAGATTTGTATGCACCTTTGGAAGTGGCTTAGTGAGTTGCAGTGAATGGTGAGACATAACAGTATCCCCGCAATGGTGGTGAGCGTGAAAGGAATGGTTTTGACATTGTAGGGATGCTTTATGGTGTTGGTGTGGGGTGGTGCCAACCTGGCGCATCATGTGGCAGCCAGGGTGTACAGCGTAAAGTTAAGTAAATCTGGCCATGCTGAGGCCATGCCTGACCTCCCGGGCAACAATGTGGTCAGGTGCTGATGCACTGTGTCCTGTGCAGCATCAGTTGATTGCAGAGAAGGTTGGTGTTTTTGTTGATGCTGCTGGTGTGCCTGGTGCTGCTGGTGTTGGGGTTGATCGTGGTGGGATTATGAGGACCAACGGGAGAGAGTTTCAAGGCCATCCATGCTGATGGAATAGATGGCAGGTGAAGTAGAGATGACAGAAGCGACCTGTCAATGGTAGGAGAGGTAATGAGGTCAGACTGGATGGAAACTTGTGTAAAGACTTGCGGCTTGGTGAAGCTGCAGTGAAAATGCAGTTTAGAGAAGCTAATGGTTAAGGGAACATATCTCAATCAGCTGGGAGCTTTGACTTGACATTTGAAGTTGTCAACTCATCAGCTGATTCAATGGCTAATGACATCCCGCCTCAGCTTCACAGATGAGGTCTAGGCACAGTGGGAAACCGGTGGGCAATCTGTCAAATCTAAAAGCTGGGAAAAAAACATTCATAAGTGGCTGTAAACAAGCCACTAATGATTTTAATTGCCTCTCCGCCGCCACGTGACGGGTCTGCTCAGCGTTGACAGACCTGACATTTGGTAAAGGTGCGTGGCAGTGGGTTGACAGTGGGGTCCCAACCCGCTGGGGAAAAAAGCACTTTCCCACTCGACCCACCACCGATCGTGCCCGCTGACCCCCCCGGGAAATCCAGCTGCTCCATTCAAACTTCAGCCAATTTGATTTAGCAGGAACATTTATTTCCAGTGACAAATATAGTTAAGCCGGGTAAGTATGCTCATTAGTGCAGAAGCACAGTATTAATGGTGTTTGTGTACAAGCTTTCTGACTCTGAACTCTCCATTTAGTTAAAAGGGTCGATTGTCTACAAAAAAATTATACCTTGTAAATAGGAATCTTTTCATTAATAATCTACTTGTTTTGATCTTTGCTCCAAAAATTTATTATTACAAAGGCCTGAATTATTGTTAAATAAATATAAAAGTACTTACAATTATTAATTGAAATGGATGGTGTCCTAGCATTATTGTAACAAAAAACAGATTGGATACAGCAGGCAAACCAAATGGTAAGTTGTTCAACATATTTTAAAATGTGCCAAATGATAGCCAACTAATATTACAACAGACTGTCATATATTGCATGCTAATAATATTATGTCATGGGGGAGAAATTCAACTTACGAATTATCAGGACAGGCTGCATTGACTAGGCTTGTATTCCCTTGAGTATAGAAGATTACTGGGTGATCTAATTGAGGTGATTAAGATTAAAGGATTTGATAGGGTAGATAGAGAGAAATTATTTCCTCTGGTGGGGGAGACCAGAACAAGGGGGCATAACCTTCAAATTAGAGATAGGACGTTCAGAGGTGATTTCAGGAAGCACTTCTTCACACAAAGGGTAGTGGAAATCTGGAACTCTATGGCTCAAAAAGCTCTTGAGGCTGGGTCAATTGAAAAATTCAAAACTGAGATCGATATTTTTGTTAGGTAAGACTATTAAGGGATATGGAGCAAAGGCAGGTAAGTGGAGTTGGGATACAGGTCAGCCATGATCTAATTGAATGGTGGAACAGACTCAAAGGGCTAAATGACCTACTTCTATTCCTATGTTCCTACATCCGGTGAAATTACAGCAGTGGAGTGGGAGCAGCTCTGAGGAAATTCCAGGCTACTATATATACTTGTTATAGAACATTTACTTCATTATTACTATGAAAGGACATTGTTCCCTTTAATGCACTTCAATCATCTCTAAAGATCAACTTGGGAAAAAATCATTTCCCTATCATTTCCTTTTAAGGTTCTTAAAGAGGGATATTTTTAAGAACGGTTTTGGATGTTAACATGAAAAATTCTGGAATAAAGTAATTGAGAATGAACTTTGTAAAGATATGTTGGTTTTAATAACTAACATCTATCTGTGGCCCTAAAAAAGTACCATCTTTTAAGCCTGGAATAGATTGTATCCCCACGTTACAACATTGTTGTTTTTGGAAAGGGCTTCAGGATAAATCACTAAGCTCTCAGTTGGTGTTTTTCTCCCCCCACCAGCCCCCACTCCCACCTTTAACAACATTGATCTGAAAGTAAATAGCATAAACCCTGTGATGGCATACATTACCAGATAATATCCCAAAAGAGGATTAGAGGTTTTAAAACTTCTGAGCTTTGGGGGCAATATTACAGTCAAAACTGTCAATACTGAAAACTAATAACCTGACAACTAATCCACCTTTTTTTTTTCTTTTACAAAATTGTGCACAATAAAAACCAAAATGGGCAGGTGAACACAATAACGAGTACATAATGCCACTTGATGCTGTCAGCCTCAAGATACGAAGAGATTTGTCATACAGGAAATGTGCGCTCAAACAGACATGGCAGATTAGGGCAAGATGCACCTTAGAAAACAGAACAAGCTACCGAACATCCCCAGGGTAGCGGTCATTTCTGAATCAGGAAACTCCTCGTCTGACAGTGCTCTTAAATGTGATTTCAGGGAACCTGAGTAGCCACTAGCCTGTAGGTTGTGTCATTCCCAGGTTAAAGTTACAGAAGCAGCCACTTGAACTGCAGTTAAATGTACCTCCTTACAGAATACATTCACAGCGGCTAACCTTCCCAGGTGCAAATGTCAGTTCTCACAAATGGCAACAGTCACCTATGCCAGATCCTGCCCAGGGCTAGGTCGCTTCCACTTTTAAGAGAATAGTTTGGTCTCTTTCGCTCTGTCTTTTCTTACCATATTTCAAAGATTTCTTCCGTAAGTGTCTCTGCACACAGGTGAATTCTATCCCCGACATAACTGCGTGTTGCTAAGCTCATCCCAGCTTCAATAACGCGATCAGTCTAAAGTAGCTTCCAGAGATTCAATGTTGCTGAAAAAAATGTCAAGTGGATGGCAAACACCTGTGCTATTCACAATATTCACAATTTAAGGCACTCTGCAATTCTAACAGTCTGAATTGGTGCATGAAGCCTCTGAGAACTGAATCTCATTTGCATCTCTTGAAACATTTTTCAAAATAGGATCAATTCAATAAACAATACTTAGTGAAACCAGACAATATTGCAGGTTATTGCTTACAATTAATATGTTTCAGAACTGGCTAACATCCACACTGCCACCAGCTTCTTGTATTAAAAAATGCTTAGAACGATTTCTGAAGTGGCAATTTGTCTGTGCGATTAACATTTAGACACAGGTTATGGGGGCTAACACAAGACCTAAAATACTTCATCAAGCTCATCTATTATGAGTGCTGACATAAAGCAAAATAAGCATAAAAATAAGGTAAAGGTAACAAGGCCTGGAAATTACTGTAATAGTCTTTATTTAAGTGTGTTTCAACTTATGCTGGTATCTGTAATCCTCTCCCAATTGCTAACCACTCAAAACTCTAAGGCCTAGAAATTGGATCGGGCCTGAATCGAGGCGCGATCCCAGTACAACTCACTCTGAGGCTAGTAGCGGGACTGTTGAGTCTGAGTGTCCCAGATATGCTTATTCTAAATCACTGGACACAGACAACAAGAATAACTTAAACAGGTCTTTACTAATCGAAGGTCAGGGCTGAACTGCTTAGCAAATTACTACACAGAGTTTATATACCGGTGTGGTCACCACCGGTACTACAATATACAGTAGCCAAGAGAAAGTAGTCCATCTCTTAAGGTAGTCTCTTAAGGTGGTACAGGTTACATACACCACAATTCCTCCCTTTTCAGCTTAACAGTGTACATCCCAATTTAAACATAACATGGATAACACATATACAACTTCATGCAAAACTGTTCAAAGATTCAGTCTCTGAGGAGGCCTCCTGATCCGAGTTGGATAACGCCTTTCAGGGGTCTCTGATTCTCGTTGCTGGGGTGACTCATCTAGTTGATCTCTTATGGGTTGGACATCATCAGATACATTGGCGTCTGAGGTAGATGCTTCAGGTTCACTAACTTCTTCCACTGGTGTCTCTGTCGTAGTCATGGGTTCGACCCTTGTTCTCGATTCTACAAGTTGGTCAGCATGACGTCGTATTACGTTTTCACCAATATCTACCATGTACATCAGGGGTCCTTGTCTGACACGAATTGTTCCAGATTGCCATTTCTCATTCTTATAGTCCCGGGCTAACACTGGTTGTCCTATTTCGAAACTCCGAGTGGTCTTGTTATTTATATGCTGGAACTGTTTGTTTTCGACTTCCCTCCGCACATTTGGTTTTAACAAGTCCAACCTGGACCGCAACCTCCTGTTATAGAACATCATGGCAGGGCTTTGATTTGTCACTGCATGAGTGGCGTTTCGATATGCCATTAGGAAATTGTCCACCTTGTGTTGTAGTGGAATCTGGTCTTCGCTCATGGCCTTTATCGCCTTTTTGAACGTTTGTACAAATCTCTCGGCCAACCCATTTGTAGCCGGATGATATGGGGCAGAGGCATAATGTTTCACCCCATTCTTCTTCATGAATTTCTGGAATTCTTCTGACACGAACTGCGGTCCGTTGTCTGAACATATTTGTTCTGGCAATCCATTTCTTGCGAATATCGTTCTTAGAACTGCGATCGTCTTTTCCGAGGTAGTGGTCGCCATCTTAATCACTTCTGGCCATTTAGAATGTGCGTCTACCGCAATTAAAAACATGGAGTCCATGAATGGACCTGCGAAGTCAATATGTACACGTTGCCATGGGGTTGAAGGCCATTCCCATGGATGCAGCGGTGCAACTGGAGGTGCATTTTGAACTTTTTGGCACCCTGAGCAGCTTTTAGTCAGATCCTCTATTTGTTGGTCGATACCTGGCCACCACACATAAGCCCTAGCAAGGCTTTTCATCTTGACTCCCCCCAGATGACCTTCATGCAGTTCCTTTAGAACTCTCTCCCTTAATTTAGGAGGAATAATCACCCTTGTTCCATACATCAATTTTCCTTGACAGACGGACAGCTGTTCTCGTCTGGCTGAGAATGCCGGTAACAGTGGTTCACCATGAGCTGGCCATCCCTTCACTGTCAATTCGTAGGCCCGAGACAGTGTCAGGTCATTCCTGGTTTCTCTCTCAATACTTGCATTGGTGACTGGTAAACATTCGATGATGGTCGAGTGAAATAACTCAACAGGGTCAACTGTCGGTGCCTCTTCCGCTGTAGGTAGTGGCAGGCGTGACAGCCCATCAGCATTACTATGTTGCTTTGTACCTTTGAATTCGATCTGATATTGATGTGCCCCTAGGAAAAGGGACCATCTCTGGAGCCTCTGCGCTGTCATCACCGAAACACCCTTCTTAGGGTTAAAAATGGAAACCAACGGCTGGTGGTCTGTCAGCAGCGTAAACTTTTGCCCTTGCAGGTAATGATTAAATTTTTTTACTCCCCACACAAGGCTGAGAGCCTCCCTATCTATCTGAGCATAGTTGCGCTCAGCGGAGGTCAATGATCTGGATGCGAACGCGACTGGTCTTTCCAAGCCATTTGGCAACTTATGTGAGAGCACCGCCCCAATACCATATGGAGAAGCATCACAAGCTAAACGAATAGGCAGCGTTGGGTTAAAGTGAGCCAACACTTCCTTAGAGGTGATCAATGCCTTGCTTTTGTGAAGGGCCCGCTTACAGTCCTCGCTCCACGTCCATGGCACTCCCTTCTGCAAAAGAGCGTTCAGCGGGTGTAGCACCGTGGATGAATTTGGCAGAAACTTATGGTAATAGTTAATCAACCCTAGGAACGACCTCAACTGGGATACATTTTCCGGAGCGGGAGCCTTCACAACAGCTTCGATCTTGTCAGGTGACTTGTGAAGCCCCTCCTGGTCAATGACGTGACCACAGTACGAGATTTGCTTCTGAAAGAACTCACATTTCTGGCGATTAACTCGAAGTCCATATTCTTTCAATCTGGTGAGCACCTGTTCCAAATTTGTAAGGTCATAGAGTCATAGAGTTATACAGCACAGAAAGAGGCCCTTCGGCCCATTGTGTCTGCGCCGACCATCAATCCCTGTCCAGTCTAATCCCATTTTCCAGCATTTGGTCCATAGCCTTGTATGCTATGGCATTTCAAGTGCTCATCCAAATGCTTCTTGAATGTTATGAGGGTTCCTGCCTCTACCACCCTTTCAGGCAGTGAGTTCCAGATTCCAACCACCCTCTGGGTGAAAAAGTTCCTCCTCAAATCCCCTCCAAACCTCCTGCCCCTTACCTTGAATCTATGCCCCCTTGTTATTGACCCCCCTACTAAGGGGAAAAGTTCCTCTTTATCTACCCTATCTATGCCCCTCATCATTTTGTACACCTCAATCAGGTCCCCCCTCAGCCTTCTTTGCTCCAAGGAAAACAACCCCAGCCTGTTTAGTCTTTCTTCATAGCTGAAGCGCTCCATCCCAGGTAACATCCTGGTGAATCTTCTCTGCACCCTCTCCAAAGCAATCACATCCTTCCTATAGTGAGGCGACCAGAACTGCACACAGTACTCCAGCTGTGGCCTCACCAGCGTTTTGTACAGCTCCATCATAACCTCCCTGCTCTTATATTCTATGCCTCGGCTAATGAAGGCAAGTATTCCATATGCCTTTTTAACCACCTTATCTACCTGTTCCGCTGCCTTCAGGGATCTATGTACATGTACACCAAGGTCCCTCTGACCCTCTGTACTTCCTAGGGTCCTACCACTCATTGTGTATTCCCTTGCCTTATTTGTCCGTCCAAAATGCATCACCTCGCACTTTTCAGGGTTAAATTCCATTTGCCACTTTTCCGCCCATCTGACCAACCCGTTTATATCGTCCTGTAGCCTGAGGCTTTTCTCCTCGCAATTTACCACCCCACCAATTTTCGTGTCATCTGCGAACTTACTGATCATACCTTTTACATTCTCATCCAAATCATTTATGTAGATCACAAACAGCAAGGGTCCCAGCACCGATCCCTGAGGTACCCCACTGGACACAGGCTTCCAGTCACAAAAGCAACCTCGACCATCACCCTCTGCCTCCTGCCACTCAGCCAGTTTAGGATCCAACGTGCCAAGGCACCCTGGATCCCATGGGCTCTTACCTTCTTGACCAGTCTCCTATGCGGGACTTTGTCAAAAGCTTTACTGAAATCCATGTAAACCACATCCACAGCATTTCCCTCATCCACACACCTAGTCACCCCCTCGAAAAATTCAATCAGATTGGTCAGACATGATTTACCCTTGACAAAGCTATGCTGACTATCCCCGATTAATCCTTGCCTCTCCAAGTGGAGACTAATTTTGTCCCTCAGAATTTTTTCCAATAATTTCCCTACCACAGATGTTAGGCTCACTGGCCTGTAATTCCCTGGTTTATCCCTGCTACCCTTCTTGAATAATGGTACTACGTTAGCTGTTCTCCAGTCTTCTGGTACATCCCGTGGCCAGAGAGGTTCTGAAAATTTGTGTCAGAGCCCCTGCAATCTCCTCCTTTGCCTCACACAACAGCCTGAGATACATCTCGTCCGGGCCTGGGGATTTATCCACTTTTTGGCCTGCTAAAACCGCTAGTACCTCCTCCCTCTCGATGCTAATATGTTCAAGTATGTCACAGTCCCCTTGCCCGATTTCTATGTCTACATCGTCTTTCTCCATAGTGAACATAGATGCAAAAAATTCATTTAAAACCCCGCCTACCTCATCTGGCTCTACACACAGATTGCGACTTTGGTCCCTAATGGGCCCTACCCTTTCCCTGGTTATCCTCTTGCCCTTAATATACTTATAAAACATCTTAGGATTTTCCTTTATTTTGCTCGCCGGTGTTATTTCATGGCCCCTCCTCGCCCTCCTAATTTCTTTTTTAAGTATGCCCCTGCACTTTTTATACTCCTCTAGGGCTTCCTCCATCTTTAGTCTTTTGTAACTGCCAAAAGCCCCCCTTTTTTTCCTAATGCATTTTTGTATATCCCTTGTCATCCAAGGTTCCCTTTGCTTGTTGGTCCCACCCTTGACCTTTACAGGAACATGTTGGCGTTGTACTCTCTCTATTTCCCTTCTGAAAGTCTCCCACTGCTTTGATGTGGATTTTCCTATAAGTAGCTGCTCCCAGTCCACTTTGGCCAGATCCTGCCTTATCATATGAGGTGTTCCTCATCATCATCTCCTGTAATCAGAATGTCGTCCAGGTAGCATTGTGTGCCTGGAATTCCCTGTAATACCTGCTCCGTGGCCCTTTGCCAAATCGCTGGAGCCGATGCCACTCCAAAAACCAGTCTATTATACCGATATAAGCCCTTATGCGTGTTGATCATGAGATACTGGCGTGACGCTTCATCAACTTCCATCTGTAAGTATTCCTGCGCCAGGTCTATCTTGGTGAAGTGTTTCCCGCCAGACAACGAAGCGAAGATATCCTCAATCCGTGGAAGCGGATATTGCACCGTGTGAAGCATCGGATTAACAGTGATCTTGAAATCGCCACAGATGCGAACCTTCCCCGGTTCCCCCGGCTTGTTACTCGATGAACGCTTCATGACGGGAACAATGGGCGTAGCCCATTCACTCCAGTCCACCTTTGACAGTACTCCGGAACGTTCTAGTCCCTCCAGCTCAGCTTCCACAGCAGGTCGTATCGCATAAGGTACCGGTCTAGCTTTGAAAAATTTCGGGTTTGCATGTTCTTCAACCTTGATGTTTGCCGTAATTCCTTTCAGTGTTCCCAGTCCCTGCTGGAACACCTCTTTAGCATCGTCCAATATTCTGGACAGTCGTTTAGGTTTGACATCGTCCTTTCTACCGGAATCTACAGTTAGTGCTTTTAAGGAATGCCAGTCCATATTTATTCTCCTGATCCATTCCCATCCCAGTAGTGGTGGACCTCCCTCAGGTAACACATATAAGTCCATTCCTCAGCTTTCTTTACCCTTGTGGACCACCTTTACCTTTATCTTTCCAATGGGGTATACTCTTTGCCCCGTGTATGTTTTCAATACAATCTCCGTATCCCTTAGGGGAATGTGTGGAAATAACCTTTTGTAATCTTGCTTATTCATGACCGTCAATGCCGATCCAGTGTCCAATTCCATCTTCACTTGGACTCCTGCTATCTGAAGTGTGACCCAGATAGTTTGGTGGTCTGCTGTGTTACCCACATTATGTATTCTTAGACAACCGAGTTCCTTACTGCTGGAGTCTGAATCCGTCTTCTGTTCATCCGAACTGTTCTCTGTCACCTTGTGTACCTTTTTGCACTTTCCCTGCGGTGACTTTTTGTTGCTGGTCTTCTTTCCTGACCGGCATACTTTAGCTATGTGACCTAGCCTGCCACATTTTCTGCATTCCTGATTTTTGAACCAGCACTGGTTCTGATCGTGCGTTGTCCTTCCGCAATGATAACACTTTACTGCACCCAATGCCATTCGATTGGTGCTGAGTTCCGATGACCGTAGCTGCATTTCCGTGGTGTCTCTTGCTGCGGCCTCGTGCGATGCTGCAATGGTGACAGCTTTATCAAGCGTAAGGTCCTTTTCCTCTAGCAGTCGCTTTTGAGTTCCTTCTTTTAGTAATCCACACACGAATTTATCTCTCAGAGCATCTGCTAGTCCTGTACCAAACTGACAGTACTTTGATAGCTTGCGCAGTTCAATTAAGAATTCAGCGTTGCTTTCCTCTTTCAGCTGCGTTCTTCTGTAAAATTTAAATCGTTCCGCTATCAGCAGCGGCGTGGGGTTTAAATGTTCTTGCAGGATAGTAACAATATTCGCGAAAGTCTGATCCGTCGGTTTATCTGGTGTTACAAGGTGCCTCAATAACCCGTACGTCTTCGCACCCATTGAGTTTAATAAGGTTATTGCTTTCTTATCATCTGGTACCTCATTTGCTGTACAATAAACTCCAATGCGTTCTACATACGTGGCCCAATCTTCAACATCGTTATCAAAAGCAGTGATGTTACCGTGTTTAGGCATCCTTGAGAGTTTCTTTAAATATTTTATTTTCCCAAAATGGCGGTTTCCCGCGCTTGTCTTCTTCCCCCGCCTACTAAAATGGCGGCTTCCCGCGCTTGGCGGCTTTTCCCGCGCTTGTCTTCTTCCCCCACCGACTACAATTGCGGCTTCCCGCGCTTGTCTTCTTCCCCCGCTGGCTACAATGGCGATGACCGCACTGTTGCCGTTCTCGCCTCCCAGCGGTTCTTAATTTCCCCGATGCTGCTTTTGCTCCCCCGCGGTTCTCGTGGGCATTAATGCTTCCCTCGTTGCTGCGCCTCTCAGCCCCGATTGCAGCCCGGCCCTTTACACCGGCTGCGGTCGAGTTCTCCGCGGTTCTCGTGGCATTAACGCTGCCCTTGTCGCTGCGCCTCTCGGCCCCGATTGCAGCCCGGCCCTTTTCACCGGCTGCGATCGAGTTCTCCGCCCTTTTTTTCCTCCGGTTTCCCTCCCCTTCTCCACTGACAACGCGGCCGACTTTCTGCCTGTGTCGCTAGATCGGCTTACCCACCACCGTGGTAGAAGGATGATCACTGCCTGTCGCTGATGGAGGACTTCGTGGTCAGTAATTTCAACCCGGGTTCTCGATGCCTCCCATGCGATGCGGTGCTCAGCAGGCTGATGAGGGCGGATGCCTCTTCTCGACGCCCGTTCTGAGGACGAAGCTGCCTTGGATGCAAAACTGCCGCAGGGTAAGATCGGACTCGTCGCCACTGTTGAGTCTGAGTGTCCCAGATATGCTTATTCTAAATCACTGGACACAGACAACAAGAATAACTTAAACAGGTCTTTACTAATCGAAGGTCAGGGCTGAACTGCTTAGCAAATATCTACACAGAGTTTATATACCGGTGTGGTCACCACTGGTACTACAATATACAGTAGCCAAGAGAAAGTAGTCCATCTCTTAAGGTAGTCTCTTAAGGTGGTACAGGTTACATACACCACAGGGACCATGGCAAATTGGTCTGCCAGCTTCATTAGGATAGTACCGGCAAGCTGCGAGCACCATTCACAGCCCCATAGGCAGTTTGCTATTTGGATGCTGGCCGAGGGCTTCAGGAGAGTCCAGGGAGAAAGGCAATCGGGAAGTAGGGCGAGCGGCGATTTTAATGTGAAGCCGGGAGCAGCACTCCTGCTCCTCTTGGCTCCACAATAAGATAAGTAAAAAAACATTCAACTTACCTTTGGGTGGCAGCCTGAGCGCCTGAAGAAAGTGACCACAGCATACACGGTCATTCGCAGACCAACTTCTCAAAGCCACCTGAAACAGGCATCAGGTCCCCAATTTTTTTTAAATTCCTTTATGGGATGTGGGCGTCGCTAGCAAGGCCAGCATTTATTGCCCGTCCCTAATTGCCCTTGAGAAGGTGGTGGTGAGCCGCCTTCTTGAACTGCTGCAGTCCGTGTGATGAAGCTATTCCCACAGTGCTGTTAGGGAGTTCCAGGATTTTGACCCAGCGACAATGAAGGAATGGCGATATACTTATAAGTAAGGATGGTGTGTGACTTGGAGGGGAAGTTGGAGGTGATGGTGTTCCCATGTGCCTGCTGCCCTTGTCCTTCTAGGTGGAATAGGTTGCGGGTTTGGGAGGTGCTGCCAAAGAAGCCTTGGTGAGTTGCTGCAGTGCATCTTGTAGATGGTACACACTGAGCCACGGTACACTGGTGGTGGAGGGAGTGAATGTTTAAGTTGGTGGATGGGGTGCCAATCAAGCAGGCTGCTTTGTCCTGGATGGTGTCGAGCTTCTTGAGTGTTGTTGGAGCTGCACTCTGCATTTGCACATGCAATGGGCTTAACGCAGTTTCAGGTGTGTACCCAGGACAGCTGGTGAGCAGTGCATTTCCAGCGCAGAATGAGCACATGCAAGCCACCCGCCATATTGGATCCTTAAGTGCCTGTATTGCATCTGTAAAATGGGCGCAGTGTAATCGGATTTCTCGGCCTAAGTGTTCACAACTTGTGTTTGTAAATCACATGTTTCAGTCCCAAACTGGTCTGATTTCCTAGTTTTATTGAAATAATACTTGGGTAAATTAGCACTTTTACAGAGCAATAAATCAGGGATTGTTAAACAGGGCAAAAAGACTGAGCTCCTACAAGTACAGTAGATTCTGTTATAGTCACTTTCATTTTGCAATAAAAGGGCTTCACTCCATCATCATTTTCCTCAGAGAAACATTCAGGATGAACCATTTTGCAATAAAACCACCATAAAATAAATCACTCTTTTTCACAGCTACTACTGCTGCCATTTGTAGAGATTTTGATTACATCGCCCATTTAGAAGGAAGCCGCAACCACTTGCATTCGACTGCTGGGCCATGAAAAATGATCAGGGTACATGTACATCAAACATTTAGGTAACAAAAAGACAGTAGGTGGCAACTAACACAAAGGAACTGCCTTCAAATCCATCTCAGGACACTGAGATGAAAGTTTCCTTTTTCATTGTGGCAGTTTTAACACAGCTAACAATGGTCGCAAGTCTCGCACTCATAATGTGATACTAACTGGGACTAAACTGACAGTCTCACTTACAGACTGGGGATAAGGTAGATTGTTGGAGGAAATGTAGAGGGAGCTGTATCCTGTTTATAAATCATGCTGCACCTGATTTGAGTGATGCTGTCACTAGATGCAATAGGTGGGAAAAAAACACCATTCTCCTTCACTAATATCCTTGACCAGCACAGAATTAATCAAAAAAGTATGGGTAATTTTAGGAAAAAAATTTCAAGAAAAGAGGCGTTGTGGCGGAGCCACTAAAGAACTCAGATCGTTTGTATATAATTCCCTTTAACAACATGTTAGCTACAGCCTGAGTCTGTATCTTTATTTATACTGTTTACTTGTACAGAGCGTGATTACTTTAACAGCGCGGGTAAACGCGATGACGTCACGCCGTACATCACGTGATCCCCCACTGGCGGGAAGAACGCGATGACGTCATGACGTCAACCACGGGACCGCCTGAGCAGTCCTCGTGGAACCTCCGAACTGAACAGACCTACACTCGATGTTCTCCTGCAGTTACTTGTTTAAACCCGTTTGTTTCCATTAAACTTCGTTTTGTTTGAGCGCCTGAGTGGACCTCAGTCTTTGGATAGGAACTAGACATTCCTACAGCGTAAAATTAAAAGTAACAATAAATGGAATCCACTGTCCAACAATTAAAACATTTAACATCAATTTGTAAATTGGCACCAATAGACGAAAGGATTTGCATTTATTTAGCACCTTTCACATCCTCAGATGTCTCAAAATGCCTCATAGCCAATGGATTTACTTTTGAAGTGTAGTCACTGTTGTTATGTAGGTCCTTTATTGGTCAAATATTCAGACGGTCCTGAATTGGACTCTAAAACAAATATAATGCATATAAAAGGTCAAAAAGTTTCAGGTCATTTTTTGAATGGGTTCCAGCAATCCCTTTAAATACTGTTGCTTACGCCTCTCAATGACAGTACAAATGGACTCTACCCATTTGTACCTCAAAATTCTAATCGGGGTCCTATATACGTCCCTGATTTGCATGTTAAAAATGGTCTCCCGCCTGAAGCAGGAGACCAAAATGGCAGCGGCCGGAACGCCAGCGTAAATGGGGCAATATATGAACCAACGTTATTGTCAAGCTGCTACCACCTTGTTGACTGCAGTTAAAATCGGCCCCTATGAGTTTAGTTTCGTTGCAAAGTGGTTTCTCCTTCAGACCAACCCTTTAACTTGTGTAGTATAAATCAGGAGTTTATAGGCTGATCTGAGATTAGAGAGAGCAAAGCAGATTGAGACTCCACCCTCCGGACATTTTTACAGGGGTCCTGTGTTGTAGCAGTAGCTAAACTGAAAATTTGGTTAGTGTAATAAATCAATATGCAATTGTACTTGGAAACCTTAGCGGGCTACATGATTACCTGCAAACAAACTGAATGTAATATAGATAAAGTACAATAACAAATACATTTGCAAGGTTTTCTTTAATAGTTTAATTGCTGTTTGGAAATTCCTGGACATTGTATAAAAAATGAAAGTTGGAACAGAAACGCTGTCCCTCTTCTCCCATATTTTTAGTTACTCTGTTCCAAAAGGTCTACGGTACAGGTACAGGTACAGGACTGTAATGCTGATGCCAGGTATTAAAATATAAAAGAGATCCATTTCCCAGATCAGCACCACCTTGATAAGTGCAAAAGCTCATCTTCTCCTCCTGTCAAAAAATAAGCTCCAAATTAATTGAATCATAAGCTCAGTGCATGGACCACACAATTATTTAATTTGTCACGGTGATGCCTGTTCATCCCAGAGCTCTGTGGTAGATTATTTTGCCATCATAAAACCTATGAATCCCCAAACTCTGGGAAAAATAAATGTGGCTGGAAAAGTTAAATCTTAAGCAGAAATAACAGCTGATCCTAGTAAATTCTAGTGTCTGCCAACCTACCCCTGCCTGTATTTAATTCTGTCTTACACGTCACATTCCAATGTCACCAGCTGTTCACCACATCTGATCCAGAAAGGAACAAGTAATAGAAAAGCCAGCCCAGATGTTTTTGAAAAATCTACACATCAAGCAACTATCCCATGATATTTGAGTTCCTAACAAAACACTGTTACACTGTCCCAGATGAATAGCTTTCCCTTTTTCTAAACCTTAATTTTTCTTGTTTAAGCATGCAACATGTTGGGCGATTATCAGACACTGTTCATGATTCTTCGATGGGTATTTGAGTTTATTTGGCCTTTGGTCTGGCAGGTCTAAAATGAACAGAACTCAAGCATGTAATTACCACTAGAGTGCCAAAGAATATGGATTCACCCTTCCCACCCACCCTACACCAGCATATATTTTGAACAATCAAAACTCAAATACATGTCCCTCTACTGATAAATGTATGCCCCTTTCAGAATAGATATACACAGTGCCATGACATGACGAGGGATCAAGGACATACTCCACCACCAGGAATTAGTTACTTCCACTGATCTGTCAGGAATCAGATGCCCCGATGAGAGCACCAGGTATTAAAAAAATGTCAACAGCACCTATCTTTAGGATGCATGGGTATCTTCAGCTCCAGATAGCAGTTGATACCAAGAAAATTACAGTAAGACATGGAAAATGGCATTCTGTCTTCGTGCCACCATTGGTCTATAGCAAGGCAAGTAATGACTGGAACAGACATAAACTGAAACAAATGAGTAAAAATTTTTTAGCAAGTTAGAACTTGATAAAAGTTTTCAATATTTTAAAAGCATATTCCGGTACTTCAATGGTTAAGCCATTTGAGTGTCGAATACCAATGCAATGTAATAAGTAATAATAACGTCATACATCAAAATGGCATTTCTATCAATGATATCAGTCACCCCCACTATTTTACTTAAGCTAAAAATATCACATTAATGTAGATCATTAAGATACAACAGGTATGACTATCTGAAGTGCTATAAAGGAAATAAATTAATATAAGATTTGAAATGGAGCGTTCTAAAAGTAAAATGAGAATATCTTGTATAAATCACTTTGACAAATAAAGAACTATTGTGAGGTAGGAAATTAGCTGTGTGCTCTATGGCCAATTGACTTCCTCCCTGTTAATGAAATGCACTGCTTACTTAATCTTTAGTAAAATTTGAAAAAACCATTAAAAACTAAGAGGATTAGCATCATATTTCTGGCAAAATGCACTTTTACTTCAGCAAAGCCTACTTTCACTCTCTGAGGAGAAAGTTCACTGCCTTCCCAAAGGCCAATAATTTTATCTAGTTTAAAATAAATACAGTATTATTGTCCTGTTAAAGAGGATTAAAAACATAAACCAGAAACTGAGTTTTAATGCTCCACTTTCCCGAATTCTCAACTGTGTGATAGTGTTCACTTTCCAAAGTATTAAGCAGGAAGAGTTAAGGAAATATTTTACAGCAGATATAAGATTACCATAATGTGAGCCTAAGAGATTGTGTTGAATTGCCCATAAAATGGTCAGATTTAATTCCTTCCATAATCTCTTAAAAGAGACCAAGTAATGTGTTGGCATCAGATCTAGTTTAGTCTCATGCTTTTTCTACTGTCAACCTACTTGGTTAGGATAAGAAACAAACTGAATTGAGAACCAAAGATGGCTTGAATTGGACCAGATCATGTTCATTTACTAGTGATCTGAATTTAGCCCAATTTAGCTCTCTTTACTTTCAGCTGTGTGTAGCTCTTTAAATAAAAAATATACTGTAACACCGAACTGAAAAAATTCATCTGCACACGTGCAATACAGACTTTGCCATTTGATCGTGACTGCTGAGAAACAAAGGGGTAGAAATTCGTCCTTGTTGCACCCGTTATCTGGGCCACTATCATTTGGTGCTGAATCAAGGAAGGTTTATTCCATTGTAAATTATAAATGGTTTCCTCTCCTCAATCACTGTCTTCCTCCCTTTCAAAAATTCCATCATCACCTCCTCCTCAAGAAACCCCACCCTTGATTCCTGTCCTTGGAAACTACTGCCCCATCTCCAACCTTCCATTCTTCTCCAAAGTTCTTGGATATGATGTCATCTCCCAAAGACTTGTCCATTCTCCCCACAACTCCCTGTTTGAATCCATCCGATCAGGTGTCCACCCCCTCCCACAGTACCAAAGCAACCCTAATGACAAGCAATATTCTCTGTTACTATGACTGTGGTGCATTATCATCCTCATCCTCCTCAACCTCTCTGCAGCCTTTGACATGGTTGACCATATCATCCTCCTCCGACGCTTCTCCTCCATTGTCTAGTTCAGTGGCATTGCCCTCATTTGTTCCATTCTTACCTATCCGATCATAGTCAGAGCATCTCTACCAATCGCTTCTCTTAACTCCACACCTTCACCTCAGGAATCCCCCAAGCATCCGACCATGGCCTTGCCACACATGTACATTTCTGTCACCCAGTTCTATATCTCCACCACCTCTCTCGGCCTCCCCACTGCCTCTGTGCTGTCAGACTGCTTGTCTGATATCCAGTCTTGAATAAGTCACTATTTCTTCCAGCTCAACATTGGGAAGACCAAAGCCATTGGTTTTGGCTTCCACTACAAACTCTGTACCCTAGCCACTGCCTCCATCGCCCTTCCTGGCCATTGTCTCAGGCTGAACCAAGCTGCCTGCAACTTTGGTATCCTTTTTGATCCCAACCTGAGCTTTTGACCCCATATCCTCTCCATTACAAAGACTACCTACTTCCAACTCCATTAAAACACTACCTCTGCCCCTACTTCACCTCATCTGCTGCTGAAACTATCATCCATGCCTTTGTCACCTCCAAATTTGACAACTCCAATGCTCTCCTGGTTAGCCCCCCATGTTCAACCCTCCATAAACGTCAGCTGACCCAAAACTCTGCTGCCCATATCCAATCCAAGTCCTGCTTGCTCATCACCCCACTGCTCACTAACCTCCAATGGCTTCCAGTCCCCCAACGCCTCAATTTTAAAATTACTTTTCTCTCGCCCCCCTATTTTTGTAACTTTTGCAGTGCATCAGCCCCTCCCCCTCTATACTCTCCATTCCTCTGACTCCAGCTCTTATGCAACCTCCCCTTCCTTCACCGTACCATTGGTGGACATATCTTCAGCCACCTAGGCCCCATGCTCACCTCCCTAAACCCTTCTGCCCCTCCTTGTCCAGCTCCTTCCTTCAAACCTACCTTTTTATCTAAACTTATGATAGCTGCTACTAATGCCTCTTTCTTTGGTTCAGCATCCAATTTCCTTTATGACCCTGTGAAGTGCCTTGAGAGGTTGGTCTATATTAAAGGCACTACATAAATGCAAGCTGTTGCTGCTTTGTATTGTGGGCCCATACTCACACTCCTGGGGTTAAGACTGCACAAATTAATTTTACTTAGGACCCTAACAGCAGAGTGAGCAGATTTTGTAACGTCAGTCAGGACAAGACTTGAAGTCAGGCTCTGAAAGTGAAAGGACAATCGTTTCAATCTAGTGTATTACCTACCTTCTTCGTAAAAAATTAGCAAAAGGGCCTATTTATACCTTTCCACTTGCTAAAATATTCTGGCTCATTTCTTCAGCAGCTTTCTGACTTAGACTGCAAGGCCTGCGTTCACATATGTAAGTACACTGCAGCACTGACTTGTTTTAGTTACTAAAACACTGAAATGTTGCACATTGCCAGTAGTAGTTGCAGAGACCTGCCCAGTAGGCTTGTATGGGCTGGATATATAATTTCTCCAACAAAATTATATATCATTATCAACTGGGAGAATCAGCATAGTTTGCCTATTGAAGGTTCCAACCATTTCCTGTGGATGTTTACTGTGAAATGCTACATACATTTATATTTAGAAGCCAGAGGAGTGTTAAAAGCAGTTATGAGTTTCTCCTAAGACCACTGCCACAGTTACACAGGATAATGAGGTCTCTTATAATTATCGTTAAATGGAGCAGGAGCCAAAACGTCACTGAATACTGTTGTATTTGCAAAGTATGCATTCAACTACATTTCAAGAAAGATTATTTCTCAATGACTTAGCAGATAGCAACTGACGGCATTAAAATCTAGACATGGATCTGATACCTGGTAGTCCAGTGAGCAAGGGGCTTGCATTATCAGGATCAGCTGTTGTTTTCGCAGGTGTCCAACTTCTTCTCCTTCCATTCACCCCTTCACTACTGTTAGATCCGTGATTCTGAGAGTATGCTGTTTTTCAATAACCACACGGATGCTGTAACTTAACGATAAACAGGTATTTACTGGAGGAGGGTAGTCTCAAGACTGGGGGTACAGAGGCATGCGCAAGGCTTATATACAGGTGTGGTCACTGCCGGCACTACAGTATACAGGAGCTGTAAAAGTAGTTCTGTCTTAAAGGGACATACACTACAATTCCTCCCCTTTTAGATTAGTAGTACCCCTAATATTCAAATAACAATTAACACTTTAACATGTACATTAAACAACAATAGTCCATTTATAGATTCAATCTTTGGGGCAGCTTCCTGACCCTTTCGGGATAGCGCCTTTCCTGAGGTTCTTGTTCTTGGTGCAGAGGCGATTCTGACCCCTTTTCATCGGGTAGTTCATCGGGTTCCACTGCTACTGGTTCTGAGGTAGATGCTACCGGCATGTCGGGTTCATCCCCAGGTACTCGAGACATGGGGTTGACACGTTCCTGTGACGCTAAGATCTGATCGACGTGGCATCTCACAATGTTCTCCCCGACATCCACTGTGTACATTAATGGCCCCTGCCTTGTGCATATCGTTCCGGGTTGCCATTTCTCTGTTCGATAGTCACGGGCCAAGACTGGTTGTCCTACATTGAAGCTCCTTGTCGGCTTCTCATTGATGTGCTGGAATTGTTTGTCCTCAATATTCCTTCACACATTTGGTCTGAGCAAGTCCAGACGAGATCTCAACCTTCGGTTAAAGAACATCATGGCCGGGGTCTGGTTGGTAACTGCATGTGTCGCGTTTCGGTAGGCTAATAAGAAATTGTCCATCTTATGCTGTAGTGGAATTTCATCGTCGCACATGGCCTTTATCGCCTTCTTAAATGTTTGTACGAACCTCCCAGCCAATCCATTTGTGGCTGGATGATACGGGGCGGATGTGTAATGCCTTACCCCATTCCTTCTCATAAATTTTTGAAATGCTTCGGACACAAACTGTGGTCCATTATCAGAGCAAATCTGCTCTGGCAAACCGTTTCTGGCAAATATGGTCCATAGGACTGCAATCGTTTTCTCTTTAGTGGTTGAGGACATTTTTATCACCTCAGGCCACTTCGAATGAGCATCCACTGCTATTAAGAACATTGAGTCCATGAATGGACCAGCGAAATCAATATGCACCCGTTGCCATGGAGAGGAGGGCCACTCCCATGGGTGTAGAGGGGCATGTGGTGGTGCATTTTGGGCCTTCTGGCATCCTAAGCAGCTCTTAGTTAGGTCTTCGATTTGTTGATCGATTCCCGGCCACCACACATAAGCCCTAGCAAGGCATTTCATTTTCACTCCCCCCAGATGACCTTCATGTAGCTCATTTAGCACTCTCTCCCTTAACTTGGGTGGAATCACCACTCTGGATCCACACATCACTGTCCCCTGGCATACTGACAGCTGTTCTCTTCTGGATGAGAATGCTGGCAACAGTGAGTCGCCATGTGTTGGCCATTCCCTCACCGTCAAATCATATACCCGAGACAGCGTCGGATCATTGCGGGTCTCCTTTTCTATATCTGCGTTCGTTACTGGCAATCGTTCAATTATTGACAAATAAAATATCTCGATAGGGTCCACTGCTGGTGCTTCCTCCACAGTAGGCAGTGGCAGGCGCGATAGCCCAGCAGCATTCCCATGCTGTTTCGTGCCTTTATATTCTATTTCATATTGATTCGCCCCTAGAAACAGGGACCATCTTTGTAACCGTTGTGCAGTCATCACTGGAACGCCCTTCTTAGGATTAAAGATGGAGACAAGTGGTTGGTGGTCAGTCAGCAAGGTAAACTTCTGCCCATGCAGATAATGGTTGAATTTTTTTACTCCCCATACTAGGCTGTGGGCCTCCCTGTCAATCTGGGCGTAGTTGCGCTCGGCTGACGTTAGTGACCGAGACGCAAAGGTTACTGGCCTCTCCAACCCGTCTGGGAATTTGTGCGACAGCACCGCTCTAATACCATATGGTGATGCATCACATGCCAAACGAATTGGTAGCGCTGGGTTGAAATGGGCCAACACCTCTTTTGATGTGATCAATTCTTCACACTTCTGGAAAGCTCGTCTACATTCATCATCCCACTTCCATGGTACCCCTGTTTGCAGTAGGGTGTTCAGTGGGTGTAATACCGTGGACAAATTTGGTAAGAACTTGTGGTAGTAGTTTACCAGCGTGAGGAACGACCTCAGTTGTGACACATTTTCCGGTGCTGGAGCCTTGACTACTGCCTCAATCTTTTCAGGGGACTTATGTAACCCCTCTTCATCGATGACGTGGCCACAATACAAGATCTGTTTCTGGAAAAACTCGCACTTGTGGCGATTAGCTCGTAGCCTATACTCCTTTAATCTGGTGAGCACCTTCTCCAAGTTGGCGAGGTGATCACTGTCATTTTCGCCCGTGACCAAGATGTCGTCCAAATAACACTGGGTCCCTGGAATCCCTTGCAGGACTTGATCCATTGCCCTTTGCCAGATAGCCGGAGCCGAGGCTACCCCGAACACCAGCCGGTTGTATTGATAGAGACCTTTATGAGTGTTAATCGTAAGGTATTGTTTCGAAGCTTCTTCTACCTCCATTTGCAAGTACGCCTGGGCAAGATCAATTTTGGTGAAGCGTTTACCTCCAGATAGCGAGGCGAAAATATCCTCAATTCGTGGAAGCGGATATTGTACCATGTGAAGGACTGGGTTCACTGTCACCTTAAAATCCCCACAGATGCGGACCTTCTTTGGTTCCCCAGGCGTATTACTCAACGACCTTTTCATTACAGGAACGATGGGTGTAGCCCACTCGCTCCAGTCCACTTTGGACAGTGCTCCTGAACGTTCCAACCCTTCCAGCTCTGCTTCGACAGCTGGTCTGATCGCATAAGGCACTGGTCTGGCCTTAAGAAACTTTGGGCTTGCATTTTCCTCTATTTTAATCGTTGCTGTTATGCCTTTTCGTGTTCCTAGTCCCTCCTGGAACACTTCTTTTGCGTCAGTTAGCATTTTTGACAGTCGTTCAAGTGTGACGTCGTCATCCTTTTTGGCCTCAACCTTCAGTGCCTGTATGGAATGCCAATCTAATTGTATCTTCCGGATCCATTCACGTCCTAGCAGTGGTGGTCCTCCATCTGGCAATACATATATATCCATTTTAGGTATTTCCTGGCCTTTATATGTCACTTTCACCCTTATTTTTCCTTTGGGGTAGACTTTTTGCCCCGTATACGTCTTCAAGAAAATCTCTGTAGCTTTCAAGGGTATATGTGAAAATAGCCGCTTGTAGTCCCTTTGGTTTATGACTGTTAGGGCTGATCCTGTGTCTAATTCCATTTTCACTTGGACTCCGTATATCTTGAGTGTAACCCAGATAGTCTGGTGATCCTCCATTTTGGCTACCTTATGTAGTTTCAGACAACCCAGCTCCTTGCTTCCGGAGTCTGTGTCACTTTTCTGTTCGTCTGAACCACTGTCCATCACCTGGTGTACCTTTTTTGTACTCCTCCTGTGGAGATTTCTTACTGTTGGTTTTCTTCCCAGACCTGCAGACTCTTGCTATGTGTCCTGCTTTTCCACACTGTCTGCACACTTGGTCCTTGAACCAACAATCCTTCTGTTCATGTGTTGTTCTGCCGCAGCGATAGCACTTCCCTGTTCCATAGGACATTTCATTGGTGCCGTATTCTTGCGGTCTCCGTTGTACCTCTGCAGCTCCCCTTGCGGCTGCTTCGTGTGATACTGCCATACTGAAAGCCTTGTCCAGCGTAAGATCCTTTTCTGATAGAAGCCGTTTCTGGGTTCCTTCACTTTGTCGCCCACACACAAACTTGTCCCTTAACGTATCTGCTAGTCCCACTCCAAACTGGCAGTGTTTCGATAGCTTGCGCAGTTCCGTTAGGTACTCAGCATTGCTTTCGTCTTTGTGTTGGTTCCTTTAATGGAACTTAAATGATTCTGCTATCAGCAGCGGTGTGGGGTTTAAGTGGTCCTGTAGGATTTCTAATATGCTTTCGAAATTCTTGTTCACCGGCTTCTCTGGGGTTATTAGATTTCGCAGTAACCCATAAGTTTTTGCACCCATGGAATTTAACAAAACCAGTGCTTTACTAGCATCTGGCACTTCATTCGCCCTGCAGTACACCTCAATACGTTCCACATATGTCGCCCAATCTTCGACTTCATTGTCGAACGTAGAGATACTGCCACTCTTCGGCATCCCTGGGTGTGATTTAACTGTCAAAAATGGTGTCTCCCGCGCTTCCCCTTCTTCTCCGCTGGCACAAAATGGCGTCTCCCGTGCTTTCCTTCCTTCCCGCGCTCGCCCTTCTTCTCTGCTGCGGCTTCTAAAAATGGCGTCTCCCGCGCTCTTCCTTCTTCTCCGCGGCTCAATGGCGTCTCCTGCGCTCTCCCTTCTTCTCCCCGCGGACACTGTTCAGCCCTTGAGCCCTGGCTGTGCTCTGCGCGTTCTTTTTTTTTTCTCGACGCCACTCGGTCCTGAACCCGGCTGTTGCTTTACCCTCTCTCTCTCCGGTTTGTTTGTTTTTTCTCGACGCCGCTCGGTTTTCAACCCCCGGCTGCGCCCTGTGCGCTTCACCCTCTGTCTTACCCCGTCGATGCTGCTCGGCTTTCTCTCCGCTGTCGGTCGGCTCCAGCCGCCGCTGTCCGGGAAGGGTCTGCGCTGAACCCGTCATCAGTCTCTTGCTGATCGTCGTGGCTGGGGAACCAAGCACGGCTCTCCACAGCCTCCCCTGCGATGTTCACTCTCTGCCGGACGACTGGGCGGTTGCTCGTGGTCGACGCCCGTGTTCCTGACCTCGACTTTTTTTTTGTTTTTTGTTACACCGCCCTCCCGGATCAAATCCTCGAAGGGAAATGCAGAGTTGCAGGTAGATTCGAATCGACACTCGTCGCCACTGTTAGATCCGTGATTCTGAGAGTATGCTGTTTTTCAATAACCACACGGATGCTGTAACTTAACGATAAACAGGTATTTACTGGAGGAGGGTAGTCTCAAGACTGGGGTACAGAGGCATGCGCAAGGCTTATATACAGGTGTGGTCACTGCCGGTACTACAGTATACAGGAGCTGTAAAAGTAGTTCTGTCTTAAAGGCACATACACTACAATTACCACCAAGATATAAATTCCTAACACATTGCAACATTTTTTCTGTACTATTACCTCAGTATTATAACATTTAAAATTATCAGTGAGGGTAATTGTGGCTGTAAATATTTCCTGGTGCGGAGATATATATTGAAATAATTCATCAAAAATAAACAATACTGTGCTTTCTTAATTTAATTATTTAATCATAATAATCTATCTTTAAATGTGTTTAAATTCTAATCCTTTAATCTGTTCCATGATTGCCCCTCGTTATTAAACTGTTTTTTATAGTGTCACTCGTGGATAAATGTCTGGTCCATATAGCTGACAGATGCAGTTGCTTGATACTATAAGCAGGTTGTTCTGCTGGATATGGCCATTACAGGTATCTTTTGTATGATGGAGACAGATCAGTGACAGTTAATGGGAGGGAGGAGGAAGGTCTTATAATAGCACTTGCACATAACTCAGAGTATTTAGATATTGATTGATGAAAATAAATGTTTACTGCAAATATGATTAGCAAACCTACGATTAGGCAGCCTGCGCACCGTGCGCCCACATAGAAAAGGTTTTTGTTTTTCTAGTAGCACAATGCTTCTCTTTTTTTGTGATCACAATTTCCTCTGTAATATCCCCTAGCTGCCTCATTACTATGGAAACCAAAGCAACATTCCAAAGAGTCTAAGCACATTCTTACTGCCTATAAGCTTAGACCTCAGGCCAGCAATACATATCTGTACAAAGAGAAAAAATATGCTAGTAATTGAATGGGTGATGATGTACGAGTAAGATAATAAACCCATTTACTAAGAGTATCCGGATGCTATGACTTAACTGCAGGCATCTTTTTGAGAAAAAGGAAATTACTATCAATAACCTATGTCTTCTCAAGACAAACTGTTGCATTAAAACACTTGTAAATCTAATAGTACTTCTTATGTAACAGATCGCTTTTATTAAAAATGTTTTGAAGCATCCACAAAAAAAATTATATACTTTTCCACTTGCTATTTTATTTTGCAATTAGGTTCTATTACGATCAGAAACACAGTGAAGCCCCACCTGAGGACTGCATAAAGTGAGGAAGACAGGAGCTCAGATATGGGAGTTAATTTTCATGGCAGAATCTTTGCTTGAAATGGTTTGGATGTAAGCTAGTATAATTGCTTGATGAGGAACGATCTCCCAAATCAGCAACATCTCCACAGGAGTTGGAAACGGTTTTGAGATTTTGGGTTTTGTTTCTGTGAGGAAAAAGCTGACAGCCTTTGGAAAAGCAGCAACAGGACTTTGGTGGAGAGTGCCAATCTCTAAGAACAGAAGCAATGTCAACCTTGGAAAGATAATAACAGCACATGGGAGGAAAAGAGGTCAGAATTTCAGAGATGCGTCAGCCTAATAACAGTGATGAAGAACACTGGGAAACTCTACAGTCTGGTGCAATTCAGATCAGCTTCTAGGAACATAGGAAGAGTAGGCCATTCAGCCCCTCGAGCATGTTCTTCCGTTCAATGAGATCATGGCTGATCTGTATTTTAACTCCATCCACCTGCCTTGGATCCATATCCTTTTATACCCTTGTCTAGCAAAAATCTATCAATCTCAGATTTAAAATTATTAATTGAGCTCGCATCTACTGCTTTTTGTGGGAGAGTTTCTACCACCCTTCGCGTGAAGAAGTGTTTCCTAACTTCTCTCCTGAATGGCCTGTCTCGGATTTTAAGGTTATGTCCCTTTGTCCCAGACTCCCCCACCAGCGGAAGAAGTTTCTCTTTATGTACCCTATCAATTCCTTTCAAAATCCGAAAAACTTCAAATCAAATTATCATCTACTGAATATTTTCCTTACTGGTGACTTATTCAAAATTCTTGTCCTTCCTTTTAAATCCCTTTATGGCCCACCGTGTTCTACCTTAGTGACCTCCTGCTATCTCATGCCCCTGTGTATACCTTCCACACCTCTAACACCTGACTTCTCCTTGCCCTGCCCCAGTTTCCTCCAATCCACTATTGATGGCTGCTCTTTCAGACTCCTGAAATATCCCACCCAGTTCTCTCCATGTTGCTACCTCCCTCCCTGCTTTTAAAAACCTCCTCAAAACCTTTCTCTATGACTTTACCTTTGGACCTGTTCTATTTTCCCATTTTCTCCTCTTGCTCAGTGTCCACTGTTTTGTCCCCCTAATGTTAAGCTTTGAGATATCTTGCACTTGAAGAGTGCTAGTTGTTGTTAACTCCAGGACTATTGTCTGCCAGAAGAGGTACAAAGCTAACTCCACACTTTCAATACTGGGAAATTTGCTTTGGACATATGTACGTGTTCATACATGGATGACAATTCAGAAACTGGATCATGTGACTGATGTTTATTTAATATCCCATTTATATAATAGCCTTGCCTTCAGATGCAGCATGTAATTTAAATGAGGCAGTGTGGCTACATTTGGAGGCAGAGCAGGTGCTGGCAGTAAAGGTAACCGGTAGCTTCTCATGCCAGTTGACATTGAGTCACTCATTTTATTCTGACCTCTCAGCACGCCATACAGGATAATTCATGCACATCAGCTGTTGCTAAAGCCAATCCTGGCAGAAACGAGGTGGTTGTTATTATAGCAGATTTTAGGACTTTAAGATGTTATTTGATAATGTCTGAAAGAGTGAATAAGACTAAAATTAAAGGACTCATTTTCTGACTCTGTGCTTCCAGCACAAAGCCTTGTTTGTGGGGAGTGCATATTGGAACATAGTGCAGGCACAGCCCTTGATTAATGCAAGGAAAATCATGGGTTATGCCCATGTGATTTTCTACTATGCACATTCAGTCGGGGAGTTATGCGTCAGGAGCGCAGAAGAAAACTCATCCTTAAATGCCTGAAATTGGCTGTTTGATTATTAGTATGCGGAGAGTTAATGGGGGGAATTTTAACTGCCACCTCCCCCCTCCCCCCCCCACGACAGGTGGAAGAGGGTCGGGGGAATTAAATTAGTATAAATATGAAACCCAAATCCAACTCGCTGCAAACTCGCCTACTTCCAGCTTAACCGGATTTGAAGAGGCAGGTCAATGGTTATAATATTTAAATGAGGCTCTACTCCTCAGATTGAGGGAGCCATTTGAATTTAATGGCTGCGAACTGGATTTCCCAGGGTTCGGGAAACACGGCAGCTGAAGGGAGGCGAGAGTTGCCAGATTCATTCCCAGCAATGCGTGTGGGCCAGGAGAGCTTCCCCCAGCTCCTCAATCAAACTTGTCACGATCTCTCTCTCACTGCAATCTCTCCCCCCATCTCTGCGCCCCACGATCTTCTGAGCCCCCAGCGATCTCTCCCTCCCCGCGATCTCTCTCCATGATCTCTGCAGCCCTGCGATCTCTCCACCACAATCACTGACCCCCCTCGCAACCTTTGCCCCCTCACCATGATCAGTCAACCTCCCCCCCACTATCTTCAGATCTCCCCGCGATCTCTCCCCTCTCTGTGATCTCTCCCTCCTTGCTGCCGCACTCCGAGCCCACTCACATTGCCCCGGTTTTCTCCGATTTCTGGGGACCGTCCCCAGCGGTCCCTAACCGGGGCCCTCTACCACTGGCTTTTCTGCCCGGCAGCCTGCCACCTTTCAATCTGGCTGGCTGTTGAGCAGGAAACAGGGTATAAAAATTCTAATGTTGTCCTGCCGTGAAATTCGGCAGCACCTCTGCATTCCCAGCATTTCCAGGTTTCCCGGCCACAGACATGCACCCCCCGCTCCCTCCCCACCTCCCTGTAAATATTGGGCCCAACGTGTGCATATGAAATTCCTTTGTCTGATATTTTTATGAAGGGAAAACCTGTTTAAAATATTGTCAATTTTTGCTATAAGTTGCATTCTGATGCTGCAATATATTTTCCATTATCTGTTGTCCTATTATTACTTATTACCCACCATAATACTACTACTCTGCAGATACACATGGTTGCTGATTTGTTTTAAACTAAAGGATGAAAGCAATCAATGTTTAATTGTTAACAAAAACTTGATGCAAAATATTTGTGCAGAAAGGTTAGCAAGAAGTTGTTGGACATGATTGATTCATTTGGAATGGTCAATGAGACATGGCTGGAAACAAAAAGAAATTCTGTAAAATATGGTTCTCACTGCACTGCCAATAAACTGCAGAACAAGAGTATTCAAATGGTAAGACAACATGTGACTGGTAGCATGGACCCAAGGAACAAAAGCAATGACTATGACACAAGTAGTAACCGCCAAGTAGTGGGAATCTGATAAGTGAAGATAATCAGCATGGGATTGATGGCAAGGAACAACACAACCAAGTAAATCCAAAAAAAGCAGAAATAAATCACTAAAAAAATGGTTTTTAAAAGAATGCTGACATGGGGGGCTGGATTTTACCAACCTCGGCGGGCGACGTCGGAGGCTGATCCCGGCCTCGCTGCTGGCTCCAGCCCGCTGTCCAAAATTATTTTCCCCTGATTGGGCTTGTTAAGCCCGCCCAGCGCATTTGCCGGCCAATTGAAGGAAGCGGGTCTGATGACGTAATTCGATGACGCATCATCAGTCAGTTTCCTTAAAGGAACCATGTGCAAATTATTTTTGACAGATGAGGTGCTGCAGATACTGACAAGCACTGTACAAAGGTGCAGGGCTGCACCCAGGCTCTCCCATGACTCCCTCCATATGCTTATGGAGGGACTCACAGCAGTTTAAGAGGTTCTCTTCCCTTCCAATGGATGGAAGAGACCTCCCCAGGAGATCAACACAGCCTGGTTGCACATTGCACAGGAGGACACAAGCAGGGATGTCATCAGGAGAACCAGGCTGCAGTGGCGCAAACCCTTCAATGATCTCAGTAGATCATGAAACGTTAGTACTAAGCCACACTCAACCTCATCCTGCTGTGCCTCTCATCACATCCCCATCACTCTGCCTTCCCTACCCTACTCCTGCACACCCTTACTCACACCAACTTAACGTACACCTCCACCCATTCCTCTCTATCTACATTATCACTTCCACATCTCACTAGCCACCCCTCGCTCTCACCCTCATCCTAGTCCAATCATACCAACTAACAACACACAAGGGAAGGCACTTGTGTGTTTTATGCAATGCTCATGTGAAGTTTCTGTTAATGTGCTGTCAAACATTGAAATCTTTATTTTCAACACTACGTTCTTGGACAGATTTGTGTGCACCTTTGGAAGTGGCTTAGTGAGTTGCAGTAAATGGTGAGACATAACGGTACCCCCTGCAATGGTCATAAGTGTGAAAGGAATGGCTTGGGCATTGTAGGGATGCTTTATGGTGTTGGTGTGGGGTGGTGCCAACTTAGCGCATCATGTGGCAGCCAGGGTGTACAGCATCAAGTGAAGTATAACTGGCCAAGGTGAGGCCATCCAGGGGCCACAGCCTCAAGATAAAGGATAGGTCATTCAAGACTGAGATGAGAAGACATTTCTTCACAAAGAGAGTGGTGAATCTTTGGAATTCTCTACCCCAGAGGGCTGTGGAGGCTCAGTCATTGGGTATATTCAAAACAGAAGTCGATAGATTTCTGACTAGTAAGAGCATCAAGGGATATGGAGATAGGGCCCGTCAATGGAATTGAGGCAGAAGATCAGCCATGATCTCATTGAATGGCGGAGCAGGCTCGATGGGCCGAATGGCCTACTTCTGCTCCTATTTCTTATGTTCTTATCCCTGTGGTCGGGTGCTGATGTCCTGTGTCCTGTGCTGCATCAGTTGATTGCGGAGAAGGACAGTGTTGTTGTTGGTGCTGCTGGTGTGCCTGGTGCTGCTGGAGTTGGGGCTGATCGTGATGGCATTCTGAGGACCAAGGTGAGAGAGTATAAACCGTACCCATTCTGATGTAGGAAGCCGGTTCTGTTAAAGGAGTATGAGCAGCTAGGGGTCAAATTAAAAAACAGAACCTCAAGGATAATAATCTCTGGATTATTACCTGAGCCACGAGCGAATTTGGCTAGGACAAATAAAATTAGAGAGTTAAATGCGTGGCTCAAAGACTGGTGTGGGAGAAATGGATTTTGCTTCCTGGGACACTGGCACCAGTACTGGGGCAGGAGGGAGCTGTTCCGTTGGGACGGGCTTCACTTGGCCAGTGCTGGGACTAGAGTCCTGGCGGATCATATAACTAGGGCTGTAGAGAGGGCTTTAAACTAACTAGTGGGGGGGAGGTTCCTAGAGAGCAAATAATAAAAATGACAACAGAGAAGGTCATAGACTTAGGTATCAGTGGGGAAATTAAAAGCCAGAGCGTGTCAGGAAGGGGCAGAAGGTATGGAGTAAAAGGTAAAGTAATAAAAAGGGCAAATGCAGGAACTAAGTGTCACAAAACATATTTGAAAGTTCTCTATCTGAATGCATGTAGCATTTGTAACAAAATAGACGAGTTAATGGCACAAATAACTAAATATGGGTATGATCTTGTGGCCATTACAGAAACATGGCTGCAGGGTGACAATGCCTGGGAATTAAACATACCAGGTTATTTAACGATCAGGAAGGACAGGCAGGAAGGAAGGGGAGGTGGGGTGGCTATGGTAATAAAGGAAGGAATCACTGTAATACAGAGAAATGATATTGGGTCAAAAGATCAGGATAATTAAACAGTTTGGGTGGAGATAAGGAATAATAAGGGGAAAAAAACACGAGTGGGCTAAGTCTATAGGCCTCCGAACAGTTGCAACTCTGTTGGACGGAGTATCAATCAGGAAATAGTTGAGGCTCGTAATAAGGGAACATCTATAATTATGGGGGATTTTAACTATCATATTAATTGGACAAATCAAATTGGGCAGGGCTGCCTTGAGGATGAGTTCATTGAGTGTATTAGGGATGGGTTTCTTGAGCAGTATGTAACTGAACCGACCAGGGGGCAAGCAACCTTAGATCTGGTCCTGTGTAACGAGACAGGATTAATTAAAAATGTCCAAGTAAAGGGTCCCCTTGGAATGAGTGACCATAACATGGTTGAATTCCATATTCAATTAGAGGGTGAGAAGGTTGGATCTCAAACAAGCGTGCTAAGCTTGAATAAAGGAGACTATGAAGGTATGAGAGCGGAATTGAGTAGAGTGGATTGGGAAAATAGATTAAACGGTAAGACGATACATGATCAGTGGTGTACATTTAAGGAGTTATTTTACAACTTCCAAAAAATATATATTCCACTGAGAAGAAAAGGGTGTAAAAGAAAAGACAGCCATCCGTGGCTAAGTAAAGAAATTAAGGATAGTATTCGACTAAAAACAAGGGCATATAAGGTAGCCAAATCTAGTGGGAGGATAGAGGATTGGGAAAACTTTAAAAGACAGCAAAAAATAACAAAAAGATTGATTAAGAAAGGGAAGAAAGATTATGAAAGTAAATTAGCAAAAAATATAAAAACAGATAGTAAGAGTTTTTATAGTAATATAAAAAGAAAAAGGGTGGCTAAAGTAAATGTTGGTCCCTTAGAGGATGAGACCGGGAAATTAATGGTGGGAAATATGGAGATGGCAAAAACACTGAATGAATATTTTGTATCAGTCTTTACAGTAGAGGACACTAAGAATATCCCAACATTGGACAAACAGGGGGCTATAGGGGGGGAGGAGCTAAACACGATCAAAATCACTAAGGAAGTGGTACTCGGTAAAATAATGGGACTCAAGGCGGATAAATCACCTGGACCTGATGGCTTACATCCTAGGGTCTTGAGGGAAGTGGCGGTAGGGATTGTGGATGCATTAGTAATAATTTTCCAAAACTCCCCAGACTCAGCAAAGGTCCCGACAGACTGGAAAACTGCTAATGTAACACCCTTATTTAAAAAGGGCAGTAGACAGAAGGCTGGAAACTATGGACCGGTTAGCCTAACATCTCTGGTAGGTAAAATTTTGGAGTCCATTATTAAGGAGACAGTAACAGGACATTTGGATAATCATAATTTAATAGGACAAAGTCAGCATGGTTTTATGAAGGGGAAGTCATGTTTGACAAATTTGCTGGAGTTCTTTGAGGAAGTAACATATAGGGTGGATAAAGGGGAACCGGTGGACGTAGTGTATTTAGACTTCCAAAAGGCATTTGACAAGGTGCCACACAAAAGATTATTGCTTAAGATAAAAAATCACGGGATTGGGGGTAATATTCTGGCATGGATAGAGGATTGGCTATCTAACAGAAGGCAGAGAGTTGGGATAAATGGTTCATTCTCAGACTGGCAATCAGTAAATAGTGGTGTTCCGCAGGGGTCAGTGCTGGGTCCCCAACTCTTTACAATCTATATTAACGATTTGGAGGAGGGGACCGAGTGTAACATATCAAAGTTTGCAGATGATACTAAGATGGGAGGGAAAGTAGTGAGTGAGGAGGACATAAAAAACCTGCAAGGGGACATAGACAGGCTAAGTAAGTGGGCAGAGATTTGGCAGATGGAATACAATACTGGAAAGTGTGAGGTTATGCACTTTGGCAGGAAAAATCGTAGAGCAAGTTATTATCTTAATGGCAAGAAACTGGAAAGTACTGAAGTACAAAGGGATCTGGGGGTCCTGGCGCACGAAACTCAAAAGGTTAGTATGCAGGTGCAGCAAGTGATTAAGAAGGCCAATGGAATGTTGGCTTTCATTGCTAAGGGGATAGAATATAAAAATAGGGAGGTATTGCTTCAGTTGTACAAGGTATTGGTGAGACTGCACCTGGAATACTGCATACAGTTTTGGTGTCCATACTTAAGAACAGACATACTTGCTCTCGAGTCAGTACAAAGAAGGTTCACTCGGTTAATCCCGGGGATGAGGGGATGGACATATGAGGAGAGGTTGAGTAGATTGGGACTCTACTCATTGGAGTTCAGAAGAATGAGAGGCGATCTTATTGAAACATATAAGATTGTGAAGGGGTTGGATCGGGTGGATGCGGGGAGGATGTTCCCGATGATGGGTGAAACTAGAACTAGGGGGCATAGTCATAAGAACATAAGAAATAGGAGCAGGAGTAGGCCAATCGGCCCCTTGAGCCTGCTCCGCCATTCAATAAGATCATGGCTGATCTGATCCTAGCCGCCAATCCACTATCACAGAACCATCTCCTGAATCTAACAGAATTAGACACACGAAATAGGAGCAGGATCAGGCTACACGGCCCCTGGGCCCGCTCCGCTACCCACAGGGCCATGACCATTCCGAACCTAGACTCATGTCCAAATTCCTGCCCGCTCCCCATAACCCTTAATTCCCTTTACTTCTAGGAAACTGTCTATTTCTGTTTTAAATTTATGTAATGATGTAGCTTCTACAGCTTTTTGGGGCAGCATATTCCATGGACCTACCACCTTCTGAGTGAAGTAGTTCCTCCTCATCTCAGTTTTGAAAGAGCAGCCCCTTATTCTAAGACTATGCCCCCTAGTTCTAGTGTCACCCATCATCGGGAACATCTTCCCCGCATCCACCCGATCCAACCCCTTCACAATCTTATATGTTTCAATAAGATTGCCTCTCATTCTTCTGAACTCCAATGGGTAGAGTCCCAATCTACTCAACCTCTCCTCATATGTCCATCCCCTCATCCCCGGGATTAACCGAGTGAACCTACTTTGTACTGACTCGAGAGCAAGTATGTCCTTTCTTAAGTATGGACACCAAAACTGTACGCAGTATTCCAGGTGCGGTCTCACCAATACCTTGTACAACTGAAGCAATACCTCCCTATTTTTATATTCTATCCCCCTAGCAATGAAAGCCAACATTCCATTGGCCTTCTTATCACTTGCTGCACCTGCATACTAACCTTTTGAGTTTCGTGCACCAGGACCCCCAGATCCCTTTGTACTTCAGCACTTTCCAGTTTCTTGCCATTAAGATAATAACTTGCTCTACGATTTTTCCTGCCAAAGTGCATAACCTCACACTTTCCAGTATTGTATTCCATCTGCCAAATCTCTGCCCACTTACTTAGCCTGTCTATGTCCCCTTGCAGGTTTTTTATGTCCCCCTCACTCACTACTTTCCCTCCCATCTTAGTATCATCTGCAAACTTTGATATGTTACACTCGGTCCCCTCCTCCAAGTCTTAGAATAAGGGGCTGCTCTTTCAAAACTGAGATGAGGAGGAACTACTTCACTCAGAGGGTGGTAGGTCCATGGAATATGCTGCCCCAAAAAGCTGTAGCAGCTACATCATTACATAAATTTAAAACAGAAATAGAGAGTTTCCTAGAAGTAAAGGGAATTAAGGGTTACAGGGAGCGGGCAGGAATTTGGACATGAGTCTAGGTTCGGATCGGACATGGCCCTGTGGGTAGCAGAGCGGGCCCAGGGGCCGTGTAGCCTGATCCTGCTCCTATTTCGTGTGTCTAATTCTGTTAGATTCAGGAGATGGTTCTGTGATAGTAGATTGGCGGTTAGGGTCAGATCAGCCATGATCTTACTGAATGGCGGAGCGGGCTCGAGGGGCTGATTGGCCTACTCCTGCTCCTATTTCTTATGTTCTTATGTTATGATGTAATAGATGGCAGGTGAACTTGAGATGACAGATTGATCTGTCAGTGGTGAGAGAGGTTGTTCCAATGAGATGACACTGGATAGAGAGGTTGCTCCAAACACTTGCAACCTGCATAAAGCTCAATGTGTCTCCCAAATGCAGTAAGTAACAGCTTCTGATCTTGGAAAGTAAACAGCTGTGAGATGGAAGCTTTTATAGCACATTTGCAGGTTTCAAGATGCTTCCATGGCCATTCAACTCCCGCCCTCCTTACCTGACGTGATCCCTGAGCAGCGAAGACCCCTGAGCGACCTGGTAAACTCTGAAGGTGAGCTGAAAATAGTTCTTAATCCTCTGCTAACAAGGTCACAATGACCTGAATTGCCTCCCCCACCAACCCGCTGTAAAAAAAAAACATTTTCCCACCCGACCGGCCACCAATCGCGCCCACTGAACCACCACAAAATTCCCCCCTGGATGCCTGAAATGTGAAAGTGTTCAATTTTCCAGCACTGACATCTCTCTCCTTGATAAGCACAAAAGTTCACTACTTGGAAGAATATTGAAAGGCCCTGGTCACAGGTGAAACCCCAGCATGAGTCACCGCCTTCGGGAGAGAAGAAGAGAAACAGAAAGACAAATTTTAAAAAATCAGAACTCTATCTCGCATATTAAATGAAGTAGCTGTTTTTAATTATGTAATGCATGTTTTTTTAACCAACTGATGCCACGAGTATACTTCAATTTTGTAAATTATACTGGTTTCATATTGGTAGATAAAAATCCTGTAAGCAAAGCCTCTGTTCTTTTTTAAACATAATGGGGTAGAGCTTGGCCAAAAGCTTGGTTAAAGAAGTAGATTTTAAGGAGTGTCTTAAAGGAGGAGAGAGAGAGGTGGACAGGTTTAGGGAGCAAGCATCACCTTTTTTATATTCAATTCCCCTATTTATAACACACATGTAAGGGGTAAGTTTTTGGCAAGTTTTTTGAAGGGGTTGTGAATTATAGCCTCCAAAAGCATAATGCCTCTGACAAAACTCAATGTATGGTTGCTTTGCCTGTAGATGAGGGTATGGTTGGGTAAGCACAAAGCACCTCTGGTACAGCCAGACTTGCCTGGTATCGCCTCCTTGGTCTTCAAGTAAAGAAATATTCCCGCATCGAAAATTCCTCGTGCCATGATTGTGGAGCCTCACCAGCTAACCAGAAACTGGATAAAAAGCTAGAAAGGAATAAGAGTAAATGATCAGAAATAGCCTCGGAATGCTCCTACCAATCTTCATATAAGGCTTTTTAATCCCACTTCCATAGAGCTCAGTCCTTAGTAACCCTCTATGGTGGGTAGATGAAGCTGAGTGAATGCAATTACATAATTGCAGCCTCATTTACATGAATCTGCCCATAAATCGGCCGATGTTTCCTAGAGCACTGAAAAAATTAAATTGTGAAACTGGATGACGGTGTTAAATGGGTGAAGATCTGCCATTATAAATCTCTATTCCTTTTTCCAAGTGGTTTCGCCCACTTTACTCCACTTAACAGACATAACCAATCATAAATCTACCCTCTTGGTTTTAATCAGCCTATGGTGTTATTAGCAATCAGTGGAAAATTGCTTTTTCTATGTAAAATCAACTTTGTCTGTTATTATTGCTAAGTCATATTTAACACTATAAATGAATCCTAGGCATGAGCATCACTACTTAAGCAGAAAATCAACAATAATGAATAACCACTGCATGCTAAATTAAATCCAGCAACATTTTGCATTACTTTTCAAAACATAAAACGTTTATGCCCAGTATTTAAACCATTAGGCATAAAGTATTCTAGAAGCAAGCAAACCCATTAAGTACTCAGTCTATAATGCTATATATTCCAATCCGCTTATTCTTCTTAGGCAGTCCCTCAGAACCGAGGATGACTTGCTTCTACACTAAAAATGAGTTCTCAGGTGGCTGATGAGTCCAGTGTGGGACCTACAATCTCTGTCACAGGTGGGGCAGACGGTGGTTGAAGGGGCGGGTGGGTTGGGTGCTTGGATTGACATGCGCTCCCTCCGCTTTTTGCGCTTGGCTTCCACTTGCTCCCGAAGAGACTCGAAGTGTTCGGCGCCTTTCCAGATGCTTCTCCTCCACTTTGTGTGGTCTTGGGCCAAGGATTCCCAGGTGTCAGTGGGTATGTTGCATTTTTTCAAAGAGGTTGTGAGGGTGTTCTTGAAGCGTTTCCTCTGCCCACCTGGGGCTCTCTTGCCGTGTCGGAGCTCCGAGTAGAGCGCTTGTTTTGGGAGTCTCGTATCGGGCATGCGGATGATGTGGCCCGTCCATCGGAGCTGATTGAGCGTGGTCAAAGCTTCGATGCTGGGGATGTTGGCCTGAGCGAGAACACTGACATTGATGCGCCTATTCTAGAACATAAGAAGTAGGAGCAGGAGTAGGCCATACGGCCCCTTGGGCCTGCTCCACCATTCAATAGGATCATGGCTGATCTGAACCTAGACTCACGTCCACTTCCCTGCCCTCTCCCCGTAACCCCTAATTCCCTTATCAGCTAGGAAACTTTCTATCTCCGTTTTAAATCTATTTAATGTTGCAGCTTCCACAGCTCTCTGGGGTAGCAAATTCCATAGATTTACCACCCTCTGAGTAAAGAAGTTTCTCCTCATCTCAGTTTTGAAAGGGCAGCCTCTTATTCTAAGATTATGCCCCCTAGTTCTAGTCTCACCCATCAGTGGAAACATCCTCACCGCATCCACCCGATCAATCCCCCTCACAATCTTATATGTTTTGATAAGATCGCCTCTCATTCTTCTGAACTCCAATGAGTAGAGGCCCAACCTACTCAACCTTTCCTCATACGTCAACCCCCTCATCTCTGGAATCAACCGCGTGAACCTTCTCTGAACCGCCTTGAGAGCAAGTATATCTTTTCTTAAATATGGAAACCAAAACTGCACGCAGTATTCCAGGTGTGGCCTCACCAATACCCTGTATAACTGCAGCAAGACTTCCCTGTTTTTATACTCCATCCCCCTTGCAATAAAAGCCAAGATTCCATTGGCCTTTCTGATCACCTGCTGCACCTGCATACTAACTTTTTGTGTTTCATGCACCAGGACCCCCAGATCCCTTTGTACTGTAGCACTTTGCAGTTTCTCTCCATGTAGATAATAACTTGCTCTTTGATTTTTTCTGCCAAAGTGCATAACCTCACACTTTCCAATATTATATTCCATCTGCCAAATCTCTGCCCACTCACTTAGCCTGTCTATGTCCTTTGGCAGGTTTTTTATGTCCTCCTCACTCACTGCTTTCCCTTCCAACTTTGTATCGTCGGCAAACTTGGATATGTTGCACTCGGTCCCTTCCTCCAAATCATTAATATAGATTGTAAAGAGTTGGGGTCCCAGCACTGACCCCTGTGGAACACCACTAGTTACTGATTGCCAGCCCGAGAATGAACCATTTATCCCAACTCTTTGTTTTCTGTTAGATAGCCAATCTTCCACCCATGCCAGTATATTACCCCCAATCCCGTGATTTTTTATCTTGATCAGTAATCTTTTGTGTGGCACCTTGTCAAATGCCTTTTGGAAGTCCAAATACACTACATCCACTGGTTCCCCTTTATCCACCCTGTATGTTATGTCCTCAAAGAATTCGAGCAAATTTGTCAAACATGACTTCCCCTTCATAAAACCATGCTGACTCTGTCCTATTAAATTATGTTTATCCAAATGCTCTGTTACTGTTTCCTTAATAATGGACTCCAAAATGTTACCAACCACAGATGTTAGGCTAACTGGTCTATAGTTTCCGGCTTTTTGTCTACTTCCCTTCTTAAATAAGGGTGTTACATTAGCAGTTTTTCAATCTGCCGGGACCTTTCCTGAGTCCAGGGAGTTTTGGAAAATAATCAACAATGCATCCACAATCCCTACCGCTACTTCTCTCAAGACCCTAGGATGTAGGCCATCAGGTCCGGGGGATTTATCCGCCTTAAGTCCCATTATTTTACCGAATACCACCTCCTTAGTGATTTTAATCGTGTTTAGCTCCTCCCCCCCCCCCCATTGCCCCCTGTTTGTCCAGTGTTGGGATATTTTTAGTGTCCTCTACTGTAAAGACTGATACAAAATATTTGTTCAGCGTCTTTGCCATCTCCATGTTCCCCACCACTAGTTTCCCAGTCTCATCCTCTAAGGGACCAACGTTCACTTTAGCCACCCTTTTTCTTTTTATATAGCTGTAGAAACTCTTGCTATCTGTTTTTATATTTTTTGCTAGTTTACTTTCATAATCTATCTTCCCTTTCTTAATTAATCTTTTAGTTATTCTTTGCTGGCTTTTAAATGCTTCCCAATCTTCTATCCTCCCACTAGATTTGGCTACTTTACAGGAAACTCTTTGGTATCCGGCAGCGACGGGACCGGCGTGTTGCTGGTTGATCAAAAATTCCGGATGACGGAGAGGGTTATCTACCGAGGCTATTTTTAACAAAGAAAAATTTAAAAAATCATGAAATGTGCAGTATACAGTAATTGGGTACTCACCTACAGAATGTTGTGTTAAATGGATGGTGGAAGATGCTTGATTAAGTACAGTACTGCCAGTTGAGGGTAATGCAATGCAATGACTACCAGCAGCGTGGGAGACACACAGTACCCCTGTAAAATGGCAGATCAGAAGAGACGGCAGCACGGGAGAGTCAGACTCCTGTTACAGGGGTATTGAGGTGTTCCGACTTCCGACAGTGCCAAGAAGCCGAGTAGTGGCAGTTTGGAGAACTATCCCCACTGACTAACTCGGCTACTGCAGGAGACTCGGACTCGGCAACATTGCCGGTTATTGAGGTGTTGTTTTCGGAGTGAGAATTTTGCCGGTTAATAGGGAATTCCAGATATTTAGGTGCCGTTTAAACAAGAGTTTCCTGTATATGGCCTTGTTTTCAGTCGGATACTATCCTTTATTACTTTACTAAGCCACGGATGGCTGTCTTTTCTTTTACTCCCCTTTTTCCTCAGTGGAATATATTTTTCTTGAAAGATGTGAAATATCTCCTTGAATGTAGACCACTGCTCTTGTAACGTCTTACACTTTAATCTGTTTTCCCAGTCCACTTTAGTCAATTCTACTCTCATACCTTCATAGTCTCCTTTATTTAAGCTCAGTATGCTGGTTTGAGATCCAACTCTCTCACCCTCAAACTGAATTTGGAATTTAACCATATTATGGTCACTCATTCCAAGGGGATCCTTTACTAGGACATTTTTTATTAATCCTGTCTCATTACACAGGACCAGATCTAAGATTGCCTACCCCCTGGTTGGTTCAGTTACATACTGCTCAAGGAACCCATCCCTAATACACTCTATGAACTCTTCCTCAAGGCTGCCATGCCCAATTTGATTAGTCCAGTCAATATGAAAGTTAAAATCCCCCATGATTATAGCTGTTCCCTTATTACAAGCCCCAACTATTTCCTGATTTATACTCCGACCAACAGAGTTGCAACTGCTAGGAGGCCTATAGACTACGCCCACTAGTGGCTTTTTCCCCTTATTATTCCTTATCTCCACCCAAACCGTTTCACTATCCTGATCCTTTGACCCAATATCATTTCTGACTATTGCAGTGATTCCATCCTTGACTAACATAGCAACCCCACCTCCCTTTCCTTCCTGTCTGTCCTTCCTAATTGTCAAATACCTTTGTATGTTTAGTTCCCAGTCATGATCATCTTGCAGCCATGTTTCCATAATGGCCACCAGATCATAACCATGTGTAATTATTTGTACCGTCAACTCGTCTATTTTGTTATGGATTTGCAGGATCTTGCGGAGGCAGCATTGGTGGTACCTCTCCAGTGCTTTGAGGTGCCTGCTGTACATGGTCCATGTCTCTGAAGCATACAGGAGGACGGGTATCACTACTGCTCTGTAGACCATGAGCTTAGTGTCGGGTTTGAGGTCCTGGTCTTCAAACACTCTCTTCCTCAGGCGACCGAAGGCTGCACTGGCACACTGAAGGCGGTGTTGGACTTCGTCATCGACGTCTGCCCTTGTTGACAGTAGGCTCCCAAGGTATGGAAAGTGGTCTGTGTTGTCCAAGGCCTCGTCGTGGATCTTGATAATCGGGGAGCAGTACTGTGTGGCGGGGGCAGGTTGGTAGAGGACCTTTGTCTTACGGATGTTTAGTGTAAGGCCCATGCTCTCGTGTGCTTCGGTGAAGGTGTTAATAATGGTTTGGAGTTCGACCTCCGACTGTGCGCCGACGCAAGCGCGTCTGCATACTGTAATTCGATGACAAAGGATGGGACGACCTTGGATCTGGACTGGAGGCGACGGAGGTTGAACAGTTTCCCCTTTGTTCTGTAAATTAGCTCCACTCCAGTGGGGAGCTTACTGAGGGTGAGATGGAGCATTGCAGCCAGGAAGATCGAGAAGAAGATTAGTGTGATGACACAGCCTTGCCTGACCCTGGTCCATACGTGAATTGGGTCTGTGGTGGATCCATTGGTCAGGATCACAGCTTGAATGTCGTCATGAAGCAGGCGGAGAATGGTGACAAACTTTTGAGGGCAGCCGAATCTGAGGAGGACAATCCATAATCTCTCACGGTTGACAGTGTCGAAGGCCTTTGTGAGATCAAAGAAGGCCATGTACAGTGGTTGGTGCTGTTACCTGCATTTCTCTTGTAGTTGACGCGCGGTGAAGATCATGTCCATTGTGCCCCTTAGTGGGCGGAATCCACATTGCGACTCTGGGAGGAGCTCTTCAGCTACTGGGAGAAGATGATTGAGGAGGATTTTTGCAATTACTTTCCCTGTGGCAGACAGCAGGGAAACTCCTCTGTAATTACCGCAATCGGACTTGTCACCTTTCTTGAAGATGGTCACGATTATGGCGTCTCTGAAATCCTCTGGCATGCACTCCTCCTTCCAAATAAGAGAAATGAGTTCATGTATTCGCACCAATAGTGCTTTTCCGCTATGCTTTAGTGCCTCGGCAGGGATTCCGTCTGCTCCTGAGACTTTGTTGTTCATCAGTTGTCGAATGCCCTTTTCAACCTCATGCCGGGCTGGGGTTGTGCTGAGGTGGTGGCGGGTAGCATGCTGCTGGATGGAGTTGAGGACTCTCGCGTCAAAGACAGAGTCTCGGTTAAGGAGATTGTAATGTATGTACCTTTAAGGGGGGGAACTACTTTTTACAGCTCATGTATACTGTAAGTACCGGCAGTGACCACACCTGTATATAACGTTGAGTAGTAATCTGTACAGATCAGTTGCAGTCTGAGCCACGTTGAGTAAACACCGTTTGTACCATTCTCCGCAGTCTGTGTCTGATTATACACGAACATAACAGAGATCTTCGAAGTGCTCCTGCCAGCGGGCACTGACTGTCTCTCTGTCCTTGATGAGTACCTCTCCGTTATTGGCCCGCAGTGGGATAGGACCTTGGGTGCTTGGGCCATAGGTGGTCTTGACCGGTAAAGAATCCACGCACATCGTGGCTGTCGACTAGCTATTGGATCTCCTGCACTTTCTCCACCCACCATCTGTTCTTTAGGTCGCGAGTTTTTTATTGGACCTCGGCCTTCAGGCGTCTGTAGAGCTGCTTTCTTGCTCTCGAGTTGTGTCGCTGTTTCCAGATCAGGAATGCCTTGCGCTTGTGGTTTATTAGCTCCTGGATCCCCTGGTCGTTCTCGTCGAACCAGTCTTGGTTTTTCCTGGTCGGGTGACCGAGCGTCTCTTCACAGGTGCTGATTATGGAGGCCTTGAGTGCAGACCAGGCACAATGGACACTCTAATTTACCACCAGGGATGAGTAAAGTTACAGCAGTTTTTTGGGTATCGATAATGTTTCTGACATTCCAGTGACACATGGAAACAATCATTCTATATGAATTGAATCAGTCATCAATTGTGGGCAGGCATTATTATTTTACCATATTTCCAATAAGTTTACGATGTTGGAGATGATTTTGCAAACTTGCTGCGAAAACGCCATTTATCACCAGTTCAGTGGGTTGGAGAGGGTGAGACGTGGGTCCAACTAAAGTGGGGCAATTTGCAGTTTTTTATGTCTTTAAGGGTCGGCTTACCTATCACATAGTGGACACTAGTAAAAGCTGAACAACAGCTTCAAAAAAGCTACCACAAACTCAAAAACAAACTGATAGCTCATTGGGAGTCTTGAATATAGGCCTATGACATACAGTTACACTGAAAGTGCAGGTGTACCCAACATGCCAACACTTAGCAGAAGAACATGGCAAAAAGTGGTAGCAATTTTCCTACCTTTCTTGTGGGTAAATTTTAGGCTATTGTGGGATATGTATTAGTACTCACTGTTGCTAAATTTGATTTGTGCAACTTTTCAAAAAGTGCTTATATCTGTCAGAGCGGCAGAGATTCCTCTCTCTTACTCGCAGTTCACACTGACACTGTTCCTCCTCTCAAGTGCCAGCTTTGTTTTATATTATTACACAAAGACGGGTTGTACTGATTGAACTAAGTGAGTCTGATCATAACTGTTACTCTGTATGTTCACTTGCTGTTAAATAAAGCAGCTTAGCGATTCGTATCTGGCCTTGTCTTACAAGTGTTGTTCTGTCCATCTTTGAAAATATTAAAGAGGCACATGGAGGTACACACAAAAGATATGAATATCCAGTTCAGATCACAAGGGGAACTATTGTTACACCCCGGGTTACACTATTGCATAGTTAAATATTGGGCAATCTTAAACGTATAAACACTCAAACCACTTACAGAAATGACTAATACTGCTACGCCTGAGAGACTATTTAAGACAAGATTCCGAACACACCCTTTACAGATCCAATCTTGCTGGGATTACGGAATTGCCATCCACTTGTTAGAACTGAATCATATAAATTGTAATATTAGAGTGATATTCTAGAAGGTTGATTGATTAGTGGAGCTCAAGGAGAAATTTTGTCTCAAATGCTTTGCTCAGATTAGCACAGGAATCTGTAAACTCCAAGTTACCTTTAATGATACTCCAGGCATGTACAGTCCTGAGCGGCCTCATAGTACTGAAGTTTGAGACAGCTACGAGCACTGATTAAAATGGAACCCAATGAGCACAATGTATTTGAGCACAATGTATTTGTCTGGCATTTTGTACTTCCCCAGGCACCTGCTTCTGTCTCACTCTAATCCTATTGTACACTGTAGTTATAATGCTTTAAATCTCTGTACGTACATGGTCTGAACTTGTAGCAAATTAAGAAAAATGCATGTACCCAGAAGTCTTTTTGACAGCGAAAAGAAGGCATTTTGGCTTTTTGGTTAGGAACTGTGTGTATCAACATCTTTAGAATCACCTCTTGTGATAGTCAAGAAGTGTTTTTTTATAAGCGTGTTTTCTTGTTTCCCCTGCTGCACAATAAAGACTTTTATCTGCAGAATTTGAAACAAATTCCTGATATTGCTGATGGACTGTTTCCCAAAAGAGAGTGATGGGAGGGAGCTCCTGGGCTCCATGAAAAAGCCACAATATTTTCACTCCAGCTTCTGAAATTCATTGTGCCAAACCTGCAATTAAAAAAGAAAAGATGGATTTATGGTCAAACGTGTTTATTGTTGTCAAATGTGTTCAACTGGACTTAATCCATTAAAACGGTCAGCGAGGAGAATAGGTATGGCAAGGGGATCCATTAAGATATAATATTATTTTGGGTTCAATGATAAATCTCAGCATATCTAAAAATGCACCACAAAAGTATTTAAAAAATCAACATTTCATGAGCAGGGTGGATGTCCTCAGTACCACAACCCCCTCCCCCACCACCTCAGAAATACATTTTGCACAATCAGATGGCACGTTGAGTATAGTTGCAGCTGAAGTCATGAAAAGTTCATGTCCCATTGTACTCCCATTTAAACTACTTCTTTTCATATGTCATGTGAAGCTATTGGGTTCCAGCTTCCACAGAAAAACAGACTGAATTGCAGAATGTGATCTCAAAATACTAAATTCAATATAATAAAAAGGAATTTAAATTACTCAGTTGCTTTGAAACAGTAGCATTGGTCCTAGGCCTATGATTGAGGGTGTTTTTTCAGTTGTGCATTGTTCTTGGAGTTGTCAGGTTTTTGGGGTTGTCAGCTTGTCATAGGTTTATGGGTTGGCCTGTAAGCAATAGTCAAAATATTAATAACTCTTGTGACTTTAACAGCCACAGGCAAAGCATTTGGAATCACGGAGAATCCTTCCATATCGGGAACCAGCAATGCACACACCTCATTAATTTAACACCCAAGTGAGCCTAAAGCTCTTGGTCCTTAGATGAGATTATGTAGTTCATTCTAAGCCTCTACAGCTTGTCACAAAGCCTACTCCTTGTTGCTCTCTTATGTGCCCATATTTGCCATTCTTTCTAAGACATACAGAGGCCCATTTTTGTTTTGGGTGCACATTGGGTTGAATGATCGCACTGCCCGTCCAAAGACACCAGCGAGAGGGCCAAGCCATTTTCATGGGTGGATCTAATTGCAATAATATTGGCCAACTTCCAGCACTGAACTAGCATTGACAGGGATCTCACCAATCACGGGGTGGGGTAGGGTACAAGGGGGTGTTTGGGGTCGGGAAATCCGGTGGCTCCTCCAAGAGCTGAGCTGGGAGTGAGTCATTAAAGGTAGGGGAGGCAATTCAGAAGGGTTACAAAGGAACTGGCTGGGTGGGTTATAACATACTCCAGATCAGCATCGGGAAAACCAAAGCCATTGTTTTTGGCTCCGGCCACAGATTCTGTACCCTTACCACTGATTCCATCTCCCTCCCCTGGCCACTGTCTTAGGCCAAATCAGACTGTCCAGAACCTTAGCATCTTGTTTGAATTTGAACTGAGCTTTAAATCCAACATCTTGTCCATCATCATGACTACTTAGCTCCACCTCCACAACATTGCCTCCCCCTGCCCCTACGTTTGCCCATCTGTTACTAAAACCTTATACATGCCTTTGTCATCTCAAAACTGTATTTCTCCAATGCTCTTCTTGCTAGCCTCCCATCCCCCAATCTCCATAAATACCAACTTGCCCAAAACTCTGCTGCATGTATCCTGTCCCACACTAAGCCCCAATCATCCATCATCCCCATCCTCACAGACCTACATTGGCTCCCAGACCCCTAGAGTATTATGTTTAAAATCCTCATCTTCATCTTTAAATCCCTCCATGGTCTCACGCTGTCCCATGTCTGCAATCTCGTCCAGCTCTATAGCCTTTCCTGAAAACTCTATCCCTCTGACTAGCTTCTCCCAACAAAGGTATCATTACTGTGAAAGAACAAACATCATGGGAGTAGACAACCTTTTGATATGTCCCAGATTTTGCTTTGCCACCCATTTTAAGTTACTAAGATGCTTCCAGCAGTCCTCTACATACATCTTTATGAGACAGATCTTCTTTCACTTCGAACAGTATTTGCCAAAGCATTTTAACACCCACTTGGTTTGGAGGCATATGACTCTTTTGAGCCCATAATTACCTTTTTCCATTTTCAGAAAATGTTTTAGTAAACATTACATTTAGTGAAACAGGACTCATATGGGATTACGGTTTTGCACCATTTTCCTTCTGTTAATGCCAGTGAAAATTCTGATTTGTTAAAATGTATTTCCTGCTATCGGGCTAATTTATTATGACCATATCTCGTGTCCAATTTGGTGATTTATCAAGGTGAAGAGGGTGTGTGTGAGGTTGCACAATCTAATGGACAACATGAGTATTAATGGGCCTGACGGTCTTTCTTTTTGCATCTTTACATGTTCGTAAGTGTGAAAAATGCGTTCTGCCAAAAAATCCTTAACACCCGTTCTTTGAATGATTCCTGCACAAATGCATTATGATTTGTTTTGAGAAAGTGTCAATGAAAGCAGAGAGGATTCATTTCTATGGTATTCAAAGTATGTGATGACACCGATAGGAAAGCAAATGATAGAGATTGTTATACATTGAATCAGTTTCCAATGAAAAACCTCTTTGTGAAAAAGCTGATAAAACTTTTTTTCAATCTCTGTGGGTGATGAGGTTGTTGATTAGATATATTAGGCCCAGCTTCTTTTCTAGTGCAATAGCAACCCACTGTCATATAATTCTGTGTCATGCTTCTCAAATCATTTGGGATGACTCAATTTCAGTGGTGAGAAGAAGTGCTTATCCTGTTCACCTGCTTCTGGCAGGAGACAAGCGAAATTTTGGGCTTGATGTTCCTCCCTACCATCTGCTGCAATATTTTGCTGGCCAGCGTCCAGCAGAGCTGATGCCTGTCTTATAGTGCACTTGTTTTGCTGCTCCAATTGGTGGTTGAACACGTTGAAGTATATTGTCAGCTGTACCATCATTCATGCACGTTGAAAATCATCCGTACTGTTCTCTGTTAACTCTCTTTCCCTCTCCACAAAGGCTACCTGACCTGCTGAGTGTTTTCAGCATTTTCTGTATTTATTTCCGTTTTCCAACATCTGCAGTATTTTGCTTCTACTTTACCTGACTTGCTTGGATATAAATAATATAACATCTTAGATGCCCTATTGTGATAGTATGTCAAGCAAGAAATCAGCAAAATCTGCAGAAAAAACATGAAGTCTGCAATTTTGCTAACGTCGGCGGGTCCATGGCGGGCGACGTCAGTGGCGGGTCCCGACCCTGCTGCTGGCTCCATCCCGGCCTCTGAAATGAATTTATTGAGATTGGGCCCGCCCAGTGTGTTTCCCGGCCAATTAGAGGAAACAGGTCTGGTGAAGAAGTCATTTGATGACACGTCATCAGCCGGTTTCCTTAAAGGGACCATGGCCAAATTAATTTTGACCTTTGTGCTGTCAGTGTTCTACAGCATTGAGGTACTGCAAACACTGAAACACTGCACAAAGGTGCAGGGCTGCACCCAGGCTCTCCCATGACTCCCTCCATATGCATATGGAGGGAGTCACAGCACACAGGGAGGTCCTCTTTCCTTCCCATGGGTGAAAGAGACCTCCCCAGGAGATCAACACAGCCTGGTTGCACATTGCACAGGAGGGCACAAGCAGAGATGTGGTCAGGAGGACCTGGATGCAGTGGCACAAACGTTTCAATGATCTCAGTAGATCACAAAATGTTAGTACAAAGCCACACTCAACCTCATCCCCCTGTGCCACTCATCACATCCCCATCACTCTGCCTTCCCTACCCTACTCCTGCACATCCTTACTCACACCAACTTACCTTGCACCTCCACCCATCCCTCTCTAGTTACATTATCACTTCCACATCTCACTAGCCACCCCTCACACACACTCTCATCCTAGTCGAATCATACCAACAAACAACACACACGGGTAGGCACTTGGGTGTTTTAGCCAATATTTGTGTAAACTTTCTGTTAATGTGCTGTCAAGCATTGAAATCCTCATTGTCACCATTTTGCCTTCTTGGATAGACTTGTGTGCACCTTTGAAAGTGTCTTAGTGAGTTCCAGTGAATGGTGAGACATAATACCCCCCCCCACCCGCCCCACAATGGTGATGAGTGTGAAAGGAATGGCTTGGGCATTGTAGGGATGCTTTATGGTGCTGGTGTGAGGCCGTGCCAACCTGGTGCTTCATGTGGCAGCCAGGGTATACAGTGTTAAGTGAAGCAAATCTGGACATGGTGAGGCCATCACTAGCGTCCTAGGCAGCAATGTGCACGGGTGATGATACCTTGTGTCCAATGCAGCATCAGGTGATTGCAGAGAAGGTTGGTGTGGATGTTGGTGCTGCTGGTGTGCTCAGTGATGCTGGTGTTAGGGCTGATCGTGTTGGGATTCTGAAAACTAAGGTGAGATTTTTTCAAGGGCACTGATACTGATGGAATAGATGGCAGGTGAGGTTGAGATGACAGAAGTAATCTGTCAATGTTGAGATAGGTTGTTCCAAGGAGGTGACAGTGGATAGAGAGATTACTCCAAACACTTCAAACGTGCATAAAGCTCAAAAGTGGGTTCCAAATCATTAATGCTCCAGCTTCTAAGATTGGGAAGTGAACAGCTGTGAAATGGTAGGTTTTAGACCACTTTTGCTGCTTTCACCTATTCACAGCAATCCACAGTCATTGAGAACCTCACATACTTACCTGATGTGATAGCCGTTCTCCAGGAACCTCGTTGAAAACCTGGGAAAATGGTAAGTACATGGGAAAATGGTCCTTAACTACCTTTTAATAAGCTTTTAACCATCTAAATTGGCTGTCCCGCTGCTTGGTGTTGGGTCTGTTCAGGGATGACAGACCCAACACTTGGGAAACTGACAAGGAGGCGGGTTTACAGCGGGATACCGACCCGCTGTCAATCTTTGTGATTTTGTCAGTGGACCCGCCTTCAAACCCACACTCTGAGCTCTGGCAAAATTCAGCCCCATCAAACTGTAAAACATTAGCTAAGCACTTCTAAAGTGCAGGAGAAAATTAAGTGATTATGTCATTAACATGAAGTTAACATGTCATTAACATGCCGTTTCCGGCATACTTACCGTGCAGGAACAGCGTAAAAAGTTCTTTTTCAAGTGAAAAAATTCAGAATGAAGCCGTTTCTGCCACTTGTTCACTTTTAAAATTCTTTCCCCAAGTTTCCATCTGCTTTTTGAGCATTCCTGCGATAGGCCCGTCGCGTCCCCGCTGGTCCTATTTGCTATGTCAAAGTGAGAGCCAGTTGCTTGGCAGCTCCGAGTTTCCCTAGTTTGCACTGCTATTGCACTCTGGGAAGGTTACCCTGAGATAAACGAGGTGCAGCAGCTCCCAGGATCAAGGCAGAAGTCTGGAGTTTGTGAGTTTGAAGAGTTTGGAAAATTTGTCTAGCGATTTCTGCAGCTCGGACATTTTGAACCTTTATTTTTTTTTGTATTTTTTTTAAAAAGTCCTGCACGTGATTCTAATTGCTTCTCACAGGGCCAGCCCACCGCAAGATGTTCATCTCCTCCACCAGCCTCCTTGCACCCACAGTCAGGGTATCTCAGGAGTAGGTATGACTTTCCCTATGGCAATACCACTCTTTGCCATTGTCATGGAGCAGGAGGAGTAGCACAAGATGGAAGAAAGAATAGTCAGGTGCCATTGAAGGAGGATGCAGTCCACCAGGTATTGCCTCCCCCCCCAAAAAAGAATATACAGGCAGCACAGGCGATATGAGGACTGAAGAGCTCTGCATAAGAAGAGTGTGCTTCACCAAAGAGGCAATAGGACATCTCTGTGACCTGATGTAGGGAGACCTGCTGCAGGGAGACCTGCTGCCACGCTCACCTGCCCGTACTACTATCTCAGTGGCTATGAAGGTGATCACCACCCCCTTTTTCTATGGCACAGGGCCATTTCAGGCAGCCACAGGCGATCTCTGTAACATCAGGCGGTATGCAATACTGGCATGAATTCGTCAGGTCATTGACACCCGTTACATAACAGCAGCCCAATTCATAACTGTTGCAATTGCTGAAAGGCAGCAGTGAGAAAGGCCTATGGAGTTGTATGGAGTTGCTGGCTTCCCCAAGGTCCAGTGTGCAATTGATGGCACCCACGTTGCATTGAGGGTGCCCACAGAATGCTGCTATGTGAACAGGAAGATTTCTACTCCCTCAGTGTTCAGATAGTGTGTGACAACAATCAGAGAATCTTTCATGTCAACTCCCTATAGGCAGGAAGTTGCCATGATGCTTTCATCCTTTGTCATATATTTCCTCACACCTGGATGCCCACATGTGCCTTTCTATCACATACTCTAGTGCTCCTTCTAAGTGCCATCTGAGGGGAAGGATTGCAGGAGATTGCTGTACAGAAAGGTCATGGGATTAAGGTGGCCCTCATCTCAGCCATTGCTGACTGCATCTCTGGAGGGTGCTCCTGGAAAGCCTGATCTCTCACTCTATGTTCCACTGGCATGGTGCTCTGAGGTGGAAGACCAGAGGCCTGGCACGTGCTGCTGTCCTGAGAGACGGCATATCAGGCGAGTGGACTTCAGCCGTCACCATTCCACTAGACTCTGTATCGGTGGCTCCAATAATCAGCGATCATATCCTGAAAGCCTGAGGCGCTGCTGATGCCATGATCTGGAAACTGTGGTTCATGCTGCTCTCCAATCTGTTCTCTATTGCCTCCAGAGCTGCCGTCTGTGCAAACGTGAAGGTGAGTGTCTGCAAGGAAGAGAAAGATTCTGTGACATTGCCACAAATAACAGCTGTAGACTCAAGTCACACCTGTCAGTTGTTGCACATCTTCTGACATTAGCCTCAGAACCTATATGTAGGTAATGTGCTCCTCAAGCATCCTTCATTTCAGGCAAGTAACCATGAGTTCTGGGTCCCATAATTTTAAAGCCAAAGCAGCCTTCTCCTCAGCCTCCACCAGAAAGGTGGCAATCTTCACCCACTTCCGGCTCATCCAGTTGCCTCGTGCTGTGTGAATCGCCCAGTGTCACAGCCTCACTACTGCTATCTAATTCCAACTGAACTAGTGCCCAGAAGTGAGGGCCCCCAATAAAAATCTGGCCTGTTGCCGGCTCGTTCAAGACCTCCCTTGGATCATGTCCCCCACCCTTTCAAGACCGAACTGCCAACTGGCCAATTTCCTACCCAGCTCGCTGGCAGCGTGCTAATGAGGCCTGGGCCTCGAAATGGCTCGGGCCTGACACCAGCATGAACGGGTGGGTGGAGCAGCAATTCCAGTGACCTTCCACGCATTGCAGGTGCTACTTTAAACTCTCCCCCGGTGACTTTAGTAGAAAAGGATGAGAAAATTGGGGAGAAAGTAATGCACAAGTGAAGACGGGTATGAAGTGGCACCAAAGGCCCAAAACAAGCACCTTGATTTTAGTCATTTGTCGGCTGTGATCCTTGAATCGAACATTGAGGAGTACAATTTGAGGTTTCCTGCTAAAGTTCATGATCAGTTTGGTGTGCTTTATAATGAAAGCGGGGACAGATATTTGATTTAAAGTCAAGCTGTAGCCAAATAGTTCAATCAGTTTGATGTTCCCTATTTTAACATAAAACATACTAGAATGTTCATTACAGGCCATTAATCAATAGACTGTGAGGAACAGACATTAGGAATGGAGTGGCGATAGTGTCATATATTATGAAAACGTATTTGGCAGGGTGAATCAGGAAAGATTAATAGATGTCCTGCAAATGGTTGGAATTGATAGAAAAGACACAAGACTTGGAACTTTTTACGAGGAACAACAAGCAAAAGTAAAATAATGAGTTAATAAAATGGGTAAAAATCGGAAGATTTGTTGTGGTCTGGTTATATCACCCAAACCTTTCAACAAATACTCTGACTTTGTGCTGAGAAAAGTGTAAAAGACTTTGAAGTTGGGTTAAAGATAAATGGGAAATTGCTAAACAACCAATGATACTGTCCTATCTTAAGATATAAAAGACACTTAAGAATTTAAATCAGACAAGCTCTTACTATCAAAGATTGGGGAAAGGGACTGGTAGTCCAAAAGAGGACAGAATAATTGTGTTTTCACACCTCTATCATTAAGCTGGTCTTATTCCAAGCCACCGTGGGGGCGATTTTGGCTGAATACTTTAGGCGCTAAAGAGGTGGCCAAGATGGGGTCTTAAGCTGCAACGCCAGTTTAGCACAGGATGTCTTTCTTGGTAAAGGAGTTAAAGCCAGTGCTAGGAATGGCCACCCGGAAGATCAGTAAGGGCTGATTGACAATTAAATTGCCAGCTAGCGCTCATTAAAAGGCTGCATGCCATTTTGGTGGATAATGCTTCATTTAATGACCTCTTCTAACAGTGACCAGCTGAACAGGAGTAAACAGGTCATTGAGGAGAATTTTGAGCATTACTTGAAGGTATATCACCTTTTACTGTTCACTTGCTGCTGGAGGTTTGAGGAGGACTTTTGAAATACATCGGAAGACTTTTATTCTGGAAATTCTCCGAGGACTTCACGTAAAAAGAGTGAGTGCTGTGCTACTCCACCTTATAGGAGTCACCGGCATCTTGTTAGGGGTCTCCCTTGGTCTGCAGGAGGAATGGAAGGAGATGAGGCCAGGCAGAGCAGCACCAGCTGCTGCAGGAGAGCGAGGCAGACTCCTTCCCCTATGCGGGTACGGGACATCCCTCCTCCTCTGGACCTCCTCCACCAGGACCCCTAGTGCTGCGTCCGAGAACCTGTGTGCCTGAGCCATCCTGAGACCTGCCGCTGTGTGTCAGCCAGAGCACTCCACACCTTCAGTGGAAGTGGGTGAGTGGAGCCCGCATATACCGCTCCACAAAAATTGTTTAATCAGCACTTGAGCGCTAAACCTGCAGGTGTCTGATTTAGCACCTCCAGGCAAGTTCAAATTAAGGTAATCAGCAATTAGGACCAAAATTGAGTGCTAAAACCAGACTTTCAAACAGGTCTGTCTTATTAGCACAGCACCCGTTTAGCACCTGTTTTCACCCTTTCACCAAAATAACCTCTTCCCCCCCCCGACTTTTAAAGTATTCCATCAGACACAGTTGAAGTCCTGTCCTGCCGTCAGTGGGACAAAATTGCACTCCGAGTGTACTGATGGAACTCAATGGGTCCAACTATAAGATTTTCTTAAAGTTACACTGCCTACTCACAGAGACTTTCTACCCTATTGATTCCCCACGAGCAGCAGCTGATGAAAATGGCTTAAAGTCTACCAAGTAAACATTCACATATTGAAATAACAACAGAAAATGCAGGAAACACTCAGCAGGCCAGGCAGCATCCGTAGAGAGAGAAACAGAGTTAACGTTTCAGGTCTGTGACCCTTCAGACCTGAAACATTAACTCTGTTTCTCTCTCCACGGATGCTGCCTGGCCTGCTGAGTGTTTCCAGCATTTTCTGTTGTTATTTCAGATTTCCAGCATCTGCAGTATTTTGCTATTCACATATTGAAATTTGGCAGTATCCAGCAGTGTGGCAAATTGCAAATTCAAATCAGGTGTTAGCAGGAACCTTGCTACTCCCTGCACAAACTAATATACAGCCTAGCATTCATTTACCATGTATTAAAGGACAATCGACCAACCAGTATAGAATGCCAGATTCGACAATATATCTGCCAATCTGATTTATCGATTAACTTTTTTTTCTTTTAAAATTATTATTGATTTTCCTCAGTACTATACATGCTTTCTTGATAGACCGCTGTATAGGTGTGGAATGTTGCTGATTAAACATTAAGAAGTAGAGTCATGAGAAATCCACAAACCAGCCTGTCCCACTTATGTCAATGTGACACACAACCTCCAAGAGAGTAACAACTATTTATTATAAAATACCACTGGAGACATTGAACCTGATTTTAGATTTTAGTACTGGCATAAACAAGGATTGAGGCAGCAGTTCACAACAACTTACACTCACACAGAGCCCTTCATAAAAAGGAACACTTTACAAGGTGAAAAATGAACACCGGGCAAAAATAAAGAAATCTGGGGAGAGAGGACAGCAAGGGCACGTTTGAAGAGATATTTTCGAAGGCAAGGAGCGAGGTAATTTTGGATGAACTACAAATTGGTGTTGTACCTGTAGCCATTCAGGCTCCACACACTGGAATTACTTGCCTAAACCCCTCTGCCTTTATACCTCCCTCATCTCATTGAAACATATACAATTCTTAAAGGGCTTTACAGGGGAGATGCTGGGAGGATGTTTCCTCTGGCTGGGGAGTCTAGAACAAGGGGTCACAGTCTCAGAATAAGGGGTCAGCTATTTAGGTCTGAGATAAGGAGAAATTTCTCCACTCAAAGGGTTGTGAATCTTTGGAATTCTCTACCCCAGAGTGCTATGGTTGCTCAGTCATTGAGTATATACAAGACAGAGATTGCTAGATTTTTGGATACTAAGGGAATCAAGGGATAGGGTGATATTACGGGAAGGTGAAGTTGAGGTAGAAGATCAGCCATGATCTTATTGAATGTTGGAGCAGGCTCAAAGGGCCGAATGGCCTACTCCTGCTTCTATTTCTTATGTTCTCTACTCCGTCCTTTAAAATCCACTTCTCTGATCAAGCTTTTGGTCATCCCTCCTAATTTCTCCTTTTAGTTCAGTGTTCATTTTTCCATAGTGTCTCAGTGAAGTGCATTCGGACATTTCTCTGCATTAAAGGCTCTATATAAATACATAGTCTTGTTGTTGTAGTCCAGGAATAGTCCTGGAGTTGATGGTATTGGCAAAGAGGTAGGCTGCGATTTTATCGATCGATGCAGCTTGGGAGTGGGTCAGCTGGTTTCCGGGTTTGCCGGCCAATTAAGGAGAAGCCGGTCAGATGACCTCATTTGATGACGCGTCATCTGCCGGTTTTCTTAAAGGGACCACGCACAATTTTTCTTTGACAGCTCATTTCTCAGTGTTTGACAGCATTGAGGTGCTGCAAACACTGACAATGACTGTTCACAGGTGAGTTCTTGCATCCAGGCTCTCCAGTGACTCCCTCCTTAGGCTAGAACAGATGGCAGCTGCAGGTGAGGTTACAGAAGCGATCTGTCACTGGTGAGAGAGGTTCTCCCAATGAGGTGGGACTACACATACAATTCAAAACTTGTTACCTACAGAAAAGTCTTTGGGGGAAAAATTCAGTATCGCCCATTTTGGGGCGCTAAGATTGGCCGGGCATAAAGTTTAGCGCCCGGCACTAATTATCGCCTCCAACTGCAAAATTCGCCTCCATCGCCCCTGGAGGCGATTTGAGCACTAAATCAGGCGCTACACACCTCTGTTAAGGTGCAAACGTCAGGGAGCGAGGCGCTACCTCAGAATGCTACTGAAGCTCAGGCGATGCCAATTACCATGGAAGCCAGACATACTGGTGCTGTCCAATTCTTAAAGGGGAGGGGCCATCTTATTGGTCAGCCACACCCTGCTCATTGCAGCCTTGAATCTCAGCCTGGAGAGACCTCAAAAGCAATTGTGTTGCAGGCACTAATGGATAGGCCCAGGGAAAGAGATCTGCACTATGGAACCTCAAAAGTGGTGCTGAGGGACAAAACCCCTTAGGACAGCGTTAAAACCAAAATTTTGCCGACAAGAAAAGTCAGGAAGCACCCACCTTTAAAATAGCACTCCCCCAGCCCCTTCTCGACTTGAAAACGTTCCCCTCTACCTGTCGTTCCTAGCGGCAGGCGCTAAGGCAGGGGATGTGACTCAATATCCGGTCCAGGGCGGTACCGGGGTGTTGCACGCTTGACTGACGTCATGATCTGCAGGCACAGGAGATCGTGGTGATAGTGTTTAGCGCCACCGCAAAATGACTGGTCAATTTTGCGAGTGGTGCTAAAATCGCTGCGCTCGCCCCCAGATGCGCTAACGGGAGGCGCTAACCAACCAAATTTTTCCCCCTAAATGCATTAAAAATTAATTTCCCAATATTTCCTTACCTCTGAAACTCACCAGTGCACCATTGGATCCTTCACACCACTTCTACAGCTGTCATCAATGCAGAAACATTACAGCAGACTCACAACACGCCACACTTACCTGGTGTGGTGTCCGAACGTTGGGAAGCCCGAAGTAGAAGTGTCAAAATTGCAAAAGAGCCTGTTAACTGCCTGTTAATAACCTTTAACAGGCTGTTAAGTGGCTATAATCCTCTTCTCGCCACTAGGTGTCGGGTCCATGCGCAAATCGGGGACCTGACACTTGGGAAGATTGATTGGAGGCAGGTTGACAATGGGTTTCCTGCCCGCTGTCAATCTTTGCGATTTTGCCGGATGTCCCGCCTCCAAACCCGCCCCCTGAGCGCCGGCTGTAGAGTTTGATGTCATCAGTGTACATGGTGTATATGTGGATAATGCTGAGGAATAGTGACAGTGCAGGTGTGGTAGGGGAAGCTGTTGGAGGAGATATAATGAATACATTCAAGTTTGCAGCAGGTACAGACGCACTTAAAAACCAGACCTATGAAATACAACAATGCCCACCAGTGATATCCACTTTGGTCTACCCATTGCCTTTGTTATTTGATGTCTACGTCCAGCTGTGTACAGACGTCAAATTCACTTAAAAAATTTATAGTAACACAAGCAGAGATGGTAATAAGCAGCATGTAAAAAGTTCACTAACATCATGTACAAGCATGATACGAGTTCTACCATGCATAAAATGTCCTGGAGTCACCCAAACTCTGCCTCTTCAGCTTCGTGTACAGTATAAAAGAGACTAGTTTATGGAGTCAGTATGGGTGGAGGTGATGACAGCCAGTTATATCTGTGAATCTTGGGCTGTATAATGTTGCAGTGCTGAAAGCCAGACAGCTACATTTTGAACAGCAGTGGGTCATTCTCCATCAGCAGGTTATCATTCAGATTAAATCAGGAGACTTTTATGTAAATGTACAGCACGACAGTGAGGCTCTCTTCAAAACAGCCTAGAGTTTTAATGCAACACCACAACTAAACCTTTTTTTAAAATCCGGATGTTCTTTAGCGGTAGATGAGGCATCACTAGATGAAGCTTAGTGCTGCAGGCAGAGTGCATTCGCTGGCTCCAAAACATTTAAATAGGAGATCTAAAGCACCTATAAATCATGAACTATGACTCTTACAGTAATTCCAGGAGGGGCGGGTAGATTGTCAGCTTTTAACATTTCTCCAGCTTAATATGAAGGCATGTTTCATCTTGGCTGAAGCACAGCCAATGTGAGAGGGAGAAACTGGCTTTAAATAAGGTCTTGCACAGTGCTTAAGTAACTATAGAGGATAGACTTGTTTCTAACTACTTTGATGGCCTAAACCTCTATCAGGGATTTAGCACAATGGGTTATTTTGTACTTTATTTTGCACTGCTGGCACAATCTTGTTTCCCATTACACGGAGATTGTGTTTTTTATTGATTATCAGCCATTATAGAAGGAACTGCTGTTGGATAACTAATATTGGTAGATGATCGGGCAGCCCAAATTTGACTCCCGATAGTTTCCATAAATGTTGGTGGCCCAAATTCCCACTGATCTTCCTATCTGACCCGATCCAAAGTTGAAAGCCCAATATGGGTAAAAGGTAGAGAAAAGCTCATAAATATTTTGAGTTTTAAGAAAAAACATCGAGGTGGAACCTTGCACGTTGACCAAGCTATTACATTGACCATTGTTTAAAATTCCATTCTGAAATCTAGGTAAAAGGTACCTGTAATTTATATGTGAACTATTGCCTTAGTTGAACTTCAGCCTGCCATTGCTCCACTGACAATCAGTAAATTGATGGTTACGGGCCAGTTTCAGCTGAGTTCCATTATAAATACTGCTACATCGAGATTAACATTTGAAATGTATCCTAACAACTTTTATTTTAACAGAACCTGAAGAAGATTCTAACAGTAAAACTTTTATAACCTTCCCATTGCTTGGCAGGATCAGATGTAGTGAATCAGCATGGTCAGCGCGCCATGCTACAGCTACATCGAATACTGCAGCGAATCTGAATTCCAATTGGCATTCTGATCTGACTGAAGCCCCGACTCCTGCTGATCCAGTACTTCGATAATTGCAAATGTGGATAATAGCAGGGCATATAATTAGGACTCTATGGGGGAAAAATTCAGTTGGTAGCGCCACCTGTTAGCGCCTTAAGAGGGCGCAAAGCAACTAGCGCCCGGGCGCGGCGATATCTGTGCCTCTCGCGAAATTGACCGGACATTTTGCGGTGGCGCTAAGCAATACCACCACGATCTCCTGCGCCGGCAGATTGTGACATCAGTCGAGTGCGCAATGCCCCATTAGCGCCCCGGACCGGAAATTGAGTGGTGCCCCCTGCCTTACCGCCTGCCGCTAGCAACGACAGGATGAGGGGAGCATTATGCTGTCAGAAAGGGACTAGGGGAGCGCTATTTAAAGGTGACCACTTCCTGCCTTTTTTTGTCGGTGATATTTTTGCACCACGCATTCTGAGAGAGAGAGAGAGAGACTTCTGGAGAGATTCAACGCTGTGTGAAGGAGTTTTGGGTACTGAGCAGCACTTTGCAGGTTGATTTTGATTTGTCCTTCCTTGTATCTATTTAGAAGAGACTGTGGGGTCTGCACTCTGAGCTCTTTCCCTGGTTCTCTCCATTGTTCTTTCCAGCAGATTTGATGTACAGGTCTCTCCAGGCTGAGATTCAGGCCGTGATTCAAGGCTGCAATGAGCAGGATGTGGATGGAGAGCAAGATCAACCCTCCCCTTTAAGATAAAAACAGAAAATGCAGGAGAAACTCAGCAGGTCAAGCAGCATCTGTGAAGAGAGAAACAGATTTAACGTTCCAGGTCGATGACCATTCGTCAGAACTCCCCTTTAAGAATTGGATGGTGCCAGTGTGTCTGTGTTCCATTGCTGACTGAAATCACATGAGCTTCGCCAGCGCTGTGAGATAGCGCCTCGCACCTCGGCCTTAGCGCCTTAAGAGAGGTGTGTAGCGCCTGATTTAGCGCTCCAATCACCTCCAGGGGCGATAAAAGCCAAGTTTGCCGTCGGAGGCGATAATTAGCGCCAGGCGCTAAACTTTGCGCACCGCCAATAATGGCGCCCCAAATGGGGCGATACCGAATTTTTCCCCCTATATATTTCAAAATACATTGTGCTGACCACTCACCTAAAAACTGCTGATAGCACTGGCACAAATTTATTTTGTCCCAACCCAGCTCCTGGCTACCCACTCCCCCTTCTTGGCCCTATGCTTGCTGACTTTGTCAAACTCTTCCTTTCTTCAGACATTTCTCCTACTTCTTTCAAAACCACCATCATTATATTCCTTCTTAAAAAGCCTACATTTGATCCCTCCAGCTTTTTAAACCACTACACGATCTGTAAACCATCTTTTCTCTCCAAGGTGCTTCAATATGTTCACTTCTCTCACTATTGCTTCTTTGACTGGCTTCAATCTGATTTCCCACCCATGTGCAGCATCAAATATATCTTGGTCAAGTGACACCCTGTGAGACTGTGACAGTGTTTCCTGTCACACTTCATCCTCTTTGACCTCTCTTCCATTGTTGACCACTCCATTCTCTTCCATCATCTCTCCGCAACAATTAACTTCCAAGGCACTGTGCTCACATGGTTTCACTTTGAGCTGTCCCAACACAACTGAGTTGCAATTGAGTTCAAACAAGCTATTTTCATCATGGTGTTAGCTTGGTATAGTAAGAGTACATTTAAATATAAAAGAAAGAAAGACTTACATTTATATAGCTCCTTTCACGACCTCAGGACATCCCAAAGCACTTTACAGTCAATGAAGTACTTTTGTAGTATAGTCACTGCTGTAATGTAGGAAACATGGCAGCCAATTTGCGCACAGCAAACTCCCACACACAGTACTGTAATGTGATGATGACCAGATAATGTTTTATTGATGTTGACTGAGGGATAAATATTGGCCAGGACACCGGGGATAACTCCCCTGCTTTTCTTTGAAATAGTGCCAAGGGATCTTTTACATCCACCTGAGAGAGCAGACGGGGCCTTGGTTTAACGTCTCATCCGACAGACGGCACCTCAGACAGCGCACTCCCTCAGTACTGCACTAGAGTGTAGGCCTAGATTTTGTACTCAAGTCTCTGGAGTGGGACTTGAACCCACAACCCGAGAGTGCTACCAACTGAGCCACGGCTCACACGTCAACCCAACTTCAGAACACCCCACACCACCCTATGCAACTTCTGCCATGAAAATAAACTAGTAGAAAACAAGACGGTTAGGGGGAAAATGGTTGTGTTGTGTGGAGGAGCAAACTGGCAAAAGGAGGACAGGGGATGTAGCTGCCATGATTTCAAGTCTTCAGGGCTTTCAGTGGAATCCATACTACCCATTTAACCTACACATCTCTGAACTGATCAAGATCTGAGATCAAGGGCTCAAATGGATTTAGACCAATCTGGAAGTTGTGAGCATTCAAAAAGGATACCGAATTCATCTAAACTTATACAGGAATTTGATGTTATTTTAATATACTAAGTAGTGTAGGAGTTCCACTTTTTTGCTATAGCACACTTGACATATGCCTGGGATAAATGAATAGATCAAGAACAGGGATCTAGGGATAACGTATTACACAGTAGATGGGCGCAGATTAAAAAAAAAACAATTCTGCAGTCAAGACTAAACTTTCTGAATCCTACTGAGACTTGTTTTATCTCAGTGCTTCATAAAGTTTAATTTTCACAGACACTTTTTGATGCTGTAGCAGATAAACAGAAATCTTTTGTGCCTAATGAGAGTATTTGCTCTAATTAAGTAGCTACCATCTCTGTCTGCTTCCAGAAACCCAGGCTTCTTGGTCATGGTTACATAGTTTCAAGACAGAATTACATGTCCAACTATACCCAGTTTATTTGCCTTTATCTTTTAGGAAATACATTAGTTGTGTCCCAAATCATAAAGTGAGTCCGACCCTTTTGGGCCCCTTGGCTGCAATGAAGATAATTTTCTGCAGCTGAAAGAGCCCTCTGGCTATGATATTTTCTTGATTGATAGCGACAATGAAAAATGTCACTGTGCCATAGCAGATTCTGTATAAGGTGTGCGGACATGGTAGATGTGAGCTGCAGTCTTGGATTTCATTTCAGCTCCCTGCAATTGAGGTCTCCGTTACTTAGGATTCCTAGAACATTTGGTGTGAAGGAGTAACTCCTCCTCTCCATTGCCTATGCTCCCATTCCCCTTCATTTTGTAAAGGTCAGATGCTTAGAATATAGAGGTGAAGTGTTATCTACCCTTCTTTATGGACTTGTCCTTTATTCCCTTTTAATATGTTGCATAATGCATTAGTTTGTCCATACAAAAGGTGGTATAATTTGGTCATAAATACCCAAATAGACTTAAAGGATATTTTTAATGCAAGTGACTTGATATGCTTTACAGCACATATGATCATAGGTCTGCAAAATTTTATTAAAATATAAATATAGTTTCCAGCATAGTGTAAGCCATACATATGTATTCATAAAGCTATACACAATGGGCACAATTACAAAAAATCCTTGGAACCTGAGTTACTTATGCATATTTGCATATGTACCAGTTGGAACTAAAACATTATTGAATGGTTTTCAGTTCCGACAGAACAGAACAGAACAGCAAGAAAGAAAGACTTGCATTTATATAGCGCCTTTCATGACCATTGGACGTCCCAAAGTGCTTTACAGCCAATGAAGTACTTTTGAAGTGTAGTCACTGTTGTAATGTAGGAAACGCAGCAGCCAATTTGTGCACAGCAAGCTCCCATAAACAGCAATGTGATAATGACCAGATAATCCGTTTAAGTGATGTTGATTGAAGGATAAATATTGGCCAGGACACCAAGGATAACGCCTCTGCTCTTCTTCGAAATAGTGCCATGGGATCTTTTATGTCCACCCGAGAGAGCGGACGGGGACTCGGTTTAACGTCTCATCCGAAAGACGGCACCTCCGACAGTGCAACACTCCCTCAGCACTGCACTGGAGTGTCAGCCTAGATTTTTGTGCTCAAGTCTCTGGAGTGGGACTTGAACCCAGAACCTTTTGATGCAGAGGCAACAGTGCTACCACTGAGCCACGGCTGACACTTATAGAAGCACAGGACCCTATTTTAAAAATATTATTCTTTACCTAGAATGCTGCTGGTGTGCACTCCTGCCACCAGCATGATGGCAGGCGGCGCACTTCCGGCTAGAAGTTTGTGTTTGCTTCCTGCCCGCCGTATTGGGGACTTAGTAGGCCGCTAAGCGCCTGAAGAACAGGTGCTACCCGGCTGAATTTCTAGGCTTTTGACTCTAATGTTACAATACAGTATTGTCACTTTGTCTTTGCCAGTCCAAATTAATGATAATAAGTATGAAGTGGCAGTGAGAATATTTCACCACTATATTGAAGATTTCTTCTGTTCCTGAAAAGTAATGAAATCCCATTCTTTATTAACAGGTTCATAATGTTTTTTTTTCCAAAAAGCACACAAAGGAAATCTTCTTCAGATGAATGTCTCAAGGAGAACCACTTTGCAATAAAATCAGTAAGCCAGAATGCTATTCTGCAATGAAACCAGGGATTTATGCTATTTGCCTCCTCCAACTTCCCCCCACCCCACACAATACAGAGTTATTCGTGGGACTCCCGTCTGAGTAATGAGTAACTAAATAAAAGCATACTTTGTGTTACACAGCTACACATATTTTTAACATAAATTCCCAAAGTTCTATCTGTTTATCCAATACCCATAACGCCAAAGTGACAACAAGGTATTTAAGGCAAAATGGCTGATTTTGCTGAGGCTCCTGCTGGGGAAGCAGAACACTGCACATGAGGTCAAAGTTTAGTACTAAGATTTCCTGTTGGTGCTAATTTAAATAGTGGGCGTATTCCATGGGGGGTGGGGGTGCGGGGGGAGAAGCAATGAGGCCTCTGATTGGACACAGGCACAGGAACCTGCTGTGCTCCTGCAAGCCTTAAAGAACTGTGGCTACTTAAAGGAGCTGGTGTAGTTTAGGTGACGCCTGTGGAGAAAGCACTGTAGCCTGAACAAATTTTAACTTTTTGAAAGCCTGAAATTTATAGTCAAAAGTCTTGAGTGCTTCTGAGAAATTATTTTACCAGCAGACCATTTTTAAAGCGAAAAGGCCAAGGAGGAAGATTTTACAGCTGCATTAAAAATACACTCCCCGAAATTCTGATGGTTTGGCAAAGTGTAAACCTAGCAGACTACCGGGAGGGGTCGGAATTTGGGAATGAGAGAGGATCCATTGGTTTTAAACTGATTTATGTTCCGCCCTAAATTCCACGGGAAGTAAGCGAGGCTGTAAGATGCGAGAGTGCTGCCATGAAAATGGTAGGATTAGGCTAGCTTGATGTCATCCATCCTAAAATCTGTCATTTCCACCTTAAGACCTTCCCATCGAACTGATGCCACTATAAAACAAGGGGATCTGAAAACAGAAGCAAAGGAAGATCGACGGTGGAATCTTAAAGCTGTGTTGACCCACCTCTGCAACCTTTGCCAGGCCCAGTTTTCACCCTACGCTTGTCTGACTCTGACCCCTTCACCATCGGTGGTTGATCATTGTACTGCCTGCTTTCTGCAATTCTTTATCGCCTCACCACTTTCCAATTACTCATTTATCCTTCCAAACTTACCTCTTTGACTATTACTCGCCTACTTTCTCTCTTGCTTGCTTTGTGTCCACTGTTAGGTACCTTGGCACATTTTGTTACACGGCAGGTGCTATGTAAGTGTAGCTTGTTGTTGTCATGCCCCTGACCTGAGAGTGCTTCATGCTGAAACTGAGTGCTAAAGGTAGGAAATTGTTCCTTTCCCCGGCACTCATATTTCTCATCTCAAAGATTTCTCAGAGTCTCAGATAATAATCCATCTATAATGAAAATTGCCTGTGATTTTACTATAATTTACACTGTCCTGTCATTTTGAGTAACACTGATAATTTATCCCACTGCCACCAGGGTCTAGTGTCCTAACAGCAGCAGACTGGGCAAATGTGGTCTTAGAATTTCTATCCTCAATGATTACCGCACTTCTTGAAGATATTTATTTGGCTGGGAATTGCAGTCGGAGGCTTCCCACGGGCGAATGCCTCTGATCCGCAAGAAAAGTACGCACCTACCTGGTGCCTCCGTACCTTCACATTCTTGCGGTCCTGGGTCTGCAGGCGTATGCCTGTGTAAAGGCCCACATATCCCAGGAGCGCAGGCGGTTCGCAAGCATCCCTGGGATCACGTGGGCCAGACCAACCAATCACAAAGGGGGGTTCCTATTATGCTAATAGGGGTTCCATTTACCTACGGAATCCCCATAAGCATAATAGAAATCACCTAAAAACACACTTTCACCCCACTTAAATAAAAATAAATCATCACATGTTCAAAATTAATTAAAATACAATTTAATTAAACATTTAAAACAAAAGTTTTTTTTTGAAAAATAAATTTAAAGGGGCCAAAAGTAACCTAAACTAATTTTAAAGGTTTTTAAATGTTTAAATCATTTTTAAAAATTCATTTTAATATTTATTTAAACCCTTATGCAAGTAAAAGAAGGCCTTACGCCTACTTTTACCAGGCGTAAGAGTTTCGTGGTCATTCGCTGGGCAGTAGTTGGGCAAATAGCCTAACTTTGCGCCAGCGAATCTCCATTTCCCGCACATGCGGATGATCTGTCAATGTGAAACTTGACAGTTCACAAGTTCCGGGTTTTCGCGCATGCAGAAACCCAGAACTTGCAGGGCACTTACGACCACGTATGTTGTGCATACGCGGTCATAGGCCCCGGAAAATCCAGGCCATTAATATAGGTTCGGATTTTCACCCAGCTAGTAAATCCTCCTTCTGTTGGTAAAGACCATATGAAAGCATTTAAACACTTGTCAGTGTCAGAGCAGCTTTTGTTTTATTTTATTTTTTCCTCCTCTGCTCTCCTGAAGAAGGAGACTGTTGCTGGGGCATGGCTTCATGAGCACTAGTCATCCACTGATCCCGTGTTCCAATGGACAATCTTCATGTACAAGCCTAGATAACAAACATCAGCAAGTGACTGAATAGTGATCAAGAGCAGGGTTTTCCCCTGTTTTTACCCCCCCCCCCCGCACTGGGGAATTGGGTCTAATTGTAATGTCCTTATTGCCAACTCAGCGGAGTTCAGCGAACTAAATACAGATCGGAGATCAAACACGGGACCTTCCTGTTCTCTGTGTCTCAATACCACACTGACCAGCACATTTACCAACTGAGCCATCAGGAGAGCCCAGCAGTTTTAATAATCAGCACAAGAGGATAGAAATTGAAAATAGTGGAAAATGTTGGATAAAAATTAAAATTTTGTCTTATGATGGTTGTTTACATTTGTAAAATCTTCTGCAGCTGAAGTTAAAGTAGTTTCTATAACATTTAAGATAACTGATCAAATATACGGATCAATTGATCACTAACTGAATTGCTACTAAAGATTTACTTTGATCTGTTGTTTAATTAGAAAGAAGGGATTCTGCGTGAATTTATTCATACTGCGGAAGATAGTTGCTGACCACATTTGATCGTGAGATATTACAACTGGGCAAACAAATGAACATTACTATTTAGGTACCACATTAATATTCCTATTATTATATTTTAATTTATCCCTGTCTTACATAAGTTGTGTAACATTGTTTTTAAATTTACAGCAATATATGAAAGAATAATTTATTTGTCAAATGGCAAAATAGTATTGTCTCTTTGATCTGCAATCTGAGATCAAAGTGATCTTGGGCTTTTAGCTGGATGGTTTTACTGTTCAGGGAGTTCACCTGTAAGATCAGCTCAGAACAACTGCTGTGTCATGGAACAAGGAACGCTTCCCAGAATCCAGTCAGTGCAGATGGATGTTTTGAAGAGGCTTTTAAAATCACAAAGGACTATTTCAGTTCAACTGAAGTCCTTCTCAGTACTAAAGGAGGAGTTTGAAAAACTTAAAGTAACTCTTTAGAGAAGATACCCCAAGGAGTGCTGTGCGGTATTGTATCTTCAGTGACTATTTATGGCTGATGCTGAATTGTCGTTTAATTGGTAAGGAATATTTCAATGATTTTAGCCTGTACAGTTCTAGGAATGTATGAAAAAAGACATTAAAAGATCAGCTGCTTCTTCGAGCCTGCCCTACACTGTCATGGTGTAACATCCACACACCATCACCCTCATCAATCCCCCTCCACACACACACACATACACCAGCCATATATTTAGGGGCAAACTCTGGGAAAGCTTTCCAACCCTTGAAGATGATCAAACAAATTCTAGGAGACCATGGTGATAGCGAGACATGTAACTCAATAACAACAGTGGGTCAGAGGCTGGGTATTCTGCGGCGAGTGACTCACCTCCTGACTCCCAAAACCTTTCTACCATCTACAAGGCACAAGTAAGAAGTGTGATGGAACACTCTCCACTTGCCTGGATGAGTGCAGCTCCAACAACACTCAAGAAGCTTGACACCATCCAGGACAAAGCAGCCCACTTGATTGGCACCCCATCTACCACCTTAAACATTCACTCCCTCCACCACCGACGTATCATGGCTGAAATGTGTACCATCTACAAGATGCAGCAACTCGCCAAGGATTCTTCGACAGCACCTCCCAAACCCACAACCTCTTCCACCTAGAAGGACAAAGGCAGTAGGCGCATGGGAACACCACTACCCTCCAAGTTACACGCCATCCTGACTTAGCAATATATTGCCGTTCCTTCATTGTCACTGGGTCAAAATCCTGGAACTCCCTCCTTAACAGCACTGTGGGAGTACCTCATGGACTGCAAAACCCTTTTGAATGCTTACAGCAAATCCAAACACACGCCACATGCTGGCAACTTGTTTCAGAGGTCACCGCCTCCCTGCAAAAACAAGTATCTTTTAACTTCTAACCTGGTCTACATTTACGTACCTTATACTTAGGTTCCCTGGTCCATCTTAACATATCTAGCTTGAATAGCCTATCCACATGTTATATAGTGGCTCTCCTCTGAACCTTTCTCAGACCTTCCATATTCCACTATATGTGGGGACCAAAAATTAGCACTAGATTCCAGATGAGACCTAACCAAGGCCTTATACAGAGACAGAATAGTCATTCTTGTTTTGTATTTATTTGTCTTGACATTCCTAACACTCTATTTGCTTTTGAAATAGCCTCTGATTTTGCACTTAATGGCCCCAATATTTACGGAGAGGTGGGAAGGAGGGGAGGAGGGGAGGCCGGAAGGGTGCAGGTGAGGTCGAGGGGAGGTCGGCAATCAAGAGGTGGGGAGGTTGGCACTGATTAGGAATCCCAGGTGGGCAGTTGGGGGGTTGAGGAGACCTGTGATCGAGAGAGCTAGGGGTGGGGGTGGAGGCTGGAGATCGGGGCTGGGGGAGGCCGAAGTCTTCCTTGAGGAGTCTGGGGGGGGGAGCACTCCTGTTCCTCCTGGCCCACAAGGAGCGGTGAAAGCGCCACTTTCCTTGGGGAGCTCCCGCCTCCGTTTCACTGCTGAGTTTCCCGACCCCCGGAAAACCCGTGCAGCAAGAGTTCATTTCAAATCAGCTCCCAATTACACTGTAGGAGCTCGATTTAAGTATGTTAAGAAGCGCCCTGCTCCTACGGGCCAGACACTCGGACGCCCTGCTATTTTTACGGCGTTGGGCACATGCGCAGCGTGTTGATGTCGGGTTCTGCAAATTTCACAGTTTAAACCCCCTCCCGACCCTATCCCGCTCGTCACGGGGGGGTTAATATCGATGCCAATGTTTCTGCTATTTGGAGAAACTGGAGCGATAAGGACATGCCTATTAAAATCCTTGTGCAATTTATGGATTGGGTTTATTTCAAGGGCAGAGGTCATGATAAGTACATTTGTTGATGGGGAAATAATGTATAACAGTTGACGAGGAAATGGTAGTTTAAAAGCACGAATCATAATAAATAATAAATCTTAAGCTGCAATTTTACTGAATGCAGATGAATACATGGCATAGATTTCCCTGTTTCTGAATGTTGGGCGGGGAGGGGGGAACTAATGTGGACAAAAGGCAAAGCAAAAGCTGGCCTTATTTATGTTTGCATTTTATAAATAGAAAATCAGAAGGTAGATTGGTAATTCCCCAACACTATTCCATCCTTTTGATAGACAATTATTGCCTACAACCAGTTTACCCAGGTGTCTGTGAAACTGTGTCTGCAACGTGCAAGTCTCTGACTATAAGAGTCCAGCTTACAAAAATGTTGACTGTTGAGACTTATTTGTGTTATGTATGTGTGAAATAACAAATGCCGATCGTAAAGCAAGTCTCCCAAGTACTCAACACTAATAGAAAAAAAACGAACAAACTTGCATTTATATAGCGCCTTTCATGACCTCATGTGTGTCCCAGAGCATTTTACAGTCAATGAAGTACTTTTGAAGTGTAGTCACTGTTAAATGTAGGGAAACGCAACCAATTTGCGCATGGTAAGGTCCCACAAACAACAGTGAGATAAGTGTCCAGATAATGGCCTCAATGTTAACCCCCCCATGATGGGCTGGAGAGGGTCGGGGGGTGGGGGAGGGGGTAAAAAATGTTAAATGGGGAAGGCGTCTCTAACCCGCCGCGTAAGCGACCATTGCCATTTTCACTGCGGCAGATTTTGAGGTATCCGAGTGTCCCGCCATCAAGAGGCGGGACAAGTCATTAATATATTAAAATCAGGCTCTCTCAGTGCATTTGGGAGCCTGATTTCAATTTAACAGTTGCCACATGGGCTTCCCAGGGCTTGGGAAATCCGGCAGTGAAATGAAGCCTTTTGCAGCGCTCCTTGTGGATGAGAAGGAGCAGGAGTGCTCCCCTGGACCCTCATGAAGCCTTCGGCCTCCCCTCTGCCGATTTTGGCCTCTTTCTCCCCCCTGCCTTGATCGCGGATGTAGTGTATGTACCTTTAAGAGAGAATTACTTTTACAGCTCCTGTATACTGTAGTACTGGCTGTGACCACACCTGTATATAAGCCTTGAGCATGCCTCTGTACCCCCAGTCTTGAGACTACCCTACTCCAGTAAACACCGGTTGATTGTTAAGTTACAGCATCCGTGTAGTTATTTGAAAACATCATACTCTCAGAATCACAGATCTAACAGTGGCGATGAGTGTCGATTCAAATCTACCTGCAACTCTGCATTTCCCTTCAAGGATTCGCTCCGGGAGGGCGGTGGAAGAAAGTCGAGGCCAGAAGCACGGGCGTCGACCACGAGCAACTGCCCAGTCGTCCGGCAGAGAGTGAACATCACAGGGGAGGCTGTTGAGAGCCGGGCTTGGTTCCCCAACCACGACGATCCAGCAACAGACTGACAACAGGTACAGTGCAGACCCTTCCCGGACAGCGGCGGCTGGAGCCAACCGACGGCAGAGAAAAAGCCGAGCAGCGTCGACGAGGTAAGAGAGAGGGTGAAGCGCACAGGGCACAGCCGGGGGTTGAAAACCGAGCGGCGTCGAGGAATAACAAAACAGAGAGAGGGTAAAGCAGCAGCCGGGTTCAGGACCGAGCGGCGGAAACGGGAAAGGCGCACAAAAAAAAAATGCGCAGAGCACAGCCAGGGCTCAAGGGCTGAACAGTGTCCACGGGGAGAAGAAGGGAGAGCGCGGGAGACGCCATTGAGCCGCGGAGAAGAAGGAAGCGCACGGGAGATGCCATTTTTAGAAGCTGCAGCGGAGAAGAAGGGCGAGCGCGGGAAGAAAGGAAAGCGCGGGAGACGCCATTTTGTGCCAGCGGAGAAGAAGGGAGAGCGCGGGAGACGCCATTTTTGACAGTTAAATCACACCCAGGGATGCCGAAGAGTGGCAGTATCTCGACGTTCGACAATGAAGTCGAAGATTGGGCGACATATGTGGAACGTATTGAGGTGTACTGCAGGGCGAATGAAGTGCCAGATGCAAGGAAAGCACTGGTTTTGTTAAATTCCATGGGTGCAAAAACTTATGGCTCACTGCGAAACCTAATAACCCCAGAGAAGCCCGTGAATAAGAATTTCGAAAGCATAGTAGAAATCCTACAGGACCACTTAAACCCCACACCGCTGCTGATAGCAGAAAGATTTAAGTTCCACAAAAGGAACCAGCATAAAGACGAAAGTAATGCTGAGTACTTAACGGAACTGCACAAGCTATCGAAACACTGCCAGTTTGGAGTGGGACTAGCAGATACGTTAAGGGACAAGTTTGTGTGTTGGCTTCAAAGTGAAGGAACCCAGAAACGGCTTCTATCAGAAAAGGATCTTACGCTGGACAAGGCTTTCAGCATGGCAGTATCACACGAAGCAGCCGCAAGGGGCGCTGCAGAGATACAACGGAGACCACAAGAATATGGCACCAAAGAAATGTCATATGGAACAGGGAAGTGTTATCGCTGCGGCAGAACAACACACAACCAGAAGGATTGTTGGTTCAAGGACCAAGTGTGCAGACAGTGTGGAAAAGCAGGACACATAGCAAGAGTCTGCAGGTCAGGGAAGAAAACCAACAGCAAGAAATCTCCACAGGAGGAGTACAAAAAGGTACATAAGGTGATGGACAGTAGTTCAGACGAACAGAAAAGTGATACAGACTCCGGAAGCAAGGAGCTGGGTTGTCTGAATCTACATAAGGTAACCAAAATGGAGGATCACCAGACTATCTGGGTCACACTCAAGATAGACGGAGTCCAAGTGAAAATGGAATTGGACACAGGATTAGCCCTAACAGTCATAAACCAAAGGGACTACAAGCGGCTATTTTCACACATACCCTTGAAAGCTACAGAGATTGTCTTGAAGATGTACACGGGGCAAAAAGTCTACCCCAAAGGAAAAATAAGGGTGAAAGTGATATACAAAGGCCAGGAAATACCTAAAATGGACCTATATGTATTGCCAGATGGAGGACCACCACTACTAGGACGTGAATGGATCCGGAAGATACAATTAGATTGGCATTCCATACAGGCACTGAAGGTTGAGGCCAAAAAGGATGACGACGTCACACCTGGACGACTGTCAAAAATGCTAACTGATGCAAAAGAAGTGTTCCAGGAGGGACTCGGAACACTAAAAGGCATAACAGCAACGATTAAAATAGAGGAAAATGCAAGCCCAAAGTTTCTTAAGGCCAGACCAGTGCCTTATGCGATCCGACCAGCCGTCGAAGCAGAGCTGGAAGGTTTGGAACGTTCAGGAGTACTGTCCAAAGTAGACTGGAGCAAGTGGGCTACACCCATCGTTCCTGTAATGAAGAGGTCATTGAGTAATACACCTGGGGAACAAAAGAAGGTCCGCATCTGTGGGTATTTTAAGGTGACAGTGAACCCAGTCCTTCACACGGTACAATATCCGCTTCCACGAATTGAGGATATGTTCGCCTCGCTATCTGGAGGTAAACGCTTCACCAAAATTGATCTAGCCCAGGCGTACTTGCAAATGGAGGTAGAAGAAGCCTCGAAACAATACCTCACGATCAACACTCATAAAGGTCTCTACCAATACAACCGGCTGGTGTTCGGGGTAGCATCGGCTCCGGCTATTTGGCAAAGGGCAATGGATCAAGTCCTGCAAGGGATTCCAGGGACCCAGTGTTATTTGGACGACATCCTGGTCACGGGCGAAAATGACAGTGATCACCTCGCCAACCTGGAGAAGGTGCTCACTAGATTAAAGAAATATGGGCTACGAGCTAATCGCCACAAGTGCGAGTTTTTCCAGAAGCAGATCTCGTATTGTGGCCATGTTATCGATGAAGAGGGGTTACATAAGTCCCCTGAAAAGATTGAGGCAGTAGTAAAGGCACCAGCACCGGAAAATGTGTCACAACTGAGGTCGTTCCTCGGGCTGATAAACTACTACCATAAGTTCTTACCAAATTTGTCTACTGTATTACACCCATGGAACACCCTACTGCAAACAGGGGTACCATGGAAGTGGAATGACGAACGTAAACGAGCTTTCCAGAAGTGCAAAGAATTGATCACATCAAAAGAGGTTTTGGCTCATTTCAACCCAGCACTACCAATTCGTTTGGCATGTGATACATCACCCTATGGTATTGGAGCGGTGCTGTCGCACAAATTCCCAGACGGGTTGGAGAGGTCAGTAGCCTTTGCGTCTCGGTCACTAACCTCAGCCGAGCGCAACTACGCCCAGATTGACAGGGAGGCCCTCAGCCTAGTATGGGGAGTAAAAAAATTCAACCACTATCTGCATGGGCAGAAGTTCACCTTGCTGACTGACTACCAACCACTTGTCTCCATCTTTAATCCAAAGAAGGGCGTTCCGGTGATGACTGCAAAACAGTTACAAAGATGGTCCCTTTTTCTAGGGACGAACCAATATGAAATAGAATATAAAGGCACGAAACAGCATGGAAACGCTGATGGGCTATCACGCCTGCCACTGCCTACTGTGGAGGAAGCACCAGCAGTGGACCCTATCGAGATATTTTATTCATCAATAATTGAACGATTGCCAGTAACTAACGCGGATATAGAGAAGGAGACCCGCAATGATCCGACACTGTCTCGGGTATATGATTTGACGGTGAGGGGATGGCCAACACATGGCGAATCACTGTTGCCAGCATTCTCATCCAGAAGAGAACAGCTGTCAGTATGCCAGGGGACAGTGATGTGTGGATCCCGAGTGGTGATTCCACCCAAGTTAAGGGAGAGAGTGCTAAATGAGCTTCATGAAGGTCATCTGGGAGGGGTAAAAATGAAAAGCCTTGCTAGGGCTTATGTGTGGTGGCCGGGGATCGATCAACAAATCGAGGACCTAACCAAGAGCTGCTCAGGATGCCAGAAGGTCCAAAATGCACCACCACATGCCCCTCTACACCCATGGGAGTGGCCCTCCTCTCCATGGCAACGGGTGCATATTGATTTTGCTGGTCCATTCATGGACTCAATGTTCTTAATAGCAGTGGATGCTCACTCGAAATGGCCTGAGGTGATAAAAATGTCCTCAACCACTACAGAGAAAACGATTGCAGTTCTACGGACCATATTTGCCAGGAACGGCTTGCCAGAGCAGATTTGTGTCCGAAGAGTTTCGGAAATTTATGAGAAGGAATGGGGTAAGGCATTACACATCCACCCCGTATCATCCAGCCACAAATGGATTGGCTGAGAGGTTCGTACAAACCTTTAAAAAGGCGATGAAATTCCACTACAGCATAAGGTGAACAATTTCCTATTAGCCTACAGAAATGCGACACATGCAGTTACCAACCAGACCCCGGCCATGATGTTCTTTAACCGAAGGTTGAGGATAAACAATTCCAGCACATCAATGAGAAGCCGACAAGGAGCTTCAATGTAGGACAACCAGTCTTGGCCCGTGACTACCGAACAGAGAAATGGCAACCCGGAACGATATGCACAAGGCAGGGGCCATTAATGTACACAGTGGATGTCGGGGAGAACATTGTGAGATGCCACGTCGATCAGATCTTAGCGTCACAGGAACGAGTCAACCCCATGTCTCGAGTACCTGGGGATGAACCCGACATACCGGTAGCATCTACCTCAGAACCAGTAGCAGTGGAAACTGATGAACTAACCGACGAAAAGGGGCCAGAATCGCCTCCACACCAAGAACAAGAACCTCAGGAAAGGCGCTATCCAGAAAGGATCAGGAAGCCGCCCCAAAGACTGAATCTATAAATGGACTATTTTTGTTTAATGTGCATGTTAAAGTGTTAATTGTTATTTGAATACTATGGGTACTGCTAATCTAAAAGGGGAGGAATTGTAGTGTATGTACCTTTAAGAGAGAACTACTTTTACAGCTCCTGTATACTGTAGTACCGGCTGTGACCACACCTGTATATAAGCCTTGAGCATGCCTCTGTACCCCCAGTCTTGAGACTACCCTACTCCAGTAAACACCGGTTGATTGTTAAGTTACAGCATCCTTGTAGTTATTTGAAAACATCATACTCTCAAATCACGGATCTAACAATGGACCTCCCCCCACCCCCCAGCTTTGATCTCTCCCTCCCGTGATGGCCTATCTCTTCAAGCCCCCCACACCCAAACGATCTCTTGCTCCCTCCCCCTCCCGCTTATAGGGGACTGTCCCCAAGGTTCCCCGGCTGCGGCCTCCTGCCACTGATTTTCCCACCCAGCAGCCGGCCAGCCTGCTAATTTGGCCAGCTGCCAGGCGGGAAATGTAAGAAAAAAATTATAATGAGGTCCTGCTGTTAAATTCGGCTGGACCTCCACATATCTGATCTTGCCGAGTTTTCCCTAGGCTACAGCGCTCCCCCGCACCCTCCCCATCTCCCCATAAACAATGGGCCAATCTCTTTTTAGTGATGTTAGTTCACAAATCCATCAGATCTTAGCTCAAAATTCAATGTAAAAATCCCATTTTTATGTCAAATCGTGAGTTGCAGGAGGTTTACTTTAAAGTAATAAAATGGTAAAAATTGGGGTTCATTTTGGTTGCAGTGAATCAAGAGGTAGGACGCCTGTATTTCTAAAAGTTCAAATATAAACCACACAATGGGTTCATATACGACGGGGCCGATTCTGCAGTGCTGAAGTGTCAGGAGAACAATTGCACCACAGATAAAAGGGTAGAATTAGGGGACCTCCACCACATCCCAGCCCTTTCCTACTGGGATGCAATTCTGTGGTCTGCAGAATTCTGTGTCCTGAAGGCCGATTTTAAACCTGCCTGCCAGGTGGGAACAGGGCGGACGGGTACATAAAAATGGCCGGACCGACATAGCGTGGGTTCCAATGATAACCTGTTCTTCTGAAAAGGCAGAAGGGACACGCGCCGGAAAACTGCGGGTCCTTCTTTAACTGTGCAGGTTGGGCTCTGCTGGTGTCACTGGGGCCCAACTGCAATTCACTAACTGGAGGCCTGTATGGGGAAGTCATTGTGGCTTCCCACAAAGTGAGAAATTACTTTCTTTGCCATGAACAGCACTTAAGTACATGGATTGTATGTGGTGGGCAGGGTTAAAACCTGTCATATCTATGTCAGGTACTGACTTGGATAAAGAACTAGTTGGCAGACAGGAAGCAAAGAGTTGGAATAAACAGGTCTTTTTCCGAGTGGCAGGCAGTGACTAGTGGGGTACCGCAGGGATCGGTCCTAGGACCCCAGCTATTCACAATATATATAAATGATCTAGACGAGGGAACTAGATGTAATATCTCCAAGTTTGCAGATGACACAAAGCTGGGTGGGCGTGTGTGCTGTGAGGAGGATGCCGAGAAACTACAGTATGATTTGGACAGGTTGGGTGATTGGGCAGAAGCATGGCAGATGCAGTATAATGTGGATAAATGCGAGGTTATCCACTTTGGTGGCAAAAACAGGAAGGCGGATTATTATCTGAACGGCAATAGATTGGGAGAAGGGGATGTGCAACGAGACCTAGGTGTCCTTGTGCACCAGTCGCTGAAGGTAAGCATGCAGGTGCAGCAGGCGGTTAAGAAGGCAAATGGTATGTTGGCCTTTGTAGTGAGAGGGTTCGAGTACAGGAACAAGGATGTCTTGCTGCAGTTGTACAGGGCCTTGGTGAGACCACACCTTGAGTATTGTGTGCAGTTTTGGTCGCCTTATCTGAGGAAGGATGTTCTTGCCATGGAGGGAGTACAGCAAAGATTCACCAGACTGATACCTGGGATGGCAGGAATGATGTATGAGGAGAGATTGGGTCGATTGGGCTTATACTCGCTGGAGTTTAGAAGAATGAGAGGGGATCTCATTGAAACTCATAAAATTCTAACCGGACTAGACAGACTAGATGCAGGAAGGATGTTCCCGATGGCCGGCGAGTCCAGAACCAGGGGTCACAGTCTCAGGATAAGGGGTAAGCCATTTAGGACAGAGATGAGGAGGAATTTTTTCACCCAGAGAGTGGTGAACCTGTGGAATTCTCTACCACAGAAGGCAGTGGTATATAAATATATTCAAGAAGGAGTTAGATATATTTCCTAAGGCTAAAGGGATCAAGGGATATGGGGCAAAGGCAGGGACAGGGTACTGAATTTGGATGATCAGCCATGATCTCATTGAATGGCGGAGCAGGCTCAAGGGGCCGAATGGCCTACTCCTGCTCCTATCTTCTATGTTTCTATGCATACGTATACAGACACAAACTTGGAAGTACACAGATACCAACATGGACACAGGGGCATATACACACAGACCTCTACACAGATGTGCAGCCACAGAGACTTTTGCATAGGCATGTCGATACAGGTGCACAGAAATGCAGTTATAGACACTCAGATTGAAAGGGTTTCAGAAGCAGGCGCTCATGCTCAAATGGAGCAATGTCAAATGGATTATAATTATCATTGTTTCAAGCATATCATTACTGCCTGATATCATGATCAAAGCAATCTGAATATTTTTCATTCCATCTGTACTAAAAAGTGAGCATTGACATCTGACAAATGCACAAAAGCTCTTTAGTTATATCTTGGAACCCTTAGTGGTGTCAACGTGTCTGTATCTCACTGAGATATTTACTTCTAAATACATCCAGTGTTAGGCTGCAACTTAGGACAAAAAGGCCTACAGTACAATCCTTGCACCTAAATTAACAATGATGCATGTATGTTTTATGGTGCTGCTTAAAGTAATAGCAGGTGCAAAAAGGGAATATGAAAACAAAACTTGCAAGGGATATTAAAGCTAACAGCAAAAGTTTCTATAAATATATTAAAAGGAAAGTGATAAAAGGGAATGAGGGCCCATTAAGCATATATGCAGATAAGACTATAATGGATAATAAGGAAAAGGAAGATTTTTTAAATGAATACTTTGGCTGGAATTTTTCCGTTGCCGTGCGTGCTGGTTTGGAGGTGGGTCGGCAGTAAAAGTTGCAGAAAATGGGAGCGCGTCGGGAATGCGCCGTCATCCCACCTTCTCACGCCTTTAACTTGGGCCCGTTTGCCAGCGCGCCACAGACCCGAACAGCAGAGGCGAGTGACCTAATTAATCTCATTAAATCCTTGTTGTGAGACCTTTAACAGGAATTTTAAACAGACCTTTTGAATTTCACTGGATGACCACAGGCTTTCTACTTGACCTGCCATCTATTATATCAGCATGGGTGCACTTTATACTGTCTCACCTTGGTCCTCAGAATCGGGCCAGGATGAGCCCCAACACCAGCAGGCAAACCAGCAGCAGCAACAACAACACCACCAACCTTCTCCTCAATTACCTGATGCTCTGTAGGACATTGGGCATCAGTGCAGGCCTGCACCGCACCGGAGGCGATACCCCCAACACAGGGTATACAGGCAGAGGATGAGCTTCCTCAACATGACTGAGCAGCAGCGTCAAAGGAGGCTCAGGCTATCGCGCCAGGTCGTCGCAGACATTTGCAGCTTGCTGGAGTAAGAGCTGCAGCCTAGAGGACCTGGTGGACACGTCTTACCAGTGACTGTCAAAGTCACCAGTGCCCGCAACTTCTTTGCCTCAGGCTCCTTCCAGGGATCAGCAGCAGACATTTGCGGCATCTCCCAGTCGGCCGCCCACAGATGCATCACATAGATCACTGATGCCATGTTTAACAAGTCAGCCAATTATGTCAACTTTGCCACTGATGAAGCCAGTGTTACTGAGCTTGGCTTTCCTGCTCTGGCTGGCTTCCCACAGGTGCAGGGCATCATTGACTGCATACATGTGGCCATCAGGGCACCCCAACATCACCCAGGAGTCTTTGTGAACCACAAGGGCTTCCACTCCCTCAATGTTCAGCTCGTCTGCAACCATAGGAAGATCATCATGCATATGTGTGCTAAATTCCCTGGCAACTGTCATGAATCTTTCATGCTGCGCCAGTCCACCCTCCCTCAGCTCTTCGCATGGTTAAACAGACTTAGCGGCTGGCTGCTTGGAGACAAGGGCTATCCACTGCAGACGTGGCTCATTACACCCTTGAGGAGGTCAAGCAATGAGGCTGAGCAGCATTATAATGAAAGCCACATATCCACCAGATGTGTCAAAGAGCAAACAATAGGCATGCTGAAGATGTGCTTCAGATGCCTTGACAGATCTGGAGGACGCACCAGCCAGGGTCTCCAGAATCATTGTCGTTTGCTGCATGCTGCACAACATAGCACAGCAACAAGGATTAGGGCTGCTTGAGGTGCAAGGCGCAGAGCACGCAGCCTCTTCAGAGGAGGAGAAGGAGGAGGAGGAGCTGGAGGAACCTGAGGTGGAGATGGCATCAGCACCGGAGCACTTTGCAGCCTGGGAGGCCAGGGATGGCCTCATCATAGCCAGATTTACTTGACTTCCTGCATTGCACCCATATGCCTGCACCCCCCCCTCCCCACCCACCCCAACAACACCATAAAGCATCCTTACAATGAACAAGCCATTTCTTTCACACTGACCCCCTTTGCTGGAGGTAAAGTTATGTCTCACCATTCACCCCAACTCACAAAGCCACTTCCAAAGTAGCAGACAAAAATGTGCATAACTGGAAAGTGGTGAAAATAAATAGATTTATAAGTATGAGATGATAACCTTAACAATAACACTTCTTTATACACCCATTGTGCTTACCCTTGTGCATCTACTTCTGTGTCATTTTTCTTTTACGTGTGCTTCTATGGCTTCAGCAGAAGTAGAGGCAGGCTGCTCACTTCCCTACTGCGACTGCGTAGACACTTTTGGCAGACATCCTCTGGGTTTTGGAGCATGTGAGGGCCCTGCCAAAGTCTGCTCCTCCGGCAACTGTGCAGGGGCAGACTCGGCCATCGCGACCCAAGGAATCATCTGGGACTCTGATTGAGGGGGAGGCAATGGGGGAGAAGTGGGAGTGGTTTGAGAGGAGCCCCCACTTCCATGTCCCCTCTCACCATCATTCCTCTCATGGGCCACCTGCACTTCCCTGCTAGCAAGGAGCTGGATAGCACCATACTGCACATCAGTGGAGACATGAGGAACCAAGTCTATGTTTAGATCCCTCCTAGAAGGAGGTCTATGAGTACCTGCCATCTGTTGTCCTCAGCTAGCATGTGACTGGCGCATTTGCTGCTCCATGCAGGTGGCCATGCTTTCCATGGAACAGCACATCGTTGCCATCACCTGCGACATGGTGGTGCTCATGTTGGAGATGGACTCCTCCATTCTCTGCACATTTGCACACATCGCGGCTGCAAAACCTGCCAGAGCCTCTTGCATTTCTTTCTGTCCCTCCAGGATCACCCTCTTTCTTGATGGCCCCCGAGGCTCAACATCTGCATGCAGCTCAGCAGAGCTTGAAGCATTCTGTGTCCTCCGGCGAGGAGTCTGCACTGCTGTCCCTGTCAACACCATCTGCTCTTGCTCACTTGTGAAGTGTGAGACACCAGGTGACAATATTACTATCTGTCGCACAGGACCCACCGAAGTGTGCGTATCTGCGCTGGTGCTGGGTGCGCTTGGGTCTGCTGATGGTGCACCCTCAGAGGCTGAGGTCTTGTTACTCCGGCTGGACACTGGGTGGGTGGGAGGGTGCAGTTGATGAACCTGTGGGAGAGTAAAGAGATGATATGGAAATGTTATATTAAGAATGGGTAACAATACCATTATGCAGATGATGAACATTCACTGGCTGCTAACATCAGTCACCATATGAGTGACTGCTGTATGCCATGTGGCTGTATGAGATGTAATTCTGTCACCAGATTTCTGAGAGGTCCCCCTCTCTCCATCTCCCACCGCCAACAGCTCTGCAATTCCTGAGACCTCCAGGGCCACCTCCTCTGCTGCAGTTAAAGTGGTGAAGGATGGAGGGCCACCTGTTGTTGTGCACTCTCTTTCCTGCAAGGAGAGAAAGAAGAGCAGTGTGAGTGAGAGTGATGGCATGAGTGTAAGGATTGTGTGGGTTGCATCTGTAGAAGGTGATTATGAGGTAGTGTGGTGCCAATGCCAAATGGCCTCCTTGTGTGGTGTTCGTTGATATGATTATGATGAGGGTGAGTGTGAGGAGTGGTTAGTCAGATGGGGATGTGAGTATGTACATAGAGAGAGAAAGATGGGTGGACATGCAAGGTATGTTGGTGTGAGTAATGATGTGCAGGAGTAGGTTTGGGATGGCAGAGCGATGGGGATGTGGTGACAGGCACAGCAGGATGAAGGTGAGTGTGGCTTTGCACTCACCTTTCCTGATCTCATCAGATCATTGAAGTGTTTCCGGCACTATACCTAGGTCTGCCTTATGATATTCCTGCTGTTCACCTCCTCAGCAATTTGGAGCCGGGCTCTTTTTGTATCCTGGGGAGGTCTCTTCCGCCCATCAGCAGTGAAGAGGACCTCCCTACGTGCTCTGACTCCCTCCACAAGAATATGTAGGGAGTCATCGGAAAAGTCGGGTGCAGCCCTCTGTTTTTGGGAAGTCATTTTTCTATTTCTGCACAAGACGCTCCTCTCCAATCCTCCCTCCACACTCCTATACGAACCTTCAAATGCGCTGTGGCCAAGGCTTTTAAATATCTCCGCTGGGGATGAGTCATCGATGATGTCATCAGACCCGCACCATTTAATAGGGCCGGGAAATGCGCAAGTCTGCCTTAATAGGGGCCATTACGTTAAAGTCACTCTGAAGAGCGGGCTGATCAATACATCGCAGTACCGACCCGCTACGCAGCCTGCACGCACCTGGCCCGACTCAGTAAGGAAAATTCCGGCCTTAGTATCTGTTTTCACAGAGGAGGAAGAGAACAAAATGCCAGCGGTACACAGGAACTTAAAAATAAGTCAAGGGGGAGGAACATAATGGATTTAATCTAAGTTAAAAAAATGGTAATGGAAAAAGTAATGAGATTTAAGATAGACTCTAGGACCTGATGGATTCCACCCCTGGGTATTAAAATAAAAAGCTGAGGAAATTGCAGATATATTAGTCATAATTTTCCAAAACTTTAGATTTGGGAATTGTGCCTTTGAATTGGAAAATTATAAATATCACTCCCTTATTTAAGAAGTAATGGAGGATGACTATAGGTAACTACAGATCTGCCAATGTAACATCAATTGTGGGGAAGTTGCTAGCACCTATCATCAGAGACAGAGTGACTAAGCACTTCGACAAGTATCAACTGGTCAAAGAGCATCAGCATGGATTTGTGAAGGGTAGGTCATGTCTGACTAATCTAGTTGAATTTTTTGGGGAGGTCACTAGCATGGTAGATAGGGGGGTGTCTACTGATGTTGTTTATACCAACTTCCAGAAGCCATTTGATAAGGTTCCGCACAAGAGATTATTAGCAAAAATTAAAATGCACGGAATTGGAGGTAATCTTGTGACATGGATTGGTAAGTGGTTGGGAAGTAGGAGATAGAGAGTAGGGATAAAGGGATTGTTCTCTGATTGGCGGGATGTGACAAGAGGTGTTCCTCAGGGATCAGTACTGGAGCCTTGGCTTTTCACCATATATATTAATGACTTGGGTGAAGGAACAGAGCTGTATATCCAAGTTTGCAGATGATATTAAGTTAGAAGGCACAGTAAGTTTTGTGAATGGGAGCAGGAAGTTACAAAAAGACATAAAGGGCTGGGTGGGTAAAATTGTCGGATCTGAGAAAGACAAATGGAAATAATTTCTTAATGCTGAGAGATTAATGGCTGTGGAGGAGCAAAGTGATTTAAATGTCCATGTACACATATTACTAAAAGCTACTGCACAGGTACAAAAAGTAATCAAAAAGGTTAATGGAATGTTAATGGGAGGACTCGTAAAAATCAACATTTCATTGTGCAGTACACACGTCTGCTGCATATATGATAAATAAAATTGAATTGAATTGAATTGAATTGAATGTTGGATATTATCTCAAGGGGGTAGGAATTCAAAAGCAAGGAAGTTATGCTTCTGTTGTACAACACCTTGGTCAGAACCCACCTGGAGTAATGTTCAGTTTTGGGCACCGAACCGCAGTGAAAGATATACTGGCCTTGGAAATGGCACAGTGCAGATTCACCAGATGACACCAGGGCTTAAAGGGTTAAATTTTAAGGATAGGTTGCATAAACTTGGTTTGTATTCCTTTGAGTTTAGAAGGGTGAGGGGCGATCTAATTGAGGTATTTAAAATGATAAAGTGATTCAATAGCGTAGATACAAAGACATTATTTCCACTGATGTGGGAATCCAGAGCAAGGGGGGGCATGATCTTAAAATTAGAGCTAGGCCATTTCAGAGTAAAATCAGGAAGCATTTATCACACAAAGAGTAATGGAAATCTGGAACTCTTTCTTCCCCAAAAACAATTACTTGTGTGTCTACATAGCTAAGATTGTGTTTATGTACGTTCCACAGTCCTGTGCGAGCTACCTTACAAGCTTGCTTTACTTTTTAAGAAATAATTTTTATTGATGGCCCTGTATTGTAGGGATTTATTTTCTTTTTGGTGTGTAGAAATGAATATTAGAATTTGATTTCTTGTTTACAAGAACTTTTAGATGCTTTGAAGCAAATCTAGGTTTCTGCCACATGTCTTGATGTTATCTTCTACATTGTATCACTTGTGTGCAATGGGGAAAAAGTGATTTGCGGATGTTGATTGGTTTATATCCATTAATTAATTAGGATATATATTGGAAGAGTTACAACTGATTGGGTGTCTTAACACTCCCCTAGCAGAATTTATTCTCTGCCAGCAGAATCTTTATCGTCATCATTGTACAAAATATCATTCAAAATAATGGGTGGATTCTTTTCTCCACAGAACTGCCCACGAAAGAGCTTTCAGCTTTGTCAGTAAGCAACTGAGCCCTATTTCGGTTAAATTGAATACATTAATGCAGTAAAAGTGCTATGAGCAAGACCTAGCTCCTTGATTCAGCAAAGTGATGACTCATCTGTCAATTCTATTAAAAATTGACAATCATTATTAATTCTAACTGGTAAAGTATATTTAATTTTCATACAGGTGCCGGGATGTCCTGGGAATGAACTGCTAATTCATAGAATCATACAGCAGAGAAGAAGACCATTCAGCTGATCGTGCCTGTGCCGGCTCTTCAAAATAGATAAGGGGAAACCAGTGGATGTGGTGTATTTGGATTTTCAGAAGGCATTCGATAAGGTGCCACACAAGAGGTTATTAAACAAAATTAGGACTCATGGGATTGGGGGTAATATACCTGCATGGATTGAAGATTGGTTAACGGACAGTAAACAGAGTAGGAATAAACGGGTCATTTTTGAGTTGGCAGGCTGTAACTAGTGGGGTACCACAAAGATCAGTGCTTGGGCCTCAGCTATTCACAATCTACATCAATGATTTGGATGAGGGGACCAAATGTAAAATATCCAAGTTTGCTGGTGATACAAAGCTGGGTGGGAATGTAAGTTGTGAGGAGGATGCAAAGAGGCTTCAAGGGGATATAGACAGGCTAAGTGAGTGGGCAAGAACATGGCAAATTGTAATGTGGAGAAATGTGAAGTTATCCACTTTGGTAGGAAAAATATAAAAGCAGAGTATTTTTAAAATGGTGAGAGATTGGGAAATGTTGGTGTTCAGAGGGACCTGGTGTCCTTGTACACAAATCACTGAAAGTTAACATGCAGGTACAGCAAGCAATTAGGAAAGCAAATGGTATGTTGGCCTTTATTACAAGAGGATTTGAGTATAAGAGTAAAGACGTCTTACTACAATTATATAGGGCCCTGGTGAGACCTCACCTGGAGTATTGTGTACAGTTTTGGTCTCCTTACCTAAGGAAGGATATACTTGCCATAGAGGGAGTGCAATGCAGGTTCACCAGACTGGTTCCTGGGATGAGGGAATTGTCCTATGAGGAGAGATTAAGTAGACTAGGCCTATATTCTCTAGAGTTTAGAAGAATGAGAGATGATCTCATTGAAACATACAAAATTCTTACAGGGCTTGACAGGGTAGATGCAGGGAGGATGTTTCCCTTGGCTGGGGAGTCTAGAACCAGGGGTCACAGTCTCAGAATAAGGGGTCGGCCATTTAGGACTGAGATGAGGAGAAATTTCTTCACTCAGAGGGTGGTGAATCTTTGGAATTCTCTACCCCAGAGGGCTGTGGATGTTCAGTTGTTGAGTATATTCAAGACAGAGATCGATAGATTTTTGAATATTAAGGGAATCAAGGGATATGGGGATAGTGCAGGAAAGTGGAGATGAGGTAGAAAATCAGCCATGATCTTATTGAATGGCGGAGCAGGCTCGAATGGCCAAATGGCCTACTCCTGCTCCTATTTCTTATGTTCTTATGTAATAGCTATATAATTAGTCCCATTCCCCTGCTCTTTCCCCATAGCCCTGCAAATGTTACCTTTTCAAGTAACTATCCAATTCCCTTTTGAAAGTTACTATTGACTCTGCTTCCACCATTTTTTAGGCAGTGCATTCCAGATTGTAACCACTTGTTGTGTAAAAAAATTTCTCCTCATTTCCTCCCTGGAATTTTTGGCAATTATATTAAATCTGTATCCTCTGGCAGTAGAAACAGTTACTCCCTATCTACTCTACCGAAACTCCTCTTGATTATTGCTGTAAATACCGAACAATTGTTAGTCACCTGAACAAATATTAGAGGGGAAATTTTCTGATTTTGCTCTCAGTATTGAACATTGCCTGCAGTGCAGAGCCCACAAGCTCCTGCTGTGTGTTGCTTCTGGGTGAAGCTGCACTCGGAGACCGAATCTTTAAACTGCTTCTTATAATAACTGGCTTTTGTAATAGTTCCTTTTTTACAATAGCTAAATTTTTTTACTTGAAAACTTTGTGTAACTTTATAAGAAACAATTCGCGACAATACAACTCCACCGTTCAATAGTTCAGAACTTCCAAACATTCCCAACCTACATCTGACTGTGAATAGCAAGTCAAATATACTATTCAATTGCATATTTAGTTCTACCTCTCCTTATTCCAAAGAAGTTAGCAAATATAGTTGTGCACAACAGAACCTATTAGTAAGGAAACAGAAGAAGCTCAAGTTCTAAAGCCTTGCTTCCAATTAGAAAGACACCATTTAATTACAACACACAGGAAATTACAGTGAGCGTTTGGGCCAGTGACGAGGGCCTGACATTTGGGGATGACAGGTACTGAAATCTGACCACTTCAACATAAAGCTACTTATCACCAGAGGTTGTCTGGAAGGCTGACAATCTGATGGTACTGTCAGCTCAATTCATAATTAATATATATTTATCAAATTAATTACTGAAAAATTTGTGCCGCTGCTTGCCATAAAAACAGTGGCTAAATTCATTGACTGTTGGCTCTGCTTACTCCTAATAACTGTGCTGTCAGTTTAATGAGAACGGTGAGTGGGCCCTGTTTGAGTTGCATGACAGACAAATTGCTCTGCTATACAGAATGATACAGGGAAGTTAAGAGAAGAAAAGAAATATGTCATTGTCTGGTGACAGCCACAATCGAGCCCTTGTCCTGGAAACTTTAGTATCAATTCTAAAATACATGAAAGAGTGGATGAGGAATGTTTGTGGTAATCCTTCAAATACTTTTTGGGTTTCTGACCAAGGGTACATTTTCAAATGTCTGTCCTTACTGTTTCTTTGGTAAGATTAAAAAGAAGGTGGTTGTCCCAGATGACAATGACAAACGTAGTTCTGTATATTTTACACGGTAACATATATATAAAACACCCAGTAAAACTGTAAGGTGCAGTAATGCTTCTTAAGCCAACTGAATGGTACACACAAAGATCTGTAAGATTTAGACTGAAAATGTTCTAACTGGTCCCAATGCACAGCAGGTTAATACAGCGACATGCTGTGCTGCACCTGAGATCTACCACATTGTGAATTCTCTGATCTGAGTGCGAGTTGTCTGAGGAAGCAACAACACGAGCTAAAACAGCTTTCATATGGAAGGGAAGAGACAACTACTGCTCATGCAGACCTCTGTCATCTGGTTAGCAACATTAGCAAAACCTGGAAGCAGATGCCTGTACACCCTCGGTGTCAATGATCCAAGGAACATTACATATAGAGAAAAATTACTTTTAAAAAAGAGTACAAAAGAAATGATCTCATAGCCAAATATTAATTCAGTAAAACAATGCAAATTCAATTGTGTGTGTGATTTTTCTTCCTTGTCAGTCAGTGGCAACATTCTCACCTCTGAATCTGAAGGTTGTGGTTTCGAAGCCACGTTCTAGGACTTGAGCAAATAATCTAGATTGGCACTTCAGGCAGTAGTGTGTGAGTGCTGCATTGTGGGAGATGCTGTATTTTGGATGAGCTGTTACATTTCAGGTTGGCATAAAAGATCCCATGGCACTCTTCGAAGAGGAGCAGGGAATTCTTGAGGTGTCCTGGCCAGCACTCCTCCCTCAACCAGCACCACCAAAACAAATTAATTCGTCGCTTATTTCACTGTTGTTTGCAGGACTTTGCTGTGCACAAATTGACAGCTGTATTTGCTTACATACCATTAGTGACAACACTTCAAAAGTTATTAATTGGCTGTGAAGCACTTTGGGATATCCAGAGGACTTAAAATGTGTCATATAAATGCCAGTTTTTTCTTTAGAATTTATTATTTTAGTAGCTCAGGCCTAAAAATTCGGTTGCTTTGCGCCTCCCGTTAAGAGGCCGTTAACGGGGCGCAAAGCAACTAGCGCCTGGGCGCGGTGCCGCCAATGCCTCCCATGAAATTCAGCGGGAGGTTAGCAGTGGCGGTAACTGTTAGCGCCTCGCGGCGCTGCACCACCGGCAATGACGTCATTGCCATGCGCAGCGTCCCGGCCACGATCTTCGGTAGCGCCCCCGACTTACCGCCGAACGCTATGTCCAACAGGGTCAGGGGGGCCTACCTGCAGCCAGGGCGGTGCTAATTAAAGGGAAGGTGCCGGGCGGCCATTTTTATTGCTGGCCGCCTGCCAGCACCTGCCTCTGCTCCCGTCCCCAGCCTCCTGTACAGCCCCCTCGCAAAGTGCCGGCTGCGCTCCGTGGGCCCGGCACTTCTCTTGAGTACCGAGCTCTTTTGCCGGCACTCTGATCCCTGGTGGCCCAGCTGGGACCCGGGCCATGCTGCGCTAGGCCCCTCCCCTTTAAGAAGGGGAGGAAGGCCTGCAATGCCGCGGTGCGACGTGCCGCAGAGCGTGGCACTGCAGCACGTAGCACCGCGATATGCACTCGCAGCGCCCCAAGAGGGATGCGGGCAGCAAACTCGGAGAGACCAGGGACGTGGAGGCCCGGCCTCATTTACATAAATGCTTCCGGCGTCCCACCCAAACCCAGCCAGATTCACTACCTGGCTGTTGGGAGCAAACATTTGGTGGCAGGAGGCTGCAGCTGGGGACCAGTGGGAATGATCCCCGGTAGTCAGTGGGAGGAGGGGTCTGGAAGCAGAGGGGATCGGGGGGAGCGGTGTTCCACCGCCATCTGGCGGGGAGGCTGAGGCTAGGGAGACCCAAGGACTCCTCGGGGGAAGCACTCCTGCTTCTCTTGGCCCACAAGCAGTTGTCAAATAAATCATTTTTTAACACTCAGCTTGGTCTCTTCTAGCCAGTCGGTGCTTCCCGCTGTTGTTACACACAGTGGGGGACTCTTGATGTGCCTCAATAATTCCGAGACTCGATGTTAGCGAAACAAAACAAGGCTTTTATTAACTTAGAAAGTAACACGTAAGAGAGAGAGGTATCTTACTTCTGGAGACTGAGGCCAGACTGAGCTAGCTTACAAAAGGGGCCAGGTATGGGCGGAGCCCTACACACACAGCACATTCCAATAAACAATACAATGAGGACTGGGGGAAGGGAAATGACACTGAAACCGACCACAGTCACAGGCAGTGATGAATGGAATATTTCATCACATTCACCCCTTCTATGGATTTAGTCTGTTCGGGGGTTTGATAGTCCTCTGCGACCGACGTGGCTGTTGTGGTGCCGCGGGTGTCGGCTGGGTGTCCCCGGTAGTCTCCTGGGTCTCTGCCGGGGGTGCCGCCAGGGTTGTTGAAGGGGTAGTTGGTGGGGGTGCCATTGGTCGATGTTCTTCCGGGGGTGATGAAAGAGTAGTGGGTGGGTAAGAGTTGCTGTGATCGTTGTTGCTGCTATTGCCGTGGTTGTTGTCGATGCCGGCTGGGGCGACGTCTTTTATGGACACGGTGTCCTCCCTTCCGTCGGCGTGCCGGACATATGCGTATTGGGGGTTGGCGTGGAGTAGGTGTACTGGCTCCACGAGAGGGTCCGTCTTGTGGCCCCTCACATGCCTTCGCACGAGTACCGGACCTGGGGTGGAGAGCCATGACAGCATGGATACGCCTGAGGTGGATTTCCGGGGAAAGACAAACATTCGTTCATGAGGCGTGGCATTAGTGGCCGTACACAATAGCGACCGTATCGAATGGAGCACATCCGAGAGGACTTCCTGCCAGCGGGAGATAGGGAGGCCCTTGGTCCTTAGAGCTAGAGTGACTGCTTTCCATACTGTCCCGTTCTCTCGCTCCACTTGGCCGTTACCCCGGGGGTTGTAGCTGGTGGTATGGCTCGTGGCGATCCCCTTGGACAGCATGTACTGGCGTAGCTCTTCACTCATGAAGGACGCCCCCCTATCCGTATGGATGTAGCTCGGCATACCGAACAGGCAGAACAGGCTGTTGAGGCATTTAATGACCGTGGCGCTGGTCATGTCTGGGCAGGGGAAGGCGAATGGGAACCGGGAGTATTCGTCCACAATGTTCAGGAAGTAAACAATGCGGTCGACGGACGGTAGGGGGCCCTTGAAATCTAAGCTGAGCCGCTCAAAGGGCCGTGTAGCTTTGATTAAGTGGGCTCTATCTGGGCGGTAGAACCGAGGCTTGCACTCAGCGCAAGTGCGGCAGTTCCTGGTCAGGGACCGAACTTCCTCAATCGAGTAGGGTAAGTTACGGGACTTTATGAAGTGGAACAGCCGCGTGACCCCTGGGTGGCAGAGGTCGTTGTGGAGGGTCTGTAGCCGATCCCCGGTGGCGCTGGCACACATCCCTCGTGAGAGGGCGTCAGGGGATTCGTTAAGGGCCCCTGGCCGGTAAATGATGTCGTACTCGAAGGTGGAGAGCTCGATCCGCCACCTAAGAATCTTATCATTTTTAATCTTCCCCCTCTGTTTATTATTGAACATAAACGCTACCGACCGCTGGTCGGTAAGTAGGGTGAAGCGTTTGCCGGCTAGGTAGTGGCGCCAGTGGCGCACTGCCTCCACGATGGCTTGGGCCTCCTTTTCCACGGAGGAGTGTCTGATCTCGGGCCCTTGGAGGGTCCTCAAGAAGAAAGCTACGGGCCGCCCCGCCTGGTTGAGGGTGGCCGCCAAGGCGAAGTCAGACGCATCACTTTCCACTTGAAATGGAGTGTTCTCGTCCACTGCCTGTAGCGTGGCCCGCTCAATATCCTGCTTAATGCTTTTGAAGGCGGCGTGGGCCTCAGCAGAGAGCGGAAAAGAGGATGCTTTCAAGAGGGGGCGGTCTTTGTCGGAGTAGTTGGGGACCCATTGGGAATAATAAGAAAATAACCCCAGGCACCTTTTCAGGGCTTTGGGAGTGTTGGGCAGGGGCAGCTCCCGTAGGGGGCACAATCGGTCGGGGTCTGGTCCAATTTCCCCATTCTCCACCACGCTGCCTAGTATGCAGAGGCGCGTGGTGTTGAAAACGCACTTGTCCTCGTTGTAGGTGAGGTTGAGTTTTTGTGCGGTTTCCAGGAACCTCTCGAGGTTCGAGTCGTGATCCTGCTGATTGTGGCCGCAGATGGTGACGTTGTCGAGGTAGGGGAAGGTTGCCTGCAAGTGGTGGTCATCGACCATGCGGTCCATCTCCCTCTGAAAAACCGAAACCCCATTCGTCACCCCAAAGGGGACTCTGAGGAATTGGTAGAGGCGTCCGTTCGCCTCGAAGGTGGTGTACGGGCGGTCCTCTGGTCTGATAGGGAGCTGGTGGTACGCTGACTTGAGGTCGATGGTGGAGAACACCCGGTATTGGGCGATTTGGTTCACCATTTCTGATATGCGGGGTAGCGGGTAGGCGTCTAGTTGGGTGTACCTGTTGATCGTTTGACTATAGTCGATCACCATCCGTTTCTTCTCGCTACCCCTTACCACTACCACTTGGGCGCGCCACGGGCTGTTGCTGCGTTCAATAATGCGCTCTTTCAGGAGCCTGTCTACCTCGGTCGCGATAAACCGCCTGTCCTCCCAGCTGTACCTCCTGCTTTTGGTCGCTATTGGCCGGCAGTTAGGGGTAAGGTTCGCGAATAGCGAAGGCGGCTTTACCTTCAGGGTAGCCAGACCGCACACTGTGAGGGGCGGCTGGGACCCACCGTACTTGAGCGTGATGCTTTGGTGGTTGCACTGGAAATCCAGGCCCAAGATCACGCTCGCACATAGGTTCTTCATGATTAATACTTTAAAATTATCGTATACAGTTCCGTTAACGCCCAATTGTACCGTGCAGTAACCCAGAATGGTCGAAGTCTGGGTTTTATCAGCCATAGAGATGGTACCCTGAGCAGGGACCACCTTTAGGGAGAGTTGCTGTGCCAGTTCAGGGTGGATAAAACTCTCCGTGCTTCCACTGTCAATTAAACATTTAACCCGGCACCCGTTTACCTCGATGTCCACCATTGATTTGGATAGCGGGTGCGGCCTGGTCTGGTCCACTGTGACCGATGCCACTGTAGGGCCCTGATCGATACAAGATGGCGTCCACGCTGTCTGCTCACAAGATGGCGGACCCCACGAGGTCGGGCAAGATGGCGTCCAAGATGGCCGCTCCCACGGCGCACACGCGGCGGTGGCGGGTTTCCGGCGGGGTTCCCTCTGCACACCTTCCCGAAGTGCCCCTTCTTACCACACTTAAAGCAGGTGGTGCCTTTCGCCGGGCACAGGTTTCTGGTGTGTTTTGGCTGCCCGCAGAAGTAGCAGTTGGGTCCCTGACACGTCGCGGCTGTCGTAGGGCTTCTGGGGGGAGAGCGGGGCCCCGCCGGTGTCGGGCTGCCGGGCGGGGAAGATGCCTTCCAAGATGGCGGCGCCCTCGGTGCACACGTGGCGGCGTGGACGGCGCGGGCTGAAGAGTAGGCATCCGAGTTTCTCTGGGCCACATCCAGGGATCGCGCGGTGTCCGCAGCCTGTTTCAGGTCCAACCCCGTTTTTTCCAGCAGTCTTTGCCGGATGTAAGTGGAGCTGAGGCCTGTGATAAAGGCATCACGAACAAGCTCGTCAGTGTACACTGCGGCTTTTACATCTCGGCACTTGCAGTCTTTGCCAAGCATTTTCAGGGTGCTTAGGAACTCCTCCACCGATTCCCCAGGTCGCTGTGTGCGAGTAGCGAGCAGATGCCTAGCATACACCTCATTCGTAGGCTGCTGGTAATGCGCCTTTAAGATGTCGCAGGCGGCCAGGTACGTATCGGCGTCTTGGATGAGGGGGTAAACCCGGTGGCTTACCCAATTCCGCAGAATTCCGAGTCTCATCCTCGCAGCGTCCGTAGCGTCTTTGACGGCTGCGGAATTGTCCAGGAAGAATTCCATACACTCAAACCAGTGTCCGAAGCGTGCTGATGCGTCCGGAGCATGTTGATCCAAATCCAAACGTTCGGGTTTCAGGAGTTGATCCATAGTGTTGAAAAATAAGTTAATAAAATTGATGTGCCTCAATAATTCCGAGACTCGATGTTAGCGAAACAAAACAAGGCTTTTATTAACTTAGAAAGTAACACGTAAGAGAGAGAGGTATCTTCCTTCTGGAGACTGAGGCCAGACTGAGCTAGCTTACAAAAGGGGCCAGGTATGGGCGGAGCCCTACACACACAGCACATTCCAGCACATTCCAATAAACAATACAATGAGGACTGGGGGAAGGGAAATGACACTGAAACCGACCACAGTCACAGGCAGTGATGAATGGAATATTTCATCACAACTCTCCCACGACCTTTTGTTAAGATCACGTCATGGCGCCTATGGTGTCATTGGGCCACGACTTCTGAATTTGAAATAGGCCCCTGCCTGCCTGTAGCGGGAGCCTTGGCCAACTTGAAAATCGGTGAAGGTGAAATGGCACTGTGCGGGAACGGAGCAACCTCAGGCTGGTACCTCGATATGGCCTAATTTTAACCCAATCCCCCTTCCCTCCACCCCCATGCACCATTCTTGCTAAGTGAGGGGGGTTAAAATCAAAGCCTGTATGTATGATATCTAAGAACATAAGAACATAAGAACATAAGAAATAGGAGCAGCAGTAGGCCAATTGGCCCCTCGAGCCTGCTCCGCCATTCAATAAGATCATGGCTGATCTGATCCTAACCACCAATCCACTATGACAGGACTATCTCCTGAATCTAACAGAATTAGACACACGAAACAGGAGCAGGATCAGGTTACACGGCCCCTGGGCCCGCTCCGCTACCCACAGGGCCATGACCGATCCGCACCTAAACTCATGTCCAAATTCCTGCCCGCTCCCCGTAACCCTTAATTCCCTTTTCTTCTAGGAAACTGTCTATTTCTGTTTTAAACATACAAGAATAAATCAAAGCACAGAAAGTAAAGGGGCCTTTTATCCCATCAGCTCTTCTTTCACAGGCTATATGCAGTCTGCTCCCCATTTTATTTAATCTTTCAAGTGAAAGTTCTGCAAAAATGCCCCTGATGCCCCAGGAGGAAAAAGTAAAACCAGAATATTTATCCATCCTCACCTCTCCATTATTCAATTCTGACCTGCTTCCCTTCACAGACATCGCCTTCATTTCCTCCTTGGCCTCAACAGCGAGGGTACCATTGTATTCTATGGAATCTTTAATCATCTCACTTCATACCTATCCATGTCGGCCCCAAAACATACTTTCTGTTTTTGGCAAGTTTCTGCCATAAAATAACTGTACCAACATTTTTGTGACCCACAACCTCACCCACCAGCAACACATATCGGGAAATCACAGACACATTCCCTATGATCTATTCCTCCATTAAAAGAAGTGAGTCAAATTTTACAGTGTACATCACACTCGATGTTAAAAAAACAGAAAGAAAGCCAGTCATTTCATGCAGGTTTTTTTTTTCTGACCTGGAGCTGGAGATCTCCAAGGGGGGAAAATTCGGTTGGTTGGCGCTTCCCATTAGTGCCTCCGGGGGCGCTAGCAACTTAGCGCCCGAGCGCGGTGATTTTAGCACTGCTCATGAAATTGACCTGTTGTTTTGCGCTGGCACTAAACACTACCGCCACGATCTCCTGCGCCCGCAGATCGTGACGTCATGCAAGCATGCAACGCCCCGGTAGCGCCTCGGACCGGAAATTGATTCGCGCCCCCTGCCTTAGCACCTGCCGGTAGGAACATCAGGTAGAGGGGGACGTTTTCAAATCAGGAAGGGGCTGGGGGAGCGCTATTTAAAGGCGTGCGCTTCCTGCTTTTTCTTGTCGGCAAAATTTTTGATATACGCGGGCTGAGAGGGAGATAGATGTCTGGAGAGATTTAACATTGTCCGAAGGAGTTTTGGTCCTCAGCACCACTTCTGAGGCTCCTATTTATCTGACCATATTTAGCACATTTAGAAGATTTTATGGGGGCTGCACTAACTCGGGGAGTCGTCCTCCAGCTTCACCTTCGGAGGCAGCAGAGGCGCAGAGAGAGTGGGGCAAAGGTGGCCAGAGGGAGGAGGGCCAACAGGCCTCTCTGCACAGGAGACCTCACCCTCTCAGGGTATTCCAGGAGTAATTCTCCTATATTCATTTTTCTGAGGAGCAGTGTTTCCAAAGGCTGCGCTTCAGCAAGGAGGTGGTCACTGAACTCTGCCACCTCCTGCAACCAGATCTGCAGCCTCAGCTCAGGACGAGGATGTCTCTGTCGGTAGCAGTGAAGGTGACGGTGGCTCTGAATTTCTATGCCAGTGGCTCTTTCCAGGCTTCAACTGGGGACATAGTGAATATCTCCCAGTTCGCTGTCCATTGTTGCATCCAGGAGGTGACAAATGCTCTGTACAAAAGGAGACAGCAGTACATCTCTTTCCCATGACCCGGGACAAACAGCACGAATGCGCATGTGGCTTTACTGGGATAGCGGGCTTCCCCATGGTGCAGGGCGTCATTGACTGCATGCATGTGGCATTGCAGGCACCTCATGAGAATGCAGAGGTGTTCTGAAACACTCTCTGAATGTCCAGTTGGTGTGTGACCACAGACAGCGCATCCTCACCATCAATGCCCGCTATCCTGGCAGCAGCCACAATGCTTTTACCCTGCACCAGACTGGAGTCCCAGACCTCTTCCAAACCAAATGATTGGCTCCTCAAGGACAAGGTTTATCCACTCTGCACCTGACTGATGACACCGCTCTGTGACCCCAACACTCCTGCTGAGCTCACATACAATGAGAGCCATAGCGCCACCGGGAACCTCATTGAGCAGACGATCGGCGTGCTGAAGCAATGGTTCCAGTGTCTTGACCACTCAGGAGGAGCCCTGCAGCACTCTCCTGAGTGAGTCTCGCTTTTCATTGTTGTGTGCTGCATGCTTCACAACTTTGCAATTATGAGGACCCAGCCATTGTCACCAGGGATTGGTGCACCACCTCAGAAGGAGGAAGAGGGAGAGGAGGAGGAGGAGGAGGTGGAGGAGGAGGATAAAGAGGAGGATCAGCAGCACCAACGTGGGAGGGAGGCGCACAATGTTGCCACTGCAAGCCCCATCCGTGAACGCCTTATAAGACACCACTTCTAACCAATTACAGAGAAGATGGCTTCTGGGATGAAGAAGCACATCATCGCAAGCATCCCGCAACCCCTATTGCCAGGCAAAGCTGCAATGAGTCAAATCAGCAAAGATGTAAAGTAACAATAAAACATTTTATTTATATTATAAATTCTGTCGGCTAAAAATTGAGTAGCGCCCCATTTGGGGTGCTAACTTTTCCGGGGTGCTACTTTTAGCGCCCTGGAAAAATTAGCGCCCCCGTGACAGAAACTGAGTGGTAGCGCCCCAAGAAAGAAGTGGGACACTACTGGAAGCGCCCCGCATCCCTCTTGGGGCACTGCGAGGGGTGCTGCGGCACGCCGCGCCGTGGTATTGCAGGCCTTCCCTTCTTAAAGGGGAGGAGCCTTGCGCGGCGCGGCCCAAGGCCCAGCTGAGCCCCCAGGATCAGGAGTGCCGGCAAAAGAGCCCGGCACTCAAGAGAAGTGAGGTTCAGGAGGCCGGGGACGGGAGTGGAGGCAGGTGCTGGCAGGCGGCCAGCAACAAAAATGGCCACCCCGCACCTCACCTTTAAATAGCGTCTCCCCGGCCGCAGGTAGGCCCCCCTGACCCCGTGAGACATCGCGTCCGGCAGTAAGTCAGGGGGCGCTCCCAAAGATCGCGGCCGGGGCGCAAGCAGGGCGCTGCACATGGCGATGACGTGATCGCCGGCAGCACAGCGCCACCGCTAACCTCCCGCTGAATTTCACGGGAGGTGTGGGTGGTGCCGCGCCCGGGCGCTAGTTGCTTTGCGCCCCGTTAGCGCCCTCTTAGGGCGCTAACAGGAGGCGCAAAGCAACCAAATTTTTACACCTGTGTCATTTATTCAGGACAAACAATTAGAAACAAACTCAACAATTCATGAACAAACAAAACTCATTTTCACAACATGGAGATAAGTGGCAAAACAGTAAACAAATATAATAACATGAACATCAAACTTTCCCACAAACATTCCCCCCATTTATTAAAAAATTCTACTTTTTGGCCTTCGATGGTGACCTCCATCCATTGCACACTTCCCCTCTTCCCAACCCTACTGCTTTTCCGTAATGTGGCGGAAGGCAGCTCAATGCCAGATCCAGAGACCGGAGGTGGCCTTGAAAGACGCCCTCGACCAGCTCTGGGCCGGGAGGGCCCAGCTGCAGACTGCACCGACTCTGCATGGGCGGCAGCAGTCTGGGCTGGCTGTGTTACATGCCTTGGCAGGTGCAATGGGGAAGTGGCAATGGTGGGAGCAGGAATGCTGTCACCCTGGGAGAGGACAGCACTTTCTTGGTCGACCAACACACTGCCACTCCCACAGGGCAGTACCTCAGCATCTGGAGCACAGATTGCTGGCCTGCTGTGGTACCGTCAGATCCCCTGTGGACTGTGGGCAACCCAGCGAGGATGGCATCAGTCAGCGCTTGCGTGACATCAACCTGAGACGGCATGAGAGCAGTCTGAGACTGGATGGCACCAGCCAATGACTCGATTGCAGCACTAAGCCATTGCGTTGCGTAGGCCTGTGCTACAATGGATCCTGCCACATCACCCATTACACGCGGCATGGACTCTGGTTCCCCACGGTCTCCCTGCAATTCAACCATCCTCTGCATGAGGCAAGGATGGGTTCGAGGGTTCGTGGTGGACTCTTCCATGCTCCTAGCCAGTGCATCCATACTGTCGGGCACCCTTGCCATTGCACCCACGAGCTCAGTGTGCATGCTCATCGCTTGCGTATTCATGGCTGCGATGTCGAGGTCCTCATCCGAGACCTGTGCAGCGGAACTCGTGCACCTACTCACCCTCCGGGGAGATGGCCTCGAGCTTCCCTTCCCCCATGGCGTTGCTGCAGCCCGCTGGATTCAGGAGCTTCACCCTCATCAGACCCTAACCCCCTGCTCCCCTCCCGAGAACGCGTGGCCCCAGTGTCAGATGTGCCACCCTCGGGACACACAGGTGGTGAGGCTCCGGCTTCCTCTTCCTCCTCCTCTGGCGTGTCGCTGCCACTGGGAGGCTGAGGGACAGGCTGGTCAGCTGGTGGTTCACTGTCTGAAAGCAGGAAGGCACAAGAGTGGCTTTAGCGTGAGGGCAGGGGGGCAGGAAGGGAGCAAGGACTGGAGACAGTTAGTTGGATTGAAAGTGTAAAAGACTGGTGTTGTGAGGAGGAAGTGGTATGAGAGAGGAGAGAAAGCTGATGAACATACCATTGCTGCCCCCAAGGGTCGGCCTCTTCACCGGCCACTGCACCTATGACCTGGCTGGCAATCAGCCTGTGGATTCTGTCCTCCAGGTCTGCCTGTCCTCCTCCCGTTATTTGTTGCTCCCTCCTGTTATGAGACAGCTTGGCCTGCAAGAAAAAGGACAGCTTGTGAGTGAGTGTGCAGCCATGTGTTTGGCAGATGCGCCTACCATAGTTGAATAGCTGCTAATGTGTGCAAGGTGTGGGATGTGCATGTGAGTTTTATGAGATGGCCATAGTTATTGGATGAGTGTTGGGCATTTGGGTATTTACACCATCTGGGCATAGAGTGAAGTTGAGATGGAGGGATGTAGAGCTATTGAAAAGCAGGTACTCACCCTGACCACCCGAGTGAGGTCATTGAACTTCTTCCAACATTGAGTGTGGGTCCTTGGCACCAGGCTCCTTGAGGACACTTGCTGAGCCACCTCCCTCCACACTCTTCGGAACTCCCAGGGCAATGGCCTCCTGCCACTCTCTGGCAACAGCACTGCCCAGCTCCATTCAACAGCACCAACCAGAGCCACCAATGCCTGGTCGCTGAAGCGCGAGTTCTTTCCCTGGGCCTATCCATCAGTTCTTTCAACACAATGCTGCTTTAGGTCTTTCCAGGCCGAGAGTCAACATGGCAATGAGCAGGGTATGGTTCGGCAACAAGATGGCCCTTCCCCTTTAAGAACTGGATGGCGCCAGTCTGTCTGGCTTCCATGGTAACTGACATTGCCTGAGCTTCGGTAGCGTTCTGAGGTAGCGCCTCGCTCCCCGACGTTAGCGCCTTAAGAGTGGTGTGTAGCACTTGATTTATCGCTCAAATCACATCCAGGGGCGATAGAGGCAAATTTTGCGGTCAGAGGCGATAATTAGCGCTAAACTTTGCGCCCAGACGATATTGGCGCCCTACAATTGGCGATACCCAATATTTCCCCCCAAGTATTTATCAATCTGCAAATTTCCCTCACCATCAACAAGTGTAACTGACTTCAGGATGTTTACAGCAATAAAGCTCTGTAAGGTTGAAGGAACAGGCCAAGATAAACGCCGCTCAACCTTCACAGCAGAATAATACATTGTATGCTCCATAATATAGCAGTTCTGTCATTTTATAGAACAGCATATAATCCAATTTACCATGAGCAATCCATGGGATGTCATCTGGTTTTACATCGTAGAAGCACAAGTTATAATTTCAATTCATTTTATGACTAACCATGATTATTAAACGTCAGAAGATCTTTACTTATTGTATCAGAATTGAAACAATAGGGAGTCATTGAGTACCTTCCATAGCAGTTCACAGCCTGTTGCTAAAATGATTTTCGCTCAATGTACCCCAGTACGGAACCTCAGTGAATAGATAATAAAGGTGCTGTGAGCTTTCACACTGTGGGGTGGGGGGAAGAAAGGTTTTATTGATTATGGTGGCCTAGAAATTGGATTGCACTGAGGGCCTAATATTGCCTAAGTGTGCAATATTGCGTGCAGCGTACACATACTCATGTTTGTGGGAGCTTGCTGTGTGCAGCCGCGTTTCCTACATTACAACAGTGATTATACTTTCAAAGTACTTAATTGGCTGTAAAGCACTTTGGGACATCCTGAAGCTGTGAAAGGCGCTATATAAATGCAAGGTCTTTTTATCTCTTTGCTGTTTGTGGGACCTTGCTGTGCGTAAATTGGTTGCCACGTTTCCTAAATTACAACATTAACTACATTTCAAAAATACTTCATTGGCTGTAAACCACTTTGGGATCTCCTGAGGTTGTGAAGGGTGCTTTAGAAATCATTGAAACATTAGACTGAGGCTCTGGCTGCCTGTTCAGATGGATGATCAATATCCTTTGGCACTATTCAAAGAAGAGCAGAGAGTTCTCCAAGTGCCCTGGCCATCTTTCCTCCCTCAATCTACACCACAAAATAACAGATTAATTAGTTATTCATTTTGTTGCAGTTATGGGATTTAGCTGTTTACAAAATATGATGTTTGTACACTCCTTTAATGTAGTAAAATGTCCCAAGGTGCTTCACAGGAGCATTATCAAACTAAATTTGACACCGAGCCACATAAGGAGATATTTAAACAGATGGAGGTAGGTTATAAGAAGCGTCTTGAAGGAGGAGACAGATGTAGAGAGACGGAGAGGTTTAGGGAGGGAATTCCAGAGCTTAGGGCCTTGGCAGCTGAAGGCATGGCCGCCAGTGGTGGAGCGATTAAAATCAGGAATACTCAAGAGGCCGGAATTGGAGGAGTGCAGATATCTCAGAGGGTTGTAGGGATGGAGGAGATAACAGAGATAGGGAAGGGTGAGGCCATGGAGGGATTTGAAAACAAGGATGAGAATTTTAAAATTGAGGCGTTGATCAACCGGGAGCCAATGTAGATCAGCGAGCACAGGGGTGATGAGTGAACAGGACTCGGTGCGAATTAGGACATGGGCAGCAGAGTTTTGGATGACCTCAAGTTTACGGAGGGTAGAACGTAGGAGAACGGCCAAGAGTGCATTGGAATAGTCAAGTCTAGAGGTAACAAAGGCATGGATGAGGGTTTCAGCAGCAGATGAGCTGAAACATGGGCTGAGTCGAGCAATGTTACAGAGGTGGAAATATGCGGTCTTAGTGATGGCATGGATATGTGGTCGGAAGCTCATCTCGGGGTCAAATATGACACCAAGGTTGCGAACAGTCTGGTTCAGCCTCAGACAGTTACCAGAGAGAGGGATGGAGTCGATGGCTAGGGAACGGAGTTTGTGGCGGGGGCCAAAGACCATGGTTTCAGTCTTCCCCATAGTTAGTTGGAGGAAATTTCTGCTCATCCAGTACTGGATGTCGGATAAGCAATGTGACCAATTAGAGACAGTGAAAGGGTCGAGAGAGGTGGTAGTGAGGTGGAACTATGTGTCATCAGCTTTTTTTTTCAGATGATGTTGCTGAGGGGCAGCATGAGGATGAGAAATAGGAGGGAGCCAAGGATAGATCCTTGGGGAACACCAGAGGTAATGGTACGAGAGCAGGAAGAGAAGTCATTGCAGGTGAATCTCTGAAGAGAAGCCAATGCAGGTGAAATAACTTCAAAGTCACTTATTATATGTGAAATGCTTTAACATGTTTCTGAGAGATGTGATAAGATGTTATATGAATGCAAATGTTACTTTCTATTGAAAGATTTGCATATCTCTGTTAAACAGTGCAAACCAATATGGTGGGTATGTTGGCATAGAAATTCAGTGCCATTAGCACCGATTTTGCGGCGTTAGAGGGCCTAGCGCTGCAATTGGCGCCGGTTCCTAAATTGCCTGGCGCCCTTCCGCGGCGGTAGACCGGTAGCGCTGCGCCGGCACCGATGACGTCATCGGTGTGCGCAGCGTCCCGGTTGCCGTGGTAACCCGGCCCCAAGCCGAAATTCAGTTGCGGCCGCCTCGCCAGTGGCAGCCGCAACTAGGACTCCGGCAAACGAGTGTTGCCGGAGTCTGCGCCGGCGCTTTAAGGAGGCGCGGCGGCCGGCTGCTTTCCCGCCGGCCGCCTGCCCGCAGCTCCCTCCCCGGACTTCTCCCCCCCCCCCCCGGAACAGATGCAAGCCCGGCACTTGTCCGAGGTGCCGGGCTCATTTTTGATGAGATTTGCGCGGGCCGCGGAAGGGTGCAGGCAGCTCCTCCTTAACGGAAGGAGGAGGCCTGCACTTCCCGAGCCTGCCGCACTGCAGCGGGCGCCGCAGCGCCAGAATAGCGCCGCAATGCGGCGCGTTGCGCCAGTTTTCAGGCGCTAAAACCCTTCAGTAGCGCCGGCAGCCGTTTGGGCGCGGCGCTACTGAATTTTTGGCACGCGCAAAGGGCTTTAGCGCCGGCGCTAACTTCCGGCGCTAAAGCCCTGGCGCAGCGCAAACTCAATTTCTAGGCCATTGTGTTTAATCGGAGTTTAGGACGGAATATAATACAATAGTTATACAGCAAAAACATACGACCATGACAAGTAGCTGGTACCAGACCCGATTGGACAAATGGCAGGCGTGCGTGAACAACTCTTATTTATTCTCCTTCTTGTCTCACGTGTCTCTCTCTTTCTCTGAACTACCCAAGAGTGTTAGACTAGGGTCCGCATGGGTCCGCTCTCTGAAGAGTTAGACCACCGTTTCCACTCTTAGGAGCCCCTCGCTCCACGGTCGGAGCTAAGAGTTCTTCAGCTCTTCCTTTTATTCTCTTTTTAGGGGTGGGCCTAAGGTAGAATAATGGACAAGACCATTTAACCTATAGAGATTCCCCTTAAAACAAGGTGCCCAATGGCATGTCGAGCTCTTTGTCTAAACTTACTGATGAAGACCCTCCCTCAAGGGGTTTTCACAACCATTACACATGCTTTCTGTACTTGACCAATCATGGCCTTACAGCATGCTGAGGACTGTCTTCCCTTATCTCATCCGGCCCTTTCCTTCTAAAGCAATATTCTCTTATCTCATCCTGTCTTGTCCCCCCTGGTGCAGCCAGTGCGTGTACCAGGCACAGCTTTGGGCATTAAATCAGAGGCCCAAGCCAGAGCTGTCTTACTCAACCAGCCGCCATCCAAACTATTTCCCCTTAATCTAATAGACTATCCCATCCTGAGATGGTACCTTAACTCCCATAAATTCCTTCTATTCTATGTCCTTTATACTAATTAACTTTTGAATATCTTCGCAAGCAGTTCTGTTAAACAAACTTCAAATTCTACCTTAGCATTATAATATGGTTACAGTATTAGTAATAATGGAAGAAACATAGGTTGGGCCTTCATTGACCAAATTAAAGACACAACAGCAGAGTCAAAATCCTAAACTTACAAACAACAGACAGCTAGCCTGTTGTTAGCTGACAAGGCCATGCTATGGGCCCGTGTGGGATGTTATGCCTCACCTAATTTAACTAACTGAAGACATTTTGTCTGAAAGTCTAAGACAAGCCTCCAGGAAAACAAAACTTAAACAGTTCCAGTAAAACACAACTTATACATTAACCGCTTACTTGTCTCGAGCACTAATACAATCATTTAAACACAGTATTATTTGTGTTACAGTTTCATTCACATAACCATATGTATTTTAGGCACCCCTAGTTTCTAACATATATGAATGCAAATGCTACTATTGAGTCATTTATACTACATCCAACACTGATGGAAGTAAAACAAGCAAATATGCATTAATGTGCTATGCGTGAGACCACTTGCAAAAGATGCTTTTGAATTGATAAAGATAAGTATTTGATGCAGTAAAATGCAGCTATTACTAAGTCCCACCAAAAAAGATAATTAAAAAAAATTAAAAATAAACCTGACAAACGGCCCAGTATTCCCAATTTAATGTTTGAGAACAGCTGATTATTTCTTCATCTCTTTTCAATCATTAAGCATATCACTGGTGTTAAGGCTCGTGTGTATGAGCTGTACCTTCCCAATTTCAAAGCAAGCGAGTGAGCAGTGAAACATGGCTCCCTGCTCACACTGCTGTGCAAGAATCAATTCAGAACCCTTTGCAACAGGAGAAGAGCAACACAACTTTTAAAGGAATTGAAGGAACAGGGTAGTAATACATGGTGCTCTGATGCTACAATCCATGCACACATAACATAACATCTGTAAAGTTTAATTTAAAATTGAAATATATTTCATTATTTTCTAAAATGAATTTGAGCACCATCTGCTGTTTGTACAGTCAGGAAGCAGAAATGGCATGACTGTGATCATTAGAAACCCTATATCACGATCATTTTTGAAATAGAGATATCTGAAAAATGGAGAGTTATTTTAAGCATACATGTGAAAACCGACCCTATTCCTATGGATAGTGTTACAGCTGAGACATGAAATTCTAGCTCCTGCTGACATATTCTGTGAGTTCCTGTCTGTTTACATGTGAGAGAGAAAGAAAAAGAAAGAGGGACATGCGTCGTTGCAGTTGTAGTTTTCAGCCCTTTCTTGTTGAGCTACAATACCCAAAGTGTACCACACTTCGCAGTATAAATAGGCAGCAGATTTATAACAAGAAAAAAAAAACTAAAAAGATAATTTTCCCAATTTTTTCACAGTATTTTAGCTCCTGTTGACAAACTGTGCATATGAGAGATATCCATCATGGGAGTTGTAGTTTTCACCTGGCCTATGGAACTTCACTACCCAGAGTGCACCAGAACAACCTATGTCACCATGAGCAAAAGCCAAGGGTAAAAACATCAAAAATGAAAAGACTTAATTTTCTGAACATTTTATTGAATTTAAGCTCTTAAATAAAAATTCTGAACTAAAGATGTTGTTTGGGGTGAGGATTTATTTCTGCTCCTGAGGGTGGGTGGTTATGCAGAGGCTGGAAGTGGGGAGTGTTTACGACACAATTTGATGCTGAGCTCAAACACTGCAGCCTGAGTCAGTCAGGCTGGCACCACAGTGAATGACCAATGATTCAAAGTGCTAATCATCACAGACTTGATGGTGTGACAAACCTCTCTGGTGCAGCACTACACCATGGGAAGAAAGGGAGAGGAAAAAATCCTTTCTAATCATGTAAGTAACTGAGGGGAGAGGTTTTGGTGAGGGAGGAGACAAGAATAAAAAAATTAAAAATACTTGCATATTAATAAATACTGCAAATCTATCGAGCGAACCAAAACGATGTTATATAAATAACCGAGAACAAGAGGTTTTTGGAAAGGAAGTTACTTAGAATCTTACAACACAGAAGGAGGCCATTCGACCCATCATGCCTGTGCCTGTACTTGCACCTTTAAGTTTTGTAAAATGGTGGGAAAATGATATTATATCTGCTAGGCATATCTTTTTCAGTATTTTTATTTGCTCTTGGATGTGGGCAACACTGGCATGGCCACATTTATTGCCCATTCCGAGTTGCCCCGAGAAGGTGGTGGTGGGCCTTCTCCTTTAACCACTGCTGTCCTTCTGATGATGGTGCTCACACAATGGTGTTAGATAGGGAATTCCAGGTTATTGATCCAGTGTCAATGAAGCAATGACAATATGGGGGTAATTTTCACTTTTGGCAGATCCTGAAAACTGGCAGTAGCAGATCAACCACTCATTACACACCCAGCACGATTTTCCTTTCCATTTCTTTTTTTTACTTTAAATTGGTTAATTCCTACCTGTTCAGTTATGATTTGTTGTTGTTTTATGAATATGAAACTTGAGGCAAAGGTACAACTGTACATAACAAAGTGTGACCCAGGAAATGTGACAGACAAATCACACACACTACGTTGAGCTCTGTCAAATCTGAATGCTTGTGTATATGTGTAGTCACCAAACTATAGAAACTAATAATTAAACTAATTGTTTGGGGAAAACATTACTTGTTACAATGTTTGGCTTTCTGGATATCTCTACATTAAGAAATTCCAGAAGGAGCCATTGTTCCACTGTTTGTCAGCAAATTAAACCAATATCTTGAAGACGCAAGTTCAACTGACAAGATGGCAGCTAAATATAGACAGACTAGTCATAGAGTCATCGGGCTCGATTTTCATTGAGCCATGGAGTCAGGCTTGGAGGCGTGTGGGGGGTTAAAAATCGCAAAAGCTGATGGAGTCTGATGAAGGAGCAGCGCTCCGAAAGCTTGTGATTTCAAATAAAACTGTTGGACTATAACCTGGTGTTGTGTGACTTCTTACATTTGTCCACCCCAGTCCAACACCGGCATCTCCACACCATATCAACTGCAGGTCAACCATTAAAGAGGAGATTTGATCACCCATCATTTGCAGGTGGCAGGACTTAGTGGTCGCAGGCCTGGGGCAACTTTTAGAAGGCTTAACCATGCCTGTGGAAGGTTGGAGCCTCACACCCATCTCCAGTGTGACCTCCTGGGAAACCCCTCTCGCCACCTTCACTCAGCACTTACTCAACGGAGGCATATACCAGAAGCATGGGAGCCATTTATTTCCTTCCCATCTGGGCATTAGAGGAGCTTGAGCACCAGCCGCGGCAGCAGCAGAACCAGGAACAACAGCGGCACCAGCAACAGCAGCAGCAGGAGCGCCAGGCTGCTGTTCACCCAGTTGAGGCTGCACAGGCCAGAAGGGGCCAGCACCTGGAAGCCCGTCGGCGCAGGAGATACCCCCCAAACAGGGTCTACAGATGCAGAGTCACCTATCTCAACATGTCTGAGCAGCAGTGCCAAAGGCGGCTCCGACTTTTGCGAGAGGTAGTGACTGACATCTGCGCAATGATACAGCAAGACCTGCTGCCCAGAGGACCAGGTGGACAAGCCTTGCCAGTGGCCGTCAAAGTCACCACCGCACTCAACTTTTTTGCCTCAGGCTCATTCCAGGGAACAGCAGCAGACATCAGCGGCATCTCCTAGGCGGCCGCACACACTTGCATCATGCAGGTAACCGATGCCCTCTTTGCCCTCGTGCACAATCACAGCGTGAGCGGTTGTATTAGCTCATCTGGCAGGCTTTCCAAGGGTGCAGGGCATCGTTGACTGCACACATGTGGCCCTTAGGGCACCCCATCGCAATCCAGGAATTTTTGTCAACCGCAAGGGCTTCCACTCCCTCAACGTTCAGCTGGTGTGTGACCACAAGAAGGAGATTTTGCATGTTTATGCCATGTACCCTGGCAGTTGCCATGACTTCTTCATACTGCGTCAGTCTAGTGTGCCTCTGCTATTCAGTCCGCCAGACCAACTTAACGGATGGCTACTTGGAGACAAGGGCTATCCCCTGAGGATGTGGCTGATGACGCCATTGAGGAGGCCAGCCAATGAAGCTGAGGAGCGCTACAACTCCAGCCACATTTCCACCAGATCCTTTATCGAGCAAACCATCGGTTTGCTGACGATGCACTTCAGATGCCTGGATAGATCAGCTGCAGTACTCAGCAGCCAGGGTCTCCAGAATCATCGTGGTTTGCTGTGGCACAGCGCTGTGGCTTGCAGATTCCTGAGGACCAAGTGGCTCCTCACATATCCTCCTCAGATGAGGAGGAGGAGGGGGAGGAGGAGGAGGGCGAAAACGAACATCCTGCAGAGGCCCATCAACCAGCGGCAGCATTACGCGAGAACATTGCTGCCCGGGATGCAAGGAACGCACTCATCCTGGCCAGATTTGCTTAGCCTAGTCAATCAAACACTTTTGCCTCGCAGCTTCTTACCTGAGCATCGACAATGGCCAAGACCCTGCGGATTCCTAGCTATTTGACCACCATACTGACAATTGCAAGTAATCCTAAGCCCTCAATGTGAAAGTCCCATTTGCGAAATGACACATGCCACAAATACAGCAGTAGCCATCAGATTTTTTATTAACATTATTAATCTGATGGCTTTTTCTAACAATACATCAAATTTCACCCAAGTGACTACCCTTGTGACTACTTGTGCTTTATCTTCCTCTTACGCGTGCTCCTACGTACTGGTTCCCCTGTGGCTTCAGCAGATGTGGAGGCCCCTTGCTCACTTTCCTGCTGCTCCTGTCTCGACACCTTTGGCGGGTGTCCTCTGGGGTGGCGAGCCTGTGAGGGCTCACCAGCAGTCTGCCGCTCCTGCGGCTGTGCAGGAGTTGAGACGCCTATCTCAGTTGGGTGTGGACTCCGGTGGGGCTCTGGCTGAGGGCTCTGCAGTGGCATGGAAGTGTGAGTGCTTGGAGAGGAAACCCCACTTCCTTGAGGTCTGCCACCAACCTCCCTCTCATGGGCCAGCTCCCCCTCCGCACCTGCAAGTAGCTGGAGAGCACCTTGCTGCACATCAGGAGGGCCATGGGGACCCGTATCTGCAATGGCAGTCTTACTCAGAAGGACTTCCATGAAGGTCTGGTTTCTATGTTCAATAGATGCCCATCGCTCCTCAAGAGATGTTATTCTATTCTGAAAAATGACCATGTCTTCCATACTCTGGCGACTAAGCTCCTCCATGGCCGTAGCCCTCCTCTCCTCTACCGTAGCCATCCTCTCCTGCACGGTAGCCAGCCTTACCATGGAGGTAGCAATCGTTTCCACGGAGGTAGCCATTCTTTCCGTGTTGATGCGTTCATGCGCCAATGACTCCACAAAGGCTCTGCTCATGTTCGCTATGGACTCCTCCATTCGCTCCACACTCGCAGCGACCCTAGAGACAAAACCTGCCAGAGACTCCTGCATCTGTGCCTGGATTTCCATCACCTCTGATCTTATGGATGGACCCAGAGGCAGAGGGTCGACATGCTGCTGAGCCAAGCTGGCAGAGTCCTGCACCCTCCGACTAGGACTCTCCACTGCTGTCCCTGTCTCCACAATCTGCTGATGCTCACTTGTGAGCTGTGATACACCAGGTGACAACACTACTCTATGTCCCGAAGGTCTCACCGAGGTGTGAGTGTCTGTGCTGGTGCTGGGTGCGCTGACTTCTGCTGACGCTGCGCCCTCAGAGGTTGCAGCTTCCTCTGAGGAGTCTGGCTGCTCAGCCTCTTCTTCCTGGCTAGGGGGGATGGATGCTTGTGATGGTCCTGTGGGGGAGTAAAGGAAAGAGTCAGAGATGTGATGCAAAGGCTACATGCACATAGCTTTTTGCAGATGCTCATAAATGCATCTGTTACAGCTTCACAATCATTATCAGCGGCTCATGCAATGTCAAAGAGAGAGATGGGAAACTTTTCTGTCACCAGCTTGCTGTGTTGCACCCGTCTGTCCATCCCCCACGCGCGAATCATCCTCAATGCCGATGATTTCCAGGGCGGCCTCCTCCCAGGGGATCAGGTGGGCTAATGAGGCTGTCCCTCCTCCTGTCCTCGCTCGCTCTCTCTTGTTGTGAGCTCTCTTTTCCTGCAATGAGGGAGACAAGTGGAGGTTGAGTGAGAATGAAGGAGTGAGTGTAGAGATTGCATAGCATAGATACTTAGAAGGAGACAAAGATGGAGTGAGGTTGCAAGGCCAAGGGCCCTCCCTGTGTGTTGTCAGTTGTGTTCAAAGCATCAGAGTAATAGGGAGTATGAGGCTGCATGGTGGAATAGTTATGTGAATGTGAGCATAGAGAGAGGGAATGGGTAAGGGTGCATGGATGTCAGTGTCAAGTGGGATGTGGAGGAAGAGATTGCTAAAGCTGAGTGCTGGTGAGGAAAGACAATAGGGATCAGATTGAGGGTGATGGGAAATTCATACTCACTTTTCCAGTGCGCTGAAGGTCGTGAAATCTTTTCCTGCAGTGTATCCAGGTTCTGCGGGTGACTCCCAAGGAGTTGACCTCCTCAGCCACCTGCACCCACACAGCCTTGGTCTGAGTGGGAGGCCTCTTCCTCCCTGATGGAGGGAACAGGACCTCCCTGTGGGCCCTAGCCCCATCGACTAATGCCTGCAGTGCCGCCTCGTCAAAGCGAGGAGCTGCTCTTGCCCTCCCGTTTGTCATGTTTCCTGCAGGTCCCTCTGACACCAAATGGAGGAAGCTTGGAAGCCTGCAGAAGAAGCAAGGCTTGCTGTGGACCTTAAATGCAGCAGCAATAATGACATCATCGGAGGGGACTTTCAGTCATGAAAAACCCATTTGCCAAGGCTTCCCACACATTGGAAATCAATTGGCCAATTGAGTTAAAATTGCATCAATCTCCCACATCCATTTAGATTCGTGTGGGAAACACGAAATTCGGATAACGCGACACCAGCCCGCACCTGAGTTAAAATCCAGCCCATAGAGTCGTACGGCACAGAAGGAGGCCATTCGGCCCATCGAGTCCGTGCCGGCTCTCTGTAGAGCAATCCAGTCAGTCCCATTCCCCCGCTCTATCCCCGTAGTCCTGCAAGTTTATTTCCCTCAAGTGCCTATCCAGTCTCCCCTTCAAAACAATGAGGATTTTCATTGTGCCGTGGAGTCGGGATTGTAGGCGTGCGGGGGGTTAAAATCCCGAAATCAGGGGTCCCGACCCCATCCCGCACCCAAACCCGCCTCCATGTCTGTTTCAAAGGAGGCGGGTACCCGCCCCGCACTGGGACCCGCCGACCCGAGGTGGGAAGGGATTAGTGCTAATTAAATGCCTGTTAACAGGTAGTTAACAGGCAGTTTTTAGCCTAATCCCTATTTTGAAGGTTGAAGTGTGGGATTCCCGACGGTTCCAAACCACGCCAAGTTAGAGGAGGCGGGCCGTCGAGTTGAAGGACTTGGAGGGGTCAAGATGTCGGTGTTCAGGTGAGTGATGTGTGCATGAGTGCAAAGGTAAGTGTGTTTGGTGTGTCTAAAGTGATTAAAGAAGTGTAAATTACCTTTTCTTACCTTTTCAGCCTTCCTTCCATTAGGTCCCGGGAGTCCCTCATCTCACCGGCACAGAAAGCAGAATGGCTGTGAACTGTCAAAAGTGACAGCCTGCAGCTTTCTGTGCCAGAGAGATTTCTAACTGAGTCTGTGGAGAAGGACTCAGGTTAGAAGTAAGACTGTCAGTGTTTGACAGCTTCAAACAGCTGTGAAACACTGATATTTCATCTGTCAAAATCTCTTGACAGATGAAATTTCAGTCTGTGATGTCACCTGTTGCCGGGTGGCCCTTAATTGGCCTGCTGAGCCCGCTGGGCGGACTCAACAAGGTCAATCAAGTTAAAATCACGTGGACTGGCCACATCTTGATGGAGGCAGGACTACAACCCCGAAAGTTGTAGTCCCGCCTCCAACCCGACTCCTGAGTTAAATTCCTGCCCTGAGTGTCTCTGCTTCCACCACTTCCGTCGGCAGTGAATTGCAGGTCATCACCACTCGCTGCGTAAAAAAGATTTTCCTCACGTCCTCCCTGTATCTCTTGCCCAAAACCTTAAATCTGTGTCCCCTAGTCCTTGTACCATCAATTAGTGGGAACAGCCTTTCCCCGTCTAGCCTATCCAAACCCGTCATAATCTTGTACACCTCTATCAAATCACCCCTCAACCTCCTTTGCTCTAATGAAAACAAATCCAGCTTCTCCAACCTGTCCTTGTAGCTAAGATCCCCCATCCCCGGAACCATTCTGGTAAATCTCCTCTGCACCCACTCAAGGGTCTTCACATCCTTCCTAAAGTGTGGTGACCAGAACTGGACACAATACTCCAGTTGTGGCCTAAGCAGCGCTTTATAAAGGTTTAGCGTAACTTCTCTACTTTTGTACTCAATACCTCTATTTATGAAGCCCAAGATCCCATATGCTTTGCTAACCACTCTCTCAATATGTCCAGCCACCTTCAGCGACCTATGCACATTAACTCCCAGGTTCCTCTGTCCCTGCACACGCTTTAAAACTGTGCCATCAAGTGTATGTTGCCTCTCCCTGTTCCTTCTGCCAAAATGCATCACCTCACACTTCTCTGTATTAAATTCCATCTGTCACTTGTCTGCCCATTCTACTAGCCTTTCTATGTCCTGTTGCAGTCGATTGGTATCATCCTCACTGTTTGCCACACCCCCAAGTTTGGTGTCATCAGCAAATTTAGAAATTCTACACTGTATTCCAATTAGATTTATCCTATTTTCCCACTATGATTGAAATTAATCAACCAAGAATCCAATATTACAGTTCCAACATAAGAAACACCATTTTTTTATATTATGAGCCAGAATTCTGAAGCAAAATCACTGGCTCATTGTAAACAGTCTACCCAGAATGGGCCAGGAAAATGGAAGGAGGGGAGTTGACCAGGTGCAATATTACAAGTTGTATATCTTCAGACTATAGCAGTCAGTGTTCAGAACACTTGGCAGAAGATTGTGTTTGTGGATAAATTATTGAAATATATCATTTCATTGGATTGAGTTCCCCTTTAAGCAGCTACCAGACAGAAATCTCTGAAACATGATCATGTTATTATGCATAATTTTGAGAATCGGAGCAAACTTTTTACTGACTGTTATGACTGGTGTAACCTCATGCCTCCTTCTCTACATGCAGTGATAGTTTCACTAATGGCTTGCTCTTGACTGCATTACAGAGGAATGATGGCCTAAGGGTTTGTTGGGTGGATAGCGATCCTGTCAGCTCAAGAGAAAGGGTGCAAAAGATGACAATGACATACCATGCTATGGAGTTGTCAAGTCTAGTGTGTGCTGTAATAAAGTACTTTCTAATGTCATAGGTCTGAATAAACAACATTAATACCATGAAAAATGTAGTATACAGATTCACTCTGAATATAACTCACGCTTTTCACAAAGTTTCAAGCTGGTTGTTTTTCATCTTAAAGTCTGTAAATGGCAGTAGTGATTACTATAATATTAAATTGCATACAACAGGCCTTACGTTGAATTATTAACCAGTTTCTTTTTATGATCAAACTCAGACAATTCCCAAACTTGGTAATCCAAAGTCTCGATATTCATTTGCCTTTTATTTGCATATAGAACTTTTTTTACTTTTTCTTACTAACCTCTTGTGCCTCAGTATTTATTTATTAGCTAAAGAAACAGCTGAATTGATCACACAGTCTGTCATGCCTTCTGAGCTGGATACCATACTTGAACAGTACAGAAACCTGCTGCAAAATAAGGTTGACTTTCTTCTGAAAATTATGCCATCTAACAGAGCTTTCGAAGAACTGGCAGAACTCATTCCACTTTTAACTGGTGCTCTGTTGATATATTAGATGGACTTCCCCTGCAACTCATTACCATAGCATTTTGAAGCCAAAATGCTTAAGGGCTACGTTATTCAAATACTGATATCTGGAGAAACAGAGTTAACGTTTCAGGTCGATGACCCTTCGTCAGAACTGGAAAAAGCTGGAGATGGAACAGGTTTTTAAGCAAGTGCAGGGGCAAGGAAAGGGGGGAGGGGAGGAAAGAACAAAAGGGAAGGTCTGTGATAGGATGGAAGGCAGGAGTGATTAAGAGACAGAAGGGATGCTGGTGCAAGGCAAAAGGAGATGGTAATGGGACAAGTTAAGAAACAAAAGATGGCTCTAGATGAAGTGTAACTGGCACTGGCAGAATGAAAGACAGCTGCCATGTGGGAGAGAGAAAAAAAAGGGGGGAAAAAAAGGATAAAAATGATAGGGGCAGAGGTTATGGTCTGAAATTATTGAACTCGATGTTGAGTCCAGAAGGCTGTAAAGTGCCTAATCGAAAGATGAGGTGCTGTTCCTCGAGCTTACGTTGAGCTTCATTGGAACAGTGTAAGAGGCTGAGGACGGTAAGGTCTGAGTGGGGAGTGGAGCGGAGAATTAAAGTGACAGGCGACCGGAAGCTCAGGGTCACCCTTACGGACTGAATGGAGGTGTTCCACAAAGCGATCACTCAATCTGCGTTTGGACTCCCCAATGTAGAGGAGACCGCATCGTTAGCAGTGAATACATTATACTAAATTGCAAGAAGTACAAGTAAATCGCTGTTTCACCTGGAAGGAGTATTTGGGGCCCTGGACAGTGGGAAGGGAGGAAGTAAAAGGGCATGTGTTGCACCTCCTGAGATGGAGACAGAGAAGTCGAGAAAGGGAAGGGAGAGTCGGAGATGGACCATGTGAGGGTGAGGGAAGGGTGGAAATTGGAAGCAAAGTGAATGAAATTTTCTAGTTCAGGGCGAGAGCAGGAAACAGCACCGATACAGTCATCAATGTACTGGAAAAAGATGTGAGGGAGGGGACCTGAGTAGGACCGGAACAAAGAATGTTCCACATAACCCACGAAAAGGCAGGCATAGCTAGGACCCATGTGGGTACCCATAACAACACCTTTAATTTGGAGGAAATGAGTGGAGTCAAAGGAGAAGTTGTTCAATGTGAGAACAAGTTCAGCCAGGCAGAGGAGGGTGGTGGTGGATGGGGACTGGTTGGGCCTCTGTTCAAGGAAGAAGTGAACCACCCTCAGGCCATCCTGGTGGGGGATGGAGGTGTAGAGGGATTGGACGTCCATAGTGAAAAGGAGACGGTTGGGGCCAGGAAACTGGAAACTGTTAAAGTGGCGGAGGGCGTCGAAAGTGTCGCGGATGTAGGTGGGAAGAGACTGGACAAGGGGAGAAAAAATAGAGTCAAGATAGGAAGAGATAAGTTCCGTGGGGGGTGGGGGGGGGGCAAGAATAGGCTGAAATGATGGGTCTACCAGGGCAGTCCTGTTTGTGAATCTTGGGAAGGAGGTAGAAGTGGGGTTGGGGAACAATGAGGTTGGCGGCCGTGGAGGGAAGATCTCCAGAGGAGATGAGGTCAGTGACAGTCTGGGAAACGGTGGCTTGATGTTTGGTAGTGGGGTCATGGTCCAGGCGGAGGTATGAGGAGGTGTCGGAGAGTTGCCGTTCAGCCTCCGCTAGGTAGAGGTCGGTTCGCCAAACAACAACAGCACCATCCTTGTCAGCAGGTTTAATGACAATGTTGGGGTTGTATCTGAGAGAATGGAGTGCTGCAAGTTCAGAGGGAGGTAGGTTGGAGTGAGTGAGGGGAGCAGAGAAGTGGAAACAGCTGATGTCACGCTGGCAGTTTGCAATGAAAGGATCCAGAGAGGTTTAGAGGCCAGAGAGAGGGGTCTAGGTAGAATGAGAATTCTGAAAACAGGAGAAAGGGTCAGCTGTGCAGGGGGAAGACTCCTGGCCAAAGAAGTGGGCACGGAGACAAAGGCAGCGGAAAAAGAGCTCAGCATCATGCCTGTTGTGTATGTACCTTTAAGAGAAGAACTGATTTTATACTGCAGTACCGGCAGTGACCACCCCTGTATAAAAGGCCCTAGCAGGCTTCTGTACTTCAGTCTTAAGTTACCCTCTGTTCAGCTGCAAGCACGAGTAGAGGGAGCAGCCAGACTTTGGAGAGTGGATTAAAGTGGTGGTCCCCTGACCAGGAAGAGGAGGAGAACGTTGGACCACCACCACCAACTCCACCATCATTACATCAACTGAGGTGCCTGGAGAGAGAGGACAGAGGAGGAGAAGGAGAAAGGAGGCCTACATCAACATCAACCAGGGGAGAGGCCTTTCTATCACTGCCTCCCCAATTTGGCCTCCACTTCAGGAGAGGGAGAGAGGGGAGAGAAACCAACTGCTTGAAAGGAGGGAAGAAAACTTCATCCGGAACATCTACAGGTGGGTGTTATTTGGGGCACTCTCCCAAGACTTTGTATTTTAGGTGGGGGGAGAAAAGAAGAAGCAAGGCCGGATCATCAAGGGGTGTAGTGTGTGTGTGTGTGTGCTCTTGTTAAAAGCTAGGCCACACACACCACTAATTAGCATCCCTTCTATTGCCTGCCCTGGGAGAGCTTGGAGCTGCCCAAGGTGAAGTCCTTAATTTAATTTAATTACCTCGTTAAGACCTGTTGCAGGACTAAGCTTGGGCTTCTCCAGCTTTTCCAGGTGAAGACGTCTTCTCCCCCTGCCAGAAGACCACCATCACCAAAGACTTTTTCCATCGGAGAGTGCAACCCTGCCTACACCCACCCACCATCCTGAGTGGCAACACTGCCCTTTGCGGCCTCCCTCCTTCCCACCCCCCCCACCTCTCTCTCTCTCTCTCTTTGTCTCTCTCTGCCTGTCTTTCTAAGGCACCTTAGTTTCATCTATTTTATTAATTGCCAATTGAAGCAGAGGGGCGAGGGCTCCTCTCCCAATTTAAATCAATAAGGAGAGAGGTGTGTCCTCATTTTAATCAGCTCCCTCTGCTCAATAGAGGACAAAAAAATATATATATACACCGAGGCCATTAACACCTTCAGGCCTGTGACTTGGGGTGAGTGTAGCCCTTAAAAAAAGCACCCCAGAATGGCGACTGCATCTTCGCCGGTGGCGGGGCCAGCCGGGACCTATGCGAGAGTGGTAGCCACAGCCACAGCTGCTCCCGCTGTTCCTGCTGCCCCGTCACCTTTTCGATTAATAACAAAAAAGCTTGGGGTGAAGAGCTACACTCACCCCACTATGACCATCGAGGCCTGCGTCAAGGCCATGGCTGGGGTTGTCGGCCCCTCAGCCATCGTCGCGGCCTCGAAAATGTATGGGAAGGCTGTGTTCTTCCTGGGGTCGGAGCGGGCGGTGTCCCTGGCTGTCGCCAAGGGGCTCACCGTGGGCGGGACTTTCCTGCCGGTGGATCCTCTCGAGGCCACCGCGCAGAGGATCATTATTTCCAACGTCCCGCCCTATGTTCCTGGTGAGCTCCTCCTTCCCCATTTGCGACAACTTGGGGAGGTGAGGTCGGGGATCACGCCCATCCCGCTCGGCTTCCGGGAGGCCAGCCTTCGCCACGTCTTCTCCTTCCGGCGCCAGCTGTTTATCCAGCTGGCGCGGGAGGAGGACACTGAAGGGGCGTTCGTCGTCCTCCACGAGGGGACCGCCTACCGCGCCTTTTGGACGTCGGACGGTGTGAGGTGCCATGCCTGCAGGGAGGTGGGGCACATCAGGAGGAACTGCCCTGCCTCCAAGGCCGCCGGACCGTCTCGTGCGGCCGAGGCTGGCGCCGCCGCCGCCGCCCTTCCCCCCGGATCTGCCCGCGCGTCAAGTACGTCTGATGCGCGGTTGACGTCGGGGGCCGATGCCACCAAGGCCTCCGGCGGGGGGGAGGGAGCGTGTCCGGCCGGAAAGAAGGCGCGGGGAAAAAAGAAGCACCTTAGGGCAGGTCCGCCCGTGGATGGTGAGCCCTTGCCCCTTGAGCCCCTTACACCCGCGCTCCTCGCGGAGTTGATCAGGGCAGATGTGAGCGGGAGGGGCCCCGTGCCCGAGCCTGTGGCTGCAACCGCCGCAGCGGTAATGCCAATACCTGCGGCCGGGCTCGGGCCCGAGGAACCCGACAAACCTGCTCCGCCGGAGGGAGTCGAGGAGGAGGCCTTTGCAGACATGGAGGTCTCCCTCGCTCCCTCCGTGCTAAAAAGAAGGCGCGACCCCCTGGATGAGGAGGAGGAGGACCGGGAGGAGGAAGGTCCCTCCGAGCAGGGGGAGTCGTCGCCCGCCGCGGGTACTGCGCCCCCCCGCCCCCCCAGCGCTGTCGTCATCACCAGCGATCGGCAGGGGTCGCCTGTCCCTCGGGAGGCTGAGGCAGATGTGTCTGTCCAGCACGTGCCTCCCGGGGATGGGGATGAGACCCTGCCCGTGGGGGGGGTTGCGGAACAACCCGCGGCAGTAATTGAAGTTGACCTTTTATCGGTGTCGTTACCCCTCGCCGGGTCGGGCAGCCTGGGGGCTGGGTCGGGCGAGCTCGAGGATAATGAGCTCGCCCAATGCGACCCGGACGTCTCCCAGGGGATGCTCGTCCTGGTGGAGCTTTTAATTCAAAACCCCCCGTCCGCTGGGTCGGAGGTTGGTGGCGGGGAGGAGGATGGCCCCCTGGCTGCGTCTCTGGTGCCGGACGTACTGGAGGAGCTGGAAATTGTTCTCTCCCCGGTTTCTCCGGTCGTTCCGGCGTCTGAGGCGGAGGGGAGCTCTGAACCGCCGCCGTCTTCTGGCCCGGCACCCCTAGAGGAGCCCAGGGAGAAATCCTCTGCCGCCGATCCTGGGGGTGGGATCCGGGCGGAGGCGGGGCTGGCTGGCGCGGCCGAGTCGTTCGCTTCGCACTGCGCGGCGGACGGGTCGGCCGCTGGTGACGACCCCCTGGAGGAGGATGGGGACTCGGTGATGGGCACGGAGGATGATTCGGACTCCAGCGCCGACGTGGCGATGGATGACCTCGTGCCCCTTGCCGAGTCTCCCCTCATTTCCGTAAGGGAACTCCGGGATTTTATGGCCACGTGCCTGGGTCAGCGCAATAAGGTCCGGCTGGCCCTCGACAGGTGGTCGGAGCTGGCGCTGCTCATCGATTCCGTCCGCGCCGCCGTTAAGATCTTGGGCGCGGATGAGGGTGTGAACCCGCTCGAGCTGCGTCGGCTCACAACGTTTCTCACTGGGCTGCTGAGGAAGTGGCGGCTGACCAGCGGCTGCGCTTCCTCGCCCCGTTAGGTGTAGGTAGAGGTTGCACTATGCTTCTGACATGAAGATAACCATAGCCAGCCTCAACATCAACGGCAGCAGGGAGGCGCGCCGCAGATTCAATAACTTCTCGGTCCTTCGGGACGGGAAGTATGCGGTGTGCTTCCTGCAAGAAACCCACACCGTTCCGGGAGACGAAGCCACGTGGCTCCTGGAGTGGCAAGGAGGGGTCAGCATGAGTCACCTCTCCAACAATTCCAGCGGGGTGGCTATCTTGCTGGCCCCGCATTTTCAGCCGGAGATCTTGGGGGTCAAGGAGCACGTGCCGGGCCGCTTGCTCCATGTCACTGTTCGCCTGGGGGGCGTGCCGCTCCATCTAGTGAACGTGTACGCCCCTCAGACCAGTGCGCAGCAAGTGCGCTTCTTCGAAGAAGTGTCCGCTCTCTTGGGCTCCATCGACGTGGGCGAGTGCGTCATCCTCGGGGGGGATTTTAACTGCACCCTCGAGGCGAGGGACCGTTCGGGTCCCCCGCGAAGCCCGGCGGCGATGGAGAAGTTGAGGGACCTGGTTGGGTCCTTCGACTTGGTGGACGTCTGGCGAAATCTCCACCCCGACTCCAGCGCCTTCACTAGCGTGAGGTCTGGGGGAGGAAGGTCCAGAATCGACCGCCTCTAGATTTCCCGGGCGTTCGTCTCCTGCGTTCCGGCAGCTTCCATGCGGCCGGTGCCGTGCACGGACCACCACCTGGTGTGGGCGGAGCTCGCTCCGCTGCGCACGCGGGGGGGGTCCGTGTACTGGCATTTTAACAACCTGCTGCTGGAGGACGCACGGTTCCGGGATTCGTTTCGTCGATTCTGGGCCGACTGGAGAAGGAAGCAGGGGGGCTTCCCCTCCTTGAGGCTATGGTGGGATGTGGGCAAGGCTCACATCCGTCTCTTCTGTCAGGAGTACGCGAAGGGGTCGACCAAGAGGCGGGAGGCCCGGGTCGGGCGGTTGGAGAAGGAGGTGCTCGACCTGGAGTCCCGTCTCGGTCAGGTCGTCGAGGACCCGGCCCTGCGGAAGGTGTACGAAGAGAAGAAGGGCGCGCTGAAGGACCTGCAGCTCGTCGGGTCCCGAGGCGCGTACGTGAGGTCGCGGATCCAGCTCCTGCGGGACCTGGACCGCGGCTCCCCCTTCTTCTACTCGCTGGAAAAAAGACGGGGGGTCCGTAAGCAGCTCTTGGGGCTGCTGGCCGACGACGGATCTCTGGTCTCGGATCCGGAGGGAATCAACGCGGAGACCCGCGCCTATTACGGGGCTCTGTTCTCTCCGGATCCGTCCAGCGAGGATGCGCGCAGAGTTTTGTGGGAGGACCTGACGAAGGTTGGCCCGGAGGGCGCCGAAAAATTGGACGCTCCGCTAAGTCTGGCGGAGCTGACCGGCGCCCTCCGCCAGCTCTCTAGGGGAAAGTCCCCGGGGCTGGACGGGCTGACCGTGGAGTTCCACAGGGCGTTCTGGGACGTCTTGGGGGGCGACTACGCGCGGGTCCTGGGGGAAAGTTTGGCGACCGGGGAGATGCCCCTCTCTTGGCGCAGGGCGGTCATTGTCCTGCTGCCTAAGAAGGGCGATCTCCGCCTCCTTAAGAACTGGCGCCCGGTCTCCCTCCTCAGCACGGACTATAAAATCTTTGCCAGGGCCATGTCTGCTCGCCTTGGCACCGTGCTGGCCCACATGATCCACCCCGACCAGTCCTACACGGTCCCGGGCCGGACCATCCACGATAACATCCATCTGGTCCGGGACCTGGTCCACCACTCCCAGAGGGCTGGTCTGTCGGTCGCCTTCCTTTCCCTGGATCAGGAGAAGGCGTTCGACAGGGTGGATCACGAGTATCTCTTCGGGACTCTGCGCGCATTCGGGTTCGGGACGCATTTCGTCGCCCGGATCCGACTTCTGTACGCCGCCGCGGAGTGTCTGATTAAAGTTAACGGGTCCTTGACGGCGCCCCTTCGCTTCGGGAGGGGGGTGCGTCAGGGATGCCCCATGTCCGGTCAGTTATATGCCATTTGCGTGGAGCCTTTCCTGCGCCTCTTGCGGAAGAGGTTGACGGGACTGGCTCTGCAAGGGCCGGGCGTGGAGGTGGTCCTCTCGGCTTACGCCGATGACGTGCTCCTCACGGTCACGGATCCCGCTGATTTGCGGAGGATGCGGGAATGCCAGCAGATTTACTCGGACGCATCCTCCGCCAAGATCAACTGGGAGAAATGTTCCGGACTCCTGGTGGGTCAGTGGCGGGTGGACTCCCTGCCGGAGGAGTTCAGGCCTTTCGCCTGGAGCACCACGCACCTCCTCTATTTGGGAGTCTACCTTAGCCCTGCCGAGGACGCTTGGCCGGCGAACTGGCAAGAGCTGGAGGCCAAAGTCACCGCTCGCCTAGGACGCTGGACAGGACTGCTCCGAGTGTTGTCCTACAGGGGTCGAGCGCTAGTCATAAACCAGCTGGTGGCCGCCATGTTGTGGTACTGGTTGGTCACTTTGATCCCTCCCCCTGCGTTTGTCGCCAAGATTCAGAAGAAGCTCATCGACTTCTTCTGGGACAAAAGGAAGCAGTGGGTCTCTGCCGCGGTTCTGTGTCTCCCGCTTAGGGAGGGCGGTCAGGCGCTGGTGTGCCTTCGCACCCAGGCTGCGACTTTCCGTCTTCAGACGCTGCAGAGATACCTGTACGTCGAGAATCCTCCGAGATGGTGTGCGCTGGCGACGTTTTTCTTCCGCCAGCTGCATGGCCTCAATTACGACACGCAGCTCCTGTTTGCGAAAGTGGGCAGCAGGCGTGCCGGCCTGCGGGAGCTGCCTGTCTTCTACCAGGAACTACTATGGGTTTGGAACTACGTCGCTTCCAGGCGGAGCTCTCCCCCGTCAGGAGCGGCGGCTCTCCTTCGGGAGCCGCTGCTCAGGAATCCGCACCTCCACGAACACGGGTTCGGGCGGCTGGCGGAGGGTAGGGCTGTGGCTGGCAAGGTGACCAGAGTCGGGGACCTGCTCGATGGCGGAGGAGCGGGCTGGATGGCGCCAGAGGAGCTGGCGCGGCGCCTGTCCTGGGCCAACGTCCAGCTCGCGGTCGAAACCATCGAATCGGTAAAAGCGGCACTAGGCCCCGACTCCACTAGGTGTATCGAGGCGGCTCAAGCACGTGGGGCGATCCCGTCCGAGCTTACCCCCGTTCGGACGGAATTCCTCATCGGCGCCCGGCCCCGAAACTCCCCTCGGGAACCGGCGCCTCACAACTTGAGCCGTCTCGAGGAAATACCCTCCGTGCCTTTTCATTCCGCGCGGAGGGGTTTCCTGTACGGGCTGCTCCTGCACACTCTCCACTTTGCCATCTTCGTCTACCGTCCGGACACGCCTTGGCGTGGCGTTTTGCCGACCGGCGGTAGCGGAGGTCCCCAATGGAGGGCTCTCTATGCGGGAGTCCTCCCTTGTTCCATCGGGGACTTGGCCTGGAGGGTGTTGCACGGAGCGGTCCCGTGCAATAAGGTTTTAAGTAGGTTCACGGACTCCCAGGCCGCCTGCATTTTTTGCGGCCTGGAGGAGTCCGTGTTTCACGTTTATATGGATTGTGAGAGGTTGCAGCCCCTCTTTCACTACTTGAAGGGGCTGCTCCTCGATTTTTGGTTGCACTTCAGTCCCACGCTCTTGATCTACGGTCACCCGGTGCGGAGGGGAGCGGACAGGTTGGAGGACCTCCTTGTGGGCCTGCTCCTGGGCCTGGCTAAAAGAGCCATCAATTGGTCCAGGCAGCGGGCGGTCGAGGGGGTCGTCCAGCCGGATTGCCTGCATCTCTTCCGCGGCCATGTTCGCGCCCGGGTGGCCCTGGAGATGGAGCACGCGGTGTCCGCCGGTGCGCTTGAGTATTTCCGCGACCGGTGGGCGCCGCGGGGACTGGAGTGCATCATCAACACGGAAAACCAAATTTTAATTTGATTTGTTAAGCTTTAGTTGAACTTTTGTTTATTTACAGTCGAATTGGTTTTTTTTTTTGGGTCCAAATAAAAGAGTACCCTCTGTTCAGCTGCAAGCACGAGCAGAGGGAGCAGCCAGACTTTGGAGAGTGGATTAAAGTGGTGGTCCCCTGACCAGGAAGAGGAGGAGAACGTTGGACCACCACCACCAACTCCACCATCATTTCATCAACTGAGGTGCCTGGAGAGAGAGGACAGAGGAGGAGAAGGAGAAAGGAGGCCTACATCAACATCAACCAGGGGAGAGGCCTTTCTATCACTGCCTCCCCAATTTGGCCTCCACTTCAGGAGAGGGAGGGAGGGGAGAGAAACCAACTGCTTGAAAGGAGGGAAGAAAACTTCATCCGGAACATCTACAGGTGGGTGTTATTTGGGGCACTCTCCCAAGACTTTGTATTTTAGGTGGGGGGAGAAAAGAAGAAGCAAGGCCGGATCATCAAGGGGTGTAGTGTGTGTGTGTGTGTGCTCTTGTTAAAAGCTAGGCCACACACACCACTAATTAGCATCCCTTCTATTGCCTGCCCTGGGAGAGCTTGGAGCTGCCCAAGGTGAAGTCCTTAATTTAATTTAATTACATCGTTAAGACCTGTTGCAGGACTAAGCCTGGGCTTCTCCAGCTTTTCCAGGTGAAGACGTCTTCTCCCCCTGCCAGAAGACCACCATCACCAAAGACTTTTTCCATCGGAGAGTGCAACCCTGCCTACACCCACCCACCATCCTGAGTGGCAACACTGCCCTTTGCGGCCTCCCTCCTTCCCACCCCCCCACCTCTCTCTCTCTCTTTGTCTCTCTCTGCCTGTCTTTCTAAGGCACCTTAGTTTCATCTATTTTATTAATTGCCAATTGAGCAGAGGGGCGAGGGCTCCTCTCCCAATTTAAATCAATAAGGAGAGAGGTGTGTCCTCATTTTAATCAGCTCCCTCTGCTCAATAGAGGACAAAAAAATATATATATACACCGAGGCCATTAACACCTTCAGGCCTGTGACTTGGGGTGAGTGTAGCCCTTAAAAAAAGCACCCCAGAATGGCGACTGCATCTTCGCCGGTGGCGGGGCCAGCCGGGACCTATGCGAGAGTGGTAGCCACAGCCACAGCTGCTCCCGCTGTTCCTGCTGCCCCGTCACCTTTTCGATTAATAACGAAAAAGCTTGGGGTGAAGAGCTACACTCACCCCACTATGACCATCGAGGCCTGCGTCAAGGCCATGGCTGGGGTTGTCGGCCCCTCAGCCATCGTCGCGGCCTCGAAAATGTATGGGAAGGCTGTGTTCTTCCTGGGGTCGGAGCGGGCGGTGTCCCTGGCTGTCGCCAAGGGGCTCACCGTGGGCAGGACCTTCCTGCCGGTGGATCCTCTCGAGGCCACCGCGCAGAGGATCATTATTTCCAACGTCCCGCCCTATGTTCCTGGTGAGCTCCTCCTTCCCCATTTGCGACAACTTGGGGAGGTGAGGTCGGGGATCACGCCCATCCCGCTCGGCTTCCGGGAGGCCAGCCTTCGCCACGTCTTCTCCTTCCGGCGCCAGCTGTTTATCCAGCTGGCGCGGGAGGAGGACACTGAAGGGGCGTTCGTCGTCCTCCACGAGGGGACCGCCTACCGCGCCTTTTGGACGTCGGACGGTGTGAGGTGCCATGCCTGCAGGGAGGTGGGGCACATCAGGAGGAACTGCCCTGCCTCCAAGGCCGCCGGATCATCTCGTGCGGCCGAGGCTGGCGCCGCCGCCGCCGCCCTTCCCCCCGGATCTGCCCGCGCGTCAAGTACGTCTGATGCGCGGTTGACGTCGGGGGCCGATGCCACCAAGGCCTCCGGCGGGGGGGAGGGAGCGTGTCCGGCCGGAAAGAAGGCGCGGGGAAAAAAGAAGCACCTTGGGGCAGGCCCCCCCGTGGATGGTGAGCCCTTGCCCCTTGAGCCCCTTACACCCGCGCTCCTCGCGGAGTTGATCAGGGCAGATGTGAGCGGGAGGGGCCCCGTGCCCGAGCCTGTGGCCGCAACCGCCGCAGCGGTAATGCCAATACCTGCGGCCGGGCTCGGGCCCGAGGAACCCGACAAACCTGCTCCGCCGGAGGGAGTCGAGGAGGAGGCCTTTGCAGACATGGAGGTCTCCCTCGCTCCCTCCATGCTAAAAAGAAGGCGCGACCCCCTGGATGAGGAGGAGGACCGGGAGGAGGAAGGTCCCTCCGAGCAGGGGGAGTCGTCGCCCGCCGCGGGTACTGCGCCCCCCCGCCCCCCCCAGCGCTGTCGTCATCACCAGCGATCGGCAGGGGTCGCCTGTCCCTCGGGAGGCTGAGGCAGATGTGTCTGTCCAGCACGTGCCTCCCGGGGATGGGGATGAGACCCTGCCCGTGGGGGGGGTTGCGGAACAACCCGCGGCAGTAATTGAAGTTGACCTTTTATCGGTGTCGTTACCCCTCGCCGGGTCGGGCAGCCTGGGGGCTGGGTCGGGCGAGCTCGAGGATAATGAGCTCGCCCAATGTGACCCGGACGTCTCCCAGGGGATGCTCGTCCTGGTAGAGCTTTTAATTCAAAACCCCCCGTCCGCTGGGTCGGAGGTTGGTGGCGGGGAGGAGGATGGCCCCCTGGCTGCGTCTCTGGTGCCGGACGTACTGGAGGAGCTGGAAATTGTTCTCTCCCCGGTTTCTCCGGTCGTTCCGGCGTCTGAGGCGGAGGGGAGCTCTGAACCGCCGCCGTCTTCTGGCCCGGCACCCCTAGAGGAGCCCAGGGAGAAATCCTCTGCCGCCGATCCTGGGGGTGGGATCCGGGCGGAGGCGGGGCTGGCTGGCGCGGCCGAGTCGTTCGCTTCGCACTGCACGGCGGACGGGTCGGCCGCTGGTGACGACCCCCTGGAGGAGGATGGGGACTCGGTGATGGGCACGGAGGACGATTCGGACTCCAGCGCCGACGTGGCGATGGATGACCTCGTGCCCCTTGCCGAGTCTCCCCTCATTTCCGTAAGGGAACTCCGGGATTTTATGGCCACGTGCCTGGGTCAACGCAATAAGGTCCGGCTGGCCCTCGACAGGTGGTCGGAGCTGGCGCTGCTCATCGATTCCGTCCGCGCCGCCGTTAAGATCTTGGGCGCGGACGAGGGTGTGAACCCGCTCGAGCTGCGTCGGCTCACAACGTTTCTCACTGGGCTGCTGAGGAAGTGGCGGCGGACCAGCGGCTGCGCTTCCTCGCCCCGTTAGGTGTAGGTAGAGGTTGCACTATGCTTCTGACATGAAGATAACCATAGCCAGCCTCAACATCAACGGCAGCAGGGAGGCGCGCCGCAGATTCAATAACTTCTCGGTCCTTCGGGACGGGAAGTATGCGGTGTGCTTCCTGCAAGAAACCCACACCGTTCCGGGAGACGAAGCCACGTGGCTCCTGGAGTGGCAAGGAGGGGTCAGCATGAGTCACCTCTCCAACAATTCCAGCGGGGTGGCTATCTTGCTGGCCCCGCATTTTCAGCCGGAGATCTTGGGGGTCAAGGAGCACGTGCCGGGCCGCTTGCTCCATGTCACTGTTCGCCTGGGGGGCGTGCCGCTCCATCTAGTGAACGTGTACGCCCCTCAGACCAGTGCGCAGCAAGTGCGCTTCTTCGAAGAAGTGTCCGCTCTCTTGGGCTCCATCGACGTGGGCGAGTGCGTCATCCTCGGGGGGGATTTTAACTGCACCCTCGAGGCGAGGGACCGTTCGGGTCCCCCGCGAAGCCCGGCGGCGATGGAGAAGTTGAGGGACCTGGTTGGGTCCTTCGACTTGGTGGACGTCTGGCGAAATCTCCACCCCGACTCCAGCGCCTTCACTAGCGTGAGGTCTGGGGGAGGAAGGTCCAGAATCGACCGCCTCTACATTTCCCGGGCGTTCGTCTCCTGCGTTCCGGCAGCTTCCATGCGGCCGGTGCCGTGCACGGACCACCACCTGGTGTGGGCGGAGCTCGCTCCGCTGCGCGCGCGGGGGGGGTCCGTCTACTGGCATTTTAACAACCTGCTGCTGGAGGACGCACGGTTCCGGGATTCGTTTCGTCGATTCTGGGCCGACTGGAGAAGGAAGCAGGGGGGCTTCCCCTCCTTGAGGCTATGGTGGGATGTGGGCAAGGCTCACATCCGTCTCTTCTGTCAGGAGTACGCGAAGGGGTCGACCAAGAGGCGGGAGGCCCGGGTCGGGCGGTTGGAGAAGGAGGTGCTCGACCTGGAGTCCCGTCTCGGTCAGGTCGTCGAGGACCCGGCCCTGCGGAAGGTGTACGAAGAGAAGAAGGGCGCGCTGAAGGACCTGCAGCTCGTCGGGTCCCGAGGCGCGTACGTGAGGTCGCGGATCCAGCTCCTGCGGGACCTGGACCGCGGCTCCCCCTTCTTCTACTCGCTGGAAAAAAGACGGGGGGTCCGTAAGCAGCTCTTGGGGCTGCTGGCCGACGACGGATCTCTGGTCTCGGATCCGGAGGGAATCAGCGCGGAGACCCGCGCCTATTACGGGGCTCTGTTCTCTCCGGATCCGTCCAGCGAGGATGCGCGCAGAGTTTTGTGGGAGGACCTGACGAAGGTTGGCCCGGAGGGCGCCGAGAAATTGGACGCTCCGCTAAGTCTGGCGGAGCTGACCGGCGCCCTCCGCCAGCTCTCTAGGGGAAAGTCCCCGGGGCTGGACGGGCTGACCGTGGAGTTCCACAGGGCGTTCTGGGACGTCTTGGGGGGCGACTACGCGCGGGTCCTGGGGGAAAGTTTGGCGACCGGGGAGGTGCCCCTCTCTTGGCGCAGGGCGGTCATTGTCCTGCTGCCTAAGAAGGGCGATCTCCGCCTCCTTAAGAACTGGCGCCCGGTCTCCCTCCTCAGCACGGACTATAAAATCTTTGCCAGGGCCATGTCTGCTCGCCTTGGCACCGTGCTGGCCCACATGATCCACCCCGACCAGTCCTACACGGTCCCGGGCCGGACCATCCACGATAACATCCATCTGGTCCGGGACCTGGTCCACCACTCCCAGAGGGCTGGTTTGTCGGTCGCCTTCCTTTCCCTGGATCAGGAGAAGGCGTTCGACAGGGTGGATCACGAGTATCTCTTCGGGACTCTGCGCGCATTCGGGTTCGGGACGCATTTCGTCGCCCGGATCCGACTTCTGTACGCCGCCGCGGAGTGTCTGATTAAAGTTAACGGGTCCTTGACGGCGCCCCTTCGCTTCGGGAGGGGGGTGCGTCAGGGATGCCCCATGTCCGGTCAGTTATATGCCATTTGCGTGGAGCCTTTCCTGCGCCTCTTGCGGAAGATGTTGACGGGACTGGCTCTGCAAGGGCCGGGCGTGGAGGTGGTCCTCTCGGCTTACGCCGATGACGTGCTCCTCACGGTCACGGATCCCGCTGACTTGCGGAGGATGCGGGAATGCCAGCAGATTTACTCGGACGCATCCTCCGCCAAGATCAACTGGGAGAAATGTTCCGGACTCCTGGTGGGTCAGTGGCGGGTGGACTCCCTGCCGGAGGAGTTCAGGCCTTTCGCCTGGAGCACCACGCACCTCCTCTATTTGGGAGTCTACCTTAGCCCTGCCGAGGACGCTTGGCCGGCGAACTGGCAAGAGCTGGAGGCCAAAGTCACCGCTCGCCTAGGACGCTGGACAGGACTGCTCCGAGTGTTGTCCTACAGGGGTCGAGCGCTGGTCATAAACCAGCTGGTGGCCGCCATGTTGTGGTACCGGTTGGTCACTTTGATCCCTCCCCCTGCGTTTGTCGCCAAGATTCAGAAGAAGCTCATCGACTTCTTCTGGGACAAAAGGAAGCACTGGGTCTCTGCCGCGGTTCTGTGTCTCCCGCTTAGGGAGGGCGGTCAGGCGCTGGTGTGCCTTCGCACCCAGGCTGCGACTTTCCGTCTTCAGACGCTGCAGAGATACCTGTACGTCGAGAATCCTCCGAGATGGTGTGCGCTGGCGACGTTTTTCTTCCGCCAGCTGCATGGCCTCAATTACGACACGCAGCTCCTGTTTGCAAAAGTGGGCAGCAGGCGTGCCGGCCTGCGGGAGCTGCCTGTCTTCTACCAGGAACTGCTATGGGTTTGGAACTACGTCGCTTCCAGGCGGAGCTCTCCCCCGTCAGGAGCGGCGGCTCTCCTTCGGGAGCCGCTGCTCAGGAATCCGCACCTCCACGAACACGGGTTCGGGCGGCTGGCGGAGGGTAGGGCTGTGGCTGGCAAGGTGACCAGAGTCGGGGACCTGCTCGATGGCGGAGGAGCGGGCTGGATGGCGCCGGAGGAGCTGGCGCGGCGCCTGTCCTGGGCCAACGTCCGGCTCGCGGTCGAAACCATCGAATCGGTAAAAGCGGCACTGGGCCCCGACTCCACTAGGTGTATCGAGGCGGCTCAAGCACGTGGGGCGATCCCGTCCGAGCTTACCCCCGTTCGGACGGAATTCCTCATCGGCGCCCGGCCCCGAAACTCCCCTCGGGAACCGGCGCCTCACAACTTGAGCCGTCTCGAGGAAATACCCTCCGTGCCTTTTCATTCCGCGCGGAGGGGTTTCCTGTACGGGCTGCTCCTGCACACTCTCCACTTTGCCATCTTCGTCTACCGTCCGGACACGCCTTGGCGTGGCGTTTTGCCGACCGGCGGTAGCGGAGGTCCCCAATGGAGGGCTCTCTATGCGGGAGTCCTCCCTTGTTCCATCGGGGACTTGGCCTGGAGGGTGTTGCACGGAGCGGTCCCGTGCAATAAGGTTTTAAGTAGGTTCACGGACTCCCAGGCCGCCTGCATTTTTTGCGGCCTGGAGGAGTCCGTGTTTCACGTTTATATGGATTGTGAGAGGTTGCAGCCCCTCTTTCACTACTTGAAGGGGCTGCTCCTCGATTTTTGGTTGCACTTCAGTCCCACGCTCTTGATCTACGGTCACCCGGTGCGGAGGGGAGCGGACAGGTTGGAGGACCTCCTTGTGGGCCTGCTCCTGGGCCTGGCTAAAAGAGCCATCAATTGGTGCGGGCGGTCGAGGGGGTCGTCCAGCCGGATTGCCTGCATCTCTTCCGCGGCCATGTTCGCGCCCGGGTGGCCCTGGAGATGGAGCACGCGGTGTCCGCCGGTGCGCTTGAGTATTTCCGCGACCGGTGGGCGCCGCGGGGACTGGAGTGCATCATCAACACGGAAAACCAAATTTTAATTTGATTTGTTAAGCTTTAGTTGAACTTTTGTTTATTTACAGTCGAATTGGGTTTTTTTTTGGGTCCAAATAAAAGAGTACCCTCTGTTCAGTAAAATACCTGTTTAATTGTTCTCCCGAAGTCCGTGTATTATTGAGGCGCGGACTTTACAGTGGCGACGAGCAGGTTCGAACTCACCTGCGGTACTGCATCACCTCACCCTGAGAAGAAGTTTCTTGGAGGTCAAAGTCTGAGCAATGGGCGTCGACCGCGGGCAACCGCCCAAGGATCCATCGGTGTTCGGAGAATTGCGGGAGAGGCTGTGGAGAGCTGAGCTTGGCTCCCCAGTCAAGGTGTTCCAGCAAATTGTGCTGGTAGCAGGTAGTGCGCTGACCCTTCCGGACTGCGGCGGGCTCGAGCTCGATCGAGCGGCTCTGCAAAAGGGGCCGTGCAGCGTCGCCGGGAGGAAAGAGAGAGAGAGAGGGTGGAGCGCACAGGGCGCGGTCGGTGCTCAAGAACCGGGCAGCGGAGTGAAAATAAACGAGGGGAAGGAAAAGTGAGACGCGCTGAAGCCGCGGGTCGCCGCCATTACCCTGTAGAACGCTAGGAGCAGCGTGGCAGCAAGGGGAAGAAGGAAAAGCGTGGGAGGCGCCATTTTATTCCATTGGGGAAGAAGGAAAAGTGCGGGAGGTGCCATTTTATTCCATTGGGGAAGAAGGAAAAGAGCGGGAGGTGCCATTTTAAATCACTCAAGATGCCGAAAAGTGGCAGTATCACTGCTTTTGACAACGAGGTAGAAGACTGGACCACGTATGTGGAAAGAATTGAAGTGTATTGCAAGGCAAATGAGGTGGCCGATGGAAAGAAGGCGTCGGTATTATTAAATTTGATGGGCGCGAGAATGTACGGCCTATTGCGCAATTTAATTACCCCAGCTAAACCAATGGAGAAAAGTTTTGAGGAGATTGTTAATATCTTACAGGAACACCTAAACCCTACACCGCTGCTGATAGCAGAAAGATTCAAGTTCCATAAAAGAAACCAGCACAAAGATGAGAGCAATGCTGACTATCTTACGGAACTACGCAAGTTATCGAAGCACTGCCAGTTCGGAGCAGGACTGGCAGACACTTTACGGGATAAGTTTGTCTGCGGGCTCCAGAGTGAAGGAACCCAGAAACGACTACTTTCACAAAAGGACCTGACGCTAGGACAGGCTTTCAGCGTGGCAGTATCCTACGAAGCAGCAGCACGGGGAGCTGCGGAAATACAACAGAAACCACAAGAATACAGCGCTAACGAAATGGCGTATGGAGCAGAAAAGTGCTATCGCTGCGGCAGAACAACCCATGATCAGAAGGACTGCTGGTTTAAGGACAAAGTATGCAGGCAATGCGGGAAAATGGGACATATAGGAAGAGTCTGCAGGTCGGGAAAGAAAACCAACACTACAAGAACTACTAAGGAAAAGTACAAGAAAGTAAAAAAAATGACAGACAGTAGTTCAGAAGATCAGGAGAGTGATAACGACTCCGGGAGCAGGAGACTAAGTTGTCTAAAGTTACACAACGTGATCGCAAAGGAGGATCACCGAACCATTTGGGTCACCCTCATGATAGCAGGGTCCCAAGTAAAGATGGAATTGGATACAGGATCAGCCCTAACTGTCATGAATCGACGAGACTATGAGTGGCTATTCTCACACATACCCTTAAAGGACACGTCCATTGTATTGAAGACATACACGGGGCAAAAAGTCTACCCCAGAGGAAAAATAAGGGTGCCAGTTAAATATAACGGCAAGGAAACACAGAAACTGTATCTATATATACTACAAGATGGAGGACCACCATTATTGGGACGTGAATGGATCCGAAAAATACAATTGGATTGGCATTCCATTCAGGCGCTAACTGTGACTGACGAAAAGGATGATGACGTCGCACCTGGACGTCTGTCACAAATTCTAACTGACGCGAAAGAGGTGTTCCAACAAGGACTTGGGACTCTAAAAGGAGTAAAGGCACGATAAAAATCGAAGATAGTGCAAACCTAAAATTTTTTAAGGCCAGACTGGTGCTGTACGCGATCCGCCCAGCCGTTGAAGCAGAACTGGAGAGTCTGGAGCGTTTGGGTGTGCTGTCCAAGGTGGACTGGAGCGAGTGGGCCACACCCATCGTTCCTGTAATGAAGAAATCATTGAGCAGCACGCCTGGGGAGCTGAAGAAGGTTCGCATCTGTGGGGACTTCAAGGTAACTGTGAACCCAGTCCTGCACACAGTACAATATCCACTTCCACGGATAGAAGGTATTTTCGCCTCACTATCTGGAGCGAAACATTTTACGAAGATTGATCTGGCCCAAGCGTATCTACAAATGGAGGTGGAAGAAGCATCTAGGAAATACTTCACGATAAACACTCACAAAGGCCTTTACCAGTACAATCGACTGGTATTTGGGGTAGCATCAGCCCCGGCTATTTGGCAGAGGGCAATGGAACAAGTCCTGCAAGGGATCCCAGGGACCCAGTGTTATTTGGATGACATCCTGGTGACGGGCGAAAATGACAGTGAACACCTTGCCAACCTGGAGCAGGTGCTCACTAGATTGCAGGAATATGGACTACGAGCCAACCGCCCCAAATGCGAGTTCTTCAGGAGACAAATCTCGTATTGTGGCCACATGATTGATGAGGAAGGGTTGCATAAGTCGCCAGACAAGATTGAGGCTGTAGTCAAGGCTCCAGCACCGGAAAATGTGTCGCAACTGAGGTCGTTTCTCGGGCTGGTGAACTACTACCATAAGTTCTTGCCGAATTTATCTACAATTCTGCACCCACTGAACGCCCTGCTGCAAACTGGAGTAACATGGAAATGGAGTGATGAGTGTAAGCGTGCCTTTCAGAAAAGTAAATGCCTAATCACTTCAAAAGAAGTATTGGCCCACTACAACCCAACACTGCCGATTCGGTTGGCATGTGATGCGTCTCCCTATGGCATTGGAGCGGTGCTGTCACACAAATTCCTTGACGGTTCAGAGAGGCCAATAGCCTTTGCGTCGCGCTCGTTAACCTCAGCCGAGCGTAATTACGCCCAGATTGACAGGGAGGCCCTCAGCCTGGTGTGGGGGGTGAAGAAGTTCAATCACTATCTGCACGGGCAGAAATTCAACCCACTGACTGATCATCAGCCCCTGGTCTCCATTTTTAACCCAAAGAAGGGCGTTCCGGTGATGACGGCGCAACGGCTGCAAAGATGGTCACTTTTTCTAGGGGCACATCAGTACGACATAGAATACAAGGGTACGAAGCAGCATGGAAACGCTGATGGGCTGTCGCGCCTACCATTGCCTACGGTAGAGGAAGCACCTGCAGTGGACCCTGTTGAGATATTCCATGCGACCACAGTCGAATGTCTGCCTGTTACAAACTCAAGTATAGAGAAGGAAACCCGAAATGACCCGACACACTCTCAGGTCTATGATTTGACGGTGAAGGGATGGCCAGCACATGGCGACTCACTGTTGCCAGCATTCTCGCCAAGGAGAGAACAGCTGTCAGTGTGCCGGGGGACCTTGATGTGTGGATCCCGAGTGGTAATTCCACCCAATTTGAGAGACAGTGCTCAATGAGCTTCATGAAGGTCATCTGGGAGGGGTAAAAATGAAAAGCCTAGACAGGGCTTATGTGTGGTGGCCAGGACTCGATAAACAAATCGAGGACCTGACCAAGAGCTGCTCAGGATGCCAGAAAGTCCAAAATGCACCACCACAGGCCCCTCTACACCCATGGGAGTGGCCCTCATCTCCATGGCAACAGGTACACATTGATTTTGCTGGTCCATTTATGGACTCAATGTTTCTAATCGCCGTGGCCGCCCATTCGAAATGGCCAGAGGTCATCAAAATGTCCTCCACCACCACGGAGAAAACTATTGCAGTCCTACGGACCATCTTCGCCAGGAATGGCTTGCCAGAACAGATTTGCTCCGACAATGGGCCACAGTTTGTGTCCGAGGATTTCCGGAGGTTTCTGAGGAATAATGGGGTGAAACATTACACATCTGCCCCATATCATCCAGCCACAAATGGATTGGCTGAAAGGTTTGTTCAGACCTTTAAAAAGGCAATAAAGGCGATGTATAACAATGACATACCACTACAACACAAGGTAGATAATTTCTTGTTTGCTTACTGGAATGCGACACATGCAGTCACCAACCAAGCTCCAGCCATAATGTTCTTCAACCGAAGGCTAAGATGTCGCCTGGATTTGCTCAAACCAAACATAAGGCGAGATGTTGAGGATAAGCAATTCCAGCACATCAACGAGAAGCCAACCAGGAGCTTCAAGATAGGACAACCAGTCTTGGCCCGCGACTACCGAACAGAAAAATGGCAGCCAGGAACGATATGCACACAGCAGGGACCACTAATGTACACAGTGGATGTTGGAGAGAGCATCGTGGGACGCCATGCTGACCAGATTCTAGAGTCACAGGAACAAGCCAAACCTATACCACGAGCATGTGCACCTGGTAATGAGCCCAAAGTACAGATTGCGTCTACCTCAGAAGCAGTGGTATTGGAAGCTGACGAACCAACCAATGACAATGAGCCAGAATCGACTCCACCGCAAGAACAGGATACTCAAGAAAGGCGCTAACCAGTCAGGATTAGGAAGCCTCCTCAAAGACTGAACTTATAAATGGTTATTTCAGTTGATGTATATAGTACCGAGAAAATTGTAATTATAATTAGTTATTATTTAGTAGTTAAATGAATGTAATGTACTGTTTATCTAAAAGGGGAGGAATTGTTGTGTATGTACCTTTAAGAGAAGAACTGATTTTATACTGCAGTACCGGCAGTGACCACCCCTGTATAAAAGGCCCTAGCAGGCTTCTGTACTTCAGTCTGACGTTACCCTCTGTTTCAGACCTCATTCTCAGCATTGCTGGCTGTGCAGCTGCCTCAGTCAGCAGGAGGAGACGGAGCAGCCAAACCAGGAGAATGGAGAGTGGAAAGTGGTGGTCTCCTGACCAGGGAGAGGAGGACTACTATAGACCACCACCACCTCCACCTCCACCATCATCACAGCAACTGGAGTGCCTGGAGAGAGAGGACAGAGGAGGAGAAGGAGAAAGGAGGCCTGCAATAACATCAACCAGGGGAGAGGCCTTTCCCATTACTGCCTCCCCAAATTGGCCTCCACTTCAGGAGAGGGAGAGAGGGGAGAGAAACCACCATCAACCAACACCAACTGTTCGGAAGGAGGGAGGAATATCATCTTTCAGAATATCTACAGGTGGGTGTTATTTGGGGCACTCTCCCAAAGACTTTGTATTTTAGGTGGGAGGAGAAAAGAAGAAACAAGGCCAGAACATCAAGGGGTGTCTGTGTGTGTGTGTGGCTCTTGCTAAAAACTAGGCCACACACACCACTAATAATCACCCCTTCTATTGCCTGACCTGGGACAGCTGGAGCTGCTTAGGTGAAGCCCATTTCACATAATACATCGTTAAGACCTGGTGTGGGACTGAACTTGGGGCATCTCCAGCTTTCCCAGGTGAAGACATCTTCTCCCCCTGCCAGAAGACCACCACCATCAAAGACTTTAAATCTCCATCAGGAGAGTGCAACCCTGCCAACACCCACCCACCCACCATCCTGAGTGGCAACCCTGCCCTTGTGGACTCCCTCCTTCCCACCCCCCCCCTCTCTCTCTCTCTTTGTCTCTCTCTGCCTCTTTCTCTAAGGCACCTCAATTCACTCTATTAATTAATTGCCTATTGAGCAGAGGGGAGAAGGCCCCTCTCCCAATCTCAGTCAATAAGGGGAGAGGTGTGCCTTCATTTTAAACAGCTCCCTCTGCTCAATAGAGGACCAAAAAATACCTGAGGCCATTTCCACCTTCAGGCCTGTGACTTGGGGTGAGTGTAGCCCTTTATAATACCACCCCAGAATGGCGACTGCATCTTCGCCGGTGACGGGGCCAGCCAAGACGTATGCGGGAGTGGCAGCCACAGCTGCTCCCACTGCTTCTGCTGCCCCGTCACCATTCAGACTGATGACAAAAAAGCTTGGGGTGAAGAGCTACACTCACCCCACTATGACTATTGAGGCCTGCGTTAAAACCATGGCTGGGGTTGTCGGCCCCTCAGCCATCGTCGTGGCCTCAAAAATGTACGGGAAGGCTGTGTTCTTCCTGGGGTCGGAGCGGGCGGTGTTCCTGGCCGTCGCCAAGGGGCTCACCGTGGGCGGGACCTTCCTGATGGTGGATCCACTCGAGGCCACCGTGCAGAGAATTGTCATCTCAAACATCCCGCCCTTTGTTCCTGGTGAGCTCCTCCTCCCCGACTTATGCCAACTCGGGGAGGTGAGGTCAGAGATTACGCCCATCCCGCTCAGCTTCCGGGAAGCCAGCCTTCGCCACGTCTTCTCCTTCCGGCGCCAGCTCTTTATTCAGCTGGCGCAGGAGGAGGACACCGACAGGGCTTTCATCGTCCTCCACGAGGGGAACCGCCTATCGCGTCTTCTGGACGTCAGACGGTGTGCGGTGCCACGCCTGCAAGGAGGTGGGGCACATCAGAAAAAACTGCACCGCCTCCAAGGCTGCCAGATCGTCTAGTGCGGCCGAGGCTGGCGCCGCCGCCGCTCCTCCCCCCGGAACTGCCCGTGCATCGGGAACATCTGATGCACGGTTGACGTCGGGGGCCGATGCCACCAAGGCCTCCGGCGGGGGGGAGGGAGAGCGTCCGGCCGGAAAGAAGGCGCGGCGAAAAACTAAACACCTTTGGACGGGTCCCCCCGTGGATGGCCAGCCCTTGCCCCTTGCGCCCCTTACACCCGCGCTCCTCGCGGAGTTAATCGGGGCAGACGCGAGTGGGAGGGGCCTTGTGCCCGAGCCTGTGGTCGCAACTGCCGTTGCGGAAACGCCATTACCTGCGGCCGGGCTCGGGCCCGAGGAACCCGACAAACCTGCTCCGTCGGAGGGAGCAGAGGAGGAGGCCTCTGCAGACATGGGGGTCTCCCTCGCTCCCTCCGTGCTAAAAAGAAGGCGCGACCCCCTGGAAGAGGAGGAGGACCGGGAGGAGGAAGGTCCCTCCGAGCAGGGGGAGTCGTCGCCCGCCGCGGGTACTGCGCGCCCCCCCCCCCGCTGTCGTCATCACCAGCGATCGGCAGGGGTCGCCTGTCCCTCGGGAGGCTGAGGCAGATGTGTCTGTCCGGCACGTGCCTCCCGGGGATGGGGCGGAGGGGAGCTCTGAACCGCCGCCGTCTTCTGGCCCAGCGCCCCTAGAGGAGCCCAGGGAGGAATCCTCTGTCGCCGATCCTGGGGGTGGGGTATGGGCGGAGGCAGGGCTGGCTGGTGCGGCCGAGCCGTTCGCTGCGCACTGCGCGACGGACGGGTCGGCTGCTGGTGACGACCCCCTGGAGGAGGATGGGGACTCGGTGATGGGCACGGAGGACAATTCGGATTCCAGCACCAACGAGGCGATGGATGACCTCGTGCCCCTTGCCGAGTCTCCCCTCATTCCCGTAAGGGAACTCCGGGACTTTATGGCCACGTGCCTGGGTCGGCACAATAAGGTCCGGCTGGCCCTCGACAGGTGGTCGGAGCTGGCGCTGCTCATCGTATCCGTCCGCGCCGTGGTTAAGATCATGGGCGCGGACTCAAGCGTGAACCCACTCGAGCAGCGTTGGCTCAGAACGTTCCTCACTGGGCTGCTGAGGAAGTGGCGGCTGACCAGCGGCTGCGCTTCCTCCCCCCGTTAGGTGTAGGCAGAGGTTGCACTATGCTTCTGACATGAAGATAACCATAGCCAGCCTCAACATCAACGGCAGCAGGGAGGCGCGCCGCAGATTCAATAACTTCTCGGTCCTTCGGGACGGGAAGTATGCGGTGTGCTTCCTGCAAGAAACCCACACCGTTCCGGGAGACGAAGCCACGTGGCTCCTGGAGTGGCAAGGAGGGGTCAGCATGAGTCACCTCTCCAACAATTCCAGTGGGGTGGCTATCTTGCTGGCCCCACATTTTCAGCCGGAGATTTTGGGGGTCAAGGAGCACGTGCCGGGCCGCTTGCTCCAGGTCACTGTTCGCCTGGGGGACGTGCCGCTCCATCTAGTGAACGTGTACGCCCCTCAGACCGGTGCACAGCAAGTGCGCTTCTTCAAAGAAGTGTCCGCTCTTTTGGGCTCCGTCGACGTGGGCGAGTGTGTCATCTTCGGGGGGGACTTTAACTGCATCCTCGAGGCGAGGGACCGTTCGGGTCCCCCGCGAAGCCCGGCGGTGATGGAGAAGTTGAGGGACCTGGTCGGGTCCTTCGACTTGGTGGACGTCTGACGAAATCTCCACCCCGACTCCAACGCCTTCACTAGCGTGAGGTCTGGGGGAGGAAGGTACAGAATCGACCGCCTCTACATTTCCCGGGCATACGTCTCCTGCGTTCCGGCGGCTTCCATGCAGCCGGTGCCGTGCACGGACCACCACCTGGTGTGGGCGGAGCTCGCTCCGCTGCGCGCACAGTGGGGGTCGGCGTACTGGCATTTTAACAACCTGCTGCTGGAGGACGCGCGGTTCCGGGATTCATTTCGTCGGTTCTGGGCCGACTGGAGAAGGAAGCGGGGGGGCTTCCCCTCCTTGAGGCTATGGTGGGACGTGGGCAAGGCTCACGTCCATCTCTTCTGTCAGGAGTACGCAAAGGGGTCGACCAAGAGGCGGGAGGCCCGGGTCGGGCGGTTGGAGAAGGAGGTGCTCGACCTGGAGTCCCGTCTCAGTCAGGTCGTCGAGGACCCGGCCCTGCGGAAGGTGTACAAAGAGAAGCAGGGCACGCTGAAGGACCTGCAGCTCGTCGGGTCCCGAGGCGCGTACGTGAGGTCGCGGATCCAGCTCCAGCGGGACCTGGACCGCGGCTCCCCCTTCTTCTACTCGCTGGAAAAAAGACGGGGGGTCCCTAAGCAGCTCTTGGGGCTGCTGGCCGACGATGGATCTCTGGTCTCGGATCCGGAGGGAATCAGCGTGGAGACCCGCGCCTATTACGGGGCTCTGTTCTCTCCGGATCCGTCCAGCGAGGATGCGCGCAGAGTTTTGTGGGAGGACCTGCTGAAGGTCGTCCCGGAGTGCGCCGAAAAATTGGACGCTCCGCTAAGCCTGGCGGAGCTGACCGGTGCCCTCCGCCAGCTCTCCAGGGGAAAGTTCCCGGGGCTGGACAGGCTGACCGTGGAGTTCCACAGGGCGTTCTGGGACGTCTTGGGGGGCGACTACGCGCGGGTCCTGGGGGAAAGTTTGGCGACCGGGGAGATGCCCCTCTCTTGGTGCAGGGCGGTCATTGTCCTGCTGCCTAAGAAAGGCGATCTCCGCCTCCTTAAGAACTGGTGCCCGGTCTCCCTCCTCAGCATGGACTATAAAATCTTTGCTAGGGCCATGTCTGCTCGCCTTGGCACCGTGCTGGCCCACATGATCCACCCTGACCAGTCCTACACGGTCCCGGGCCGGACCATCCACGACAACATCCATCTGGTCCGGGACCTGGTCCACCACTCCCAGAGGGCTGGTCTGTCGGTCACCTTCCTTTCCCTGGATCAGGAGAAGGCGTTTGACAGGGTGGATCACGAGTATCTCTTCGGGACTCTGCGCGCATTCGGGTTCGAGACGCATTTCGTCACCCGGATCCGACTGCTGTACGCCGCCGCGGAGTGTCTGATTAAAGTTAATGGGTCCTTGACGGCACCCCTTCGCTTCGGGAGGGGGGTGCGTCAGGGAAGACCCATGTCCCGTCAGTTACGCGCCGTTTGCGTGGAGCCTTTCCTGCGCCTCTTGCGGAAGAGGTTGACGGGACTGGCTCTGCAAGGGCCAGGGGTGGAGGTGGTCCTCTCGGCTTACGCCGCTGACGTTCTCCTCACGGTCACGGATCCCGCTGACTTGCGGAGGATGCGGGAATGCCAGCAGATTTACTCGGACGCATCCTCCGCCAAGATCAACTGGGAGAAATGTTCCGGACTCCTGGTGGGTCAGTGGCGGGTGGACTCCCTGCCAGAGGAGTTCAGGCCTTTCGCCTGGAGCACCACGCACCTCCTCTACTTGGGAGTCTACATTAGCCCTGCCGAGGACGCCTGGCCGGCGAACTGGCAAGAGCTGGAGGCCAAAGTCACCGCTCGCCTAGGACGCTGGACAGGACTGCTCCGAGTGTTGTCCTACAGGGGTCGAGCGCTGGTCATAAACCAGCTGGTGGCCGCCATGTTGTGGTACCGGTTGGTCACTTTGATCCCTCCCCCTGCGTTTGTCGCCAAGATGCAGAAGAAGCTCATCGACTTCTTCTGGGACAAAAGGAAGCACTGGGTCTCTGCCATGGTTCTGTGTCTCCCGCTTAGGGAGGGCGGTCAGGCGCTGGTGTGCCTTTGCACCGAGGCTGTGACTTTCCGTCTTCAGACGCTGCAGAGATACCTGTACGTCGAGAATCCTCCGAGATGGTGTGCGCTGTCGACGTATTTCTTCCGCCAGCTGCACGGCCTCAATTACGACACGCAGCTCCTGTTTGTGAAAGTAGGCGGCAGGCGTGCCGGCCTGCGGGAGCTGCCTGTCTTGTGCCAGGAACTACTATGGGTTTGGAACTACGTCACTTCCAGGCGGAGCTCTCCCCGGTCAGGAGCGGTGGCTCTCCTTTGGGAGCCGCTGCTCAGGAATCCGCACCTCCACGACCGCGGGTTCGGGCGGCTGGCGGAGGGCAAGGCTGTGCCTAGCAAGGTGACCAGAGTCGGGGACCTGCTCGATGGCGGAGGAATGGGCTGGATGGCGCCGGAGGAGCTGGCGCGGCGCCTGTCCTGGGCCAACGTCCGGCTCGCGGTCGAAGCCATCGAGTCGGTGAAAGTGGCACTGGGCCCCAACTCCACTAGGTGTATCGAGGCGGCTCAAGCACGTGGGGCAATCCCGTCCGAGCTTACCCCCGTTCGGACGGAGTTCCTCATCGGCGCCCGGCCCCGAAACTCCCCTCGGGAACCGGCGCCTCACAACTTGAGCTGTCTCGAGGAAATACCCTCCGTGCCTTTTCATTCCGCGCGGAGGGGTTTCCTGTACGGGCTGCTCCTGCACACTCTCCACTTTGCCATCTTCGTCTACCGTCCGGACACACCTTGGCGTGGCGTCTTGCCGACCGGCGGAGGTCCCCAATGGAGGGCTCTCTATGCGGGAGTCCTCCCTTGTTCCATCGGGGACTTGGCCTGGAGGGTGTTGCATGGGGCGGTCCCGTGCAATAAGGTTTTAAGTAGGTTCACGGACTCCCAGGCCGCCTGCATTTTTTGCGGCCTGGAGGAGTCCGTGTTTCACGTTTATATGGAGTGTGAGAGGTTGCAGCCCCTCTTTCACTATTTGAAGGGGCTGCTCCTCGATTTTTGGTTGCACTTCAGTCCCACGCTCTTGATCTACGGTCACCCGGTGCGGAGGGGAGCGGGCAGGTTTGAGGACCTCCTCGTGGGACTGCTCCTGGGCCTGGCCAAGAGAGCCATCAATTGGTCCAGGCAGCGGGTGGTCGAGGGGGTCGTCCAGCCAGATTGCCTGCCTCTCTTCCGCGGCCATGTTCGCGCCCGGGTGGCCCTGGAGATGGAGCACGCGGTGTCCGCCGGTGCGCTTGAGTATTTCCGCGACCAGTGGGCGCCACGGGGATTGGAGTGCATCATCAACCCGGAAAACCAAATTTTAATTTGATTTGTTAAGTTTTAGTTGAACTTTTGTTTACAGTCCAATTTGTTTTTTTTTTTGGTTCAAACTAAAAGAGTACCCTCTGTTAGACCTCATTCTCAGCATTGCTGGCTGTGCAGCAGCACACAAGGAGAAGGAGCAGCCAGACCAGGAGAGTGGAGAGTGGAAAGTGGTGGTCTCCTGACCAGGAAGAGGAGGAGAATGAAGGACCACCACCACCTCCACTTCCACCATCATCACAACAACTGAGGTGCCTGGAGAGAGAGGACAGAGGAGGAGGAGGAGAAAGGAGGCCAGTAACAACACCAAACACGGGAGAGGCCTTTCCTATCACTGCCTCCCCAAATTGGCCTCCATTCCAGGAGAGGGAGAGAGGGGAGAGAAACATCAACCAACACCAACTGTTTGGAAGGAGGGAAGAACAACATCATCCTTGAACATCTACAGGTGGGTGTTATTTGGTGCACTCTCCCAAAGAGTTTGTATTTTAGGTGGGGGGAGAAAAGAAGAAAAAAGGGCCGTATCATCAAGGGGTGTGTGTGTGTGTGTGTGGCTCTTGCTAAAAACTAGGCCACACACACCACTAATAAGCACCCCTTCTATTGCCTGACCTGGGACAGCTGGAGCTGCCTAGGTGAAGTCCAACTTCATAATACATCGTTACGACCTGGTGTGGGACTGAGCCTGGGGCATCTCCAGCTTTCCCAGGTGAAGACATCTTTCTCCCCATGCCAGAAGACCACCTTCAAAGACTTTAATTTTTCCAACAGAGAGTGCACCCCTGCCGACACCCACCCACCCACCATCCTGAGTGGCAACCCTGCCCTTGCGGCCTCCCTCCTTCCCACCCCTCTCTCTCTCTCTCTGCCTCTTTCTCTGAGGCACTTCAATTTCATCTTTATTGATTAATTGCCTATTGAGCAGAGGGGAGAAGGCCCCTCTCCCAATTTCAATCAATAAGGGGAGAGGTGTGCCTTCATTTTAAACAGCTCCCTCTGCTCAATAGAGGACCAAAAAATACCTGAGGCCATTAACACCTTCAGGCCTGTGACTTGGGGTGAGTGTAGCCCTTATAAAAACACCCCATAATGGCGACTGCATCTTCGCCGGTGGCGGGGCCAGCCAGGACTTATGCGGGAGTGGCAGCCACAGCCACAGCTGCTCCCGCTGCTTCTGCTGCCCCGTCATCTTTTAAACTTATGACAAAAAAGCTTGGGATGAAGAGCTACACTCACCCCACTATGACCATTGAGGCCTGCGTTAAAGCCATGGCTGGGGTTGTCGGCCCCTCAGCCATCGTCGTGGCCTCAAAAATGTACGGGAAGGCTGTGTTCTTCCTGGGGTCGGAGCGGGCAGTGTCCCTAGCCGTCGCCAAGGGGCTCACTGTGGGTGGGACCTTCCTGCCGGTGGATCCTCTCGAGGCCACCGCGCAGAGGATCGTCATCTCGAACGTCCCGCCCTATGTTCCTGGTGAGCTCCTCCTCCCCCATTTATGCCAACTTGGGGAGGTGAGGTCGGGGATCACGCCCATCCCGCTTGGCTTCCGGGAAGCCAGCCATCGCCACGTCTTCTCCTTCCGGCGCCAGCTGTTTATCCAGCTGGCGCAGGAGGAGGACACCGACGGGGCGTTCGTCGTCCACCACGAGGGGACCGCCTATCGCGTCTTCTGGACATTGGACGGTGTGCGGTGCCACGCCTGCAAGGAGGTGGGGCACATTTGGAAAAACTGCCCCGCCTCCAAGGCCGCCAGATCATCTAGTGCGGCCGAGGCTGGCGCCGCCGCCGCTTCTCCCCCCGGATCTGCCCGCATATCGGGAACCACTGAAGCGCGGTCGACGTCGGAGGCCAATGCCACCACGGCCTCCGGCGGGGGGAATGAGCGCGCCCGGGCGGAAGGAAGGCGCGGCGAAAAATGAAACACCTCAGGGCGGGTCCCCCCGTGGAGGGCTGGCCCTTAAACTTAGAGCCCCTGACACCCGCGCTCCTTGCGGAGTTGTTCGGGGCAGACGAGGGCGGGAGGGGCCTCGTGCCCAAGCCTGTGGCCGCAACCACCATAGCGGAAACGCCATTACCTGCGTCTGGGCTCGGGCCCGAGGAACCCGACAAACCTGCTCCGCCGGAGGGAGCAGAGGAGGGGGCCTCTGCAGACATGGAGGTCTCCCTCGCTCCCTCCGCGCTAAAAAGAAGGTGCGACCCCCTGGAAGTGTAGGAGGACTGGGAGGAGGAAGGTCCCTCCGAGCAGGGGGAGTCATCACCCGCCGCGGGTACTGCGCCCCCCCCACGCCCGCTGTCATCAGCACCAGCAATCGGCAGGGGTCGCCTGTCGCTCGGGAGGCTGAGGCAGATGTGTCTGTCCGGCACGTGCCTCCCGGGGATGGGGATCAGACCGTGCCCGTGGGGGGGGTCGCGGATCAACCCGCGGAAATTGACATTTTATCTGTGCCGTTACCCCTCGCCGGGTCGGGCGAGTTTGAAGAAAATGAGCTCGCCCAATGCGACCCGGACATCTCCCAGGGGCTGCTCGACCTGGTCGAGGTTTTAATTCAAGACACCCCACCCGCTGGGTCGGAGGTTGGTGGCGGGGAGGAGGATGGCCCCCTGGCTGCGTCTCTGGTGCCGGACGTACTGGAGGAGCTGGGAATTGTTCTCTCCCCGGTTTCTCCGGTCGTTCCGGCGTCTGGGGCGGGGGGGAGCTCTGAACCGCCGCCGTCTTCTGGCCCAGCGCCCCTAGAGGAGCCCAGGGAGGAATCCTCTGCCGCCAATCCTGGGGGTGGGATCTGGGCGGAGGCGGGGCTGGCTGGTGCGGCTGAGCCGTTCGCTGCGCACTGCGCGACGGACGGGTCGGCCGCTGGTGGCGACCCCCTGGAGGAGGATGGGGACTCGGTGATGGGCACGGAGGACGATTCGGACTCCAGCGCCAACGAGGTGATGGATGACCTCGTGCCCCTCGTCGAGTCGCCCCTCATTCCCGTAAGGGAACTCCGGGACTTTATGGCCACGTGCCTGGGTCGGCACAATAAGATCCGGCTGGCCCTCGACAGGTGGTCGGAGCTGGGCTGCTCATCGTGTCCGTCCGCGCCGTGGTTAAGATCATGGGCGCGGACGAGGGCGTGAACCCGCTTGAGCTGCATCGGCTCAGAATGTTCCTCACTGGGCTGCTGAGGAAGTGGCGGCTGACCAGCGGCTGCGCTCCCTCCCCCCGTTAGGTGTAGGTAGAGGTTGCACTATGCTTCTGACATGAAGATAACCATAGCCAGCCTCAACATCAAAGGCAGCAGGGAGGCGCGCCGCAGATTCAATAAATTCTCGGTCCTTCAGGACGGGAAGTATGCGGTGTGCTTCCTGCAAGAAACCCACACCGTTCCGGGAGACGAAGCCACGTGGCTCCTGGAGTGGCAAGGAGGGGTCAGCATGAGTCACCTCTCCAACAATTCCAGCGGGGTGGCTATCTTGCTGGCCCCGCATTTTCAGCCGGAGATCTTGGGGGTCAAGGAGCACGTGCCGGGCTGCTTGCTCCAGGTCACTGTTCGCCTGGGGGGCGTGCCGCTCCATCTAGTGAACGTGTACGCCCCTCAGACCGGTGCGCAGCAATTGCGCTTCTTCAAAGAAGTGTCCGCTCTTTTGGGCTCCGTCGACGTGGGTGAGTGCGTCATCCTCGGGGGGGATTTTAACTGCACCCTCGAGGCGAGGGACTGTTCGGGTCCCCCGCGAAGCCCAGCGGCGATGGAGAAGTTGAGGGACCTGGTCGGGTCCTTCGACTTGGTGGACGTCTGGCGAAATCTCCACCCCGACTCCAGCGCCTTCACTAGCGTGAGGTCTGGGGGAGGAAGGTCCAGAATCGACCGCCTCTACATTTCCCGGGCGTACGTCTCCTGCGTTCTGGCGGCTTCCATGCAGCCGGTGCCATGCACGGACCACCACCTGGTGTGGGCGGAGCTCGCTGCGCGCGCGGGGGAGCGGTCCGCGTACTGGCAATTTAACAACCTGATGCTGGAGGACACGTGGTTCTGGGATTCGTTTCGCCGGTTCTGGGCTGACTGGAGAAGGATGCGGGGGGGCTTCCCCACCTTGAGGCTATGGTGGGAAGTGGGCAAGGCTCACGTCCGTCTCTTCTGACAGGAGTACGCGAAGAGGTCGACCAAGAGGCGGGAGGCCCGGGTCGGGCGGTTGGAGAAGGAGGTGCTCGACCTGGAGTCCCGTCTCGGTCAGGTCGTCGAGGACCCGGCCCTGCGGAAGGTGTACGAAGAGAAGAAGGGCGCGCTGAAGGACCTGCAGCTCGTCGGGTCCCGAGGCGCGTACGTGAGGTCGCGGATCGAACTCCTGCGGGACCTGGACCGCGGCTCCCCCTTCTTCTACTTGCTGGAAAAAAGATGGGGGGTCCGTAAGCAGCTCTTGGGGCTGCTGGCCGACGACGGATCTCTGGTCTCGGATCCGGAGGGAATCAGCGCGCAGACCCGTGCCTATTACGGGGCTCTGTTCTCTCCGGATCCGTCCAGCGAGGATACGTGCAGAGTTTTGAGGGAGGACCTGCTGAAGGTCAGCCCGGAGGGCGCCAAAAAATTGGACGCTCCGCTAAGCCTGGCGGAGCTGACCGGCGCCCTCCGCCAGCTCTCCAGGGGAAAATCCCCGGGGCTGGACGGGCTGACCGTGGAGTTCCACAGGGCGTTCTGGGACGTCTTGGGGGGCGACTACGCGCGGGTCCTGGGGGAAAGTTTGGCGACCGGGTAGATGCCCCTCTCTTGGCGCAGGGCAGTCATTGTCCTGCTGCCTAAGAAGGGCGATCTCCGCCTCCTTAAGAACTGGCGCCCGGTCTCCCTCCTCAACACAGACTATAAAATCTTTGCCAGGGCCATGTCTGCTCGCCTTGGCACCGTGCTGGCCCACATGATCCACCCCGACCAGTCCTACACGGTCCCGGGCTGGACCATCCACGATAACATCCATCTGGTCCGGGATCTGGTCCACCACTCCCAGAGGGCTGGTCTGTCGGTCACCTTCCTTTCCCTGGATCAGGAGAAGGCGTTCGACAGGGTGGATCACGAGTATCTCTTCGGGACTCTGCATGCATTCAGGTTCGGGACGCATTTCGTCGCCCGGATCCGACTGCTGTACGCCGCCGCGGAGTGTCTGATTAAAGTTAACGGGTCCTTGACGGCGCCCCTTCGCTTCGGGAGGGGGATGCATCAGGGATGCCCCATGTCCGGTCAGTTATACGCCATTTGCGTGCAGCCTTTCCTGCACCTCTTGCGGAAGAGGTTGACAGGACTGGCTCTGCAAGGGCCGGGCGTGGAGGTGGTCCTCTCAGCTTACGCCGATGACGTGCTCCTCACTGTCACGGATCCCGCTGACTTGCGGAGGATGCGGGAATGCCAGCAGATTTACTCGGACGTATCCTCCGCCAAGATCAACTGGGAGAAATGTTCCGGACTCCTGGTGGGTCAGTGGCGGGTGGACTCCCTGCCGGAGGAGTTCAGGCCTTTCGCCTGGAGCACCACGCACCTCCTCTATTAGCCCTGCCGAGGACGCCTGGCCGGCGAACTGGAAGCCAAAGTCTCCGCTCGCCTAGGACGCTGGACAGGACTGCTCCGCGTGTTGTCCTACAGGGGTCGAGCACTGGTCATAAACCAGCTGGTTGCCGCCATGTTGTGGTACCAGTTGGTCACTTTGATCCCTCCCCCTGCGTTTGCCGCCAAGATGCAGAAGAAGCTCATCGACTTCTTCTGGGACAAAAGGAAGCACTGGGTCTCTGCCGCGGTTCTGAGTCTCCCGCTTAGGGAGGGCGGTCAGGCGCTGGTGTGCCTTCGCACCCAGGCTGCGACTTTCCATCTTCAGACGCTGCAGAGATACCTGTACGTTGAGAATCCTCCGAGATGGTGTGCGCTGGCCACGTATTTCTTCCGCCAGCTGCACGGCCTCAATTACGACACACAGCTCCTGTTTGTGAAAGTGGGCGGCAGGCATGCCAGCCTGCAGGAGCTGCCTGTCTTCTATCAGGAACTGCTATGGGTTTGGAACTACATCGCTTCCAGGCGGAGCTCTCCCCCGTCAGGTGCGGCGGCTCTCCTTCGGGAGCCGCTGCTCAGGAATCCGCACCTCCACGACCGCGGGTTCGGGCGGCTGGCGGAGGGCAGGGCTGTGCCTGGCAAGGTGACCAGAGTCGGGCGATAGTGGAGGAACGGGCTGGATGGCACCGGAGGAGCTGGCGCGGTGCCTGTCCTGGGCTAACGTCCGGCTCGCGGTCGAAGCCGAGTCGGTGAAATTGGCACTGGGCCCCGACTCCACTAGGTGTATCGAGGCAGCTGAAGCACGTGGGGCGATCCCGTCCGAGCTTACCCCCGTTCGGACGGAATTCCTCATCGGCGCCCAGCCCCAAAACTCCCCTCAGGAACCGACGCCTCACAACTTGAGCCGTCTCGAAGAAATACCCTCCGTGCCTTTTCTTTCTGCGCGGAGGGGTTTCCTGTACGGGCTGCTCCTGCACACTCTCCACTTTGCCATCTTCGTCTGCCATCCGGACACGCCTTGGCGTGGCGTCTTGCCAACCGGCGGAGGCGGAGGTCCCCAATGGAGGGCTCTCTACGTGGGAGTCCTCCCTTGTTCCATCGGGGACTTGGCCTGGAGGGTGTTGCACGGAGCGGTCCCGTGCAATATGGTTTTAAGTAGGTTCACGGACTCCCAGGCCGCCCGTATTTTTTGCGGCCTGGAGGAGTCCGTGTTTCACGTTTATGTCGAGTGTGAGAGGTTGCAGCCCCTCTTTCACTACTTGAAGGGGCTGCTCCTCGATTTTTGGTTGCACTTCAGTCCCACGCTCTTGATCTACGGTCACCCGGTGCAGAGGGGAGCGGGCAGGTTGGAGGACCTCCTTGTAGGCCTGCTCCTGGGCCTGGCTAAAAGAGCTATCAATTGGTCCAGGCAGCGGGCGGTCGAGGGGGTCGTCTGGCCGGATTGCCTGCCTCTCTTCTGCGGCCATGTTCGCACCTGGGTGGCTCTGGAGATGGAGCACGCGGTGTCCGCCGGCACGCTTGAGTATTCCCACGACCGGTGGACGCCGCGGGGACTGGAGTGCATCATCAATCCAGAAAACCAAATTTTAATTTGATTTGTTAAGTTTTAGTTGAACTTTTGTTAATTTACAGTCCAATTTGGTTTTTTTTGGGTCCAAACAAAAGAGTACCCTCTGTTCAGTAAAATACCTGTTTAATTGTTCTCCTGAAGTCCGTGTATTATTGAGGCGCGGACTTTACAATGCCGAGTTCAAAATTCATTGAAAGGGCTGCGTAAGGGGTTGAAGCTCAGGCCTTTGCTGAGGATTGATCATTTGGGGTCAGAGAGGGGAAGGTCAGGGGGGATAGTGAAAACACGGCAGGGGGTGAGATTGGAAGAAGAGATGGGGTCAGAGGAAAGTGAAGGGGAAGAAGGTTCCGGAGGGGTGTTGGTGTCCAAGAGTTGTTGAAGCTTGCGATCCTTGACACCTGAAAGGAAGAAAAAGGAAGAAAAAAAACGACTCTTCCCTTCCCTTCCTCGACTTCTCTGTCTCCATCTCCGGGGCTAGGCTATTGACAAACACTCACTACAAGCCCACTGACTCCCACAGCTACCTGGACTACACTTCCTCCCACCCCGCTTCCTGTAAGGGCTCTATTCCATTCTCCCAGTTTCTCCATCTCCGCTGCATCTGCTCTGACGATGCCACCTTCCATACTAGTGCTTCCGACATGTCTTCCTTTTTCCTCAACCGAGGATTCCCCTCTACTGTGGTTGACATGGCCCTTGACCGTGTCCATTCTAATTCCTGCACTTCTACCCTCACCCCTTCCCCTCCCTCCCGGAACCATGATAGGGTTCCCCTTGTCCTCACCTTTCACTCCACCAGCCTCCACATTCAACGGATCATCCTCCGCCATTTCCGCCACCTCCAGCATGATCCCACCACCAAACACATCTTCCCCTCACCTCTCCTTTTAGCATTCCGAAGGGACCGCTCCCTCCGCGACACCCTGGTCCACTCCTCCATCACCCCCAACACCCCTTCCCCTTTGCCCGGCACCTTCCCATGCAAGCGCAGGGGATGCAACACATGCACTTTTACTTCCTTCCCACTGTCCAGGGCCCCAAACACTCCTTCCAGGTGAAACAGCGATTTACTTGTACTTCTTGCAATTTAGTATACTGTATTCGCTGCTCACGATGCAGTCTCCTCTACATTGGGGAGACCGAATGCAGATTGGGTGACCGGTTTGCGGAACACCTCCGTTCAGTATGTAAGGGGGACCCCGAGCTTCTGGTTGCCTGTCACTTTAATTCTCCGCTCCACTCCCCACTCAGACCTCACCATCCTCAGCCTCTTACACTGTTCCAATGAAGCTCAACGTAAGCTCAAGAAACCGCACCTCATCTTTTGATTAGGCACTTTACAGCCTTCTGGACTCAACATCGAGTTCAATAATTTCAGACCATAACCTCTGCCCCTATCATTTTTATCCTTTTTTCCCCCCCTTTTTTTTCTCTCTCTCACACGGCAGCTGTCTTTCATTCTGCCAGTGCCATTTACACTTCATCTAGAGCCATCTTTTGTTTCTTAACTTGTCCCATTACCATCTCCTTTTGCCTTGCACCACCATCCCTTCTGTCTCTTAATCACTCCTGCCTTCCATCCTATCACAGACCTTCCCTTTTGTTCTTTCCTCCCCTCCCCCCTTTCCTTGCCCCTGCACTTGCTTAAAAACCTGTTTCATCTCGAGCTTTTTCCAGTTCTGATCAAATCAAATCACTCAAATCAAATCAACTTTTATTGTCATTGTTAGTGCACAAGTGCAGTACAACGAAATGTAGGCTTGCGGCTCCCAAGAGTGTACATTTGGATTCAGACATTTAAACATTCAACATACATTTGGCTTGTAGTATATTAACATAAATATAACCATGTAAAGTGCATTGGCAGATGTGCAGGCTTTAGAGTTTATTTGTGGAGTTCAGTCGGATGACAGCCCTGGGAAAGAAGTTGTTCCTAAATCTGGTCGTACGGGTGCGAATGCATCTGTAGCGTCTCCCAGGTGGCAGGAGGGCGAACAGACTGTGGCTGGGGTGGGTAGGGTCTTTGATGATGGACCGTGACCTCCGTAGACAGCGTTTCTGGTATATGTGCTCTATGGTCGGTAGCCGGGTGCCGGTAATGCGTTGGGCAGTTTTGACTACCCGCTGCAGGGCTTTCCGGTCATAGTAGCTGCAGCTGCTATACCATACTGTGATACAGTTTGTCAGGATGCTCTCTATAGTGCAGCGGTAAAAGTTAGAGAGGATCAGGGGTGACAGATTACATCCCTTCAGCCTCCTTAGGAAATATAGGCGCTGCTGGGCCTTCTTCACCAGAGAGGAGGTGTTGAGGGACCAGGAGAGGTCTTCCGTGGGGTCATCGACCTGAAATGTTAACTCTGTTTCTCTCTCCACAGATGCTGCCTGACCCGAGTATTTCCAGCATTTTTTGTTTTTATTTCAGATTTCCAGTATCCGCAGTATTTTGCTTTTGTACTGATTTCTGGAGGTCACTGTCACATAAGCATAAGCTCCATATAATACTAATAGTCAACTAATAGTCCAAAAGATCCACCAAAATACTTTGCATGGAAATGTTACAACTTATGAAACATGCACAAGGATGTTTCATAAGTTTTATGTTGTGGAAAGCATTCACCTATATTGCAATTGACTTCAAAGCAAATGGCTCTCAGGCATTAGTGTGGAGCAGTGCAGCATTGTGAAGTTAGGATGTGGATTTATACCTACAATAGCTCACACACTAAGGCCGTATTTTTGCGGGGTCTGTGCCGGCGCGAACGGAGGCGGGTCGGGTGGGAACGTTGAAATATCTTAGAGCGAGTCGGAAACTCGCCGTCATCCTGCCCCCACACGCCTTTCCCTCGGGCAGGTTTGCCGGAGCGGCAGTGACCCAAACGGCAGAGGTGGGCAACCCAATTTAAAGGATTATTAGCTTGTTGGCAGACCCTTAAGAGTCTTTTTAGCCTTACCTTTCAAATTTCACTGGAGGCCCACGGGACTCACACTGCTCGGGAACCATGTCTGTCAACCTGAGGCGGGAGTTCAGTAGCCATTCATCCAGTTGATTAATTGACAGCATCAAATGTAGTATAATAGCTCCCACCTCACAGCTGATCACTTTCCTCAGATAGAAGCTGTTGCTGACTTCATTCCTAGCACAGATTGAGCTTACTGCAGGCTGCAAGTCTTTCCAGCAAAGTCTCCATCCAGTGTCACCTCATTGAAAGAACCTCTCTCACCATTGACAGATTGCTTCAGTCAACTCTACTTCACCTGCCATCTATTCCATCAACATGGGTGCCATTTATACTGTCTCACCTTGGTCCTCAGAATCTGACCACAATGAGCCCCAACACCAGCAGTGCCAGGCACACCAGCAGCACCAACAACAACGCCATCAACCTTCTTCGCAATCACCTGATGCTGCACAGGACAGAGGGCATCAGCACCTGAGCACATTGCTGCCTGGGAGGCCAGGGATGGCCTCATCATGGCCAGATTTACTTAACTTTATGCTGTACACCCATATGACTGCCACATGATGCGCCAGGTTGGCACCACCCCACACCAACACCATAAAACATCCCTACAATGACCAAGCCATTCCTTTCACACTCACCACCATTGCTGCAGGTACCGTTTTGTCTTACCATTCACTGCAACTCACTAAGCCATTTCCAAAGGTGTACACAAATCTGCCCAAGACCGGAAAGTGTTGAAAATAAAGATTTTTTATGTTTGACAGCACATTAACGGAAACTTTACATAAACATTGGATAGAACACCCAAGTGGCTACCCTTGTGAATCTACTTGTGTGTCATCTTTCTCTTCCGCATGATTCTACGATGTGCTACCCCTGTGACTTCAACAGAGGTAGAGGCAGCCTGCTCACTTCCCTGCTGACAAGGAGCTGGAGAGCACCTTGCTGCACATCAGTGGGGCCATGAGGACCCACGTCTATGCTGACATCCCTCCTAGAGAGGAGGTCTATGAGCCTCTACCATCTATCCTCCATAGCCATCTATTCTCCATAGAGATCATGTGCCCCTGTGAGTGGCGCATTAGCTGCTCCATGTAGGTGGCCATCCTACCCATGGAGGAGCCTACAGTCACCATCGCCTGCGACACGGTGGTGCTCATGTTGGAGATGAACTCCTCCATTCTCTGAACATTTGCAGACATCGTGCTCGCAAAGCCCCCTGCATTTCTTCCTGCACCTCCAGGATCACGCTCTTTCTGGATGGCCCGCGAGGTTCAGCGTCTGCATGCAGCTGAGCAGAGCTAGGAGTGTCCTGCACCCTCTGATGAGGACTCTCCACTGCTGTTCTTGTGTCCACCATCTGCTCTTGCTCACTTGTGAGTTGTGAGACACCAGGTGACAACACTACTCTATGTCGCATGGGACCCACCCAGGTGTGCATATCTGCGCTGGTGCTGGGTGCGCTTATGTCTGGTGACGGTGCGCCCTCAGAGGTTGGAGGCTCCTCTGAGGAGTTGTCTTTCTCTTCCTCCTGGACAGTGGGGTGGGGGGCTCTTGATGTACCTGTGGGAGAGTAAGGAGATGAGTTAGATACGTCATATGAAGAATGGGTACAGATACCATTATGCACATGATGACCATTCAATGGCTGCTGACATCAATCAGCATATGAGTGACTGATGTATGCCTTGTAGCTGTATGATATGTAATTCTGTCACCAGGTTGCTGAGATGTCCCCTCTCTCCATCTCCCACCTCCAGCTGGTAGGCGACTCCAGATATTTCTAAAGCAGCCTCCTCTGCTGTTGTAGGGTTTGCAAATGATGGCAGGTTACCGCTGGTTCTCTCCCTCTCCCTCTTATTTTGGGCTCTCTTTTCCTGCAAGGAGGGAAAGAAGAGAAGGTTGAGTGAGAGTGATGGAATGAGTGTAAGGAATGGATGGGTTAGATCTTTAGAGGGAGACTATGATGGAGTGGGGTGCCAAAGCCAAGTGGCCTTCTTGATGTGAGTAAGGATGTGCAAGAGTAGGGTTGGGAAGGCAGAGTGATGGGGATGTGATGAGAGGCACAGCAGGATGAAGTTGAGTGTGGCTTTGCACTCATGTTTCCTGATCTAATGAGAAGTCACACAACACCAGGTTATAGTCCAACAGCTTTATTTGAAATCACAAGCTTTCGGAGCGCTGCTCCTTCTTCAGGTGAAGTGGAGAAATGCATAAAGACACAGCTTATATAGTCAGAGAATCATGTCAGATGTTTACAGGTAACCTTTCCAACTGCCATTTATCACACCTCGGCAGAGAGATAATCACAGCAGTCAAAGGTGTGAATGGTGTCCAAACAGGTCAGTCAGGGAAACATTACATCAAAGAACAATGAGGTGGGGTCACAAGGGGTCAAATATTGCAGATGCTGGGGTCTGTATGAAAAACAAAGAAACAGACAAAAAACATTTTTTTTGGCTGGAAATCACAGCAGGTCCGGCCACATCTGTGTAGAGAGAACAAGCCAATGTCGACTCGAGTCTGGATCACCCTGCGTCAGGTGGGGTTACATGTAGCGTGACATGAACCCAAGATCTCGGTTGAGGCCGTCCTCTTACATTTGTCCACCCCAGTCCAACTCCGGCATCTCCACACCATGATCTAATGAGATAATTGAAACGTTTGCGGCACTGCACCCAGGTCCTCCTGACGACATCCCTGCTGTTGACCTCCTCTGCAATTTCCAACCAGGCTGATTCTGTCTCCTGGGGAGGTCTCTCCCGCCCAATGGAAGGGAGGAGGACCTCCTTGTGTGCTCTGACTCCATCCACAAGCATATGGAGGGAGTCATCAGAGAATCTGGGTGCAGCCCTCTGCCTCTGTACAGTCATTTCCAGAGTGTTTGCATCCAATGCTGTAGTGCACTGACTGCACTATTTTAGATTCATCTTCAAATGTAATGTGGCCATGGCCTCTTTAAATATCCTGGCTGAAAATGCATCATGGGTGACGTCAGCAGACTCGCACCATTTCATTGGGCAGGGTAATGCACAGGGCGGGCTTAATAGGCCCTACTGACGTAAAGTCGTTTTGTGGAGCGGGATGGAACCAGCAATGAGGTCGCGACCCGCCATGGCAACCGCCTGCACCCGACCTGCCCAGGTAGGTAACATTCCGGCCTAAATTCTCAATCCCAGCCGCATGGTCAGTGAGAGATGCACAATGAAGGCCATGCCCTTCCTCAAGTGTAGGAGAGAAAACTTGAGAGCAAAGCATGCAAGGTTATCTTCAGTCACTTCCTCACAGTCTGTTGTAGGATAGCATCAGCAATGGCCTGAAAACTGTTGTCAGCCAAAGATGGTGCATGGTGCAGAGACTTGCAGAGAGAAAGGGTGGAAAAAAATTTTAGGAGGTGGGAAGGTGATTTGTTGTGCTTATCACGGCATGGGCTGTCAATCCTGCGGAATGTTCTAAGCATCCAATGTCAGCATCAAGCACTCCCAGGTCAGGTATATCAAAATGAGATGCAGAATAAAGCTCCCTCTGACTCAGCCATATTTTTGACTCCAAACACAGCAACGGGGTGATATTTCTATTTCCCACACCAGCCATCCTTGTGATTTAAGAAAAGGACTCAACAGCATTATATTCACCTGTGTAATCCAGTTCCCCCCTTCTCAATAACAAATGTTTGACTTGTTATTGAGTTCAGTTTCAAAGCCAGTAAATTTAAGGTATTTGTGAAGCTGAAAATCCTTCCTAAATTGCTAGGGAACACTGATGCTTCCTCCTTCATCACCGCAACTGTATCAGTAGGTAGATGGATTATTTCTCACCTTTACACTGGAAAGGATAAGATTCAGAGACCCTTGTCAGCCGAGAAACACTGCCAGAGAAAACAGGTGCATCATCGAACAGGAGACGTACAGAGAAAAGAGAGGTACACTTGCTGCTTAGATTTCCAGGTATTGTGGGGGAAAAATTCGGTATCACCCCATATGGGGTGCCATTACTGGCGGTACGCAAAGTTTAGCGTCTGGCGCTAATTATCGCCGCCGACAGCAAACTTGACTTTTATCGCCCCTGGAGGTGATTGGAGTGCTAAATCAGGCGCTACACAACTCTCTTAAGGCACTAAGGCCAAGGAGCGAGGCGCTACCTCAGAGGGTGGGCGCAGCGCAGGTGCTGTCAGTTAGCGATTGAACACAGACACACTGGCGCCGGTCAGTTCTTAAAGGAGAGGGTCGATCTTGCTCTGCAACCACACCCTGCTCATTGGAGCCTTGAATCTCGGCCTGGGCAGACCTGTGGCTAGATCTAGCAGCCAGACACTATGGAAAGGGCCCGGGAGTGAGCACAGCGCTTCTGCGAGCGGGCTTAGGAGGGTCTGGTTCGCAGGGTGGAGCGCAGAAGATCCATTCTGTACCCAGAGAGTGGCAGGAGACCTTTGCCACACGAGTACAGAAGAGTGTGGAGGGAGGTGGCTCAGAGAGTGTCCTCAAGCAGCATGGTGCCTAGGACCCATGTGCAATATAGGAAAAGGTTCAACGGCCTCACTCGGGTCGTCAGGGTGAGTGCCTTTTTTTTCAAAACCTCTTCATCCCTCCATCTCAACCTCACTTTATGGCCAGAGGGTCTTGAAAGCCCCAATGCCCAACACTCATCCAACACCTATGGCCCTTTCATCAAACACACACGCACATTCCACACTTTGCATACAGTGAGGGCTATTCAACCATGGGAGGCATTTCAGGCAAGATCATGACTGCATACAGTAAGGGCTATTCAACCATGGGAGGCATTTCAGGCAAGATCATGGCTGCATATTTACTCAGACGCCGTCCTTTTTCTTGCAGGCCAAGCTGTCTCATAACAGGAGACAGCAGCAACAGACCGGTGGAGGCGGCCTCAGCTTCAACCCCTCAGCGATCTTGAGGAGCGCATCCACAGGATTGTGGCAAGCCGGGTGATTGGTCCCATCGCCACTGGAGACGCCGACCCCATTCTGGACAGCAATGGTAAGGTCATCACCTTTTTGTCCTCTCTCCTTCCACTTGTTCCTCACAACAGCAGCCTTTGACACTTTCAATCCAAATCACTAAATCGCTGCACTCATGCCTCCCTTGCTGCCACCCTGCCCTCACACTAAAGCCACTTTTGTACCTCCCTGCTTTCAGATGGTGATTCACCAGGTGAGGAGACGGGCCCTCAAGCTGCCAGTGAGAGTGAAGCTGAAGGCGAGGAGGAAGAGGAAGCCGGACCATCAGCACCACCCTCTACCGAGGCAGCCCATGCCCATACTGGGGACACGCCTTCCCTGGAGGGGAGCAGGGGGGAATGGTCTGATGAGGGTGAAGCTCCAGGACCCCGCGGGCTGCAGCAACGCGAGGGGGGTAGGGAAGCTCGGGGGCCTTCTCCCCGGAGGGAGAGTATGGCCTCGAGTCCTGCTGCACTGGACGCAGACGAGGAGCGGGTCCTTGCTGAAATGAGCGCCCAGGCAGAGCAAAGGCACACTGAGCGCATGGCTGCAGTGGCAAGGTTGCCCGAATCCATTGAATCACTGGCAAGGAGTGTGGAGCACTTCGCTGTAGCACAGGCGGCTGCCACGCAAATGCTAAGTGCTGCAATGCAGTCAGTGGCTGGTCTCATGCAGACGCAGATTGAGGCCACGCGAGCACTGACTGCTGCCACCCTCGCTGGATCGGGCAGATTTCCCCGGGGCTCTCACCGTGCCGCAGCAGGCCAGCAATCTGTGCTCCATCAGGTTGCTCCGGATGCTGAAGTGCTGCCCCGTGGGAGTGCCAGTGTGTCGGTCGAGCAGGGAGTTGCTGTCCTCTCTCAAGATGACAGCATTGTTTTATTATTTTATTGAAGGCCAAGGTTCGTGGTCAAATTTTTGTTACTGTTTTGGACATTGTCTCCAGGTTGTGAGAGCCAGTTATGTGAATGACTGCATTTTTTTGTGTTTCTTTCTATTACTTTGTCATGCGGAAATGAGATACACAGAGTTTGTGAAATAAAGAAGTGTGTATTCAAAATGTACATGTTTGGTCTTTGCACTCATTGTTGCCTTGATGGGCTTAGGGGTTGCGGGATGGTTTCATTCAGGTTGTTTGAATGGCAGAAGCCATTCCCTCAGAGGGGGCCTAGAAGCGACTTGTATTGAGCCTTTGACGGACGGCCCTTCCACTTTGTGCCTCCCTCCCGCCTTTGTTCTGCTGATGATCATCCTCCTCATCTTCCTCCTCCTCCTCCTCTGCTGGTGCTCCAATGTCTGGTGGCATTGGCTGGGTCCTGAGGATTGCAAGGTTATGCAGCATGCAGCACACAACAATGAAGTGGGAGACTCGCTCAGGCGAGTACTGCAGGGCTCCTCCAGGATGGTCCAGACAGCGGAACCGTTGCTTGAGCACGCCGATTGTGTGCTCAACGATGTTCCTGGTAGCTTGATGGCTCTCGTTGTATCGTAGCTCAGCAGGGGTGCTGGGCGAATGGAACGGTGTCATCAGCCAGGTGCACAGAGGATATCCCTTGTCCCCGAGAAGCCAACCTCCTGGGTGATGCGGTGCCTGGAAAAGGTCTGCCACAGAAGTCTGGCGCAGGATGAAGGCATCGTGGCTGCTGCCTGGAAAGCGGGCATTGACAGCGAGTATCAGCTGTCTGTGGTCACAGACCAACTGGACGTTTAAGGAATGGAAGCCCTTTCGGTTGCGGAAATCCTCGGCATTCTCTTGCGGTGCCCGCAAAGCCACATGCGTGCAGTCAATGGCGCCCTGCATCATGGGGAAGCCCGCTATCATCGCAAAGCCCGTTGCGTGTTCTTGTTGCTTGTCCAGGGTCATGGGGAAAGAGATGTACTCTCATCTCCTTTTAAAGAGGGCATTTGTTACCTGACGGATGCAGCAATGCACCGCGAACTGGGAGATATTGGCGATGTCCCCAGTAGCTGATTGAAATGAGCCGATGGCATAAAAGTTGAGAGCCACTGTTATCTTCACTGCCACTGAGTTGAGGCTGCAGATCTGGCTGAAGTAGCTGGCAGAGCTCAGTGACCACCTCCTTGCTGAATCACAGCCTTCGCAAACACTGCTCCTCAGACATATTAATGTAAGAGAACTGTTGGCGAAAAACCCTGGGAGGGTAAGGTCTCCTGTACCGAGGCCTGTTGGCCCTCCTCCATCTGGCCATGATTGCCACTCTCTCTCTGTGTCTCTGTGCCCTCCGAATGTGATGGAGAAGGACGACATTCACATCCATTGTAGCCCCCATAGTATCTGGGCACTCAAAGTTATGAAGGTCAAAAAGCAAAGTACCTGCAAAGTTATGGTCAGAAGCCAAAACTACCTCAGACAGCACTGACTCAATGCAGAAGTCTCTCTTTCTCTCTTTGTCTCTCTCCAAATCTCTCTCTCTCTCTCAGAACGAGTGGTGCAAAAATGGCTACCACACAAAAGCCAGGAAGACGCCCCCTTTAAATAGCGTCCCCCCAGCTCCACAGTGACTGGGAAGCGTTTCAGTCAACCTGTCGTTGGTAGCGCCAGGCGGAAAGGAGGGGGGCGCCACTGAACTTCCGGTCCGGGGCGCCCCAAGGGCGTTGCACTCTCGAATGACGTCAAGATCTGGGTGCGCAGGAGATTGGGCGATATTGTTTAGTGCCGCCGCAAAATGTCCGATCAATTTCGTGAGAGGCGCAGATATCGCCGCGCCCGGGCGCTAGTTGGTTTGCGCCCCACTTAGCGCCCTCTTAAGGTGCTAACAGGTGGCGCTACCAACTGAATTTTTCCCCCTATATTCCCAACAGCTCCAGACACACATGCACAATTTACTTGTAGCTTTTATGCAGCGGTTACAGTCATAAATGGCAGTTAATTGGATACCACCCACCACATTTCCCATATTACAACAGTGACTACACTCCAAAAAAAGTACTTCATTGGCTGTAAAGCGCTTTGAGATGTCTGATGGTCGTGAAACCTGATAGAGTTCTTTGAGGAAGTGACGGATATGGCAGATGGGGGAAATGCAGTGGCTGTGATATACATGGGCTTTGACAAGGTACCACACAGGGGACCACTGGGGAAGATTAAGTGGTATGAAATTAGGGGGAGGGTAGTAAATTGGACTAAAAACTGGTTACAATGGAGAAAACAGAGAGTAGGAGGTAAGGGCAATTTCTCAGAGGGGTTGGAATTGGGTAGTGGTGCCCCACAAGTTTCTGTTCTGAGACCGCTTCTGTTCATGTAATATATGTGGGTAAAACAAATTAAGGACAGAGACATGGGCTGGATTTTCATTGGGCCGTGGAGTCGGGATTGGAGGCGTCTGGGGGTTTAAAATCCCGAAATCGGGGGTCCCGACCCCAACCCGCCTCCATGCCATTTTCAAAGGAGGCGGGTACCCGCCCTGCACTGGGACCCGCCTCCCTGAGGCGGGAAGGGGATTAGTGCTAATTAACTGCCTGTTAACAGGTAGTTAACAGGCAGTTTTTAGGCTAATCCCTATTTTCATTGTTGAAGTGTGGGATTCCCGATGGCTCCAAACCACGCCAAGTTAGCAAGGTGGGCCGTCGGGATGAAGGGCTTGGAGGGGTCGAGATGTCCGGTGTTCAGGTGAGTGATGGGTGCATGAGTGCAGAGGTAAGTGTGTTTGGTCTGTGTAAAGTGTTTAAAGAAGTTCTACTAACCTTTACTTACCTTTACAGCCTTCCTTCCCTCAGGTCTCGGGAGTCCCTCATCTCACCGGCACAGAAAGCAGAATGGCCGCCAGCTGTCAAAATCTGCAGCCTCTGCTTTCTGTTCTGGGGAGATCTCTAACTCACCCTGAGAGGAAGGAATTAACCTGGAGTACAGATTGTCAGTGTTTGACAGCTTCAAACAGCTGTGAAACGCTGATATTTCATCTGTCAAAGGACTTGACAGATGAAATTTCAATCTGTGATGTCACCTGTTGCCGGGTGGCCCTTAATTGGTCTGCTGAGCCCGCTGGGCGGGCTCAACAAGGTCAATCAAGTGAAAATCGCGTGGGTTGGCTAGAACTCGATGGAGGCGGGACTACAACCCCAAAAGTTGTAGTCCCGCCTCCTACCCGCCTCTCAATGAAAATCCAGCCCAATGAGTTGCTGGTCCATGTGCTTGCTTTATTAGGCCAGAGCGAACTGAGCATGCTCATACCAAACCATGTGATAATATATTACAGTTCACTATGTACATCAATAATTTGGATATAGGACTAGAGGGAATGGTGTCCAAATTTGCTGATGTTACTAAAATTGGAGGCATAGTAAATCATTCTGAAGACCAAAAAAAGCTGCAAGAAGATATTGCTAAAATGATGGAATAGGCAAAAAAGTGACAGATGGAATTCAACATCAGTAAATACTAGGTGGCACATTTTGGTAATAATTGTACATTGAATGGGGGACAGCTGGGCAGAGCATTGGGATTTTGGGGTTCAGGTTCAGAAGACATTAGAAGCAGCACTTCATGTGGAAAAGGCCATATAAAAGCAAACGGAATACTGGATTTTATGGCAAGAAGTATAGCACATAAAAGTTAAGATGCAATATATAAAACTTAGTCAGACCACAGTGGAGTACAGTACAGGTTCACTAAGATGCTGTCTGAGATGAGGAAATACAAATACAAAGACTTGAAAAACTGTGGCTGGTTTCTTTAGTACAGAGGAGATTCATGGGTGATTTGATAGTGATATTTAAAATTATGAAGGGATGGTACAGACTAGATAGAAGCAGATGGTTTCCAGTTATTGAGGGGTTTAGAAGAAAGGAGAGATTTATGTTTTGAGGCTGTAGAATGCACTACCAGAGTTAGTGATTGAAGCAGAGACAATTACAACATTTAAGAATAGGTTAGATAGATGGTTGAAGGAAATGGGAATGAAGGACTATGGGAACGAAGGAATATGGGAACAGGATGGGACTACTGCTCATGTGGAAGGTTAACACCAGCATGGACTGGTTGGGTCAAATGGCCTGTTTCCATATTGTAATTTCTATGTAATTCTATTGAGCAGTCACGTTGCTGTGAAGAGCTTTCCATTTGCACCAACGCTAACGTTGTGTAAATCCAGAATCAGGGCCCAACCTGAGTGAAACTCCCTAGAGGATAAGATTTCATTCTGCTTCACCCTAGGGTCATTCTTGGCCTTAACTCTGGATTTATACTGCAAAACATTTGTATCAGTGCAAAACAAAATCTCGTTGCACCACTGCTACAGTGTAGTATACATAGAGCCTGAAATCTGGACCACATTGAGACACTTCTGCGAGTTTCCTTATTACCAGTAGTTACCACATAAATACAATAATACTGATCCATATATAACATCTCAGGACTTTGACCTATCATAGCATGCCTCTGATTATCATGGTTGGAATTATAGTGAATTACTGAAAAGATCTTTTGATAACTGCACAAGTAATGAATACAAGAGATCACTCTATGTTTCCTGGAAATTTGCAGAGGTCATAAACATCCATGGTTGTTTTTCAAATCCAAGTGTTCTTCTCTCATTTACATTAATCTAATATTAAGCCCCATTTGCATTTCTTATCCAGAAATAATAATATCAGACTATTGTGCTAAATCATCTTCATAAACATCTATTATACAGCTTTGTTGTGGAATGGTGCATAGGGCACGGGTAAGGAAATGGTCGCTGACAGAGTTAATCAAGATAATAATATTAAAAAGCACAAGGTCACAAGACGAAACTGGTCAGACTCGGGATATGTTGCAGAAACCTAGGCAGCGGTTAACACAGTCACGGTTTGACAATATGTTTAACTGGAGAGTCAGTTCTACAATGAACACTATTGCATTATTGAAATCAAATGCTTTCTTCAGACAGCTTTTCATAAAAAGAAGTTTTAAACGGCAGGGCGGTTTTCACTGACATTCCATGATGCAAACAGGAAGAAGAGGGTAATTCTAAAGGTAACACAATAAGATTCTGTAACAGTCACAGGAGTATCGGTTACTATAGGCTGATCTGTAGAGCTGAGGGGCTTAAGATGAGGATTACTGCCTATTTACTCGGTGTCATGCAGAGGAGATTCCGATCACTGCAGGCCCTATTTAATCCAAGTAAGAGTGTGCATTACTCAGAGAGATCAGTGAAAAATGCAACGGACACTTTTAAATAGGCTGTCACAGAAAAAATACAAAGCTTTCCAGAAGGGTTATTTTAGGGATTGCTTGAAGATATCTTAATCATTGCCCTAAATTAGCTATTAACCCTAATTATTAATGTATTACATTGAGACTAAATATATAACTTTTTTATTGACCAAACATTTAAGCACATCCTTACAATCCAATTTAATCTGATCCAATTTTCTTTAAGTCTACCTATACATTAAGACTTTGACATTTATGTCACGACAATGCTAAAACAAACTTTAAATCCTCAGCCATTGGCTCAATAATTACTCCAACACTAAAACTGTAATCCCATCTCCTTATGCTAAACCCAGACTTTTAACCTATAACTTAAACCTTGACCCTATTTCAGAATCTGAAGCTTTAACCCTCAATTTACCTTGAACCTAACACCAAATTAGATTCAAACAGTGTATTTTGTAACCCCCCCAAAAAAAATTAGTTCACCACACCATGGAAAGGCTTTTCTGTGGAAAGTAACAGAAGTAAAAGAACAAGGACAACATTAAACAATAACAAAACATTATCACTAGCATCAATCAGGACAACATTGCACTGCAGATGGCACTCGTAGTGAAATGTTCATTCTTGAAAGTTTGCATAAGTTTAACAGCTCAACAAACTGACTGAGCTTTTCACAGATGATTGTGAGGAACTGATGGATTTAAGATTTGGAATACACACATCTATTTAAGGAAAATCTGCACACACGGTGTACATTTTTCTTTCCATAATATAATTAGCCATTCTGATAGAGCTGGGAAATAGTCAGCAGAGATGTCAAGGCCAGTAGAGCACAGATAAGAAAGTTAGGGCCATTTGGGACTGGATGGGACTTGGTGCAAAGGGATCAAGGCCAGGATGGAACCTGGGGAATGGGGAGGCAGGGTTTGCCGGGGGCTAGAAAGCAGCAGCAGGTGTAGCACCCTTCCTCGCAATGTGAATATACAGTGAACCCCCAATATTAGTACCATTCATTGAAAAATTAAAACAGTAATACTTCATTCATATAGCCACCACCTCTAGGCTTCTGCGCATCTTATAAATTCGTTTTTTTTTAAAGTATCATTGATATAATGTTTGCAATGACACCAGTATTGGGACTTCAATCTATATACATATTGGTGGGAGTTCCACATCTACCATTGCCTCTGTTCCCTCAGCAGCGGCAATGTTAAGAAGCAGTGACGTTTGGGACCAAAAAGCAATGGTGAAGTCTGGAAACGGGAAGCCACGGCGGCAAAGTACGGGCCCTAAAGCCAGCAAAAAATGGTCCCTGCAGCCAGGGAATGGTCCCTGAAGCTGGGGGAGGCAGAAGCAGCCCAATAATTATGAAACTGTCCATTGAGCAAAAAAGCTACGCCAAGAAGTGTTTTTGTGACTGGAAAGCTGTTTCCAGTGGGGTTCCGCAAGGCTCAGTACTAGGTCCCATGCTTTTTGTTGTATACATCAATGATTTAGACTTCAGTGTAGGGGGCATGATTAAGAAGTTTGCAGACGATACAAAAATTGGCCGTGTGGTTGATAGTGAGGAAGAAAGCTGTAGACTGCAGGAAGGTATCAATGGACTGGTCAGGTGGGCAGAAAAGTGGCAAATGGAATTCAATCCAGAGAAGTGTAAGGTATTTGGGGATGGCTAACAATACAAGGAATTAGGCAATAAATGGTAGAATATTTAGAAGTATAGAGGAACAGAAGGACCTTGGAGTAGATGTCCACAGATCCTTGAAGGTAGCAGGACAGGTAGATAAGGTGGTTCAGAAGGCATATGGGATACTTTCCTTTATTAGCCAAAGCATAGAATATAACAGCAGGGAGGTTATGCTTGAACTGTATAAAACACTAGTTAGGCCACAGCTAGAGTACTGCTTACAGTTCTGATCATCACATTACAGGAAAGATGTGATTGTAAAAGAGGGGGTGCAGAGGGGATTTACAAAGATGTTGCCAGGACTGGAGAATTTTAGCTATGAGGAAAGATTGGATAGGCTGGGGTTGTTTTCTTTGGAACAGAGGAGGTTGAGGGGAAACTTAATTGAGGTGTATAAAATGATGAGATGCCTAAATAGATTGGATAGGAAGGACCTATTACCCTTAGCAGAGAGGTCAATAGCCAGGTGGCAAAAATTAAAATAATTGGTAGAAGGAATAGAGGGGAATTGAGGAGAACTTTTTTCACCCAGAGGATGGGGTGGGGTGGGGAGGGGTCTGGAACTCACTGCCTGAAAGGGTGGTAGAAGCAGAAACCCTCATTGCATTTAAAAAGTACTTAGATAAGTGTTGTATCCATGTGTTAATGGAGACACGGAATGCAGGAGCTGGTTTAACAGGTGTTTACTGAACAAAGTCTGGAGGTGAACTAAAAGATACAAGACACTATATAGCCCGAGTGGCCACTACCGGCATTACAGTACACAGGGGTTCTTAAAGGCACATACACCACAATTCCTCCCCTTTTAGACAACCAGTACATAACATTTTAAGTAATCATTAATTAACATGTTTACAAGAACAATAATCTACACATTTGCTGCAGTTAATCAATTATAAGTCAGTCTCTCTGGAGGCTTCCTGACTCGGTCCGGATAACGCCTCGGTGGTGTAGTAGTTTTCGGTGGTGTAGTAGGTTCTTTTGGCAAGGTCGATTCGGCTTGAATGCCAGTGTCGGGTTCATCTGGTTCCAGTATCACCGGATCGGAGGTAGATACTATGGGTATCTCTGCTTCATCATTAGGAGTATAGAGTTGTGGTGTAGGTTGTCCCTTTACGGATGACTCTATGATCTGGTCAGCATGGTGCCTTATTATGCTTTCTCCAATGTCCACGGTATACATCAGCGGTCCTAGTCGTGTGCAAATAGTTCCAGGCTGCCATTTCTCGGTACGGTAGTCCCGGGCCAAAACTTGTTGACCTATCTGGAAGGTTCTAGTTGGCCTTTCATTCATGCCTTGAAATTGCCGATTCTCTACGTCCCTTCTGATGTTTGGCTTGATTAAATCCAGCCGGCATCTTAGTCTTCTATTGAAAAACATCATGGCGGGAGTTTGGTTTGTAACCACATGTGTTGCATTCCTGTATGCAAACAAGAAGTTATCTACCTTATGCTGTAGATTTATGTCTTCATTACCCATGGCCTTTATGGCCTTCTTGAAGGTCTGGACAAACCTTTCAGCCAATCCATTGGTGGCGGGATGGTATGGGGCGGACGTGTAGTGCTTAACCCCATTGTTTTTTAAGAACTTCCTGAATTCTTCGGACACAAATTGCGGTCCATTATCAGAACAGATCTGTTCAGGCAGCCCATTCCTGGCAAATATGGTCCTTAATACTGTGATGGTTTTTTCCGTGGTGGTGGAGGACATCTTTATTACCTCCGGCCACTTGGAGTGTGCATCAACCGCGATTAAGAACATTGAGTCCATAAATGGACCAGCAAAGTCGATGTGTACCCTTTGCCATGGAGATGAGGGCCACTCCCATGGATGTAGAGGGGCTTGTGGTGGGGCGTTTTGGACCTTCTGGCATCCTAGACAGCCCTTGGTCATTTCTTCGATGTCTCCATCAATACCTGGCCACCACACAAACGCTCTGGCTAGGTTCTTCATTTTCACTCCACCCAGGTGCCCCTCATGAAGCTCCTTTAGCACTTTTTGCTGGAGTTTGGGTGGAATCACCACTCTGGATCCACACATCAAGGTTCCTCGGCACACTGACAGCTGTTCTTTTCTTTGCGAGAATGCTGGCAACAGTGGTTCGCCATGTGCTGGCCATCCCTTCACCGTTAAATCGTAGACTCGTGAGAGAGTCGGGTCATTTCTTGTTTCCTTTTCAATGGTAGAATTTGTTACTGGTAGACATTCTACTATGGTTGAGTGGAACATCTCCACTGGGTCCACTGTAGGTGCCTTTTCTACCGTTGGCAACGGTAGACGCGATAAACCGTCAGCATTTCCATGCTGTTTTGATCCTTTGTATTCTATGTCATATTGGTGTGCCCCTAGGAAAAGGGACCACCTCTGTAGCCTTTGCACTGTCATAATGGGAACGCCCTTTTTAGGGTTGAATATGGAGACGAGGGGTTGATGGTCAGTCAACAAGGTAAATTTTTGTCCGTGTAAGTAATGGTTGAATTTCTTCACTCCCCATACCAGGCTGAGTGCTTCCCTGTCGATCTGGGCATAGTTACGCTCAGCTGAGTTCAATGAGCGTGGTTAAAGCTATCAGCCGCTCCGAGCCATCAGGGAATCTATGCGATAATACCGCTCCTACGCTGTAAGGGGATGCATCGCACGCCAGTCTGATTGGCAGTGATGGGTTGTAATGAGCCAAAACTTCCTTGGACGTGATCAAGCCTTTGCATTTATGGAAGGCACGTTTACAGTCTTCGCTCCATTTCCAATTTACTCCCGTTTGTAGCAGTTCGTTAAGAGGGTGCAGAACAGTTGACAAGTTCGGTAAAAATTTATGATAGTAATTTATCAATCCCAGGAACGACCTTAATTGTGAGACATTTTCAGGTGCTGGGGCTTTTATGACCGCTTCAATTTTTTCAGGTGACTTATGCAATCCTTCTTCGTTAATTATGTGGCCACAATATGATATTTGTTTCTGGAAAAATTCGCACTTGGGGCGATTTGCTCGTAGGCCCCGTTCTCTCAGCCTAGTGAGCACCTGCTCCAAATTGGTAAGGTGCTTGTTGTCGTTTTCTCCTGTTACAAGGATGTCGTCTTGGTAGCATTGAGTCCCCGGAATCCCTTGCAGGACTTGCTCCATAGCTCTTTGCCAGATAGCTGGAGCTGATTCTACTCCGAAAACCAGTCGATTGTACTGGTACAGGCCTTTGTGTGTGTTTATCGTGAGATACTTTTTAGAGGCCTCCTCAACCTCCATCTGTAGATATGCCTGTGCCAAGTCAATTTTGGTGAAACGTTTCCCTCCGGATAGTGAGGCAAAAATATCTTCTATCCTCGGAAGAGGATACTGTACCGTGTGAAGGACCAGGTTTACAGTCACCTTGAAGTCCCCACAGATGCGAATTTTTCTCTGTTCTTCAGCTTTATCATTATTCAACGTTTTCTTCATGACCGGGACGATGGGTGTTGCCCACTCGCTCCAATCTATCTTGGATAACACGCCTGCCTTTTCCAAATTCTCCAGCTCTGCCTCGACTGCTGGACGAATTGCGTATGGCACCGGCCTTGCCTTAAAAAACTTGGGAATTGCCGCATCTTCCACTTTTATTGAGGCGGTGACGCCTTTCAAGGTTCCTAGTTCCTGTTGAAACACTTCTTTGGCGTTGGCCAAGATGTCTTTTAATCGTTCAGGTATGACGTCATCATCATTCTTTTTCTTACTGGTCACCATCAGTGCCTGAATGGAGTGCGAGTCTAAACATATCTTCCTGATCCATTCATGTCCCAACAGCGGTGGACCACCATCTTGCAGAATGTATAAATACAACTTCTGTATTTCCTTGCCGTTGTATACAACAGGCACCCTTATTTTCCCTCTGGGGTATACTTTCTGCCCCGTATATGTTTTCAAGATAATGGATGTGTCTTTCAAAGGTATATGCGGAAATAGCCGCTCGTAATCCCGTCGACTTATGATGGTCAGAGCTGATCCTGTATCTAGCTCCATTTTAACTGGGGACCCCGCTATCGTGAGGGTAACCCAAATGGTCTGGTAATCTTCTTTGGCAATTACATTATGTAATTTGAGACAGCTTAGTCTCTTGTTTCCGGAGTCGCTATCGCTCTTCTGGTCTTCGGAGCTACTGTCCGTCATCATTTGTACCTTTCTGTACATTTCCTTATTGATTTTTTTTTTGTCAGTGGATTTTTTGTTTCCAGATCGGCATACACGTGCAATGTGTCCCATCTTTCCGCATTGCCTGCATGCTTTGGCCTTGAACCAGCAGTCCCTCTGGTCATGGGTGGATCTGCCGCAGCAATAACATCTTTTGAAACCCTGTGTCATTTCATGGGTGCCAAAGTCCTGTGGCTTTTGCTGTATCTCTGCAGCTCCTCTTGCTGCTGCTTCGTATGATACAGCCACACTGAAAGCCTTGTCCAGTGTTAAATCTTTCTCAGAAAGTAGCCTTTTCTGTGTTCCTTCACTTAGGAGACCGCAGACGAATTTGTCTCGAAGAGAATCTGCCAGTCCTGCCCCGAATTGGCAGTGCTTTGACAGCTTTCTTAATTCGGTGAGGTAATCAGTGTTACTTTCATTCTTGTGCTGATTCCTCCTGAAGAATTTGAATCGTTCCGCTATCAGCAGCGGTGTTGGGTTTAAGTGCTCCTGTAGGGTATCAACAATCTCTTTAAAATTCTTGTCCATCGGTTTGGCTGGAGTGATTAAGTTTCGTAACAGCCCGTATGTCCTTGCGCCCATTAGATTTAGAAGTACCGATGCCTTTTTATCATCCTCTATTTCATTCGCTGTGCAATATACCTCCACTCTTTCCACATATGTGGTCCAATCCTCTACATCACTATCGAAAGCAGTAATATTGCCAGTCTTAGGCATCCTGAAAAAAAAATGGCACCTCCCGCCCTTTCCTTTCTTCCCTGCCGAGAAAAAATGGCGCCTCCCGCACTTTCCCGCCGCTGCCGCTGCTGACAACGCTGTTCTCCGCGGTTTTTATTTATACAGATATTTTTAATAGTTGGAGACTCGTTCCCGCCGGACTCTCTGGGACTTTTCCCTCCCTCTGCTTGGTCCGAACGCCGACCTGCTTTGCAGCGCTGGCCGTCTCCCGAGTGCTCCACCCTCCGTCTCTGTTTGCCTCCGCCTTCGCTGCTCAGCCCCGCTGCAGAGCCAGCCGATCGAGCCCCAGCCCGCCGCCCAGGAAGGATTATTGCAGTACCTGCCACCAGCCCGGCTAGCTGGTGAAACCAGAGTTTTTTCTTTTTTTTTTTCTTCGACCTTCGTCTGAGGAATCGATCTCCTTGAAGTGCTGCCGATTTGCAGGTAAGTCCGTTTCCAATTCGTCGCCACTGTTGTATCCGTGTGTTAATGGAGACACGGAATGCAGGAGTTGGTTTAACAGGTGTTTACTGAACAAAGTCTGGAGGTGAACTAAAAGATACAAGACACTATACAGGCTTATATAGCCCGAGTGGCCACTACCAGCATTACAGTACACAGGGACTCTTAAAGGCACATACACCACAATAAGCACTTGAAGTGCCGTAACCTACAAGGCTACGGACCAAGAGCTGGAATATGGGATTCGGCTGAATGGCACTTTTTTGGCCGGCACAGACAGGATGGGCCGAATGGTCTCCTTCTGTGCTGTGAATTTCTATGATTCTAAGAATAAACAACCTATCAGGAGATCCAGTGAATAGTAATCATCCAGTGATTAGAGGTGATTGCCAGTCTATCAACACCCCAAGGAGAGAATCAATGTGCAGCATTCAGAGACAGGGAACAAGTATGGTTTAAAACTCATTTTGCTGTGAAATGTAAGACAAAAAACAGGAAATGAGATAACTGCACATCATAGATGCAGATGAGTAAGATTATGAATATACATACAGAGTGAGATTGGAGGAGATATGGAAAAAAACAATTCCAAAGAAGTATTTTGTGTAGATGAAGATTAATGGCCACATCGATGTTATGTTTCAGCTAGATGTGGATCTATGTGCAATCCAGTCTCACTCAAAAATACATAAAAGATGTTCCCTATCTCTAAAGGAGTAAGGTTAGTGGAAGCTGTATAATGGATCCCTGATATACCCAATAGGGAAATGTAGAATGAAAAATACCAGGGAAGGAATTGCACCGAGTCTTGAATTCCACCTTTAGGTAAAGATGTCATACAATTGCTGAGTGCATAAACTTATCAAAAATGAAACAACTTTCATTTATATAGCGCCTTTAACATAAAAACTGTCCCAAGCTACTTCACAGAAGCATAATCAGACAAAAATTCACACCAAGCCAAAGAAGGCAATATTAGGAAGAGTGACTAAAAGCTGGATCAAAGAGGTAGATTTTAAGGAGAGTCTTAAAGGAGGAAAGAGAGGTAGAGAGGTTTAGGGAGGGAATTCCAGAGCTTTGGGTCTAGACAGCTGAAGGCACAGCCACCAATGGTGGGACGAAGGAAATGGGAGATGCACAAGAGGCCACAGCTGGAATTATGTAGAGTTCTCAGGGGGTTGCAGGGCTGAAGAGGTTACGGAGTATGGGAGGGGCGAGACCATGAAGGGATTTGGACACGAGGATGAGAATTTTAAATTGGTGGTTTTGCGAACTGGGAGCCAAAGTAAGTCAACAAGCACAGGGGTGATGGGTGAGTGAGTTTTGGATCAGCTGAAGTTTACTGGAGGCCAACCAGAATAGTCGAGACTGGAGGTGACAAAGGATTTTGTCAGCAAATGGGCTGAGGCAAGGACAGAGATAGGCAATGCTATGGAGCTGGAAGTAGGAGTCTTCGTGATGAAGAGGATATGCGGTCAGAAGCTTAGCTTTGGGATCACATAGTACGGCAAGGTTGTGAACAACAGAAAACGCTGGAAAAACTCAGCAGGCCAGGTAACATCTGTGGAGAGAGAAACAGAGTTAACATTTCAGGTCAAAACCCTTCTTCAGAACTGAGAAAAAAGCAGGAAATGAAACAGATTAAAAGGCCAGTTTGGGGGCTAGGAAATGGGGGAGGGGATGAAAGAACAAAAGGGAAGGTCTGAGAGGTGAAGAGACATTAAGAGATATTCAAGACGAGACGAGATGGTAATAGGACAGGTAAAGAGACAAAAGATGGCTCTAGATGAAGTGTGAAGTGCGCTGGCAGAATGAGAGACAGCTGCCATGTGGGAGAGAAAAAAAGGAAAGGCACAAACCAAAGGTGTGGATAAAAAATATGTAAAAATATAATAGGGGCTGAGGTTAGGATCTGAAATTGTTGAACTCGATATTGAGTCCGGAAGGCTGTAAAGTGCCTAGTCGGAAGGTGAGGTGCTGTTCCTCGAGCTTGTGAACAAGGTTGTGAACAGTTGGCTTCACTCTAAGATAGCGGCTGTGGAGGAAGATGGAATCAGTGGTAAGGGTACAGAGTTTGTGGGGAGCGACAAATATGATGGCTTTGGTTTTCCCAATGTTTAACTCAAGGAAATTGCGTCTCCGTCAAGTTTAGATGTCGACAGCAGGCTGACTACACAGAGACAGTGGGGGGATGGGGGTGTCGAGATAGGTGATGGAGGTAGAGCTGGGTATCGTCAGCATACATGTGGAATCTAAAACCATGTCTTCAAATATTGTCGCTGAAAAAGGGTGATGTGGCTTCTCTCTGAACCATTGCAGTTCTCCTGGTGATTGTAATCTTACAATGGTACCTGCCAGTTTGACAGTTTCAATAGGTAAATGTAAATGAGTCCCAAATGATATATTAATGCCCGTCATGCAATTTCCCAGGATTCCCACTGGGATAGCGTTATTTCATCTGTCACATCGCTAGGTGTTGATGGAAGTGCTTTTAAAGAGCACTGCCTGAAGACTGTAAGGAGAATTTACACTGTTTATTCTGTTTCTTCTTGTCACTTAGCTGTTAAAGTACCTTTGTGCCCACTGTTCGGTCACTATCATTTTTACCCAAGCTCATTAATAGTAGCACAGTGTTTCCCATGAGAATCCCCCTCCCTGTATTTGTGTTTTTGAGAAGAAGGTGAACAAACAGATATGCAAGGCAGATTGCACCAGACATCTTCTGAGCCCATGCACCAGAACCCTCACACCCACATTTCCAGAGTGAGGTACACATACCTCAGTAGGTCAGAGGTGCAATGCTTGCACTTGCTGCAATTCGCAAGGGAGGCTGTGACTGAGTAATGTTGCATGCTGAAAAGTGATCTGCAGCCAAAGTCATCCATAGGCACATGGCAGACAGTGGATCTGAATGTCAAAATAGCCCTTAACTTCAAGGTGCAACAGACAGCATCAGCCACGTTAGTCAATTTGTTTTACATAGATATTTAAAGCAAGTGATGGATTCTGTTATGAATTAGACTTTGCTGTAGATACCTTCCAGGGTTCAGTGGCATCAGTTACTGTTGTAAGCAGTCTGGGCATCTTGTGGGAGAAATTTAACTTCGGCGGGAGTAATGTATATACCTTTAAGTGGGGAACTATCTTTTACAGCTCATGTATACTGCAGTACCAGCAGTGACCACACCTGTATATAGCCCTGAGTAGTAATCTGTACAGATCAGTTGCAGTGTGAGCCACGTTGAGTAAACACCTGTTGTACCGTTCTCCGCAGTCTGTGTCTTATTATACACGGACACAACATTGACGACGAGGCAAGTTCGAACCTACCTGCAACTCTGCATCACCTCCCGGGGATTCGTTCCTGGAAATCAGTGGATTGGAGGTCAAGGCCAGAGACTCGGGCGTCGACCACGGGCAACCGCCCAGTCATCCAGCAGAGACTCGAGAATTGCGGGGGAGGCTGTCGAGAGCCAGGCTTGGCTTTCCAGTCGAGGTGGTCCAGCGAAACGGGCTGGCAACAGGTAGTGCGCAGACCCTTCCCGGACAGCGGCAGGCTAGAGCCCGACCGAGCGGCACAGCAAAGGGCCGAGCAGCGTCGACGGGGGAGAGAGAGAGAGGGCAGAGCGCACAGGGCGCAGCCGGTGTTCAGCGGCTGAGCAGCGTCGGAGAGAGGGAGAGAGAGACGCGCAGAAACCCACGGGGCGCCGCCATTGCCACGAGGACCGCCGAGAGTGGTGTTGGCAGCAGTGCAGGAGAAGCGCGCGAAACCTACAGGGCGCCGCCATTGCCACGAGAACCGCCGGGAGCGGCGTTGGCAGCAGCGGGGGAGAAAGGAAAGCGCGAGAGATGCCATTTTAAGCCATTGGGAGACGCCATTTTAAACCACACCCAAAGTGCCGAAGAGTGGCAGTATCACCGCATTTGACAATGAAGTCGAAGATTGGACTACATATGTCGAACGAATAGAGGTGTACTGAAAGGCAAATGAGGTGTCAGATGACAAGAAAGCGTCGGTATTGTTAAATTTAATGGGTGCAAAGACGTATGGTTTATTACGAAATCTAGTAACCCCAACGAAGCCAATGGAAAAGAGTTTTGAAGACATAGTAACGATACTAAAGGAACATTTAAACCCCACACCGCTGCTGATAGCAGAAAGATTCAAGTTTCACAAACGGAACCAGCATAAGGATGAAAGCAATGCTGATTATTTAACAGAACTGCGCAAACTATCGAAACACTGCCAGTTTGGAGCGGGACTGGCAGATACCTTAAGGGACAAGTTTGTGTGTGGGCTTCAAAGTGAAGGAACCCAGAAACGGCTTTTATCTGAAAAGGACCTTACACTGGAAAAGGCTTTCAGCATTGCGGTATCATATGAAGCAGCAGCACGGGGCGCTGCAGAGATACAACAGAGACCGCAAGAATATGGCACAAACGAAATGTCATATGAAACAGAGAAGTGCTATCGCTGCGGCAGAACAACACACGACCAGAATGATTGCTGGTTCAAAGACAAAGTGTGCAGACAGTGTGGAAAAGTAGGACACATAGCACGAGTCTGCAGGTCGGGAAAGAAAACCAGCAATAAGAAACCTATCAAAGAAAAGTACAAGAAGGTACATAAGATGACGGAGAATAGTTCAGATGAACAAAAGAGTGATAACGACTCCGAAAGCAGGGAACTGAGTTGTCTGAAACTACATAATGTGATCACAACGGAGGATCACCGAACCATTTGGGTCACTCTCAAATTAGCAGGAGTCCAGGTAAAGATGGAATTGGACACAGGATCAGCCCTAACAGTCATAAACCGATGGGACCACGAGCGGCTATTCTCACACATACACTTGAGAGACACAAAAATTATTTTGAAGACGTACACGGGGCAAAAAGTCTACCCCAAAGGAAAAATAAGGGTGACCGTTATATATAACGGTAAGGAAACACCAAAACTAGACCTATATGTATTGCAAGATGGAGGACCACCATTACTGGGACGTGAATGGATCCGGAAAATACAACTAGATTGGCATTCCATACAGGCACTGACTGTGGCTGACAAAAAGGATGACGACGTCACACCTGGGCGACTGTCAAAGATCCTAACTGACGCAAAAGAAGTGTTCCAGCAAGGACTCGGAACACTAAAAGGCATGACAGCGATGATTAAAATTGAAGAAAACGCAAGCCCAAAATTTTTTAAGGCCAGACCGGTACCTTATGCGATCCGCCCAGCCGTCGAAGCAGAGCTGGAGAGTCTGGAACGTTCAGGTGTACTGTCCAAGGTAGACTGGAGCGAGTGGGCTACACCCATCATCCCTGTGATGAAAAGGTCGTTGAGCAGCACGCCTGGGGAACCAAGGAAGGTTCGCATCTGTGGGGACTTTAAGGTAACAGTGAACCCGGTCCTTCACACCGTACAATATCCACTTCCGCAGAATGAAGATATTTTCGCCTCGCTATCTGGAGGGAAATGCTTCACTAAGATTGATCTGGCCCAGGCGTATCTGCAAATGGAGGTAGAAGAAGCATCAAAAAAATACCTCACAATCAACACCCATAAAGGTCTCTACCAATACAACCGGCTGGTATTCGGGGTAGCATCAGCTCCAGCTATTTGGCAGAGGGCAATGGAACAAGTCCTGCAAGGGATCCCAGGGACCCAGTGTTATTTGGACGACATCCTGGTCATGGGCGAAAATGACAGTGATCACCTTGCCAACCTGGAGCAGGTGCTCACTAGATTGTAGGAATATGGGCTCCGAGCTAACCGCCCCAAATGCGAGTTTTTTAGAAAACAGATCTCGTATTGTGGCCACGTTATCGATAAAGAGGGGTTACATAAGTCCCCAGAGAAGATTGAGGCAGTAGTCAAGGCTCCAGCACTGGAAAATGTGTCACAACTGAGGTCGTTCCTCGGGCTGGTAAACTACTACCATAAGCTCTTGCCAAATTTGTCTACAATACTACACCCATTGAACACCCTACTGCAAACTGGGGTGCCATGGAAGTGGAGTGATGAATGTAGACGAGCTTTCCAGAAGAGCAAAACACTAATCACATCGAAAGAGGTATTGGCCCATTACAACCCAGCATTACCAATTCGGTTGGCATGTGATGCGTCACCCTACGGCATTGGAGCGGTGCTGTCGCACAAATTCTCGGACGGCTCAGAGAGGCCAATGGCCTTTGCGTCACGATCACCAACCTCAGCCGAGCGTAACTACGCCCAGATTGACAGGGAGGCCCTCAGCCTAGTGTGGGGAGTGAAAAAGTTCAATCACTATCTGCACGGGCAGAAATTCACCTTGCTGACTGATCACCTGCCTCTTGTCTCCATTTTTAATCCAAAGAAGGGCGTTCCGGTGATGACTGCACAACGACTACAAAGATGGTCACTTTTTCTAGGGGCGCACCACTATGAGATTGAATATAAGGGCACGAAACAGCATGGAAATGCTGATGGGCTATCACGCCTGCCACTGCCTACTGTGGAGGAAGCACCAGCAGTGGATCCTGTCGAAATATTCCATTCGACTATAGTTGAATACCTACCGGTAACTAACGCTTGTATCGAAAAGGAAACCCGAAATGACCCGACACTGTCTCGGGTATATGATTTGACGGTGAAGGGATGGCCAACACATGGCGACTCACTGTTGCCAGCATTCTCGACAAGGAGAGAACAGCTGTCAGTGTGCCGGGGGACCTTGATGTGTGGATCCCGAGTGGTAATTCCACCCAAGTTAAGGGATAGAGTGCTCAATGAGCTTCATGAGGGTCATCTGGGAGGGGTAAAAATGAAAAGCCTAGCCAGGGCTTATGTGTGGTGGCCGGGAATCGATAAACAAATCGAGGACCTGACCAAGAGCTGCTCAGGATGCCAGAAAATCCAAAATGCACCACCACAGGCCCCTCTACACCCATGGGAGTGGCCCTCATCTCCATGGCAACGGGTGCATATTGATTTTGCTGGTCCATTCATGGACTCAATGTTTTTAATAGCCGTGGATGCACACTCGAAATGGCCTGAGGTCATCAAAATGTCCTCCACCACCACGGAGAAAACTATTGCAGTCCTACGGACCATTTTTGCCAGGAATGGCTTGCCAGAACAGATTTGCTCCGACAACGGACCACAGTTTGTGTCCGAAGAGTTCCGGAGATTCTTGAAAAAGAATGGGGTAAGGCATTACATATCCGCCCCGTATCATCCAGCCACAAATGGATTGGCTGAGAGGTTCGTACAAACCTTTAAGAAGGCAATAAAGGCTATGTACAATGACAACATTCCGCTGCAGCACAAGGTGGACAATTTCCTGTTCGCCTACCGGAATGCGACACATGCAGTCACCAACCAGGCCCCAGCCATGATGTTCTTTAACCGAAGGTTAAGATCTCGCCTGGATTTGCTCAGACCAAACGTACGAAGAGATGTTGAGAGTAAGCAATTCCAGCACATCCATGAGAAGCCAACAAGGAGCTTCAATGTAGGGCAACCAGTCTTGGCCCGCGACTACCGAACAGAAAAATGGCAGCCAGGAACGATAGGCACACGGCAGGGCCCACTAATGTACACAGTGGACGTTGGGGAGAGCATTGTGAGACGCCATGCTGACCAGATCCTAGTGTCACAGGAACAAGTCAACCCCATGCCTCGCCCATATGTACCTGGTGATGAACCCGATGTACAGGTCGCGTCTACCCCAGAAACAGTAGCATCGGAAGCTGATGAACCAACCGACGACAGGGGGCCAGAATCACCTCTGCACCAAGAGCAAGACACTCGGGAAAGGCGCTATCCAGAAAGGATCAGGAAGCCTCCCCAAAGACTGAATATATAAATAGACTATTTTCAGCTAATGTTGCATGTTAAAAGTGTTAATTGTAATTAGTTTGATATTTAATTGTTAAATGAGTGTTATGGTACTGTTAATCTAAAAGGGGAGGAATTGTAATGTATATACCTTTAAGTGGGGAACTATCTTTTACAGCTCATGTATACTGCAGTACCGGCAGTGACCACACCTGTATATAGCCCTGAGTAGTAATCTGTACAGATCAGTTGCAGTGTGAGCCACGTTGAGTAAACACCTGTTGTACCGTTCTCCGCAGTCTGTGTCTTATTATACACAGACGCAACAGCGGGGAAGCAAAATGGATGGTATCTCATCTGCCGCCAGTTATACGCTCAGCCCGATATTCTGGAACTGAATATCGGACCGGACATATAATGGTCAGTATCACATCTACCCATTTTGCATTCCCGTCGAAGTCGAAGCTAACCCCACTTAAGTTTATGGGAGTTGATTCATACTGTCCTATATCTACTTGTACAATAGTGTAACCTTGGGATGTAACAATAGCATCCCTTGCGATCTGAACCGTATATTTGTGTCTTTTGCACAAAATTCTTTATCAATCTTTCTGAAGGCAGATCGAGTTAACATTAGATGAGGCAAAGTTTGGTCTGAATCATAAACTGCTTTTTTCCAAAATAGGCCGAGCAATAGGTATGATCAGGGTCCCTTATTTAAATCAGTACAACTTATATTCACATAATGGTACAAAATAAAGAACACATGATGCTACTTCTACTTATGTGGGTCATCTTACTTAATTTAACAGAATAATCCCTCTAAATCAGTCTTACAGCCCAAAGCAGACCCACTACCCCAGCAGTTTCCTCTCCTTTGCTGTATTCCTACGTGTGCATGTGTCTGTGTTCTGTTCTTAAAAGCCTCCCTCGCTGTGTCAAAAAGCCTGTCCTTCTCATAGGCTGACAGAGATCAAAGGGTTTTCCTGCACCCAGACATACTAATGAATCACTTATTGTTTAGTCTGTGGGAGGAGCAATTCCCATTATGTAGTATATTAATCACCTTTCGTCTCAATGCGTTATTAAATTTGTGAAAATACACTTTGCTTTTAAAATTCCAGCATTGAAATTTACTCTTTTTGCAATTAAAGATTTTAAGGCCTTTGTTAACTAATTTTTTCATGTTTTACTGTTTTTGAAAGGAAAACATGACAATGTTTGCATAACGCGCAGATTAATGTACAAACTAGGATTATAAAATTCTTTTGCAGTTGTTGCAGTTGAAATAAATTGGCACATATAAACCTGGAAACTATGCTGCGCATTATTATCATACAAATGCTTATTGTGCTCATATCAAATTTGTTTATCTGCTATTTTAATGGAGACGTTAATCCATTTAAAATCAAATTAGGGTGCAGTATTATCAACAAATATGAGAATATTGAAATCTCATTGAAATGTATAAAATTCTTAGAGGGCTTGACATGGTAGATGCTGAGCGGCTGTTTCCCCTGGCTGGAGAGTCTGAAACTAGGGATCATAGCTCAGAATAAGGGGTCGGCCATTTAGGACTGAGATGAGGAGAAATTTATTCACTCAGAGGGTGGTGAATCTTTGGAATTCTCTACCCCAGAGGGTGTGGATGCTCAGTGATTGAGTATATTCAAGACAGAGATCGATAGATTCTTGGGCACTAAGGGAATCACGGGATATGGGGATAGGGCAGGAAAGTGAAGTTGATGTACAAGTTCAACCATGATCTTATTGAATGTCAGAGCAGGCTTGAAGGGCCGTATGGCCTACTCCTGCTCCTAGTTCTTATGTTCTTATGTTCTTTTGGTGCAGTATCATTTCCAGGCTATAATTAGTTAAGTACACAACTGCATTAAACAAGTTCCCAGAGACAAAATCTTGAGGTTGTGTTTTTTGCAAAACAAAAGTAAAAGGAAAAGAAACAGGTGCATAATAAAGCTATTGATTGCATTGTGAATAGGAGACATGGGCCCCAAAATTGCTCATCCATTCCACACAGACATTACTCATCTGCACAATGCTTGTTGTGGCCTTGTTTACGGGCCGAGCCTCTGTCCTCCACAAATCAGAACATTGATGTAGAGGGGCGAGACCCAGGGTGGGGACTCTATATGCCAGGAGGTCCCGCTTCTTCAGTCTCAAAGGAGCCCTTCAGTTTTGAGGCCAGTACACCAAGTGACATATGGCATACTGGCCTCCTGAGGGGAAGAAGTGAGGCCCCACCAGGGGAACACAGCCCTGGATCATGAGCTGGATCCTAAAAATCACAGGGAAGGAATATTTTAGAAAATATTAAAAGTGGCCCCTCTGACACAAGGGGCTGCTGAGGCCATGATCTGCAGCTTTCTGTGGGTGGGGAAGGAAACCTGACACTCCTCTCCCACCTGCCCCGCCGCCCCCCACCCCCATCCACCCACCCCCAGGCAGGACAAATTCTGCTGGCAATTCTGACAAATTCAGCAGCGGGCACCACAGATGTATTCCCATATCACTAAAGTCTTGCTCCTGGAGGCTCCTTCACCTGACCCCTGAACTTTGGTGGGGTCAGCAGTAGAGTTCAACAGTGGGCACGATCTTGCTGTAATTGCTGGGATCATGTCCCATGGTTTTCTGAGCCATGATATGGCATGGACCGCCACCCTCAACCATCATTACACAATGTATGAATCAGTTCCTGGCCCACAAGCAGTGCTGGAAAAGTACTTACCTGCTGGATCTGGCAGCTCCGCCTCCCTTTAGCTGCCGGGTTTCCTGAGCCCTGGGAAAACCGGCCGGCCAGTGTTAAGTTTAAATAGCTGCCAAAATCTGAGGAACGGTGGTGACTCATTTAAACACTGTAATCACAGACCCGCCTCTCCAGAGTAGGTTACTCGGATGCCCCCAAACCAACTATGGTTAAACCAGAAGTAGGCGTGTTTGGGGCGGGTATCAAATTTATACTGATTTAACCCCCCCCCCACCCCCGACTCTTTCCTGCCCATCGAGGGGTGTTAAAATTGTGATGGGGTGGGGGGTGGGGTAGTTTAAAATATCAGGAATGTTAAATCCAACCACAACCCGCCTCCAACTTACAGTTTTAATGGAGGCGGGTTTGGGTGCGGCTGAGTAACCCAATGTCAAGAGGCGGGTTCGTCATTATCATATGTAAATGAGAGTACTTCCCTCACATTTTGACTGGAATTTGAATTTAACACCTCCTGCACGGGCTCCCCGGGACTCAGGGAAACTTGTCAGTAAAACGGAGGCAAGATTGAGCGGCACTTCAGGTTAAAGGTCAGGTGCACCGATAGGTATAAAGTCTCATTGCTCACAGCTGCTTTATCAGTTCCCTCTGGTAAACGGTTTGCTGAGAGTTCCTGTGGTGACAGACATATTGGTAAAGTTTGGAAGTGTTCACACACACGTCAGGAAGGGTAGTGCTGTAGCTGCTTTAGCTTGGACTTCGGATGAGGAACGTAATCAGCAGCAGCAGCAATGTTGTGCTGTGGAGGAAAACTGCAGGTGGACAACAGAGATTGGAGCAACAGAGAAGGTAGCAAATGAGGGGTCGAGGTCGCAGGCGGTACTACCCATGTAGGGTGTTCAGTCAGAGGCTCAGCTTTCTTGACCTCCCTGAAGAGCAGTGCTTCCGAAGGCTCAGATTGTCATGTCAGGTGGTTGCAGACATCTGCAGCCTCCTAGAAGAAGAGCTGCTCCCTGCTGGGCCTGGTGACTATGCATTGCCTGTCACTGTGAAAGTCACCACTGCCCTCAATTTCTTTGCCACTGGCACCTTCGAGAGCACCACCGGAGACATATCAAGGGTCTCCCAGTTGACCGCACATAAATGCATAAAGCAGGTGACAGATGGGCTGTTTGCCAGGGCGTCGACTTATGTCAACTTCCCCTGTGATGACAACAGCCAGAATGAGTAGGCACTCGGAGTCGCATCTGTGGCTGGCTTCCCAGAGGTACAGGGTGCCATTGATTGCACACACATCGCAATCCGAGGACCACCAGATCAACCAGGTGTATTCATGAACTGCAAGGGATTTCATTCCATCAGTGTGTAGCTGGTGTGCAACCACAAGGAAAGGCTAATGCAGGTGTGTGCCAAAATCCCTGGGAGCTGCCATGATGCTTGAAATGAATCAGTCATTCATGAAAGAAAGAATTATGAAATAATACTGAGCGGCCTACGGGTGGCGTGGTCCAGGGGGAGTATAAATACTCGGGCACGGGCCCAGCTTGCGCAGGACATTCTTAACAGGAACTAGTGAAGGTCACAACTAGACCTCCATGTTGTAAAACAGTTGATTAAAGCTTTGTTTAATGCTTAGACCAAGTGCCTAGCAGTTTTCTTACATCAATGCTTTCATCCTGCGGCTGTCCAACATCCCCGACCTGTTCGTACCTGCAAGTAATCTGAAGGGGTGGCTCTCGGGAGACAAAGGATACCCCCTTCAAACTTGGCTCATGAGACCTGTGAGGAACCCCACCAATGAAGCCCAAGAGCGGTACAACGACAGCCACATGACCACCAGATGTATCATTGAGCAAACCACCGGCATTCTGAAGATGCACTTCAGATGCCTAGATAGGTCTGGAGGTGACCTTCAGCACTTGCAAGCGAGGGTCTCCAGAATGACCGTGGCATGCTGCGCTCTGCATGACATTCCGCGAGGATTAGAGGTGGAGGATGAAGAAGGCACTCATCGCTCATCATCTGCTGACGATTCCAATGAAGAGGATGAGGAAGATGAAGATGGGCCATCCATCGCCACACCAGTCCCTCACATTACTGCTTGGCATGCCAGGGATGCCCTAATAGCTCAAAGGTTCAGTTAGTCACTCACATTGGACTGAAGTAACTATCACATCCCCCAGACCCGCTCACCCCAACCCCCTCCCCCCCACTCACACAAAGCAGACCTCTAACCCAGTGGTTCTCAAATTGGGGTCCATGGACCCCTGGAGGTCCGTAGAGACTTTCCAGGGGGTCTGTGAAAAACCCCAATCAGTGATGGAGAGTGAGTTGATGCAGAGCGGCCGGGCGCTGCTGAACAGGGCGGTGAATGGTTAGCATGGTGTCGGCTGGCCAGTGTACCGCGGGACAGGCAGCGTGTCGCCGTTATAAAAAGTACACACGAAAGATCTCAGCTCTGCTCTCGCCTGTGAGCACAAAGTACAGTAACTGCACAAAAAAGAACACCAACAGTACAAAGAGTTCCTCACACAGAAACACAAACAGCAAGAGGATAAGATTAAGAGGCAAAAAGAAGCTCGAAAGAAAATCTATTGTGTGTTTTGTCAGAAGCAGAAGCGCAAAATGAAATCCAGCCTAAAGGGATCTGAAAAAGTCTGAAGCACTAGGCCTCGCCAGTTCACATGCAGAGAACGTCGCCTGCAGAGAGCTGAAGCTGCACAATGTTTTTTGTATTAGCACCAAGGGCCATTGGACAATTAGTAAAACTTTTAAATTACATCTTTCTGGAACTGCAGCTTACTTTATGAGGTAACTGTAAACAACTTGGTTTTCGTGAAGATTTGGATCCACAGAGGCTAAAGTGGCGTGTGACAAACAATACAGAATGCAGAGTTAACTACTCCGTGCTCTGTGATGTACAGTGTATTATGAAAACTGTAAAATTCCTCTTAATGTAAAACAAAAGAAGAGGAGGGAGGGAAAAAGACTGAGGACCAGCAGCGGCCGCAATGCCAATGACAGCAACAGTAGCCTGAGGCGGAAAAGCACAGGGCCAGCTGTTCAGAGAGGAACCGACCATCTATAAACAAAGATCCCGTCCCAACTACCAGCCGGCTGCAGCAGCGTCGGGATACGGTCAAAAAGAACAGGCCCCGTAAGTTGGACATACATTACATTAGATTTGTCTGTCCATGGTCAAGGACTGGCCAAGGAGCAAATCTGACATAATAATCTGGGCAACACTTGAATACACTGAATAACCAATGTATTTGTGATTTTAAAAAATCAATGCTTTAAAATCACTATGATTATATACATACACTAGCTGGAGTGCCCGGCGGTGCCGAGGGTTTTTTAAGGGCATGTTGTTATGAAAAAAGTACAAATAATTTTTATATATATAAATGAGTTTGTCTCTCTGTCTGTCTGTGTGGGAAGGAGAGAGAGAGAGAGAGAAAGGGAAAGAGAGAGAGAGAGACTGGGGGGGGGGGGGAGAGAGGCCCAGGGATCGAGAGAGAGACTGGGGGGAGAAGAGAGAGACGGGGGGGAGAGAGAGACTGGGGGGGAGAGAGCGACTGGGGGGAAGAGAGAGAAAGAGAGAGAGACTGGTGGGAAGAGAGAGAGACTGGGGGGAAGAGAGAGAGAGAGACTGCGGGGAAGAGAGAGAGAGAGACTGGGGGGAAGAGAGAGAGAGAGACGGGGGAGTGAGAGAGAGAGAGAGACTGGGGGGAAGAGAGAGAGAGAGAGAGACTGGGGGAAGAGAGAGAGAGAGACTGGGGGAGGAGAGAGAGAGAGAGACTGGGGGGAAGAGAGAGAGAGAAAGACTGGGGGGGGAGAGAGAGACTGGGGGGGAGAGAGAGAGAAAGAGAGACTGGGGGGAAGAGAGAGGGAGACTGGGGGGAGTGAGAGAGATGGGGGAGAGAGAGAGACTGGGGGAGAGAGAGAGACTGGGGGGAGAGAGAGAGAGAGAGACTTGGGGGGAGAGAGAGAGAGACTGGGGGAGAGAGAGAGAGAGACTGGGGGAGAGAGAGAGAGAGAGACTGGGGGGAGAGAGAGAGAGAGACTGGGGGGAGAGAGAGAGAGAGACTGAGGGGAGAGAGAGAGACTGGGGGGAGAGAGAGACTGG